>NW_023601322.1:14784993-16157907 GCF_014898055.3 Talpa occidentalis
ACTGCTGAGGGGAGCAGTGGGCAGCAGGAGAGGTCTGCACGCCATGTGGGACCCTCCTTCAGTGGCCAGGGAGCAGCTGGGGATCGAACCGGCGCTGCAGAGGCTGTGGGAGCTTCGCAACCCAGCGCTCAACTGCTGTGCCACCGGGGAGGCCCTCAGTTTTCTTAAGTGAAAAAATGGGTAAGTTTTAAAAATGCTTATTCATTCACTAAGCATTATTGTCTCTACAGCAAAGCTTTGTGCAAGGTGCTGCATGTTCACTAAAGGAGGAGAGGACTGATTCCTGCCCTCCTGGAGTAAAACACACTGATTACACATTGGAACATTTTATCCTTTCTAAAGTTCTCTATAAATATAATTCTTTAGACAAAGTTTCCAGTGGAATCTACCACAGCATAGTAAAATAGCCTTTTGGCCTATATAAAGTAAAGGGTATACAAAAGTTAGAGAAGGAATTTGTTCTATGGAGTAAGAGACAAATTTTTATCCCTCCATCCTAAAACAAAGACAATGAAACTGAATTTCTGAGACTGTATAAGTAAAGTGAGCATATAATTTATTCACTCCAAACCAAAATACTTATGAGAACAAAAGGTGGATACAGTAATAATTAAATTTCACAGAGACAACCTTATCCTCTGCAAAAGAGCATGTGGTCACTTAGCTACAAAGAATCCATGTGAGACAGAAGATTCACAGTACTGAACATGACTATTGGGTGAGCAAATGAATTTAAAAATCAACTTAATATCTCCAGTGAACACATGTCAGTTAAATGGAATACATATATTACTTGAACTTTTTTTAAAAATCTGGTAAGGCATTGTGATACAAAGACATACATATTTAAGTTTTCACTACAGTTCAATTAATATAATCATTGAACAGATGAAAATCCACAAGGCATGCCATTACTTCACTGACAAAATAATATTGAAATCCCACCCTCAATATCATTAATTGATTAATTGCATCAAGAGCCAAAGTAAAAATGAAGCAAGTTACCATGTACTTAGATTTTAAGTATTAAATTCAAACTTTCTGTTTTTCTAAAGAACACTTTTCGTATATTTTTATATTACAGCCTAATGGCACAGAAAGAGTATCCCTAGATTATCACAAAGATTATTACAATGTGCAAATAAATTCAGGTACCTTTTCATTGGTATGCTGAATATCTCTTAGTAAAGCTCTTTGCTATGTGAAGAATTTTAAGCCAAAAGAATTGGAAGTCTATATTAAATATTAAATGAGAGTGCTTGACAGTACTCTAACAACTGGTAATTTTTTAGCCAAAAGACTGCAGAGTCTGTTAACATGTCATCTGTCAACATATTATAAAATGAGCCACATTGTAATCTTAAAGATTACAACAAAATTGATTTGTTGATCAAGTTACCCACATCAAACACTTATAGAGCTGAAATTTCTCCATGATCTGATGCTAATCTGATGCTTTATATCTCTGCTAGTCTTTCAATGTGATGAAAACCAATGACAGCTCCAGCTCCCTCATCTTGAACATTTTTTTTAGTTCAGAACATTACTTTAGTTTATTATGCTGTGTTGATTGATTAAAATGATAAACAAACCGATAAAAACCAGATTGCAAAGGCTTCAGTACAGTTTTTAGATGTGTATTTGCTATTAATTTAAACTTGATAAGATAATCATTAAAAAATTATGAAAGTTTTAAAAGAGGTGTTTATGTGCTATGTCAAAATCAAGCCAATACAAATGACTATGCAAATATGGTTGATATGGGGAGAGTGAAAAAACTAGAATTATCAGCAAGTTTGTTCAAAAACCCACCTCTTTTCCCTTCCTAATAAAAACCCAGCAAATTTAAGTAAATAAGAGATTATTTTTCCTTCAAGTTAGGAGACGGCTTTAAGAGGGCAGTTCAGATGTTGGTAAGAAGTAAGAAAATAAGCATCTTCCCTTATTGAAGAATATCACTGGGCACACTGACTGGGAGCTGCTCTTCACCTGGATGGCTTCTGATTCAGCTGCATCTTGTCATTCATATTATTGACATTTCTTGTGGAGGGGAGTGCATACCACAATGATCATATCTAATCCTCCTAATACCTTCCTGAATTAAGTATCATTACTCCATTTTCTTGATCAAATAACAAAGGATTTAGTGATATTCTATGAGTCCCAAGCTAAGTTTGTGGCTTCTGACTAAATAGTATATTAAATAATATATTCACTGTGTTACATTAGATGCTGATAAAAATTAGGAGGTAGAAGAAAGAGAAAGATGTTTAGAAGCTTAATCTTTTTTATTTTTTTAATATTTTTATTTATTTTTTTTTGTGTGTGGGACCCTCGCCGGCAGCCGGGGAACGAACCAGTGCTGCAGAGGCTGTGGGCAGCCTCGCAGCCCAGCGCTCAACCGCTGAGCCACCAGGGGAGACCCTAGAAGCTTAATCTTCTATGTATAAGGAAAAAAATTGAAAAAAATATTCTAGTGACACATTCCAGGATATATCAGTGCACCAAGGATGTTTATTGGCAGTCAAGAAAGGAGTGGTGCTGATACCTGGAACCAACTTGCCTACTATGGAGAAGATGCTGGGATTTAGACCCAATTCATACCATAAGCTTAGAAATTCTGGGGGAGAAGGAAGATTTACCATCTTTGTAAACTGAATCTCTGCCAACATTCAGGCAAATGGTTAGCATAAAAGAATCCAAACAAAAACATCAAGGTTTCCCAAGAGGTACATGTATTTGGCAAATGACCAGAAGTTTGAGGATTTGTAGGCATTTATGCCATGATTTACCTACAGGTAGCAGGGCTCTAGTACCTGAATCTATGAGACTCTAGTCTTTATTGATGGGGACTAAAATAAAAGAAGACCAGTCTTCCAGCCCTACTAGGTAACCAAAGGAAGCAAGCTAGTTACTAGAACAGTATCTAAGAGGAGAGACTGAAAGGAATCTCAGGCCTCCAAGAAAAGTCACAGAAAAAGAACTTGGGCTTGTAAACTCCAGTGCCCTGATCTGATTACCAGATCTGAAACACCATGTGGTCTGGCCTGAGTACTGACCTCCAGACCCATGAAAGTGCTAGTCATTCTTGCTGTTTGTCAAATGTTCTAGCTCTAAGTCTTGCAATACATGACAGACTTACACAAGGTCTTCCTGTGTTTTTTTTTTTTTTTGAAGCCTTCTTGACAGGCGTGTTCTGGTCAGAGTTGTCAGTGGAAGAGACATTTACTGCTTTGAGGTGGGAGTATTTAATGTTGAGATAAGTCACAAGTCATGGTCAAGGGCAAAGCTCCACAAAGAGGTCAAGTGCCATTAGCCTAAGTCCCAGAATGAGAACAATGGTAAATGGAACAGATCCCATAGGAGACCAGTAACAGGCAATTGTAAGCAAGAAATAAACTTCTGTTATCAAAAACCATTGCAATACTTATGCTGTTTATTACTGCAGCCTATTCAGACCATAAAGGCTTCAAGTAGTCTGCAGTGGGACATTATATCTCAGCTAGGCAGCAACATTAGATATCAGGTTATGGAAGATGATATAAAACCCCAGAACTTCAGTGTTAAAAAATGGGATTTTTATTACCTGTTCAACTTAATCAATCTCAGTCATGGTGGCTCTGGAATTTGGATGGTACAGGAGCTGTTATGAGGCCCTAAAATAGATTGGAGTAGGATGAATGTGGTAGAACAGACAGTAACCATGCAGAGAAGGATGCAATTCAAACCATGTGTAACACAAAGGCAGTAACTGATGAAGAATAAAGCTAGTCACTGAAAGCTTCTTGGAGGTGTGAATCTTGGGCCAGATCTTACAGGAAATTGGAGGTTGGGAAAAGGTAGTGAAGATAGGCATCAAAAAAGAGCCTTTGAGAGAGAATTAAAGTGGGGGGAAATAATGTGTGCTACTGAGGGAGGTGCCAGAGAAAAACCTGGGTGTGAAGAACAATTACAGATACACAAGAAGTCCTACTGACCTCCAGGTCCTGTATTCAAGATTCTCATAAATTGCTTCCTCTGGTAACTAACTAGAGTAGCCATGACTTTAACCTCTCCAGTCTTCTCTCCTCCAAGAATAGAGAGTGACTGATCCTTAAAAGCTGAACATGCAATAGGTATGTGTCACTAAGTACTCTAAAGGATTCTCAATGTGTGTAGGAAAAATCACAAATCTTTAACAAGACTCCAGGATCTGAAAAAGCAAGAAAGGTACTCCCCTGCGGTCTCCAGAAAAAGCATAGCATGGCCAATACTTGAGTTTCTACCAATGAGTTTCTACCAATTGACTGAACCTCACCTTCAGATACTGACCTTAAGAACAGTAAAATAGTAAATTTGTGTTGTTTTAAAACATTAGTATTTTTCCATTTTTACAGCAACCATAGAAAACTATGCAACATCCTTCAGGTCTCAGTTTAAACCTCTCTCCAGTTTAAATTAGTTCTACTGATTTTATAATTTCCCCAATACTGTGTTCTTTCTTAGTACTTATCATAGTGGGTAATTATATATTCATTTTGTTATTATTGGTTTAATATTTATTGTCCCTTTAGAACTCAAATTTCCACAAGGATGGAGCCTACACAGTTCTTATCACTGTATCTCTAGGCCCTGGCACAGTGAACCCTCAATAAGTATTTATTGAATAAACACATAGAAAATGTGTCCATGTGCCTGCAACATATTTATAGGTGAAAAGAGAAGAAAATAGTTCAAAGAGGTTCAATAATTTACCTAATGCACGCAGCAATAAAGTTGCAGGTTTGGAACTTGAGCACCAACAATCCAATCCACCACTAAGAGGACTAGGTATCCACTGCAAAGGCTGGGTCATTCATGAGCCATTTCTTAGCAGAACCTCTGAGGATAACTTATTCAAAATTATTCTCTCTCAGTGAATAACTCCTTCTAAATAGCTCCTATCTTGAAAGCCACTAGAAGGAATTCTGCAGTCCACACATCTTTCACAACCAAGACCCACCAACAATAACATTCAAATCCACACCAGAACTGATATAGGCAAAATCCCAATGTTTAGTCATAAACTTTGAAAAGATTGGAATTAGGGACAAAAAAAATCTTCACATTCCTTAATTTTTACCTCCAGGTAAAGGATGTCAAGAGTTCTTCATAATTTATATTTTGAAATTAAGAGCGTCCCTGGTGGCACAGCGGTTAAAGTCAGCACTATCAAGCTATCATCAGCCACTGTGCCATGAGTTCGATCCCTGGCCAAGGAGCTAACCCACATGGCAGAGCAGACCTCTCCTGTCTTGCCCACTGCTCACCTCATCAATGTATTTCAGTAGATTCTCCTGTTCTGCTCCCCACTCTCTCTGATGAATCCTCTCACCCTCCACCCCTGCCCCAGCCTAGAACCAAGTTCTTGTATGCAGAAGTAAATAAATCTTTAAAAAAAAATACTAGCTAAGAGTCAATTAACAATACAAGATGTAGGGAGTAACTATATTGAGCTTTGCCATGACCTTTCATGAGTGTGCACCTCTGTGACTTCATTCACTCACTCATCCATTCATGCATTTATCGAGTATTCCCTGAGCTGTATTCTGTATGAGGCCTGTGTTAGGTACTTCATAAGCTTTTATCATTCAATTCTCACAACTGCATTTACAAGTAGGCAAAACCACTAACCCCATTTCACACATAAGGGAGCTGAGTTTCTGAAGTTTAAGTAACTTGTTCAGGGTCACACAAACCAAAGAGTAATTGAGCCCATTATCTTCCTTCTTTCAAAACCCAGTGTGACTGCCACTCCTTAGCTGTAGCCTCCCCACATGGCCTGCTGTCAGTCTGATTGCTCCATTGCCCTCAGCCTCATTTCTAAATGGCTCTCCTATCAGTAATTTGCGATTGTCTCTATCTTCACATCTCTCTTTCTATCCAAGATTTGATTTCCTCAAGGAAAGAAATGGTGGCAAACTATTATTTTTAACTTTTCCACCACTATCTCAGCTAAAAAAATGAGTAAGCTAAACTAAACAAAGATGCAGAGAAAGCTTAAACACCTGACATCCACAAGGGCAGGAAGTGCAATGGACAAAGTTTTTTTTCTCTTTTGTTTTGATAATAATGATCCAGACTTAACTGTTATGTGAAACTTAGTACAATTAAAACTAGAGTGAAAGTGTCCCTCCCCAGGCACAGTTTTGAATGACCTTGAGTCATGCCTTCCCTTCTGTGAGCAGTGTGCCTCACCCGAAGTTCACACCTGAGTCAAGCCAGTATCCCTGGCACCTCCCAATCCCCACTGACCAGAGATGTTGTCTCGCTCAGCAGGTGGAGCTGCACACTTTTTCCTGGTTAGTGCACTTGCCATAAAATCCAGGTCAACCACACAGAAAGAACTTGCTCAGCGATTAAGGGAGGAGTGAGGAGAGATGAAAGTCTAGGACATAAGAGATTCAGGTGTTTGGAACACAGGTCCTAGAAGCTTCCAGGCCCTAGATCCAAAACAGATGCCACCCCCTGGTGGTGCAGGGGGTCAAGACGCAACCTATGAAACTGTCCACAACCTCTGCAGCACGAGTTTGACCCCCATCTGGCCAGGGGGCAACCCACATGGCACAGCAGACCTCTCCTGTCTCGCCCGCTGCGCCCCTCAGCAGTGTATTTCGTCAGTTTGCCTGTTCTGCTCCCCACTCTGTCTCTGGTGAATCCTCTCACCACCTCCTGCACCTCTGGTCTGTACCCCAGCTCTTGTATGCATAAATAAATAAATCTTTAAAAAAAAAAACAGATGCCACAAAACCATCCCTTTACCTATGGTGCTTCTAGACCAACATCCTTCCTGCACCATTTATTAAATATTTTTAAATCAAAATAATGTCCCAAATTCCTGGAACACTGACAACAATTTTCATGATCCTCCTATAAAATGATCTCCTTCTTGCCTGACCTGCTTGAGATCTCACCTTACTCAGGGTTTCCTACAGACCAGTGCCTCCCTGCTGACACAGTCTCTCTACCTCTAATTCAGCTAATATATTGATTCCTAATCAACTTCATCACATACCATCTTCTTCACAGTCCACCCTTCATTAACAGTTTTCCAATGGACTGAATTCCAACTCCTCCTGTGTGTCTTTCAAAACCCAGTGGTCCCATCTCATCTGTCCAATTGTGCCTCTCATGAGACTCCTCCACCCCAACATACAGCTTTTAGTCAAGTCAAGCCCATCTCCTTGTGTGGAGACCGCCCTCCTATTAATCCCACTAGGCTCCTTCCCTCCTGCTCCTTTGCACCACTTGTATGTCCTTCCTTACCCAGCTGTTCAAAACCGACCCATCTGTAAAGATCCACCTGTGGAGCTTTTCCTAATTCCTCAGCATCTTTGAGTTTCCCTCCATCTGAATGCCACTATAAATTATGTATTTATAGGCTTCATCCACATTTCTGTCATTTACTTGTCTTTTAGTAGAGTTGCTACTTCATAAGAGTGAGACATTACATTTCTTGATTTATGCCAGGGATCAGACCAACTACTTCATACATATTGCCTCGTATATTGGTAATTCCCATAAAACTTATGAAGTGGCTATCAGTATTATTTCTATTGCACAGGTGAGGATACTGAGGTATCCATAAATAAAACCTGCCCAAGGTCACATATTGCTAAGTGGCAAAAGTGACATTAAAATTAGAAAATTTGACTCCAGAGTTTGTGACCTTGACCACTATACTGTATTGATTACTTAGCAGTAATAAAATCCATGAGAGCTTCATCTTGACTTGTAGACTAATAGATGAAATCTCTGATTTTACATGTAATTTAAAAGAGGAAGAAAACATGAAATAGTATTAGGCTAGGGTCTCCTGTGGTGATTGTTGACTGCCCAGTACAGAAATATAATAACAGTATTTCCACATTAGATTAACTTTTGGCCTCCTATAAAAAACCTGTAAGGTTATAAATTACCTTTCCCATGATGACAATTCTACCCAATAACAAAGAAAGGAAATTGAAAAAATAAATACTTCTTAACAAATGTTATTTGTTTAGAAATAAATTTCTGAGTAAATCGTAAGTTTGAATTATCAAAATAATCTGCTGTATGTGTAGGATCAAAGAAGTCTTCTGTTGTGTTAAAGTGCCATCTGCAGCAAACATTGAAATATGTGCACAAAATGTGTCTGTGGAATATTTCTCTCCATGTTTATTTCAACAGCAACTCCTTACATTAAGTCCCACTCCATCAGCCGTGGTCCATTTTTACTCCATGGTTATTTCCATTCATTATTAACAGCTTTTGGAATGCAGGAACTATTTTTGAAAGGAAATGAGCCAGTCAGACATATCTGGAGGCTTCACAGATGGCATTTTTTAGAATAGTTTTGTTTTCATTTTGCTATTGAAAAGTCCTTTTAGACCCCTTTGCAACATGCAATAATGCGCTCACATTAACTGATACATGATGTGTGCTTCTGCTATTTTTCCTCTGCTTCACTTGGCAATTAAACACATGATTTCCCTGCAAATGACTATAATTTTTTGCTTCCATAATATTTATGTCAACTCCAGAGGATCTGGGAGTTGGCATCCTGAAAACCTGACCATCTGAGGCAATGGCAGCAGCTTGTAATTTCATCTGTATCCACTAATTACTGGATGATCAGAACACCAGAAATAAAAAAATCATATGCTGAAAAACCATAATGTGTGCCCTCAGCTGGCTAAATCAGTAATTTGAAACCATGTGCAAATGAGCACATAACTTTCTGAGTGATTTATTGCTGTTTTGGGAATATATACTGAGCTTTGAAAATATTTCATTTGACCTGAACTACAGGCTTCAAGCTAAGTGTGACTCAAGGCACCATGCAGATCTTGCCAAGAGGTCTGCAGAAGAGGTCCTTTCTTGTGTCAAAAAGTAAGATCAGAGCAAATGTTCTGCAAAATTGTTGATGAAATTGTCTGAATAAGGTGGCATTCAGTTGAGGGCAGAATTGATGTCGTGAAACATCTGTGGCTGTTATTTCCACATTTGGGTATCATAGAAAGAATATGATGTAGCGTTAAAGCTTTGTTGCATCCCAGGAAGTGCCAGCTCCCTCTTTTCACATTCTAAGTTTACTGAGCTTTAAATGGCAACCTAGCCCAGTTGCCTCATTTTGCATAGAAGAAAATTTAAATTGAGAGAAGTAACATTATTTTACCCAAGTTACATATTTAAATAGTGGCAGAGGCTGGTTAGGAGCCCCACCTCTTCATTCCAGAGTCCTTACTACCTCATCCCACATGAACCTCATTGTGTTCACGGTAGGTTTTTAGCCTTCCTGGAAAGTATTCACCTGTCTTGTTGTGCAGGATCTCCCCAACCTGCGGGAGAGATCTCCCCAATAGGAGAGCCCTAAGCTGTGACATAACAGAACATGGCTCTCCTCTGCACCTTGTACCACATGTCCAGATTGCATTTACTTGGCAGATTTTTAGTAGCTACTGACTATTCCATTAAATGAACATAAATTGAGATTGACCATTCTCTGGGCCATGAAAATACAAAAACAGCAGATAGTAAATTCTTGCTATGCATGATATATACTTAATGTTCTACGAAGTGGCCACAAACACTGAATTAGCAAATGCTAACCATTGTTCATAGAAGAAATAAAAGGCTATGTTTTTGCAAGCCTCTGGTCACAATATTTTCAACAATTGACCAATATATCACCTTTTTTATGTGTGTTTCTGTTTCAAAATCCCTTACTATGTATTTTTGATTCATTCACATCAGACGTATGGTCAATAGTAACATACTTCACTCCTACACACAAGCTTATTAACACATGTATTTTCTCCAGAGGGTACATCACAACTTTCCTGAGCCTAGTAAAGAACACTCCATACACTTTACACTGCAATTGGGGTCCATTTAAATAATGTAATAGGACATGAAAAGTACACGTACTGACAGTATGAAGATGAGACAAGAAAAGTATCTCAGTGATACTTTGAGAAACAAAATTTTCAAATTTTAGCCACTCTGAACATGTCCATGAGTGACTGCAAGTAAAACTACTGATCTGGAGGGTTACAAATAAATTTTAGTGAATAGGTATATCTGCAAATAAAGACTCCAGGAATAATGATTTCTAATGTAGTCCTTGCTCCTGATGAAGTCATGGAACTAAGTCTATAGATCAGAGGAGAGAAGAAACAGGAAGTAGAGCAGTCAGGTTAAATGCTTTGGAGAATAATAAGAGGGCTTGACATGGGTTCTAAAGAACTGACAGGAATTACAGAGACAAAAGAGGTCATCCAAGTTGATTCTTTGATTTTTCCTCTAATTTTCTAGTATAGCAGGTGATGTTTTCTTTCTCCTGGGAAATTAAGGGTCTTGCTTCCTTCAGATAAAGAAGATATCAAAGTAGTACTGGTAGGATTTAAAACACTTTTTTTCTCTCTCATATCATAAAATTAGTGGAAAAATATATCATTCTTTTAACATGAAACATAGCTGAGGACCATAGAAGAACCTCCAGTATAACAGCAGACATGTTAAGCAACCACCAGTTGAACTCTGGGAATAGCATGAAGGAGTGCAGCCTCGTGGCTATTGCCTGAGAGTAAAGCAACAAAAGGACCTGTATTGGGTATTTCTGAGAAGCCCTAGACAGCCTGGGAATGATTCTGAGCCACAACAGAGAGGTCTACAACCCTCATACATTAAAAACGACACATCACACAATCCTTTTTCCAAAAGATAACTTGGATCATATTAACTATCAATATCAAATTTATAATTGAATAATTAGACCAAAAGACTGTATTCCTTATGACTATCCCTGCCACTGGCAGGCTATAAAAAAATTATCATTAGCTCATTGCACTGGACACTAGAATCTTAACAGTATTCAGTGAATCCATAATATTCCAGGGTCAACTAGCCATGCTGATGACGGCTCATGCACTTTCCATAGTTCTCTTCAACTACAGAGACAAAGAGGGAAAGAGAGAAACAATATTCAGGTCAGTCACATGGATTTTTATAAGAATTTCATGGAACTAAAAATGAAATTGATTGTCAAGGTAGAATTTAGAAGCTATCAATCAATTCTGACTTACTAAACTCATTCTATCCTTTCTCTTTTCTTTCCTCTCTAATTTTCACACTAAGTCAAAAGCAACCCTTTATCAACACATGTAGAAAACCCATTATGTATGTTTTTAAATTTCTCTACCACCCTGGTTACTTTGGGTTGAGTAATATAAAAAGTGTAACTAATCAAATTACCTTAAATGTCTGATACACTTGAATAGAGTCCTAACATAATTCTGTAGCAAATATTGTGAAGGCATCAATATTGTCAAATTAATGTGTGATTACTATATATTTCAGAAAAAATATAAAAAAGTATCTAGAACAAATAAGTGAGAAGAGCATTAAAATCCTGAAAAATGTTTTGATAGGTAATAAAATTATGAAGCCACAATTAAGAAAATATTTTAAGTATATTATTTGCTAATAATGCAGAGAGAGATTTAATTAGAGCAGAATTAAGTCCAAGGACAGACCTAGCTAAGTATATATAATTTAGCATATGACAAACAGGGAAACATACAGGGGTTTATTTTAATACATAATTGCTTAGAAAAATAAACAAGTTTTTTACATCATACCATATACTAAAATACATCAGCTCAACCGCAGAGTTAAAAGTAAAGAAGAGGATTACTAGAAGAAATATTAGACGTACACAATAGAGGGATCGCACCCATTCATACTCTCATGCTGACTTAATATCTCAGAAAATTCCTCCCACTACAAAGCACCAAGAAATTACACACAAACACATACACCTATATACACACATGCACATATATGAAGGGGTTATAGACTATAGAGTAGAGCTGACAACAGACAAAGAAACCATAGCTTCCATGAAGATATCATCATCGTAGGTTTTAAATGGTCTTGGAGAATCAGAGTCAAGACTCAAGGCAGGATATAAAGCTGTGATCCCCACAAAAGTGGTGGGAGATTGTGAATGTGATTGGGCATCTGTGTTTGCTAATTGGCGTAAATGGTTAGACTATCCCCTTCCACAGGAGCTGTCTTCCTTGATGATTACATTTCAGGGGGATGGTTCCTAGTTCCTTGAGAAAGTCTAGGTTGTGTAACTGGCAAAAGGCATGGAGAAAATCTCAAAAGAGCAGATAAAGTATTGAAAATTTTCTAAAATAAATGCTCTAAGAAAAGGGAGGTCCTACAGTCAGGAAGTTTGCCTAAAGGTTAGTCAAGCTGACAGGGATGTTAAGGCCATCTTGTTCAGTTATTATGTCCTGTGTTTAACAATTGGCTCTTAGAAGGGCTCTGATATATATAACATTTGATAATATCCCCACTATAGTTGATTTCAACCTGCCAATGTGACATCACTGAATACAAAGTTGGGAAGAAATGCTGATAGGTCTTACCAGCTAGTAAAGGATGGGGCCAGCCCCACTGAGCAGGGGTGTGCATTGACTGTCCAGCCTGTATGTGGTCTGGGAAGGATGTCAATGAGATATTAAGAAAAGTGCACAATGTTTCTCCACTTAAAATGTATAACATTGCTCCATTTTTAAGTGTATATGTTTGAAAATTTACATAAGCAAGGAAAAAGATGCAGAAAAATACACAACAGATGGCTAAGAGTTTACTCAACAAGGTGGGAATGGAGGAGATTCATTTTTTTTGGAAATCCATCTATGCATTGCTCTGCTAATTATAACGTGTATACACTTTTTTAATATGTTACTTGTATAATAATGCACATGGGTAACTAGAACTTGAACTCGACCTACCTTCTTCCTCTTCTTGGAACTTAATGAAACATCACATCTCTGATAACTGACTTTTGCTCTCTTTGGCTTTTGAGAGATGACTAGGCAAAACCAAACCAAACCCAAAAACTAAAAAACAAACAACCAAAAATTCCCTTGAAGGTTTGTTTTAGCAAAATTGGGTTAATGAGGACTTGGTATTCCTTAGATGGGATAAGCACAAAAGTCACCGGCCAGTTATTTTCTTGGAATCCTTACATGGCTCTCAGCTTCAAACACTGCTTTCCAAATCAATTAATGACAGTTCTATCCTTCCAGATGTGCAAGTCTAATCACACTCCACATACTTATGCTAACAAATTAATTTATGTTTTCAGTTAAAACTTTTGTCATTTTCTTATATGAAAAGTATATCCTTAAGTGCTACCTTATTTACAGCATTTTTCAGTTTTTATAAAATATAGACAACTTCTGAACAATTGTAGGACATTTTCCAAATAGTTAAATCAAGCAAATATTAATATTTTTAAAATTAAGTTCACTTGTGTTTCTATATCTTACAATCACTTAAATAAAGACTAAGATAACAATGAAAAGGAGTTTTTAAATAGTAAAAAGTTTTCTTAAGGATGGATGGGTGAATGGGTAGGTGGATTATGGAGGTAACACTGATTTACAACACCTGTATGATTTAGGGGAATAGGTTCACACATCTGCAGCTGGGTATCATACCATTCCTACCACCAAAGCACCCATATCCCTTTACCATGTATCATTTTCCTTCTCCCTGTAGTAGCCTCAATTTTACAGCCATATTTCTAGAATTTGTTTGGTTTAATTCTATCAGCTGCTTTGTTTCTTTATATTCCATATGAGTGAAATTATCCAGTAGTTATTTGTCTTCCTTCTGACTTTTTTCACTAATGTAATCCCATCCAGTTCCATTCATTTTTGTCTGGTAGATACACAAATAATATCCAGTCTGGTGAAAAAGAGCATTTTCTGGTGAAAAATGTATATAGTTTATGTCCCTGTTGGCCAATAACCAGTTTTGTATCTAACACAGAAACCTTGTCCTAATATTGGCAATAAATTCCTAACTTCTCAAATATCTATAAAGTTTAACATCCTACTTGTTCCCTTGTTACTTAATGAATTGAATACAATCATTGGCATGTGTCCATTTTACAGTTGTTACGTGACCCCGTTGAAAATCATGCTTTAGCACTTTGCTGATTGCCTGTCTCCTCACGACAGAGTATAAGCTGAATGAAGAAAGGAATCTGTGTCGGTCTGATCCGTGCTTGTCAGCATTCCTGGCACACTGTGTGCACAAAGGCCTGCAAACTGAGGATTTCACTTTTAGGAATTCTAAGCATTCTTAAACATCTTTCTTCCTTCTGGTGACTTTTAAACATGATACCGTAAAACTCTGCTTCTCTTTTTTTACTGCATTTTCCTGGTAAAGAAGGAAAGAGGACAAGGGAGAAGAAAAAGGTTTAAACTTGTTTCTGTCATGAGACTTCCATCTTGTTGTATATATGTGGTCAGATAAGACTCAAGTGGACTCTAGTGAAAGAGAGAATTAGTCCTTCAAAGGATTAATAAGTTGTGCTTATTGCACATACGAGCAAAGACAAATCACTTCAAACTAAACTAAAAGAGAAAATATCTTAGGGTTTCCAAGTATTTGTTAACTGAAGGAATTCTTATAACTGTGCCCAAGTCATTTCAGACCAAAGTTGTGTCCTCTCCAAAGGATGCGGGAGTGGTATTAACATGAGAATAAGAGAAGTGATTTGGTGGTCTTAATTTCCAGGTAACTGATCAAGATCTCTGCTTTGGAAGCTTACTTAGTAACTTCTAGATGAAACAAATGGAAAATATGGATGTGAGGAAAAGAAACAAATCCCAAAAACTATCAAGATAAGGACTCAAGATTTTAAAATACAGTAGGAATGGTTTTAGGGAGTTCATTCCAATAGAGATATGTGAGACATGTATAATTTTAAATTTTCCAGTGGACATATTCAAAAAAAGTATAAATAAAAATGAAACTAATTTTAATAGGTTTTATTTAATACATCCAAAAATATCAATTCAGGGCCTCCCCGGTGGCGCAGTGGTTGAGGGCTGGGTTGCAAAGCTGCCCGCAGCCTCTGCAGCGCCAGTTCGATCCCCGGCCACCAGGTGAGGGTCCCACATGGCAAGCAGACCTCTCCTGCTGCCCGCTGCTCCCCTCAGCAGTGTACTTCGTCAGTCTGCCTGTTCTGCTCCCTGCTCTGGCTCTGGTGAATTCTCTCACCCTCCCGCGCTTCTGACTGTACCCAGTGCTTGTATAAATAAATAAATAAATCTTTAAAAAAAAAAAAAAATATCATTTCAACATGTAATCAAAATAAAAAATTACCAGTAAGATATTTTTCATTTTTCTTTTTCCTACTAAGTTTTCAAAATTTAATGTGTATTTTTATTTATTATATATTTTGATTCAGACCAGCTACATAGCAAGTGTTTAATAGCCACCCATAGCTTGGGGTTACCATATTACAGGACTATGGGGAGCTAAAAGGCGGTGATTCCTTTTACATATCCCTGAACTAGTCACTAAATCCACCTTTTTTGTGATTCAATACCAGAGCTTTTCATATACCTTTATATAACTGTTGCGATTACCAAAATTTTTCAAAGGACACCTGAATTCACAAGGAGCTTTGATTTTCTTATTTTCATTTGACTCCTACAAGAACCAGCCTTAGGCCATTCCTTTAATTAATCAAAGTTCAACCCTAAACCAGTTTCTTTCTGACAATTTTGTCATCCACTGGTTCACTTCAATTCTGACAGCAGTTTTAAAAAGTAACAAAATCCATGTCTAGAGTTAGAGCTTATTATCATGTATTATGCTGTGCATTTTTATGCTTCCTTACTTAGCTTCTTCTAACTCTACTAGATGCTATAGAGGCTAAAAATTATTTCGTGTGTCCCCAAAATATTCTTTTTCCCAGTGCCCTCATTTTAACTTAATGGCCATAATTGTTTCTAATAATATCCATAATTATCCTTCATTTTTATATTGGCTTTTCACACATATTATCTTGTTTGAACCTCAGAGTAGTCTCATGAGGTAAACCCAGCTTATGAGAGAGGAGGCTGTGATTCCCACAGGATTTGGGGGCTTATCAAGGTTAAACAGCTTGAATGTGTGGGAGGGAAAAATCAAAACCAAACTGAGTCTTTCTTAGTTTATAAAAATGTATAAACAAAGGTCTTCTTAAGGTAAGTTCTGATTTTTTTAAATTTTGGTTTTACTTTTTTTAGAAAACTGGGCTGCAAGAGATTTTTCCCATGAAATTTTCTTGGATTTAAGTAGCTGTGTATGCCTATTGAACAAATCTTCATTTAAGTTTCCCTCTTCCCAAGTTGTCAAAGGCAAGAATTAGGAATTATTCAAAAGTGATCAACCCCCAACAAATTTTCTAGGACACAATAAGCCAACTATAGTTAGATGAATCACTAAACCAATGCATACATTTGCTTCCATTGAAATAGTTATCATTTAAATATTTAACAAATAGTTAAAAATTATTCATAAAATACTTTGCATTCTTTCATTCATGTGAGGTCTTGGACATTGCTGTGCATCTTACAATTACAACACATCTCTATTCAGACAGTTGACATTTCAGGTACCTGCCAACTATTTGTGGATAGTGGCTATTGCACTGGAGAGCACAGTCTTGGGATACAACAGAGAGCAGACTTCAGCCTCTTTCTTCTCCCATTTCTCACCATTTCACAAATATTTATTAAGCACACACCGCATGTCTAGTACTGGGGATAAAATGTCAGGGGGAAAAATAAAATGAAGCTCTCAAACTGTCACATATTTGAGGAATTATGGGTCTGCTAAATGTAGCATACCAGACCCTACAAGGCTCCTTTCAGACTAAACAAGAGCAGGACACTTGATTGCCCTAAGGCAATGGGACTATATCAAGAAGTGTGACTGGGAATGGGGGGTGCTGAGTGTGTGTGTGTGTGTGTGTGTGTGTGTGTGTGTGTGTTGTGGGGGTGTGGGGGGGTGACTGATGCACTTTGTGCCCCAGAGTCTGATCAGTGAAACACCTTGTTAATACAATTGGAACCATGGGTGGGGGTCGGGAGCATAATTTACTGGATCAGCAGACTCACCTTTCCAAAGGCACTAAATAACATAATCATATTTTCAGTTTGATCAATAAAAAGGCCAGGATCTCACTCATTAAGCAGCATCCTACATGGTACAGCCTGCTTCACTACTCCTGTGTCTTTCCTTTATCAGTGTGGTGTTTATCAGGGCAACAAGGATACTAAATTGAATGACTGAATATGCAGGCAGACAATGGTCCAGACCATATGACAATAGAATTCGACCTATAATCTCTAGTAGCCACTTGACAGGAAAATCAAATCACAATGGGCCTAGATAGATCAAGACTTGGTCAGTGATTAACAGTTTTCTAAATTTTGCCTCCCTTTCCAACTCAGGACCACCCAGAGAGAACCCAATATGCTCCCCAAGCCAACTACCTAAACGACTCACTCCTAGTTAGCCTAACATCCAGCTTGCACATTGCAAGAGTTTCCAATCAAGTCATACCTGAAGCTTTCTATTTTTGCCACGGTAAAGCTTTCTCACTCCCCTCTGTGCTATAGCAAGCTCTAAATAAGGAGACTCAGTTGTTCTCATATGGAAGGTCTCTGTTTATCTGTAAACAAAATCTTTGATAAGCCTTTTATTAAAGGCTAAAATAAACAAACATGCTCTTTTAACTTTGCCTTTGAGGGCCTCCCTGGTGGCACAAGGGGTTAAGCACCTCACTATGAGGCGGTCCCACAGCTTCTGTAGCACAAGTCTGATCCCCTCCCCAGCAGGCCAGGGAGAAACCCACATGGCACAACAGACCTCTCCTCACTCGCCCGCTGCTCCCCTCAGCAGTGTATTTCCGTCAGTCTGCCTGTTCTGTTCCCCACTCTGTCTCTGGTGAATCCTCTCACCCCCCGCATCTCTGGCCTGTACCCCAGCTCTTGTATGCATAAATAAATCTTCAAAAATATATAAAAAAATAACTTTGCCTTTGAATTCACTTTTTCATTTTATCTGCAACATTTATTAATGAGTATTTGCTGTGCCTCAGGAAGTGTCAGCCACTACACGGAGTCTTAGAAACTAAGTAAAGGACCACAGATTCCACTTTCTTTTTTTTAGCAAAAAGCACATGCAAATAAATGTTTGATGACATTTGTACTAAACACTGCAAAAGAAATCACTACCTCAAAGGAATGTCTATATTTCCACGTTTGCTGCAGCATTACTCACAATAACCAATATATGAAAACACCTAGGTGATAAGGGATGAATGAGTGGATAAACAAATGTGGTACATGTATACAATGGAATGTTATTCAGTCATAAAAAGGTTCTATCTTGGCATTTGAGACAACATGGATGAATCATTTTTTAAAACATTAATAAATCATTTTTAAATTCTGCAAAACTATATTGACTTATTTTAATTTTACACTTATTTGAATGCTGTATGTTTTCCAGTGATTCTTACATTCAATGCACTTAGATTTTATGGCTTTTCTTTGGCTAAAAAAAGCTCAGGCAAATAAGTAGAATTTTTGGTAAAGGTAATGTATGGTGTGTTCTAAGAGCTAGAGCCTACAACCAGATGTAGTCACCTTATTTTACCTTTATAATAGCTAAAGCATGCTATCTGACAAAAATATTTCAAAAAAATCTTAATTATATGTGTGTTCTTACTATCTTTTTTGTTATTTATATTCTTGGAATTCTTATATCTAAATATTCTAACATCATAAAATCTAGGTTGACTCAATCTGAAGTGAAAGTAGGCCTCACTTAATGAATCAAAGTCAAGTTTTCCTTTCAAGATCATTAAATAGTTTAGAGATTTTTTTTCCATTGCATATCTTATTTAATTCTAACATACAATGACAAGTAAAATATGAAAACTCTAACAATGTATATTTACCAAAAAGAAACTTGTTAAAAATCAAAATATTTGAATTCTTCCAAATAAAATAAAATGAAATACCAAGATGCCATTATCCTCAAAAGGGACTCTGAGTTCCTGAATAATTGGAATAAAAGCTACAATCCAAGCAATAACTGTCCAAAGAATCAGTTTTTGTTTATATTACTTTCAGAGTTTGGCCACAAATCAGATACTTTTTGGCTCCAAGGGTTTTAAATAACTTTATATTTTCTGAATATTCATTCCATTTTTGTAAAGCAATTTAATCCTTCAACAATGAACAGAAAAAAAAACAGATGAGAAACTTCTATTGCTATAACCCTCCTGAGTTTACTGGTTCAAGGAAAAATCAAACTGTACCTGTGTAAACCATTGTTGGAAGTGCAAGGACCTCACTGCAGATTAAAAAAATCTAATCATAGTTTCAAGACACTCAAGGATCTGGGTTTCTGTTGGAGAACAAGGTGCCAATTTATCGAGGAGCCCCTGGATATTCAGAAGGACAGGGGCTCTTGGCTCCCAGCAGGTGTAAGAGCGGGCTAAAGCAGCACTCTCTTTGCCCCCAAATGTCATGGGGACTGGTCTATTCCACTGCAAACACTGTAACCTTTGTCCTTTTTTTTTTTTTTTTTCAGTGTATGTTTATTTACTTTTGTTTAGTTTCCTCACCATAGGCACAGAAACCACACCTTTGGCCTGACAACTTCCCTTCCTAGCTGATCTCACCTCCCTGTCGTTGAGACTTCTTTATTCAGTGCCCTCATTTTCTGGTCTCTTCCATTTCTCCCTGCTTGAATCGCCTTCACAACCCACTTCACAGATGCTGACCCATAGCTGACTCAGCTTTCTATCCAAGTCAGCAGCAGTTCAGTCACGGAGAGTAAAGAAGCTTCCAGGAATGCAGCTTCTTACAACTCAGGATCCAAGAAATTGAGCCCCACCTCACCACACACTAATCTACCATTTCCTTTCCTATGAAGAAAAGGCTGCTGACAGGGCTGTTTTCTGTAGACCCATGCATGACTGGATGAAAGGGCTGATAGGAGGCCAGTAATCCTCTGAACAAAAGACCCTTTCACAGCTGCCTCCTCATTCCCCTAAGTGTTGAGGGGCCAAGGTCCTGTGATTGGGTATGTTTGTAGTTGTTTCCTAGCACACCTGGGCTGGGCTGTGCTTTGGGCAAGCTGTTCTAACCCGACCTCAAGCTCTGACCTCTACAGATTGCATCCCACTCTTTACCCAAATTTGAGTATCACCTAAAAGGTACAAAGAAAGTGATGAGGGTGTTGTAAGAAGAGAGTGATCACTTCTAGTCAGGAATTTAGAAAATTTTCTGTCCTGAAGTGTACCTTGTTTGGTCCTTAACACGTAATTAGAATTTGGCATGAGGTAATGTTAGGAAAGACATGAATAGAGGAAGAAAGTATAAGCAACCAGAGAAAAGGAAGAGACAGTGAATTTAGATTACTCTGTTTTTAAATTATCTTAGGTAGGAGTACTACTAGAGTTTAATTGACTAATTATTATTGAGAAAACCCAAACTTATAAGGAACTTAAAGGGAAAAAACTAGATTAATTAGGGAAAGAAAAGGAACCAATAGTTATAGAATACTGTCTAGATATCAGGCATCCTAAATGATCTCAAAGAAACAAATCCTCAAAGAAAAATTAACCACCCATCTTCCATATTGTAGATGAGAAAAATGACACATAAGAAGTTAAATTAACTTACCCAAGGTCTCACCTATTACCAAAAAAAAAAAAAGAGGAACTGAATATTTGATACTCGATTGCCTTACGGTATCTACTAGACCACAGTCCTTCTTTGGATGACAGCAAGAAGATCACAGCACTATTGTGGGGCATTCCTCAGACGGCTCTGTGCACCTGGGGCCTGCAAGCTCCCAGTACAAGAGGCAGTTTGGTTTCAACTGTACAACATCCTACATCACTTTACATTAATGGTGCTAATTTGAATTTTGGTGATTTTAAAGTACCATTTATACTTTTGGTCTAAAACTTGTTTAACAGCTAAGAAAAGTATGTAAATGTTTTATATTTGTTCATTTCAAGTAACATAACAAAAATATATTTTCAACATATTTGTGTGTGAGGGTGTAGAGATATTTTTCCACTAAAAAGTCTCCATGTACTACTCAGTTCTGAGAAAGACTAAACAAACACATTGTTTAAGAATAACCATGAGCCATAACACAGACTCCTTTCATATTAACAAGTCTCTTGAGCAACGTGACTGCATGGTGCGAGAACTAAAATGTTTCTACAACTTCATCTTCATTCTTTTGCACCAGGACAGAAATGAAGCCAGATGGTGTCATGTAACATTATAAGCGATCTACTCATGTCTGTTGAACTGAAGTTAAAATTGAGGAGAAGCTTTTAATCTTCCTTATCCACTTTTAAATTTCAAACTTTTACAAATGTTAAAAGACCTTAATTTTTTTCAAGTTCTTCCTTCTGAGTAAATAAATAGGTGTACAATCCCCCACTTGTGATCCTCAAAACAGTAAATGTAACTTCGGTCATCTGGGTGATGATCTTCCAACTTCTGTGCTACATTTCACAATGTACAGATTTTAAGTATTTGCACTGAAGTGCCCTCTTTTCTTTCTCTTTCCCATTTCCAATATGTCCTTCTATGATGATAAATGGAACTGAATATTTGAGATTTTTCTTTCATTTTCAAATGTAAAAAACAGAAAAAGCAAAGACGTCAGCCCTGCCATTCCTCAGATTAAGACAAACAACCTTAACGACTCAGAGTACAAAATTGAGCACATGCTTTAAATTCATTATTCGTGTCTTTAAACCCTGTGCCTTCTGACTCATGTGACACGCTGTTAGGTGGTCAACATCTACTGAAAGCAAATTTCAGAAACTCATTCCTACTTGTGAACAACATCTTGATGTCTCTGGTCTCACTTCTACACTTTGGTCTTTTATCCCTAACTATAGAACTCTGGAAAATTCCCCACTTTTGCGCTGACCACCAGGCCACTCTCACAGATGACCAATTCGGCATATCTAGTTTTGACCCAGTTATCTCCTTCTATTCTTGCTTTTTGGCTCTATCCATTCTGACTATTGTGGATGATTTACACCTAAAATGCTGCAGACGTCCCTGTGCTCTAACCTGTACCTACCTATGTGCCATGGACAGGAGCAGCTGCCTGGTTTGCTGACATCCAAACCTATAAACTTAGAGGGGGAAAAGGGTTTAAACGCGGGGCAATACAAAATACAAATTAAGATTTGGTAAGGAAGGAATAGGAGGATGAATATAGAATAAAAACCTTCCAGGTACTCACTTTTCTACCAGCAAGTTTGAGTAAAAGAGTGAAGAGTATTGTACCGGCAAGGAGGAGCCACCTGCTGCCATTCCACTGCTCCCCACACAAAGGTGCCCCGCCCAGAACAAGAACACAGAGTAGATGGCCTCATTAACCACCTGTTCCCTAGGGCCTAGCACAGTTTTCTCTCAAGAGTCAGGGATGTTTTATCCATGGGTAAAAGCAAGCATTTTTAAGCAATTTATTGATCCTCAATTAACTGCACATATTTAAAGCATGTAGTTTATATATGCCTATGGAATCATTACTATCAGTAAAATGAATGTGTCCATCACTCTCAAAATTTCCTTGAGAACATTTCTAATCCTCCCTTATGTTCCTTCTCACCCTGCTTCATTCCCAAGTAACCACTGATCTACTTACTGTTACGAAATCCAGATTAGTTTGCATTTTCAAGTATATCACATAAATGGAATCATACAGTATCTACATTTTAATCTCTTTTTCCCCCTCATTAGAAATATTTTAAGATTTACTCATGTCATTCCATGAATCAAAAGTTAATTCCTTTTTAATGCTGACTATGTTTAATTTTATAAATATACTATCAGAGTTTATTTATTCATCTGCTGATGGAAATTCTGGGTTGTTTCCAGCTTTGGAATACTACAAATAAAGCTGCCATGAATATTTGTGTAGCAGTCTTTTTATATTTATAAACTTTCATTTCTTTTGAGTTCATACCTAAGAGAATGACTGAGTCTTATAGTAAAGATAGGTTCAACATTCAAAACTGCCAAAGTGTTTTCTATAGTCATGGTGTCATTTCACATTCCCACAAGAAGTGTGTGCAGGGACTATACCTGAAAGGAGAAAGCATGCACTGTACAAAGACGAAGAATGATGTAAAATATATATAAAAGTTTAAAAAAAGTAAAAAAAAAAGTGTGTGATAGTACCTGTTATTGCATGACCTTGTCAACAGTTGGTATGGTAGTTTTTTCAATACTACCTCAATACTACTTCAATATACTTTCTGGTAAGTGGACAATAGTATCTCATTCAGTTTTACTTTGCATTTAACAATGACCAAAAATGTCGAGCATCATTTCCTACACTTATTTGTCATCCAATATCTTCCTTGGTATCTCTTTCCTTATTTGTTTTCTTATTATTGAGTTTGGGTGTTCTTTACATGATTTAGATGTGTCTTTTTTATATGATATGTGATTTGCAAATCTTTGCTTCCAGAAGTTTTATCTTTCATACTCTCGTTTCTTTTTAGTGTTACTTTTAAAAGAAAAATATTTTTAAATAGTTAAAATAGTTAAAAATATTTTTTAAAGAAAGAACTTTCTTTTCCAAAAGTTATGTAAAAAAGTTTATAGGTGTAGGTATTAAATTTTGGTATATGAAACATTTTGAATCAATTTTGTACACAGTATGAGAATGAACCCAAGTTTGGGTTATTTTGCATTAGTTGATAACCAATTATATTCTATGAGCACTTGTTTAAAAGTTTTTCCTTTCTCCACTAAATGTGATTTTTATATTTTTTTAAATTAAAATGGTATATATGAATAAATATACTTGTCGATTATTTTGTTCCACTGATCTAGTTGACCTGACACCAATAACATATTAACTTTATCCCAGCTGCTTTATATTAAGTCGTGAAATCAGGTAGTAGAACTCCACCAATTTGTTCTACTTTTTGGAAGTTGCCTGGGTTACTTTAGGTCGATTGAATTTACATGTGAATATTAGAACCAGATTTTCAATGCCTACAAAGCTGAAAATATGCTAATGGAATTTTTATTGATATTCCACTTACTAGATACAGGTCTAGGTTATTTCTATATGTATATAACTTCTTTAAATTAAATTTGGTAGTTAATTTCTTTCAAGGGAATTGCCATTTTACTAAGTTATTGAATTAATTGGCATGAAATTATCCTTTTAGTATTCTTTTTTTTTTTTTTAATACAAGCACTGGGTACAGTCAGAAGCGCGGGAGGGTGAGAGAATTCACCAGAGCCAGAGTGGGGAACAGAACAGGCAGAGTGACGAAGAAGTACACTGCTGAGGGGAGCAGCGGACGGCAGGAGACATCGGTGGCCAGGGATCGAACTGGCACTGCAGAGTCTGTGGGCAGCTTTGAAGCCCAGCGCTCAACTGCTTCGCCACCAGGGGAGGCCCCTGCTCTCATTCTTAATAATAATTTGTCTCATTTATTCTTTCATGCTTAGTATTGCTAGAGGTTTATCAATTGATCTTCTCAAAGAACTAGGTTCTGATTTTGTTGATTTTTTTTCTATTATTTTTTGTTTTCTATTTTATTGATTTTCTCTCAGAGATTTATAATATCCTTTCCTCTGCTGAATTTGGATTTCACTTGCTGCTGTTTTTCTGGTTTCTAAAGGTGAAAGCTGAGGTCACTAATCTGAGACCATTCTTTTCCAAGAGACACTTCATGTCTAAGTGCTGATCGAGTTACATTCCACAATTTTTAATGTCTTGTTTTTTCATTTTCATTTGGTTCAAAGGTTTTTCTAATTTCTCTTGATTTCCTCTTTGACCCATGAGTTATTTAGTTTCCTTATATTTGGGCATGGAGCTAAAGAACTTTGTGTTGTTGATTTCTAATTTAATTCTATTATCATAAGGTAAGCTACTTTGTTTGACTTGCATCATTTTTTTATATATTGGGATTTACATTATGGCTTAGTATATGACCCGTCTTGATAAATGATACATGTGCACTTGAAAAAAACCCACATTTATCTGCTGTATTTGGTTGGAATGTTTCACAAAAGTCAAGTAGGTCAGGAAGATTGATAATGTTCTATTTTCTCAGCCTCTATATCCTCATCTTCTACTTGTTTTATCAAGTATTGAGTGTGAATATTGAAATCTCTGACTGATACTTTAAAATTGTCTATTTCACTTTACAGGTCTATAAGTTTTGCTTCATGTATTTTAAAGCCATTGTAAGAAGTATAAATGTTTAGGATTATGTTATTGTAGAATGACCTTCTTTATCTTTGATAATGATAATATATCTTTGTTCTGAAATTCTCTTGTTTGATGTTAACATAGCCATTCCAACTTTACTTTGATTAACATTATCATGGTATGAATGTTTCCATCCTTTTACTTTTAACATACTTTCAACCACATTCAAAGTAAATTTTTATGGGCAACATATAAATCAGATAATTTTGATAATTTTTCATCACCGTGATTATATTCTTTCAAATAGCCTTTATATCTTTGCTTCTTGTGGGGTTGATTTTTATTTCGTAAGCTTCCTGAGCCCTTGAAAATAATTGCTTGAAAGAAATTCCCTTTAAGAAATGAGAAAATTAAAATTATCTACTAATATCTTTTCTGTTTAGGGACATTTTTTTTAATTGAGGTAATATTGGTTTATAACAATTGTATATGATTCAGAGTCAAAGGTCATGAGTCCCTGGTTGAAGAGGATCACACCTCTTCAGATGTATATTACCACACACACCCACCACCAAAGCACCAATATTCCTCCACGATAGTTCACAGGACCCCCACCACCCCCTACTCTCTACCTACTCCCTCCCCTCTGATAACCTCAGTTCTACAGTGACACTTCTAGCGCTTATAAATGGTTTGGTATTTGTCTTTCTCCTTCTGACTTATTTTGCTCAGCATTATCCCCTCCACTTGCATCCATGTTGTCACAAATAGGAGATTATCTTTTTTCTTTAATTGTTGAACAGCATTCCACTGTGTATGTATACCACATCTTCCTAATCCACTTACCAACTATCTCCCCCTATGCACTTACTTTGTTTCTGTAACTTTGTCGTTATAAAGAGTGCTACAATGAACAGAGAGTGCATATACCCCCTACAATTTTATCTTTGCATCTTTGAGTATCTAGGAGTAGAATTGCTGGATTATACACATCTATTTTTAATATTTTGAGAAACCTCCATTCTGTTTTCCACAATGATTGGACCAGTCTACATTTCACCAACAGGTACAAAGTTTCCTTTTTCTTCACTTCCTCGCCAACCCTGTTTCCAGTAGTTTCTGATGTGTCATTCTCACATCAAAATGGTATCTCATTGTGATTTTTATTTGCATTTCCCTGATGATAAGTGATGATGAGCATTTCTTTTTGCCCCTGTTGGCCATCTCTATTCTTTGGAGAAGTGTCTATTAGTTCTCTGCCTCATTGATACTTATACATAAATATTACCATAAAATTGAGAAACATTTTTGTGAAATTACTAAGTTTTGGGGAGGCGGTGTGGGCTGTTTTATTGTCTGAATTTTGCCAGAGCAACAAATTAGTCCACTGAATTTATCTTTAAGAAATTGCTATTGGTGGGCCTCTCTGGTGGCGCAAGGGGTTAAGCACCGCACTATGAAGCAATCCGCAGCCTCTGCAGTATGAGTTCTATCCCCGGTGGCCAGGAAGCAACCCATAGGGTGCAGTAGACCTCTCCTGACTCCCTCAGCAGTGTACTTCAGTCAATCTGCCTGTTCTGTTCCCCACTCTGTCTCTGGTGAATCCTCTCACCTTCCACATCTCTGGCCTATACCCCAGCTTTTTGTATGCATAAATAAATAAATCTTCTTTAAAAAAAAGAAATTGCTATTGGTTTCCTTTCCCACTATAACATGCTCATTTACCCTAATTGGTAGACACACAAATATAAGTCAATATATTTTCAGGGAGCATAGCAAGTGTAAATCCATGGCCAAATGTTAGAAAAATTAAGGCTGCATGTCCTGCTGATGATGCATCAGAACTGTCATCTTTATTAATAATAATTAAAATAATCCACATCTGTGGATTGCTTACCATATGCTAAGGTTTTTCTTAAGTTGGAGCCTTACAAGCATTGTTCCACTTAATCCTCACCACAACCTTTAAAGTAGGAGCTATGATTATCAGCACCCTTGCATGAAAGGAAACAGAGGCTTAGATAAATTGATAAACTTGTTCAAGTCATAAAATACATGAAATAAAATTTCTCAGTGATGGAAGGGGAGGAATAGGGCTAAAGTTTCATTAAAAAGCCATCTTGAGGCCTCCCCTGGTGGCGCAGCGGTTGAGCATCGGCTTGCGAAGCTGCCCACAGCCTCTGCAGTGCTGGTTCGATCCCCGGCCACACCGGCGAGGGTCCCACATGGCACGCAGACCTCTCCTGCCGCCCGCTGCTCCCCTCAGCAGTGTATTTCGTCAGTCTGCCTGTTCTGTTCCCCTCTCTGGCTCTGGTGAATCTTCTCACCCTCCCGCGCTTCTGACTGTACCCAGTGCTTGCATAATAAATAAATAAATTTAAAAAAAAAAAAAAGAAGAAGCCATCTTGTCTCTCAGGCAAGAACAATACATCAAATGAGTAGTATTATAACTTGAGAAGTCAAAAAAAAAAAAAAAGAAAGAAATATAACTTGTCATATTGATCAGTTCCACTATTTTTAAAACTTTTAGAGGAATTTACTTTCCAAGAATTTTTACATAAATTCCTTCTCCTAAAAAACTAATACGCTTCTTTTCATAAGGAAGATAGAGAATAAGAAAATTTCATTCCTTCCTATAAGGAAGAGATTTTCTTCAGATTTCAGTCTTCCATGTTTTGCTGTCAATCCAATTTTCTCATATTTCTCTCTCTTGCCCAAAGTTAGTTTATAATTACATACATTTGGAGACATTACCAAAATTTTAACAAAGAAATTATATAGTAGAAAAAATCACCTGGTTTCATTAGGTGATCCAAATTTTGATAAATTCAAATTTTTGAACATATTTGATAACAACCTTGTGAGTTAATCGACAACTCTAGTGTGATAAAGTCACCCAAGTGTTTTAAAATAATGATGGAGAATGAAGGACAAATGGGTTCCACCACAAGAATACTGACAGCATGTTTAGGGTTACAAGTAGCTTTCATTATTTTGTTTTAGAAAAATCTTACAGATAGTAAGATTTCTATGTGCAGGAAACTGTCGTGTGTGTGAATGAAACACTAGAAGAACAGTTGAGGTATCCAGAAATAGTTTTGATTTTTCAGAAAATCCATATCATGATAACTGATTTCCAGCATATAGAAGTACTTTTTAGAATTCAAGGAAGTGTCCTATTTTATAATTTCAGATTAGGAAATCTGTGGCCTTCCAATCTACATCCATATTATCACATAACTTTCATAATTGCATGTCGCTTCCCATGATTAACCCCAAACATCACTATTAACTCATCAGCCTTATTAGTTGTTAATTCACAAAGAATGTACTTTTAAGGAAAACTTATAGGCAATCACTGGACTTGTCTTTAGCTATTCATACCCTTCACACTTCACACCATTTAAAAATGAACCAAGTATTTGATTCATGAGTAGCTCCCCTGAGGCTGAGACAATAATTATGGCCACTTCCCATTTCCTAAAACTGGCAGCACAGCACTAGGACCAGCAAATGCTTTTGAATGAAAGAATAAATTCTACTGGAACACAATGAGCAAATAGGTCTCACTATGTTCCACCCCACCCCCACCACCACTTCCCTCATGTAGTTTATAAAACAGTGGATTTGGGAGAGTTATCTGTTCCCAAATTTTTATTCTAGTATTTTTATTTGTTTAACAGTATTTTCAAATGTAGTCCTAAATTAGGAGAATGATTTGGTACAGTGGGTAGATGAGGTGATCTTGGTATATTTTCCTATTTTAAAAAATCACTTAGAGTTAGATTTCTATATCATTTTGTATCATTGATCTCTACAAAGTAAATGTATCTCATTTGAAACTTAACACCATATATGCCTTTAATTAGAAAACAAAATAATACACACACAGAGAGGAAAAGAATAGGCCAAAGACAGTAACCATGCCACCCCAAAATATGCCACTTTCAGCATAAGGATTATTTTGAACTGAAGGCAATGGAGGAAAAACAAATACAAGAACAGCTCTCTGCCCTCCTCCTATTTGCCTAAAAGTAGGACTTAATTTATAAAGGTATTCATCCACATTTCTCTACCAGGAAGGACAAAACTTCATCACCAAGGACTGTAGACCTCATCAGCCTGGAGATGGCACCAGGAACTTTACTAACTTTCATCTTCCATTATTTCCCCATATATTTGCCTTTCTACAGTTTGTCAGCCCTAGAAACTCAAGGTCCTTTTCCTTTGTCTTGTCTCTTCTCTAAAAATATTTTGTTCCTTTGTTAAAATGCCATGTAAGCCCAAGTTATAACCTAATCTTGTAACTCATCTCTCATCTCTCATGTGATGCATTAGTGCAGGTACATAAATTTTTGTTTGTTCTTCTCTTGTCAATCTGTCTTTGGCCAGTCTAATTTACAATACCCCAGCTGAAGAACCTAAAATGGGTAGGCAATATTGAAAGGGCATTGGAATTTTCCTTAAGCCCACTATAAAATCTGGATATAACTGCAGTTGCTGTATTGGTCCCACATTAACCTATTAGTGTGCTGAGCAGTTTTCTTTGTACAAATAAATTGCATGTATGGCATGTTATGTATGAATTGCTTTTAGAAAAGAATAAGAGCCTCAGGATCATCTTTCTCATAAGTCCCTGTGCTGTGGAAATAGGGATGCCATTTAATTCTCTCATCTTCTTTGTGAGTTCTAATGATGTGTCTAGACATGCTGAAGGAAGTAAAAAAACTGAAGCAATCAACACATAATTTGGACAGAAAATCACATTCAGCTGAAATAGTAAGTTGATTGGGTAAAATGAAATCAACTTCTCTCCAGTTCTTTCTTTTCACTGCCTAGTGAGATACAATTTTTGTCAAGGATACAATAAATGGGATTGAAATTGGCATAAAAATATTTTGAAAACCTATGCAATCTATCTAAATTGTTGATAATCAGTTCATTCTCACGATAGGAATTGGGACTATTAGTCAGAACAAAATAAACCAGTTCTTCTTCATGGTCAGAATTCCTTGACCAGAATCTATATTTGCATATACACTGACTCTAAATAACTGAGCAGAAACTAGCATTTTGGCCATACATGCAGATTTGACATACAGATATACCTTCTGATATTTTGATTTTCAGTTTCTCTGCAGATTTAAAAAAAATCAACTAAAATTTGTTCTACTAAAATTTGTTCTACAAATACAGAATACTGGAATTTTAAGCATTTGGGTTGGTTTAATTTAAGAGATGGAAAGAAAAGAATGTTCTAGTAACCCTATATGTATGCCATCTCTTGTAATTCTCATTAAAAAATCCTTTGTTCCTCTATTTCCCCCCCCAAAAAAAGTTAAGTCCAAGTGCCTGCTACACTACAGCAAAACAGTTGAAATAAAAAGCTACCTGACCCCTCCTCTAATAGAGATGATACAGAGATTGACACTGAGCAAATAATCTCCATGAGCTGGTATTCTAATGGAAAGGTACATATTTCTCTGAAGAGTATATAACAAAGGAAACAAATCTAGACAAAGGTTCCCTCATTTCAGAGAAAGGTCACAGAAGCAGATAGGTTAAGTAACTTGATCAAAGTTAAACCACCAAGAAGTCACGAAGGTAGGACTCCTTCCCAATCCTGTTTGATGCCAGAAGTCCTTGCTCATTTCCTTATGTCTCTTGGTCTCCTTAGGACAATTGCATGAGAGATAGTAGATAAGCAGTCACAAAGCCCAGAAGATTCTTTGCAGTGAATTGTCACTCCATTTCTTTTCATACACCCAGTTTAATATTTCCTACAAGTCCCTGTAAATCCGAGAATCTCCAAGTCCTTGTACAGTTAATTCATTCTAATAAATGTTTGTATATTACACCTCTCTGGCTCCATGCTGATACCTGGTGTGGGTAGCCAAGTTGGTCCATGAATTTTTGGATAGTGGTTATTTTTCGGTGTTGTGTGTTACAACCAGGGGACAATGATGAAATTATTCCTGAAACCTAGAGCAATCACAGGTGGAGAGCATAGCTATTACTGTTTTGTGTACAGAAATTAACATTAGGTTGTCTTCACACTTCCTTCACTAATATTCCAGGTGGCACCTACTGACCTACTTTTTCATATCTTGACCTATTAAGATAATGAAAGAGTCCTGCTTTTTCTGGAACTTTCCTGATCTTAAAGCTGGAAGTCCTGATCCTGAGAAACTCCTTGGGTCCAGGCAAACAAGAATATTTGATCATCCTAGTCATTGTGCTACTCAGGGTCGGGGACCTATAAAGTGATCACATACTTTGGAAACAAAGGCAAATATACATATTTGGTGATATTCCACTAAAATACATGGGATGCTCAATTACATGCATAAAAAGTTCAATGTAATGGCCCTCACTAGCATATTTCACTGCACTATTCAAAATGGCATGAATGCAAGGCATTAGTGAAGCATTTCCATCAGTCCCTGCATGCACATCTGCAATGCATTGCCTTAGATGATTTGTGCTTTTGGTATTCATTAAATAAGCCTGTGCCTTTGCTGGCCCTGGAAGAAATAAATATAACTTCATGTCTAGAAAGCATGTGTCCCACTCCATACAGCACACAGACCAATGCAGTTTTGCAAACATCATCCACCAGTCCCTTACTCACTCCAGGGCACTCTCCCCTAGCAGGTCAAATGAAGTCTCAACTTGGTGCTTTGTCAGCATCAGACATGGCATGTATTTCTATTTAGACTTTATAACCACACAGCAGTAAAACTCCTGCTCTACTTTTCTAGAAAGTATGAATCTGGGGAGTATGAATCTGGGGTGTATGCCTGAGGAGCTTTGTTCCTTTGTTTTTGCTTTCAAAAACAGAGATCAAGTGACAGATAAAGGTTTTGTTTATTTTTATATTTTCCTGAAGAAAACAAGTTAAAGGGTCAACATTGACACACATTTAATTCAGGATTCTCTGCTTAGTTCATTTTTGCCAATATAAAAAGTCACAATAATACTGAGCACCAAAGGAAAAAGATTGTATTAGTGAATCAGTCCAGACTAGACAAACTCAGAGTCATGGTATCACTTACTTCTAAAGTTAAAAAAAATTACAATTATGGCAACAGGAACTCTAACAGCGGGAAGGCACAACCTCTGAGCCCACAGCCCATCCTCTACTCTCTAATTGGCACAGTTCTAGATTCAACTGATGTGTTATGTTAGGCCAAAATTAGACCTTTTGGAATCTTAGCATACATCTAAGGTAATAACCGAAATTGTATGCAATTAACAAAGGGCAGATTTGGGGCAAAAGTAAATAGTTATTCCTGGGTGTTATATGCAATAATTATTCCAGGAAACAACCTCACAGCTTGAACATGTTCATCATGATTACTGTAAATGATTAAAGTATTTTTCTCTCTTCCTAAGGAAAAAAAATGAGTGGTGTAACTATATCAATATACAATGTTATTTTCTTAGTGTCAAGTTACTTTTGATATTTAATATGAGCAAAAAAAAATTAATAACTCTTACTGTTAAAAATAGAGACAACTTCCCCAAAATGACCAACAGAAAGGGAAAGCTCTATGTTCTCTAGACGTTTTAGAAAAATTGAGTTTTTCTTTTGGCCTCATACATGTGAATCTTCAAGACAGGTGATATTACAGACATCAAGGGGATGGGCATAAAGGGGATGGGCACCACTCAAAAGAAAATGCCCCATACGTTACCATGGCAAAACAGAAGAGTCTATAAAGTTACCCAGTAAGCAGTTGGCATTGTTGGAAACAAACAAGGAAAGGGCAAGATTCTTACCAAGAGAATTAACGTTCATATTGAGCATATTAAGCACTCTAAGAGACGAGAGCTTCCTGAAATGTGTGAAATGATCAGGAAAAAAAAAAGAGAAAATGCCAGCCTGCTCCACCCAGAGAAGCACACTTTGTCACAGTCTGGGTTGCTGGAACCCACTCCCTACGAATTCATAGTTTTGCAACTATTCTGAATTCATGGCATAACAGATGTGGAAAAAATAAATAAATAAAGACCACTGGACTATAATTAAATAAATAAATCAGTAAATAAATAGATACATATATAAAAATCGAGTCAAGTTTCCATCGTCACATCCAGATTCATCATGGAGAGAGAAAGTCAGCCAAGTCAGAATCACCTTAGAAGAACCATCTTGTTTAGCTACCAATATTCTTCTGCTCGCTGAAGTCAATCTATCAGAGGTCTTTGGGGCTCATGTTCTGCACATCTCTAGGCGAGCAGACATTTATTGTTTGTTTTGTTAACAGCTATTGATTATGGAATACTCAATGGGTACCAGGCTCTGTCTTGGCTGACTACATGAGTTATTTTAAATCCTTACAACTCTGAATAGAAGGCATTAGGTTTTTTAACTTTACAGATAGGAACAGAGGAACCGAGGGGTTGACTAACTGCACAGAGGGCCCAGAGGTAAGCAGTGGCAAGATGATCACAAAGGTGCGTCAGATTCTCTACATAAGCTGCTTGGAAGGACTAACACATGATATAAACTTGTATTTTTGCTTTCCTAAGAATTATCTTTAGAAAATTAAAAGTTCTTAATTTATAAAACATTGAATTTTTGTTTGTATTTTTACACTGGGAGTAAATTGTTTATCCAGACTATTTTTCTTGTGATATTTTAAGTATTTTAAGCACTCAACACTAAAATAAAAAAATAAATTATACATGTTTTTAGTATCTAGACTGACTTTATTTTTAGGATATAAACAGATAACAATAAAAATAAAATAAATAAGATACATTTTGTCTGTATGCATCCCAGAGTCTATGAAAAGTCTCAAAAGTTGGAGACCTCACAGCTTCCTTTCTACTTTATTATTTTATTTTATTTTCATCCCCTTCCAAAAACCAGTTGCAACAAATTAGAATGTTAAAACCCAAATAAAATAAGACAGTTAAATTTTTAACATTTGTAAAATGATTAGAAATAAATGTGTCAATATCTACAATAACTATTAAACACTAAGACCAGTTTTGAATTTCTATTAGTTATATAAAATAAGTAAACAAATGAAACTATATAATTCATATTAGTCACTTTATTAAAAAGCACACAAGCTTTTTAGAATAGTCAAATATTTTTCTGTTAGTCAATCTTAAAAGAGATATTTTTAAATTACTATCATTTAGTATGTATGCTAGAACCTGGGCTTAGTAGAACACATAGATTATCTTTTAAGAACAAATACCTTAGTTCTTCTAATTGGCTCATTGAAAAAATAAAATATCTTTGACTGCAGTTTTGCAACTATCCTGATTCATTATTCAAATAAATATTTTTACCTGCCTTTTATTTAAAAAAAAAAGAGAGATGACATAGTATTAACTATTAACACAGGGAAAGCATTGGTAGAATTGAGACAAATAAAAGATGATATGGCGTGGGAAGTTTTTATTTCTGAGGGACTAGCCTAGAGCAAGAATAGAATGAGAGAAAATATAGAAAGAAAAGTCTTTCACCAGTTCTGTGAAATAACAAATACCTCAAGTAAATGTTGGCATTTCCAAGATGCAATCAGTTTATAGATGAATTCTTCAATAGGTTTGCATTTCATGGTACCCTTGTTGCCAAAAATCCCTGATTTGCAAAAAGCAGTGTTAGAATTCTGTGATATTGCTAAAAATTCACATGTAAAATCTGTCATTCTGCCTTTGTTTTAAATAAGCTGAAAACATATTTTGTAACTTGAAACAGGTAACATTCACTTTAAAACTTGCAAACATATACTATTTGTTAAATGGGAATTATGGTTATTTCGTATGCAATTTATACCACTGCTGTAAGGTAAACTTTGAAATTTGCTTTTTTTATTTCACATTCCCCTTCCCTGTTTTCTGCTTTCATTAGGAATAAGCAATGTATACTGTCTGCAATTCTTTTTTCTTAGAAATTTTTAAAATGAAATGAGGCAACTACTAAAAAGGCATTCTCATTTTTTGTATTTTTGTATTACAACATTTTTAATGTTTTGACCTGTCTAGTCATCTACCACCACACCTGGCAGCACTCTACAGACCACAAAATGGGTTATGTGAAAATAATCTGAACATACACTACCCTGGAATGTTAAATAGATGCATGTACAATGTAGTTAACTTATATTCAACATATAGACCTGAATGTACACATGTGTGAGTATATATGTGAATGTATGTATATATGTTCAATGTATGAAAGTGCATGAAAGCAGATCAAAGTATCTATATGCCGGTGAAGAATCAGTAACACCCAAAACAACATCTTTGCTCTTAGGCATTCTGAATGCCTCCTTTTCTGGGTTGTTTCCCTGTTGTGTGGTCCAGTTGTGCATGCCGGTGATTTGATCTTGTATTATGCCCCTTATTACAACAGGCACAAATCACAGTTTTTCATTATGAATTCACTCAAGGCTTAATTTGGGTCACCATTTACAATTTATTTTTGTGACAGCTTTCACCCTCCAGAAATCACTTTCAAATACCCCTCTTGTTTATTCCTGACCAAGGTGAACTGTTTTCTCCTTAAAATGAAAATGCTGAGTCTTCGCTGTAGACTCTGTGTTTACATCAGTGGACAGAGGAAATTGCCTCTTCCAGTTCTCTCCCGACTGAAGTCTAGTCTAAGCTGACAATAGATTTTCTCTTTGAATCCTGGCTTAACTGTGTGAACTAGTTTAACACGCTCCTCAACTGGTTTTCAGTTTAGGACACTGCCTTATAGTCATTTTAACCTCTCTATCATGACCCTGTCTGTCCACTTGAGAAGAGTATTCCTCTTTGTGTTGCACCAAACTATAAGTCTATAAGTCCCACTGACTGTATTTTATTGGCCCCCTTTCAGTTTATCTGAAATGGCAAATGGCTGGGTTGAAAGAACTGAACACCGACCCACAGCAGTACTGTGGCAATAAGCTCACTGCTTCTTTTCCACAAGCTCATTTCCATTGATCAGGGTTTCTCGAAGAGTGGTTCAGATGTGATTGTCTTCTGGGAGTCCATTTAAAATGCAGACCCCAAGTTCCACTTGTTAAATTAGAATCCCAGCGTGTCTCCAGAAAGTTCCTTAAACCCTGTCAAGCCTACCTGAGCCTTGGTGTCATCAATACTAAAAGGGAAGAATTTATTCTACCATCAGGGTTATTCCACGTAGCCCTTATATACAGCTCATGTTCATCTCCATATAAAGTCGATGTTACAATTTTTACCATACTGGGGATTATGGGGCAGTTCATGCCCAGCAGCCTCTGCTGCATGGGAGCAGAAATGAAAAAATTCAAAGGTCAACTATTACTTTAAATTTATATGCAATATTCATTTTAGCTATATTTTCATTTATTACCTTAAAAAAAGCAGCACTGAGTGTTGATATAAACTTTAAAATGACGTAAGTAGGTATGTAAGGGCAGAACTGGGCACAGTGCTGGTTTTCTGATCCCATGCAGACCGGGTAAAGGAGGAGTCAGAGTCCTTAGTGGGTTTTTGCAGGTTTTTTATTTGGGGTTCACCAGGCATATGGCAGGCTGGGGTGCTGGCTGGGGGGCTGGAAGGCCTGCCAGCCTCCCAGCCCCCAGCAAGTCTTCACTCTATCTGGGCTCTCTGGCGTTCTTTCTGCTGCTTTTCCGCTTCGGCTTCTACTGCTGCTACTGCTGCTGCTGCTGGCTGGGGCTGCTCCTGGCGTCCCCGTGACGCCGCCCTTAAAAGCACAGTCTTAGCTCAGCTGAATCCCATCTACCTATGCCCACACCCTACTCCAGGTGCCCGCCATCAGGCATGCATTCAGGACAAGGATCCATCATCTATCCTGATGACGGAAGGGCAGAAAAGCCTGATATTTTCTTTACCCTACAAGGTATTAAAAGTGTGTGCTGGCTTGTACAAAAGAGGTTGGTTAAGTTATTGGGGTCAGACAGAACTAGTCCAAAACTCAGTCCCCCCCCTCAATGAGACATGACAAGAGTGATGGGCTCTCCCTTTCTCGATTCAGTGTTTTGTCCTGCAAAGTGGGTAGAACAGTGTCCACAGCATGGGATGGCTCTGGGGATCAATTACAGAAAATTCTCCCCAGGTGTAGCTTACTGCTAGCCATGGTGTCATTGCTTTCTCTTTGTCAGTGGCAAACAATATGACTTCAAGGTCACTTCCGTAGCCAAACAGACGTTTCCCCCGCTCCATCTCGCTCTTTCTGCATGCTCATGCCCCTCCTCACCAGGAATATAGTGCACACTCAATAAATATGTGCTAAATAGAGAGAGGAAGAGACCAAGGAAAAAAGGAAGGAAGGAGAAAGATGATAAAATTGGGGTTTTTACCTATTTAGGTAACTACTACAGACTAGGAATTTTTACATCCAAACTTCTCAAATTCTGTGAAAGTCTGTCTTGTTTTTAAAGGAGCCATAATTTCTCTGCCTAAAGTTGTGACCTAGTATTGTAAATTTTTTTTCAGTATCACAAATAGGTGTGTTGGTGATTTAATATAATTACCATTAGGTGTTCCCTGATTTCTTCCTCGTTCTTCCTTGCTCTAAATGTTTGAAGGTGTGTAAGCTTAATGAACAGATAAAAACACCCAACCATCACAACTGTAAAATTTTACTACTGTTACTCATGTAATAGCTTTACTGCAGTTCTCTTTATTTTTCTAAAATGATTTATAGTTATGTGTTAATTTGTTTTAAAAAATAGGAATAAGTTAAGAACACAACCCTCTACCCAGGGACCTAACATTTTTTATTCAACATATTTGTTAACACACAAATTATTTATTTTTAAGCACAGAGGTATTTTGCCTGAAATATAATATCTGGACATGCAAATACCTAAGTTAAAACTTTAAAATTGGAAGGATGTTTTAGTGAAAAAAAAATTATCTGAAATTTAAATGTCTCGGTAAAAACTATTCACAATATGCACCAAATTCAAGTGAGTTGTGTAAAATAAATCTGACATATGTTGTTTTTCTACTCTGTCTTTTCAACACTCATTTTGTTGTTTCTTTTTTCTTTTCTTTTTTTTTTTCTTCTTCTAACTGTCACTTATATGTGAGTGTGACTAAAGATTCCAAACTATCACTCTGGAGAATCTTTAGCAAAAAGAAAGTACTAGTCTTCCTAGGATATTGTCTTCATGACTGCTCCAACAATGAACAGACTACCATAGATATTCTCACTTTAAATGAAATAAAACAATGCTTCTCCAAAATGTCAGTGAAAGTCTGGATATTTTGCACTGTACAGTTACAAATTTCATTGCTAGCAAAGGTTAAGTAATCACCTTTTGGCAGCAACATGGAATCCCAGTGAAGGACAAGGCTCTGCATTCAGGCTCCGAGGTTGAGGGTTGGCTCAAAGATTGTACTTAATTTCTCTGTGCCTCAATTTCCTCTATAAAACAGGAATACTGGAGATAATAATGGCACCAACCTCACAAGACTATTATGAGGAAAAAACAGGTTAACATTTGTAAAGCATGGGGACACTGAACACTTACTATCATTTCTTCTTAAAACACGTATTATGTAGACAAGCCACTCCCAAGCAACGAAAAGGTAAGGGAGGACATGTACTAATCTGGGATTATTTGTAGGCATGGGGGTTCTTCCCAAGAGAAGTTTTTCTGTATTCTTTGATTAGGATGAGAATTGTTTGCTGCAATGTATATAAAATTCCAGAGAAAAAATGAAAGATACATCTAGGGTCTTTTTGTTAGACAGTTAAAGACAATGGATAGGGCCTCCCTGGTGGCGCAGCGGTTGAGCACTGGGCTGTGAAGCTGCGCGCAGCCTCTGCAGCACCGGTTCGATCCCCGGCTGCTCCCCGGCCACCAGAGGAGGGTCCCACATGGCGCACAGACCTCTCCTGCCGCCCGCTGCTCCCCTCAGCAGTGTACTTCGGTCCTTCTGCCTGCTCTGCTCCCGGCTCTGGCTCTGGTGAATTCTCTCACCCTCCCGCGCTTCTGACTGTACCCAGTGCTTGTATAAATAAATAAATAAATCTTACAGAAGAAAATAAATAAATAAAGACAATGGATAGTAGGTTTTTATTCAATTTAATGTCATAAATTTTAAATAATATGCCCAGCTCTTTACATTCTGCCCTAATAAGCATTTCCTTAAAAGTTTTCTTTTGCAAGTGTCCTCTATTTCAAATTTGTTAGTTTTGTCTTCGTCTATACTAAAATCTGGACTTCGTGACCTCAGATCAAGTTGACTCTTTCCTTCAGACCCAAGCACCATATTTCAGGCTATTGAAAATCTTTGTTGACTGATAGCTAATAAGCTCTTCAACTTGTATAGTACTTTACAATTTACAAAGCATTCTATCTATATCATTGCATTTTGTTTTCATACACACACTCAAAAATTTATCAACATTTTCCAATTTAGGAAACTGGGGTTGAGAAAATTTAAGTAATTCTCCAAAAGTCATAAAAGCCTGTATTTTTTTAAAAAATTTTAAGATTTATTTGTTTATGCATACAAGAGCTGGGGTGCAGACCAGATATGTGGGGGAGTGAGAGGATTCATCAGAGACAGAGTGGTGAACAGAACAGGCAGACTGACTGAAATACACTGCTGAGGGGAGCAGCGGGCGAGTCAGGAGAGGTCTGCTGCGCTATGCGGGTAGCTCCCTGGCCAGGGATTGAACTCAGCGGCTACAGATACCTTCATAGTGCTGTGCCTTAACCCCTTGCACCACCAGAGAGACCCAAAGCCAGTGAGTATTAAAAGCCAAACTTTTAGAGTGTCTGTCCTCAATGCAAGTCCCTTGTTCTTCATACTGCACATTCCCTACAACTGGTTCCCCACTCTTAACTCTAGCTCTCAGCTATGTCAAACCACTTGGTTTATGCATCAGAAGTAAAACAATTTACCAAGGCACAGATTCAAAATCCAGGTTCCTGACTCCTAGTCCAGTGCTCTTTCCACAGATAACAAAGTGCGTTAGTGGGATATGGAAGGGAAAGAACAACTGGGAAGTCAAGTCAGTAATGACCCCTCTTCACTTACTCCCAAAATGTTGCCCCAAATTATTTATAACCCCCCTCCAAATTCATAAACTGTGTAAAAGAAAGTCTGACTAGGGTTTTTGAAACTTGAGGTTTTATAGAAAAACAAACCCTATATATTTCCTTATACTTTTTCCTCCTCTTCTCTCTCTCTCTCTCTCTTTTTTAAAAGATTTATTTATATTTTTTTACAAGAGCTGGGGTATAGGCCAGGGGCATGGGAGGGTGAGAGGATTCACCAGAGACAGAGTGGGGAGCAGAACAGGCAGAGACTGAAAGCGCTGCTGAGGGGAGCAGTGGGCAAGACAGGAGAGGTCTGCCGCATCATGTGGGAATCTCCCTGGCTGGCTGGGAATTGAACCTGTGCTGCAGAGGCTGTGGACAGCTTCACAGTGCTGCACTCAACCTGCTGTACCACAGGGGAGGCCCTCCTCTTCTCTCTTAATACAAGAAGTTTACAGAAGTTTCTGCTTTTATTGAGGCCTGCTCAAACATTTGCATTTGGTGTGAAGGATCAATATTTTCCCCTCAAATCAATTAGCCATGAACTAATTCTAGTGTTGCAGATAGGAATTTCAGTTCCCAAGCTCAGGTGTTCAAGACATCTTGCTGCTTCACTGCTTTTTAATCAACATAATATGGCACCAAGCCTGCATTTTCATCCCAATCATTATAAGCACCCCTTCCATTCCCAGCTTGTATCAGAATGAATGGGGATCACATGCAGTGTAGAAAAGGCAGGAAAAGCCTTCAGTGAGCATCTTCACCAAGTCCAGAAGTCCTGGCCTTCTTGCCGTGAATGGGCACTGGGGATCATCTCCTGGACTGGAAATCCTCAAGTCCAAAGTGTCTTCTCTAATTGCCATTTTTTTGTGGGGTCTACCACACCTCAGTCATTACCCAGAAGCAATATTATTATCCTTACTCCCAGGAGACTTCAATCCTCTTTCTCCTTTGGGGGAATCTGACTCCTTGCTTTCTCCAGACTCTCAAAGGTCTTATCTATTTCCCTTTCCTTGATCGGACATCCCATTAGTTCTTAAACCATTAAATCTTTTCTAAGGAAGGAAAGAAATAAGATAGGAAGGAAAGGAAGTACTGCTTCTCCTTTCCATCCAAAAATTGGAACATCAACCAAATAATAAGCTATATTCTTGAGAAGGAAGAAAAGTAACAGGAGAAAACAATGCAATGGTATTTCAGAAATATATCCCACCACACCACTTTAGCTCCTGGGTATTTGACATAATTAGAGCATTGACACTAAACTATTTTACACAAAACAAGATTTAACAAGACTGAATCCTTGAAAGTACAGAGGTGAGCACAGTTGAAAGCACGCATGAAGAAGCATTACGCAAATACAAAGGGCTCCCCTTCCATCAGGCCCTTTAGACATGAAGCAACACTACTGGATAAATTTAATCTCCCTTCTGGGAGTGAAGCAGGTGAGACGTGATGAAGGCTAGGGCCTTGCTTAACAAGACTAGAAATCCCTGACACACCCACTCCCTTCTTTCTCCCAGAGCCCCTCCTAATCCCTTTCACACCTTCAAGCCTATCCACCTTTTCCTGAGCTCGCCAAAAGGAAAATAGAAACAATATTTGGAGAATAAGTAATATATCTTTCCCTTTTTCAAAAATAGTTGTCCTTTAGTTAAAGGAATATTTGATGAACACCCATAAAATAATATTCTGGGTGGGGGTGGAAGGGTAGGGTTTAAGATCTAAAAAAAGACAAAGAATGACATTATCAAAGTCTACACTCCACACTCCTAGACATCAGCCTAACAGAGCTAACTGCTCCAGCCTCATTTTTCTAAGTGAAAGGAAAAAAATAAAAGAACTCTAAGGTATCGGCCAAAATACTGTATCACAGGATTACAAGCTTAAGAAACACTTAAAATAAAAGTGAAGAAACTTCAAGGCCCTTTTCAAAGACACAAAATCATCAGATTGTTTTAAGCTCTTTGAAGTAAAAAATGCCTCTCTCCAATATCCCCAACCTCTCCTATGTTAACTCATTATCGTTAGGATTCAAGACTTCTTTAGAATATCCTGGCTATTTTATAAATTAACATTTTTAACACTAAACACTTAATTTTCACCTGACATATGGGCTGGACTTTGGATTTATCTACAATTCTTCTACACGGGAGATTTGCTTAGTTGCCTTACATTTATTTATTAATCAATCCTGTATTTTTGTCAGTATTAAAATTATTTTCATACCTTAAGTTTTAACTCAAAATTATTTATTTTGTTGTTGCCTCAAGTGTTCCATCATTGTAAACAGGAGGTTATAAAAGACAGATATTAATAATTTTTCAAACAGCAATAAATAAAAACCTACAAAACAGAGACTGTTATCAACAACATTTACAAAACAAAAACTGAGGTTCAGTGGTCTTAAGTAATTGCTCACAGAGAATGGTTTGAACCCTTAACTACAGGGCTCCACAGCCCCTCTAGGGACCAACAGAAAAAAAAAAAACAAAAAAACTAGAGAACGACCAAACTCAATGTTTGTGTTACACTTAAGTGAAAAGGGAATGGTCCATTAAAACAGATTCTTTTTTTTTTTTTAAAGAGATTTATTTTTATTTATTTATACAAGCACTGGGTACAGTCAGAAGCGTGGGAGAGCGAGAGCATTCACCAGAGCCAGAGCGGGGAGCAGAGCAGGCAGAAGGACCGAAGTACACTGCTGAGGGCAGCAGCGGGCGGCAGGAGAGGTCTGTGCGCCATGTGGGACCCTCCTCTGGTGGCCGGGGAGCAGCCAGGGATCGAACTGACACTGCAGACGCTGCGGGCAGCTTCGCAACCCAGCGCTCAACCGCTGCGCCACCGGGGAGGCCCTAAAACAGATTCTTATATGGCAGAAATGTACTATGAGCCAAACACAGTCATTTAATATTATTCTATCTGAACATTCATCATATCTTACCTATTATTGAAGAGCAAGTAGTTGTAGAAAAACATAAAAACGCAAAAATATTTTTGGTGTGATAAGTGAATCAATTCTTCTTTGTCTCCTGCATCTTACTCATTTCCTGCCTGGCCCAATCACCTTTCATCCATCCCACAATGCAATTATGTCTAGTTTCATTGTGGATCCTGATGACTTGGAATCTCAACTTTATCTCTAATTCTACCCAATCCTCAATGCTGCTCACCGCTTGGTTTATCAGTCAAGCACAATCATTTTTAAATAAGTCATCTCTATGAAAAGAGTAGATTTCTAATAGGGGCTGCACTTGAAAATCATCTATTAAATCCTGAGAACCTAGCCATGTAAAAGAGCAATTAACTTAGAAGCTCTGAGAGTGAGACTCAGTCACTGGCACTTTTAAACATTCACCCACCAGGGCCTCCCCGGTGGCGCAGCGGTTGAGCGCTGGGTTGCGAAGCTGCCCGCAGCCTCTGCAGCGCCGGTTCGATTCCCGGCTGCTCCCCGGCCACCAGAGGAGGGTCCCACATGGCGCGCAGACCTCTCCTGCCGCCCGCTGCTCCCCTCAGCAGTGTGCTTCGCTCCTTCTGCCTGCTCTGCTCCCCGCTCTGGCCCTGGTGAATTCTCTCACCCTCCTGCGCTTCTGACTGTACCTAGTGCATGTATAAACAAAAACAAACGAACAAATAAATAAATAAATAAATAAAACATGCCTCTATAAAAAAAAAAAAAATTCACCCACCAATTTTGGTTTTTTTTTTTTTTTTTTTTTTTTTTTTTTCACAAGTTTGAGAACCGTCCTGTGGAGACTCAGAACCTGCTGCCAGGGTCTGGGCAAGGTTAGCAGTCCCTTCTATATTGCTTCTGAAAAGAATATAGCCTGTATATAAGGCAAAAAAATCACTTTGAGTATAATTGTAACATCTTCCATTATGTCGGCTCAACTTGTAATTTTAATAACATAAAAAATCTTTTAGACCCAAATTATCCATAAGTTCTGAACATTTTGTTATAGTTAAATGTCTCATTTGCAAAGGAAGATGCAAGAGAGAAGAGGAAGGAAAGAGAAACAAAGCTATTCACCTTACTGGCTGTCACTTAGTGCTATATACTATTTGTCTTAGATATTCATGTTCTGCTTCTGGGGGGGGGGGCTTGGAGGAAAAGAGCTTTTGGAAAAGAACTAAGTTAAGTTTTTACCTAAAAGTAGCTAACAAAAAGGATGTGAAGCTCCTTAGTTACAGCAGAGCTGAGGCTCAAAAGCAGCAAAGCCAGAAAGAAGCAAGTTCAAGATCTCATCAACGAAAACTACTCATCAAAGAAAAGCAGATAAACTATCATCACAGGAGGATGCACAAGCTCAGAGAATTCCCATATTATGAAACATTTAACCTATATATAAAATGTTATATGTATATATAACATACAACCGATACATACATATAGAAACACAACTCTACCACACCCACACAAACCCTAGGGTTTACTGAGAAAAGAAGCAAATACATATCATATTTGTTTTCTTATGATCTTCATAGATCAGTCTGAAGAAACAGAATACACTTTGGGTAAAACATTTATCTAATGCAAAGGGAGAAAGGAGTTATCTCAAACCATCTTCGAGTCGCTGAAAAGCAGTCTTAAAGGCAGACGGTCCTGATGTCTGACAAGAGCAACGAGTCTCCCATGAGCAAAGGCTGAAGCTGCTCTGTGTGGTCTTCTCAGTGCTGTGGGCTGGGTGCCTTTGTAGATGTGGCTCTTTATTTTTTTTTAAGATTTATTTATCTTTATACAAGAGCTGGAGTATAGGCCAGAGGCATGGCAGGCTGAGAGGATTCACCAGCGACAGAATGGGGAGCAGAACAGGCAGACCGACGAAATGCACTGCTGAGGGGAGCAGCGGGCGTCACAGGAGAGGTCTGCTGCACCATGTGGGATTCTCGCCAGCTGGCCAGGATCGAACCCACACGCAGAGGCTGCGGACAGCTTCACAGCCCAGCGATCAACCATTGAGCCACCGGGGAAGCCCAGATGTGGCTCTTTAAAAGATTTTCTCTTCATTAATTTGGGTGTAGACTGCATCCTATCTAAGAATAAATTTTGTCCCCATAAATAGAAAATGATTGTGTGTCTATAAGAGTGCATACAAGTATTAGTTACCCAAATGGTCTGCCAAATAATGAAGAAACATAACTTCACCTCAACAACTTCACCTATGGTTTTCTGTTCATGTCCTAGTGGGTGGCACTAGATAGAACAAATCTGAACTATCCAAAGCTACAGCTGCAGGTCATTGTGTCTAAGGATAGTGCTAGAGGTGAGATCCCAAAAGTGGGAACTACTTCTGTGGAGGCAGAGCACAGCTCCCCTTAAAAGGATTCAGATAAAGCCATATGTATCAACTAGTTTCAAAGTTTTCTCCTTTTTGTAATGCTCTCTGCTAATGATCCCTCAATAGTCATTCCCCTACTTCATAGTTACAGAACCTTGAGTGTAAGATAGCTACTTGGCCACCCAGAATATAGATGCCATTCCCCAGTCTCCCTTACTGCTAGGAAGGGCCATGTGAGTATGTTTTGCACAAAAGGAAAATTGTGAGAGTGATGTGTGCAACTTCTAGGCCATCCCTAGAAAAGGTTCCACGGGGATACGGGTGTGTGGTCTACCACCTGAGACCATTCAGTTGCCTCACATGGCAAAACAACAAAACAGATCTGAGCCCCTGACCCTGTCATGAAAGAGAGCCACCAGAACTTGGACTTTTGTGTGTCAGAGAAACAAACTACCTTTGTAGTTAAACCATTATTAATGTTGGCTCTCTGTTTCCACAAGTAAAGCTTCATCCAAACTAACACAACCTCTAGTTTATACTTAGGTCACGTTTCATGTTGATAATATAGTAACAAATTAAGTAACAACAGTAAGGTGTACTGTGGCCTTTACCTCACCATTCTGCTGAAGCCAGAAATAAGGTGGCAGCATCATATGGTGGATGGATGATATGATGGATGATATGATGTAACTGCTGTTACAGTAGCCAGTGTGACCATCCATGGAATAAGCAAATGAGTTAAGTGAAGATAAAAAGGCAGAAATGTGCCAGAGAAGTAGTTCAGAGGAATGTGATATATAAACCCGCCTTTCCTTAAATATATTAAAGTAAAGAAAGTCTTGAAAAGATTGACACTTGGGCTATATCTAGATTTGCACAAACTGGGATGAGAGCAAATGGATGAGCACATAAGCTTTCATGACAGGGAGACGCGAGCTCAAGTATTCTGAGTAGCGGGAGGACCTTAGACAAGTGATTTGACCTCCCTTAGTCTGAGTTTCTTCATCTGGATATGCAGTTAGTAATTGCTACTTCACAGAGCTATATTGTACGGCTTAAATTAAATGATGGCTTTTATACTTGGCACACAATAAGTCTCAAGAAATAAGCTTAAAAATGAAAAGCAAAACCTCCTCAGTACAGCCCGGAAAAATCATTACCTTTCCTCAAGAAAAAGACTTATTCATTTCTGCTTTGGATCACAACATAGTTCTGCTGCTAACGGGCCCTTCCGTGAAAGTCTAAACAAAATCCTGCTCCCTTGTAAGAGCTTAGGTGACCATCTCTTCCATCCCTGAACTCTATATATTCACTGTCTCATTGCCACTTAATCCCACACTGGTTTTTATTGTAAGTTAAGACTTTCATGTATATTTGATCTGTCTTCCATTAGGCTCTAAATTTCAGAGTCTATTCTATTCCTTCAGTTCACACATCTTATTTAGCCCAACATGGTATGCTCCTAAAATACTCATTAAAGGGATAAATGATACCCTTCAAACAAATGTGCATGTTTAGTTTACAGAGAGCCAAGTAGAATAAATGTCATTCTATTCATATACTGAGTAACCAAATGGCAGAATACCTTAAACTTTAAAAATCAAATTAATGGAATTTTGACATTTGCAATCATGCACGAAGCCAATACCATGTACTTTAAATTTTTCCCTGACAGGAACAGTTCGCTTCCTAACAGCAGGTAAGTTCTAGCTGCAAACTCAGCTCCCTGCACAGCTGTTTCCCCTGCCATTTCAAAGCCTGTACTGATGCGATATTTTGAACTCTAATCAAGTAATATTCATTAATTTATTTCTCAAACATTTATGTGCTCAGTAACATTTGGGGCATCAAAAGTAAATAATTCAAGAGATTTCCAATCTCGTAGTTTCTTACTTACCTACTTCTTGATGAGCTTTAATATCTGTGCTTTATATCCAAATTCAGAGAAGGACAAGACACATCTGAATCCTCTGTAGGTCTAACTCCATGAGAAACTGTTCTCTGCACAGGAAATGCCTGGAATTAGTGTTTACAGGGCATAAGTCAACCTGTGTAAATCACTTAGAATAGCCCCTAGCAACACAGTAAATACCTGACAAGTGTTAGCTGGCAGTAGTCATATTATTAGCAGCATTTAGAATTTAAATCACAATACTCAGTGTAATATCCAAAATAATCCAACCCCAACTATGAGTACAGATAACAACTGGAGCCTAGAAAGGAGAGGTGGTAAACAGCACAACGGGAGGAGTTTGCAGCAGCTGTCCACTGGAAACTTTTTAGGTACCCTTTCAAAACCCAGAATTAATTAGAAATACAAAAATTAAAGTGTAATGAATTTTCTATATATATTTGTGATATTATCTATCCATCACTTTTTTTTTTACTTTTATTGAAAAAGAGCCAAAAAGGGAGGCTAGAATGTTCCCAAATGATATTTTTAAAGAAAGATATATGGAGCCCTATACATTTATGAAGCATTAGAAGTGTAAAAACAAAAAATATATATTTAGGTTCTATAGCTCAAAAGCTTGGAGATTTTTAAAGGATACACAAATGGTGAAGATGGAAAAGTGCACGTTTAGTGTATTTTATGACAAAAAAATTTAAGATAAACAAGACAATGCAAATTATTTGCAAAAATTACAACAAGCATGCCAATACCTATATATTTTTGAAAATTCAATGTAAATGAAAGTATCAGTAGTCAATTATAGGAAGAACTGATTTTTTTAGGCAAAATGGGATTAGGAAAATTGTCTTGTTTATAAGCTTGAAAGGAAAAAAAATTACGGGTACAAACACATTCAAGATTTCCTTGGCTTTCAAAAGAACCCCTACCCTAGCTATACAGCTAACTGGAAGCTTCTGTTTGAGGAAAAGATGTGTATATGAGGAACTGAGTAGAGCTGAGTATGAAGAGATATAAAATATGAAGTAATAAGACAAAAATATCAACTATCCAAAGAAGCATCTATTTAATAGTGAGACGAGTGGTGTAGATATTAACTTGACATTAGGAGGATCAATGTTAGTGGTAAGGGCCTGGGAAGATCTGAAAGACATAGGCTGTGAGCTATGTCCTTTAGGAGCATAAACAGGCAGGAATAAATGATGGTTTTGAATCTCAGGGAAAGGAGATCGAAGATGCAAGATTCTGCAGGACAATGAGCAAGCAGAGAATTAATGAATAAAATCTCATATTGACGTGGCTGAATTTACCTATGCATTTTCCCCTTGAGGTTCTTTCTAGGAGTTGTAATATGTCCATGTGGTTCCTGGAGAGACTGAGATTTCCATTTTGACTCAGACCCCACAACCAACCCAAAGAACAAAAGTCAAGAGAGAAAAGCAAGATCATAAAGGGAGAACCTTTACGTATGGTAAATTTACTTCCATTCACCGCTTCAATCATTAGTGTATTCATTTATGTAACTTTAAACATAATTAAAAATTACATTACTACAATAACTTCAGCAGCATGATACATTTAAACAACAAAGTAAAGTTGGTGATAAAGAAAAGAGGTGCTTTCTCCTGTTTAGATAATTTGTGACTAAGCTGTGGCTCCAGTATCATTGTCTCCTGTCTGATGAAGCCTTCCCAGTTCATCCAGGTAGCAAGTTTCCAGAGTCCTCCTTGGTCAACCCTCTATAAAAACCTATTGGACTCTTGTTCATCTCTTTACTTTCTGTACCCCAATCTAAGCTATGAGCTCCTCAAGGGCTGTGATGTTTTAAAGCTCAGGGTCTAGAGTCAGATTACTCAAGTAAGAATCCTATCACTACTATTCACTAGCAGTGTGACCTCAGGCAAATTACCGAACCTCTCTGGACCTCAATTTCTGATATCTCAATGGAGGTTGGGAGCCTATGTATTAACACATAAAAAGCACTTGGAATAGTCAGGGTCTGCCCACAACATTTAAAATGTTTGCTATTTGTCTGGCATTTTGTGTGTGCACAAGAAGTACTCGTAGAATGATGGACAAAATGAGTAAATGAATTCTTTGGAAGGAAAAACTTGTGATCTTTGCTTCTCTCCCAGAATCTAGCACAGTGATGTGATTAACAGATTTGTATTTAAAGAAAGGCTGCAAGGCAAAGAGTCTACATAAAAGGAGGAAACCAAGTCATTGCATAGCAATCCAAATACCCAGGAAAGGCCTTTTTGTCAAGAGATTTTATCTTCAAATCGTTCTATTTAGGCATTTCTTTAGTTATCTACTTAATCCACCAAACATAAGACACTTGTGAGACCTCTCTTAACATTACCCCCTACAAAAACAAGGTGGACATGGAAGGGAATATGAAGGAATTCATCTCCCACTCCTTAAATACTGATTTCCTACAACATGTGCAATGCTGTCACATAGTATCCTAAAGCTTTAGAATTATTTAATAACAGCTCACAGATGCATTAGAAGTTTGGAGCTAATAATCACTGCCTTGTGCAACACACCCAAGATTCAGCAATTATCAGGTGTAAACCTGTCCAGAATTTTATAGGTACAGTATAGGTGGTGTGGTTAATTCCACTAGGATTAACTCCAGTGTTACCTAAAAATAACTATTTCTTATAAGAGTGCATTGGTTTTCTTTCAGAAAAGCTGCATCTCACCTAAACATAATAACGTACTGAAAATAAGTTCCATAAGCAAAGATTTCACAGACTGAAATTCTGAAACTAATTTTACTAGAGTAAAAGTTGAAATAAGTGAAAAAAGTAAAGTAAAAGTTGAAAAACTTTTACTAGAGTAAAAGTTGAAAAAAATCAGGATTTTTAGTCTCACTCCCTTGCAAGTCATAAAACCAGGGACAGTCACTTAGTATGCCTAAAATAGAAAAATACTGCCTTCCTTGCCCACACTGGGAGATCACTGTCACCATTTATTCATTCAACAAGCATTTACTGGTTACCTAGTATGCCCAGGCTGAAAGTAAAGACTGGGGTAAAAAGATACATTTCATGCAGTCCCCCAAAGAAATATGCTAATAAAAACTGCAAAAAGATTATAAAATGGATGGCATTACTACAGATGTAAACATTTCTAATTTAAGAATAATAAAAATAAAAAGGTCTTTCAGCAGTTGTTCATGGGTTATTTCATAGCTAACTCTATAGAGAGATGTTCAGCTTCATCTCAGTTTCTTCTGTATTTTGATTTAACTTTTCCAAAAAGGCCTGCCCTGGTCATCCTAAATAAGATAACCTTCCCCTCAGTATATTTGTTAAAATTTATTTTATTTATTTATGCATACAAGACCTGGGGTGTAGGCCAAAGGTGCTAGGATTCACCAGAGAGAGGTGAGAGGAGTCACCAGACAGAGTGGAGAACAGAACAGGTGGATTGACTGAAATATGTTACTGAGGGAGAAGCAGGCGATACAGGAGAGGTCTGCTGTGCCATGTGAGTATTCCTGGCCGGGGATCAAACTCGTGCTGCAGTGGCTGCAGATAGCTTCATAGTGCTGAGACTTAACCCCTTGCACCACCAGGGAGGCCCCCCTCAGTATATTTTTAACCATGGTTATTTGTTTCCTTCATAGTAAATATTTGTAATTACAAATTGTTTGTTTACTTGTATATTGTTAACTTATGCCTCCAAATATACATTCCACAAAGTCAGAATTTGGTTCTTTTTCTCACCAGTACCTAATACAGTGCCTGAAGCATATATTAGGTGCTTAGTAAATACTTGTTACATAAAAATGAATGGGAAAAAAACATGTCATAAAAAGCTAGCTCAACTGAAAAGAATCAGTTATGATAACTTAAAAGTAATGAGACTGAAAATGAGTCAATGCATTTAATGCAATTTCCCAAAGAAATATGTTAATATAAATTGCAAAAAAGGTTATAAAATAAAGATGAATCCAGTACAGAAAGCCAGCTACAAAGCAACTCAGCCAGAAGCTCAATAAATTAAAACTCAATGGAAAAGCAGGTCTGCATCCACATGAAGGGACAGGAAACGCTCTTTTCTGAGAAAGGAGGCCTTAACAGAAGTCCTTATTCATCTACCAAAACAGATGTCATTAGAAACCCTGACAGTGGAGAATGGTGGACTCCCCATGAAACTTCCCTGGTACAGGACAAGGAGATGAAGGTAAAGCAAATAGCAGCAATTCTTTGACACCTTATCATATAAATGGCAATTTTACTATTCCCAGCAATGAAATACCTTCCCTGTTCACTGTCTAGGACAAGAAATGTCCTGGTCTGAAGAGGAAGGTATTTCTTTGGAGACTCCATTTGGCTCCAGAAGATCATGTCTGGGCACCTTCAGGTCCCAGGCAGGGCCCCTAGAAGAACCCCCTTATATCCTTATGGAGGTTGGGGTAAGAGCTTCTCTCCAGCCCAGACCAGGGCATCCCTGAGCTTGTCCTTGCTCACCAGAGCATAGAGGGAAACACCAAGAAATAGTCCATGGAGTCCCCAAACAATGTAAGTGTAAGAAGTACCCCAAGACCTTTAGGTATTTCTCTCAGTTAAAAGCTCTTCTGACGTGGTAAATAGGGAACCTTCTTACACTGCTGGTGGGAATGCAAATTGGTCCAGCCACTATGGAAATCTGTGTGGAGATTCCTCAAAATACTAAAAATGGAACTCCTATATGACCCAGCAAGTCCACTCCTAGAAACCTACCCGAAGGACATGAAAACACTAATCCAAAAGGAAACCTACACTCCAATGTTTACTGCAGCACTATTTACAATAGCTAAGATATGGAAACAACCCAAAAGCCTCAAAACATATGAATGAATCAAGATGATGTGGTGTGTTTGCAATGAAATACTATTCAACAATCAAAAAAGATAAACTAGTGCCATTTGAAGTAACATGGATGGGGCTGGAAGGGATTATGCAAAGCAAAATAAGTCAGGAGAAAAAAAATAAATGTCAGATGGTTTTACTTATATGTGGAATATACAGAAGCCAAACAAAGTGTCAGGAATAAAAAAAAAAGACAAACGGCAAGCTGACCATAGACCTGAGGCATACAGCGGGCATGGGGAGGGCAAGGGGCCAAGAAAGGGAAGAGCACAAGGGATTGTGGTGATGGATCATGGATGCCAACATAGTGAGAACTACAGAGAGGACACCAGAGGGGAGAAATCAAATACTATCCAAAAATGAGCAAAGATGTAAGAAAATAAAAAAAAATTTTAAATAAATAAAAGCCTGTCTAAGAAGACACAATAATGGCAGGACATTTATATGTGCTGAGCATCACAACAGCTTCTTCAGGGATCACAGGTACACTTTCATTAGAAGATTCACAAAGAGAAGCATTTTGTGTGCAGGTCACTTAAAAAGTGTTTCAGCCACAAAGTAACTTGCAGGCTCACGAGAAAATCCATAGATGCCCCATGAGCATTGGTCTGCTAGGGACACTCCTGCCAGTCATCCACCTAGCACCACCCCTGAGGACGCACCAGAAAGTCACCTACTAAAGTGTTCCTTCCATGCAGAGCTTTGTGGTTACAGCCCCAAGTGCATGTATATTAATAAGCATGTGAGTATGGATAGTTCCATGGTAGTTCTATGTAGAAAACATATTTTATCATTTCCTAGTTATAGTTCTCATTTACTATATTACTCCACTAAAATAAAAGTTTAGGGAGGGGAAAATTCTCAGCTTCCCCAATTCTCTAATGTGATTTAGGTGCCAAGAAAAATGACTAACAAATTTCAAAAGACCAAAAAATAGTTACTGAATAAATGAAAAAAATTAATTATAAAATGGATGGCATAGTTCCATTAATTATAGATGAATCAATGAAGATATTAGATTCAAAACTTTGGTTCGTGCTGGTCTGCATTCACTGCTTACTGCTTATTTAGAGATATAAGAAAACATACATTAATATTAGTATTTTGTTCAGTTCTTATAAAAAGGGTTTCACATCATTAATTTTCATGCATCATTAATTTTGTTTTACAAGTATGTAAAACTGAGGCTCAAAGCAGACACCAGTTCAGGTGGTGATAGATCTTATTTTCAACTTTTTACCACTTCATCCCTACAGACTGATGATGAAGAGCTCAGGAGTAACTGAAGAGAGAACACAGGAGAAGAGAAATAAAGTACAATAAAGACTTTTTTACTTTCTCTGCTCTTTTCCTTGGTTTGTCTCTGTATTTAAAAGGCACAAAGACCAAACTAAAAAAGATAGTGACACTTCATTCACAGAAATAGGTACTGGGCTTCAATACAGCTTCACAATCAGGTTTTCATGCATGTATATTAAACCCTCCTTTGGAGAACAGGGTTTTGACCCAGAAGTCTTCAGGAAATGAATTTGTTGCAGAATTTCTAGTAGAGCCACAGCTATTCCCTTTGGTAAAACAGAAACTTCCCACAGGCAGTTTACAAAAACTTCTCCGGTGGTGTATGAGCGCCATCTGACGTCCAGAGACAGGGTGGCTTCAGTCTCAGACCACTGCTTTTTAGGCTCTACAGCCGAACCACAAAATGTCATCAAAATACAGTCACCCACTCACATTTCATGGATTTCCTAGTAATAATGCAAAGTCAATAATATTCATTATAAATGCTAAAAACCTCCACATAAATTTGATGTTTGGTATTTTCTTTATACCAAATTCATTTTATACCTGGGGTCTGAAACTCTCAAGGCATAGCTTTTATATATACATATTTATTATACATATATGTGTGTAAGAATTCGGAACTGGGATACGATTACATAAATGACTGCAGAGAAAGAATTATATAAAACTCAACATGATAAAAAGCCTCAAAAAACAGGGGATAGATGGAATATTCATCAAAATAAAAGGCCATATATGACAAATCCATAGTCAACATCATACTAAATGGCAAAAAAAAAAAAAAAACAAACCTGAAAGCTATTCCTCTAAGATCTGATACAAATAACGATGTCCACTTTCACACACTACTACTCAACATAGTATTGGAAGTCCTAGTCAGAGAAATCAGGCAAAAGAAAGATATAAAAGGAATACAAATTAGGAGAGAAGAAGTAAAACTATCACTCTTCACAGGTGATATGATAATATATATGGAAAACTCTAAGACTACACTAAAAAAATAATTGAAATAATAAATCAACTCAATAAAGTGGCAGGGTACAAAATCAACCTGTAAAAATCAATTGTATTTCCATGTGCAAACAGTCAGAAGAGAATCAAGAAAATTCCATTCATGATTGCAACAAACAGAATTAAATATTTAGGGGAAAATTTTACTTGCTTTGGTAAAAGACTTATACAAGGAAAACTAATGCATTGTTTAAAAAGAAGAAACCAAAAAAATAAAGACATTCTCTGCTCATGGTTTGGAAGAACAAGCACTGCTAAAATGGCCACCCAACCCAAAACAATAGAGATTCAATGCAATCCACATCAAGGCTGCAATGGCATTCTTCAAAGCTCTCACCCTTCCAGGGGAGCTGCTCCAGGTAGGTAGCAGTGACCTTCTGAATGTACTCTGTGGCACTTGTTCTCTTAATAATGCTCTCATCCTTGAGCTGCCTCCATCGTGGTAGCTTTCCATCTTCATTTTAGCTTCATATATACTTCCCCTCCCATCCAAACTGCTCCCCCCACCCCAGGAAAAACCCTTTTTATAGCAGCAAGGGAGAGTCTCAGGGTCTTTAAACAAAAGGAACTGAGTAGCATATTCATACATTTAAATGTCTCCAAATTTCAAATCTGTATATTCAACTGACCAACAATTTCATTTAGAGATCCACACACTTTGAACTCAGCATGTCCTATATTTTCTAAGTACTCTTCCTATCTACACTATATCCATTTATAATACCCACATTACCCAATCTTCCCAATAATCTCATGAGAGTATTACTATTAACATCAATATTTTAGGACAATAAAACTGAATTTAGAGGGGCTATGAATGCTCCAAAGTACCACAACTGGTAAAACACAAAGCCAGGGTTTAGCCCTGGTTCTATCCAACTCCAATGGTCATACAATATGACTCCCCTGAACTTAGGGAATCTTATCTTAATCTCTGCACACCATGGAACAGTATCTGACAAAAGAAGATCTACGATAACTGTTTGATCCTTAGATTACTTAACATCAAGACTAAAAACATACATGGACCCTACTCTCAAAGAGTTACTGTCTTATTTACAGAAAATAATACTAGCAAAATTCAGAAAAGGCTAACTCTGTCACCACTATTTTTTAACATTATTCTGAAAGTGCTAAGCAAAGAAATACTATGCAATAACAAAATACAGGGAGAAGATATTGTAAAGGAGTAAAATTAACACGATTTGCAAAGATATGCTTTGTATAGCTATAAAACTCAACTTTAAACATTTTTCAGAGTTAAGCAATGGAGTCAGTTATAAAATTAATATATCAAAGCCAGTACGTTTTCTTAAATATAAAAAATAATCACTTACAAAATATAATGAAAAATCCCATTTTGGGATAAAATACGCAAGCATCAATTTACCAAGCAATGGAAGAAAGCTACATGAGAAAAACTATAAAATGCTTCTGAAAAATATAAAATATGACTTTAAAAATGATTCAAGACATTGTTTCTAGATCATACAGGGCATAGTTTTTAAATGTCAAGTTTTTAAAATGTAGATTTAATACTATCCCAAACAAAAACCCAACATTTATTTTTAAAATATGGAAAAAATAGTACCAAGTTATCTAGAAGAATAAAAATACAAGAATAGCTAAGAACTATAAGGAAAAAAGAGTAATAAATTGAGATCTGTCCTTCCTGATACATATATCTGAGCAAGTCTTCTACACAAAGGACAGACAATTTTAAAGAACATAATGAGAACCCAGAGTCAGAACCAAGACAATTTGGAATAAAAGTGACATTTCCAATCTGAGAAAAAATGAACTATTCAGAAATGCAAACTTTTGGATAAATAAAATGAGATTCTCTACTTCATATATCAGTTTACTTTTTGCTACATAACAAGGCAAGCTCCTAACTTTTGGGATTCAAAAAAACCCATCACTATGTACTTTTTTTAAGAACTAGCAATTTGGGCTGGATTTAGCAGAGTAGCTTTTCTGGTCTTGGCTGGGTTTATGGTGGCCTAGCAGGGTTCCAAGAGAGAGAGCAAGCAGAAGCACGAAGAGTCCCTTGAAGTCTAGTCGTGAAATGGCACATTGTCACAACCTCTCCATTCTACTGGTCAAAGGAAGCGGAAAGGCCATTCAGACTCAGCAGCACTATCACATCAGCAAGAAGGTCCCATAACAGGAAGGGTGGAAAATCCTTGCCAGGAGCAACCTCTGAGTCAGTAGGTGGTACTAACAGCCAATTCAATGACACAGGATGGAGCTTTCCAGATGCAATCTCCTGGAGGGGAGGGGAGGAGATAATGGTGGAGCTGGGGCTTTGACAGTTAAACCACTGGGGCTTTAGGCAGATAAAAAGCCTAAGGTCTGATGTTGTTGGGGCTTTTGAGAGTTAGACAGGTGGTGAGGAAGGCTCTACATTAAGAAGATGCCATGGGCCTCCCTGGTGGTGCAATGGGTTAAGCACCGCACTATGAAGCAATCCGCAGCCTCTGCAGCACGAGTTCAAGCCCCAGCCAGCCAGGGAGCTACCCACATGGCACAGCAGACCTCTCCTGTCTTGCCAGCTGCTCCCCTCAGCAGTGTACTTCGGTCCATCTGCCTATTCTGCTCCCCACTGTCTCTGGTGAATCCTCTCACCCCCTGCACCTCTGGCCTATACCCCCAGCTCCTGTGTGCATGAATGAATAAATCTTTAAAAAAATTTTTTTTTAAATGTTTCAACTTGAAACCTGGCTATTCCTTTTCTTTCTTTGCTTTTTAACAAATGAGGCAATTTAGTAAACAAGCATCATTTGGTCCAATGCTTCTCGTTGGCAACCACTACCTGTCCTGGGTGTCCAGTCAGGCCCGTTCTGTCCACGATGTGAGTCTGCGGTCGCCATCCGGGTCCTCGCCGCCATCTTTGTCCCCCCAGGGCTTCCAACACCCCTCAGGCCGCCTGTGGGAGCCTGGGCTGAAGTGGTGGGCTTGACGCCCTTGTCAGACGCGCCCACAGACCGTGATGATGGAGCAGCCCCAGCAACACCCTCTCGGGAGACACAGGCCCGCGGAGGCAGCAGCTCCTGTGTGGAGCCAGTTCTGACAGGGAGTGGCGCCTCGGGCCTGGCCGGCCAGACCACGTCCACCCCTCAGGGAATGTCTGCGTGGCGGGCTTTGCCGCAGGCTGCCCGGGGCTGCTGGACCTCCCGGGCTCCCGCCTCCTCAGTCGGTGCCGGTGGGTCTCCCGAGAGCTCCCCAGCTCCGCCGTCTCTGCAGTCCTGCGCCTGGTCACGGACAAGAGCAGGAGCGCGCGTGGGGTGGCAGGAGTTTTTCCATCTTCGATGGACGATTCTTAAGGGACGTTTGCTGTATTTTCAGCACCTCGAGTAAAGCCTAACATTGAATGGGCTCTGGAAAACTATGGATGAATTCACGAATGGATTCAAAAGGGTCTTCAGGGACCTCCCTGGTGGCAGAAGGGGTTAAGCACCGCACTAGGAAGCAATCCGCAGCCTCTGCAGCGCGAGTTCGATCCCCGACCAGGGAGATACCCACATGGAGCGGCAGACTCTATTGTCTCTCCTGCTGCTCCTCCTCTCAGCAGTGTGTTTCAGTCAGTCTGCCTGTTCTGTTCCCTTCTCTGTCTCTGGTGAATCTTCCCCTGCATTTCTGGCCTGTACCTCGGCTTTTGTATGCATAAATAAATAAATCTCAAAAAAAGGGGGGGCCTTCAGTGAGTGATGGCATTTTGAGTGAAAAAAAGCAGCAGCCAGACAATTTCAGTACTATTGATAACTTCCATGAACAAGTGCTGTCATTGGGGTGCTTTGGAACACAGAAGAGAATTTAGCCCCCCATGGGTGGGGGCTGTGAGGGTTGAAATATGGAATAGGCCAAGGCCAGTGGACCCAAAAAAATTTTTAAAAGTTGATTACAGAAGACGTCATCTGTACCCCTCTGGGTATGTCTGGGTTCTCAGGCTGGAGGAGTAATCAGAACAGCATCGACTGGGTTAGCAAGGGAAAAACAAACAATTTAATAACATGCATGTGGAAAAACAAACAATTTAATAACATACAATTTAATAACATAATGGAGCAGACCAGAAATATTTATCCCGCATTTTGGGACCTGGATATCAAGGACAGAGATGGAGTGATTTGACATGACTGACCAGGAGAGAGTGAATTCATCCTTTTTCTGAGAATAAAGATGGGATTCTTAGAACGTATTTACTGACCAACCTTGAACAGGATGCAACCCCCAAACTACCTTCTTCCAGGTCATAAAGGGAGATCAGTGCTTGCTTCTTGGATTAGGAAAAAGGCAGAAGTTTAGCATGTGATGATGATCTCTCCTTTGATTCAGGAAGGGAGAAGAATTTAGGCAAGGACAGAAACTTCTAGCCTTCAGGGCCATTCACTGCTCTCAATCCAAAACAATCTGCATCCTTTAAGTAATGGTGATGGATCCTCCTGGGCTCCCAGTCCTTAACTCCTTTTCTCCAAACAGGCCCAACTTAAGTACAATGAAGACAGAGATTTCCCATCTTCAGATGTTGATGTTCTTTTATGGACTCTGCAGGGTCTTCCTATATGTTACAAAGGAACAGTACTCCAGAATCAACACTCCAGTTTCTTAAAGCTATGGTTAGTGCAGAGTATAGAGGAGACACCACTTGTAACTCCTAAGTATAGCACAAAATTGCTGTGGGTTTGGGGTTTTTTTGTTTTTCTTTCTTTCCTTTTTAGACTTTAAAAGCAACAATACTATACTGCTGAATAATTTTCAGCCATTGATAAATTACTGTCTTTGGGAATCAAGTTATATAGTAACAGTAACTATTTTCCTTTTCTAAGACAGTTGGGTAATAAAAAGCAGCCTGATTACTCTTCAATAGGAAAGGATTAGAATGTGAACAAAGAAGGTTTTTATAACCACCTTCCACTATTTAGAGGCAATAAGGAATATTCAGTGGTTATTTACCTAACCTGCAGTTCTTCTATTCAAACTAATTCATTCCATTCAGTTATTCAAAGCTGCTGTTAAAAGGAAAGTTCTTTTAAAAGAGTTTTTGACATTTAAGAACATTTTATGTACAATTCATACCATTTCAAATGAATCAAATGTGCCTGTATTATGGATTTTGTGTATAAAATTGTTTTTAAGGAGGTGAATCTGTTTTAAAGGAGGTGTTTTTCAGTCAAATGTCTGGGTTTTACCTGAATGATGCCAAGTAATCAGTCTGATTGCGCAATTCACTCTTAAACCTATTGATTTGGTAATAAATAGGGTAAATATACCCAGAAGACTAAAAGCACTTGAGTGCTAATGGACAAAGTTACCCTAGAGAGTCAAATGGTATGAAAACTAGAAATCAGCACCCCAAGGAGAGAAAAAGGGCTGAGTTAGCACACGCAAGTAAAGGTTAAGAAGATAATCCCATCATAAAATAATACCAACAATACATCCATTGACATGTCTTCATTAGATTATTTTTAAGATTTTTATTTGTTTAAAATATATCCATAGAAGACAGAATTTGTGTGTGTTCTGACTGCTCCACTATCTGGCTGTTTACCCCTCTCTCCCTCTCCTAGGGCCTCCCTGTTCCCTGAGATACAACAATATTGAAATTAGGTGAATTAATATCCCTACAATGGTGTTTAACTGTTCAAGTGAGAGAAAGACATAGATTTCTCTCAGAATCAAAAGCTAGAAATGATTAAGCTTCATGTGATAGTCATGTCAAAAGCCAAGATAGGCTTAAAGTTAGGCCTCTTGTAACAAAGAATTAGCCAAGTTGTTAATGCAAAAGAAAAGTTCTTGAAGGAAATAAAAAGTATGACTCCAGTTAACACATGTAAGTGAAACACTCATTGCTGATATGAAAAAGTACTAATGGTTTGGAGAGATCAGACCATTCACAACATTCCCTGAAACCTAATGTGCAAGAAGCTACCTCAAATTATCCAGAGACTGTAGCTAGGATCATTGATGAAGGTGGCTACGGTGAACAACAGATTTTTCAGTGTGGACAAAACAGCTTTATATTAGAAGATCCCATCCAGGTCTCTCAGAGCAGAGGGAAGTCAGTACTTGGCTGCCCAGACCACTGATGAAAATGCACAGGAGGGTGAGGATTTCATGCCTGCTAATACAATATCCATTCTGCAGCCCATGGATCAAGGAATAATTTTGACTATCAAATCTTTTATTTAGGAAATATATTTAGTAAGACTATATCTGCCACAGATAACGATTCCTCTGATTAAATCTGGGAAAAATCCTTTGAAAACCTTCTGGAAATGAGTCACCAGTCCATTAAGAATATTCATAATTTATGAGAGGAAGTCAAAAGATCAACATTGACAGAAAGTTGGAAAAAGTTGATTCCAACTCTTATATTTGACTTAAGCATTTCAATGGTTTAGTAGAGGAATTAGCTGCAGATGTGGTGGAAATAGAAGAGAACTAGAACAAGGAACACAGTCTGAAGATGTGACTGAATGCTGCAGCTTCATAAAACTTAACAGCAGAGGAGTGGCTTCTTATGCGTGAGCAAAGAAAGTTTCTTGAGATGCAATCTATTGAAGATGCTATGAGCAAAATGACAGAGGATTTAGTGTTACATAAACTCAGTCACTAAAGCAGCAACAGGGTTTGAGAGTATTGCCTCTAGTTTTTTTTTGTTTTTTGTTTTTTGTTTTAAAGATTTATTTATTTGTTTATACATGCACTGGGAACAGTCAGAAGCGCGGGAGGGTGAGAGAATTCACCAGAGCCAGAGCAGGGAGCAGAGCAGGCAGAAGGACCGAAGTGCACTGCTGAGGGGAGCAGGGGGCGGCAGGAGAGGTCTGCGCGCCATGTGGGACCCTCCTCTGGTGGCCGGGGAGCAGCCGGGGATCGAACTGGTGCTGCAGAGGCTGCGGGCAGCTTCGCAATCCAGCGCTCAACCGCTGCGCCACGGGGAGGCCCCTTGACTCTAGTTTTTAAAGTTCTTCCAACTCTGGATAAAATGTTATCAAACAGCATCACATGCTACAGAGAAATCTTTCATGAAAGGTAGATTCTATCAATGTGGCAAACATTATTTTCTTAATTTAAGAAATTGCCATGGCCACCCCAGGCTTCAGCAGCCACCACCCTCACCAGTCAGCAGCAATCAACATCAAAGCAAGACCCTCCACCAGCAAAAATATTGGGGGATGAGTATGTCCCGAGCGAACTCTACCCACCAATGTTTTATGGATTCCATCCCCACCTCCATGGCAAAGTGATCCCAGGCTCCAAGGATTACAACTCACATCATGGCAGGAATCTACCATGACTTGACTTCCTGAACGGGGGATTGCTGGGATCTAGGAATCTAAGGGTGGAGTTGAGCAGCCAGGTTTGGTATAAAGCTGAAGACATATGGGCCTGGAGGGGGCTTCGTTTTTGCCTTCCTTCAGAGTGTTCTTGGGGTCCCAGCTCTAACAGTGTTACAAGTAGGATACATTCACCAGTTAATTAATTCTCTCTCTCTCCCTCTCTCCCTTTCTCCTTGGGTTGCCCCTCTTTTTATTTCCCTTTGTAAATAAACTGTTTATTAACCTTTCCTATTTCTTAATAAGTTGGGTCTCATTCTAAGTTTCTTTTGAAGTATGCAGGTGAGGACTCAAGGCCAAGCCGATTCCTTCTGGGATTGTCCTGTAACAAAAAGATTATGACTTGTTGAAGGCTCAGATGATGGTTAGCATATTTTAGCAATGAAATATTTTATTTTTTTGCAAGTAAAATGTTTCTTTTATTTTTATCTTTTTCATTTTTATTTTTTTAATATATTTTTTTTTATTTTTATATTCCCCATACAATTGCGACCCCCTTATTTTGACCCCAATCCCTCCCCTCTCCGCTTCCCACCCCCCATAGAGTGTCTCTGCTTCATAGTTGTTTGTTGGTTTTGATTTTCCCTTTCTTATAGTTATTCTTTTTCCTGGTCCCTTATTTAAGTTTTCTAGATTCCTGCTATGAGTGAGACCATCCAGTATTTTTCTTTTTCTTTCTGGCTTATTTCGCTTAGCATGATCCCTTCCAGCGCCATCCATGTTGCTGCAAATTGCATGTGTTTATCTTTTTTGAATGCTGAGTAATATTCCATGGTATATATGTACCACATCTTCTTGATCCAGTCATCTATTTTTGGGCATTTGGGTTGTTTCCAAAGCTTAGCTATTTTAAACAGTGCTGCTATAAACATAGGGGCGCGGGTGCTCTTTGGAATTGCTGTTTCTGTGTCCTTTGGGTAAATACCTAGGAGTGGAATTGCTGGATCATATGGAAGCTCTATGTTTAGTAGGTCCAGAAATCTCCACACAGCTCTCCACAGTGGTTGGACCAGTTTGCACTCCCACCAACAGTGCAGAAGAGTTCCTTTTTCTCCACACCCTCGCCAACATTTGTTGTTGCTAGTTTTTTTAATATGTGCCATTCTCACTGGTGTCAGATGGTATCTCATGGTAGTTTTGATTTGCATTTCCCTGATTACAAGTGATGTTGAGCATTTTTTCATATGCCTGTTGGCCATTTGCATTTCCTCTTCAGAGAAGTTTCTTTTTAGCTCTTCTGCCCATTTTTTGACTGGATTATTTTCTTTGTTTTTGTTGAGTCTCATTAGCTCTTTGTAGATTTTTGTGATTAGTCCTTTATCTAGTAATGAAATATTTTAAATTAAGATACAAACCTTATTCTTAGATATAATGCTATTGCATACTTAAAAAGCTTCAGTACTTTGTGAACAGAACTTTAATATGCACTAGGAAACCTGAATATTCATGTGACTCACTTTATTGTGATTATCACTTTATTGTGGTAGTGTCACTAAGGTGTGCTTGAATCTTTAGGTGATGACATATTATATGTCAAGGATGCATAAAGGGAATACAATAATGTTTCAAATACTTTAAACCATAAAAACAAATTTTAGGGGCCTCCTTGGTGGCGCAAGTGGTTAGGACGCAACCTGTGAAGCTGTCTGTAGCCTCTGCAGTGCGAGTTCAATCCGCAGCCAGCCAGGCAGCAACCTACATGGCTCAGAAGACCTCTCCTGACTCGCCCGCTGCTCCCCTCAGCAGTGTACTTCGGTCAATCTGCCTGCTGTGTTCCCCAGTATGTCTCTGGTGAATCCTCTCATCCCCCACACTTCTGGCCTGTACCCCAGCTCTTGTATGCATAAATAAAAGAATCTCTTAAAAAAACACAAATTTTATTCAAAATTACAATGACAAAGTAATGTAAAAGATGCATAAAATATTAATTAAAAGGCCAGATAGTAATCTGATACAATACTTCCTGATACAAGAAAATGTATTGTGAATTGGTTATTGTATACTTAAAAATCTGTCTACACACATTGTCATTTACCTTTTATGACTGTTTCCCCTCTACATGGACCTCCTTCCATATGCCATTTGCCTTGTGCTGTTCCCTGCATTTTCTCAGACCCATGCCTCCTCCTGGAGATGACCCTTCCCCTATATAAAGCCTCTTCAAAACAATACCACCACTACAGAACTACTGTTCCCACCAGGTCTAATCTTGACTGGTTCTACTGGAAAAGGGCATGAAGGTATACACACAGTTAGGTGGTTCAAAAAGATAACAGGCCTTTTATAATATGATTGCATACCTTAAGTAGGTAAACATGATCCATTCCTGATTCTTATTATGTTCTGTACTTGTAGTCAACAGAGCAAGATAAAGAGCTAGACATAAATATGGGAGGGGTGGGATGAGACAGAGATTGTGGCTCAGAACAAGCATCCTAAGACATCTGAAATTCAATTGAGTATCCAGGAAGCAGTGAAAGGGGGTGGTGGTCAAAGGAATTAAAACCAGCTATATTGACTTAAGAACTGTATGTAGGATAGGCCAGAACTGGTGGTGACAGCCGAGCATGAAGCAGGAGCACCAAATGACTGTTATGAATGAAAATCAAATGAAAATCAAGCACAGATTCTATCTGAACAAATTATTTTCTACTTAAGAACAATGACCTCCACCTTAGAGGCCTCCCTGATTAGCTTCCCACTGATAAAAATATATCCTGGAATCATATACATAGCCAACATTTTCAGTAGAGTAAGCTATGTATTTCTCAAATGCAGGGATGACTACTCTTCATATGCAGAGTTGATGATGTGACCAATGAAATACAAACACATTCAAAGATGGTATTCAAGTCATAATTAGTTTACCATTAACTACTTTCTCAGCTAATATATAAATATAGGAATAACTCACATGAGTCCTTGAAAATTTTGACCTTTAAAAAGTATCTGCATGGCAACAAGAGGGTTGAGAGTCACCAGGGTCTATACTAAATTCCCCAATCAGGGTCAGATGTACCTGGGTTCACTTGCTGATCTCTTTACTCCCCTTCACAGTGATGAACAGCAAAATACACACACGTGGAACTGTTTTACTGATGTGCATGTGAATGAATTTATATTTGGAGTAATACATTTGAAGTAGTGAGGGGCATAAGCAAATATATACACGTACTAAAATTCATACAAAAATAGACTAATTTATCAAAGATAGATCTCCAAAGATCTCCCAATCTACAGAGTATCCTGAAATGTTCCTGTTACAGAGCAACCCCGATATAAAGCAGGTTGCCCTGTGGGTCCTCACCCGCGTGCTTAAAAGGGACTTATTAACACTCAACTGCAGGTACACACAAAAGGTTAATAAAAGGCTTATTTACAAGGGAAGGGGAAATGAGGGAACATACAACTCAGGGAGAAGAGAGGGAGATAAAGTCTTAAATGCGTCCTACCCGTTCCGACCTGGTATCCCAATGGCACGCTGAGAGCTGGTGGAGAGCCAAGAGCCAGAGCCGGGAAGCCAAGAGAGAGTGACCCAAGGCCCAGGTGTCTGATTTTATACCAAACCTGGCAGCTTAACTCCACCCTCAGGTCCCAGCAACCCTCCTTTTGGTGGTGATGGGATTTGTAGTTCCCGGTGTCTTGATGGCTTTGGTCTGGAGTCGGGGTGGAGTCCACAAATCCTGTATGGAATTAGCTCAGGACATCCCTTCCCCCTAACATTCCCTTAACAAGAGTTCATGCCTATAATTATTATCCGTTAGAAGAGCCCACTCTTTGGGGCTTTGCACCTGCTTTTCCTTCTCACCCTATAAAGAGTTCCAGGTTCACTAGCCAAGCAGTCCTTCTTTAAAGACAACATCAAAAGGAGAAGGAAAATAGATGTGAACTCATTGGCAGTTCTAAGGCAGGTTGATTGCCTGGTCCTCCTCGAATTTGGGGATCTTCATAAAGTCACTTTGCTTCTTGGAGAAAAGCTGGGCCAGGATGTGGTCTGCTGTAGCCTGGAGATAATCGTCCATGTCAAGGGTTTGCAGCTGACAGTGGAAACCAAAAGAAGATGTGTCAGCACCAAACTACTCAGGTTCCTACAAACACCTCATAGTCACCAAAAACATTTGTGAGACGGCAGCATACGAGGCTGTGTAACTGTGCAACTGTGGATTCCTACAGAGGGCCCCGGTGTGCCAGTATTCTCTTGCCTGAGGGGGTTGGGGGAGAGCTTCCCTTTACAACTCTGAGAATCAGGTAAGTACGACTGAAGACTAGAGGTGCTGGGGTATCTGAAGCTTTTTTTAGAGGGACCTCCATCCTTCTAGATGGTTGTTCTCTTTAAGGAGGGAACAGGACCCCCATGAATTGGGACTAGTAAGAAAGAGCTTCTAAGAGCACCGTGTCTGGAGGGACATGACAGGCAACACTCACTGCCACTGACCTTGAGCTCCACAGCCAGACACTGGCCTCTCTCTCTGGGTGAGTAATCTCTGCCTCTCTGGCCTCCCTGTCCAGTCAGCTGGTTCAACTCTGCCTTGTCCCCTATCTCTGTCTTGTTTCTTTTCACTTTAAAAAAGCTATTTCTACTCTCTTGCTAAAATACTTATGGTCTTTAATTTTTTGCTCATTTTTAATAGTTTTCAAATGTCATTTTTATCCTTTCATATTTTAACTTATTGGCCCTCTGTGTCACATTAAATCTTCTTTTTTTTATCTCCCATGTTTATTTTAACTCTTAACTTTTTACCTTTGGAATATTTTCACATTTACATGAAATTATTGTTTTCTATCCTTATTCTCAACTTTTCAAACTCTAACTTGCTACATATAACAAGTCTCTTTGTCTTTCTATTTTACTTTAATTTGTTATTATAACAGTTATGAAAAAAGTCACCAAGGAGGGAGCAGTAGCAGTAAGACCCACACCAAAAGTGGGGGACACTGGATCCCCCCCTTCCCCACAACTAACTTTCAACTCCACTTCTTCCTCACAGCATCCTCCACAAGCCTCATCTCCAGAAACGTTTGGAGACCAAGGAATCAGATGCTGGTAATTTTCCCATCTCCTCTTAAAAGATGTGTCATCATGGGGCATGCTAGCACCCCTGGCAGGAAGCCTGTGGGTTCTGCCAAGTTCCAACTTTGTTCTTGCCTGGAGATTTTGCTGGGTCTCCTTGTTGGAAGAACGAAGAGCAGAGAAATGTCTGCATGTTCCTGGACTTCCCTCCCACAAGGGTGCACAGTCAGAGTGTTTGTAATACCTACCTAGTCTCAGAAGGGAACCTAGTCCTCAGGATTTAAAAATATATATAAATCCTAATAGTTCTGCTGTTCTTCAAACCCAATTATTCCTTCTGATTAAGGAATCCTGGAGTGTGTTTTTAGAGCAAATAATTCTTCTTAATATATGTTTTATAATGTAGATCATCATATATTAGATTTGTTTAGATGAAAAATGAAGGAATACTATTCACTACCCCTACAGTTTCTTTCCATTTACAGATCCTAGCCCCCATCTGTGCCAAGTCAACTCAGGAAGAATAGACTGGGCATGCTCACTTCAGCAGGTGAAGCTTCAGAGAGCATATTCTGTTTCTTTTCACCATAAAGTGTACAAAGACCTGCCTCAACATGGGGGACCTATCTAATTCTGGAGATAGAGATTGGGATACCCTCCTCTGCATAGACATTAGTCACATCCTTTAGTATCTGCTTTATTAGTAATAAAAATGATTTAATGGATCTCTATGTACTCTTCTTTGGTCTTTTCTCTTGGTTCAAAACTTGGGGAAGGGTCTCCCTGGTGGCTCAAGGGGTTGTCTCAGCACTGTGAAGCTGCAGCCACTACAGCATGAGGGTTCCATCCCCACACAGCCAGGGAGCTACCCACATGGTGCAGCAGACCTCTCCTGTCTCACCCCTCAGCAGTGTATTTCAGTCTGCCTGTTCTGCTCCCCGCTCTGTCTCTGGTGAATCCTCTCACCCTCCCCGCACCTCTGGCCTGTACCTCAGTTCTTGTATGTATAAATAAATAAATCTTTTTTTAAAAGGAAAGAAAGAACTTGGGGAATTAAAAGGGAATGTGATAAATTAGTTTCCTTTATAAGCAAATGAAAAGATTATTTATTCTCCCCCTCACACATTGACATAGTTCATTCATTTATTCATTCAACAAACATTTACTGGGTCCCCTATGGTGCAGACATAATGCTCGGCTGAGTATCCTGCGCATGACTGGCACTCTACAATCTCTGGTAAGCTGGCTTATTCTCACCTGACTTCCAGTGCTGAAAGCAAGAACGAAAAGCAAATCCTCATCACACGTGCTCTTGATATAATGCTGGGTTCCAGTGGGGAAGAATACTACATCGCCAATGTGAATGTTAAACTCTATAGTACCCTGAGTAGTGGTGATGCCCACCTAAGGAAAGGAAAGAAGAAAAAAAAAAAAAAACACTGTGTTGTAGTTGGCCGGATGAAAGCAGATCTTCATTTAAGGGTAATTATCAATTGTGAAGAACAGATGAGTAAGAGCACACAGTTATGTGTGCAGGGACTTAGAACAGCTAATGAAAGACGGAGGCCATTTTTCATATAAAATCTCCTTAGTCTGAGACATAGCCCTTCCAGAATCAAAAGCGATCCTCTTTAAGCAAATGTTCCATAAAATTCATGAGCTTAATACTGCAGAACATCATGCAAAAAAAGTCTCAATCACCTACTGAAGATTGTAAATTACATTCCTTAATTAGGCAGAAGATGAACAGTTCAGTCTTTTACTACCCTCATGCCCCGCTTTCCACTTGGCTGGGAAAATTCTGCCTGGGAGCAGTCTCCGAACAGTGTTCCTTAGGAGAGTAAGAGATGAAATGTGCACACAAATGCACAGAAAAACTCCAAAAATAAAATCTGATCCTTGAAATATAACTTGTGAAAGATTACTATGCCCTTTACTAATTTATTAAAGCCTCCTAAAAACATAAAACTCTAAAAACATAAAACTTTTGCTACAAAGCCACTTAAGAAATGAATTTCAGTTTGTTTTGATTCTTTCTGTCAAGACTGGAACAGGCAGAGAATAGAGAAGCCCATTTTACCTGTGTACCCCATCATAGATTTTCCCCAGGAAACCCTACAAAAGTCCAGAAGAACTACAGCCAAATCACTATGTCAGCAAGATATTCAGTTTGCTTTCCCTATGGTAACCATATAAATGATCATCTAAGATTCTCTAAGGCATCTAAGAGGTACTGGTAACAATTTCACCAAGAGGGCGAGTATACCTAAAGATGATCCTGGATAAATGGGGACATGTGGTCCCTTGTCCAGCCAGTCACTGAGCTACACTGTTGAGTGCTTTCACATTCTCCAAAGGACAGCACATTAAACCTTTGCATTATCTGCTAATACAAAATTCTGAAACTTAAGCAGGTGTTCTAGACCCTCCACTATAAATGATAACCTCTTTATCGCTTATGAAATGCTCTTAGCCCTTCCCCAGGCTAGGCTCAAACTTGGCTGCTATCCGGTAGGGCCTGCATGATATCCTCTGTGGAAACTGTGCCCCAGAAAGCCGTTAGCACCATGTCTTTTTATAGTACTAACACCTGAACCAAAACAAAGAAATAGCCCTCATTTGCTTCTTTTCTACATTAAAAAAAAGTTCAAGAATCGTTATTCATAAAGAAATTACCTTTCCACATCCGCTTATGACATATCCCATTTCATTTGCATTAAAATGAAAATGTGGCTGTCGGAATCCATTGTTATAAATTCTGAGTGTACTCAAAGTGAGAGCATTTGGATGCTTGAAAAAGAAAAAGGAAAAGGAAATAAAAATTTTTAGCTAAATCCTACTCAGTGATCTATGTAGTAATAATTATAACTAATATTTATGCAGCCCTCTCTGAGAACATGCAATCTTTTATGTCCTTTACATTTATCATTTCACTAGTTCCTTATAACACTCTTATAAGGTTGGTGATATTCTCCCCATTTTACAGGTGATGAAAATAAAATCTAGGTTGGTTGAGTAGTTTACCTCAAGTTACATGGCTAAAAAGTAGCAGAATTGAGATTTGAATCAGGGAATTTAATGCCATTTATGTGATCTTAGACATTATGCAATACAGGCAGTGAGCATTTAAACGTGTCTAAAATCTCAAAAACATTGGTCTTTTCCTTAATGTAACCATCCCTATCAAGGAGTCGCCAAATCCACATTCAGGCCTTCATTAACATTGATCATATTGACCAATAATTGACTGGGTTTTTAAGTTTCCTTTTGTTTAAAAACTGAACACAATCTAAATTTCTTTTTTCATCTTAGTGATTTTCTAAACATTTTCTCAAACAAAAGTTTAAAAAAAAAAGCTGAAAACAACCAAAAAAAGAAAAAAGAAAAAAAGAGAGAATAAATTTTTCTTTTTCACTTACCTGACTCAGGAATTCACTAAAAATTTTTTCAGTGCTATTTAGTTCACTTTCATTTTTCCAATATTGTGCCTGTTGTATTATTCCTCCTGGAAATCGATATTCTTTTGAACCTGAATCAGACAAAGTTTTAAAAATAAATAAGATATAATATTTCAAAATGGCACTACAAAGAAGAGCCAAATGTAGTGCCAGTATAATACACGGCACTTCTAGAGTCACAGAAAATGTCTATGGTGAGAACTGAATACAGATCCCATATTCCCCTCAAGATATTGACAGGATATAGTCATGTACCATCCTACCTTCCAAATTCTTCTATGATTTCTCACACAGTTAGAAGAATAAGACTCCTTTACACAGACTTCAACTCAGAAGACCTGACCAGAAAACTTGAGAGTCATCCTCAACACCCCTCAGGTCAGTCAACAATCAAGTCCTAATGACTCCAAAGGCAGTCCTACTTCTTTAAATTCTCTCTGCTCTGTGACACTTCCTTCCTCTCACAATCATCAGAGTGTAGACACTCATCCCCTACTTGAGGGTCTGCAAGACCTCCCTCACTTGTCTCCCTGTCTGTCTCGGACCCATTCCTATCCGTTCTCCACAATTCAGCCAAACCGGTCATTGCTTTAAATAACAAAACACGTTGTGTCCCTCCTCTATTCAAAACCCCTTAAGTGCTGCTCCTTTCCATCAGGATATATACAGACTTGTGAGTATGGCTTCTAAACCCTGCATGATTGGGCCCCCTCCTTTTTCATCAGCCTCTTTTCCCACAGTACACCCGCACCTTCCCAACACGTACCCCTCATACTTGGAAATCTTTTGCTGCATTCTCTTTTGCCTCTAGGCATTTTCTCACATTTCTTACTTGTGTTGAGAAATATGTTTTTTCAAACTTCTCTTTACTGTGATGTTGTATTAAAAAACCATGTTACATCTCAATCTAATATATCTATAAATTTATATATATATTCACTTAACTAATAAGGTTTCACAAAATAACATAACCATACCTTTAAGGTCAAAAAAGTATTTCCAGACAAGGTTGTCTGGTGACTGTACATAACTAGCATTCATAACTAGTTCTGCCAAGTTGGGAGGAAGGCTGATATCCTGTTCTTCTTCTTGCTTCCGGAAACTTCTAATGAAATTAATTCCACCCTCAGGCTGAAACACATAAGAAACCACCTATAATATCTGTGAAACATTCTCCAAGGTTTTAGTATCTGCAATAGTTTGGTAACATAAAGGTGGGTAGCTGAGGATAGAGTAGCATTGGTACCAGTGTGGTTTTCGGTGGGCTGTCAAAAGAGCTGACTTTATTAGTCTAAGACTTATAACAATTTTTTTAAATCCCTATATTTTGATTTTAAATATTCTGACATTTTATGGCCAATAGAAATGGCTACAAAATAGACACTGATCCCCAGATTTACCAGTACTTTCCCTAATGACTCATTGCTTCTACTTCTCCTTCTAGCATTAATTAGACGAGATATGCTACACACACAAAAAAATCTCAAAATCTTAATTAGGCTGATTTATAAACTTATTATGGAATCCCTTCCAGTTTCCAATCCTGGGTCATTACCAAGTCTTCTGACCACTCATGTGCATTGTCATTGTCTATCTCTGACCCTCTACACCCAGCATCATCAGCAATCCCTCTGGTGATCATAAAAATTCTCGAGAGTTCAAAAGCAGCTACTCTTGAGGAAAATTGTAGGGCCCTCTGCTTTTGATTAAGAAAACACAACTACATTATCTGTAGCAAACTTTTCCCTATGAATTTGTTAGTTCAGAGATGTAAATAATAGAAATTTTTATTAACTACATCATAATCTTTCTGCCAATTCATTATGCTTTTCCTTAGTAGTCCTTCATAAAGGAAAATAAGGAGCAGTTCAATTTCAACCAATTTCAAGCATTTGCATTTCATGTCTTTGGTAGGAACACAGGGTATGTTCTTGAGTTCATTATACATGAACTCAACATAATATAGGAACATGTTACCATTTTGACTGTTGCCCTAGTAATATGAATACTCAGGATCCCTTTGGGCCTACATAAGACATACTCTTACAGGGGATCTGCTTTCAGCAGTGTTTACAGACCTTAAGTGACCTGGAAGCAATGTCCTCAGGTGTAGAAAAAAATACATCATCAACATCTAGCGTCTGAAGTTCATCATGTGTGGAAAAGAAGAGCAGGAAAAAGCAGTCTTCATTCCCCACATTCTTTATCCAGTGCAATGTATTTCTAGGGAAGAAGATCACTTGTCCAGCTGTAACATTGTATGTGGTAGCTACACCATCTTCGTCAATCACTCCCACCCATGCTGTCCCCTGAAACATAAACAGAAAAGCACACCCATGTCACTGTAGAGCAGTGTCTCCAACATTTCCATTATCTCCCCACCCTATGAAATGTTGATACTGGAGATGTACTCTCCATACTCTATGTACGTACTGCTCATGTACTATACACATATCTACGCTTGAATCATAAAGAGTAAAATTTGTAGACCCCGCAAGAACCATTTTTTGCCTTTGGAGGCAAAATTACTCCTATTACCTCCACTGGTAATATAGAGTTCTGCATTTTTGTCTTATAATTGAAAAGCAGGCACATATGTGTGTTCATAAGTGGCCACACAGACACAGGTGACTATGCACGCAATGTCTATGTGTGTATATATACAGATGTGTATGTATTTTCCAGATAAGAAATGGTTTGCATACGATTTTAATAATAATGTTAATATGCCTAGTGCTTTTACCCTGTGCTCAGATATTCTTCTAAGCATTTTATGATTTAGCTCAATTATTCCTCACAATAAACTTCTGAAGCAAGTACTGTTCTTTTCATCAAATTATAGGTGAGAAAACTGAATGCTCATTAATGGCAAATGGAGGATCTGGACTTGAGCAGCCCAACTCCAAAGTCTACCCCTTTTTTTAAATGAGGGTCAGATCCCTATGGTGAGATCTATCCTCTGAACAAATTTTTAAGAGTACAGTACAGTATGTTGTTGAGTATAGGCACACTATGGTATAGCTGACCTCTAAGACTTAATTATCCAGTCAAATTACCTAGTCAAAATTAGTCAAATTATGTAGAAGCAGAGAGAAAGAATGGTTGTTTCCAGGGACTGGGAGGAAGTTCAGTATTTTTAACCCACACTGTAACATATTTGAATCTGTTTATATAGAATTGTATTATTTCTTTCATTCCCTAGTCTGTTCCTCAGTATTACCCTGTGAATAGGTAGAGAAGACACCAATCTTTGTTTTACCAGCAACTTTGAGTTACACAGCAGAGCATCTGCAGGGGGCGGGTGGGGGGGGGTGCAGCAAATGAAGTCTTTGTTGTGTCTACACAGACCCATACAACTTGAATCTAGAAGGATATTAAAGATGCAGGGGAGGGCCTCCCTGGTGGTACAAGGGGTTAAGCACAGCACTATGAAGCTGTCCGCAGCCTCTGCAGCATGAGTTCAATCCCTGGCCATCCAGGGAGCTACCCACATGGCACAGCAGACCTTTCTTGTCTCACCCACTGCTCCCCTCAGCAGTGTATTTCAGTCAGTCTGCCTGTTCTGTTCCCCACTCTATCTCTGGTGAATCCTCTCACACACCACCCCTCACCCCCTGCACCTCTGGCCCATACCCCAGTTCCTGTATGCATAAATAAATAAATCTTTTTAAAAATGATGCAGGGGAAATGCAAACCTCTAAAGAACATTCTTGAAACCCATATGCAGGGAACCACAGAAATGTGTATCTGCTCACATCAGGGTGCCATCTACTCCAGCCACAGAGCAGAGTGGCCAAGGGACACTCACTGAGGGGCCACACATGCAGGTCCCCCTGGCTGCCCTGCTTCTCGAAGAGCCTCTTTGCCCAAGGCCTCCATGAAGATACTGCAAAAGTAATGTCCATGTCCTTCACGTCCGACTGTGACCATGAATGATCCTAAAATGTTCCTGGAATCTAGGGACTGCCCAAGTCTTGATTTAGAAGCTTAGGTTATAAACTCTCTCTGGACTTCTAGAAGAGCTTCCCCAGGTGGAACTGGATGCCAATGCCTGTTATCCAGTGGAACATGCTACAGAATAATTTCCCTCACCTGAAATTCCCTTCCCCACCCCACCCCCCACAGAAGTACCCCTTAAGCAAAGTCCACTTAACTGCCTTTCCTCCTCTTATCACTGCCATTATTTACCCAGGGCCATGAGAACTGATTTTCGAGAGCGTATCCTCTTTTATATATGTTGTATATGCAAAAAAAGAGAAATCAGAAAACATGGACTTTGTGCCAGTGCAGCTGTCCTTTATCTTTAGGAAGATCACTTAATCTTTCTGAGTTTTTTTTCCTTCCTGAGAAATAAAGTTTTGGTCTTATCATAGATGAAACTCTAATCTCCCCTGTTATAAATTCTAAAATTGAAAGAACTGTTCAAGTACTACAAAAGAGTTTTATGAACAGTAATATACAAATGTGACATAAAATTGGCTCATCTATTTGCAAGATCACCAGGTTATGACCAAATTTTGAGGGCCCAGTCACTCCTGCTTGCTCGATGTCTGGAATACAGAAGGCAACTAATAAATTCTTTTCAGAACGAATGAATTATTTGAAATTCAAATAAGTACTCTCATTTCACCTCCATCTCTCTTTCAGTCTCATTTGATTTCCAGAAAGTTCTGATGGGTGTGACCCACAAAGGAGCATCCGATTATCTTAACCTTAGGGACTCAAGCTGAAAATCAACAAACTAGTTGCTGCTTTTTTTTTATCTTAGAGGAAAGCTGCCACCTGTTAGATCATTAGATCAGAGCTACTGGTTTTAGTTTGGCTCAAGGGATGAAACAGTGATCTTATTTTAGCAATAGTGTATGAAAAATGATTTCACACTGAAGAAAGAAGTTCAAAGTGAGGCCAAGAATAATGAAAACAAACAGATTAATGCTTTAAGACACTGCTAGCTGATCTAATTGAATACAAAACCAAAGTCTTGGATGTTCTGTATCACTCAGTACGTTTTGCAATAACTAAAATAACAGCCTAAAGACACACAGTATAAATGTTTAAGTGCAGAATGCAGGCAGACTGGTTATACCTGTGCTAGATAGCCGTGTTCATTAGCATTGAAGTGCCAGTGAGGGGCCCTGAGGCCCTTGCTTTTTATTCTCAGGGTCCCCAGAGTCAATTGTGCTCTCAAACTGTTCAAGCTGGTGCCAAAGGCCTCCTCTTCTGCATTATGATAGTCCTTGACATTGCTCCTGTACCGAGCCCACTGGATTGCACCACCAGGAAACTCAAACACCTGAAAAGCCAAAAAGCAAGCAACCATCAGCATGGAGGTCACCCCCACCGTGGTCCAAAGAGTGAGGAAAGCCAAATGGAAAAGGCCGGCGTGTTGAGTTGAATACTGGAGCCCCCAAAAAGAAAGAGGAAGCAAAGTCTACAAGACTCCAGGTATAACAACAGTGGTAGCTACGGTGCTATCAGTAAAGTGCCCATTAAACATCAAAAATTAAAACAAAAAAACCTGACACCTATCTGGGCAAAAGAACAGAGGGATTTCCTTGTGCCCCTCTGCAATTCTCCCCTCCAGCCAGACATAGAACTATCTACTAATGAAAATTGCTGCCTTAGGCCAAAAGCAACCCAACTTCCCCTGCCTTTCCCTCTCACATCCCTTCCTCCAGATGGGCCACAGCTGCCTCCTTCCAATGCAGAGAGAACAAAGCTTAATAAACATGCAATGGAAACTTTGTTTCACTGAAGTTTAGAATAAATGATTCTTTTTCCTAGTTTGTGTGTCATACCTTGGATTTAGGTAAATGATTAAGAAACTTGAATTTTGGATCCACATCTTTCTGGACCATAGGAGTCTCTGCTTGCAGGGACTGCGCTTCAGGTGGTAAATAGAACCGAGAGTTGCTTATGTAAACCAAGCAGTTCGTCAGGACTCCTATAGCAGTGGTGATGGTACAAGCCAAGAGACACACAAGGAAGATGTTCATCAATGACCATGGCCTCTTCTTTTCCTAAGAGAAACGATGAAGCTATTATTCTCTACTCTTGATGCATTAGAAATATTGCCTCTGGGCCTCCCCGGTGGTGCAGCGGTTGAGCGCTGGGCTGCGAAGCTGCCCACAGCCTCTGCAGCGCCGGTTAGATCCCCGGCTGCCAGCGAGGGTCCCACATGGTGTGACAGACCTCTCCTGCCGCCCGCTGCTCCCCTCAGCAGTGTACTTTGTCAGTCTGCCTGTTCTGTTCCCCGCTCTGGCTCTGGTGAATTCTCTCACCCTCCTGTGCTTCTGACTGTACCCAGTGCTTGTATAAATAAATAAATCTTAAAAATAAATTAATTAATTAAATAAAAGCAACGTTAAAAAAAAAAAGAAATATTGCCTCTTTTCTCAATTTGGTTTATTTTCTCTTTTGCTTAAAAAATGCATTGTGGGATAAATAGACTCGCAGTAAAATAAAACATATTCAAATATAAGTATAAACATCCCCCCCAAGTATCTGCTGACACCCAACTAAACAAGGATAAAAATAAACATATAGGAGCTGGGGTACAGAATAAGTAACCAGAAAATTAAGTAACCAGTAAGGTTTGTACAGAAGATTCATTCCAATTCAAACAATTAGCCCGTATTCACCAGTTTATTCACCTGAAACTTAAGGAGGTTATGAAGAGTAGTTTTTGAGAAACTCTTCGTTACAAAATGTGCACATGCTTTTACAAGTTCAGACACATGCATGGAGTAATGCATCAGTAAGAAGTGGCCTGAGAGGTCTCTCTCTCTCGTTCCCTGCCCTCCTTCATTTCATCAGTTTCATTAAACTCCCCTCCTTCCATGCATTACCCACATGAGCTAATAATCCGTCTTCCAAATCTAAGCACAATATTTCCATATATTTCCATGCTACTATTTTCTGGTTTCATATCACAAATTCTAGGAAAAGCAAAGTGACTCCAGTTTGTGTGGACACCACCTTAAGTCCATGACTGATATTTGTCCTAGTCTGGGAAGAAAATCAAACTCCCCATCATTTTTTGCATCTAGTTTAACCTGCACCTGTGACGCATTCCCAGACTTAATCATCTTAGTAGGACCAAGATGCACATGTCACATCCACTGGACACTTGGCGTCAGTAGTTTTACAAGCTTTTACTCTTTTGTTAAAAAATAAGCCTCCATGGTATATAAGAAAACCGCTGTCTCGGTGGGAGGCGTGCATCACATCTCAATTATACAGCAGCTCTGGCTCCCAGGACCCCTATATGTAAGCTGTGCTTAACCAGCTTTAAGTGTGATTAATAGACAAGCCTGCTTCTTGGATTCAGATTATCTTGTCAATTAGGGGGTACCTATTCATTCCAGCAGGTGCACGCAAATATATGTTAAAAACAACAGCATTATTTCTGTGAGTTACAGTGCACATAACTGAAAGCTGCCAAGAGAATACACACACTGACCTTTGGGAAGACCAGTTTACCCTCATTCCTCTGACTGCTTACAGGTCATTTATAAGCATTGATGTCAAAATCTCCCATCCCACTGTCCTCTGAGTTTTTGGCCCTTCTCTCTGAGCAGGCATATCTCTAATCACTAACAACTCTAATATACACATTTTAGTACTTTAGCATTCTTAAATGGTACATTTTCTATAGCAAAAGCATTTATCAACATTTTCAGTTTACCGATGTAGAGGGATTAGAATAACAATAAATAATGCATTGATCTGAAGAACAACAATTACAGAGAGTTTGCATCAAGGAGTTAAAGGAGGTATGAGTTGAGAGTTCATGAGAAACAAGGCAAATCAGGAAATAGCAAGAGCAGAGGATGCTGCCTTTCTGAAGAGGGTCACTCAAGGCGAGCTGTCTATAGATTTTTTCCCCTAAATTCTGCATAAAGGATTTGTGATGTAATTCCCATCTCAAGGTGCTCAAACTCGAGATGTAAACCCCCATCTTACCGTCCCAGAGGTGGTGTTCATCTTCCCCACAGATGACAAAGCCTTCCCCGTGGCATCTTCATGCATTTCAAATGCTAAGTTGTCCATTGGCAAAAAGGACAAGCAATTTACTAAGAAAGAAAAGGGTAAGAAGAGCTTATGGCTTTACAAAGTGGAGCTCCCTAAGGAGGAGAGAATGATAACTCTGAAGTAAGGCAGCTCTTATATATATAGCTAAAAGTTAAGGAAATGAAGGACCGACGCTATCTCTTGAACCATTATCTTGGTTTACAAAAAAAATCCCTAGGAAGAATTGCCAAAGTAGAGACCAATAAAGCAACAACTCAACTATTTGCTCATTGATGATGCACAAACTGATAAAAACAAGAACAGTTAACATTTCCTTCTTTCACTGTGTCCCAGACTCTGTGCTGTGACGTCAGTGTTGATGAATGTCATTTTGGTGATCAAAGGAAGAAAGGCAAATTAGTCTTCCCAAAGAGTAGGATATATATTCTCTTGTATGACTCAGTTATGTGGATTGTAACTTAGCATACATTTGTATGTGGCTATGGGAACCAATTAAGTTCCCCCAAACTGATAACTATAGAACCTGGTGGATCTTTGTGCTTTATACCTATTAGGTGATTTAATTCTCATCCTATCCATTACCATGTTTACTCTTATTTTGCAAATCTAGACTGCCCCAAATCACACAGCAAGTTTTAGTGTTAGAGCAAAACACACTTTATCAAAATATTCTTCCATGACATTGGTTCAATTGTATGGGGAATATAAACAAAATGAAAATGCATACATTGTACAATGATGAAAAATGATGTAAGAATTATATAAAATAAAATATTAAAAAAAAAGTTTAATTGTGGGTGCTTTCGTTTACTTTGGTCTTTTTTTTTACCCAAATTAGTCCTGCTGCTAATTTTCCTATGTGGCTTATTGAATAATATTGTTACCTAAAAGTTAAATTTTCATTTAAAATTATTTTGCATCATCTTTCTGAGCGATGAGTGGTGGCCTCAGTAATCCAGAAATGACTATTATAACCCACAAAGCAGTCAACAATCCTTCTTCCTTCCTATATTCCTTCACTGTAGATAGATCCTTTGCTATACAGCACTCCAAAGATCAAGAGAGCCAAAGATTAGGAGATCTTTGAGTAGATCATAATCTTGTAGGAGGAACCCAAAAGCAAGCCAATGATAACTAAAAAATATGTGGTTATGGGGTTCCTCGGTGGCGCAGGGGTTGAAGTCTCAGCACATCAAGCTATGGCCAGCCACTTCAGCATGAGTTTGATCCCCAGCCAGGGAGTTGACTCCAGCCAGGGAACTACCCACATGGCACAGCAAACTTCTTCTGTCTTACCTGCTGCTCTACTCAGCAGTGTATTTCATTAGGTCCACCTGTTCTGCTCCCCACTCTGTCTCTGGTGAATCATCTCACCTCTGAACTACACCCCAGTTCTTGTATGCATAAATAAATAAAAATAAATCTTTTTTAAAATATGCAGTTATAACAGAAATACATACAAAATCCTATGAGGATAGAGAGGAGAGTATTTTAGGAAGAAAAGGCAAGGCTTCCCTGAAACCATTATTTTTTTGTTCAGCCTTTGAGTGCTTAACAGACTCAGTGTAGATGCACTTAGTCAGTTACATTCCTTTTTATATTTCTGGGTGTCTGTAAGCAGCTCTGGGCCCTTTCTGGGTCAGACAGCTCAGGCTCTGACAAGGCTGCTGGTTAGATTAAGCTCAGGAGATGGAAAGTAGATTGTGTGGTTTTTCCTAGTAGATGTCATCAAAGCGAAGATGCACATCTATGCATCATACTGATCTAGCCTCCCCCCACAATGGCTGGGAATTTAAGTGTATGACATAAATTTTGAGATGACAAAATATTTTTAAAAAATTATCTGTGGGGACAATACGGAGATTTTCTCATCTAGGGTACCATAAAACATATTCTTCCAGTTTATTTTTCCTTGTGTGTTTGTTGGCTGGAATTAATTCTATGTTTTAGCTAAGCTAGGACTTTAAGAGGTTCTTAAAGAAGGGCTAGGAGCATACTCATAATAAATTTGGCAAGTACCAATAGCTTGTGATTGTAATATCTAGGATCAACTGAAGGATCAACTGAATGTATATATTAAGATATAACTCTTCATTAGGTGAAGTGAGTTTATTTTTCTGGAACACAGCCAATTACAAAAGAATATTGGTTTCCTTAGAAAAATTGAGCTGAAGCATCAACTGAATATATATATATAAAGATATATAACTCTTCATTTAGTGATATGAGTTCATTTTTCTGGAACACAGCCAGTTACAAAAGAATATTGTTTTCCTTAGAAAAACTGCGCTGAAGGATCAGCTAAAGGAAATATATATGTGTATATATATATATGTATATATGTATATATATATATATATATATAAAGATATATAACTCTTCATTAAGTGATGTGAGTTTATTTTTCTGGAACACAGCCAGTTACAAAAGAATATTGTTTTCCTTAGAAAAATTGAGCTAACTAGAGCCTTCCTTTATGCTATGCTGGTATTGGGGGAAAGACATGCTTCCATAAATTCAAGGAAGAAAATTTCCCCAGCATTCCCCTTCTCTAAGTTATATGTCTTCTATAATCATTCAGGAGTAAAAAACTGATAAGACAAAGTTAGCAATTCCTTCTCATTATTTCCTTTGAAACATCTGCCAGTAACGTGATTGTTCAATGCTCTCATTATGCAAATATTTCTTATCTATTACTCAACTTTCAGATGACCGTAAAAAACAGAGATAGGAGAATGACTATATACCAGGCTCTGGAGTGAGTTACCAAAATCATAAAAGACAGAGACCCTTACCTAAAATAGTCTACAGTGTAACAATTCATTCCAACTATGAGCAGATAAACAAAGAAAATTAAACAGGAAAAATATATTTTATGGTACCCTGATAACAAGATGAGGAGAAAAACTGTAACACTATAGGTGTGATGTGGATGAAGGATTCTAAAATAAGTGTCAGAGAACACTGGGAAGGAGCCCAGAACTTGTGAAGTTATGAACATAGTAATGCCCTGGTCGTTCAGCTCTAAATAGTAATATGATCTTGGACTAGTTCTTTAAATTTACTAAGTCATTCTCCTGACATACATAAAATTAAGGTTAGATTAAATAACTTGAAGACCATCTAGTTCTATCCACTTGAATTGGGGATAAAATTATTTGAGAAATGACATTAAACTGCTAGCTTGCCAATACTCCCATTTTTTCAAGATTCCATTAACATAATAATTCAAGATATTCAATAGTCCAGCTATTTGTTGCCTAAAACTAGAGCTTCATGGGTAATTTATATTGCCAAGCCAAACAGCATATTAGAGAAGAGTAACCTCAGGTCCCTGTGTAACCACATAAACAATAAAATTAGCTGAGACCAGAAAACATATTTATTCTACAAATATTGATTGAATGTCTGCTGTGTGCCAGGCACTGTCCTAAGCACTGTGCTCCATAAGGAAACAAAATAGACAAAAATTCCCTGCCTGAGTGCAGTTTAAATTGTAGATTCAGATACACAGACAAATAAAACGTGGTGACTTACAGACCATTCTAGAACATGGTAAGTGTTACAGGAAAAACAAAACAAAGCCAGGGGAGGTAGGAGTGTGTGGTGTGGGAGGGAGCAACCTTATTAGGGTGACTAGGATAGTGCTTCTGTGGAGTTCAGTCAAATTGCCTATTGTGCCAAAAAGGATTAGTTTTCAAGAATGTCAAAACAAAGAGGTTTTCACAGGTTGCCCAAATCAGACTGATAATCTGAGCTTCAAATAAGAGTTTCATTGTGGTAAATTGGAATATACTAAACCCGCGAAAGATTCTATGCTCATAATGATAACCAAAGGATGAAAAGCAATATAAAGTATTGATAAAGGTAGTTGTAACACAAAAGATAAATATTATCAAATATGCTCTACATTTTAACAGAAGAGTATTAATATATAGAAATTTTGTTTATTCTATTAATGATATGTTTGTAAGTGACATGTATTTATATTATACATATTGGAAATATATAAAAGACATCATCATAAAAGCAGGGAAGGAACTAGTAAGTGCAACTAATAGTGGGGAACGCATATAGTGCGCCCCAACCAGGAAGGACTGAGAAGCACCAAAGGTCACATTGGAAGCAATTACAACCTGTGACACATGCAATTACCAAGTCAAAGAAGGGTTCACCTGTGTGTTCCAAAGTGATATGCCGGAGTCCAGCTCCTGTGCACAGGGTTAGAGAGGAATCCGATTGAAGCGTGAAAACAAAGAAATGACAGGCACAATATAGAGTTCGAGAGAAGTGGGGCCCAGGGGACACAAGGCCTCTCATTTGTGCTCAAGCATCCCAAGTGTTGATGCAACTCATTTTTATTGATACAAGTAGCCCCACCACCACCCCCGCCCACCTCAGGTTAGTTACTAGACAATGAAGTATTTTCTTAGCATTTGGCCTTGTCTGGGCACACATTTGCCACCAAGATTTTGTGCCATCAGGTCATTTTGTTGTTGCTGTTGTTGTTTTAATTTAGTTTGTCCCCTAGACATAGCTTCACAGACACCAGAAGGAACACAGGCCTGTCCTCCAACCCGAGCGAATCAGTTTTTTAGCCATGACCTTGATTGTTTTTTGTCTCAGCACTGCATGCCTTAGGGGTCTCCCACAGTGATAGATTAGCGAAATTCTTTAATGAAAGGCTACAATTTAATACCAACACACCAGGTCAATAAAATATGACCATGCTGGTCAACGGAAATGCAAATATTAAATCACTTTTGGGACAAACACCAAATTTCAAAAGTTAAAATCTGTATGAAAGGTAAATATGTAAGTCTCGTGATATAACAGGTAAAACTCCTAACGTAACTGTTAAAGAAAATGGGGGGGGGAGAACTCAAGTTAATGTTCCTTTAATCAGGTCCAATATCTCAACCAATAATTAACTGTACTCAATTATTTCATGTGATAAAATTAAGAAAACCCTGGGCAATAATAAAAATGTTATAATAACCCTAGGAAGCTATCAAAAAACATATATAACAATAACCCTTGGGAAATACAGGCTCTAACATAGAAATAATGAATTAAAGCCATGGTGTTGATGTTTTAGGTTTAGTCATAGTTCTAGAAATTTTTGTCAGTCATTATATTCATGCATATTTTATCTGTTTTTTAATAAGGCCAAGCTAATCCACTAGTTTGAAACTGCAGTTTAAATAACTTCAAGGAATTTTATCAGTTAATTTATAATCATTGTTTAAAAGTTTGGGATAGTTAGGCTTTAAAATTTTATGTTTACTAATTGACCATTCGTTGTTGATGCTGTTTGTTTCCATGTTCAGAAGTCTCTAGGAAAAAGGATCTATCAAATATTTTCTGCCAAGCTCCTGGTAAATATGTGTAAGTTTTAAACATCATGTGTTTCACAAGATTTGCAAATTTGTACGACTCAACTTTTTTTTTTGCATCACTCATTTTTATTAGTAAGTTGTTAACACCTTCTTAGCATATTCCCCTTCATGAACCGATCAATTTTTCTTAGCTTCTTTGATATATTTCTCCTTAAGTTGCAACATGCAGACTCTTCACAGGGGCCAGTTCTTTTATTACTCTAAACTTGGCATAAAAAGCAATATAGTAGTATCAGTAATATCTTTTGGGCTCATCAAGAGTCATGAGAATTCATTGAGATAATTTGCACTGATTTTTAATTGACTTGATATTTCTTCCATATCATCAACTATTCTCTGCAAAAGGCTAACAATCTTAAACTTAAGTTTTTTTCCTATGGACACATTCCTACAGTGCTACAGTTAATCACAAGTTAATTAACCCACTATTTGCAAACAGCTTTTCTTATTTGGCTAATAAATAACCCATTCAAATTTACTGTGGTTTCAGGCTGTTTTATTTTTATGAAGAAATTCTGCTGTGATGATTTACAGTTTCTTTCTAAATTAATTGTGGCTTTTCTGAGTTGGAAATATTGTGATCAGTGCTTAGTGTAACAGTGTTAGATTGCATTCTTTTATTTTTGTCATGAAATATTAGCCATCTTATCAATTGTATTCAATCATCTTTTAAAAGTAAAAATTCTTAGTTTGTGGACTATCCAGAAACCAGCAGCAGGTCAGACTTGACCTGTAGGTCATAGTTTATCACATTTCTCCAGATCATTCTCTCCACCCCCAAACTTACAACCCAAGATCATTCAGGAAAGTGTACATTGAGAATCAGTTAATCACCATTTGTTGTCTTCTCTTCCAGGTAGGGTGGATCCTGCTTTATTAAAAGGATTACTATATTTACTAGACTATTTATAATCTAGTTCCAGCAGAATCAGAGGTTGCTTTTAGTTACGTCAATAATTCTTGAGATACCTCTTAGTCTATATATGCACCTCTTATTTCAACTCCATCAACATTAAGAGCACGCCTATTTTGGCCCCTTATGAGGGCAGAATGTTTGGACAAGATCCTCTTCAAATTAGTAAGCTAAAGCCCTAGTTTGTCCTCCTTGACAAGTGAGGCCTTCCAATAACCACAGAGGCTCATGCTACACAGTTGATGCTGAGAGTTTGAACATTTTCATTTTATGCTGACATGAGATCATAGGGAATGTTACAAAAAAATATGTGCTTATGACATCTAAAAATTTCTAGAACCTATAACTGTACAAAAGGAACTTTAGCTCTGTTTTACAATTCAGGATCCTACAGAGATGACTCAAAAGGGCAACCCTTTTTCTGTCCCCACTGGGCATTAGAGAGCCCCCAATATTGCACTCATCTGGCAGATCCTCCACTCTACTCCTCATCCATTCTCCATTCTTTACCTTTCATGTTTGGGGGCTCTCCTTTGTGGCAACAGCTAAGTAGACATGACACAGTAGCTGGGTTCCTGATATTGACATCCCACTGTATGCATTAAATATGACATGGAGACTTAAATTGTGGGTATTTACCAGCTCCTGTCTTTGTAGGCATGGTCACTAGGAAGAAATCTGAGGGTCCTGCTAATCCATGAAAAAAATCATCTAAAGAGGATGTTAGTTCAAAACACTGATGTCAGTTTGCGTTTCACCTTTTGTTGCTTTTTCTGCCTTTCCTTTTCCCTTGCCTTACATCTTCTCTTTTCTCTGACATAAATAATAAGAGAAGTTGAGGATGTTGTAGCTTTCCAGATAAACTTGTTAGTCTATCGGATAAACTTGCTTTAATCATATATGAAGGAAGGGGCAGCAATGAGTAGTTGTAATGAGGGTACTTCTCTTGAAACTTCTATCTCACCAGGTCAAGACTATGCTTTTCTGAAGACCTCACATACTCTTTCAAGAGCTACACCTTTATAATTGCAAAAGCACGGGCCAAGGCTCAAACTCTCTCAGGGAGGGTGACAAGGAAAAGCCCCAACATGTGCTAGTGCGTTAGAGGTCTCACAGGGACTGTGGGGCTGAAGCGTGCTCAAGGGAGAGAATTAAGGTCTCAAGTACAATGTCTTAAGTCTAAACAGTATATACCTGGTTTACAGAATGGAAAAAAAGATGTTTCTCCAATCTCAAAAGTTATACCTTGATGTGCAAAGGGAGATGAAGAAAAAGGATGAGCATTTCTTAACATATTCCAACAGTCTTCAAGAGCTGTAACTGGAGAATGAATGCCAGGGACTGAGCTCAAAACCAAGATTAAAAGGTGTGGACTAATCCTGCAGTTTCTTAATCTTGTAACTGTCATAACAGACAGTGCCCTCTTGTGGGAAAAATTTTATAAACAGTCCTTACTAACGCTGACTTGTAACTCCACAAAATATTCAGAGGCAGCTAAGTGGCACAAATTATAATCAGTTGAAATTTTGAATACAAGAATTAATGTAGGGCCTCCCTGATGGCGCAAGGGGTTAAGCATCACACTATAAAGCAATCTGCAGCCTCTGTAGCATGAGTTCGATCCCGGCCAGCCAGGGAGCAACCCACATGGTGCAGCAGACCTCTCCTGACTCACCTGCTGCTCTCCTCAGCAGTGTATTTCAGTCAGTCTGCATGTTCTGTTTCCCACTCTGTCTCTGGTGAATCCTCTCACCCTCCCGTGCATCTGGCCTGTACCCTGATTCTTGTATAAATAAATATTTAAATATATATATGTACTGATATAATTGTATTGACCAGTAATATCTAACTCTGGGTACTTATTGTGAGGAACTGTGCTAAATAAATACTTTAACTTACTTAGTCATTACGACTATGTGAGACAGTTATTATTACCTGTTTATAAATGGAAACTTAAAAGATTCAATTTCCCAGAGTACCCCCAACTAACAGGGGAAGATGGTATTTAAATGTTAGACTCTCTTAAGAAACCTGATTTAAAAAACCACACACATAAAGAACAAGAATAGCAAAAATTTGGGAAATATTTCCTACACTTTGCTCTTTTTTAAGACTATTGATTCTGCTTTAACTTTTTTTTTTTTTTAAATTTAATTTATGCACACAAAAGCTGGGATACAGACCAGAGATAGAGACAGAGTAGGGAGCAAAACAGGCAGACTAACTGAAATACACTGCTGAGGGGAGCAGCGGGCGAGACAGGAGAGGTCTGCTTAGCCATGTGGGTTCCTCCTTGGCCGACCAGGATCAAACCCGTGCTGCGAAGGCTAGGACTGCTTCATAGTGCGGTGCTTAACCCCTTGCACCACCAGGGAGGCCCCTCTGCTTTAACTTCTAATAAAATGTTACCACATAGCTGGTTTTAAACTGTTAGGAAGAGGAGCCACTGGAAATTTTGATAAGAGATGCAACATCATCAGTTATGCTTTTAAAAGACAATTCTTGCTAGTGTGGACAGAATGGGGAGGCACAAGGGTAGAAGCCAGCCTAGATCTTATTCTTATGTACTTCTCCCAACCAGATTTATTAACCAAGCATAATTTATCTCATTTAATCATCGAAACAGTACTGCAATGTAGCTGTGGTACAGCTAATAAACCAGTGGTACAGCTAATAAATGTTGGGATCAAAATCCAAATCTGATAGTGAAGCACAGGTTTCTTCTTAGTACAAAAGACAACATACTGAGTCAATAAATTATCAGACTTTTCTACTAGTCTATGCACGTATTACCCTCTGCCCGGCATGCTCTTCCAGCCAATCTCTTTGTTGGCAAACTAAATCAACTCAAGTATTCCCAGTGAACAGCTGCAGTTTTCCAGCACCTTGAAGGGCGGCTCCCTACTTGCCTTAAGTGACTAAGACCAACTCTGGTGTGAGCAAACCAGTAATCATCCCTGATTTTTCCCAGGCCACTTTACTGCTCCGTTTTTTGTCCTTGATAGCGGTTGCTCCATCTTCATTTCCCTGAAAACAATACTTACTGGTTGCAAAGTAACTGTGTCCACTTAGATTATTTCTAATATTCAGTTCCTTATGATAATCATTCCCTCTTATATCTCATCAGCTCTCCCAGCCCTACATGACTCAGTCCTCCACACACCTCCATGCACATCTCACTCAGTAACAGGAGCCAAATAAATGGCAGTTGATGGAATATTTGTAAAAGAATCAAAGGCAGACTGCCGTTGTACTCCAAGTATCTTGGGTGTCTGGACAACATTTTTAAAAAAATGAGGTGATTGATATGTTAACTAGATGGGGGGGAAATCCCTTCACAATGTGCATATATATCAAATCATCATGATGTACACTTGAAATATTTTACAATTTTGCCAATTATATCTCATTAAAAGGGGAAAAAAAGCTACAAGTGGCAGTGAGAAAAAATTAAGTAGATGGATTGTAATCATCTCATTATATATCAAATCATTGTTAATGCATCTAAAATTACTATGTCACTTGTCAATTTTTTTTTTTCTGTTAAGCAGAGTTCTGGATTATTTGTAAAATACAGATATTTAAAGAAACTAGACAACAATCAGAAAAGTGAACAATAATGAAGAAACTCTATCCAAAGAAATCACTTAGAAACTAGAAACAGTCGGAAAGGCAAGAAAGCATTACTTTTGTTAGTTTTAGTATTAGGAAGTTTGACATATACATGTGAATCAAAGGCAACATTTTACGAAAACAATATATGAAAGATAGAAAAAAGCAAATTATGGTTTAACTAAAGTAAAAATATACTACAAAACAGTGTTCTAACTGCAGGGAACTCCTGCAGGTAACATTCAGATATGATGAAAAATAAAGGATGCACTCTATTCTATCTCTGATATTCTGACTGAACCATTCATGTACAATTCTTAAAATAGTACCAGGTTAATAGTTCAGACTATGTTCTGTAGCAAACTTATCAAATTCACTAGATTTTAAAAGATATTGGCACTAGTATTTTTGCTATTTTACTTTATGCCCAGCTTTTAAACAGGTTATAAAATTGCAAAACAGGTAACCAAGTGAGGCATTTTGCATTTCCCTTGTTCTCTTCCAAAGAACCTGATCAGTTTCTGTGCCAGTTAATTTATGGTCTCTCAGTTCCAGATTCATCCAGAAGAGGCTCTCCTGCTGCTGTCTGGCAGCTACACCATTAATGAAAAATGTGGGGAAGAAAACACTCAATGGGGTCCTGCCCCAGTCACAATGCCGGAATGTGTGGTTCTCTGCTGAAAACTCACAAACCTGGCCAAGTTGGTGATCATACTACAACCTTCCGCATGACAACCAGGTATTCAGCCAGCACTGGTGCTTGCCACGCCCTCTGTATGCTGACATACCCAGTGACCAGCTGCAGGTTCCCAGAACCTTATACGTGGCTCCCCGTTTGCCTAGTGACTAAAGACCAAGTCTGGTCTCAGTACACCAGTAAACATCTCTGCTACTCAGTATGCTATACAGTATCCAGTATCCGTCACCCCTACATTTCAGTAAGACCTGAACTATGCCCTCTTCCAAGATTGTTTCTCATTGAGTACTGTCCCCCTCAACTCTTGGGTACCAATTTTTTTCTTATACTGTATTCCTTTTATCATAAACTTTTTACATTAAACTTCCCTTATTTAAAAATCAGTGTTTATTTCTACATTGGACCCATTATTGATACATTTCCCCATCAAGTCAGGCTCAAAGAAGCAACACAATGAAAACCAGCCTAAAAATTGTCCTTGACTTAGTCCCAGATGGATAAAGTATTTCACATATCTGATGAGGTGCAAAAGAGATAAAACAGTTTTGAAGGATCAAAAGATGAGGCTGACAGCTAAGTCATCCAAAATACTTACACAAATGTTGATTTTATTTGATATACAGCAGCAACATCAAAAAATAATTTACTTCAAAGTATTTGGATAAAAATAATCCAATATAATTTACTTCATTAAAAAAATAATTTGCATACCATGTTTTTATCTCTCCTATTTTGAGCTTATAATCTTTATAAAGAATCATTGATCAACACTTTTAAGACCACTGCAAAAGTTAACATATTCCTAACTATACATTATGTAAGAGACACTATGCGTATGGAGATAAGTTATCTAACATTTTTTGCGACACCACCTTCCCTAGGGATACAACATCACAGAGGCACTATCCAAAATGCTCACACAAGAAATCATGGCTACAGAAGTGATGGGGAAAAGAAAGAGAGAAGCCAACCTACCAGAGTTTGGGAAGAATGTTACCATGTTTAGAAACAAAAATACAGGACCCAGAAGTTTTTAAAAAATGTCAAAGTACATTTTAATTAATCAGAATTAAAGAAAACTGTTAAAAAGTTTGAGAAACTATATCCACAAAGTTGAGACTATACATAGAAAGTTTTTAGGAGAATCTAAGTAAAGCTGTTTAGCTACTGCAAATCTGCTGAAATAAATCAGTAAGATTACAACAGTGTCTTGCAGACAGTCCAGTGTAATATTTAAAAGTAAGGAGTAAATATTTTAAGTATTAGGCAAATGGACTGGTCTTGGTTCAGGTATTAAAGAATGGATAGCTATTGTTTCATTTGCTACATTGTAATAAAAGTTGCTACATTGTTACACAGTCACATCTCACCTAGGATAAGCACAATGTGAAAAACTGGGAGGGTAAAAGATTATGGAGTGTTCTTTGTTTTTTTTTTTTTTTTTTTTTTGGTCCAAAAAAGGAAAATAGTCTTAGTGACAGATGAGTGTACAAGAAGAAAGGAAGCAAGGAATTAAGGAATACTTTCAAATATCACAGGAAAAATATCCAACACTGTAACCTGCTGTGTGTGTTCAGGTAAGGTCAAGTTTGCCCCAACATATGAGGCACAACCCAACACAACATACAACCATTCATGAAACTTCCAGTCAATACATGGAACAGAAAGCTACATAAATATCTTTCACATTTAAAGAAACTTAAGTTGTTCAGGAATTAACAATTTTATTGGCCTTTTGCTTCTTACATCTCATTGCACCTTCTGACAAGTTTTCTTCTACCAAGTAAGTTTCCAGACATAATGAAAGGTGAGACAGGAAAAATGAAATGAAATTTCAATTCAAAACATGGGGAGGGGGAAGGTGGAAGGAATCTTTTCATGATTTATATTCAGGTAACATTTTGGTTTAACAATATATAATTGAACAAAATATCATCCCAAATACTAAGGCAAAATACCCCAAAATCCCACATTCATAAATTTCACCCATAATACTAGAGACATATAGTCCAAACAAAACCAAGAAGACAAAATTCTTCAATTTGGTCAGAAATCTCCATGATGCCAAAATACTATCATAGAAAAAACTGAGAGGTCTTGTTGACAATAAAGAAACTATAGTTGTTTTGAATCTTTCACATTCATCAAACTTTTATGCCTTGATTTCAAATAAATTTTGGGATTGGAATTTGTTAAATTTTTCCATGCTCAAACATCTTAAATAATTTTAACATTTTTCAACATAGCTAAACGAGAGAAAAAGGTTGATAGTTTTCTACTCACAATATAATTTTTAAAATTGAATTGTTCTCATCTGCTTTAAATAACTCTGCAATCTCAAAACTGTTGTCTCCCTTTTTCCCTCAAAATAGTGAAATACTAAACATGTTAATTGAATTGATTACTTAGAGAATGTCACATTTAGATTTTTCTTAGCTACTTTTATCTTTAACCTTTAACAAAGTTAGAGATAATCATTTTGATAAAATTAATTTCCTTTTTAATAGAAGACTAGACTCCCATATTTAACACAAAAGAAAACATACCCTTTGGTGAGTATAATCAAATTTCTTGAAATATTAGTACAAAATTTTAGAACAGAGATCTTAGAGTTAGTATTTGAGATATGTTGTTGCAAATGGGAGCACTAACCAAATCGGTGTTATTCAGTCATTATAGCATAATCATTCTAGAGGTGCCTTTCAAGTATATTAAATATCAATGTCTGATACAAACATAATGGACAAGAAGCCTATTAACTGATGCCTTTATCATCTTGACTCATTTAAAATGTATCTAATAATGGATTTCACCAAGCTTGGAACATGGTTGACACAGATCCACCTGTTCATCTACTTAAAAATCTGCCTTTTTAATAGCTAGCCATACTTCAATCATCAAAGCAATGCCTTGTTTGATTATTCGAACTATTTTATATGAAGCAAAAAATTATCAGTGCCAGAAACACATAGAAAAAAACAAACTTATTGGCAAGTATCTCTCAAACTGGGTGAAAAGAACAGTATGGTGACTTTGACTAACTCATCAAGGAATAATACAGGGCTCACACTACAATCTCTGATACGCCAGTTATATAACAGGGTAGTACAGAGATTTAAACAAGGGGGGAGAACAAACTCTATAAGCCAATTAAAACATTCTTGCTTCACAATAAAGTTATATAGCAGAGATGCTATCATTAGGGCAACATGTGATTTTGTAGCATTTGTAACATACCTTGATACTCCCTAATCAAGTTTTTAAAATTATGCTTCACAGTCTTGTTTTATGACTTAATTCTTTTGATGAGAAAATCAATCTTGCTTATTAGAAGTTCATGTGGATAAAGCGGCAAAATTACAGAGCTCTGCTCAGTTTCAGCTACAGACAAACTTTAAAGACTGCAGACTGCTTTAAAGAAAGTTCACCTCTTACAAAATAACTTTTTTAGAGTTGCTTTCCTGATATTTTATATTCCTTTTCTTTAAGTTTAGTTATCAGATTTCATAAATCAATTGGCCACTGACCTCAGTTTTTACTAGCTTGAGTTAACTGCAAAACTAAAAGCTAGGAAATTTTTTAAAGTCTCAAATATCTCCTCTAAAAATATTTTGTAGTATTAAGAATTATCAAAATATCTTACACACAAAGTGTTAAATAAGGTTGTCACAGATTTCACAAAATGAAACTTCCTTTCACCATTGCATCATCCTGCTATTGTTACTTGCAAATACAACATATCCTAAATATGTGATTTATGAAAGCTTAAAAGTAACAAACTTCCATAATATTAATAAGATACACCATAACAGTTTTGATATTCCTTTAAATTTCTTAACAGTATATAACAGTATCCATTTAACTTTAAAAACAGGAAAAAACCAGATAGAATTTATTGATCCAAAACCAGAAAATAAAATGATACTGACGAAGGGTAATGAGTCCATGTAAGGTTCGAGAATAGAAATCAATCACTGAATATTAGACATTTCTGGGCCAAAAGTCCAAAGTCAGACTACAGGACATAGAGTTGATCATTCCTGTTCACATTTTGGTATTTTGGCACAAGACGACAGGTCACAAAATCTATGCACATTTTCAAGTTTGGCTCACATATACATACATATATATATATATATATATACACATACACACGCACACACACATATAGATAAAATACTTGCTCAAATCGTAGACTGCAGAATGTATGGATCATAATTGTCAGTTAAAGCAATAGGAAAAATACATTTTTGTTCTATGTTGACTATTTATTGGTTAGACAGTTTTATTTTCCTCTTCACAGTTTCGGTGACTGTCTCCCACTGGTATCATCAACCAGGTCTCTCAGACGAGATAAATGGTGCAATGCCCTTCATTAAAAAGTATAAAACACATTATAAACCAATATTAAGGATTGAACAGGCAATGCAGACAGTAAGAAATGGAGATTTACATTGTTTATTAACTTCAAAATTAGTATGATAAATGAAACGATACAATAAGTATAACCGAGGGTTAAAATAATTCATCAAAAATGTATAAATGCCTAATTAAAATTCTTTATATATCAATTTTTTTTTTAAATATAAGTAGCCTAGTAAGAAATATCAGTAGGTATAAACTGTACCACATTTTCCATGTAATTTTCACAACAGCTTTATGAAATGACAACCTTTTCTTGGTTACTGTGTATATCATGCAGGAAAGTACATAATTCAATTTTAACATGTGTATTTCAAGATAGCTAAATTTAAAAAAATAGCACTGAAGGATCAATTATAGTTCTGAAGAAAACCCATTTTATTGAGGAAGGGAACAATCAGTAACAATCAGCAACAATTATGTCAAATAATGTAGTATAGTAACAACCTGGTTTTTCTCTAAAATAAAGCGAAGCCTATCAGCCAAGATCAGATCTTGATGAGAAAACTCAATCACCCTTGGAGCAAACCAGGAAAACAGAGGCCTTTAACTTCCCAGTCTTCCTCTAAAATTACTCTTCCAAATTTTCTTCTCCCCTTATCCTTCAAATCCTTAAGGACCACTCAGAAAATGTCAGTTAGTCAACCATATTTCAGATCTCTAATAAGAGAACTAAGAAAAACAATTATAATGTGCAGTTATCTCTATTTGTAAGGGAGCTATATATTGTTATATAATTATATAATACAAATATATTGTTTTACTTTAAACAATGTTAGTAATTTCTATTTGTAAGAGGAGTTGAAAGAGTTCTACAGTCTCTAACATAGGTTTAAGAAATGTTAAATAAATATTGGATAATATTAAATAAAAAATCTCCTATTTTATCCAGAATAAGGGGATGGGAGAAAACTAGTAGTGCTAATTACTACATTTTATCTGTTTCCCTGCACTTTACTTCTTGAACACTTTACTCAAATGTAATAAAAATCTGGATTATGTCACCCTTTAGACAACTTAATTGAATTTTTTAGATTCTCATCTTCAGTAACTAAAGGATAACTCACCCAAAGTTACTGAACAATCAGAGGTAAAATTAACTAGACTCTATCATTTCTACATTCTATTGTAAATCTCTATCTAAAGAATTGTCTTCTTCCTAGAGATACATTTATGAGAAAGAAGATATTCTGTAAATACATTTGGGATTTAATTTTCTTTTTCTCTTCAGGCTTATTTTTAACTACTGTGATTCAAAAGAAAGAAAAAGTTAAATGGCTAGAATCCTAATTATTCACAACTTTGAGGGCCATAGATCCCTTGGAGTCAGAATCTCTAAAATTAGATGGTTAAAAAAAAAAAAAATACACATTTTTGTTTTCACCAAATGGTATCAAAAATTAGCATTTTCTTCCATTAGGAAAATAAGCAACAGACCAAAATTTGTGACCTTATAAGCCAAAAAAACCGGCTTTTCTTAACCACATAATAGTCACTGTAAATATCCCAAAGTATCTTTTATACTCACCACCACTTCAAAATTATGCAGTCACATAATAATCCCAAAATTATGTTATTAAAGTCACTGCTAGAAAAATATGTAATCTAAGTTTTTCTGACTATAGTTTTACAGTCCAAAAGATTGTAAGACATAAATGGCCAACTATTAGACAACTTTAAGCCTAGTTATCCACTGAATAGTTTAGTCTCACTAGTAAGCCAGACATCAATGCTTTTCAATATTCCCTTTCTCCAACTGTTTGTTGATTAAATATGAAAGTAAATAAAAGGTCACACTGAGGTTTAATGCTTTCATTAAAGCTATGCGAAAGGACTTCATATTAACATACTTTTAGAAAATGAATTTTAACCTAACTGCACGTTAAATATATTCTTTTAAACAATAAGCACATATTCCTATTTAGATATTTTACTATTTTTATGGCCATAATTCAATATAACAGATTTCCTTCTACTCCTGTGTAATTTATGCCTTGAGGAAACAATTTCAGGGAGAAAGGCAAGAAAGGTAGATGGGTGAAGTATATGAAAGAATAAAAAGGCTAAGTAGAAATGTGTCATATTCAGTCCCCTTTCCTCAGCTAACAATCACCTGGCAGCTCCTTTCCTTTAACCTTTATTTGCCCTAAGAATAAAACAATCAATCCACTTAGAGGTTTTCAAAAGTAATTACTATTTCATAGATACCTGTAGGGAGACATGGACGATACAATTATATGAAATTATTCTTGATTCTCTTTAAAAAAGTGAGAAAGCATGCTAATAGGGAAAAATTTAAGGGTGATATTACAACAATGAGTAGTCAATCATCTTAGAACTGAAATAAAAGAAACTTTTTTTTAATGATAATGTAGCTATTGATGAACAGTAAGAGTTAATACAAATCAACAAAGCATCAATCTTGCTCTCTGAAAATGGCATTCTATATGTAAACAAGATTACTGATGGTCAGGTCGAAAAATGTTAACAATATTATTAAATAATCCCAGCAAATAGTAAAAGCACCTTCAATCCGTATCAATTATAGTGATCATTTAATTACTTAAGGCACACCACCTATTTTCACTAAGAAAAATTTCTTCCAGGGTATGTACTTTAACTCAGAAAATACATTTAAGTTTGTGACACAAGTTCACTATCAGTGTTTAAGAGACATGGTAAGCTTGATGTCATCCATTTGAAAGTTTAAAGCAGAAAAAGATCTTTATCCTAGGTAACTGAGGCCCTGCATCTAGTCTGCATGGATACTACCCCACTAACATTAATTAGAAGTGTGTTAGATTCAGAGAACCTGTAGAGTCAGATCTCTGGTTTGAACCCCAGGACTACATCTTGCTAGCTATGCAATAACTGTGTAAGTTACTTTATTTGATCTTTATTGCTTGATCTGCATTATTAGGATAATAATAGTATTCATTTAGGGTTATGAAGATCACATGCACTGAGAACAGTAACACTGGGTAAATGCTCAATTACTATTAATGATTATTGTTATTCACTAAATCCTACTAGGTATATATATATTATATATATATATATATATATATATATATATAAAACACTATAACCAAGTACTCTGGTAAGCTAGAGAGAGGCATTATTTTTAAGCTGAAGATTATAAATTAAGTAGAGTTTGGGGGGAAAAAAAATCACACATACATAGTTTCTAAACTATAAAAACAAAAAGATATAATAGCAACCTTAACAAATTCTGGAGGAACTCCCCCTTAAAGCTAAGTGACTCATTGTTATAAGAGTAAAAATTTTTAGTCTTAATACTTCCTAAGTTCAGGATTCCATCTTCTGAAAGCACTTCATGTACACACACAATCTCTTAAATACTCTTCTATCAATGTTGTGACTAAAGGAAAGACTTGTATGCTTCCCACTTTATTTAAGGTAATATAACTAAGAAAAAGGATTAACACCCTTAGGATAGTCAGACCTATTCTTATAATCAGGATTCTATAGTCTGTAGAGATATCAAATAATGATACATTTCTGATTATTATATTTTTTCTAGAGAAAATATATGAAAACACATTTCATGAACATGTTGTTCTTACAGAATATCCACACCAAAAATATCTCTAATTGCTGCTATTACTCAGAAATGAAAAGACAATCTCACTAGACCATTCTCATATATCATACTTTAGTTGTCTCAGGTATTCTTGTAAGAGCCCAAGAACATTTTATTTTTCTTTTTTTTTTTCCCAAGAACATTTTAAATAGGCAATACAATAGGCTCAAAAGAAAGCCTCAGAATTAAATTAATATGCTCAAAGAAGCAGTATATCTGTTCTTAGAACTACTTAATTCTACCCTGTAACATTCTGATTTCAATCAAGGAATGACTAAAATGGATTAGTAACCATAACATATTTATAAATTTAGTGGACAATACTTACTTTTGAAGTGACCTAGTAATAGGAACCATGCTTTCCTTCAATTGTAATTTAGAGAAATCATCTTCTGAAACCTATTATTAAAAACACCAAATGTAACAAAATATTGAAGTTATGTAACTGAAAACTTAAATGCTATTTAATATGTAATTAATAAGAACATTTAAAAATACTGTTTTCATTTCCAAGAAAACAATTTAGCCAATACATTTTAGTAAAGCATTAAATATTTTATTTTTTCTTTATTTTAAATATTTTTCAATCCATCTTTCAATAAGCTTTTAAACTTATGTCCAATAAAAATCAAGTCTGGATTGAAATTACAAATTTACTAAACAGGGTCACACCTCAATGTTGTTTGAAGGGGAGGGAAAAGAAGAGTGGGTCACAATCTATTGTTAACGGTACGATCATTAGAATATAGTAAGAAAAATTATGAAATATAATTTAAATAATTAGGCTGTGAGAGCTCTCAAGAGCTGATCCATTTATTTGAAATGAAAATTAAATTTCATAAAGTTTCACTGCTTCACAAAGCTCCACAAAACAATTACTATTTCCTAGGTACTAAATTTTTGCCAGACACCAAGCACTACATTAAGTACTTCACATGTTATGTCTCAATTTATCTTCTGAACAACCTCATTTTACCGAAGAGGAAACAAACTAAAAAGGTTAAATGATTTACTCGTACAAACACTGCAATTGCTAGTAAGTAGCAGTATTAGAACTGAAAATCAGACTTGGAAGAATATGTGTGTAAACACTACATTATTATGAAAAAAAATTCAACCTCCACAGAATAGCATCCCAAAGTAGAAAAAGATTTTCAGATTCCTAGGAAATATACAAAAATACAACAGTTTTAGAATAAAACTTTAAGGGGTGGTGGAGTTGTAAGGAATAGTATTAAGGATTGACTGGATAATAGCGGATATTAGACCATTAAGTGGTGGAATATATATACTTGTTGAAATGTGAAGCTATACTTCTAAAACTTATACAGTTGTAAACCAATGTTACTTTAGTTAAAAAATAAATAAAAATAAAACTTTACATAACTATATTCAGTAGAGACAATAAATAAAACAACAAAATTAAATTTCAGATGGTAGTTACAGAGAGAAATCTAATGGCAAAAAGGTCTTCCAGGCCTTCCCAAATATAAATGTAGCAAGTTGTGGACGATACAGAATAATTTTGTAGGACATTAAAAAACAACTCTTACCACCCTTTCATACTATAGTTGTACCATCGTATCTCAAGATTTATTTATAACCATAAACAGAACAGTAATACCCATTCAGAGATATACAACTGCAGAAATTTAATGATATTAAATTTGAATAAATTACTTTCTAAAAATAGGCCTCTTCCAGGGATGGTGTCTAGAGGCATTCAGAATGGTTCAGTGGCTGATACACCATCATAGGCTACCCTACAAATACAGTCACTAACACAACTAGTCTTTCCCAAATCCCTGGTAAACAACAGAATTGTTTCCCTTTAACCAAGAAAGTTGGGACAGCAGCAAATCTACGTGTGGAATGCACATGGGATGTGACCAGGCTGGCTTCAAGGAGCTCGTGCTGTTGAGACCTACAGTTTCTAGGAGGCAATCTAAAACGTATCAGCAGGGCTTAAGGTGGTTCCATGTGTGCTAAGTGTGTCCAGCACAGGATCAAGCAGACTTTTCTTATTGAGAAGCAGAAAATTGTTGTGAAAGTGTTAAAGACACAAGCAGAGTCAGAAAGCTAAATAAAAAATGAAACTTTTATGAGTAATAAAATAATAGTACAACTCTACAACATGTGTTATGTGACATCTTACTAACATAAAACTAAAAGCCAATCTGAAAAAATAACTGGGAAGAAATCTTTTCACAGACCTCAATTCATAAATCAAGTTTCTGCTTACTTGCTTAATGTCATCTTTTGGATCTGTGGTTTTATTCTGATTAAAACTTTCTTGTACAGCTTGAAGATTAAATAACATTTGCTTCAAGGCTTCAACAGGACCATGATGTTTCCCACCAGAAAGTGTACAGCTCTAAGATTAAAACAAATGAGTGATTAAACCTGGAGGGGAGTATATTTTGTATACTTTTTCCACAACATAAATTAATACAAAAATCCAAACAATGCATGCCACAGTATTTCAAGAAAAAAAAATTGTAATTTGCGACTTTCCCATATCTAGCCCCCAGATGGAGCTAATCACTAACACTTTGACATATCCTTTCCAGTACCTGCTCTTTTAAAATAAATATTATGCTTACATTTGCAAGGAACCCATTTAGTACATTTAAAATCATAGATTAGAACTGAGAAGTCCTCAGCACGTAAGTAAATATGCTCTTTTCAGGTATATAAATAAAGCTGATTATAGAATTTCAAATATTCTCTGCATACTTTTATTTTTTTTTTCATACCAACCACCTTCTCTGACCATGAAGGCATCAAACTAGAAATAAACCATAAAAAGAAGGCAAGGACACCTCCCACCTCACGGAGATTGAAACCCACACTGCCGGAAGCTCACTGGACTAATGAGGAAATCAAAGAAGAAATTAAAAAAATACTTTGAGTTGTATGACAAGGAGGACACCAATTTCCTAAATGTATGGGATGCAGCAAAAGCAGTAATAGGAGGAAAATACACAGCAAAACAGGCTCATATCAAGAAACAAGAAAGAACTCAAAGAAACAACCTAATCTCACATCTCAAGGAACTAGAAAAAGAACAACAAAAAACTGCATACTTTTAAATGTCACACAGAGAATACCAGTTTTTTAGCTCTTCATGAACACTATGTACTTATTACCACTAATCTAACCTGTGTCAAAAGAAGGAAACGGCACTTGGCCACATAAGGTGGTTAAGATTCTTTTAAGAGAATCAACAAAGAATATTTTAAATTTTCTTTTAAAAGATTTACCAACCGTTATTTTTACATATTTCAAATGAGTTGCTAGTGTCCTGATAAATAGCCACAAAGGAGCAATAATGCCTCTCAAGATGTCTGTAATTTAACAACAGTTCAGCATAGGCAAAATATATGTATTATTTACATTTCAAGTCTAGAGGAAATTGTTGACTAACATTAAAATATTAGAAGCTGACTCACTCGTGAACAGATTCAAAGTTAAGCATAATAGCTAAAGATTTTAAAGACACTCCACAGTTTAGAGAACAAGTTAACAGGAATGTAAAATGGTGTACCTGATGTAAAAATAGCATATTTATTACAAAAAGCCCAAACTGACTTAGATACATATCAATAATACCAATTTATCATGAACCCTCTGACAGATGCAGAGAATCATTTTCATTACATTGTTTTCAAAAAAGCATAACCTCATTCTAATGGGAAAACTTCAGACAAACCCAAATTGGGAAACAATCTACAAATTGACCAGCACTCTTCCAAAGTGTCAAGGTAATGACAAGGAAGAATGAGAAGATGTCAGATTCAAACAGATTAAGGAGCACTGACAATGAAATGCTGGATCCTGGAATAATACAGTAGACAAACTGGTGAAATCAGAAAAAGGTCTGTAATTAATAGAACATGCCATTGTTAACTGCCTGTCTGATCATTATAAAACGATTATGTGAAATATTAACATTAGGGAAGCAAAAAGAAGGGTGACAGGAACAATCTGTATTAATTTTGAAAATTTCTGTATATCTAAAATTATTTTCAGAAAATAAAAACATATGAATGGGCAGAGAAAAGGGTCAAACTGGTTTTTAATATTCACCCATCTCAAATTTTAAGAATTTCTGAGAATTTCTTCCTCTAAGTAACTGGTACCACCCAATCTGGGATTCATTCTCTGCATCCTCTTTAACTACATCTTATCAGATGTACCTTCAAAATGCATCTCAAGTCTAACAATTTCTGATCACCTCCAATATACCCACAATAATCCAAGCCTCCATAATTCCTATCATAAAACATTATAAAAGCCTCCTGAGATTCTTGCTCCTTTTCCAACTCCTCTTAAGTCTATGTTCCATATAGCTGACATTTTATATTTTAAAATGCAGATCTGATCATCTCATTCTTACACTCAAAACCCTCCAGTAACTTCTATCTCACTTAAATAAAACAGATTTTACATGCCATGGTTTATAAGACCCTATATGATCTGGCTCCTGGTTACCTCTCTAATTTTAACTGTTACTATGCCTTCCCAAGTTCATTCTGATTGAGCTACAATGAACAGACATTGATAGTCCCCAACCATGCCAAACCTATTTCTATCTTAGGGTTTCTGCCCTATTACCTCTACATCTAAATTTATTCCCCTATTGGGTACCTGGCTTATTCACTTACTCTAGGTTTCTGCTCAAATACTTCATTAGAAAGTCCCTTCTTGACCACTCTATCAAATTGTACCCTCACTTCTCTATCCCAATTTTTCTTCACTATACATACAGTAACCACATAGTTATCATGTCATATTTTTACTTAGTTTATCTCTCCAACCAGAATAAAAAGTCCAAAGACACAAGGGTTTCCTCTTATAGTAAAAACACAGTTCCTAGAAAAGTTTAGTACTCTGTACTACCTTATATACAGCTATAAGGTCAGACATATTCTGACAGCCTCTACTTTCTCTAATAGAGAAAGACACACAAAAGGAAAAGATTAAATTTTTCAGTTAATTTTTGTTTGAGTGCTCAACCTCTCAAATCATCCAGATGTTAAGATCCCCAAACAATTATTTCAATATTTGATGGTCATGGTTTATATTCCAAAAAAAATTATATCTCATTTCTCGTGTGCATAAATATACATTTATGCTTTATTTGGGGATTACCTACAAAATGCACATATGCTGATTTTATAAAATTGGTTAGGGCCTCCCTGGTGGCGCAGCAGTTGAGCACTGGGGTTGCGAAGCTGCCCGCAGCCTCTGCAGCGCTGGTTCAATCCCCGGCCACCAGGCGAGGGTCCCACAATGGTGTGCACACCTCTCCTGCCGCATGCTGCTCCCCTCAGCAGTGTACTTCGGTCCTTCTGCCTGTTGTGCTCCCCACTCTGGCTCTGGTGAATTCTCTCACCCTCCCACGCTTCTGACTGTACCCAGTGCTTATATAAATAAATAAAAATAAATAAATAAAATTGGTTAACTTCCTATTTTAAATTACAAGATTATAACTGTATCTTAATTAGAAACACAACTCTCAATAATCAATCGCCCAATGGGAAAATATAATTTACTCTATGATAACGTTTTGTCTTGCAGAAAAAAAAATAAAACATTGTAAAGACAACTTAGGCTTTCATTGTAAAATTCAATCCCAGATCTCTTCACTCTAGAAATCTAAAATAATATTATCAGTCATTCTAGGAATGATGGCTTTATGGATATGTATCGGAGAAGAGGATGTCAGGGTCTTTCTTTATAATTTCTAAATAATTTAGAAATTAATATCTATATATTAATCATAAGTCACCTTTAATAAGTTAAAAGAATTTAATTTCACCCACCTGATTATCATTATTTAAAAAGTCTTCAAGGAACCCTTTAGAACACTTTGTCCCTGAAGTTGGTTGGGGGCTATCATCAGAATTAACAGGAACAGGAGATTTGCTAAATAGAATTTAAGGATAAGAGATAGAAATTAAGTTCTTAGTATTCAAAAATTAGTACATAGTTGAACAGTTATCATTTAAAAACAAATGGTCACCAAGAAATAACTATTTGGAAACGATTTGTATTGCTATCGCTTGGTAATTTCCTCATCCCCCGAAATGGGTACCAGAATCTAACTCCTTGTTTTTCTTTTAAAACTTTAAGGAAAAACTATAACGGAACTGGACACTGGTCTTCAACCAAACAAAGACATTTTCAACTATAGGCAATGTTCTAAAACTCATTTGTTTCAAATAGCACTACATTTTTTCAATTAGCCACTATTGGTTAATGATAATATTCAAAATCCCCACAAATTATGAATGTATTCAAAATTACTACTCTTAATTTAAACATATGATATTATTTACTCACCTGCTTTAGTTTCAATTGATAGCAAAGTATTAACTGCTACACTATTTTACAAACCAATTGAAGAAAATAAGAAATTAAGAAAAAAGAATTAAGTGAGCTGATTATCAACCCATTTTTAAAAGATCATTGAACCAACAATTGAATAATAAAGCTAAATGGGGAAAAACCACTTACTGTTTATAAGAGAACTCACCGTAAGTCAGCAACTGTCATGATTATTTTCTAATTAACTGAATCCTTGCCAACAATGCCCAAGTATTTTGTATAAGTTATTTGTACAAAGTCTCTCTCAGCAAGGAAGTGACACTGTAGGGATTCCAAATTGGAATAGTGTCTACATTCCAAACAATAAGACATGCAACTAAGAAGTAATCAGAAATGATTCAGGAATTTAATAGATTCTGACAATTACAGAATGAAAGTTTAGACAACTGAAGATAATAAATTATCAGAATCTAAGGCAGCATGATATAGAATTACCAAGAATGCATTTTCTACATTTCTGATGAGTCCAGATGTAGTAATTGCACTAAAAATAAAAGCTTTCCTATGTAAGCTCCCAATTCTTACTACATACTCACATTCACAGGTATCTAGGCAAACACTTCAAGTGATGCTGAGATGCTAGATCATAGAAAAGTTAAGCACAAAAATGAAAACAATCTCAGAAACTACAAAAATTTATGCAATAGACCACACAAGAAAAATGCACCATCATTTAAGCAAAAAAAAGGCTAAGAAAAATTAAAATGTAAATGAAAAAAAAAATATAGAAAAAGAAGAGACAGGGAAGCTTAAAAAGAAACAAGAATTTCATACCATTTCTCATTCTGCAAAATAGCTGCTTTCAGTTCTAATTCAAACTAAACATACACCAATATTTCAATAGTGCAACAAAAAGAACACATCACACCATCTTGTGGCAACAAATGAAAAATACAACTTAAAGCACACAGCACAGCTATGCTCTACTGAAGGACCATGTTATTTATCACTAAATTATTTAAAAGAGCATATATTCACGTGATATTTTTCATGTGGAAAACTAAACAGTTTTTGCATTGTAACTTACAAAGTAACAGGAATATTTTCCCATGATCTTTCTGCTTCAAGTTTATCTAATGAGCAAGGACTGTCATCCTTTTTCATAGACTTTGGTAATTCTTCAGAACAAGGTTCTAGATTTCTCTTGGCCTTCAGAATAAGCAATTCAATTTTGTCACCTAATTTAAAAGATTACATTAATTCTTTCAAGGAGAAAAATTAAAGCAAAGTACAGCAAAATCACAAAAGCAACATGAATTCAGATACTTTGGAATATACACTTATCTATGACATTAAATTATGTTAAAATGTGTTTCATAGGAAGAAAGACATTTTCTTGACACAAAAATGCTACATAAATGAAGACCATAACAGTTCAAAAAACATGGATCACCTGATCATCACATCAGGAATACAACACAAAATCTTCTAGAGGTTATCAAACATACAAGCACTGTCTTTGGTTCTTAAAAACAAAACAAAACAATTACCACTGAATGGCTTTTTGGAATGTCCTGGAAGAAGCAGACTCTCACATTGACACTGGCTATGATCACAATCACATGTATATTCATTAACTAATCCTTTATCATCATTCAAGGAATTTGAAATGTTTGAAGGTTCAAAAGAATATTCAAAACAATCTAATTTATTCATAAGCCGAGAAGTTCTTTGTGCCTGGTAACTATGTCTAGGGGAACAATGATCTTCTTTAAATATTTTATAAATTCTTTTACTACTTGTATCAGGTAGCAAATCTTGATTGTGGAGCCAGACTGGGTATTTGAAATCAGGTATACTAGTTATCCCTGAAACATTGAGTTCAGATTTCTGGCTAGTGAACCATCTTGGGTAATTTTGTTCAAGATTGTGTTCTGAATTGCCCTTGAAAGATGGTTTCTTCAAAAAAGATGGTTCAGGAATGCATTTATTAGTCTTTTTCACAAGTTTTGGGTTTCTCAGCCTACCACACTGCTTTCCAGTCATATTTGTATATATAACAGGAGTAACTAAATTATCATTGCCCATGAGAGGGGAGAGCTCTTCAAAAGTTTCATTCTTTTTAGTGTTTGATGAATTCAGTCTTCCAGTGCCTTTCTTGATTTTCTTACTAGTTCGGTGACCTGGTCCAAGGTAAGTGAAAGAAAATGATCCATCTGCTGGAAGTTTTAATAGATCATCAGTTGTTAGGCTAATAGAATCTATGTCGTTAACAGTCTGTCTTCTATAAGATAAGGAAAAGGAGTTCTTTTTGTGATCAATAGTTTCAAAAGCTGAAAAACAAAGTAATTTTTATTTTTCTTTAGCACATAAAAATATTTCATCATATTCAATAGCAAGTGAGAATTAAGAATTTAAGAATCATTTTTACCACTCTATCCTCACTAAAGCTCTGATTAAAGTATTAAAAGTATAGGTTGATGACACAGGATGTGCTTTTTCCCCCCCTCATATCTTTTTAATTTCAACACCTTTTTTTCCAACCTCCTGAATTTTCCCATGTGCATTAATTTACTGTTTGTCACCTTTTTTCATCTTACACATACCCAAAGTACTAATACACTCACATTAATATCAATGACCCAATACTGGCTTCAGCAAGAGGGAGGAAATGATATTAAACTAGATGGAAAAAGTATTTGTGTCCTTACCTACTAACCCTGCAATAGCATTAACAATGAGAGAACAGCTACTCTAATTCTCCTCTTCTGGAGTATACTGCCCACATCTCTCTAAGAGTTGAATGCAATTTTTCTTCCATTCTATAGTCATTCCCTAAGTGTTCGGTAAAATATAAACTAGGTTATCAACATTTGCATTTTCTAAATTTGTCTTCATGGAAGCCTTATCAAGAAAAATTCAACATTTTGTGACATATAACAGAGATCTGGAAGACTAATGTAGTCCGAACCTAGCAACTGGGATGATCAATTATAAACTTACAAAGGTTGAGTTTAAATTAAAAAATTTCATTAATGAAAACTAGAACTCCTAAGTCAATGTTTTTTCCATTATGCTACAATAAAATGGCTGAAAAGTTTAGAAACAGCTACCCACTATTATTAAATACATTCATCACCTTCTCCTCCAAGGTCAAAAGATGATCTTAGTTGAAAATTACCAAGAATTATAGAATATTTAAGAAATGATCCAGATCTCAATATTATAAGTTATTTTACCCTCAAAACAACATCAAAAAAGTCTAGCTTTCCAAGGCTACAACATATCTCTCAAAAGCTTTAAATCACCTCACAAAAAAGAAAACAAAGAATAAAAGCATACCATTGTTTGGTTTATAAATATGGTTGGAGAATTCTGGCATAGTAGTAGAACATTTATCAATGTTAATCTTTCCAGTGCTTGTACCAGGACACACTTGGCTTAGATCATAATCATCTATATAGGCCTGCAGAGCCTGAGAAGCAGAGCTATACAATTTGTTCTTATACTGAAAGGAAGCATCAGACTTAGAGGAAGTACTATCACTCAGGCTGCAGCTTGACAACAGAGAAGACACTGAAGATTCCCGAGAGCAAACTCTGTATTTTGTATTTGATTTTGCCATGGCATCTTCAAAACAGATTATTTCTATTCATTTCTCTTAAAAACTGTAATACAAAAACAAAAGGTTCCAATTAAAGGAATAAGTCTTATGTAGAGGAATTACTAATTATGTAAACTTATGTTTTCTTTAAAGAATAAAATTCGTTATCTAGAAATACTCCTTTTTAGAAAATGTTTATTATAGATTTTCTGTTATTTTAATTATTGTGAATTTCTTCATCAATAATTAAAAAACATTTATTGAGCACCTACTATGTGTCTGGAATGATGTATTTAAAATTAGCTGAGAATATGTATGAAAAATACCAAATGACAAGTACTCACTTTTTTAAAAAAAAGTCCTATTACTGATGTAGTATTTTCTTATGGTGATAGAGACTATGACATCACAATACCTAACATTTCCCTAAACAGAATATTTTTCAATTCATAAGTCCACCATCATGTACTGCAGATAGTGGCCATCTGCAAAAAAACTTAAAGGCATCAAATAAGATAACATAAACAAGAAAGAATAAGGAAGAATTTCCACTTTCAATTTTGTAGATGTCAGTATGTAATGTTAGCCAACATCTTCCCTCCAAAAAAAAGGTTCACGAACAAAATAATTTACAATACTTACCCATAAAGAGCTAAACTACAAATCCTAGTATAAAATGAGCTAATAAAATGTTGTTTTCCTAAAATAACATTGTTAATTATCATACTTCTGTCCTTAATTTTGGTCTACGCTATATTCAATTCTTGTGTTAAACACCCAGCCCACCTCTTTCAAAAAAGACAAATAATTTGAAAATCATCTTACTGTTTTTCCATGATCAAATTTAAGGGAATTCCTGTCTACTTTTACATAGTAATAACAGGATCTATATTGAAAACCTAAGGTACTACTTTAGTACAGGAATGCCATTCTTTTAAAATTAATTGGAAGTGTTCTAAGTTACCACAACTTTTAATATAATCTTAATAGCTGTCAAATTTCACTTTAAAATACTGAAAGTTTTCAATTTAAAGGCAAGGTCATTCTGACTCACCCTTAGAGCTTGTCAACCACCTTTGCAAGAGAGCTGACAGCAGTCAATGGAAGCAGCAGCACAACAGTAAGATAATATTTAGCCTCTTTGAACACTGTGATTTTCCTGTATCGCTAAAGAATGGCTAGACAAAGTCAGCTTTGCCCTTTCTTCACCCTCTCAATAATGACACTTAAAGCAAATTATTGCTTAAACTTCACTAAACATTTTCATCCTTATTCAAACACAATATAGGTCCACCAATTTTATTTTACAAAATTGTAAAAGCAAAAACAAAGCCCTAAAAGGGAAAGGTGTCAGTTCTCAGTAAATGTGTAACATTTTCATCAGGCAAAACAAAACCCACAATTCCGTTATTAAGGAACATTTTCAAAAGCATATAAAAGTCAAATGCACAATTTAATCAACCCCCTATAAAATACAACCATTACGTGCTTCAAACACTTACCACCCGGTCCACAGATTTTGCCCACCCACTTCAACCACCACATCCACAGAGCTTACCATTTCCTCCATAAATACTGTCATTCTTATCTTCAAAAGGAAATCCATCCTTCCAAATAGAATGTTAAACCGATGGCCAGAAACTTCAACTCCCTTGATTCAAAATAAAGTGTTCAGCGTTAAGTAACCAACGAGACTAAAACACAGGACAGTGAGAACAAATCTTAGAAATAATAGCTCATTATATAAAAGCTCAATAACAGAACATTTGTTTATTCTTTTTTTTTGGTCTTTCTCATTTTGATTTATTTCCCTTAACATAATCCCCTCTTGTTTCATCCATGCTGTTGAAAATGGCCACAGTTCATCTTTTTTTTTTTCAATTTTTAAAGTGAAATGCTATTCTTATCTCTTCAGATTAGGCAATACATTATAACCATATCACATTACAGATAAGATACTTTCTTTAAAGTATCCTACTTTTTTCTTAAAGCCCTTTTGGGAATAATGATTGCATTGAATCTGCAGATCATATTAGGCAGAAAAGACTTTTTTTAATTTAGTTTACATATTTTTACATCATTTTTCATTTTTGCACAATGCATGCATTTTCATCGTGTTTGCAGTCCCCATACAATTCCTACCCCCCTTATTTTGACCCTACTCCCTTCTCACCTCCACCCCCATAGTGTGTCTCTGGTTTATAATTGCTTGTTGACTCTGACTTTATTATAATTGGTCTTTTTCCTGGTCCCTTATAAAAGAAAAATACCTCATGGTCTCACTCATAGCAGGAATTTAAAACATTTGTTTATTCTATCAAAAAAAAAAAAATGCATTAGGCAGCCCCGCGAGCGCCAGTGTGGGCGAAGGGCGCCCCTTCAAGGGGACGACCCCGAAGCCCAAGGGGACCACTCGAGGCCCCGAGCCCCACGTCCAAGGTCCCCCGTCCGGCTCCGCCCCGTCCCCCAACAGCGCCCCCTCCCCACAAGGCTCCCCACCTCCCACGGATCCCCTGATCTCGCGACCCCTCAGGAAACGACACCCCCTGTTCGGGCTGTCAAAAGACGAACGCCCCACGAGAACACACCCCCTTTTCGGTCGAACTCACCGACGAAGGCCCAAAAGGAGATAAAAACACACACTTCAGGTCTCCCCCGCAAGCCCAGGCCCGTTACCGGACGGGACGCGCGACAAAGCATCCCCGACGCGGACGCGACCCCGCCAGCGGCCCCGGCGGCGCCCTCCGCCGTCACAGCGCAGCGCGACGCCCGCGCTCGCTTTCAAACAGCAAAACATGGCGCCGGCCGCGGTGCGCATGCGTAGTGTCGCGCGCGCGGGGGGTGCGAGCGGGGCAGAGGGGCGGGGCCTGGGGAGGGGAAGGGCGGGGCGTTAGACCGCAACCCCTGCTGGGAAGTGTAGTTTCTCCCTCCTCCTCTTCGGAGGGAAGGGCGTTCACTGCACCGGGTCACCGAGGCCAGTCTGCGCAGAGGACACGCTGAACTGCGTTTGGCTGGCTGGTCACACATCTGGGGGCTGTGTGAGAAGATCGAGTGGGGAAGGGGATTTGGGGTGCTGGAGACTGCCCTTTAGGTCACCGAGAGCCAGCCCTACGGCCGCATTCCGTCCAAGTGAGCTGGGCACCCCGACTGTGAGAGCACCCCGACTGTGAGAGCACCCTCTCGCAGGATGAGACACCTCTCCACTAGGGACGCAGCTCCCCTGACTTCTTCCCTCTAGCTGCCCCAGCACTGACCCCCCACAGCCCCCACTTCCAACCAGCCCCTCGCACGCAGACCAGTTGTGGGGTTGGAAAAAGGAGTTTGGCCAGGGATGGGGGTTAACACACTCCATGGGACTTCGATTCCCAGGTAAGAATGGCAGTGACCCAGCACGGCTTGGGGACCCAGTTAGGGGGCCCAGAAAGAGGGAGATTTATTCAAACAAATGTAAAGACCCCGTAACAACATGTGTGAACCTGACTGCAAGGCTGGGACAAGATATGAGGTGCAAAGAATCCAGTTTCAATCAAGTAAGTGGTGTATAAAAAAAAAAAGATTCCATCTCTATATTGGTTTATATTTATTTTCCACTGACCGTGTGGGTGAAGATATCTTATTAGACCATTATGGCTTCTGAATGTGTTCAAGCTCATCTGAAGTTAACGTCACCAAGTAATACTAGTATAGTCTTACTGTTTACTCTTTCTTCTTTTCAACTTCTGTAGCCTGCTGAATGAACTTAATCTTCCCTTTTTAGGAAATGAAGAAATCCAGAAGTTATAAAATTTAGTTGAGTGGTCAAACATATGTATATTGTGGCAGTAAGTGTTAGTGATTTGAAAATGAGTAAGACCAAGTTCCTACAGGAGTTTACACTTCATAGGTATGTTCTATGATATGATAGGGAGTGAAGATCTATGTTACATATGCTAGAACAAGCCCCAGTCAGAGAACAACCAAGGAAGAGTTAATGTCATGAACTCAGATTTTTTTTTAAATCCTCATTCCACCTACATGTCTTTTTGTCTTGTCCTTCTTTAAAATAATTTTTTGAAAATTCTTTTCATAAAGAGTATCTTTGACATTTCTCATATTGCCTTTTTCTTCCTTCTTGGGACATATATAGCAAATGTTCCCTAATATGAACACCAAGTATAAATACAGGACACTGATAAAATAGAAAGGAAATTTTCAAATGCATTGACCTATTTCATGGATCAAAATAATTCTACTTCCACTTTGTTCCTTCACAGGTTGAGATGGCCGTCTCCAGGAGGATTTGGAGAAGAATCCCAGTAGTAATTAAAATTCTCAACTAGCTCTATTAGGAAAGGTAAAGAAACCAAAAATCGAGAAGAAAGAGGCAATTATAATGGTTTACTAAAGCTTTTCAAATCTAGATGTTAGGTAGGTGCTGTGCTTACCTGAAAACTAAACAAAAAATATACATCTGTGATATAACTTGAAGAGCTTCAGATGAGAGCGAAGGGAGACATGTCTGCAACAGTTATTGAGGCTGCTCTTTAGAGAGATTTTTAAAAGGTAGATCTGAATTTGTCCATTTTAAGAAATTAACCTTGATCCCTAAAGGGGACTACAAACTATTTTGATTGCTTTTACATTTTAACTAAATTAATCCTTATAATGACCCCAAGAGATGGGATTATTATTCCCATTCTACAGATGTGAAAATTGAAGTTCACAGTTAAGCAGTTTAGCCAAAATAATATAGCTAGTGCAATCAGAGTTCAGGAGATGAATCAGGCTCTGTGTCGTCAACATTATTTTCACCATACCAACAAGTATCCCCTAACTGAAAACTGGAGGGTGGTCAAAAGGACCAATGAAACTCCAGCTTCTTGAACTCATCATTCACAGAATAAACAGTATCTTACTGAACTGTTTTTACCACACCTCCCACAGTACCTAACTCCTATAATGTTCAGTAAGTGCGTTTAAAGTCAATGAATTTGAACTTGATTCTCTCTAAAGAGGTGACATTTAAGCAGACACTGATAAAGACATTTATATTGTAAAAGAATGTTATAAGCAAAGGGAACAGCAAGTATAAGACCCTGAGGTAGTCAATTGCTTGGTTGTATTTGAGGAATAGCCACGCAGCCAATACAATCGGGAGAGAAGATAAATAGGAGTTATCTTTGAGAGTAGTGAAGGGTCAGCTCACTGGGTGCCACTGCTTCTCACTTTATAAAGTTTTATTCCAAAAGCACAGTATTAACAGATTGCTTTACAAGACAAAGGATTCGTGATAAAGCTGTTAGATATAGTGATTTATTGAATGAGTAGTATGTGTCAGATGTTATCCCAGCTTTGTATCATGAGCAAATGGGGAAACAAATATTATTTAACATGGTTAAAACAATTAGTGACAGAGAAAGGACCTGACCCAGGTCTCACTACCTCCAAAACCAACTCTTTGTACTCTACCACATTTTCGCATTTGAAAGACTATGAGTAAGGAGGAAGAGATTCGTGCATTTATGCTTCAACAAGTAGTTATTGTTCATTGTTATGTGACAGGCACTGTAGAAATAGTATTAAAACATAATACCACATTTTAAAAAACATTTTGCGTCATGGCATTTTTACCATCATTTGTTTTTAAAACTTTGCAGGTAGATGGACTATAAGGCCATTGCCCAACAAACTGTCCAAGAACTTATAGGTTACAATCAAGACACATCAGGCTGGAAAGTGGTTAAAACTGCAGTAAGAAAACAAGTTATATGTGTTTCAAGAGTTTGTTTTTTTAATGAGAAAGAATTCACTGTAAAGACATTTAAATTTTTTTTCTTTTATCAAACAAAAATATGTATGATCTTACTTTTGTTTTATTTTTTTGGTTTCTGCTTTTCATTTTTTTCTGACAGCTAATTTTTTTGTGGATTTTTTATTCCCCTTTGAGAAAAAGATCACTGTGTACAGCAAGCCTTCCAAAATATTCCCTGGAAATCTGTGAGTGTAATTTCTTATTTTCAATCATTTTTTTAAATTCAGTGGTATTGATATATCTAGACTTCAGTGCTGCTTCATTAGCTAAAATAAATGATTTGATAGTTATCAGGAAATAAAAATTAATTCATTGTAGACAGTAGTTTGAAATGTAATATTAAAATAATAGAGCAGGGCCTCCCCTGGTGGCTCAGCGGTTGAGCACTGGGCTGCAAAGCTGCCCGCAGCCTCTGCAGTGCCCGTTCAACCCTGGCCACCGGCGAGGGTCCTACATGGTGCACAGACCTCTCCTGCTGTGCCTGCTGCTCCCCTCAGCAGTGTATTTCTTCGTCAGCCTGCCTGTTCTGTTCCCCGCTCTGGCTCTAGTGAATTCTCTCAGCCTCCCATGCTTCTGGCTGTACCCAGTGCTTGTATAAATAAATAAATAAATCTTTTTAAAAAATAAATAAATAAAATAAAATAATAGAGCATTGTGTATCATGTAATCATTTTCAAACCTGAAGAGAGTCAGAAAAAAATCCCTTCAATTGAATACTTCACTAAAATAGGAAATTTCCACTTCAAGGAATAATTGCTATGAAAGTAGATTGGTATTTTCATGTTAACAGTAGTATTTTGTGGTCTTTTAAACACTTCACCTTTCCATTAAATGAATCACTACAAAGTTTGTTTTCCCAATTTGCTTCTCTTGCTGATAGATGTAATTTTTTTTCTATAAGCAGCATTTATGGATACATTTGAAGAGCCCATTATTTCAAATATAAGCATAGTAAGGGAAATTGTGCTGATTTTAAACTTTTTTTTTAGAGTTCATTTATTCCTCCTGATAACCAGATTAATACCAAATCATCATACTATTGAGAAAGCCATTTTTTTTTTCTTTTTCTTTTTTTTTTTTTTTGGAGTGTATTCCTTTCAACAGCTTCACTTTGTGCTTCTTTCTCCTTTCATCATCTAAAATTTACCTATCTTGTATTTCAAATTTTTCAAGTTTTTTACTAAAGGATAAACTGGTATACTTCCTCCTATTCATTTTAATAATTACAGAAGAAAATTCCTACCTTTGTTATCCAAATAATTAGTGATTCTAACAGTGGCATTTTCAAAAACAGAATGAAAAAGGAGAGGTGTGTATAAGCAGCAGAGTTAACCTTGGGATATTGTAGCATTTGGTGCCTTACCGATCAGACCAGTATAGACAGTAATGTTGGAAGTTATTCATTCACTTTACAAATATTTCCTGAGTATTTATGTACAGGATGCTAACACAGTGCCTAGTGCCATTTAAGAACCATCTCAATTAGGTTGTTTTGTTTTGTTTTGTTTTTAAATTTTTTTTTAAAGATTTATTTATTTATTTATTTATTTATACACGCAATGGGTACAATCAGAAGCATGGGAGAGTGAGAGAATTCACCAGAGCCAGAGCGGGGAACAGAACAGGCAGACCAACGAAATACACCGCTGAGGGGAGCAACGGGCGGGGCAGGAGAGGTCTGCACACCATGTGGGACCCTCGCCGGTGGCCGGGCACCGAACCGGTGCTGCAAAGGCTGTGGGCAGCTTCGCAGCCCAGCGCTCAAACACTGCACCACCAGGGGAAGCCCTCAATTAGGTTGTTTTAAAGCTTTCTTGAAATTTATTATCAGAGTCTAGTTCCCCTTTGTTGGAGACAAACTATGGCCTAAGACCAAATCTGTTCTGTTTGCTTCTGTACAACCTGCAAGCTAAGTAAGAATGATTTTTTACATTTTTAAATGGATGAAACAGCGTAAAAATGAGACTATTTCCTAATGTGAAACATAAGTAAAATATAAGTCAGTCTCTATGAATAAAGTGTAGTATAACAAAGATATGTCCATTCATTATATATTGTCTATGGCTGGTTGGTTACTATACTAGTAAATTTGAATAGTAAATTTGAATAGTTGCAATAGCGACCGTGTGGACCACAAAACCTAAATTATTTACCATGAGTCCCCCTACTGAAAAATTTGCTAACCTCTGCTTGAGATCACACTATATCCTTAAATTAAGAATTGAGGGCCTCCCCGGTGGCGCAGCGGTTGAGCTCTGGGTTGCGAAGCTGCCCGCAGCCTCAGCGGCACCGGTTCAATCCCCGGCTGCTCCCCGGCCACCGGAGGAGGGTCCCACATGGTGTGCAGACCTCTCCTGCCACCCGCTGCTCCCCTCAGCAGTGTACTTTGGTCCTTCTGCCTGCTCTGTTCTCCGCTCTGGCTCTGGTGAATTCTCTCACCCTCCCGTGCTTCTGACTGTACCCAGTGCATGTATAAACAAAACAAACAAACAAACAAATAAATAAATAAACATGCCTCTATTAAAAAAAAAAAATTAAAAAAAAAAAAAAGAATTGAGCCACAAGATATTGTATAACCATACAACTTTCTCATCAGTTACTATTGGCTTATAAATGTAACAGGTATATGTTTATGAGAAAGATTTTAGAATAATCCTAACTGAAAGTAGTCCCTTTAAAAAGATGAGTATAAAAACGTTATAAACAATAATTATTGAAAAAAATGAAATTTTAAAATAATTCATATTTATTATTACAACACATATTTAATAAACCTGGCTACTCCCAATTGAATATCAGTATGTTAAATTGCTGAAATTACTTTCATGTTTTCTTCATTGTTATTTGCTAAATTAGTCTATATTTTAATGGCATTATATTTTCAAGTTAGACTAAACCTGCTAAATGTTGAATTTTCTCATTGTTAACCATAGATACCGTGTTGAAGGAATAATTCCAGAATCAACTTCTAAACTATCTGATTTCCTCTACAAGCCTGAAAACAGAGTTACATGGGATAAATCACTGAAAGTGTGCGATATGATGCACAAGGTTGATAAGGTAATTTGTAGTTTAATATTAGACTTTCACTACATTGCTATATTATTAGGTTTTTATCTCAGTGATATGAGTTCAATAAACCTTAGACACCTTATGTTTTATAAATTCAAGTTGAACTGAAATCTTTATAAAAGGTTTAAAGCTTCCTTCTCTGTTAATAAGAGTTTAATTCTAATTAGCTTTGTAAATACGTGCCACATTCTGAATCTGGTCAATTCCCCTGTACATGTGTGAGATATCTAAACTTAATTATTGCCCTTTTTCCATTACGTGGAAAAAAAGATTGAGCATATTTGTTTAATGGCAATTTAGTGTATTATTCTTGATTTATTAGATAGTAGGAACAGTGCAGTAGGGACTTAGGAACAAACTATGTAATTTTTTTTTTCAAGAGTAAGGACAAAGCTGGCAGTAATGTCATCTGGACCTTTGCAGTTTTAGAAACACTTCAAATATACCATCTCAATTAAATAGAGAATGAAAATAAAGAGAAAAGAAAAACATAACTAAGCAGAGGAAAATGTTAAAGCCATCAAGATTAGAGAAAGACAGAATGTGAGAGGCAAGTAGAGGGGGAGAGAAGAAAAGTATGAGATGAAGATAGACTCTTCCTCAGGAGGAGGAAAAATATGAATGAAATGACAGAAGAATGACACCTGGTAACATGAGGTAGAAATAAGGAAGAAGCCAGAAGTAGGACAAAGGTTCTGAATTTCATTGCAACACAATAGTCTCTTATTTGCTTAGACCACCATCAAAATAACCGTCTAAATTATTTACTATTTGAAATTCGTTCTTCACGTCTGTTGTTGTTTGTAGTTTTTCCCTCTTACAGATATGTTAATGGGAGAATCCGGACTTTGTTCTCCAACTCCTCCTCATACAGATATTTATGTTCTTTTGACTGATTAATTCATTCTACAAATAACTTCTTGAGCAACTCTTGTGAACTACATACTGTTTCAAGCACCGGGCATACATCAGTGGACAAGACAGGAAATGGCCCTGGTTTCACTGCACTTATAACTCTAGTCAGGACAGACATAATAAACAAGCAAACGATTTTTTTAAAACAAAATAATATCAGATAATCATAAGTATTATGAAGGCTAGCATTAATAATAATAATGCAAGTATTATGAATAATAGTATAGAGGGTGGGGCTCTGTACCTCACTGAACGGATCATTTTGACCTGCTTAGGATTTAGAACTGTAGGTAACAAAATGGTAGCCGAACAGGCTGCTTAGGAGTAGCAGACCCACGGGTGGGGGGGGGTGGGGGGTGGGGGGATGGGGTGGGGGGTGGGGGGGCGAGGGGAGAGTGGAATGAAAGCTGAAATAGGCCCTGTTTTTGTCATGGTGATTTGATAACCTGCCATAGAAATGGTAATTTGATTTTCCCCTTGGTTGAACACCACCTAGGAAGTCAGCCCTCTGTCTGGGGAATCAAACTGTTCAGCAGCCATGAGGAAAATGAGAAATAAATAAATAAATAAATAATTGCACTGACATGAAATCCAAAAATAATAGTATAGGCAATGACCAGGTGACGCTAATTTGTAGTTAATCAGGGAAGGCCTCTCTGAGACATGTGGGTGGAAGGCTGAGTATCAAAGTAGAGGTGATAGAGGTAGTGTTATAGGACAGGGAGAGGGGCAGCCCAAACCCCGCAAACCTGTCTATTTTAAATGGGTTTTGTCATCCGCCGCATCAACACAAAACATAGGAGACTTTAATGGGAAGGAACTTTAATAAAACTAGGAAACAATACAGGAAAAGCAAAGGATATAGTTTCTAAATCAAGCACCCAAAGTGACCCGTCCCCTCGTGGGTAAAAGTCCATCCATATGGGATTGGCCCAGAGCAAGGCCCCAAAACCTGCCACAAGTCCAAAGCATCTTTTAGTGGGGACCTACAGAAAAGGGTCAGAAACAACCAGACAAGCCCGGAAGGAAAAGAGTAAAATTAACATTAAGATAAAAGCTGTCATTGTCACCTCCCCTTGGGTCTCACCCACATCTGTGTCACCCAGTCCACGACCAAAAGGCAAGCGCAGTTTCTTCACGTGTCTCTAGGCTCCACACGCCTCCTCCAGGTCTCCTGGCTCCATCCTGCTTCCTTCCTCAGTCTCTTCTGCTGTTTTCTCTCTTTTTTTTTAAATGTTTTTTTTTTTAATAGAGGCATGTTTTATTTATTTGTTTGTTTGTTTTGTTTATACATGCACTGGGTACAGTCAGAAGCGCGGGAGGGTGAGAGAATTCACCAGAGCCAGAGCGGGGAGCAGAGCAGGCAGAAGGACCGAAGTACACTGCTGAGGGGAGCAGCAGGCGGCAGGAGAGGTCTGCGCGCCATGTGGGACCCTCCTCTGGTGGCCGGGGAGCAGCCGGGGATCGAACCGGCGCTGCAGAGGCTGCGGGCAGCTTCGCAACCCAGCGCTCAACCACTGTGCCACCGGGAAGGCCCTGTTTTTTCTCTTTTTGCTCAGCTCCACCCTCCCTTGGGTGGGGCAGGGAACCTCCTCCTTTCCTGGGGACCACCCTGTTACAATCCCCCTGTTACAGTAGCACTTGGGGGGGAGAGTGTAGCTGACAGAGATGAAAGTTGATGCAAAGCCCCTGAGGTTAGAGAGAGGCTTAAATTTAATGAACAGGAAATCAAAGTCCCATTGGTCATAGGGAGAAATTTTATTTTAAGTTCACCAAGAAGCCATTGGAGTCTTTTAAGCAGGAAAGTGACTGATTTGACTTGAGATAGTCGCTGAAAGGGGAAGGGGATATAAAGAGGCAGAGTGAAATCAGCAAGACCAGGCTGTCATGAGGATAAGGCCTAGGGTGGTAGTGGTGAAGAGGGGTAGAAATCAAAGAATTCAGGGACACATGTTAGAGATGCAGTGGGTGGAGTTAGAGAGAGGAATCAAAGATGAATCTTCTAAAGCTGAACTGTGGCAAAATTTGTACAACTAACTAAATAAGTTTGCTTTAAATAAATTTACTAAGTAATTTAGCAAACTTGTTGAACTGTATGTTTAAAAGGACTAGATTTAATGTACACTTAAAAGGACAGAATCATACTTAACCTTTTTAAAAACCATGTCCTAGGTATTTGACTGATAATTACTCTATGAGAAAGAGGTGGTAAATGTGAATGTTAGAGTAAATCAAGCTTTTATGGTTTTCATAAACAATCGCTTTTATAAAATTCCAGATCCCTGGGCCTTTGTTCTTTGAGTCCCCAAGGCTCATCCACTCATCAAAAAAAAAACAAATGTCTCTTGTGGATAGCATGGATATCTGCTACCACCTTATCATTTATCTCAAACTCTGTAGGTTAGTTTTACCTCCTTTTATTAATCTGATCTTGAATTCTGGGAGGGGAGAGATATTTTAGGTCCTGCCGTCCTCACCCACATAAAACACATGTCCATGACTCTCTTCTGATTTAAACATTCTATGGGAGGAACATGCACCATCACACATGAAAATTCAAACATCACACTGAGTTCCAACAAAGAGTTCCACTAGCACTTCAGATAGTTCTGCTCCTGCTTCAAACCAACTCTAATAACAGAAAGGATACTAGGTTTAGCATCCAAAAAAAACCTTAAAAAACAGATTCAGAGAAATAATGTGACTTGCCCAAGATTCCCACTGCCCATATGTGATAAAAACAGGACTGATACCTGATTTCTTCATTCCAAATTTCATTCACCTTTTAGTAAACCACAGTTATCTCTGAAGAGTATTACACTATAAGGAGAATTCTCTTACCATCCTATGAGTGCTTATTATATTCATCTCCAGGAGCTGGTTTTAATTGACTCGCATGGAGCCTGTTGGTGAGGGAGGGATTACTGTGGTAAGGTTATGGAGGTGGTCAAACACTTGACATCCCACACTATACAAGTGAGACCATCAACGGTTTATCAGTTATTACTCACAGCCGCAGTTCAACAAAAGACCACAACCACAACTGAAATAAAGAAGTTTATGACTCACAGATTCTGGAAGAAGTAAGCAACGTGCTTTGAAGGGCCGCATGGGAAGGTCAAGGCAAAGTGCAGAGAGAGGCATGACCCAAGACACATGCTTTTATTATTGTCCCTGGGTGAAGAATCGTAGGGCAAGGCTGGAGTTGCCAATTCAAATCAAAACCAGCAGGCTTTTGGTAAGCTCCTTTCAGGGGTACACAGGAGAAGGCCTTGGGCAGCAAGAGAGACTACTGATCACAAGGACACTTGGGAAAGTATATCTGGAATTCACATTTACTGTGATTCTTTAGGCTGTTTTCTAAGCATGCAAATCCATGAGGGGTTAGTGTTTAGTTTAAGGACCCTCACTAGTTGCTTGGCCAAACAAAATAGATTCCAAGGTGGCAATAGCATGGAGTAGCTTAGCTAAATTCTCAACAAGGACATGCCATGCAGGGCAAATGGGAGTTGTACTCAGAAACAGTGAGTGACCAGAGGCTGTGCAGAGCAGGCTGTGGCGCACAAGAGGTTAAGTGACCTCTGAGTCCTGTAAAAGGAAACTAAAAGGAGCTACCCAGGGACTAGCAAGAACTGTGCCTGGTGCTGTTGGTAAGAAGGGTCTTTTGGCTAAGGAACAGAGTAGGGGGAGGCACTCGCAATTAGGACATTCAGGACCCTCCCGATTTACCAGATGTCAAAGCAGCACCTACCATTGGTGTGGAACTTTAGGCCTTACACCACAGGGTGCTAACCTAGTATATTTTCAGAATATGTTTCTTAGCTGATACAGAATAGTAGAAATTGTGCTGTACTAGGGATCAAGAAAGTTTGCTTCTTTTTCTGCACTGATCTCTAGTAATGCACATGATTTAATCTGTTCGGTTTCGACTTCTCCATCTAAAGTTACCAAGAGGAGATAATCTCAAGATTTCTTTCTGAATTTTCTGCAATTATATGAAGTCCATATCAGATATATGACTGGCAAATATTTCCTACTGTTCCCAAAGTTGCCTTTTCATTTTGTTAAAAGTTTTTTGTTGAAGCTTTTTAGTTTGACATAGTCCCACTTGTTTTTTTTTTTTTTTTTGGGGGGGGTGGTTTTGTGCTTGGGTTGCCTTCCACCTGTAATTATGGGTCTAATGTTTCTTTAATACTTAAAATGTACGTTGTTTTGATGTTAAGTTCTAAAATCTTCAAAGCTCTGCTTTTTCCAAAGAGTTCAATAGTATGCAATGAAATTCTTTGGGGGAGCAATACAAACAATAAATGTAAATAACTGTTTCAATCTCTCTGTTTCCATCTGTCGCAGGATACATTCATATGTCACACCATTACACAAAGTTTTGCCATGGGCTCCATTTCCCCCCGAGACTTTATCGACGTGGTATACATCAAGCACTATGAAGGAAACGTGTATGTTATCAGTTGTAAGTTGAAACATTTTGCCCATATTTGGAATTACTATGAGTCGTAATATTTTTCTTTTAATTGATAGTTTGGAAGAAACTATATTGTTAATTAATTTTTTTCTATATTTACTTAGTAAGACCAATAAATACATGCATAAGGTAGATAAAGCCTGCTGTTTTCCCAGTTCTGGAGGTGTCATTCACATCATAGTCAGCGATTATGGCATCTCCTGGGCTTTTATGCAGAAACCCTGCAGCAATGAGTATAGAGACTTCTAAGCTAGTACTTCACAGCATCCATTTAAAAACTACCAAGAAGCAAATTTAATCTTTCCATATATACTCTTATGTTCGAATTGTATACAATGCCATATCTAGTAACTAGTAAGGCTCCTGAAGAAATTTTTACTAGATGAAAATTCTTTAAAAAAATCACTTAATAGAACTGTGTTCCTATTTCTTTGAGAAACTAGAGCTTTTGGTATATCTTGGCCCCTTCCCCCGAAATGTGTATTCTGTCAAGTGCAAATGTGCATCCATTTCCTTGTTTGCAAGTATTCACTGGCAGTTATTCACTTAAAGCATGTCAGTTCATACCACAAAGATCTTCGCACTCATGCAGCTCAAGGTACCTCAGTGTGAAGGGACTTAAGTAGGCCATTGGCAGAAAGCCTTGTTTTCTTCATAACTCAATTTAATCTCATCATTCCTAGCTTGAAAATGTTTGAGGAGACAGTAGTGCTCATATGGTATTTTGTTTTGACCTGTCTTCACACTCATAAGTGTAATCATACGTGCACTTGTGTTCATGTTAATGCTGATAATAGCTAAGTTAAATTACTTACTATTCATACATTGTTAATGCCACTGGAAATAGAATTTTTCATGTGAAATCGGTTTCATTTAATTTTTTTTTTAATTTCTTAGCTAAGAGTGTGGATTTTTCAGCATGTCCTCCATCTCCAAATTACATCCGTGGTTTTAACCATGCTTGTGGCTATATATGCTCACCTCTGAAAGAGTAAGTGTTATTTGTATTTATTTTTTTAAACAGTTTTCTAGTTCAATTTGTGATTTGTTAACAAAGGAATTCTTAGTTCATCAGTAGAAATATATGCCAGTATATTCTATTTGGGAAAAATGATTGCCCCTAAATGCAATTTTAGAACACACTTCAAAAGTATTTTTATCTTAAGTATAATTAAAATGGATAATTCTCTATCAAGTATGATTTGAAATTTTTTTTAAGATTTATTTTTTATTTATACAATATCTGGGGTATAGGCCAGCGGTGTGGAGGGTGAGAGGATTCACTAGAGACAGAGTGGGGAATAGAACAGGCAGACAAACTGAAAGTACTGCTGAGGGGAGCAGCCGGTGAGACAGGAGAGGCCTGCCCTGCCATGTGGGAATCTCCCTGGCCGGCCGGAAATCAAACCCGCGCTGCAGAGGATAACGACAGCTTCACAGCGCTGTGCTCAACCCGTTGCGCCAACAGGGAGGCCCATGATTTGAAGTTTCTGAGGCTAATCATTCACAAACATTTCCCTTCAAGTTAACTTTAACTTGATTTTTATATTTATCCTTTAGGGTCATTTCTGTGATTGATTAATGAATTTCTGTGAATTAAAAATAAATTGCCCTAGAATTATAACACACATTTATCATTAACTGCTTTACCATAACGGCTTTACCTCAAATGGTTTTTTTCCAATGGACTATCTACTGAGAGCAAATACCTGCAGAATGAGTCATTTATAGGTAAATTTGGAAAAGGGAGGAGATAGAGAAATCGGAAATGAATCACTGCTTGGGCCTCCCCTGGTGGCCCAGCGGTTGAGCGCTGGGCTGCGAAGCTGCCTGCAGCCTCTGCAGCACCGGTTCCATCCCTGGCCACTGGCAAGAGTCCCACATGGCATGACAGACCTCTCCTGCTGCCCGCTGCTCCCCTCAGCAGTGTATTTCGTCACTGCCTGTTCTGTTCCCTGCTCTGGCTCTGGTGAATTCTCTCACCCTCCTATGTTTCTGACTGTACCCGGTGCTTGTATAAACAAACAAACAAACAAACAAACAAATAAATAAATCTTTAAAAAAAAAAAAGAAATGAATCACTGCTTAAGGTAGCAAGCCCAAGAATAGTATAGTAACATAACATATATACCCTGTAAGTGCATGTATACTAATCCACTATATATCATTTCACAAATTCCTTGTTAATTTTTGCTAAGTGATTATTATATTGAGTAAAAATCATTTGCACATTTAAAAAAGGTGTAAAACTTTATATCGGTCAGATAAAAATTTCTCAGTATAAAAAAATTATATGAAGGATGCCAAAATAAAATTACATTGTTGGGCCTGTATTCCTTAATGTTTTCACTACTGAATTAAAGAACAAAAAGAAACTTACAGTGATTTACAATAATGGACAGGATGATTGAACAGATAATGTTGATAATGATGATGATGATGTATGGTCTTACCATGCACCTGTCAATTGTCCATAGATGGCCAGTACATTATTCTTCATAGCAATAGAGAGGCAAAACAAGGGGAGAGTTTTTGTTCCAAAACAATTGCTGATAAGGATCCTAGTTGGTAAGGATCTTACAGTGTGCTTCACGGGTAAAGTTCCCTTCTTGCACTTGGTCAGCTTTCCCTTTCACTGCAAAAAAAGGCGGGGGTAGGGGGACAAAAGCTCAGGTGTAGACCTCGCATCTAGTGCAAGAACTCTACCAAATGACCTGTTGGAGAAGATATAATCTCATTCATAGTCTCAGGCAAGGGTACTGACAAAAAGTGATACTTTCGTATTCTCTTCTCTCAAGCTTGCAGTCTCAAGCTAGCCATCGGAGATACTGGACTGTATAGAGAAGGGTGTCTGGACTGTATAGAGAAGTCTGGACTGTATAGAGAAGGGTGCAGGAAAATGAACACTCACACCATTGGTTGGAACAGAGGTCTTTATACCCTGCAAAAGAATTTTGTAAAACTGTATTTCGCCTTACATATGATTAAGTTGATATTAAAATATGTAGCCACTAAAATCTCAAAACCATTAACAACTTGAAACCCATCATCACATTATCAATTTCAGAATACATACAACCTTTAATAGTCAGAATTTTACATCACTCTTTTTCTCCTTAAACCCACATTTTAATTTTTCCCCAATATAATTTTATCCTAATAGAATATATTTTATACTTTGGATTCTTTTATTAATCCCCATCATATCATACTTCCGTGCAAAAATAAGTATTTTTTTAAATTTTATACTTTATTTCCCATGACCGTAAACATCTTAATAAAATATGTGTATGTATGACTTCCATTGATCAAAATAAAATAATAAATTATAAAATATGGTATATAATTATTAAATATTAAAAAACTGGTTGTTGAAACACATTATTACTATTAGCAAAACTTAGCATCATGTACCAGGCACTTTTGTAAGCAACTTACATATATTGACTCATGTTGTCCTCACAATAGCTCCATGAAGTATTACTATTCCATTTTGCAGACAAGAAAATGGAAGCCCAGAGAGGTTAAGTAACTTTCTCAAGGTTACAAATAAATACTAGTAAAACTCAACTTCAAAGCAAGGCAGACAAAGTGTCTATCAATTATAACCATTTAATATAACTATGGATTTAATTACTAATAAATTGGTAATGCATATACTATCAAGTCTACTCCTATTGTGCATTTTTATAAACATAAGCACTAAGAAACTTTTCTCACATTAGTAAGTGGGTGAAAATGGAAAAAAATATAATTCTGACACTGTCAATTCCTTTAAATTGTCCTCAATTATGCACCATAAATTACATTTTGACCCATCATTATTGACCTATCAGCTAACAACTTAAGCAGATCCTTACATTTTATTAAAGCAGAGAATTGACATGGCTTGGAAATGGATTGAATACCAAGTCATCAGTCATTCACTTTATTACTTCACTTCTAATAGATCAGATTTTCTCTTTGGCATTTCAAAGAATTTTGTATGTCAGGGTAAAGTATCAACACTATTCAGGATGGATGACAGTTGTATCTTTGTTCTATAATGTGAAAGAGATGACTGCGAACAGGTAGTGAGAAAGGAAAATCTACATCTCTATCAGAGACTAATTCTCAGATCAGTTTAAGGAATTATTTGAAAATCTATTCCTGCGAATGTTATTAATCCTCTCATACCCCTCAGAAAGTTTTCACACATTCCAGTTTGAATGTCACTAGGTTAGCATATGGAATACTTGAGTCCTCTTGGAGGGAAATTTGAAATAATATTTCAAAATGCTAAGTGCACAAAACCTTTGACCTAGAAATTTTTGTAAGTATTTATAGAAGTATAAATGGACACATTACAAGGATGTTTTATTGCAGCTTTATTTATAGTAGCAAAAAGTGAGAAACAATCTAAACTGTAGTCAATAAAGGACTGGTTAATGAGTACGAAGTATCATATGCAGCTGTGAAAAAACAATTAAGGAGATCTGTATATTTTGACAGAGTGCAAGTTATGCCATTAAACAAAAAATAAAGCTAGTTGCAAGGAAAATGTAATTTTTTATAAAAACAAAAATGTAAATGTGGGGTACATGTATTACATATATATGATTTCATGTATGATTTTTTTATATATACTTACGACAATAATCTGAAAAGAGAGTCAAATATCGTGACTATCTCTGGAGAACAGAGGAGAATAAGAGAGGAATAATGCTTTCATTTTAAATATTCTGTATTGTGGGGCCTTCCTGGTGACACAAGGGGTTAAGTACTGCACTATGAAGCAATCCGCAGCCTTGCAGCACAAGTTCGAACCCTGGCCGGACAGGGAGCAACCTACATGGCGAGGCAGACCTCTCCAGTCTTGCCCGCTGCTTCCCTCAGCAGTGTATTTCAGTCAGTCTGCCTGTTCTGCTCCTCACTCTGTCTCTGGTGAATCCTCTCACCCCCCCCACACCTCTGGCCTGTACCCCAGCTCTAGAATGCATAAATAAATAAATCTTTTAAAATAAATAAACAAACAAATAAATAATATTCTGTATTGAAATTTTCATAATAGTTCACCTTTTATAACTGAAAAGTCAATAAAATGACAAAAAAGTGCTTCTAAAACTGAAACCTTTAATATATACTCTTATTTAATATCTTTATGTAAAATGTTTATTTTTATAGTTATTTTATGTAAAATGTTATTTTTTATGTAAAATATGTGACTGCAATAACTATTTAAACTGTAAGTACTATAAAATAGTACTTTCCTTCAATAACTATTTAACCTGTAAGTACTATAAAATAGTAAACTTGTAAATTCAATAGATAAATCTATAAGTATCATATATTTTAGCTCTTCCTTTGCTTACAGGAACCCAGCATATTCCAAACTGGTGATGTTTGTCCAGACAGAAATGAAAGGAAAATTGTCCCCATCCATAGTTGATGCAACCATGCCTTCCAACTTAATAAACTTCATTCTCAGTGCAAAAGACGGAATAAAGATTCATAAAACTGCAAGACATGGATATCATCATAATGGTCACTCATCAATCTTAAAGAAGAAATGAAGCCGTTCTGCCATAAACTCATCTTTGGCATTTACTGTAGTTTGCCTCTAAATCAATATGCATAAATACTGTTAAACTATCCGAGACAGTATTCTTGTACAACTTACGGAAGGTACTTTGTGAAAATAAGAACTCATAGTTGCATAAGAGAACAACATTAAATATAGTTTTTAATCTCACTTGAGCATAATGTTAAATCACAAGCATTCTTATGCCCTTTTATCTTTTCTTTCCCATTCCCTGAAAATGCTCTGCAAGAGAATCAGAAAGAGAGCACATGCAGTCAGAGGTCAGCTTTAATTAAAGACTAAAATTATTTTAAATTCTTTTCCTGAAATTACTGCTTAAATTGATCATTGTAGGAAACATGAACATAAAATTTTAAAAAAAGTGCATTAGTATATGTGACCAGTGATATCTAGAATTTAAAACTGAATGAGTCAGGAATTAATTTCTGGTTCTGGCCAGAATGTAGCAGTCCATTCCCACTAAGTCCTTCCTCTTACAACTAATGGACCCTGCATGTAACACAGCAAACAAGCATAGGTGGAAAGACAAGAAGGCAAACTGCCCGGGGACCTTGGGACTTACGGAGAGAGACAGCAGTGAGTTCTCTGAGTTTCCTTATTGCCTCCCATAGATTCCAGACAGTTGCTACAGAAACCCCCAACCTGGAACCACCAACAGGCAGGGGGAAAAAAGGCTTCAAGGAAAAGTCTGCCATACCAGTGGCTATGAACTGAAGGGTGGCCTAACAGAACAAAAATATTTTTGACAATACCGATCCTAGCCTAGTCAAATACCAACCTAAAAACTGCACCCACATCCTCTATGGTTTCAGTGGGTGAAAGCAGAGAGGTGATTTCCTACCCACCTCATCTCTGTCCCACAAAAGCTGGTGGAAGAACTGTCTGTGTGCATTTGTGTGTGCAAACACACACCTGCGTTAAGCAGGGAGCTAATCTTCCAACTTCGACCTGGCAGAATCAGACAGCATTGTGGTTACTCATCTGGCGATGGTGGTCATGGTATACACTGCAAAGCAAGGAGCTGATCTTCCATTTTCCACCCAGCAGCAGGCAGTAGTGTTTTAGTGGCCCTAATGGATAGTGTCAGTGGGGCCCAGTAGCAAAAGGAGCTTCCACTATTAACCTGGCAGCAGCAGACTTTACAGCTAGTGTAAAGTAGGGCCAGCTTCTCTGCCCTCCCAACTCCTAATAACACCAAGGCCCAGGCGTGCTGAACTTCTATCCTCACCCAGTGTCAGTGGTTTCCCCTCTGTAGTATATTAAATGGTGGCCATCAAAATATATGTCCATGTCAAATGCCTGGAACTCTGTCCACCATTTGGACAAAGGATCTTTGCAGACACAGCTAAGGACTTCAAGGTGAGAGCATCCTGAATTATCTGATTGGGCCCTTGATTTAATCAAAGTGTCTTATAATGAGAAATGCACAGAGAGACATGTAAAGGAGAGGAGACCATGTGAAGACAGAGCAGAGAGGGGAGGTTTGTAATTACAAGCGAGGGAACACCAAAAGACCAGAAGCGGGAAGAGGCAAGGAAGGATTCTCCCCTAAAGTCTTCAGTAGAAGTATGTCCCAGCTGACACTTTGATTTCAGACTTCCGGTCTCCAGAACTGGGACAGCCCCCACTTTTCCTACAGAAGCTGGTATGAGCAGACTCAGTGGGGACCTGGGTCTCCACACCCACCTGGCATCAACAGGGTGGAACAAGGTGGTGGGACTAATTAGCACTCCACTTCCCCATCCCCTCCTCTGGTGTCATGGGGGGTCAGTAGGGAGCTGAGTTCAGCTGAGTGCACTCAAGGGCACAAGACCATGCATATTAATGCCCATTTTTGCCAGGAAGGAGCTGAACAGCCACCTCGCCATCTGTAAAGAATGTCAGCCGGTGCTCTACTTTTTGCAAGGGTGCTGATGGCAGGACCCAGTAGTAAGATGAATGTACAGACCACCCAGCCTTCCCACTACACCTTAATTAGAGGACTTACCTGCTGAAACAGAAGATTACATAGGATCTGGAGTTTGACATGTGGTCATGTCTTACTTTGATATTCTGCTAAGTGGGAGCTAAGACAATAACTTATTTTCCAATTTAGTAACTCTGTCTCCATATTTAACTTCTACTTGTAACCTCTTTTTAAAGCTTTCTTGTACTACTTAAGTGTAGCCAGCAGGTGGCGCTTTCTACACTTTGAAGATATCCTTGCACAAGGTCAAAAGTTCATTAGGTATTTTTGTAATTTACACAAATTTTTAAATGAAGTACCTCTGATTTACATTCTTGTAAATTTTTTGACAGTTTAGGATTTCGCTCCTCAGGTCTGGTCATTAGTAGCTCTCCTACCACCAAAGTATCCATAGTCCTCTACCATAGTCCATTGTGCTCTTCCCCTGCCCCTTTTCTAGTGCCTCTCTCTCTCCCCGCAAATCATATATCTTATTTTTTGTTGCGCAGCTCCCCACTTCTAGTTACAAAATTTTGTAATAGTTATCTATTACCAACAAATAGTCACATATTATTGTTGACTCAAAAAGAATCAAATCACAAGACTAAACATTTCAGTGGTGAAGTTCTAAATGGCTTTACTTGAAATAATCCCCAAGAATTGGCTAGTGATGTTGGAAGAAACTCCTAACAAGGTTTTAGAAAAGTAAGGGCAGAGCTTGAATATCTACCACAAATATCCAAAACTAGACTTGAGAAAAGGATCTTTTTCTCAGAGACACCTTATCCTTAAAGTCCTTTTGAAAATGGATATAAAATGTTCCCCAGAGTCAACTTCATGTGTCGGAACTAATCCGAGAGAAGAGCGTTAGACTGAAACTAGAATCCTTTAATGTTACTGGGAAAAGCAAGCATGTCCTCATTTGTTCAAAGCAGATAACATTTTGTATATTTTTAGCAAAACAAGCTACTTGTACCGTTAATCAATTTCACTTTGTCACCAACTTCAAATGTTAAATGTGGAAAATGTAGCAGCAATATTCACATCCTGGCAGCTTTCCCTTCCCTTGCGGCCAGCACCGTGCATCATTCATGCAAGGTAATGAGAAGCCAACACCTTTACTGCCAGCTTTAAAAAATATCATACACCAAAGGCAAAGCTCAAGGACATGATGATCCTGGGGAGCTGCAGTGCGGGAGGGAGGGTTCTGAGAAAGCACTGGGTTGACCCTCCCAGGACATGATGGATGGTCCCGCCTCATCACCTACTGTCTGTAGGACTTGGAGCAAGTCATTGAGTCTCTGCTCTTCTTAAATGAAGAATCATTAATTCTTGCCTTTATTAATTCTGTGCTTTCTGGAAATGTGTGAGGGTAAAATGAAATAACTGATGGAAACATTATATTGTAAAATCACATGTACAATAAAAAAGCAGAATGAATTCTCCTGTTAAAAAAAAAAGAATCTATGTTCATCATAGTTTTTGAATATTTGCACATTTTCAATATTCATATTGTCAATCTCTTTCCCTAACTCAATAATTTGAGAATTTTTAGTAATGGTTTTCTATATAAAAATAACAGCTTCTACAATAACCACATCTTGAGACTTACTTTGCTAACAATAATTATAAAATTATTCTTTGGCTGATGGAATTAGAAGAGAAAGCTCTAAGATCTCATCTTGTCACATCAAGAATGCTTGTTTATATTTGAGAGTATTCAGATGTTGGTAGGTCAGTGATTTACCCAAGTGTTTCTAAAAATGCTTACACAGATACACACAGACACTATCAACAGCTGGTTTACCAAAAATAAATATTCTGAAGTGTAACATTTAAGAGAAAGAAAACTCTGTTATGGTAAAATAAATAAATAAAAGTCCCATCCAAGCTACCAGAGCTTCCTATCAGATTCTTAGTCCATACTGTTTATCAAATAAAGGCAACTCAGACAGATTATGCAGTTCAAGAAAATCTTTGAAAGCTCTATCATTAATACCAGATGGCAATATGATGAATGCCAGAAATATGGGTAGAGTTAGCACTCCTTTCCATTATTTTCAAATCCCTTTTCAAAAATTATATAGAGAAAAGCAAAAATATATATTGTGGTTACAATGTACACAGGAGCAAGATGTATAGTAACAATACCACAGAGGTTAGAGAAATGTAAGTGAATGTACCCTTGCAAGGCCCTTAGACATATAGTAGTTGTTTATGGCTTGAAGGTATACTTTGATAAGTTAGACATAAAATAAATACCTAAAGAAATAACAAAATAGCAAAACAGAATTATGCAGTCACTCACTGCTTAATGACATGTCAGTCGACAATGGATCACACATATGTTGGTGGTCCCTATATACAACCAGCATGTGTAGTAAAGCTGTACCATTTAGGTTTGTGTAAGTACACACAATGGTGAAATCACCTCAAATAGATTTCTCAGAATATCTCTGGCATCATTAAGTGATAAGTAACTGTAATTTTTTTTAAAGCTTTATTTATTTATTTATACAAGCACTGGGTATAGTCAGAAGCGTGGGAGGGTGAGAGAATTCACCAGAGCCAGAGCAGGGAGCAGAGCAGGCAGAAGGACCGAAGTACACTGCTGAGGGGAGCAGTGGGCGGCAGGAGAGATCTGCGTGCCATGTGGGACCCTCACCTGGCAGCCAGGGATCAAACTGGTGCTGCAGAGGCTGTAGGCAGCTTCGCAACACAACGCTCAACCGCTGTGCCACGGGGGAGGCCCAGTAACGGTAATTATAAGCCAATAAGGGAGAAAAATATATAGGATGATTTTTAAAAACCCTCAGTCCCTAAAATGCATAAAAACAGGGAAAAAGAGAACATAGGATAAAGCAGAAAATAGGAAATAGGTAGATTCAATCTTAATCATATAAATAATGGTCTAAAAATTTCAATGAAAATGCAAAGTTATCAGATTAAATGAAAAAGTAAGACCCAGTGGGACTCCCCAGTGGCCTAAGGGTTAAGTCTCAGCACTATCATCATTACAGCCTGAGTATGATCCCCAACCAGGAAGCTACCCACATGGCACAGCACACATTTCCTGTCTCACCTGCTGCTTCCCTCAGCAGTGCATTTCAGAAAAATCTGCCTGTCCTGCTCCCCATTCTGTCTCCAGTGAATCCTCTTACTTTCTTCCCCAACTATGGTCTACAGCCCAGTTATTCTATGCAAAAAAAAAGGAAGAAAAAGCAAGACCCAACTGCTATATATTAAAAAATTTTTATGTACAGACACATAGTTTAAAAGGACTGGGGAAAGACACTGTTAACATTAATTTTTAAAAACCTATAAAGACAATCATTAGGAAAACTGATTTTCATAGCAAATAATTTATCAGGGATAAAACAATCATATAAAAATATTAAATTCATCAGAACCTCATTTTCCTGGGGCCTCCCCGGTGGCACAGCGGTTGAGTGCTGGGTTGCAAAGCTGCCCGCGGCCTCTGCAGCGCCAGTTCAATCCCCGGCTGCTCCCCGGCCATAGGAGGAGGGTCCCACATGGCGCGCAGACCTCTCCTGCCGCCCACTGCTCCCCTCAGCAGTGTACTTCAGCCTGCCTGCTCTGCTCCCCACTCTGGCTCTGGTGAATTCTCACCCTCCTGCACTTCTGACTGTACCCAGTGCATGTATAAACAAAACAAACAAACAAACAAACAAATAAATAAAAACATGCCTCTATAAAAAAAAAGATGTAAATTAAAAAAAAAAAAGAACCTCATTTTCCTGAATGCTAATGCCTATTCAAAATACTTGAATCAAAAATTGATAAAACTGCAATGAGTAAAAGAATTCTGTAACAATTTAATAAATCCTCTCTACATAGTAAAACCCCAAGAAAAACTCTGAAATCTTGATTACTTGGGGTATTTTATTTCTTTTATTTTTTATTAAGATTTTATTTATTTATATAAGCACTGGGTACAGTCAGAAGCACAGGAGGGTGAGAGAATTCACCAGAGCCAGAGTGGGGAACAGAACAGGCAGACTGACGAAATACACTGCTGAGGGGAGCAGCGGGCATGGCAGGAGAGGTCTGTGCGCCATGTGGGACCCTTGCCGGTGGCCGGGGATTGAACCGACGCTGCAGAGGCTGCAGGCAGCTTTGCAGCCCAGCGCTCAACAGCTGCACCTCCGGGGAGGCCTGGTATTTTATTTCTTGTCCTGGATAGTTAAACAATTGTTGCTTATAATGATCCATTAATATGTCCATTTCTTAACGCATTTTTCTATATTACAGATTTCACAAAAGAAAAATTTTTATTAATGAAATTCAGCTTTGATGAAAGATATAAATCTACAGATTCATAAACACCTAAATCCCAAACATCATAAAAATAAATCTGTAGCTATATAATAAAAATTGCAGATCTCCAAAGACAAAATTATTTTAAAACAGCCCAAGAGAAGTCAATTTTAAATTTATAGTTCTAAAGACATAATTTCAGAAATTAAAAGCTCTACTTAGAAGGAATGTCTGAGAAGCATGAAAGTGAGTTTAAAAAAAAATTGGGCAAACCTAATCATTGACAATATAAAACAATAATATTCAAGCTGAAAGTTAAATTAGGAATTTGTTTAGAATTAATATATTTAAACATGCTGTGTTGTTTGGAAAGAGTGTATAGATATTTACTATTTTTGTTAACAGGGCAGTCCCTTGTAACAGGAAAAGGGGAGGTTCCAGGTTCCTGGCCTCACCCGAGGTAGGGAGGAGCTAAGCAGGGAGGAGAAGAAGCTGGAGAGGAGACTAGGAAAGAAGGAAGCAGGATGAAACTGGAAGTAGACCAGGAGGAGGCACATGTTGCAGAGACATGCGACGAAAGTGCAATTGCTTCTTGGTCCTGGACTGGTTGAAACAGATGTGGGTGAGAGACCCACGGGGAGGTTAACAATGGCAGCTTTTATCTTGATTTTGATTTTTCTCTTTTCTCCCAGACTTGTCTGGCTATTTCTGACCTTTTTCTATGGGTCCCTGCCAGAAGGTGCTTTAGACTTGGGGCAGGCTTTTGGGCCTGGCTTTGGGCCAACCCTGTTTGGCTGGACATTCACCCACAAAGGGATGGATAACTTCAGGAGCTTGATTTGCAAACTATATTCTTTGTCTTTTCTGTATTGCACACTAATTGTATTAAAGTTCCTTTCCATTAAAGGTCATATATGTTTTGTCTTGATGCAGTGGATGACAGAATCTATTTAGAATGGGCAGGTTTGGGAGTTCTGGGGTGCCCCTCTCCTTGCCCTGTAACATTTTTAGATGTTAAGCATGTAGAATTTTTGAGAATAATTAAAAGTATTTATAATAGAATGCTTAAATTACAAATAAGAAAAAAATAGAAAATTCAACCAATCCAAAAAAAAGATAGTAAAGGGATATGGGTAAGAATGGAATGAAGGGCCTCCTGGTGGCACAGGCAGTTGAGTGCAGCGCTGTGAAGCTGTCCGCAGCCTCTGCAGTGCCACATGGTGAGCAGACCTCTCCTGTCTCGCCCACTGCTCCCCTCAGCAGTGTATTTTGGTTCTGTTCCCCACTCTGTCTTGGGTGAATCTTCTCACCCTCCCACACATCTGGCCTGTACCCCGGTTCTTGTATAAAAATAATAAAAATAATAAATCTTAGAAAAAAAAAGAATGGAATGAAAAAAAAAAAAACAACAAAGTACAAAATAGTGCAAATAGTGAACTGTAGTGGGATACTCTTAAGAGTTCTCCAGACAAAAAACACTAGAACCTGGAGAAAATGTTTCTTATTGGGTTGTACTATCTGAGGGAACTCTGCAGACTCCATGCCTCTACACTTACACAGGAAAAAAAAAAAAAAAAAAAGAGCTGAAACAAAAGCAGGAAAGAAACAGGAAGCAAAGCATCAGGCAAGAAGCAAGCTTGAAAGGTGGGGCTTGCCCAGGGGCAGATACTATTAGTGGTCCACAGTTAACCTCTGGAAACAACCTTAGGACAGAAGTGAGGAGACAAATGTGTTCGGTCAGGACCTCTCAAGGGGCTAAAAAGGTGTCAGTAGGTTGTTACTGACCTCTGGAAGAAAAAAAAAATTATTCGGCATCTAAGTTAAAACTGCCTACCTAGAAGAGAGGATGTTAAAGTTACTTTTAATTCACACTTGTATATTTTTATCAAATCTTTTCTTTAGATTATATTGGCAAAAATAACAAACTTGAGAACAAGACTCCTTGGAACCAGTCCTGAAAAGTGCTTGAGTGTATTCTAGAAACATCCTTATGTCTCACAAATTATAAGTTCACAATTTTATTGGCAAGCAAAAGTGAAGGCACAATGGTAGAACAAGGACACATACTAATTTATTAACTTTATACATTTGTTGTGTGTTTGACAACCCTTCTCTCCAAATAGGAAAGAAGACAGTAAATATCTAATCCATTGCTTATCCCTACAGACTAACTAAAATGAAAAGGATTTATTATCCAGCATTCTTATACATCCATCACCTTACACTTGTGATATCCATCCTTCCCTTAACCTGCCTGCATGGAGAGTTCCTTCTCTACAACATATATTCTCCCCACCCAGTCCCTGCCATATCATTCACTCATTCATTATTTATTGAGTGCCCTCTAGACATGACATTGTGGTAGGTTCTAGGTGCACTAAGAAGCATTAATTGAATAAACACTGCTTTGGTATTTTAAACAGTCTACTTACTAAATGATATGTAGTATTGGGCTGTCAAACTTAAATCAAAGATATGTACATGTTTAGTAGGCTAACTGGCAGAATTTCTTATCTGGCTGTTTCCTAACAGGATGAATTTCTTGAACAATTCCTTATTTCACAGAAAACTATTGTTCTTTGCTACAGCATAGCAGTGATTCCGCTATTTTTATATGTAAATATGTGTATCACCCCGACCTCCCTACACAAAACTTATGGAAAAATGTACTAATGCTGACCATGATATTCTTTTTATTGAAAAGCTATATAAAACAGTTTTAGAAATAATTGGACGATAATATTTTACATTATTTCTTCTGTAATGTGTATTTTTATGCTTCCTGTCAGAATTTACTTCCTGTAACTATTCTTGTTTTATCTGCAACATTTTATGTTAAATTTCTACATTATTGAATAATTAGTGTTTAACTTAAAAGAGCTTAATAAACTGCTAATCTGAGAACAACAGTCATCTTTCCCTTGCTTTTTATAGACCTTTTCCTGAACATACTTATTTATGTACGATGTGGAAATCTGATCCTGTTCTCTTCCAATCAGCCAAGAGTTCCTTTTGTACCTCTTCTGGGAGTTCATAAAAAACCTCAGGATCAACATCAGAAGGAAAAGTAATTTTCTCATCAGTTGAATCTTGTTCTCTAATTTCTGTAAGTCTTTCATGATGAGGGACTGTTGCTAATGGTTCCTTATGGCTATCTGCATTGCGATTTTTGGAGAAAAGTTGCTCACACTGCATATTTGGAAAAGAATGGATAATAGAGACTGCAGGGTTGGTATTTGAAAAGTGGAATCCTTGAGATTCTTTAGGTCCTTGACTCATTCCTTCATCTTTTAATCTACTGTCTAAGTAATGTGAATAATCCTTCTGGTGTGATAGGTAAGAAGAACTACTGCTATTTAAACCCGATGTTCCTGGTTCACAGGGAGATACAGAGGATGTCTGTTTGCTACTGGATAAATGATCTCTAGGATTTATGGGGCTATCTTGCTTTTGTTTTGTAGAAAAGAAAGATAATACTCCTCTGGAGGCATGCAATGGGCAGCTTAAACTTCCTTTCCTTTGAACTTGTTCTTTAGATTTTCCAGAAAGAATTTCTTCTTGAATATCTATTGGAAGTTGCTTAAAGACTTCTTGGTCAACACCCTCAGGAAGTGGGCAGACTGGGACTTCATTAATATCTCTTTGTTTAGAAAAATTTGTACTATCAAATGGAGATTCCCCCGTACTTATACTTTCAATTCTTCCAGTTGGTAGACAATCCCAATTTGTTTCTTTGTCTTTGAAAAAATCTTCTATGTGAGTGTCTTTCATTTTCTAGAACACAAGAATAAGAATAACTTAGATACTTGATAATTGCTTAAAAATTTATGCTGCTGAAGTGGGATTTAGCTATTATCTGACCAACATAATTTTATTCTACTCAATACTTCAAAGCTTTTGGCCAGTTCCAAATAACCAGAGATCCACTGGAATTATTCTCACTGTTGTATGGATCTTTATTCACTGTTTCAAGAAAAGGCTTCCTTCCTAGATAGCTCTGAGCCAGAAGGTAGGTATGAATTGGCAGACCTAGGAAGGATCTTAAGATTCATGTATTCAAGTTAATAATTCTGTGAATAAAAGAATGGTGGCCTATTAAAAGTCAATGATTTACAACTCAAAATGGATTAAAGAACTAGACATAAGATCTGAAACCATAAAATACATAGAAGGAAATATAGGCGAAACACTACATGATGTGCATATCAAAGACATCTTTACAGACACATCACCCAAAGCAGTGATAGTGAAGGCAAAGACAAACAGCTGGGACTACATCAAATTAAAGAGCTTCTGCACAGCAAAAGAGACAATAACAAAAACAAAGAGAAACCCCACCAACTGGGAGAACATTTTTACACCCAACACTAATGATAAAGGACTGATCACAAAAATCTACAAAGAGCTGATGAGACTCAACAACAACAAAGAAAATAATCCAGTCAAAAAATGGGCAGAAGAGCTAAAAAGAAACTTCTCTGAAGAGGAAATGCAAATGGCCAACAGGCATATGAAAAAATGTTCAACATCACTTGTCATCAGGGAAATGCAAATCAAAACTACCATGAGATACCATCTCACACCAGTGAGAATGGCACATATTAAAAAAACTAGCAACAACAAATGTTGGCGAGGTTGTGGAGAAAAAGGAACTCTCCTGCACTGTTGGTGGGAGTGCAAACTGGTCCAACCACTATGGAGAGCTGTGTGGAGATTTCTTGACCTACTAAACATAGAGCTTCCATATGATCCAGCAATTCCACTCCTAGGTATTTACCCAAAGGACACAGAAACATCAATTCCAAAGAGCACCTGCACCCCTATGTTTATAGCAGCACTATTTACAATAGCTAAGCTTTGGAAACAGCCCAAATTCCCAAAAATAGATGACTGGATCAAGATGTGGTACATATACACCATGGAATATTACTCAGCATTCAAAAAAGATAAACACATGCAATTTGCAGCAACATGGGTGGAGCTGGAAGGGATCATGCTTAGTGAAATAAGCCAGAAAGAAAAAGAAAAATACCGAATGGTCTCACTCATAGCAGGAATCTAGAAAACTTAAATAAGGGACCAGGAAAAAGAATAACTATAAGAAAGAAAATATCAAAATCAACAAACAACTATGAACCAGAGACACTCTATGGGGAGTGGGGGGTGGGGAAAGGAGGGATTGGGATCAAAATAAGGGGGTTGTAATTGTGTGGGGAATATAAAAATAAAATTTAAATAATAATAAAAAAAGTCAATGGTTTACCCAAGGGTTTTTAAAAATACAGACACACACAAAGGCACACACACATAGCATCAATAGTTGGTTTACTAAAAATTACTACTTCAAAGTGAAACATTTAACAGAAAGGAAGAATACTTTCATGGTAAAGATATAACATTCATATTTACATAAAATAAAGGTTTTTAAAAAACTTCAATTCTAACTTCCATATTTGTCTCATTAAAGTTTTTCACTTAAATTTTCCCTGTAGTTTTAAGCACCCCAAAATGTATATGCAGTCAAATATAACTCAGGAAACATTAACACAATAGTAACTTCAAAAAAATGAGATATTAGGGCCATTGTACTCTGAGTCCTCACTGTGTGACAGACAAATACAAAGAACTTTCACTTAGGATATTTAATTCTCATTCTACAGATCAATTAAAGTATAAACACCTTTTTAATTTTAGTTAATAAATGGAATAAAATAGTCACAGAAAGAGATAATTTGAAGACAGTACTAAAATATTATTCCCATACCATCTGTTCCCCTTTTAAGCTTAAATGTAAATGAATCTAACTGAAAAGCATATCAAATTTAGTAAACCTAAGTTTGCCAAATGGTCATACATAGGGGCTTAATTTTAGCCATTTGAAAATATAACTGACTTCTGTTTCTCTACCATCACACTGTTAATTTCTTTAATTGTAAAACAAGTGGTCATATTAATATTATAAAAATTTTAAATAATTTTAAAACCAAGAAAATTTAAATATGTTAACAAAGATATTGGTGGGCAGGGTGCTAGTAACTTATGTATAAATTATCAGACCCAAATATTTGATTTCCAATGTCTGGAAATATTTTCATATTATGAACTTATCATCATATTCCTCTACGCTGGTATATATAAAATGTCTTAACATTTCCAAATTAGGGAACCTCCGTGATGGTTTCTCTTTTATCCTGTAATGCTTATGTTTTCATCTTAGATCACAGTACAGTGTACATAAGGAAAGCAGCTAATATGACAGGTACAATCTACTAGTATGTCAAACAGTAGCACCCAACACAAACTTAGATTTGTAATTTAACCACGCAAATCCAATTAATAATGTACTTACAAAACTGCGCTTGCCAGAGTGTGAGGCTGTTGAAAATGATGGTGTCAAATAATAATCAATAGTCCCTTTCTTAGCAGTATTTATTGTTTTAAGGTTGCAGAAGCACACACTTAAAAGGGTAAGATGAAATGGCATCTTCACATTCACCATATTTCGAAAAAGTTTCATAAGTATATCAACCATTGGTGCCATCACATCACAATTTCCTAACAAAATGTTTAAGAAGACAACATCAAAACCATTATATCATAATTAATATTATATCATAACAGTTTAATCTAACTGGCATTAGGTAACAAATTAAGATCCTATTGTACAAAAATGAACAATAATGTAATATATATATAGTATATATAAATATTAAAAGAAAAAAAAGAAATTAAGATCCTAAATAGCTATTGGGATATCCTGATATAATATGATAAGCTGGGATATCGCAATATTGAAATTAAATGCCAAAAGAGCTAAAGTTTTCAAGAGATTTTGAGATAAGGGATTTCTAGTTATGACAGAGTAAAGAGGTGAGAACATCTCCCCATAAATTTGAATGATATTGGGGTCCCCCTGGTGGCGCAGAGGTTGAGTGGCGCTGGGTTGTGAAAATACCCGCGGCCTCCGCAGCACTGGTTTGATCCCCAGCCACCAGCGAGGGTCCCTCTGACTGTACCCAGTGCTTGTATAAATAAATAAATAAATCTTTAAAAATAAAAAAAGAAATAAAATTGAATGATATTGTCAAAAACAATTATTTTGAGAATCTGGAAATGAGTCAAAGACAAAGTGAGAAGCAATGATTTGTGAAAAGCTGGTAGAACTTAAGTAGGAAAGTGGGAGACAGCAACCGTACTGGTAGGAACTGTTGGCATTTCCCTTTACACAGCTCAGGTGGTACAGTAGTTCTAAACTCTGCGAGGCTGCTGAAAGCCAGCAAATTTACTGGCAGAGAGGAAGGGCCTGATCTGAGGCAGAGGGCAACAGTACACACTCAGCGGTGCTGCCAATAAAATGAACAAACTTGGTAGGAAACACAGGGAAATCACATCGCTCTCTAGAATGAAAATGCAGTTGAGGCTGGAGTGAGTGAAAGATCGTGGACCAACCAAAAAATTAAGTAGAGATCTGGAAAACAAATAACCAAAGAGGGACTAAATAAATTCTCCTCATGATTAGTTTTTGACAGAGATGCCATGAGATATTTCAACAGGGAGAGAAAATAGTCGTTTCAACAAATTCTGCATGATCAATTAGACACAAGCACACACAAATGTAGTAAGATTCTTACTTTATACAACAAAAAATAACTAAACATGGGATAGAAAACAAAAAGCTTAAAACTACAAAATCTCTAAGTAGTATGCAAATGTTCACCATTTTATGTAACAGTCAAACTAAGGAAGCAATCTAAATAGTCGTAAGAAAATGACATAAAATTATCATAGTTTTGTTTTCTCTAAACTTTGGAAACATCCATAACTGCTTACTTTTACTATCTACTAAAAAACTGAAGTTTTCTAGTGACAATTACTGATAGTTTAAAGATATTTAATAACTCATCAGTATCCCTGGTGGCAGAAGGGTTAAAGTCTCAGCGCTATCAAGCTATCACCAGCCACTGCGGCAGGAGTTCAATCCCCGGCTGACCAACATGGTACAGCAGACCTCTCCATTCTCACCCGCTGCTTCCCTCAGCAGTGTATTTCAGTAGATCTGCCTGTTCTGCTCCCCACTCTGTCTCTAGTGAATCCTCTCAACCCTGGCACCTCTGGCTTACAACCCAGTTCTTGCATGCATAAATAAATAAATAAATAAAAATAAATATTTAAAAAAAATAGCTCACTAACTCCCTCTGAAGACCCTCCATCTTTGGATGGTATTTCTAAGTCAAAGTTTGTTTTCATAAGAGTTCAACTTGTCAACAAAATTATAAGAAAATTAAACCATACCTGTCCCTAACTTCTGAATTATATGGGATGGAATAGGGCACTGCCGACTCTCACGGCTACAGTGTTTCTCAGATGTATATCGACGGATTGTTAATCTTATTGTATGTGGCTTCCTTCCATCTTGGCATACTCTAAAAACAGAGAATGTGGAAAGATTTTTTTTTAATAGTTTAGAAATATTAAAGGTGCCAGATTTGATAACAATTCTAAATACAGTTGGTAATAGGGCAGTAACCAATAAAAACCCTAGAATAGCCCAAATTAGTCTATATAATAAAACTCTGAAATTTTAATTTGCAAAGCTCTCAGACCTTAAGCAAATTGAGTGCTATCAAAAAAAGAACAGAAATAAGGCATAATTATAACAAGCTGTTTTATAAACCAAGTCCAAAATAAACCAAGTCCAAAATAAACCAAGTCCAAACTAAAAGCATATAAAAACAATAGCAGTAAACTTAAGAAGCTGAATTATTCACTGATAGAAGCAAATATATGAAAACTGACAGAAGATATTTTTATAAAATAAGATTACACAAAGAAAAAAACATCGTAACAGGATTACTGTGGTAAAACAACACTCCCCAAATAAATCTGAGAGAGTCGGTGCCATCACCATTACATAGTATATTAGAGCAATAACTTGAATGCTCAACTGTATAAAACTGTAAAGGATATATACACATGCACTATATACTATATTTAGAAAAATAAGCTCATGGACATGTATTGTACAAAGCAGTCCATCCAAGTGCTCTTAATTTTGGTATTAAAAACAAAAGCTATAAGAAAATTGAAAATTCACACAAAAAGAAGAAACCTATTTACTAGAGCAATTAAATGTCATTAAATAGTAACATTTTCATTTTTACATGTTTGGCAATGTATCAAAAATATCACAATGGTAAAATATAAATTTTAAATTGTTAAGTATACTCAAATTGAAAATTTTGAATTGGAAATTTTAGGTATTGATAGTGAATACTTTTTTTCTCTTAATGCCTTATCACAAAACTTTTCATTTGCTGCTTTAGTAAGATAATGAAATATCTTAAATGGTTCCTATAAACATATTTGAATAACTTTCAGCTTGGTTTATTAAGTTATGCAATTAAAAGGGTGTAACTTGGTACTTATATCTAATTAGGATATTTGGGGAAAAAAAGCTATATTCTATGAATCTTATACTACTGCTGGAAAATGGCTTAAAAATTATATTTTACACCTCTTACATACCTATATTATTAATTATATACTCTATAAGTCAAACACATATATACAATAATTTTTTGGCTAGTAAATTAGATTATTTTATACCTCAGTCACTGAAATAAGGGGCTCTTCATAAAAGAGGGATGTCAAGCAGAAATAAGGACAGTAAATGGTACTTCACAAGTTTAGAGCACACAGTCTCACTTCTGGGTCTTTCAGTAAGAGAACCCATAACACCTATACTTCCTGTGGTTTCGCTACATGCAGAACTGTTTCCAATGGTGAGGCATTTTGTAGTAGTTTTATAATAAGCTGAAGCGAACCAAATGACCCAGTTTCATCAGCACACTCGTAGGGCCAGCCTGAGTCACATCACTGGACCTGGATCACAGTCGCCCCAGCTGCATGCAGCAAACATGGGCAGCGTAGCTCTGCTCAGGGCATGAGAACCAGACTGCATGGGAATTGTAGGAAATTTCCTTCATCAGTTTTCTGATACTTAAAATTATCCCAAAGCTGTAGTCACAGCTAACTATCCTAGCATCATCACAGAAGCACACTTACCTAAATTGCTAAACACGTCATATACCATTTTGAAAAATCAAAGAAATGAAAGAAAATACTCTTCAATAGAATACTAGAATACACACAAACTCACACATATATGATGGCAAAGGAGTATCAGAAAATTAAATATCTTCTTTCATTTATGCCACACTATTCATACACTCATAATCCAAGTCGACACTATTCATGTATTTATAGATCAGCAACCCTGCACACTCCACTATCACTCTCACTGCACACACAGCCTCACATAACTGTCCCTTCATCTGACAGTATTTCTTTCACCAAGTCTGAGGCAAAGGAGATATAAGCGTTCTTCTGCTCTCACCATCGTTGCTGTCCTTAATAATTTCCTCTCTTTAACCATCACCCATGTACATAAACTTATGACTATGGCAAGCTTTAGAACTATAACTCCTCTTTACCTTTTTTTCATTAATTAAAAGCAAGTAACTATTAGATTAAAGACAAAGTCTTAAACTGACACTGGGAAAAAAATAAAACTTCTTTCTTTTCAATGAACTAAAATAGATACAGGTATACTAGAGGTATCCATAAAAAGCCTTGTGGTAGCTATCAGTAGCTTAAGATCTATGTACATGCATGTTATCAAAATTAAGACCAAAAGAAGAGATGGATTAAATTAGAAGCCTATAACATTGGCAGCTGCAAATTCTCATGTATCAATAAATCACCCTTAATAAATGGCACAGAGTGGCTGGTTAAAAGGCACAGAAACAAAACCCAACTTTCTCCTATCTGAGCTACAAAGATAGACAAAGGTTCCAAATAAATGGCTGGAAAACAGTCTAACAAGAAAAATGAGACAGGCATGGACAATCACATCGGATAAAATAGACTTCCAGCTGAAAAGGAAAACAAGAGACATGGATGGACATATACAATGATTAAAGGCTCAATAAAGATAGAAGACATGACACATCAATATATGCGCAAAGGAACATCAAAATATATAAGGCAACAATTAACAAATCTAGAAATACCAGTAGTAGGGGATTACTACCTCACACTATACATAAAAATTAAATGAAAAATAGGTTAAAGACTTGGATGTGAGACCTGAAACCATGAAATACATAGAACGAAACAGGAAAAACACTCCATGATAATGTCTTCACAGCAATATCTTTGGGAATTTGACTCCAAAGGAAGCAAAAATAAACAAGTGGGAATATGTAAAACAAAAAATGCTTCTGCGCAGTGAAACTATTCTTAAATGAAAAAACACCATGTTAAATGAAAGGTATTTACATATCATATATGTGACAAGGTGTTAATATCCAAGATATAAGAAAAGACAAAACACAATTAAGAAATAAACAGAAATGTAAACAACAACCCAAATTCCCCCAAACAGACAAATGGATCCAAAAGCTGTGGTATATATACACAGTGGAATACTCGATGGTCAAAAAAGACAAACTCATGCTATTTGCAGCAACATGGATGGAACTGGAAGTCATTATGCTAAGCAAAATAAGACTGAACAAAAAAGATAAATATTGGATGGTTTCACTTACATGTGGAATACAGCAAAACCAAACAAAAGTTCAATAAAAAGACAAAATTTTCAAGCTCACCATTGATCTGAGGCATACAGCAAGGGAGGTGGAGGGAGAGGGGTCAAAACAGGGGTGGGAAGGAAGAGCACAAGGGAATATGGTGATGGATTTTGGGTGCTATGGGGGTGGAACTATGGGGACTACATCTGAGGTGAGATGTAGTTACAATTACAATACAAAAATAAATGATGTAAGAAAATAAATCTAGACCAAAAAAATGGACAGAAGAGTTGGACACCTCTCCAAAGATGACATACAGATGGTCAACAAGCACATGAAAAACTGCTCATCATCACCTACTGGGGAAATGCAAATCAAAACCACAATGAGATACATCACCCACCTATGAGAATGGCCCTTATCAGAAAGCCCAGAAACAAATGTCGGTTAGGGTGTAGAGAAAAAGGATCCCTCACACAATGTTAGAGGGAGTGTAGACTGGTCCAGCCCCTAATGAAAACAGCCTGGGGGAATTCTTAAAATGTTAAAAATGGAGTTTTCAGGTGACCCAGCAATTCCACTCATTAGTATCTATCTGAAAAATGCAGGAATACTAATTCAAAGGGATTAATGCATTAATTTCAATACAGCATTATTTATAATAGACAAGTTAGGGAAACAACCTAAGTGCCTAGGGACAGATGAGTGAGCTAAGATGATGTGGTATATATATATACACACACACACAATGGAGCACTACTCAGCTATTAAAAAAAATAAGATGAATTCTTACCATTTGCAAGAATATGGATGGAACTGGAGGGGATTATGCTTAGCAAAACAAGTGAGAAGGAGAAAGACAAGTATTAGATGATTTCACTCATATATGGAATATAAGAGTGAACAAAACAAAGGAACAGACTAAACTTAACCAAACAAAACCTTGACATCTGACTGCAGCATTGAGAGCACCAGAGGAGGGAGTGGAGTGTGAGCATCAAGGTGGGGAAGGGAGGTCACTGGCCTAGGGTGGAGGTGTTTAGAGGTGAGTGTGGTGTGGTAACACATATCTTACAAGGTGTGACCCTAAGCCTGTAAGTCACATACAGTGTTGTAAACAAATGTTACCTCAATAAGAGATAATACAATTAAAAAAATAAAAGAGCCTCTATCACTATCTTTACAATAGTTTATAATGTAGAGAAATTTAGTGAGAAATGATCTTAACACTGTTTAGTTTCCAGCTAATCTGAAAATTGCAAGGCAAAGTGTCAAATATTCTTATGTATAAAGAACATATAGAATTATATGGCAAAATGGAAAAATCACCTGTTCAAAAGACTAGCAAGTAGTTCTTCAATCTTATTTTTAGCTTCAACCTCTGATGAACATTTTTTAAATGACTCCTCTTCACTAAAGGACTACCAAAGAAACACAAATAAGGATTATTGCAAACTCAAACTAGTGTATTCAATTTTCAATGTGTATGTCAAATAAATTTAACACATTCTTTACTAACTTACCTCAATTGCTTAGATTGAGGCATTTAGTTCACTGTTATATTAACTCTTCTAATCTGCAACTTATTGTACTCCACTAGAAAGTGCACTGGAAGTCAAGAAAATTATAAAGCTCTAACATCAACTCCAGGTTTTAGTGCATGGTTAGTGAGACACTTAATCTCTTAGGACTTGCATCTGAGTATGATTTGGGGCAAGTTATATAACCTTTCTAAAATACAGAATCCTTATCTTCAAAAAAGGGAATACAGGGAGAAGGAAAGGCGGGCAGGGGATACTATCTACCTCAAAGGTTTGTAGTGAGGAATGAATGGGCTAATAGAGATACTAAATATGTATATATAAAGCTCTTACTAAAGTGCCCCTCACATAGGGAACAAAACCAGTGCTAACTGGGTGATTATACTTTTCTCAATTTCCAAAATTGTTAAAATATGTAAGAACAAAGTGCTGAAGCTAAAATCTTTATCTAAAATAATGTGACAGGGCCTCCCCTGGTGACACAGCAGTTGAGAGATAGGCTGTGAAGCTGCCCGCAGCCTCTGCAGCACCGGTTAGATCCCCGGCCGCCAGCGAGGGTCCCATATGGCACACAGACCTCTCCTGCCATGCCCGCTGCTCCCCTCAGCGGTGTATTTTGTCAGTCTGCCTATTCTGTTCCCCGCTCTGGCTCTGGTGAATTCTCTCACCTTCCTGCGCTTCTGACTGTACCCAGTGCTTGTATAAATAAATAAATAAATCTTTTTTGAAAAATAAAAATAAAAATAAAATAAAACAATGTGACAATCAGTACTCATTTAAAATAAATATTAGCACATACCTGAGGTGGTCCTGAGGGCATCACAGAAGAGTTATCCTCTCCAAAACTGAGCTTCTGGATGCGCTGAGCAACTGAAATTCCTAATTCCTTTTCTAACGTTTTAGATGGAAAGATCTGAAGATCATGCACACTACTTATACCCAGGGCTTCAAGACGTTTAGCAGTTTTATAGCCAATACCTAAGCAAAAAGAAATGCATAGAGTATTACAAAGGCTTTTCTTCTGATAACAGAGCTAACCGAAATATTATAATGTGTTCTTAAATTTCACAATATTTTGCTACATTCCAACTTTTCTGCAAATTAGGTTATTGTCCTACTATTCAAGGCCTCTGTGTTGTATGATCCACTTTGAAAACCTAACAACCCTAGTAAAATAGCATGAATATGGAGGTAACCAGTAAATGCTGTCTTATAAACTGAGTGTTTTACTACGTTATGTAACACTATGCAAGTATTTAAGAATCATGTTTATTACTCATGTAAAGAAAGCCTGTCACTAGAAAAATTAAATTAGCATGTGCTTATTAGCTAACTTGATTCCTATATACAACACTACACATTTATCTATAAGTCATAAGTACCAAATTTTACCATCTCTAATACAAACAAGAGCTAGAAAGTAAATCAATAGAAATTCTTCTTATTACCAAAACTCCTATCACAAAGTTGTTGCACTACAATTCAGTCACACTTGATCATAGGAGAAATACTCAGGCAATTTAATGTCCTTTGATTCTCTAATTTTTGAAAAATTAATTCTGATTTCCTTGCACAATAAAAGTAGTAAAGCAAAGGCAATGCAGGTGTAGGGGGAATTACTAAATTACCTGTGGAGTGACAGGTATTTTCACATTTAACTTAAAAGTGAGGTGTCAACTTGGCAATAAAAAAGAAAATAGAAAGCCTGCAAAATAAAAAATGTAAGGACTCAAAAAGTAAGGCCAAGTAATAATGTTATGTCTTAGAATACAGTCCTTAATTTTTTTTACAACTTCGCATAGTGATTGTTCTTAGATCAGTCACAAAATCATCCAAAAATATTCAAATTACAACTGTACTCTATTAAGGAAGGAAAGGCAATGTATAACACATTTTAGAATCACAAACATGGGTTAAAAGTTATGACATCTAAAGGTTAAATTTTAGTTGTCTTGAAGTCATTTCCACAGAATTCTATTAAAACATGTTATTCTCTAGCACGGTCATAGAAATGAAGTTTAACAGATCCATTATTGATGGTCTATGAAAACTCATTTGATCTTTAAAGATAAATGATCCAAATAGGTCACTGAAGCCCTCAAGAAAATCAGTTTCCTTATCTTTAAAATAAAAGCTTGGCCCAGAAGCTTTAGAATGTCCCTTGTAGTTGTGATATTTTAAATATAATCCCAAAAGACCAACTGTCCTCTTTACTATAGTGTACTGTATGAGAGTATGAACCACGATGGGAAATAAAGGACCACGTTTCCAGCTTGTAATTTTCATGATCATAATCAAACTATAAAAAAGTAGATGAAACTGAAAAAGCTTTCATATATTTTCTAATATCAATTCCCTCCAAAAGACAGGTTTTTGTTTATTTGCTTTCACCAAAAGTCAAGTACACAGGCTCATAGAATTAATGACATGTATCTATAGTTTTTAAAATTAAATATAATAAAATCAATGTATATTTTTCTAATTACTTGTTTTACCTGGCATTTCCTTAATGTGATTCAAACTATGAATAAGATCTTGAGAACTTTCAGGTAGTAAGACTGTTTGTTGATTTGGTTTAAAGACGCCAGAGACTAATTTTGCCAATAGTTTATTAGAAGCCACTCCAGCACAGCCAGTGAGACCCAACTGATTATGCATGGCTTCCCTCATCTCTGCTGCAATCTGAGATCCAATAAGTAGTCTGATGTGCAAGATGTCACGCAGGTTTACAGCTATAAAATCAGAGAATGCTGTTAAAAGTAATCACAAAAAAATTTAATTTTCTTTTCTTTTCTACAAATGCATTTTCAAAGGGTACCGGTTTAACTGACCAACACTAACACCACCATCCTGCCACCTATTTCTCTAATCTTTTTCATTCACAATTCTGTAAACTGCCACAAGTGAATTCCAAGGACCTGTGACAGTGAATGCATACTGGGAGTGCTTAATGATTAACAGATTATGAAAACTAATCTCTCATAGAAAATTTCTACTGACATTAGTAAAACTTTTACTCATGCTCACCTGTTCATGGGAATAAAGAAAGTATTATATTAATAAGGAGCTAAGATTACAGTTTTAAAGATCTGAATCTAAACTTTACACCCTAAAAATATATGCTATTGAAAATAATTACAAATTTGTACATAATTTAAGAGATTTTTTATGAAAAGTATAGGGAAAGTATATAAAAACATTTTCTTAGGTGTGAAAATAGTATTGGGATGTCATAGGAAACAGCCTTTATCCACAAGAATATTAGGGATGCAGTGTCATGTTGTCTGCAACTTACTTTCAAGTGGCTCTGATCAGTCAACCAATCTACAAAGAGCAAAACAGAACAAATGTGGCAAACTACCAAGAAGATCATAATAAGTGTTTACTGTACCATTCAGACAACTTTTCAATAGCTCTGGGGAAAAAAATTTAATAAAAGCTTGTGGGAAAGGGGAAGAATTCATGAAGAATTGGATATTTTCTTTTTCTTTTTTTTTAAAAAGATTTATTTATTTATGCATACAAGAGCCGGGGCACAGGCCAGAGATGTGGGGCGTGAGAGGATTCACCAGAGACAGAGTGGAGAACAGAACAGGCAGACTGACTGAAATACACTGCTGAGGGGAGCAGTGGGCGAGTCAGGAGAGGTCTGCTTTGCCATGTGGGTTTCTCTCTGGCCAGCCGGGGATTGAACTTCTGCTGCAGAGGCTGCGGATTGCTTCACAGTGCGGTGCTTAACCCCCTGTACCACTAGGGAGGCCTTGAATATTTTCTTTTTAGGCAATGAAACCTAGCTCTCTATAATATTTTCCAACCAATGAAATTTGAATTTGCTTGAAAAATTATATAAAAACATATATGGAACCTTTTTCTACTTAGACCCTGCAAGTGACAAAAGAGCACAAGGTACAAAAGACATATGAGAAACTTCATGACTTCTTCTGAAGAGAAATGTAATTCTACTCTTTTTCTTCTTTAATATCAGGGAAGTGGAGCACTACCCTGGAGATCGGTCATCAACTCTCAAAAGGGGGAAAATGAGGAAGCTGAGACCAAGGAACAGCAAGAGGGTCAGGGCAACTCTTACAGAAAATCAAAGTAGCTTGTCTTCTCTGTAGTGTGGCATGGAAGTCACCAGCAGAGTCAGAAGAAGTTTCAAGAGTCTAATTAAATATTTACAGGTACTTATTGCAGCTTATTTTCAAAAGCAAATAGCCCTGGAAACACAATTATCCATTCATATCTTAATATGTGAAGGAGAGGAACCATTCTGCTTTCTTGTAAAAGAGATGGCAAAGTTACTGAAACTGATTAAACATGAGCTTGCAAACGATGGCGCTTAGGCCTGGACTTCCAGGAGGTATAAACTGGGAAATCAAAGGGTAACATGTAGGTTTTGGTGCCTCAGGACAATCAAAGGAAACAAGGAAAAGGGGCAACAGGGGCAAATGTAGCCAGTCTCAAAATTTCACTTTGAGATAGTTCTAGGAAAATCAAAGCTTATTATAAAATGCATATTATCAAGCCAACCCCTTAACTAAAGGATGACCTAAAGTAAGACGACCCTTAAAAATGGTGACACATGAACTATGTCAGAGAAATGCAAACTGCATGGAGCACTGAGCGACTTGTCATCAAAATCTCATCTTCTGCACACTTAGTACAACATAGCCACACTTATTTATAGTAATTTCAGATTACTTAAAAGTGGCCATACTGCTAACAAAAGTCAAAAGCTTTCAGAAAGACGGTCAATTCACTGAACATTAAGAAATAAATGTACTTTCAGGTGCTAAGTAAAATAAGAATTTACTTACACTGATTATTGTATACATGACCTGACACAGTCATGGCTGAAAGTTCATTGCTTTGAAACTGCTGTAGTCTCTTCTCAACCACTTCTGTCAGATCCACAAAATTTTCATCAAATCCAAGTCTCTCAACAACGGGACTGAATTCTTCCAACAACTCTAAGTTGAAATAATATTGGAGCACAAATGCAACTGAAGTTATCATGAGGACAGACGTCGCTATTTTTTGCTTAAAGATACAATATGTTGTTAAAGGTTTTGTGCATGATCACAGTCCCACAGTATCTTTAAATAAAGTCCTCAGTTAGCTGAGAAATTTTTTTTCCTGCATCATATTTTGAGTAAAGGCAATATTTCCCAACAAAGAAAGTTCAAAATGATATTCCCCGGACAGTAAGAGTAAAAACAAGCAACAAATATTCTGACTGCATTTTCCACAAGAGTTTTTAAAAGGCAAAACAAACTTTAAAAGTTCCAATTAGTACTGAGTCAAAAAGGTCACTTAATTTTCAAAATATACTATAAAGCAAAATTTTGATTAATTATTCCTCTGGCTTATTACACGAAGACAGTGATGGAATGGGACTTAGAAGATATGAATATCCAGCATCTAGCACAATATCTAGTCCTTAAATCAAGTGTTTACTAAGTGGAACTGAACTAAGATTTGAAATAAATTCAGGATTATCAATTCTCATTTTTAGGATTGAAGACTAATAATAGCTTTGAAATCACAGAGAATTTCTCTTAACCATCTATTGATACCAGCTAGATGGCAGAAAACAATTATTAACTTTTTATTAGATAATAATGTGACCTGGTGACCATCGAAAATCACTTCCAACATAGCAAGAAAAAAAAAAATAATCTTTTTTTAAAATTTAAAAAAAAAATGTATTTATTTATTTATTCATACAAGCACTGGGTACAGTCAGAAGCGCAGGAGGGTGAGAGAATTCACCAGAGCCAGAGTGGGGAACAGAACAGGCAGACTGATAAAATTCACTGCTGAGGGGAGCAGCGGGCACGGCAGGAGAGGTCTACGCACCATGTGGGACCCTCATCCCCTGGCCAGGGATTGAACCGGTGCTGCAGAGGCTGCGGGCAACTTCACAGCCCAGCGCTCAACAGCTGCACCACCAGGGGAGGCCCAACAAAAAATCTTTTCTAAGGAGAGACTGATAATGTAAAAAGATCATATAAAAAGATTATTTTGCATTTCCCTCATCAATTTCTGCAACTTTTCCCCCAATGTATATACCTGATGTATAACATGCAGAAAATAAAAGCTTATATAAGCAATGCTGTATAGGAAAAAAAAAAAAGGACAGGGTTTTAAATACTAAGAAGAAAAGCAAGTTAAATACAGAATCATGGGCAAAGGTGGAGGATCACTGACTATTGATTGGTGATATTGACTCTATTACTAGGTCACAAGGACAAATCATTTAACCCATTCCTAAAGTTTTATATAAACATGGCAGTTAAATTCAAAATTAAAAATATTGGTTTCCTTTATGGTATTATCTTCCCATTTTCTCTCTTAAATTTTATTTTACTTTTTTCCCTCATATTTATATAAACACCCATCATGACAGAGTTGAAATTCCTTCCAACTACATATTTGCTAACATCACTTGTAACACATAATCATCCTATTATACACTGTTTTTAAAAATCAGGTAGGGGCCTCCCTGGTGGCACAGGTGGTTGAGCGCAGCGCTGTGGAGCTGTCCCCAGCCTCTGCAGTGCGGGTTCGATCCCCACCGGCCTCGGAGCAACCCACATTGCGCAGCAGACCTCTCCTGTCTTGCCCACTGCTCCCCTCAGCAGTGTATTTTATCAGTCTGCCTGTTCTGTTCTCCACTCTGTCTCTGGTGAATCCTCTCACCCTCCTGCGCATCTGGCCTGTACCCCGATTCTTGTATAAGTAAAATAAATCTTTAAAAAAAAAATCATGCAGGGCCTCCCCTGGTGGCGCAGCGGTTGAGCGCTGGGCTGTGAGGCTGCCCGCAGCCTCTGCAGCGCCAGTTCGTTCCCCGGCCACCGGCAAGGGTCCCATAAAATAATAATAATAATAATAACAGTACAAAACACAACAAAGCAAAAACAGACAATTATAAACCAGATATACTGCAGGGGAGGAGGAGGGAGAGGGATCAGAGGGAGGGAGGGAGGAGCACAGGGGACTGTAGTGATGGTGCACGGGTGCCTTGGGGAAGGGACTCAACCTGAGGGGGTGGGGGGAAGCAAATATTGTCTAAAAAATTTTTAAAAATGATAAATGTTAAAGTAAAAACAAAAAGAAAAATCAGGTAGGACCTAAAATAAAAAAGTTATTAGAAAAAAGAAAGTAATTTATAGCATTTCACTTTTATTAAAAGACTGATGGACTGAATAGGCATCCTATATAAAAATTAATGTTAAAAGTATATTGCATATACTCTGTACCTGTAACCTTATATGACATCTCTCTATAACGAGTCAAGTCTTCTCCATTAACTAATACCAGCTGTGGACACTTTTCTTTTGCATCTCTGACACTCATAAGTTTCTTAACTCCAAGTTTCCTAGCTTCATAGTTGCAGGTAACAACCAAATATTTCTGCTGAACTCCTATGAAAAAATAAACACATTGAGAAAAATGAGGCACACTTTTAACATCTTTATTTATAACTTACTAGTTATGAATTATAATTGAATTATAATATACATTTTATAAAATGTATTTTTATTATATAATTATAAAATCATAATTTAAGTTTTAATACAATCTACTTTGCTAAGAATAAAAAAGCTCTATCTCATTTTAAAAGGACAGACTCCATGTATCAAAATTCTCTGAAGTGCAAAGAAAAAGTTTTCAAGCTACCTCCTACCTATGAATTATGACACCAACATATTATTTTTCCCAGTGCCATTTTTAATCTTTAGTGCTTTATCTACTTGAAGAGAAAAACTTACTATTAAACTGAATAGTAAAAATTATGACATGGTAGATATGGATCGATTATTTCATATACAAAAGACAATTTATGTATTTCTAGAGTTAAAAAAAGTTACCCTAAGTCAACATTATTGTATGAAATTCTTCAGTGATGAAGTACAAATAAAATGCTTCCAGGAATTTTTACAGACAATACAAAACCAGGTTAATATATATTGCCATATATAAATCTAGGTCGTTTTACCAAAAAAAAAAAAAAAATTTAAGCAGATGAAGAAAATTAAGTACAATTAAGTACCAGTTGTTGAGAAAAACTCCCCTTCTGAGTAACTATCCAATGAATATAAGCAACGTTCTGTTACAAGTACCAAACTATAGTAATTACTAAGATTCTCTCTAATAAATATAATTATTGAATTATTCTTCATAGTACTCTGTAGAAAAGATTTGACAGTGAGGTGGCACCAAGTTCCCTCCTTAGCAAACATGATTAAATTATGATACTGTATAGACTATAAAAATTCTAGTTTACTGGTGGCTCGATTGCTGCAATGATCCGTGTTTCTTTCTATAAGTTGATTACTTGCTGTCCACTATAAAAGTAACATTCATCTAAAACACAATCCTGTAGAAGAGAAAAAAGTTATGGCCATTCCCTAATGGAAAACAATTGTTTCTAAAATTGATACTATAAACAAGGCAAAGAAACATTATTTCACATCATTTTTTTACCTATCAAATTATACCTCAAAAGAGCATCTCTTGGTAGAACATAATACTCATCAATGAACTGCATTAAAAATAAGATTGGTAAATTCCTTAGCCAAACATATAGTCTTTTAGTGCAGAATTAACTTATGTTGACTCACTACCATATATGGCCAGCAAGTAGTCATATATTTGTTAAGTATAAATGAAAGACTACTTTCGCTTTCTCCAAGAAACAGCATTCTCCACTTCCTTTCAGTTGTGTGTCTTAATTACACAGTGCTTTTTTATTAAGTATTATCTACAGAGTATTGTTACAATGTTAAGTAAGGGAAGTCAGGAGAAAATTTAGGTCCCCTAATCTTAACACTGTTGACACTTTCTTAGCAAAGTTTAAAGATTCTATACTAACCTTAGCATAGCCAAAACTAATCATCTCTTTGTTCTTTCTTTAGTAATCAACTAGTTGAAATGAGCCGGGGTTGATCAAACCAAAGTAGGCACAAGAGGGTAGCAGCAGGTGTGCCTCATGTTTACACTAAAAAATAAATTCCTTACTGTATGCATAAAGGAAATTTTTGAAATTTTAATTATTTGGAATTCTGGAAATTATTTTTCCGATTTATGAATAACAATGTCAAAAACAAGTCAACAATGTAAAATTTCCCTTAGCCTTTTATTTAAAGATACTTGTGTTTTCACAGAAAGCTTGCTCTATACGCCTTGATATTTAAGACTGCTTAAAGTCCAATTACTTTGTCACAAGTTACACAAATCAAGAGTGAAATTCAAAACGGGAGGCTAGAGGGAAGCTTCCATTAAAATGCCTCTGAGTTAATGTTGTAATCCAGTTAACTCAATAAAAAATTAGAACTTTTTAAAAATAGAATATTTAACAGTATAGCAAAAATGTAGTAACAGAAGTTGTTGGGACAAGAGGCTTATTGAATTTCAAACACTGGGGAAAAGGATAAAATGTTCATCATGGTCTTTCTGTTCAGTTGGCTAAACTGGTGTCAAATTCACCCTTTATTAAATGAGGTTTTATGTATAATTTACAACTGTGGTGCAAAGATTGCTGTCTGTAAAGCACCTAAAGAACTAGCTTCTAAGATCTTTCTTCATTGGTTAATAAGAATACAACAAACACAAAGAGTAGCAAATTCTATTATACAGTGAAAACACTAACAACGTCCAGAATTACCTAGAGGTTTGCCCTTTAGTTCTGGATTTGTGATCATTTCTACTTGTGCATAAAAGCAATCCAGATCCACGTGCACTATGATCCTGGAGGAAGAACTTCCTGTTGGTACCACTTGATCTTGAACTGCTGTACAACAGGCAAAGAAATGCAAAAACACATTCAGGATTCAGGTTGCTTTATCACCTCTCAGCCATTGGTTGTTCCTTAAGATATGAGAAAAAATCCATCTAGTAAGGCTTCATTTATGTTTACTTCACATTTCTTCGTGCACTGCATTTTTTTTGCTTTAGAACAATGAACATGAGGAGGGAATCCATGGATGATACAAGAGCTAATCCTTTCACATGGAAAAGTAACATTTAGAGTAAATCCAAAGATGCAAAAAAGTTTAAATGCTGATTTGCCACCAACTTGAAAATTAGTGTAAGTGGCACGTGCTTAAATTTAAAAAAAAAAAAAATCTGATATAAATCTGAAAACAAATACAGGGGTCCCACTGAACTATACTTAGTTCCTGTATGACAGCACGATGATCTGATTTAGTGCTGTATATTAGTAACTAGAACAGTGTTTGGCACATAACAGACTATCAAAAAATACTCCCTTTACTCAAGTATTTCCTAGCTTTTAAAAGGTAGTTCAGAGCCTCCCTGGTGGTGCAAGGGGTTACACATCACCCTGAAGTAATCCGCAGCCCCTGCAGCACGAGTTCGATCCCCAGTCAGGGAGCTACCCACATGGCCCAGCAGACCCCTCCTGACTCGCCCGCTGCTCCCCTCAGCAGTGTATTTCAGTCAATCTGCCTGTTCTGTTCCCCACTCTGTCGCTGGTGTCCTCTCACTGCCCCCCAATCTCTGGCCTGTACCCCAGCTCTTGTATGCATAAATATTAAAAAAAAAAAAAAAGGTAGTTCTTTTGGGGAGCGGAAGGGGAGAGGGACGTTGGAGCAAAGAAAGGGTTAAGAGACAGATTCCAGCTCCTACATTAGCAAAAAACAAGGCCGACTAAATGCAAGGGAACAAAAAATGTGCAAAAAGTGGCAAAACCCGGATTTCTTAGTGGTTAATTTCTTAGTGGTGACAAGTGTGCCATATAGTGTTGCTAACCTTTGCAAATCTAGAGTTTTTCCAGAAGTCTACAAAAAGTGGGGGGGGGGAGGGTGGCCGAGGCAGGGAGTCCTGGTCCCAAAACCTCGAGTTGGGGGTGCAAGCACGGTCCAGGGGCCGGAGGCGGGTGGCGGGAGGCGGCCACTGAGACCCGCCTCGCCCCGGGCTCCGAGCGGGGCCGCGCCTTCCCGCCCGGGCGGGGCCCAGACCCAGGCCCTGCCGAGGGGGGCGCCCCGACGCCCCGCTCCTGCACCCCCAAACCGCCGGGCGCCTCTTCAGCTTTCGTCCGGCCGCCACTGACCCACCCGCGAGCGCGCCCCCTCCTGCTCCTCCCCCGAGCGCGGCGGCCCCAGGGCCGGCCCGAGCCCGGAAGCGCCAGGCGGCGCGGGCCGCGGACGCCGGGAACGGGGCGGGACGGCCGCGCCCCAACGGCCCCCGCCGCCGCGCCGGCCTCCGCCCGCCCCGCCCAGCTCATTTACACAGAGGGCGGCCGCCGGGCTCCTCAGGCGGCGGCGCGCCCGGCAGGACGCCCGCCGCCCCCGCCTCCGCCCGCTCCATGGCCCGGGCCGCGTCCTCACGCTCGTCGCAGCCGCCTTCCTCCGGCGACCCCACCCCCCGCGCCTCCATCCCCGCCGCGCGCGGCTTCCGGCCCTTCCGCCCGGCGTCCGGGAGACGGCCCGGCCTGCGCGCTCGCGCCTGCGCGCTCCGGCCGACCGGCCCCGGGCCCGCGTGTGCGCGTGGGCGCGTGTGGGGGTGTGTGTGCGCGTGCGTGTGCGCGTATGGCGGGGTTGGGGGGGGTTGTCGCGAGTTCGCGCCTGAGGGCGGTGTTGGGGCGCGGGGTGCCAGCCGTAAACGCTCTTTTTTTTTTTTCTTAAGGTCTTGGAATCTCGTCCCACACCACAAATTTCAACCTTTACATTTGCTTAGGGGCCAGTCTGTTATCCCGACCAACTGTTAGTAAAACTGTGAAGCTGTCCGCAGCCTCCGCAGCGCGGGTTCGATTCCCGGCTGGCCAGGGAGCAACCCACATGGCGCGGCAGACCTCTCCTGCCTCGCCCGCTGCTTCCCCTCAGCGGTGGATTTCTTCAGTTTGTCTGTTCTGCTCCCCACTCTGTCTCTGGTGAATCCTCTCACCCTCCCGCACCTCTGGCCTATACCCCAGCTAGTGTGTGTGTGTGTGTATATATATATATATATATAAATAATTGGTAACCCTTAGACGAAGATTTATGGTGACGGGGTAGGGGTATAAGGTAGAAATTACATCCGTAGTATGAGTAAGGTGGACGTGTAAACTGGTATGATGAACTGCTGGGGCGCCTATTTGCGTCTCATGTATTGAAATACCTTAGTTGGTTGTGTTTGGTTTGTTGTTTGATTCATAGAGACTCTGATAAATTGGACGTCAGAATTTTTAATCAACTGAACTGAAGTGGATTTTGAAACATTGGAATCAGAGAAAAATCTCCGAATTGCTATGTGACTGTGCAGGTTACATAATTGCTCTGAGCTTAAGTTTCTCCACTGTATAAAAATAAAATTGTCTTGACTGCCTTTGGAGTCAATGAGTGGATGAAAACTAACACATACTTTAATATCCCAGTGTATACAAAACGCCTGATAGAGGTGGTCAGTAAATGTTAACGCTCTTTGCCTTCAATTAAAATGCACAATGTGCCTGTGTGTGTGTGTGTATTTGCACATGCAATTTATAAAAATATAGTCACAGCTTATATATACATATATTCACACACATTGTGTTTTTTTACTTGATTCTGTTCTTATACATAGTATGTGAGAAACTTGTCAAACCCTTTAAAGGACATATTGATACATCCATAGAGGTGAAGGAATAACAGGCAGAGCTGGGGTTCAGTGGTTCGGAGATGAGGTCTTCTTTGCGTATTTTATTCTTAGATGTCTGGACCAATTCCCTACTGGACTCCAAGTTTAGGATCTAAGAAACTGATTAAGAGCTCTGCTGTTTTGTGAATGCTGTTTGAGAAATCTAGATAAAGAGCTTTTGAATTAAGTGCCTATTTGACCACTAAGTACCTCTTGGTCTGTCATTGAATCCAATTACTTGTAGACAACTAAGGTCTGTTTAATTCTAACATGTTCAAAACGATATAAACCTCTGAAATACCATGGCAGATTGAAACAGCACCTTTATAAGAGCCCTAGGCTCACTAACCCTCAAGAGCTTGAATAAAAATGAACTAGCATTGAAAAACAGCGCACATAATCTAGCCCTCTTTAGTTAATTGTTTGTCTGTCTCTGTGAATTGTCAAATTGAGAAGTACATTTTAATGGAAAGATAGACAAGTGGAACCTTAAAACTTCCAGGGGAGTAAGCAGAACTGGCTTTATGAGTGTGCAACCTATGTGGTAACACAGGACCCCACACTTAGAGGGGCCCCACACTTGGTTTAATAGCTTGAAATTCTTAACAATGTTTGAACAAGAAAACTTGCATTTCCATTTTGCACTGAACCTCACAAGTTATTTAGCTAGTGCCAGGAACAAGAAAGGGAGGATGTAGCACAGAAAATGACATACAAGACACCAGTATGCCAGGCATAGCGCTAACAATTTAATAGATATGTCATTCAATATAATAGCCCTGCAAGGTAAGGTAGTGTCATTCTCATTTTACCAAAGATGAAACAGGTTGTGAGAAACTAAGGTGCTTACTCAAGTTTATGCCTCTAATAATGGTAGATCCACGTTTTTAGAGTTTTTCCTTAGAGAAGCATTCATTAATAAAGCTTCTCCCATAGAGAAAAATCACCCCCATGGCCTATTTTCCTTGGTACTTCAAACACCAGACAAGTTGGAATAGATAGAAAAAAAATTCCTCAAATACATTAGGAGGTATAAAAATAAAATTTATGGAAGGTGATATGTGTTGCTTTGTTGTGGGATACATTAGGGAAAATGTGTGTGCGTTTGTGTGTGTGTGTGTTTTATTCCTTAAATCCCTTCCCCCAGTTTTAATTAATAGGCAGTAGGATAATTTCAGAAAATAAGTATTTTGAAGTTGGATCATAATTGTATATTTAAGTGCCAAATAAGATAAACAATTGCAAGACAGAATAAATATATTTAATTAAATAAAATTGTAGTTTAAACAATATTCATGGGTGGAGCAAAGTGTAGTTTGTAGATAAAGAAACAGGGGGCATTTAAAGCCTCAGAAGTCAAGACATTGTTAACTTACATACATTTAAAATGATAATCACAAACACCCAAGCAAGTAGAGGGTGGGAGACAGTTTACAGTGTCGGCTTCTCTCCTACTGGCTAAACTGATCACACAGGGCTCAGAGAAAAATAGCTTTAAGTTCTTCAACATGTCAAGGCATTTGTGAGTGTCTATTTTGTGTTGGTGGATGACTAGGTAGATAGAGGTGAACCATGAGATCAAAGGAACAATCTGAATCGGCAAAGACACAACAATCTTGGTTTTTTATTTCCTTAGTTTAGTGCAATGATAGTCAGTCAGGGTTCATTTTGTCCACTAGGATATATTGGCACTGTCTGGAGCCAGCTTGGAGATTTGAGCTCTGCACTCCTGACATCTAGTAGGTAGAAGGCAGAGATATTGTGGAGCACCCTACAGTGCACAGAATAACCCTGCACAAGAACGAATTATCCAGCCCAAACTGTCACTTGGGCCAAGGTTGGAGCACTCTGGCCTTGAAGTGCCAACACCATCCTGCTCCCAACTCCCTTCTCAACTTAGAGCTCCATTGTGTCTTTGCCTATAAAAGAGGGAGACAAGAATTATTCAATTGCTTGTGTACATTGTGGAAATGTACTTTCTGAGGTTAAAAGCAAGTGAAAGCACTTGGTAGAAAAGAGATTTCAGAAAAATATCCACACTTTTATGGAGCTTGTGAGTTACCCCTAGGGTGAAAGCTAATGAGTCAGAAATATTACAAGGTTTAGAAGTTAAAATGAAAAAACACAGAAAGGTTTCAGGTGATTGAAAGCACACTATAATTATGATATGATGTCGGACCAAGTGCATGTCTCCTAGAATTTACTTAGTAATTTTGATGCAAGGGTCTCAAAACCTTTGTGTTAAAACATTAATCACATAAAAACCTTTAAAGTTTTAGTCCTCATGAAGACATGAAGAAGCCTTCTTCAATCTCATATTCTCTTTCTCATCACACAGCACAAGAAAGCTGTATTTTCAAGCCTTCTCTGCGTAATCTTGAAGCATTTGCTGCATACCATGTAGCATTAGCTAACGAAGGCGGAAAAGGCTGGAGTTTTTCTAACCGTCAGCTTTTCTTTGACCTTTGTGGTTCTATAGAAGTCTGCTGAAAAGCCTGCATAGTCATTTTAGTAGTGACATTTTAAATGCTGCCTGTCAAGGCATGCTTAATGGACCTTGCTTCATGATTTTGAATAGAGAGAAGTAGGGGCCAACGTGACCACAATACAATTCATTTAGTCCCAGTTTGTAAATAGTCTGCAAACTTCAGTCACTACGAGAAAGAACTATTTTATGTCTTCTAGAAAGTGCAGGCAGATTTATATAGATCGGATATATTGTGTTAAATTTATAGGCACTTAACTTTATTTTGACTTTTTTCCTTAAAAAAAAGAGCCTCTTTTTCTGATTGCAAAAGTAATTTAGGATTATTATGGAGAATTTGGAAAACGTAGAAAAGAGATAAGAAGACAATGGAAATAACTGATAACAATCTATAATCTTGGTAGTCAGAGAGAATCATGCTTTAATTATCCTTTAATAAAGCACAACTTAAAAAGGAAAGTTTTTGTTTCATTTCATAAACAAATTTCTGTATCTGTTTCTTTACCAAACCACAAAAACCATTTTGAGATGCGTTGCCTGAATAAATGACATCGAAAAATCAGTATACACTTGTTTTTGATGTTAATTGGAAGGAAATTAATAAATATGATCTCAACATCATCCTGAAAGTGTTAGTAATTTCAATTTAATCTCCATTTTACCAGTATGAATGTAATATAAACTCATTATAAAAGAAAATAATATTTATATTGATAGGCCTTATTTCTTAAAGTTGATTCAAAGACTTCATTTCCTATTAATCCTAAAAGAACTGCTTGTGCTTCTAATACATTTTTTTCATATTATTCATTAATATATTCTAATAAAACAAGAAAGTATAAGGTATAAATTAATAACCCCAACCGTGCTTTGAAATAACCACTGTTAACAGCTAGCAACTGCTTTTGGGGTTTTTTTTTTGCATATAAGAACTGGGGTATAGGACACAGTGCAAGGGGTGAGAGGATTCACCAGAGACAGAGTGGGAAGCAGAACAGGCAGATCTCCTGAGATACACTACTGAGGGGGGACAGTGGGTGAGACAGGAGAAGGACTGCTATGCCACACGTGGGTCAGCTCCCTGGCCAAGGATGGAACTCCAGTCATAGCGGTGATATCATTAAGACTTAACCCTAGGCTACCAGGGATGCCCCAACAGTTAGTAACTGTTAACCAAATATATTAATATGCTTTGTCAGGCTGCTTCTTATACTACTGAATATAGGTTAGACATGGTGATACTCGTTTATAATTCACGAGGAGGATCACACTAAGAAGACTCTTCTGCACCTGTGCTTTTTCATACTTTATTTTCCATGTACGAAAATCTACCTCAATACACAATGGAATATTACTCAGCAATCAAAAAAGATAAACACATGCAGTTTGCAGCAACATGGATGGAGCTGGAAGGGATCATGCTTAGCGAAATAAGTCAGAAAGAAAAAGAGAAATACCAGATGGTCTCACTCATAGCAGGAATTTAGAAAACCTAAATAAGAGACCAGGAAAAAGACTAATTAATACAAAGCAAAAATCAAAATCAACAAGCAACTATAAACCAGACACACACTATTGGGGGGGTGAGGGGTGGGGAAAGGAAGGACTAGAGTCAAAATAAGGCGGGGGTGCAATTGTATGGGGAATATAACCAAAATGAAAATGCATACATTGTGCAAAGATGAAAAAAGATGTAAGAATTATATAAAATAAAATATTTAAATAAAAAAATCTACCTCATATTTTTTAGTGGAAACACTGTCTTACAAATTCAGTATTGATGGACACTTATTTCTGATTTTTTGCTGCAGTGAACACCCTTGTCCATATAACTTTATACCCTTCTTCAGGAGTTTGATCCCACTCTTTCCTAAGATAAATCTAACTGACAATTCTATTAGAATGTCCTCTTTATTTTTTAAAAATAATTTAAAAACATATGAAAGTAAGCCACGATACATATGATACATGAAGCCTGTCAGTTCTACCTCCAAACATTCTGTCAAATTCCTCTAATTCTCCCCATCTGCGCTGGTCTTCATCTGACCACACAGTCTTCCCTGGCTTAGCCTAAGGCAGTGGACTGATGGCGGCCCTTTACAACCTGTGGGCCCTAGAATGATCTTCTAATAATGTAATGTAATAACTTCATTTTCACCCTAAAATCCTTTCAGAGATTCCCTACAACTTTTAGTTCAAGGCCCTCTTTTCCGTGGCCTTCTAGACCTGGCTGGGGCAGACTTCTTTCTTACCTACTTCTCATAACAGTTTACCATTTTTCCAAGCCACACCAGGCCACTTTCTGTTCTGGGCAAAAATATTAGCGTGTAGTCAGCAAACTGGAGATCCAGGAAAGCCGAAGAAATAGTTCTTGGTCAAGCCCAAAGGTCTGAGATCCAGGAGAGCCCACAGTAAGAATTTCAGGCCTAGAATGATTCTAAAGAACCAATGTCTCATCTTTAAGACAGTCAGACAGATAGAAAACATTCTCCTTTATTCTGCCTTTTTGTTCTACTCTACTCAAGTCTTCATCCAATTGGATGAGACTTGTCCACATTGGAGAGAGCAAATATGGAGCAAATCTTCTTTACCAATTTAAATGTTAATCTGATCCAGACATATTCTGAGAGAGACACACCCAGGATAATGTTTAAATGTCTTTTCACCCTATAGCTCAGTCAAGTTGACACATGAAATTCACCATCACAGAAGAATTTCTGCTTGCATACCACTCTATCATTTGAAAGTTTTTTCACAAAACTATCTTGTTCTCATACTTCAGTTCTCAGTTTAAATGTCAACATATCTGGCTGACCTTCCAAGCCACACTCTCTCAAATGACCTCTCCCAGAATCATACTTTCTCTCATCTCATAACTGAATGTAACGTATAACACACATTCCGAGCTGTAATTAGTTACAGTTTTTTTTTTTATCTCTTTTTCCTACTAGAATATAAATTGCATTAGGCTCAGGGCCTGTCTATCCTTTGTTCCACAAAAAACACATATATAATAAATGAATAGCATTATTTCAACATTAATTAGAGATGATATTATATTTAAAAGTACTTTATGATATTATATTTAAAAGTATTTTATAGTCAAATCTTCCTTATATATTAATTCCAAATAATATTGGTAGATAAGTCCCCCTCCAAAAGGTGGACCAGACTTTGTGACTTACTTTCAAAGAATAAAGGTTGGAAAGGGAGAAATAGTACCGTGGAGAAAGCTGGCAGTTGACACCTTAACTAAATGATCCAGTGGATAGTCTATATTCCTGTTAGGACACACTCAGAAGGATCCAGCACCACTTCTGGGGGATTCTTGCCAAAATCTGTAACCTCAGTGTAACTCTGAGAAAACTCAAATTGAGAGGTGGTCTATAAATGAGTCAAGAAGTATATATCAAAAGTGTTGAAGTCATGAAAGACAACATAAGACTGAAAAACCTTCCCAGCTTGCAAAGATTAAGTAAGACTTGATGACTGAACACATGGTGGAGCCTTAGACTTGAGTCAGAGCAGAGGAGATTAGTGGAAAAACTGGTGAAATCCAAATAAAATGTCAAGTTTATAAAAATGTGTCAAAATTGGTTTCCAAGTTTGACAAAAGGAACGTGCTAAGATGTTAACCACAGGGGAAGCTGGTAAGAGCACATAGTAACTATTATCTCTGCAACTTCTCTGTAAACACGGTTTATTTTTTTTTAATTAGCTAAGCATAAAACAGAGTCTAAATATACCCTAATATTTTTCAAATCTTTGTAAATAAAAGAACAAAAACCTAAAAACAGAAAATCCTTCAGACTCACCATACCTCCCGCCTATCAAAGGTAATGATGTCAGTTGAGAGATGTGTTAATTAACTTGATTGTGGTAATCATTTCACAATTATATATACATATATGAAATCATCATCATTTTGAATATAGACAATTTTTTTTTAAGTATACATCACTAACGCTTGGGGGAATCCTCTAAAGAAATACTTATATGTTGGCTACTGATATTCAAAAAGTGCAGTGAAATTCTGCTTCTTTATGGTGATCAATTGATACATATATGGATAACTACTATTCTTTGAATTATGTCTACAAAATTTTGAAACCTTCCAGGTCTCATTTATTCATACCTGTTTCTCTCACCACACTTTAAAATCCTTAAAATATGCTAACATTGCAGGATGTTTTTAATTGAAGAACATTTTTTAACATACTGGTACCAAACAGATAATAACTGCTGTTTAAATTATCACTCCCCTTAAAGAGATTCTGTATGAAATGATTGTATCTTTTCTATAAATTTTACCTTATTTTTCTTTTGAATAAAAGCCAGAAAGACTATGATAAAATCAATAGTAATGAGTACCTAGAATCAGAATTCCTGAATCTCAAACTCATCTGAGGTGTCACAAATTAATTTCTACCAGTAGATTCCTCCACCAGTGTATGAAATAGCTACTATTTTACTTAGTTACTATTCCAAGAACATGAGTAGCTTGTTCTTTTTGTAATTCTTTGGCAATGACAAATTAACAAAAATCCACTATGGAAAATATCCTGGCTTTGGATTTGCACAGAACAACCTATACAATCAATAGCTATTTAGAACATTTTTTTAACAAATGTTGACTAGATATACTTTTCTTTAAAAAAAAAAAAAATTTATTGGGCTTCCCCAGTGGTGTAACAGGTTGAGCGCAGTGCTCTGAAGCTGTCCACAGCCTCTGCAGTGCGGGTTCCATTCCCGCTGGCCAGGGAGATAGCCACATGGTGCGGCATACCTCTCCTGCTCGCCAGCTGCTCCCCTCAGCAGTGTATTTCAGTGATTCAGCCTGTTCTACTCCCCACTCTATCTCTGGTGAATCCTCTTACCCTCTTGCGCCTCTGGCCTGTACCCCAGATCTTGTATAAATAAATGAATCTTTGAAAAAAAAATGACCCATGATGTAAGAAAATAAATTAACTAATAAAAGAAAGATTTATTTATTTATGCAGATAGGAGCTGAGGTATAAGCCAGAGGTGTCGGGGGTGAGAGGATTAATTCACCAGAGACAGAATGGGGAACAGAACAGGCAGATTGACTGAAATACACTGCTCATGGGAGCAGCGGGTGAGACAGGAGAGGTCTGGAGAGGTCTGCTACACCACGAGGGTCACCTCCTTGGCCAGGGATCGAACTCGTGATGCAGTGGCCATGGATAGCTTCATAGTGCTGGGTCTTAACCCCTTGCACCAGCAGAGAAACCCCTAGATTTACTTTTCTTTGCCTCCTTGGAGTCACAGATCAAAGTAAAGAGAGACAGAAAAACAGAGAATTGTCACAAATTGGAGTCTAAAAAAATGTAACAAGTAAATGAAAAGTAGATCCTGGATTCCATAAGGAAAAAGAAACTTGGGTCAAACTGGCAAAATTAAATAAGGGCTGTAATTTAGCCAATAGTTTTGTGCCAATATTTATCTATTTTTGATAATTTTATATAAGTTAACATTAGGGAAACTGGGTAAGGAGTAGACAACAACTTTATGCACTGTTTTGGCAACTTTTTTGTAACTTGTGTAAGTCTAAAAAAAAAAAACTTTAACTGCTTTAGAAAATTCCTCAGGAAGTTGTTACTTCAGAGAGAGACATCATAGTTCTCAGTTTTTCCCACAGACCCAATTTCCCCCCCCAGTTTTGAAACAGAGCAGTGTTACTTCAGTCAAGCAACTGACAAGTTGAATAGAGAAAAAAAAAGTATATATATATATTTTTTTTTCAGTGTACCAGAATTAAACTTTGTTCAGTCATATGTTCGTATTTAGAGAAGCCCATTGGAAGTGAGACCCACTGAAAAAAAAGATTCACATTTATCTTCATATTTATGCCAGAGTATTTGCTCATCAAATGGAATATTGAGTTAAATTTGAATAAATAAAATGTAGACCTTATATGACAGCACTGTAATCCAATGGAGGAAGTAAATATACATGAACTTTGCTCAATGGGCGGTGAAGGGGATTCACTCTGAGAATTCTTTATAAGTGGCATGATTACAAGGAGGTCCTTTTGGCAGTTCAGTAATTTATACCTTGTTGTATAATTACCATTCATTAATCGCCTACCACAGACTTGCCCATTAATTTATCTCTAGCCTAATACAAAACTCAGCAAGGAAATGCCCCTAATTTACAGTTGAGAGAAGGGAGGCTCAGAAAAGTTAGGTAACTGGACTGATCCAGGTTTCACACTCAAACTGGGCTGTCCCCAAATGTATATTTATGTTATTTGACCTACCTCACAACAAATTCAACGCTTACTGAGCTGTGTCATAGTGATATTTCAGTAAAGTCTTTTGACATGTTTGCTAATTGTAAGAGATGTGGTGTTTCATTTGAACATAGTCATGTGATTATATTTTCTTCAAGGTCTTCTATTATTAAATTATTAGGTTCCTTTAGAAATAGAATATATTAAGCTAATAAATTACACATTTTATAGGTATATTTAACTATATTAAGATCCTGGAGTACTTTTTAATAATGTATACTATTGCAGTGTACTCAGTGGGCTTTTTCTTAAGGCTAGAAAAATACATCAATGATCTAAAAGAAGTAATTCAAGGTTTACTCTTTTTACTTTTAAAAATTTATTCCCTTATTTCTTTATTTACTATTCAGAACTTACTGAAAATTTTATGGGTGATCTCCTTAGTGTAAAGATCTCTCTAAATCAGAGATAAAAAATTACACTTATTCTGATCTCATTGAGAGTTTCTACTAAAAAACTTAATTATGGGCTTGGGATATGGGAAATATTCCGTTGAGTTTTCATTCTAGAATACAGATGCTCTACAATTGGATTGGTAAATGAGGATTATTTTCTTGATAAAGAGGGAAAGAAAACTTGACTGTTGTTGCTTTCACCTTACAATTAAAAGCAACATAATTAGATACTATGCTTTAGCGCCCTGTTATAAGATACAGGTCTAAACCTATCCCTTACATCATGAAACCAACAAGTTTCATTCCATGTGTCCAGGCAGCCCTGCTCAGTGAAGTTGAAAAGCATTAAGAGGAGTTCTGAGATCCTTTTTGCCTGAGTGGAAAATATACTTTCAAAGTTCTCCAATAAACATAGAACGCCAAGTCTCCTTACTTGAGTTTTCAAAGTGACAATGTGACTTACATGATCATTGTCTCCTAAACCTTCCAGATTACAAGAATCACCTAGAAACTCGAAAATACCTGTCCTAGGTAAGTCATCTAGAAAGTCTAATTTAATTATTTGGAGTAGAATGTGAAGATCCAAATTCTAAACAATCATCACAGATGATCAGGCATATTTGCGACACAAATTTTTAAAAGCTAAAATAAAATAAAGGCTCTTTGACTCTCATGGGGTATTATTAGTATACTAGAAAGAGTAGGAACTTTGCTGTTAGACAAATGTCAGTTTTCTTCATTTACCAGTTATGTAACCTCTCTTTCAACATCTGTTTTGGAAGGTAAAGATAATATCTATCTCTCAAATTTAAAGTATTTTGAAGAACCTAGGTTCTTGTTACACAACATGTGGTCTAGGAACCAGCAAGCAGTGGTCACAGAGAACTTGTTAAAAATGCAGAATCTCAGGCCCTGCCCCAGACCTACTGAATATGGTCCTATAGGATTCATTTGCACATTAAAGTTGGCAAAGTCCTGCCCTTCAACGAGTGTTCAAGAAATGCTAGATTTCTTTCCTTCTCATTACCCTTTTTGTACCAATGATTCAATTCAGCTGGGGCTCAGTGTCTGTCACAACCATGCCTTACTGTTGGTTTACGCCCATCAGGTACACCTTCAACTCTTGCACTGTGGAAAGGAATTTATAAATAAACAAATGTATGGGCTGGAAATCAAGTTAGTGCAAACGTAACTCTGAGGTTTTTACTCCCAGGCCTTTGCTGCTCCACGCTACTGAAGATGTGAATCCCACAACATACAGTTTTTCTTCTTTTCTAAATATAATCTCAGAGTTTCTATGTGCTTACTTCAAGCTTCCTTCAGTTTAGCAATTTTGGGGGGAACAGGGAATCCCTGTAGCTAATAATTAATGTAGTCACTAAAAATTTTGGGAAGATTTCATGAAAAGGTTTTGGGGTTTCTTTTTTTTTCCTTTTTATTTCCAGAATCCTGCAGAGTCAGACAAGGAGAAGTAGGTAGAACCTGTCTTACTGCATCAAAAACGTTTCCAGTAATTGCCTGCATGAAAATGTGCAGTGCGTGTTAGTACACGACAAATGAAATGAGACTATATTTTAAATGTAGGGGGTGTACTCAGAGAACAATGAAAATGGCTAGCTACAGCAATTAATATTTCAGTTGGAATGCTTTTAGTAAAACAGCTAATAAATTAGCTTAAAGTTAAAAAATAAACAGGTGAATTCTCAGATTGATAGATATTCCAGTCACAAAAACAAAGACTTTTTCTATGTTTATGAGGTTTATGTTCTTCTATGTTTATGTTTTCTTTTTCCGGACTCTTTACAAGGTTGCACAGGGATAGATAATTTCACATACCTGCTAGTCTATAAAAAGAAAAAAAAAAAAAAGAGGCTGCTTCTCTGATTCGTGCTTCTTAAAATGTGCTTTCCCTAAGAGAATTTATTCAACTCTGGTTGTCAGTGTTTGATCACTATTAAGTTCCTTTTAAAATACTCATTTTGATTTTCCCCTTACTACAGTTGAACACCTCTTCTTGGAGCCTTCTGATTTACTATATTCTGATCTAAGTGATTAAATGAGAAGCCTCGCTTCACACTGCAGACATACCTCTCTCATTTCTATGCTTTTGCAGAAAGTGGTAATGTGTTCTCTCACCTATTGCTCCCAAGTTCTTGGGAAAAAGAAGTGTGTATTGGGTCTACCTGGTGGAGCAGGTGGTTGAGCACAGCGCTGTGAAGCTGTCAGCAGCCTCTGCAGTGCAGGTTCAATTCCCGGCTGGCCAGAGAGATACCCACATGGCATGGCAGACCTCTCCTGTCGTGCCCGCTGCTCCCCTCAGCAGTGTATTTTCAGTCAATCTGCCTGTTCTGTTCCCCACTCTGTCTCTGGTGAATCCTCTCACTCCCCACACCTCTGGCCTGTACCCCAGTTCTTGTATAAATAAATAAATCTTCAAAAAAGAAAGAAAGAGGTATGTATAGAAAGTCTGGAACACAAAGTTGGGTAGGCCTGGAATTTCACATGGCTGGTCTTTGGATTTTTTGCCCACCCTTTGCAATATTGTAGAGGACAAATTTATCTATCCTCTATTTCAACAGGCTAACTTCATCAGTGGATATAAGGCACCTTGAAATTTAGAAAGTAGAGAGGAAGAAGTGTTATTTCACTAAAATCAATGGGTCATCAAAGAATTATCTTCAAGATAAGGGCTTTTTGTACCTTAATTCACTAAACAAACTATTCTTTATGTTACAGGCCAAATTGTGTTGGGCTAAAATTCACAAGTTGAAGCCCTAACCCCCCATTACTTCAGAATGTGACTTTACAGAAGTAATCAAGGTAAAACAGAGACACTAGGGTGAATCTTAACTCAACATGACTGATATAAGAAGGAATTTGGACTCAGCTACTCATAAAGGGAAGACAATGTAAAGAGACAGAGAGAAGAGACAGACATTTATGAGCCAAGGAGAGAGGCCTAGATAGATCATTCCCTCACTGAAAGAATCAGTGCTGCTGACACTTTAGTTTTAGATTTCTAACCTCAAGAACCAGGACACAATACATTTCTGTTGTTTACGCCTCCCAGTTTGCAGGTCTTTGTTATAGCAGTCCTAGCAGACTGAAACTTTTCATGAACCACTGGGAAGAGAAAACATCCTGATGTTATATCTATCAGGATGAGGGCAGCAAAACAAGATTACTGATTTGATAATTTTTATTAATTCTAACTTTGGCTAGCTTTTAGCTTAATATTAAATATAATGGGTCCTCAAATAATGTTATTTAGATGAACGTCATTTCACTTGAAGTAAGAGTTTCCAAGAACTTATCTACAAGGGTAAAGTGGGATTTACTGCATGGACAATGTAGTTATATTGCCACAGTTCAGGAATGCTTTAACTTGTATTATTTCATTGTCATTACAAAATACCTTCTCTTTCATTAGCTCAGTTGATATTCACAGAAACCTTAGCAATTTACCCTCAAGAATGGAGTCATCGCCAAGTATAGAAATGTCTCATTACTATCTGTCATAAGCTCTGATGATCTTCCATATCCTTATGGAACTGGGTGTTTTGTTTTGTTTTGTACACTACCCTGGGGAAGTTATAGATTTGACAGTGTTAAGTTCATTTTGATGATTGTAAAGGAAAAGGCAAAGATCTTGAAGAAAGGGGTAATGATTAACCATCCACATGACCAAGTTAAAAGATGCCTGTAATGCAGGAGTGACTAAATGCAGCTCTTAGTCAACTCAGGATTGAATTAGAAGATTTGCCTTACTTAATCCAAACTTCCTAAAAGGCCACTTGCTTTTTAAACTGAATATCTGCCCAGAAGTCACCAGGTACCTGAAAAGTATAGTTTAGACTGGAATTTGTGTTATAGAAGCTGGCAAACTTTTTCTAGAAGGGTCAGAAAATAAATAATCAGCAGCTGACAGGGTTCGTTTTCTGCAGTCAGTCTCAACTATTCAGCTTTTGATATGAGTAAAAGCAAGCCTAGAGGATGATAAACAAATGAGTGTGCTGTGATCTGATCAATCTGTATTTGTGGACACAGAAATTTAAATTTCGTTTCATTTTCATGAGTCATAAAACAGTAATTTTCTGACCACTTAAAAGTAAAAATCATTCTTAATCGAGCAGGTCCTACCAAAAAACCATTTGCAGTTTGGATTTGACCTGTGCCTTCTGTTTATCCAACCTCTGATATAACACATTTCCCCTCCAAACAATGGAAGCCCATGAATTCATAACCAAAATAATTTTTTAAATGTCACCCAATTAGATGGGTTTTGAGGGAAAACTCATTTAAAGGAATGGGAGCTTTTTAATATAAGCCCCTCAAAAGGGGAAGCTGCTTTGGTCAATGAGGACACGGGTGAATGGAAGGCAGTCCAAGAAAACCACCTTCTTTACTATTTGTAGCCTGGAATACTTTTCTAAAATCCATAGGATAGTTTTAAAACCACTGTTTTTCAAAATGCAGTCCAAGATTACTACTTAGAGAACAAATGTAGACTATAATTTAGGTCCAATAACATGTTTTTGAAAATATTATATAAAGTCTCTTTCAGCTGGATGAAGAGTCCTACCCCATTGTTTAATTGCTGAGTGACTGTGCTCCTAGCATTCCCTTTCAAATTAAATTTTAATTTTGAACTAATTTTAGATCTACAGAATCATTGTAAAAATAGCAGCAGAAAGCTCTTTCATCATCAATTTTTTAACATTGTGCCATACTCACACATGCACACACAGTTTTTTCTTTTTCTGGGCTCTGTCGGGGTAGATTCCATACATCACATCCTTCACCCCTTACTATTTCAGTTTGTAGTTGCTAAATTCTCCACTCCTTTTGGCATACAACTCTGAGTCACAAAAATTCCTTTATTGTGATCTAATCGTGAAGTTTATATCCTTTCCTAGCCTTAAATCAACGTGGTCGATATTTACGGTTTTTGTATGTTACAGATTTTCAAGTATTTCTAGCCTACAAGATTCCCTGTTTCTTGTAGTTAAGTAGTGAGAGTTTCCCAATTCTTTCTCTTTCCTCACATTTTGTTCCTCTAACCCCTCTACCTTATCTCTATTTTTCTGGTAAGGAGTGACCATAACCGAATTATAACTTTGCTCCATGCTGCAACCTGAAACTTACCCACCCAGAGTTCAGCTATTATCTCTAAACCTCTTATAATTACCACTGTGTTCATATCATAATAGAGGACTGGTCATTTTATTACTTCTATTTTTAAAATTCATTTTCAATTTGAGTTTAGTGTAATTTGAGTAGCTAAAGGAAGTACCACAAGTAGAAATAATTCATGCATAGAATTAGTGATTCCAAACAGTTATGCTTCCTCATGTGAAGTTTTTGTAACCTGCATAGGAATTTGCTGATGTTAGATATGAGTTTGTGTTCCAGTTCTGCTATTTATCAGGCAAGTAATCTTTGCTGGTAAGCTAATTTCCCACAACTTTGGTTACCACATCCGAAATGACACCCAACTTATCTATCTGCCTTGTCTACTGATGGATTCTTTTGAGAATAAAGTGATAAAGAATACGTGAAATGACTTTATAAGAAATGCGAGAGTGTTTTTATTTTTTAAAGATTTATTTATTTATGCATACAAGAACTGGGGTACAGGCCAGAGGTGCGGGGGCGGGGGCATGAGAGTATTCACTAGAGACAGAGTGGGGGGCAGAACAGGCGGATTGACTGAAATACACTGCTGAGGGAAGCAGTGGGTGAGACGGGAGAGGTCTGCTGCACCATGTGGATCACCTCCCTGGCCGGGGATTGAACCAGTGCTGCAGTAGCTACAGATTGCTTCATAGTGTTGTGGCTTAACCCCTTGTGACACCAGGGAGGCCTGCCAGAGTGTTTTTAAAACAGCATATCTTCAAATACTCAGAGTTGGAAGGGACCTTAGAAATTATCCACTGTAAGTGGGTCATTTTGCAGATGAGCAAACTAAAAGCTAACAACTAAATAATTAATTCAGTCATTGAGCTGTTTGGCAGAGCCAGTTTCCTAGTTCCTAAAACCATGCTTTTTACATCTCAGCAAACTGCCTTCCTAAACAGAGGCCACCTTTCCTTTTACTCATGTTTATCTTCTCCACAGCAAAATTGGATATGAAAAATACGATCCTAAGAACCAAAAATATTTTTAAAACACTGATTGTACAGACTTTGACTAAGTATACAAGTTAAGAAAGAGCGGATAATACAAAGAAAATGTGCAAGGATTACAGGTAACTTAGAATTTTACTCGACATTATTTGAAATATTTGTTTGGAAATCATTTTTGCTCCCTGTGGTGTAGCTTTTATAAAAGTGCCAATAAGGAGGATTTATGTTAAGCTTGAGTAGATTAGTCCTTAGTTCAAGGTCAATAAATAGTTGTCAATAATCATTTTTCAACTGATTTAATTACAAAGATGCTAACACCAGTATAGCAGGTTAATAGTACAGTAGTCCTAGCTTAAGCTCAGTTCAACATTAATCTGAAAATTTAGACTTGTAATTATTGAAAGGATACTAGCATAATTTTTATATGAAGTAGGCCACAAATTAATTTGCTTATAGTGTTGAGTGTTAGAAGAATCCCCTTTTGAACATAGGGATACTGTGTCCATTCAAATAGAATCTTATTGTAGAATTTTTAAAAAGTAAGAAGCACAGACAGTCTTGAAGTTCACCACCTAAGATTTTCACACTGTTCTGATAGCAAGTTTTCACTGTGTAACCTACATAATTCATACTTTTATTCAAATAAATTACATAAGGAAATATGACTGTCAATCAGAGAAAAGACTGCAATTTACAAAGTTCAGCGCATTGTCCTAGAATATTGTATCTGAGAAGACACTCAAAATTCCTGTCAGGCTGGTCTTCTGCAACTTCATACTCAAGAGTCTTTCCACTATCCTCGGTTAAGCTTTGAAAGACCAGATTGAGGATTTTATATGTATTTTTCCATAGGTAATGAACTTAAAATAAAACTCATCTGAGTTTGTGTTTCCAGATGGTTTACTTACTAATCATGGGTATATAAACTGAAGGACAAAGTCAGTTTTACATTGTTTTATTGATCTCTGTTTTGATAAATGAGGCAACTTACAAGAAATAACAGAATTTGAAAGTCCATTTTCAAGCAAGAAGTTTAATTTTCTTTTTAATTTAATAATTTGTGCCCACAAATAAAAGCTCAATATGTTAATCCCTTATCAATGATGGAGGTGAACTTCCTAAAAAGTACTGTGCTTGGCAAATCCACTGTGGTTATGATCCTAATGACAAAAAAACATAGAGCTTGAGGAAAAAAATGCATGCCATCAATATATTACATGTGTTTTCAACTCAGTAAATAAGAGTAGAGGGCTTCTGTTATAGAAAGAAACCAGATTTGCTATTATTAATACTTTCTAGTGTATCGCCCTTTTCCTAAACCTTTATCCACTATTCAGAAAAAATTGCTGAATTAGATTGTCAAGTTAACATTAAGTTATCAGACTGTAATTCTACTTAATGCTTTCAAATCAGCCCTTCCTATCTTGAAATTCACTTTCTCTTACTACCACTTTCCTTTGTTTCTTGCAAGTCTCAGCAAATGCAAATGCAAATGCTTGTGTAATACCCAATGTTTTTTACGAGGTCACTCAATCCTTTAGTACTAGGTGAGAGAGAAGGGTAGCTGGTCTTGAAGGCATATACAGAGAGGGTGGGGCACAGCACAGAACTGGCCATGAGCCTCTACTGGTCTGTGTCCTCTGCACTGGACAATGCTTCTACAAATGGGACAGGATGTAGTCACGCCTTTGCATAAATGAATCCAGATTTTACATAAATGAATCTCAGAGTTTATAGCGTAAACCTCCAGATCCTACTAATCAGAATTTGACCCAAGGAGATAGAAGATGTTTTTATTCTTAACTTTTTCATGGTAAAGCTAGGTTTGAAGGATTAGCATTGACCTAAGCGTCCAGTGAATTGGAGATAATTCACACCCTTATTGTGAAGAGCCAGCCTGAATTTCCACTCAGTAGCAGGGTAAAAAAGCTGGTTTTAAGAAAACAGAGGCCTGTAGGGACCTGCTGGAGGTCGAACACACCTGCCACTTTACTGATTAGAAGCTGGAGCAACGAGCCCACAATGCCTGGGGGAGCCCATCCAGGAAGAATCCTTAAGGTTGAGCCACGGCACCATTAACCCCACCTTTCCTTATGATCGTCAGGCTCTCCTCCTCATTAATTAAATAAATATCTGTCCTTGCCTTGGGGAAGAGCAAAGAGGATGAAGGAAGAAAAAGAGAGAAAGAAAAAGTAAATACATTGTCCCTGGGAGAGCAGAGCAGGTGTCCTTTTCATTATTAAAACATGAATAGCAAATGTTAAACACCCCCCTTCCAATCTGTAATAGTCAGAAAATTAATAACCACTATTATTTTGGACCTATTTCCTTTTTCTCTGCATTTTGTTTTATCAAGCAGTATTGATTTCGTAGTGTAATCGCGCAGCTATGAAGTTCCAAATATCTATCTTAAATATGGTAGTGAGCAAAGACAGCCTAAATGATTTTCAATTAACTTCTCTCGTTTTAAGAAGATAAGGTTATGTCTAAGGGTAAATAAAAGGTTTTCACTAGATTTCTACTGGCAATTTATTTATTAATACAGTGAGAGAAGATCTTTCCACTTAAGTTGACATGCTCTTCCTAGAGAAATAGCCATTAAAATATCCTTCTACATTGATTGCAAGGAGTCTTTCAATATCCCCTGCACCAATTCTAGTGTCTGTGTATCCAATAGTAATATTTATAGTATTTGCATACTACTAGTATATAAAATAAAGAGGGCACTGAATTGTAACTGAACATCCTAACAGGCAAGTATGCCCTGGCAGGACCTCTAATGCACCAGGTGATCAAGTGTCTCTGAACAGATTCTTATTATACAACAGGAAAGTAGCAGGTCCCTTAAATTTGGTAGAGATTGAAGTGGTTAACTTATTTCCAGAAACAAATTGTTCCACAAGAGGAATATATATTTTTTTAAGATTGTTTTTTATTTATGCATACAAGAACTGGGGTACAGACCAAAGGTGTGGAGGAGGTGAGTGGATTCACCAGAGACAGAGTGGGGAGCAGAACAGGCAGACTGACTGAAATACACTGCTAAGCAGCAGGTGAGTCAGGGGAGGTCTGCTGCACTATGTGGGTAGCTCCCTGGCCAGGGATTGAACTCGCGTTTCAGTGGCTGCAGATAGTTTCATAGGTTGCATCTTAATCCTTGCACCACCAGGGAGGCCCAAGAGAAATATTTTTTGAATGTCAAGTCTCTCCCAGAGACACTCACCAAAAACACATTGGACAACCCAGAAAGAAAGTGGGCACTTCACACATACACAAAAAAAACAACAATCCAACAATGTTTATCATTATATAATTTATAATTATATAATATAATTTATTAAATTAAATATAATTTTATAATTAATTCATTGAATTATGTATGTATTAAATTATATAATATAATTTAAAACTACAATGGGATATCACTATACACCCATTAGAAAGACTAAACTCTAAAACCCGGCTATTCCAGTGTAGATGATAATGTAGAAAAATGGGAACTCTCATACATTGTTCAGAAGAATGCAAAATGGAGCAGTGACTTTGGAAAACAGCATGGCAATTTCTTTAAAAAGATAGACATAATGCCTGCCATATGTTATGTCACTCTCAGGTATTTACCATGGAGAAATGAAAACATATGTGCTCATAAAGATTTGTACTTTAATGATCAAATCAGGTTTATTTCTAAGTCAAAAATGGAAACAACTGAAATATGCACCAAAAGGGGCTAAACAAATTGTGATACAACCATACAGTGGAATACTACTTAGCAGTAAAAAGGAATGGATGATAGATGTTCAACACCACATGGATGAATTTTAAAATCAGTAGTTGAGGGCCTCCCCTGTGGTGCAGCGGTTGAGCGCTGGGTTGCGAAACTGCCCGCAGCCTCTGCAGCGCCGATTCCATCCCCGGCCACTGGGCAAGGGTCCCACATGGCGCGCAGACCTCTCCTGCCGTGCCCTCTGCTCCCCTCAGCAGTGTATTTCATCAGTCTGCCTGTTCCGTTCCCCGCTCTGGCTCTGGTGAATTCTCTCACCCTCCCGCGCTTCTGACTGTACCCAGTGCTTGTATAAATAAATAAGTAAATCTTTAAAAAAAATAAAATAAATTAAAAAAATAAAATCAGTAGTTGAGTGAAAAAACTCAGAAAAAGAAAGACCACACACTGGATGATGCCATTTACATAAAATTCCAGAAAACATTCATTTTTCTATAATAATGAAGCAGATGGAAGGAGGTAGAGGCAGAGAGGGACTACAAAGAAGCAAAGGAAACTTGAGACTGATGATTCATTATTTGACTGTGGTCAAATAATGTTACTGGATGAAATTGTTCTCTCTAGATGCATGTGGAAGGTACCTCAATAAGATTAAATCTCAACAGGGCCTTCCCTGGTGGCGCAGGTGATTGAGCTCCACGCTGTGAATCTGTCTGCACCGTCTGCAGCTCTGGTTCAATCCCAGCCGGCTGGGGAGGGTCCCACATGGCACAGCAGACGTCTCCTGTCTCGCCCACTGCTCCCATCAGCAGAGTATTTCGTCAGTCTGCCTGTTCTCTTCCCTGCTCTGGCTCTGGTGAATCCTCTCACCTTCCCACGCTTCTGGCCTGTACCCCTGCTCTTGTATAAATAAATAAATAAATCTTTAAAAAAAAGAAAAGATTAAACCTCAACATAACTCAATAAGACTGGGGAAAAACACCTTGAGAAACCTAACATTTAAGGATATTTAGATTTAGGTCCTTTCCTGGCCCCTTTACAGGAGAGATGTCTTTGTTCCATAGGAGACATATACCTACCTACTGTGTTTGGAAAATTGTATCATGGATTTTATGCAGCCTCCAGTTAACCAAAATTTTGCTTAGAGCTGAAATAACTGATCTTTCTGATAAAATACATATAATCATATCAAGATAGCAGGAGTTCTTTAATCAGATATATAGCTTACTCAACAATGCAAAATGGGTTAGCATATGTCTCCATATGAGAATATGTACTGGATCTTGATTGAGTACAGCAAACCCATAGCTGGAGGACATGTGGACAGTAGTCCTGTTATCAGGTTGGCTGAATATGCAAATAGTGAAATTATATAACAGCTCCATTCTTAAAGAAAGAATTCTTTTTTTTTTTTAAAGATTTATTTATTTATTTATTTATTTATTTATTTATTTATTTATTTATTTATTTATACAAGCACTGGGTACAGTCAGAAGCGCGGGAGGGTGAGAGAATTCACCAGAGCCAGAGCGGGGAGCAGAGCAGGCAGAAGGACCGAAGTACACTGCTGAGGGGAGCAGCGGGCGGCAGGAGAGGTCTGCGCGCCCTGTGGGACCCTCCTCCGGTGGCTGGGGAGTAGCTGGGGATCGAACCGGAGCTGCAGAGGCTGCAGGCAGCTTCGCAACCCAGCGTTCAACCGCTGCGCCACCGGGGAGGCCCATTAAAGAAAGAATTCTTAAAGAAAGAATTGAATTAAATTATTACTTGATTAGACTCCTGAATTTCCCAGATTTCTATTACTAGGTGTAGATCTGTCCTTTCTAATATTACCTTGTTTAAACACTTTTGTGACTTTCAAAATTTTTTAAGGCAATAGTTCTTTTATCAAGTGTAATCTCACTCAAAACACCCATCTCAATCACTACTTCTGCCATAGATAAAAGCAGAAAGTGATGACAACACATTTGTTTTATAAGGATATATTTCAAATCCTTACCCATGGGTATAATGTAATTAGAGAATAGTAACCATAGACTGGCCATGTAGGATTTTGTGGATGATTATTGCTGATTTATCAACCTCTTCATCCATTTCTATATTTTTCTTGGATTGCAGAGTTCTAGAATTTTCTGATACATATAAGTAAGCAATTTTAATTTTTTAAAATCAGTGCCCAATGAAAACTGAGTGTACGTCTCAATTTAACTGATCCAGAAATTGAGAGGATGTTAACAAATGTATGCCTTTAAGTTGAATCGCAGATAATATCTAAAAACTGATTTCATTCCTTCCCCCAAAAAATGCAAGCAAGCAACACCCAAAATTTCCAATAGGTGTTGACATTATCTAATATGACAGTATCACAACTCAGTGGGCTTTGTGTTTGTTATTGCACAACTTTTACTCCAGGGTAAGCACACGCAAAGCCTCTCCTGGTATTTCACAATGGTGTACACATGTTGTAACAGTGTTTTTACTTGTACAGTTTTATGTGTCCAGACACGTGAAAACCTAAATTAAAGTTGAAAAAAGAAAAAGCTGACTCAGATCCGAGTAACAAACTCAAATGCCAGTGGAGCAACATAAGAAGTTCAAGTATCTGATCCAGATGGCAAAGGTGAAAAGATTTTGCAGACATAATTAACACTCCTGATTAGTTGACTTTGAGTTGCTCAAAAGGGAAATTATCCTTGGTGGGCCTGAATTGTTCAGGTGAACCCTATAAATGAAGGTCTACAGATCAGTAGTAAAAGTCAGGTCCCCAAGAGTTGTAAACTGCAAGGAATAACTATGTAACACCACATAAGGTTGGAAGAAGACCTGTCTCAACTGAGTCCCTGGTGCCAGTCACCTTGAATATGTTCAAGAGCAGGGAATTTAACTAAACTGTACCCAGATTCCCAGCCCATGGAAACTCCATTAAAAATGTGTGTAGTTTTTTTTTTTTTTGAAGATTTATTTTTATTTATGCATAAGGAACTGGGATCTAGGCCAGAGGTGCGGGGGGCAGTGAGAGGATTCACCAGAGTGGGGAGCAGAACAGGCAGATCCACTGAAATACACTGCTGAGGGGAGCAGCAGGCAAGACAGGAGAGGTCTTCTGCACCATATGGATTAGCTCCCTGGCTAGGGATCAGGATGGAACCCATGCTGCAGTGGCTGCGGATAGCTTCATAGTGCTGAGACTGAACCCCTTGTGTCACTCCTTGTTCAAATGTGTATAGTTTTATGATGCTAAATTTGCAGTAACTTGTTATCCAGCAATAGAAAATGAGTGCAGATGCTGTATTCTTGGACAAATAAATATGTGAACACTGCAGGGTTATTATTATTCAGTGTTAAAAATTATTTAAGTTCAGGGCCTCCCCTGGTGGCGCAACGGTTGAGCGCTGGGCTGGGAAGCTGCCCGCAGCCTCTGCAGCGCCGGCTCGATCCCCAGCCACCGGCGAGGGACCCACATGGCGTGGAGACCTCTCCTGCCGCGCCCGCTGCTCCCCTCAGCAGTGTATTTCTGTTCTGTCTGCCTGTTCTGTTCCCCGCTCTGGCTCTGGTGAATTCTCTCACCCTCCTGCACTTCTGACTGTACCCAGTGCTTGTATAAATAAAAATTAAAAAAAAATTATTTAAGTTCAAAAGTATAGCAAAGAGTAATCTCAAAACTCAGACCAAATAAAGAAAAAACAGTATGAATCATTCAAAATTATATACTACTAGAGGGCCTCCCTGGTGACACAAGGGGTTAAACATAGCACAACACTATGAAGCTATCCACAGCCTCTGCAGCATGAGTTCCATCCCAGGCTGGCTAGGCAGCTACCCACATGGTGCAGCAGACCTCTCCTGTCTCACCGGCTGCTCCCCTCAGCAGTGTATTTCAGTCAGTCTGCCTGTTCTGTTCCCCACTCTGTCTCTAGTGAATCCTCTCACCCCCCACACCTCTGGCCTGTACTCCAGTTCTTATATGCATAAATAAATAAATCTTTTAAAAAATTATATACTGCTAAAGCTGAGGAAACAACATGTGAAGATCTCTGCAAAAACAAGGTAAATTAGCAACTTGAAATGGACTTCAATGAAACATCGATTTATAACTATTGGAGGGTGTTTTATTATGAAAAAAATGAGCTTATATCTTAAATATGCATGAATTACAAGGTAAAAAATTTAACTTTACAGTGGAGGAGCTTGCCAGACACCAGATTAATCAAGTGATCAAAGTTTACATCACCAGTAATGAGATAACTTGAAATTGTGTTTCAGCTGGGCTGGTGCAATGTCATGAGAAGACCACAGCACCATTTCTGCCATGATCCTGCCAAGCTGCACAATACCTGAATTTAATCATGAGGAATAATAGACAAACCCCAACTGAAGGACATTCCACAAGATAACTGACCTGCAATCTCCCAAAGTTTCAAGATGATGCAAGCCAATGAAAGATTGAACTCTTTCATCTTTGGCAGAGACTAAAAAGACGCGACGACCAAATGCACTATGTGATTCTGGACGAGGTTCTTTTGCTACACAGGGCATTGGTGAGAGAACTGTTGGGGTCTGAGGATCAAAATAATATGCCAGTGTTCACTTTTTTATTTGTGTAGCTGCATTGTGGTTATTATGGGGGGGGGGAATGTCCTTGTTTGCAGAAATTACACATGAAATGCTTGGGGGTTATTGGACATCATGCTGTGAATTTCAAGTGAGAAAAATAACGTTCTTGAACATTTTTCTGGATGTTTGAGTTTCTATTAAAACACAGGTACAACAGGGAAATGCAAATCAAAACTATAATGAGATGCCATCTTACACCTGTGAGAATGGCGCATATTAAAAAAACTAGCAACAACAAATATTGGTGAGGATGTGGAGAAAAAGGAACTCTCCTGCACTGCTGGGGGGAGTGCAAACTGATCTAACCACTATGGAGAACTGTGTGGAGATTCCTCAACCTACTAAAGATAGAGCTTCCATATGATCCAGCAATTCCTAGGTATTTACCCAAAGGACACAGAAACAGTAATTCTAAAGGGCACCTGCACGCCTATGTTTATAGCAGCACTATTTACAATAGCTAAGCTAAACAACCCAAATGCCCAAAAATAGATAACTGGAGCAAGAAGATATGGTACATATACACAATGGAATATTACTCAGCAATCAAAAAAGACAAACTCATGCAATTTGTAGCAACACGGATGGAGCTGGAAGGGATCACGCTCAGCGAACTAAGCCAGAAAGAAAAAGAAAAATATCGGGTGGTCTCACTATAGCAGGAATCTAGAAAACCTAAATAAAGGACCAGGAAAAAGAATAACTATAATAAATAAAAATCAAAATCAACAGAGACATAAACACTATGGCTGGGGTGGGGGGGCCGCAGGGGGGGCGGGGTAGAGAAAGGATTAGGATCAAAACAAGGGGGGTGGGAATTGTATGGGGACTATAACCAAGATGAAAATGCATACATCGTGCAAAAATGAAAAATGATGTAAAAATATATAAAATAAAATAAAATAAATGAAAAAAAAAACACAGATACACTGAAAACTACATACTTCCAGTTTTAAGGAGTTGTGTATTTGGGAACCTCTAAAGTACTTCTCATGGAGAGCTACTTATAAAGTCTTTGTTTTGCCATTTTCCCAAAAATAACACAATGTTAATCAAACTATCTCTCCTTTATTTGGCAACCATACAACTTTTTTTATATATTTTTAAGATTGTAAAATTTATCCTTTTTTTTGTGGTTTCACTAATTGCGTACCTTTCTTCCTTGTGCCAGATCATGATCTGTGTAATCTTAGATTTTGCAAAGTTTGCAAAAGATACTTGCTAAAATAAGCACAAATTTCTCTTTTCATATTTTCATGCATCCATTAATTTTCCACATCTATTTAAAATGTAATTCAATTTGGAATTTCAGTCCTTATGCATCTTCAAATACTATTTATTATTCAGGACAGTTAATCACTATATTCTACATATCAACTTAAGCCATGACAGCCTAACTACAAAGCCCTGGCCCAAACAAATATAGTCTCTAATTGTTCGTTTTTAATATCATCTGCTTGAACAGAAACATCTTCTATTTAATGTAAATTAATTTAATATTAATTTTTTAAAGTTTATTCAATTCTTTCTATCAATCTATTTCTTTCAAAGTTATTTTATGCCCACTGTCTTTTGCTTTGTTTTTTTCATGTTAAGAGCTTTCCTCAAATCCATGGGGATCCTGGACTGCCCATATTAGAGAGTTAAACAAGAGAAAGCTGTTTGAAAACTCTGTGTACATGGGTAGGAAAGATTTTAAGCATGTCTTGAAAAAATTAAGAAATAATATAACCCACAGAAAGCAGGGTATTTATGTCCCAAGAAAAGAATAGGGGATAAGTGCTGTTGAGTTAAATCATATCCTCTGAGAAAAATCTCATATAAAGAATGGGAAAAATAGGAAAAGAAGTAAAACCCTTAGACCAACCAGGTAAAGCACTTGGAATGTAATCAGTTGAAGGACTTTAATCAATTAAGTTATAGTGAGAAGGTAGCTGAAGACCCTAAGAATAGGGTGGTGTGTTCAAAACGATTGAAAAAAATATTTGGAAGTACATTAAGAACAGGCTGCTGTGCTGACAAATCTGGTGATATTTCAGTGTTAGTTCAAGGAAGAAAATCGTGCTACTTTATAGGGGTGAAAAAAGACACAGGGCAGGATCTGCCTCTGTTCATGAAGACACTAACTCTGAAGTATCAGTGAGTAAAAGGAACATTAACATTTGACATGCTGATTATCTTTCCTATTTCTATAATCCAATTATCTCTGCAAGGGCGATGCTAAAAACTCCACCAGCAAGCCTCTTCCCTCACATCCCCATTGAGGTATATCTTGAATGATTAAATTAGCACTCCAAATTGATTATTCCTCTGTCAAAGAAAATTCACATTACATGATGGTCACTCAAGACTCCCGTTTCAAGTGTGTTCAGAGATTTTTCTCATTGCTCATCTGTTCCATGACAAAGCAAGGGTAGGCAAAAGTAGATCTAAATAAAATCGTGTTTCTTTCCAATCATATTATCGACTTTCCTTGGGATCCCTCTCCCCCAACACTACAATGTAGACCACAGTGAATATCAAAACTTGCTTCTCTTTACAGAATTATTATACTAGTATCTTATCCTTCTGTCTTATTAGATAGAATCTAATCTTAGAAATAGACTTTATAATCTGGTTTTTCTGCTAAATTTATCATTGATCATTTGAATATTTTCCAAACTTCTCAGGAAAAAAAAAACATGATTTTGAAGCGTAATATCTAGAGGGACAATTTTCAGCACTCACAAATGATACTATCATTTAAATTATTAAATGATAGTATCATTTAAATTATTGTTCTTATGTTACTTAAATATGTAAAAATATAAAACTTGTTTTAGCCTCGCTATATTTATGGTTCATATGTACTTAAAAACACTGAATAAATGTATAAGTTAAATACCAATAAAGTTGTCAAATATAGCAATCAAATTAAATCAATGTACTTTATGAATGACTTTCCCTCCAGAAGTCAAATCACCAATCATAAGGTGAATATTATACAAATTACCATTACTTAGAATGTTTGGGTTTCGTCTGTGGGATACTACCATGTTTTTGAGTTACGCAATTTTCTGATTGAATGACTGCAAAACTTTTATTTCTTGTACCTTGAAGTTTTTTGATTTTTATATTTTACAACATCATAATTCACATATTGAATTGGCATTTCTTGCTTTATCACTAGTCAACGTCATAAAAAGTATCACTACTTCTTAACAACTAGATCAATCTTGGGTACTGAAATGAGGTGCCATGACTCAGATACTTGGTGGCTATGCAAACGGTCCATTTTCTACTTTTTTTATATGTATGTAAGTTTATACACACCCACATATAAGTATAGTTATACTGATGTTAGGGATTCTTTTTTATTTTTTCAGTAAAAAAGATTATTGTTTAAACCTTTCACATCAAAATTTTGTTTTTATAAATTTTGCCTTTTTTGTAAAAATTTGTTGTACAAACTTTGTTTTGTTTGGAAAGGATTGCCAACTTGTGTATGTCTATGTATCTCAGTTATAGGAATGTTGATCAAGGCGCTCTCTCCCCCAAACCCCTTATTCTACTCAGAGGACAGCTGCAATGAAATGGACAAGTTCAAAGATAATTTACAGATCATACTCCCTTGGAACTGGAACTTCCATTGTGCCAAGCAAGGTGATCTCTTGAAATGCTTCCCCTTCCATCAGAAATGAAAAGCGTATCTCTTCTGGTCTGCTCCTGCTAGAGAGAGCCCATCCACCAGTCTCCTTGACTCTCTCTTCCCTTCTCTCTCTGTTTTACTCTTCCACTTTCTTATCCAGGAATCTTAACCTTGGGAAATGAACAATTCTTAGCAAGATTTGCATAATCCATTGAGGGGGGAAAGAATTGTATTTCAGCTTTCTGTTGCAGGTTTTCCAAAATCCAAATAATGGTTTACTCAAAAAATGGTCTAGTTTTGCATATAATCAAGAAGTCTGAAGACGTATAGTTGCAAGATTTGGTTCAGCTGCTCAAAATTTTTATTCAGGCTTTTCATCTTCTGTATCAGCTATTTTTAGGGTATTGGTGTTTTATCTTTATGTTTTCATTTCATAGTTGCCAACTAGTTTCACTGTTTCTGATATCAAGTGCATGTTTAAGGCAGAATCAAAGGGTAGAGAATGCAAGAAACATCGAATCATGTTTTTTGTTGTTTTGTATTAATCAAGAAAAAAAACCTTCTTAGAACCACTCCTGGTTCCACCCTGTTCTCACCTAAACTAAACTGGAGAGTATATTTTACAGTAGGGGTGGGCAAGAAGAATCAGTTGGTCATGGTTGTTGGGTTAGGTCAACTTACATGTCTACTACAGATGGTGCCTGAGAAAGACCTTGGATAACCACTGTTCCCACGCACACTCCGAAGCACAGACTTCCAAGCTACACAGAATATGTGACATTAATGACTGATGATTAGAGATAAGCAATATGGGGATTCAAGATTGATTTTACAATTATGATTAACTTGCTGGGGAGTTTTGAGGTAGATGAAGGTTTGTCTAGAAGTGTTTCAACTGGGATCATTAGGACATATCTTAGGTTCTGTATTAGTTTTTTTTAACTATGCTAAAAAGTACCACAAATTAGGGGAAAATTAGAAATTAGTAAAGCCAAAAAAAAGAATGCTCTGAGAAGATCTTTGTCAAAGAGTCTAAAATAAACGAAAAGATGTTGAAATATATGTGTGTGTATAATTTCAGAGTATATTAGGAGTAAAGTTATTTGAAGTCAAAGAGCAGAAACATAAATGTTGATAAATATACTAATTCAGGAATAGCTGTTTTGAAAGTCATTTTCGGTTACATTTTTTGTGATACATATTTCACAAAATTTGAGGAATTCACTAGTCCAAGTTATTTTCAATTCATATAACAGACTTCTCTAAAGAAAACATAATAACTGTCTTATAATCAAATGTTTCTAAAATGAATTTAAGCTTCATTTAACTAAGTCAAATTTATTATTATATATCTCTTGCGACACAGAAACTTACCCACATTTTCTAAAACTATAACAGTAGTTAATATTCTGATTTTATATAATCTGTGATGACTACTTCCATTGAGAAGAAAATAAGCTATTCATTATTTTGAGATTAAACAATTTTCCATCCATATCTAATGACCAGGTAGGCCCAATAACAGACAATGGGTGAGCATGAAGAATAACCTTCTAAATGAGCAGGGAAAGGAAGACAATTAAATAACTAATTAAAATGAAGTACGAAAAAATGGACAGGGAAAATACTGAACAAATGGTAGTGTGAAAGAAAGTATACAACCTTGGGGTCCAGGGGTGCAGGCGCTGGTGGGTGCAGGGAAGGACCCAGAGGAAGCCATCTAAAGTGAGTCCTAAGGTATTGGCAGAAATTAGCCAAGTGAAAGTTGCTGGGGTGGGGGTGTGAGCAAAGGAGTTTTTCCACCCTGAAGTAGCAGCAAGTATGACACATATTTTCTGATCTACTCAGTACCACTCTACCACCCCTTGTGAACAGCAGCCATAGTTAACCCTATTTCTCATGAATCATGTGTTCTGGCATTCTGATGTTTTGCAACTAAAATGAAGGTTGAAAATATCACTATTTTAGTGTTAAGTGGTATCTTAAGACTGAAATCTAAAGATCTGCCCACTGCTAGAACAGCACTATCTATTTTTAAGAAAGTAAATTGAACAAGCATCTCTCTACCCCTTAATTCGAAACACTACTACTCACTTACCTGTAGTGAATGTAACAACTAGCAGAAAAATTTGAAAATACCAGACTATCTTCTCAAATAACTTCCCTTGGTTCAAAATTTACCTCTCCTTGTTTTCTCTTGCCTTTCAAGTAATTAACTCATCTCTTTTTAGTTTGAACGGTGGAGTGTAAGATTCCTCTGTAGTTATTCCAGGTGGAAGGCAATAAAAAAAATGTTTTATTTATATTGCATATACTTGAAAGTGTCATTCAGCCTCCTGACACGCCATGCCAAGAGCATTTCGTTTTTGTTGGGAATTATGTGAACAGTAGTTGGGCCAACTTAGTGAATCATAGAAACTGCTAATTAGAGTTGGAAATGTTTTTTTGGCTATGCCCTCATTCCTATTTAACATCTCAATAAGTTTTGACCATACCGTTTGGACTCTGTAAGAGAAATTGATACCTCCCCATCACTTGATGCAAATTTGCTCACTGGAAAAAGTAAGGCTTTGCAATATTTAAATCCTTTTTTCATTCACTTACAGACTCAAAGATTCAAGTGTTGGTTATGATTAGTCAATAAAATATACAGATCTCAAAGCCAGCCATTAATGGCCAATAGTTCTTTCAAGTTTCGTTTCCTGAATTTATCCTATTTTTCTTAATAAAAAGCCAAATAACACCAATTTTTCTTGACAGCTCTCTTTTCTTTAATGAATAGACCTCAGTAGTACTTGGTAAACAATAAAGGGAAATTTTTTTAAAGAATGGCTAGTCTTCTAGGGGTGACAGTTGGTATTTCAGCACCTGCTTTTACACCTGGGAGGCAGAGATCAGAGGTGGTTAAATCTCTATTGTTTGTTTAATGGACCAGATTTCATACATAATCCTCTTTTGTTGTTGTCTTTCATTTTTTTCCATACGGTGAAGCCAACAGAACCGTTTCCATTGTGAGAGAGATAAAATCGAAAAATTTGATGACAACTTTACTGCCTGAGAAAAATAATGTTGATTTTCTTCTAGGAATGACAGAAAATGCATTTTCCCAGAATTATAAAAGATTTATTATTTGTCTAGTATTTTAAGGGCTGCAAAGGATCTCTTTCTCCCTTAATCCTAAATGCATTCCAAAAGGGACCCATCTCTTGAGTATTTAGCATCTATTCTCAAGACTTCTAGGGTCTCAATCTATTCCCCGTGAGAATTTAACTTGCTTCTTTAATTAGATAGCTTTCTTCTTTTAGTGGAGAGTAACATTTCTTTTTTGTACTTTATTCTGTGGCGTCACAGTGTGATGTGTGACCCAAAGGTCTTTGAAGAGGGAACATTAAACTATTTCTACTGGGATTTAAAAATGGAATATGGTAGTTGAAGTCAAAGTAATTACTTTAAATTCTTAGTGATTTAGTCTTCTAAACAAGCTTTCTATCCATTATATCATTTGATCTATAGCCTTGGTAGACAGGCTGGAAAGATGAGAATTTCCGAAAGTATCTTCTCCCATCTATTGTCTCCATTACCATTTCTATTGAGAACGCTGCTCATGCTTACCCATTGGTTTTAATTAGGAGTGAAATATCAAAGCCCTTTCTCTTGCAAAGCGTTTGTCATCCAAACTTTAATCTCATTAGAAGTTTCTTAAGATTCAATTCTTAGGGCCTCCCCTGGTGGCTCAGTGGTTGACCTCTGGGTTGCGAAGCTGCCCGCAGCCTCTGCAGTGCCAGTTAGATACCCGGCCCCCAGCAGGCCTCCCACATGCCGCTCAGACCTCTCCTGCCGTGCCCGCTGCTCCCCTCAGCAGTGTATTTCATCCGTCTGCCTGTTCTGTTCCCCGCTCAGGCTCTTATGAATTCTCTCACCCTCCTTTGCTTCTGACTGTACCCAGTGCTTGTATAAATAAATCTTTAAAAAAAAATTCAATTCTTAGTCTATTACTATTTTTACTTGCCAATCATGCATGCTCTTCCTCAGAAATCTTACTTGCAGTGTGGATCTCAATCATCACTTTCAAGATAACTTTCGAATGCACTCCAGAACCCAACTCTCTCCTGAAATCTTTACTTCAGTAAATTTCCAACTTTTTGCAGGACAGCTTTAAACACACTTCCTGGAGGAGGCTATCGATATTATCTCAGTGTATCCCAAATCAACGACATTAAAAAGAAGTCTAAGGTCAGGCTCAGAGACAAATGTGTGAGTTAGTGAGTTTATGAGTTAGCGTTTGCATATATTAAAAGGCAATTTTCCATTGCTTTTATAGTAGCCATTTTTTTTTTCCTATACATTTAACTTGACCCTCAACTTTAGGTACACTATGTACAAAAACAGTGTATCAATTAATTTAACAAAGTGTGCTTTATGTTTTTCAGTCTTCTAAACTTTTCATAACATATCCTCTTGAATTTTGGTAGCACATTTCTATCACTGCTAACCAACGTATAGAAAAAATACTTCTCTAAGATTTAAATAAATTTTCTTAGTCAATTTCGCATTATTCTTTCAAATCATTCCTGTGTGATGAGTTGGCAGACCCAGAAGAATTCCTCCCAGATTTGTAAAGGCTGTGACAGCATATGAAGCTGGTCTTTGTACAAAAGTGAGTACTTACTAAGTGTTTGAATAGACAACGCAGTCCAATTTAAGAAAATACTCTAAGAAATTTGGTAAATTCTTGGTGTATTGAGGGAGCCTGGTCATCCTAAGGACCAGAAGAAGGTAAAGGCATTAGAACTGAAGGGAAGGCTCCAGTTGACCACTTCCCCTCAGAGGGCCTTGGGAAGTTCTAGGAGAACCAATCCAGGGTCTGAGGACTGAGAAACCAGACCCTGGAGACAATGGTGGGACCCTGCGGCTCATTCCTTCCATTTGAGCTCCAAGGAAGGTTCTGGCGTAGAGAGGCGGGAAAGTGGACACCCATTAGTTAGTGGACATAAATTGATCTATTTGGTGGTAGTTCATTAATTGAGACGTAAACCTAGGTAAGGTCACCCAGTGGGGGAGACCCCACCCACCCTAACAGCAACCCCAGCCCGACCTTTCCCCCCCCACAGCTGACCCCGCCCCGCAGCCCGCCTTCCGGGTTCGCGCGCCCCGGGAGGGCGGGGGCCGGAAGGGCGCGGCCGGGCTCGGCGGGCGGGGCGGGGCGGGCGGGGCGGGGGCGGGCCCTGAGGAGGCGGGGACAAGATGGCCGCCCACAGCGCTTGGAGGACCTAAGAGGCGGCGGCCGGGCCACGCCCCGCGCGGGAGGGCCGCTCTGTGCGCGCCGCTCTATGATGCTTGCGCGCGTCCCCCGCGCGCCGCGCTGCGGGCGGGGCGGGTCTCCGGGATTCCAAGGGCTCGGTTACGGAAGAAGCGCAGCGCCGGCTGGGGAGGGGGCTGGATGCGCGCGCACCCGGGGGGAGGCCGCTGCTGCCCGGAGCAGGAGGAGGGGGAGAGCGCGGCGGGCGGCAGCGGCGCCGGCGGCGACTCCGCCATAGAGCAGGGGGGCCAGGGCAGCGCGCTCGCCCGTCCCGGTGAGCGGCGTGCGCAGGGAGGGCGCGCGGGCGGCGGCCGTGGCCGGGGGCGGTGGAAGCAGGCGGGCCGGGGCGGCGGCGTCTGTGGCCGTGGCCGGGGCCGGGGCCGTGGCCGGGGACGGGGCCGGGGCGGGGCCGGGGCCGCGGCCGTCCCCCGAGCGGCGGCGGCGGCGGCCTTGGCGGCGACGGCGGCGGCGGCGGCAGCGGCGGCGGTGGCGGCGGCGCCCCCCGGCGGGAGCCGGTCCCTTTCCCGTCGGGGAGCGCGGGGCCGGGGCCCAGGGGACCCCGCGCCGCGGAGAGCGGGAAGAGGATGGACTGCCCGGCCCTCCCCCCGGATGGAAGAAGGAGGAAGTGATCCGAAAATCTGGGCTCAGCGCCGGCAAGAGCGATGTCTACTACTTCAGGTACCGCCCCGGGGCGGGGGGGGGGGGCGGCGGGTCAGGCCGGGGTCAAGGGTCAGGGGTGGCCGGGCGCTGAGGCCGGGGCCGGGCCTGGCGGAAGGCGCCCGAGCCGGGGTGGGGGGGGGGCGAGCCGGGCGCGGGACAGGCGGGGTCTCCTGCGAGGCGGCGCCGGGGAGGGGGCTCGCCCAGAGGGGCCCCCTGGCGCATCGCCGGCCCAGGAAGGGTTAAAAGAAGGTGCAGTGCACCGGGACTGTGAAGCCCAGGCAGTCGCTGCTGGCGCCTGTCCCAGCCTGTCCCAGATTCATCATCACAGGGTGTTTGATCGCGCACACGTGGGGAATGGAGCGATCTGCAGGGACTCGGTGTCCGGGACTGTGGAGAGTTTCGTGTGAAGTCCCCGCCTGGAATGCCCTGAAGTTCCTTGGAACGCGCGCGCGGGCGCTCTCCCTCCCTCCCTGTCGGTGTGGCAGCACCCGCGCTCCTTTGCAAACGGGCACTGTGGAAGTTAGGGGACGTCCAGGGCAACACGGGGCTCCCCCGGGACGCTGGCAGCGTCTGCAGACGTTTTGGGCTGTCACATCTTTCAGAAAGGGGTGCTCCTGGCATCTAGGGGGGAAAGGTGAGGGGGTGCTGCTAGATGTTCTGGGGTACACAGGACAGCCACATAGCACAAGAGTATCTGCCTCCAAACATCAGCAGTGCCAAGGCTGAGAAATTTTGGTCTGAATGATTCAAGGTTTTTGGCTTGGTGTGACCCTGCAGCCCTCTGGTCGTGCTGTCCATGTATGTCATTAGTTTGGATGAGCCAGCAGGCGCAGGAAGTGTCTGTAGTATTGATGTCAGTGGAATTTTGGTTACCAGCAATTTACTGATGTTTATAAACGACCCTATTTATAGGAGAGGTTATAACCTTGTTAGAGTGTGTGGCTTGGAAGGTCATGTGTGTCCTATTTGAAGCATTTTTCAGGGAATGTATTTGAACCACTTGTCAGCCATTCAGCCATTGAAATAATTTTGCGCAGGATTTTCTTTCGTTGTCTGACAGCCAGTAGGTTAATACATTACACTTGGGAAAATGGTTATGCACTGACAAATCTTTCAAATAGATTTAAAAGGTTTCGTAACACATGTGTATGTGCACGTATGTGTATATGCACACACCCACGAGAATGTGGTTGATGCTGGTATAACGGGCAAATATGAACGTATTCCTGAAGGTTGCCCAAATGTATGGATGAGGAGTTGCAGTGAATCTCACCTCTGCAAGGAAGGAAATAAAAGTGATGTTGCATTAGACCTTATTTTGTCACTTGATTTGAGATCAAATGATAAAATGGAAAACTTACCGTAAACGTACAAGGGTGAACATTTTGTGTTTTTCAATCACTTAATATTATATTTACTTCAACAGTATTAAGAAAGTTATTGTGGAATGAATGGTTGGTTACTCCATTTTCTCTTGTGTCATTTAGTACTATTTACAGTTGTTCATTTTTCCATAGTTCATTTTGTTTTCTTTCCAGGCAGGTAGTATGCATAACCTCCTTTCTGTGAACTATGTCTTGATGTCTTGTAGCTAATTACATTTGACAAGAATATTCTGTGTCTGGGATTTGAACTCCTTGAGGAATAAATGATGCTCAACAGAGCATCTTAAACTTTGCATTTCACTCCCAATGACATTTCTCCTGGGAAAATAGTTTGTTTGGTTTTGGGATGACGTATTTGTTTAAACTAGCTTTTGGTTATTGCAAAGCTTTTTTGTTGTTTTCTTGTAGTAGCTGGAAAAAATACTTCAAAAAGACATACTGCAGAAATGGACATCCGATTTGTGGTCACATGATATTCTTTGAATGTGTTCATTTTTCGATGTTAACTTTTTTATACCAACTCAGTTACTTAGTGGGGGAAAACTGGTATGATCAATAGAAAATAAACTTTCTGAACCCATTGATCTTTTTTTTTTTTTTTTTGAACACATTGATCTTAAGGTGAATTGCAAATGAGAATGGTACTGATTAGCTCTAAGATGAAAGCCTTTTTATGAGATATCGCAACATGATTTGCCTTTTACTTATGCAAAATGGAAAGGACACATTGAACAGATTTTTGCGGCATGTGTTTAGTTGAGTGCTGGGAGGATCGTTATCTGTTGCTTATAGACCACCTATAAAATGTTAGTTACTGTGCAGGATTGTAGCATTCAGTCTTTATTTCTTCTGAAAGATTACAGTCTCGGGTAGGAGGCCACATGTTGTAGTATGTGATACTTGTGATACAGCAAATTACTCTGATCTTATTTTCATGATTAATGATGGAGGTCACTTATTCATAGTAAAGGAGAATCAATTTTTTGTCAATCCACAATGTCAGCAATGTCACTGTTTTACATTTGAGCATTTCTATATACACTCCACTGTTAAAAAACCAGTAGCTCACAAAACATACGCCATATCTGTTAATAGCGTGGGTTAAGAGTTAACCTTTGGTAATGTGAACACCTGCACTCAGTTGTTCACACAGATTCTAATAATGCTAACTCCTGAATTAGCCTGTCCCTGGGGAGATTAATTTAAATAAATCTGTGCTTAACATTGGGTGTGGCTGACACTTATTAATTGGAGTGAAATTAGGCTCATCGAGAAAGCCTCAAATTTTGGTAGAATGTTTTTTTGGCTCTCCCCCAAGGCTGCCAAGTTGTAATATAAGGTGTGCCTTCGTTGCCAGTTAAGCAATATAATTATGCCTTCTGTCAGGATTACTGATAGTATTGTGGCAGTTCATGTATTATCATCCAAAATATGTTTTTTAAATGGGTGTGGTTTGATAAAGTGTTGGATCCATTGGTATAGTTTCTGAAAAAGTTTATTGCCAACACTTGAAGCCATTATTTAAATAATAACTTTCTAACTGGCGTACTTGAGTCCAGTCATTTATAGGTTTTGATTCATTGCATTTGCAGATTGATAATTACAAATAGTTTTTCTTCGATGTAGGAACCTGTAGTAGCTGTCCTTTTTTTGGCCTTTTATAAAATCAGGTCTAAACAGTTGGGTGTTCTAGACTTTTGCTTATAACTGGGTGAAAGACCTGGGAGTCACAGTAAATTATTTCAACTGCTGCCATAGCTATTTGGTTGGATAGTGGAAACTTAATAGTGAACATTTTGGCTCATTGAGATTATGATGCATTTGCACCTGAGGAGTCACTGAAAAAAATACAGTGGAACCAGAAAACAATTAAAATAATCATAGGTGTGTGAAGAGAGGCTAGGAAGATTTCACCTTGATTTGGAACGACGAGGACTCGCACAGTATAATTGAGGTCTATAAAGTCATGAATGATACAAAAGCTGGAATCTCTAGGGAAGACAGCAGTGCACAGGGGTTGAGAGGCCTGGAGTTGGTATTCTAATGCACTTACCATGGGTGCCATCTTCAGCACTTAAAACTTTCGTGCTAAGAGTTTTCACCTCTGTGAAATGGGTATGATTATATGATTGCCTGTACCTTATAGTGTTATAAAGTTTCAGATACAGAACACTGAAATATAATGTAGATTGCTTAAAGCTTGAGATACATTTAAGGGCTAAGAAAGCAATTCTTTAATAATTCAAGTTAAGAAACTCAACACATAAATAGGTCTAAAAATGTACAGGTGTATCCCACATATACTATGAATGTACGAAAATTGTGCATTTTAAAAGTGGATTTTATGGTATGTGATTTTATCTCAATACCACTACTAATAAAGAACAGGTCTTTCAGTTTCAGTTAGGTACTTAGTAAGTAAAGGCTCCTTTACGTTTTACCTCACACTCAACAGGAAGTGAATTAGGCTCCAGCTGTTTATTTTTATATATTTTTAAATTGAGATATTATTGACGCATAACATTAGCTTCAGGTGTGAATATATTGAAGTTTTTCCTTACTTTGAATAAACTGTCTCTCCACATACTACTTTCTTCCTGGTAGTCCCTGTGTAGTTAAATCTGGTGTCCCCTGTACCTGCATGTTCATTTCTGTTGTATCTGTGTCTTAGGTAGCTGTCTTCTTTCCCCCAGGCACAGTGCTGAACATACATATGTTGAGTAGTGTTTACCAATTTATATGACATTTAAAATATTATAAAACAAGCCTTAAATAACTCCTTAACTTCTGCTTTATATTACCTATGGTGGTGGTGCTGGGATGACGTTGATTGAGATGTTTGGTTCAGTCCAAACATTTTTAAGTTTGTAACTTTCATCATTTGTGTTGAGGGTACTATATAGGATAGAAAGTTTTTTTCTTTTTGTATATTAAAGATATAATGAAAATGATAAATAAGATATTCACAGTGCACAAACATAAAACAAACCAACATTTGCTCTTTGCTGAGTATATAGCATAGGATATCATATATGGTCTTATGTGCCTTAATTTATGTGTGCTCTGTGTGACCGCTCATAATTTTGGCAGCTTTTTTTGTTACTGGATCCTTTTAAACCTATGAGGTATAGGTACATAGTCACTTCCATTTGAAAGATGCGAAGTTAGGGCCTCTCTGGTGGCACAGGGGGTTGAGCACAGTGCTGTGAGGCTGTCCACAGCCTTGGCAGCACCAGTTGGATTCCCGGCCGGCTGGCGAGCAACCCACATGGTGCAGCAGACCTCTCCTGTCTCGCCCGCTGCTCCCCTCAGCAGTGCATTTTGGTACATCTGTCTGTTCTGCTCCCCGCTCTTTCTGGTGAATCTTCTCACCACCCACGACTCTGGCCTGTACCCCACTTCTTTAAAAAAAAGAAAAAAAAAGATTAAAAGATACAAAGTTAGCACAGGGAAGTGCTTGAATTTTACTGCTGTACTGAGTTAGAATCCTGATGCTGGTGGTTTTAACCCTCTAGCTCCTAGCCAGCCTAGCTAGCCTAGGTGGTTTTAACCCTCTAGCTCCTAGCTAGCCTCTAGCTCTATGTAAGCATAGAGATCTACTTGTGTTCTCAAATATTGTAGCATTTATACCTAGTCTACTTTATTGAGTTTGGCATGTCACTAAAGTAGTGTAGTTATATTTTGCTTTTATATTTGCATCCTGAAGTCAACATTGGGTAAATTTTAAATCACTACTTGGTAGTGAAGCTTTTTCACCAAAAGATAACTTTCCCCCTCTGTGTAACATTGGCGGAAACAAATGGAAAAATTGGTAAATTAAAGCAGTTTTGTTCTGGGTAATGGAAGTGATTGTTTTATTTGTGTGTGTGTGTGTGTGGTGTGTGTGTGTTTTACTTAGAATTGACCGATATTTCTCAGATACTCGGGCAACACACTCAAAGAAACAAGGTAATTAGGTCTTCATTTTAAAAGCTTCACTTAAATTAAAAGAAACCAAATTGTAATTTACAGGTGAAATGTAGCTTATGAGGTAGTTTTAATATGATCCTGTAAAAAAGCTCATATGCTTTTTTTTTCAGTGCTGAGAGACAGACCAATGTTTATTATTTTTATTTTTTTTAAGATTTATTTATTTATGCATACAAGAGCCAGGATACAGGCCAGAGATGGGGGTGGGGGAGTGTGGAGGGGCGTGTGTGTGTGTGTGTGTGTGTGTGTGTGTGTGTATTCACCAGAGACAGAGTGGGGAACAGAACAGGCAGACTGACTGAAATACACTGCTGAGGGGAGCAGCGGGAGAGGTCTGCTGTGCCATGTGGGTTGCTCCCTGGCCGGCAGGGGATCAAACTTATGCTGCAGAGGCTGCAGATTGCTTCATAGTGCGGTGCTTTACGCCTTGCACCACCAGCGAGGCCCCAGACCAATTTTTAAAAAGTCTTTTTAGTTGAAAGAAGGAAAAAAATGTATTTATTAGGAGTTTACTGTATAGCAAAAAAGTTTGACTTGCTTTTTGTCTTTTATTTCCTTGATACTGCCTGATTCAAGCCTACATTCAGATATAAAAGACAAGTAGGTGTGGTGGATCGCTTTTTTTGTGCTATGCTAGAGGATTTTTGTTAGGGTGCAACGTTGTCATTTGTCTTATATCTGACTTTTAGAATCTGACATGCAAAAATCTCACTTGCGAGAACACCCAGCTATGTATTAGAGGAAATACATAGCTCAAAAGAAACTGATACACAAAACAATCTAAAAAAACTCCAACAGAAATTGACTGATGATTGTTTTAAAATGGCTTTAAAATTTCATGTGGAATATATATAGTCATAATTTAATTTTTATAGTTTACTTTCAATAATTGGAACAGAAATGGGTGACTTGCAAAAAGATGCGATATTGTCTATGTGTGTGTTTTAGATTTTACAGTGGGACTACTAGAAATTCATAACCTTTTAACATATGTTTGAAATCATCTCACACATACATGATAAATTAGAAATGAATTGCCTTATTTATCATTTTATTTACTGAACGGGGGATATAGTTCCCTTTCCAGCTCTTGTTTATTGATTTTTTTGTTACTATTTGCCATTTCCACTAAGAAATGACTAAGCAGATTATAAAGTGAAGTTTTATTTATTTAATAGAATCACAACTTCTGAAAGCTAAAACGTTCCAAGGAGAATGCAAATACGGCATAGAATGAAAGTTGGATATCTGTAATCTTCTGATTTTGCCTTGTGTTATTGTAATGGAAATTTAAGCTCATTTATATAAGTTCTGTGCGAATGAATATACAATAAAATAAATAACATTTTAGTTTTTTTAAATTGAACATTTTGCATTTATCAGGAGCAATTCCGAGATTTACAAAGTCTTTTAAAGTTTTTTAAGTCATATATCTGGGTATTCCTTTCCTTGTTCTTTTTATAATGGAAGAATCCATAGATTAAAGCAAGGATGAAGGTCCTTAAAATTCCTTCTAACACATGTGTAGTGAGAGGTCTGCATCTCTTTAAAAAGGCCTTTCCTGGTCATCCTGATCCTCTTTTTCCTTTTTAAGCTTAGTCTGGTTTTGAATATAATTGTCTCTCCATCTTTTATTATGGAAAAAATTCAGGCATAACTCTTTGGGCTAAAGTAAAAGTAGATAGAAAAGTGTAGTGCATGTGGTCATCAAGCAGTTTTAAGAGTTATCAACTCCTGGGCAGCCTTGTTTCATCAGCTTCTAGCGCCCTTGCCCCCATCCCACTCCTATTTGGAAGTAATTTCCATACGCCCGAACATATTTATTTGTTCGTGTCCAGTCCCCAATTAACCAAAATAACCACTGTTTTTCCTTTTTCAGAAAGCGAGTGCCTCTAAGGCAGTAGGATGAGATTAACTAGAACTATGCGTTCATTCATTTTTCAATTTTTAGTGGATCAGCCTGGCATTTTTTTCCTTGTTCAATAGTAATAAGCTTGTTTGCATGTAATTTTTGTCACATAAATGCTAGTCTATGGAATGAAAATGATTGATACAGGAATTTGGATTATATCTTAAGTCTTTTAATACCATTTAAAATTGTGTGATGATTCCTTAAACATATATGTTAATAAGAAAGGTGGAATGCTGTCACATTTTATCAGCCAAACTTAAGTACATTTCTTTCTTATGGTTATTTAAAATAATTATCCCTCACCTCAACTGCTAACGAAATTCTTTAATGCTTAAATTTACTTCCTCAGATTCTTCATATTAAAAAAAAAATCATAATTTTCAAAGAAATAATCAGGTTACGAATTTATTGTTTGTATTTAGAACATTTTATTACAGAAATTGTCAAACATATGTACAAAAACAAAATCATATATTTAAAAAAAAACTACCAAGTTCCCAGCTTCTACAACTGTCAATCTTATTTCATTGTTACCCTAATCCGTTACCCTGACCTAGCCTTCATATTTTTGTTACAGTGCAACCCCAATGTCAAACGGGTTGGCCTGACTGTGGGTCCTTACCTACATGATTAGAAAGGACTTACAATGAGACTCAACTGCAGTTATACACAAAAAGGGTAAAAAAGGGTTTATTTATAAAAAGGGGATATGAAGAAATGAATAACTAAGGGAGAAAGAGAGAGAAATTGGTAAATGCATCCTACCAGTTCCTCTGAGCTAGAACCCCAACAGCATGCTGAAAGCTGGCCAAAAAAAACAAGGACCCCGCCAAGGCCCACATACCTCGTTATATACCAAACCTCTATGTTTAACTCCACCCTCAATTCTCAACAGTCTTCCCCTCGGTGGTGATGACATTACGGGATTTGTAGTCCTTGGTGTCTTGGATAGCTTTGGTCTGGGACAGGGGTGGGGTCCGTAAAACCTATTTGTGGAGTTTGGTCAGGACATCCTTTCCCCCCAACATTTGAAGCAAATCTGATTTCATTTCATTCATAACTACTTCAATATGCTATTTGGGAAGATGAGGTTTAAACATTGCAAGTTTTATAATCATACAGAACTCAAAGTTTAGAATAAGGAGATGCCTGTACTCTGTTTATGATTATTTGCCTGAAGCAGGCAAAATTGCTACATTTCAGAAGAAAATATTCCTGTTAACTCTGCTGAGGTTTTATCATAGAGGTTCAAGGTGGATTGGTGTTTAATTCAACTCTTGAGAATTGGAAGTGGAAACCTGTATTATGGACCTAGGTAAAAGACTTGATTTGTGAAGCGCCGAAGAGGAAAACTTTCTGTTCAGATTGGAGTGTGAAAACCAATATTGCTGGCGCAGAGGTCACTGGGTTAGTATGGTTGAAAGGTTAAGGAGAGACTCCAAGAAAAAGGATCTCAAATGCATAACTTTAAGAAGTCTGGTTTCCTTTGCTAATGGGTTAAAGTTGAAAGCTTTAAACTGGAGATGTGGTCTTAGTGGTGTTTTAGGAAGAGCAGTCCAGATAGTTTAGAATGCAGATAAACTAGCTTATAGAAAATCAATTCACATGTAATGGTGGCTTACATCTGAGGTGGTGATAAAGACTTGATTTAGGCAGTGACAGCAGAAATAGAAAGGAAGGGATGAGTCAAAGATGAGTATGTAGGAACTGGATTAGTGATATGATTGAACAATGTGAGAGAGATAAGAGTAGATAAAATCTACCAGGATCTAGTGTAGAGGAAGGCTAAGGAAAGGCCTGCAAATAAAAGTTGGGACGAAAGAGTTAAAACAGTGGAGAGTGGGGAGCTGACTTTAAGATAGATTTTTGTGTCTGTGTCATGTAGTTTTTAAGCAGTGGTATATGTTCTTTGCATTAATTGTTTTGTCGGTTTCCTGATTATGTTTTTTTGTAGCTCAGTACAAAGGAAGTAATTTCAGAGTTTTGGTCTCAGTTGAAATCTGATTTTTTTGTTATTTGAGGCTAGGGAAATACTCTTTCAAAATTTACTCTTGAAAGTAATAAAGTAAGCTTTAACATTTAAAGAATTAGGAAAAAATTAAAAGTTGATAATTCTTTATTTTCAGACTTTCCCAGTTTTGTCGCTTACAGATTTTTCAGTGTGGAGATTTTTACTATTCCCCACAAAGTACTTCCTGACATTGTTGGACAGTGATGCATCTTTGAACATGCTCTGTAGATCTTAGATCTGCCATCCACTTTTCAGTTACAGGCTCTTACTGGCTCTTACTCCATTCTGAATAACACCACCCCCACAGTTCATTCTGTTAGAAAAGGGTGTGAAGATGCATTTGTGCTTGCTCAGACCTCTGATCTCATGGTTTGACTAAACACCATGGTTATTCGTGTTACCAAAGTAACGTGAAAAATTATGTCCTCTTAGACGAATGTTTTCAGAGTGCAGGTTCATGTGCACACGGCATGTTTTTAAAGGTTTGATTTTTGTGGTGTGGACTGAAAAGTGTGTCATAGTTGTCTAGTTTAGGTAGTGATGACTACAGGTGAGTTTATAGAGTTGACAAAATGTGAACATCGCTAAATTGCAGTGACCATCATTTCAAATTTTTTGGTATCCCAATTAAACGTTTTAAGATTTGAACATCATGTGCCAAATAAAATGTATTTGTTTTTGAAAAACAATAGTTAGAAATTTCTAAGTTAGGTTTAAGAAACACTTTTAAATAGTTTAATCAGAAAGAAAGCAGGCAAAGATGGGCCTTCAAGTGATGGGCTGTTCTCATATGAACTGGAAAAATATAACATGTTTTTGATTTTTATTTAATCATTGCTTTCTTTCAGATATTTAGTGGCTAGGACAAATTAAAGGTGAGATCACAAGTTAGTTCAGGGCGGACATATCTAGGGGGCAGTTGGCAGGGAAATTTTTTTGTGGTTGAAAGTGAAATATTAGTATTTCATTACTGGGACTAGAAGTAATCACTTTGGGCAGAGAAAACTAAAAATGACTAATATCCTTCACTAGTCTACTAGAGTTAAAAAAGAAAGTAATTTCCTTAAGGTAATACTTAGTCATGTTAAGTCATGGTGTATCTTTTACTGGGAGCTACAGCAGCCATTTTAGAGGGCAGACAGCTGATAAAATTAGTCACTCGGGCTAATACCCGCGCACAAGTAACTGTACAGTCTTTTTGCTCATCTTCAGTTACTCCCTCAACCACTTCAAGGGTCATTTTGCCACAGATGTTCTGTATTTGACAGGCGGATTCCTGCTTCACCATTCCATGACCCTGAACCTTGTCATTCTGTGTGCTTGCCTTCAGCTTAGAGGAAGAAGGTCCCTGGTCTTAAAATCCCCTGGGGGCAGCTAGGTTGCCTTTTTTAAAAACATGCAAGAGCAGTAGCAGTTACAGAGTAGAAAATGTACCACGGTTATGAAGGCAGTAGAGTGTATGACCAGTATTTGTAGTGTCCAGTGTAGAGGCTTCAGAGAATTCCATTGTTATGACGAGAGGCAGTGATATGGTATGAGTAAGAACTGACTGGATACCAGTTGATACTCTAAATTTCTTCTGCATTTGCTAGTCGTTGAAACTTGGTTTCCACCTTCCTCCTTTACTTCTTAGATTACATCAGGTCTTTCTTAAGCATACTCCATTTGATTTTAAAAGCAATAAACATGGGAACTATTTAAGCCATGTTAAATTGCTGATCTAGAATATAAATCATGCTGTCACGTTTAATGAATATAGTCTTTTAATTGAGTTCTTCGGTATTTAGATTTGCTTATGGGGGGGGGAGTTTCTAAAACTGACCTTTAATAAATTTTATTCTATAGATATATGCTATAGTGAGCATATAGTTTGTCTTCAGCTGCAGTAGATATCTGACATATATCTTGCATGTCTGTTACATATGGAACTGTGTGTTGCAGACTTAATTTGTGAAATCCATCAATTTATTCCTTCGGAATGATATTGTTTGTTGCTCAGCCATGGTTGAGAGCCATGGTTTGTCTCTCAGCCATATGCTAAGAATAATAGTGCTTATCTTTTTGAGGGAAGTTGCTTTTATTTTCATCTTCTGGGACCTTGTTGAAACAAGGTCCACTTGAGCTCAACTTTTTCATTGTACTAATGAGATTTTATTAGGGTGATATCAAATTAAGAAATGTCATTTTATTTTGTAGAGAGTTTTTTAATTTTTGAGGTACAGCAAATAGTTTATCAGAATCTTATCAGTAACTTGAACATCTTATAAGGACTTCATGACTATTCTAGCTATGCTGAAATTAATTTTAATTATATAAGTGACAAAATAACTTTTTCAAATTAATTTGGTTCTTTTAGTAATAATTACGTAGTATAATAGATCAAGCATGAAAGTATTTTCCAGTTCATTTTTTTAAATGCAGTATGATTTTTAAATAAACATAGAATATACCAAATCTTTACTATTCAACTGATAACATATCTTGCTTAAAAGAAAATTACTTTGTTCAGTGCTACTTATGCTTGAGGGTTTTAAACAGTGGCATTTTGATTTCTGGTCGTTTGCTTCATTAGAGGAATTGTAATGAAATTCAATTAGGAATTGAATTAGAATTCAATTAGAAATTAGGAATTAGGAAATTCAATTAGAATTAGGAATTTCAATTAGAAATTCAATATAGGAATTGTAATGAAATAGAATTGTGGGAATAGTAGCATTATTTCTGAGTGGGATTGGAGAATCACTAGACAACTTCATAGATGAGGTGACATTTTTGCTGAGCTTGGAGGCTTTAATAGTCTTATGACAGGCAGGATATTACCCATGCTCATCCTTCCATCTGTAGAGACAAGGCTGGAAATCACAGGTACATGGCATATTTTGCTGACACTGAACTTGGAATGTAGTATACCAACATCAGTGGAAAATAGAGTCTGGAAAAATGTATCTCAACAGATAGAAGGCTTTTGATTTGTTATTAAGGACATAAAGCTATTTTGTCAGCATTGGGTAATCTGCACATTTAGAACTTGGTGCTGAATTTGTGGCTGAGGAATAGGGCACTGAAGCATTGATATGTGGCCTTCTAGCTTGTATTAGGCAGGTGGATAGTGATGCTGTAACAGGCCAATAAAAGAAGATCAGGTTTGGGGGGTAGAAGTGTGCAGCGAGTAGAAAGGATTCAGAAGATTCATGTTTTTGACAGTATTGAGGGTTATGTGCTGCTGCTTTTTTTTTAAATACCAAACACATTTAGAAATCTGGGATAGAATGAGAGCTGAAGTTTGCTTATATAGAATCCTATTTTTTTTTTTGTGTATTGCTGTCTGTTTTGTTCTATTTTGTTACTTTCTGGTTGTTACTGTCATTTGTAGGCCGAATTCTATTCCTTGAATTGTGTTTTAGGAATAATTGTCACATAATTGTGGAAAAAGAACATTGATGTGACCTTCAGTTATCTTAAAGTTGGTGGTTGCAGAACCATAGTTTGTGACAAGTGGGGTATATTCTCTGATTTCATCAGAGTGAGTTTTTGCTGTTTCAGGGAAATCATTTCTCTTCTGTATATCTGTTGAATTATTTTTCTTTTCTTTTGGTCAGTTGATGTAGCGTTAAGTTCTAGATGTAACATGTTACCTTCTTTGAGACATTGTAGACTTTTCACAATTCTCTTCTAGTGGCATGCCATGCTGATTTTTAGGCAGTTTATCCCAGCACATTTGACTCAGAAAATTTATTAAATAAGACTTTGGGGCTTTCTTCCTGTATTTTCTTACAGATCAGTGCCCTAGAGGAAAGTTTTTTGTTTTTTGTTTTTCTTTTTAAGGAAAGACTAGTTCCTAAATAGCCCTCTATATAATTCTGGCACTTGTGTTATTTTCCAAATTTGAAAGTAGTTGTTACAAGCAATAAATTATTGATATGCTTCTCTAAGGTAGGAGCTTGGCTAACAAAACTCACGTTAGTATTATACAAACACATTTGTAAATGTTTGCCTTAGTTTTCTCCTCTAAATATCGTCAAAATTCAAGAATTTTTTGTTGTAAATATTATGAGTTCAAATTAGTAACTCAAAGATTATCTGGTCCTATGTGTTCATGTGTTTTTAATAAAGGTTGTTGGTTTTAGAAGAATTCCTTCTGAAGTTCTTTCTGCTTACTGCTGGTATTGTGTTATATGTAGTACATACAGGGGAAAAAAGGCATTTCAAAGTCAATATGGAAAAAAAGTTTATAAGATTGAAGACATTTGCAGTGTGCTTATTGTGCTGTGCCCTGCAGTTAGTGTCGGGACTGTCAGTGGTTGATGAGGGAGTGACCATTGGGATTATCTGTAGTAAACATCTGTACTATGCTGCAGTGGTGTGTTTAGCTAAGTGTCATGTTAGATGGCGTGTTACCGCTTTTACAGGGATGTGATGATGTTCCTTTAAAACTTTAACATTTCTTTTGGATAAAACCATAACATCATGATGTGATAATAGTTGGGAAGAGAGAGGAAGGTGTGAAGAAAGGTTTATGTAGAGAACTTGAGTAACTTTTGTCTTTTGTACAATTGATGTTATTTTTCTTCCAGTCCGAGTGGTAAGAAGTTCAGAAGCAAACCTCAGTTGGCCAGGTACCTGGGAAATACTGTTGACCTCAGCAGTTTTGACTTCAGAACTGGAAAGATGATGCCTAGTAAATTACAGAAGAACAAACAGAGACTGCGGAATGATTCTCTCAATCAAAATAAGGTTGGTTGCTTAATTTACTTATAGCCTATATATTTATATACCATTTCAAAAGCTTTCCAAAAAGTACTTATGTCACTGTAATCTTGGTTGTCTAAATATTCCAATTTTTTCCCCCTCCCTCTGCAGAATATTTTGACTTAAAAATCTGATTAATTTCCTGCTAGTTGGTAGTATTTATAAAAAGATAACATAAGTAAAATGAAAACAACATTTCACTATCTCTCTGGGTTAACATACATCACACTTTTGGCCCAGTGGGACTATTTACAGAAGATTCTTTGTTGATGTTAATTGTCTCCATTTTTTATCCTCTTTAAAATAGTTCCTATTGCCAAAAAACAGGCTAAATTGTAACGCGGCACATGCACTTAGTATTAGGATTTGAGAAAGGGCAATTTTTATTTTGACTTTGATGAAGGTGAAGATTATGACTTGTAGGACCAATATTCTTATCCTAATACTCTGGAGATTTTCTATTCTTATTTTTATTGAGCTATTTAGTTAATGGTATATTGTATAGGAAATTTAAACAAGTAGCGTTTGAATTATGATGCTAATTTAATTGTATTAAAGCACTGCATATCTTTACAAAGAAACACTTTTCCCAATCCCATTGGCAACTAATTTTTTCTCCCTCTAAATTTCGGAGACATGTGTATGTGTATTGTCACTACCATTGTCTCACTGATTGTGAAAATGGTGGAAGGAAAAATAAGGGCTTTTCTTTCTAGGGATAAGAATAGTATAATCCTGCAAGCCCCTTAGGAGTGCTGTCTTTGTTTTAAAAACCCCGAGGTAGCATAGAAGAGGAGGGAGTATTCTGGACTCAGCAAGGCCGATTTGGTGTACTAACCCTGCCCCTTAATAGCTCATGCAGTCCTTGGCAACTTTACTGATGACTGCAGCTTTCTTATTTTTAAAATTAAGGGGATGAAATATTTGCCTGAGCATTATTGCAAGGAGTAAACAGGAATTTGTGAAGACATCTCGCAAAATATTTGACCCATATTAGTTTCTTTCCTTTTCCATTGCACCTTCCCAAGCACCAGCCTATCTCTGAGCCACGTCGCCTGGTGGCCAGTGTAGGAAACCTTTTGACCCAAGAGCTCTTCCTTATCTTTTTGCTTTTCCTGAATTCAGCGTAGTAGTTTGTATACAGTACAGTAGTTGAATTTCCAAAAATTGGTATTGTTTCCTCATATGTTGCATTGGTCACCTTGCTTTGATTTCTGTAAAGACATTGGCAAGTACCTTGTTTAGAGAAGCAGCCTGAGAAAGGGAGGCTGAAATTGCCTCTGTTGTTTAACTGTGAGGTTACTTTGAGTTGATAGCTTTGAAGGTATCGAGAAGGATAACATAGTCAGGATAGAGGGAGTTCAAGTTAGCAAAAGTTAGGACCATGAACGTGTTAAAGCAAAGCTCTGTGATTTCAGCTTAAAAAATCTTTTTTTCTGGCTTTGTTTCTTAAATATACAGAAGAAAATTTTTAAGATTTATTTTTTTAAAACTGCCTGTTTAAAACTCCAACCACAGTGCTAGCTACCTTCGGAAGGGGCTCAAATAATTATGAAATGAATGGAAAGCTTTCAGACTACCCTGTTGTTACCAGAATCACAGTTAAGCTATACTAATGTAATGTGTTCCCTGATAGTTACGATTCACTAAAAACCAAAAACTAATTCGTCTCTTTAGTTTGTGTGCACCTTTCTGCTCTAGCTGCGTTGGACCACTCATCAGCCTGCACCATGGCATGTGCTTTCAAGACTCTGCTTGCTCATGTGCTGTTTCCTCTGCTTGGAATGCGCTTCCCCCCCTTCCCCTTCATCTGGCGAACTCCTACTCATCCAAGCCCAGCTCCATTGCCTGCATCTCTCTGAAGCTTGCCCTGCATTCTCCAAGCAGAACCAATCTCTTCTTCCATAAGCCTCCCTGGTGCTTTTCCACTGTATTTGTGAGTTTGTCTGCTTCAAGTAGAGTGTGAGCTCCATGAGGGCAGGGACCATGTCTTTTTTTGTTTGTTTTGCATTGTAGTCCAAAGCCTAGCACAAGGTAAGTACTTAATAAATGCTTGCCTCATGTTTATTTTATTTAATATCCACCTCGTTCCAGATGGTTATAGTGGCCATAAATATTGAATAAATTAACATGCCATACATTATTTTGGAAATGTCTGTCATTGTCATTGTTTTTGGAATCTTTCTATCTGAATTTTTGGGGGTGTGATCTTATTTTTTACTTCTGACTTTATTAAAGTAGCTAGAAAAGGGAGTTTCATATTTTTAAAAATAAAGTTTTCGTAGAGTAACAGCAACTTTAAATAGCTCTATAAAGCAGAAAACATATTTGTGGCTAGTTAATAATAATGTTAAAGGGACTGGCAAGGAGACAGTGCAGTTGATCTTGCAGAATATTTGCAGTACAACGTTATCTGCTTTCTTCCCTAATGGATGATGAAACTGAGATTCACAAATGTGAGTGTCTTCCTTGCATGCCCAGGGGATTCCACATTCCCAGGACCCTGGCCTCTGGAGACAGTGCCTTTCTTTTAGGCCACAGCAGACTCGGTGATGGGTTCATAGCTTTTCCAGGGACGCGACCAGTTTATTCGTTAGTGATTTCTTCTCATCATCAGTACTTATTTGCCTTCACAATAATCTAAGGGATATGTTGTATAATATTAGGAGTGGAGCCCTTTAGAACAAATTTATATCCCTTTCTGGGGCTAAGTAAAACAGGTCAGCATGTCTCAGCAGCCCATCTTCTTGGAGACTGGCTTGTCTAAAGTGTAACTGACTGTGGTCAAGAGGAAAACCAGTGATTCATTAGATACTGGAAACATGAAGCTTTCTTCTGTTAAATGAGCATACTGTCAACATTTTTTGGGGGGTTTTTGGTTAGTTGATTTAGCAGAATAAGAAGGGTATCAGACTAAGTTAGCACAAATACACAGCAGTGACTAATCTACAGTGATTTAGAATAAAATATTAGCAAAACAAGCAAGTTAATAAGGTAGGTCTGCAGTGTAGCTTCTTGGTGGCATAGGAAACAACAGCACCTGTATGTGGATGCGTTGAGGGGAAGTTATTTCCAGCCCTTACACTGGAAGGCAGAGAATGAGAACTTTAACAATGCAATAAATATTTGCTAAGTGAACAAGTAAAGATCTTGTACTGTCTTTTTTTTTTTTTTTTTTTTAATTATACAGTGTAGAGGAAGCTGGGAAATGTAAATCTGAATTGGGCTACGTAGCTGTAAATCTGAATGCATTATTCATTATGTTATTTTTGAGATTTTTAAAATCACTTTGAACAAATTATAAATGCAATTAAAATAAACCTTAAAATAGACTAAATTGTGTTTATATTTACTGATTTTAAATTTATCTTAATATAACTTTCATAACAAAGGTGAGTTTACTTGAGTGAATAGTATCTTTAGTATCTTTAGGTGTATCTTTAGGTGTGAATGCATCTTTCATTTAGGTGTGAATGTACCTTTAGGTGTGAATGTATCTTTAGGTGTGAATGCAAAGCGGTTTTTAAATATTTTAGGATGGATGAGTACAGAAGAGTGAGTACATTGCCTTTTAATTAATATTTAGTACTGTTTTTATAGAACTATTCCTGCTGTCTCAAACTCAGTCTTAACCTTTCCCTGAAAATCTTTCCCATTCTTGATTATACCTAATGATTTTCTTGCCACCGAACCATCCCTCCAGTTGAAAAGGTAGAGTTGAGATCCAAGTAGGTCACCGAAGATATTCCATTAGGTTAATTTTTAGAAGACTTCGAAATCATCAACATTGAATTGATATTTGAGCAGCCTTCTCAGAGCTTACTGGGAAAAGTTACGGAGCAACACCACTCAGTAGAAATTTCTGTAATTGTGAAAGTGTTCTAGCCACCAGCCACATGAGCCTTTTGAGTATTAGAAATGTGACCGGTGTGACTGAGTAAGGGAATTTTTGGTTTTATTAAGTAGCTACATATTCCTCCTAGCTACCATATTGGACAGCACAATTCTACAGCTATGACTTTCAATATGTAGATAAGACAAATCTTTCCTTGGGGAGCCAAATATTGTTTTGGCATTTATGCGGGCTTTGAATTTTCTAAAACCAGATGTTTCAAGGTTTGGAGGCATCCTAGGGTTGGATAAGAGCATAGTGGTGCATGCTTGGGTGGCACACAGATAAAGTTCAAATGACACAGAGAAGATTAGCATGGCCCCTGTACATGGATGAAACACACTCATGGAGTATATTTAGCTTTGATAGAATGTATGTGAATGGTGAGTTATAATTCTGTACACTTGAATCTTTTATGTTAAAACCAGTTACCTTAAAATTCTGTTTGAAGGAGTATGAAAAAGCAAAAGCAGTATAAAATATCAGTAGAAATAATTTGTCATATACCAGTGGAAAAAAGTATTTACAGGTGAAAAGTACAGTAATTCTAGGTGCAAGATATGTTTAGGAAACTTAAGTAGCTTGGTTTTATTCTTAGAAATTTCTATTAATGTTTTAGATGTGTAAATATGAAACAACTCGTTGTGTTTTCCTAGCTTTTAATAACAACAGAACTGTTTGTGTTAGTCAGAAAACTAATAAAATTCAGGATCCCTAACAATGTGGCATATGATGTAATTTACAAATTGCTTACAGTATGATTATAGTATGCAACAATTTTTTTAAAGCAGGGCTTGTCAACATGCTACTAATACCTTGGAAAGATTTAGTTCTTATGTCACATTTCTCTAATTATACAAATTTGATGCATTTGAAAATAAAAGCAGCATATTCTCTTAAATGGAATCAACTGTATAAGTGTGCTGTTATTCAATTCCCATGCATTACTTTGTTTTATGGTAGTATGCTACTGTAATAACACACACGGTCTTGGGTTGTGTGTGCCTGTACCCTAGGTACTCAGTCAAATGATCTAGAAGGTACTTGCTTTAATTATCTACCACAAAATAATAAAAATAAATTACTGTAGAGAGTTAGTATGCTGGGGGATGGGGCAATAATTGTGCAGTTTGAAAACTTAGGTGGTGGTGATGGGACTCAGATTCGATATTGAATATGGAGTCCAAGGTGGAAGGTATAACTTGAGAGGTCATCCTTCAGGAGGGCCTCCAGGAACCTTTGAACTATGAAATATTTTCTTTGGTGCATTTTTCTAGAGGGAGAGTATCAAATTTTTGAAAAATATAACCCAAAACTGCTAATTTAGAAGCAGGCAAACAGAGCAAGACCTTAGTAGAAGATGTGATTGAGCTCACTGTGGCTCAAATTAGACCTCTGTTTAACTGATTAGGAATTTTCAGTTCTAGAAGTAGTGCTTAGCTTAGTGGGTTAACCCTTCTGTCATAGGGACCTCAATGTCAACCACCACTGAGGAGCCGTGGTAGGATTATACTGATGACTAGCTTCTGGTAAAGTATATTGTGATAAGAACTGCCTCTTGATTTTTACTTTCCTAGAATCCTTAATTCCAGACTAAAAGCAGAGGCCTCCTTTCTACCAACATTCCTGTTTAGAGAAAGTAAAATCTTTTCCACAGATGTTGGTGCTTTTTTGGTCAGTATATTAAGCCCTAGGAAGGAAAGGAGTATCTCTCAGTCTCTAGTGAATATAATTGGGAATGCAGAGAAGTTAAGTAGATAATCACAAATGTTGAATCTAGCATTTCTAGACTTCGAAGTTCTTAAAAGGGGTTACTGTCAACTCTGAAGTTGGGTCACTGTTGAGCACGGGCTCCCATGAGCTTGAAATGGACAAATATGGAGCAAGTAACAGGTAGCTGTTGTAGTCCATTGAGGAATGATGATGGCGTGAGCACAGAGAGGTGTGAATAAATTCTAGATCTGTTTTGAATATAGAATTGATAGAATTTGCTACCAAATAGCTTGTGAAAAATGGTAGGAGACTAAAGTGTAAATCATTACTTTTTGGATTGAATGACTTGGGTCGGATTACCATATACTGAGATTGCCTTAGAAATAAATTTAAATGAGTGAATAAAATCAATTCAATTTTGAATATTCAAAATTTGAGGTAGAGGCTAGTATAGCTGGGTCCTCATAGGGCCTATGAGCTTCAAAAGAGCTGGTGTTTTTGAAGGAGCAAAAATGGAGACATGCTTTGAGAAAAATGGGGTGAATCGAGGAAACCTATACCACTTCCTCATCCCTAGATATGTAGTTGTAAGAAACAGAATGCCTTCATTTGAGAGAATTTAGGGGAAATAGTCTTTGAGGTACGTCTGAATTTCATGAAGTCCCGGCACTGGAGAGACTGTTGAGAGACAATGTTGAAGATGCATGAGAGCTTGTGAATCAGTTATTCAAGAATGTACATGTAAAGATTGGGGGTGGAGTAGGTAAGGGTCGGGTATTGGTTTTTAAACTTCAGATCATTAAATCAATGTAATTGTTCATCACTAGAATTTTTAAAACACAAAATACAGTAGGATAGAAAATAAATATATCAGGAAAAGTACATCAGGAAACGTGTGATTTTATTTGTGTGTACTGAGTCATATGAAATATATTTCTACTCCTAGTTGAGGTCAAAAAGCTTGAGGACCACTGAAACATGGGATGAATATATGGGCCATTAGGGAATGTCTGGTATGTATGGTCCGAAAGACTTGGCTATTTGGTAATTACCAAGATATACAGGGGTATGCGGTGTGATGGGATTAATTTTGTTTTGCTAGGAAAGACTACACAGTTGAAATATTGTTCTGACTTTTAGAAAAGAGGTATCTATAGTTCTGATAGATTACTATTATAAACAAATTTATAACACCTTTTAGAGGCAACTAGGAACTGTCTAAAACTGAGCCCCAAAAGAACTGGCGTTATTCCTGTCCTTCTCAACCTTCTTCCTACCTGAGTGATCTGTTTCAGGACTATTTAGCAGACTGTGGGCTCTTTAAACTGTTTTGCTTACCTTTCTAAGGGACAGTAGGTTACCATTTGGGGCAAGCTTATTCTTACTAAAGTTTATTATCAACATTGACTTGTCTGTCTACTTGCAAGTTAGTGGTAATCTTCACGTTTTCAGTGCAACTCATCCAAGATAACCTGCCCATTTGTGTAGTTTACCTATTGCATGCTATTAATTGAACTTACACTTTTGCACTTTGCCTCAAGATCTTAATCTACTTATCAGTCTTCTCTGTCTTGAGCCACTCTACAAATGAAAAGTTGCTATTTCAAGTTAATTGCAATAAGATGATCTAAACTTATAGAGTTGGGATTGAAGAGCATTTTCCCTGAACCACAGTTCTCTAAGAGCGATCTTGTTAGGGGGAAAAGGATGTCCCAAAGCTAATTCCATACAGGCTTTGTGGACTCCACCCCCACCCCAGGCCAAAGCCAAAGACACTGGGAACTCCAAATCCCATAACCACCAAAGGGAAGGTGGCTGGGACCTGAGGGTGGGGTGAAGCAGCCAGGTTGGTATAAAGCCAGACACGTGGGCTTTGGAGGGGATCCCCCATTTTGGCTCTTCGCCAGCTCGCAGTGTCTGGCCAGCTCTGAGAGTGTCTTTGGGTTTCCAGGTCGGCGGATCGGGTAGGACGCATTAAAGACTTTATTTTTTTATTTTCTCCCTGAGTTGTACATTTTTCTTATTTTCTTTTTCCTTGTAAATAAACCTTTTATTAGCCTTTTGTGTGCCTATAGTGGAGTATTAATAAGTTCCTTTTAAGCACGTGGGTGAGGACCCACAGCCAGGCAACCCGTTCAATTTTGGGGCTGCCCTATAACAATCTGACATGCGTCCCGCTAATATTCATAGTTTGTTTTGATGTCTTAATCTCATGTTGGCAGTTTACTATGTTCTAGATAGTTTGTTTCCATTATTTCCCATTTTATGATATAATAACACCATGATTGACAGTGACTGCCAAAAGCAGCATCTGTGTACTGAGGATTATTGTGGGATGCTTATGTAGGGTTGCCTGTGTGATTCAGGAAAGTGCTGGCTATGTATCTACGGGCATCACTTATTGTTTAGTAGTGATGTATTTTTTCTTTGATAATCTTGAGGCAGATAAGATAGATAACTACTTTGCTTAATAATTTTGAGATGAAAGTTATAGACTACACTGAATCACAATATTTTCTACTTAACATCTGTAAGTTTAAGGCAGAAAATGAGACACTTCAATGTTGAGGGCTACTTAACACAAGACCTTACATATAATAGACATTTTATGCATTTTACAGGATTTTATTATTTTTGGTCACATTTAGGCATTCCAGTTTCTGGAAATAATACTAGAGCAAGTTTCTGTGTTCATGGAACTTATTTTCTAGTGCAATGACAAACTAATACACAATTTGAATATTAAATGCTACATGGGATTAAATAGGAGTGATTGAGATGGTTGGCTAGTGTAGGCTGAGTGATCAGGAAAGGTTTCTTTGAGGGGTGATTTTTAGGCTAAGATCTGAAGGCCATGCAGTCAGCTATACAAAAATCAAGGAAAAGCATATCATGCAAAGGCAATAGCCACTGCAAAGTCCCTAAGGTAGGATACAGTTAGAAAAAGAGGGCAGAAAGTAGGCAACAGTGGCTAGAGTTCAGTGAGTGCAAGAAGGCTACTATGTGAGGTCAAGGAATAGGCAAACCTTGGCAAGCCAGAATAAGGAATGGCATGGAATGCTTTAAATAGGGAGCGATATGATTTCTTTGGCTACTATGCGGAGAATGTATCGTAGAAGTGTAGAAGTACAAGTCATTGTTATTGAGGTTTTGCATGTATCCTTACAGGGATAGTGGTGACTTGGATGATGTGAATAAAGGAAGCATGGGTAAGATGTTACAAAGGACACCAGAACCATTTCATATTCTTTTCTAAAAGACTTACAATTTTCTCATGCAGAAATATGGGCCATTTATTCATCTTCAGCTAATAAATAATACTAGCTAATAAATGAAGATCACCTCATGAGTCACTAAAAACTGACAAGTTTCATTTTTTGGACTAATGAGCAATGCCAATTGGATAAAGATTGCTTGAAAGCAAAATGTACACAGAGGAACTTTAGTCATGTTGGCAAATAGTCTTGTTGATGAGAATAATCTGTTAAGAATATTAGGCCTGTGAATTAGGGTTTCAAATGTATCTAAGTGTAATAGAACTTTTTATGAGAGCTTGGGCTTGATTTTCATGGTTATAAGGAAGGCAGACTTGGGGACATAGTTACCAAGGTTTGGGGAAGATTTATTTTGGATGTTCAGGTTTTTATTGATGGTTGAGTTCTATTCCACTTTTATAGTTTTGGAAAATTACCTAATTTTATGGACTCTGAATCAGCAAGAGAAGCCCAACAGAAAACAACCTGTGTGACCATTCCACACTTATCTCAAGGATGCACTTAGCTAGTGCCAACTTGAGTATATGAGATATAATGCATCACATACAGTAGATGACTTAGTTTGAGTAGAGATGACCCAGGTATCTGGTTGAGACATTCGTGTCTTTTGCCAGAGGTGTTTAAATGACCCCACAGAAGTAAAGCTCCAAGAAGTTATTTTTCAAGCAGAATTCTTAGAAACTTGTCAGTGACCAACATGTCCATCCATCTTTTATCTAAGTTCCTTAATGTGCTCAAAGTCTAGTTCTCCCATTCTATTGTTTGAATATGATCCCATTGATTTCTAAAAAGCAAAAGTATGGCTCCTCACTTAGGACATTGCAATAAGTGATCCCAGATCCCAGATGTGTTTTTCTTTACCTTTTGTAAAAACCTATGAAGGTTGCACGATCTTGTGACTAATTAAAAATGAATGAGTTGTACGCTTTAAAATGTGAACTTATGGTGTGCGAATTTTATCTCAAACAACAAACCAGATGGATTGTAAAGCATTTTGCATTGTCGACTTTTGATATAATGGAAAGACGTTAACTATTGGCTTCTGTACATACTCTGGAGCAAATCTGAGGTTGCTTTTTGAAGATAATCTAGGTTTGACCTGTAGGTACCACTTAGGTATCCTTTGTGTGAACGAGGGGTGGCTTTTCTTCTGCAAAAACTTAATAGGTTAAGTCTCTAAATTTAAATAGCATGCTCAATAACTTGTTATACTAATAATAGGAATGGCTGTTATTCAGAATTTATGTTTCAGTATGATTTTTATTATAAACCTTTTATGGTTGTAGTCTTCCCCTATCCATAGGATGTAAACTCTGGGGTAGGGATTTTGGTGTTTTTCATGACTGACTACCCAGCATGCAATCAGTACCTGGCAGGTAGTAGGTACTGGATGTTCAATGACTGGCTGAATGAAAGTTGCATTAGCATCATCATACATGCATCGTTTCATTTGATTTTCATAAACATATTATGGATATTATCCTCACATATGAAGAAACATCTCAGAAAAAATAGTCTTTGTATCTCAAATTGGGCTTGAATATCTCTTGGGGGTATATGTGGTATATACACAAAGTCACCAAATTAAAATGATTCCTGAATGATACTTGGAAATGTTGGTTTTATTTGAACATTTGGGGAAGGTAAAACAGTATCTTTACATTAAAATGAATATGGTTAAATTTTAAGAGATCATGCAAAAATTGCATGCATTTTAAAGAAAAAATGAGCTCCTTAGGCTCTTGTCATGAAATATCTACAATCTGAACTGTTTGTCATATAGCTTTATTTCAAAGCCATGCTGAGAAAAGTTGCATATAGAATATATAGTTTATTGATCTGATGGGTGGCATTGATTAATTTGCATATGTTAAACCAGCCTTGCCTCCTTGGGATGAAGCCTAGTTGATGGTGGTGGACAGTTCTCTTGCTATGGTGCTGTACTTGGTTTGCTAGGATTTTCTTGACTTTTGAATCTATATATTTTTTTTCATACTATCTATGGTTTTGGGCTCATGGTAATGTTGCCTTTATAGAATGTATTGGGGAGTTTTACTTTTTTGATATTTTAAAAAGCATTTAAGTAGAATAGGTATTAGATATTCTTTATAGATTTGGTAAAATCACTAGAGAAATCACCTGGTCCTGGGTTTTTGTTCATGGGGAGACTTTGTATCACTCTTTCAATTTCAGCACTTGTGATTTAACTGTTTAATCTGTCTATTTCATATTGGTTCAATTTGGGGAGGTTACATGAATCCAAGAATTTGCCTGTTTGTTCTAGGTTGTCATATGTATTTGCATAGCCATTTATAGTAGGTTCTTATGATCCTGTGCATTCTTATGATTCAGCATCTATTGTAATTTGGCCTGTTTCATTTTTGATTTGATTGATTTGGTTTTTGCTCTTCTTTGTAAGCATAGCTAATGGCTTATCAATTTTGTTTATTCTTCCAAAGAACCAACTCTTGGTTTCACTGATCTTTAGGCCTGTTTTGTTTTCTATTTCATTTATTTCTGCTCTGATTTTTATTTTTTCATGACTTCTGATTTTTGCGTGCTTTTGCTTTTCTTTTTCTTATTTCTTCAACTGCAGAGTTAGATTGTTAAATTGATATCTTGGTTTTTGTTTTTGTTTTCTTTTTAAAGGTGGGCTTGTATTGCTATAAATTTCCCACATACTACTGCTTTTAGAGCATCCCATAGGATCTGGTAGTTTGTCTTCCTGTTTTCATTAAACTCTAGATTTTTTTTTTAAGATTTATTTATTTATACAAGAACTGGTGTACAGGTCAGAGGTGTGGGAGGGTGAGAAGATCCACCAGAGACAGAGCAGGGCACAGAACAGGTAGACTGACTGAAATACACTGCTGAGGGGAGCAGTGGGTGAGCCAGGAGAGGTCTGCCACGCCATGTGGGTTGCTCCCTGGCCCGCCGGGAATTGAACCTGTGCTGCAGAGGCTGTGGACAGCTTCACTGTGCGGCGCTCAACGCACGGTGCCACTGGGAAGGCCCCTCTACATATTTTTTTATCTCCTCTTTAATTTCTTCATTGCCCCTAGCATTGTTGTGAAGCATTTTGCTTAGTCTCTACATATTTTGGTTTGTTCCAAGTTTCCTTTCATGATGACTTTCTAGCTTTATAGCATTGTGGTCTGTGAAGGTGCTTGATAAACAGAAGTCACATAATTATCTCAATAGATGCTGAAAAAGCATTTGACATAATCCAATAGCCATTTATGATAAAAACTCAAAAAAATGGCCTCAACTCCAACAGCAAGGGATGCAAAAGCAAAAATAAACAAGTGGGGCTGTATCAAACTTTAAATTTTTGTGCCTCAAAAGAACCATCACATAGACAATATGGCAACCTACAGAATGGGAAAAAGTATCTGCATGCTACACATGAGAATTGAATTTATAAAAGTTGGTGAGGATATGGTGAAAAAGGAACTCTTATCCACTCTTGGTGGGAATGTAAGCTGGTGCAACCCCTCTGGAAAACAGTATGATTTCTCAATAAAAAAGGAAACTTAGTATGATCCAGCAATACCTCTATCAGGCATTTATCCAACTAACATGAAAACTCTAATACAAAAAGATTTATCTACACCTATATACGTTGCAACATTGTTCATAATTGCCAAGTTATGGGACCAACCAAAGTGACCAACAGATGAATGGATAGAGAAACTGGAGTATATACTCAATGGAATATTACACAGCTCTGAAGAGGGACGAAATGGTAGCATATGAGACAAAATAGATGGATCTTGAGGTGATCATGCTGTGAAATCAGCTCAAAAGTGAAAGATAGATTTTGGATGATTTCACTCATCTGGGGAATATAAATACCCAAAAAAAACAATTATACCCAACCAATAGAAGGAATAAAACTTGAATGCTTTATTCTTTATAAAGAAGTTAATGGTTCCCAAAGGGAATGGGGGTAGAGGGAATAGGGTGGAGGCAATAGGGGAGGGAGGCAGATGGGGTGTGGGCATGGGTGGTTTGGTGGAAGCAGAAAACTTGGTACTTGCAAGTCATAATGGGATTTGAAATACTTGATTGAAATGATTAGGGATGAAAAGTCCTTGAAAACCTCATTTACAGTTGGGGGGGGAAGGGACACAATGTATACAATAAAGAATGCAGATTTGCAACATTCTGATAGAATTTAAAAAAAAATGAGTATCCTTTAGTCATTTATGGTTTGGGGTTTTTTTGTAGTTAAAAAAGACCCTGCATAAGTAAACCAGTTCTTCACTGAAATATATGTTTCTTGCCTATACTGGCACATATGAACAGTATATTTTTGAGTTGTAGGATCCCACTTAATGCTAAAATCTTTTTTAGTGCCTTGTTGAAGAGACATGGTGAGAAACTGTGCTTAGTATGCTCAAAAAAAGAATATATTGTTTATTTCCTGGTGTCAGATTATGCGTTTGAAGGCTTTGTGTGGTATACAACATGGATGTTTCCAAAGTTGTGGTGTTTGTGTCCTTCACTTCCGTTTGCGTTTGTACTCTCTCTCTCTTTTTTTTTTTTTTTTGTGAGACCCTGGCTGGTGGCCGGGTCTCGAGCCTGCGCTGCAGAGGCTGGGGGCAGCCTCGCAACCCAGCGCTCAACCGCTGCGCCACCAGGGGAGGCCCCGTGTGTACTCTTTATTTTATTCTGAGAATGTACCTCTGCTAGAGTTCCAGGTTCTTTTTTTCCCCAAATCCCCTTTTATAGTCAACCTCCCCATTCCCTAGATGAGCTCACTTGCTTGCAATGTTACCACAGGGTAAAATGCCTGATCTTCAATAAAGGGACAATTTGAAACATGGGCGTCGATACTGAGAAAGTGTATGACTTGGTAGTAGTCAAGATGTTTTGATATATAGTCCTTTGTTCACAACAAAAGTTAGAGAGGACTTAATACAGATGGTGATTATTAAGATGGTGATTATTGGTGGTTCACTGTGATATTTTGAGATATACCGTAAAAGAAGTTCAAAGAATTGAGTGACAGAATAACTCATTCTGTTTATTTATGTGAACAAGATTTCCTGGTGCTGTATCTATAAAACAAAGAATAGGCATAGGATCAGTATTAATTTTTGTCCTTTTCTAGCAATTAGTAATGCTCATCCAAAGCCATGAGTTATTTTTATTTTTCTTTCATTTATATGAATGAATTTTTTACTTCATTTTTTTTTTAACCTTACATTTAATGATTATTAACTTTTGTAATTTATCACTTTTGGTCAGTTATAGAAAAGTAATGGTAACAATCATAAAAAAATTCATCACTAAGAGCTTTATTGTCACAGAATGCTTTAAGAAATAATCTCATGGTGTATAAATTATAGATTTTCGAGGTTAAAATAGGCTATATCTGTAGGAATGGAATTTGTAGTACAAAGAAAATGAAACAAAATTTAATAACTACTAAACAGTTCATGTATAAAGGGTTGATGGTAGCTGTATTTAGATTGTTAGATACATTTTGAAGTGATATGTTTACTATTAAATTTAGTATTTAAAATACTGAGGTATTTAAGATGAAAGTAGCAATTAGACTCATTTAGTTCTCTTCAGAATCATTTCACTGAGTTCTTTAAAAGGTATGCTCTTGACTTTTATTTAAGGTCATTGAAAAAGAAAGCATTTTAAATCAGCTTAATGTTTGTTGTGATATTAAGTGCCTTTATTAATTTTTTTTCTATATAGAGTTAATACCAATAGCTTTTGTTTCCCTAATTGGCATGCCTCTTCCTCCTTCCTTTTCTTATCATAATATTGATTAAACATTTCTCTTTTCACCTAGGCCTCCAGAAAGTTCAGAATCACGTTTTATGCTTAGCTGTAGTATTAGTTACTATTAACCTTTCAAAAAGAAATTTGTTCTCTTTGATTTTCTATTTTTAACAACCTCATTGCATATTTGTCTTTTCTGAGTATACAAAAGAACCATCTCAAGATATCTGTTGAAAAGAGATGAAGTAAGAGTTTAAAGAAATTAAAAGATTTACTTTGGCATTCTTTCCAGAACCTAGAGGGATAGAATATACCCTCAAAAAGTGAGTTATTTGAATACTTTCAGCTTTATATATGTATTACTAAAAGCTCTTTTGATTTGAGGACTAGCATTATACTGAGAAGATTTATCAAAGCTTGGAAATCTTGAGTTCTAATATTAGAATGTGTTTGCTAGCTTAACTTTGTAATATAAGGGACTTTTGCCTTTTTCTTATATTAAAAGACTTCGAATACATGAATAACTTTAGTTTTGTTCTGCAAGAAAAGTGTTTGCTTTTTAATTCATAAATTAGTGGCAGATCAGTGGTTATTTTAAAAACAGACACACAATTGGGTGTGAATCACTAGTGACTGATACTCCTCAGGAGAGAGGTAATAAAATTTACTGTTTTGTGAGCTTCTGGGAAAACCGGTTAGTCCAGCTTTTCAGATTACTCAACTGTGCACATTACTGTTTTGGAATACAAAATTAATTAGTAAATAAGTCTTTATACATTTAGAACTTTCAGGCCAGTTAAAGGAAGGGGAAAAAAAACCCAAAAACTCAAATAACGTCAAGAGAAAAGCAGCACACTCTTGGATAAATCCATGCTGTGGGGAATGGCTGTCAGGCAATGGCAGTTTCTATTCATTGCACCCAAAACAAGAGTTAATGAAAAAAATAATCTTACCATTGTAGGACCAGTAGTTTGATATGTCTCCTACTTCCTACCAGTCTTTGTAGATTCAAGATTCGTAGTTCAGAATAGCCTCTGCTGATTCTAGTCAATCTGCTGTAATAATGAGAATCTTCCAGGTTCAACTGTATTTGGTTATAGAAATTGTTGCCATATACTTCTTTGCTGACCTGATCTTTGTTCTAATACCAGCATGGTGTATTGTTATTTATTAAAGAAAGGGTTAAGTCACAGCTCTATGAAGCAATACACAGCTATTGCAGCACAAGTTCAATCCCTAGCCAGGGAACTACCCAGATGGCGCAGCAGACCTCTCCTGTCTCTCCCACTGCTCCCCTCAGCAGTGTAATTTCAGTCAATGTGCCTATTCTGCTCCCCACTCTGTCTCTGGTGAATCCTGTCACCCCCCTACACCTCTGGCCTACACCCCAGCTCTTGTATGCATAAATAAATAAATTTTAGCATCACTGAGACCTTAACAGAAATGCAGATTTCCAGATTCTACCCTAGAACTACTAAATCAGAAGCTCTGGGGGTGAGTCCAAGTAACCTGTATTTTAAAAAAAACTTAGTGGACGGATAATTCTGATACATGCTAAAGTGTGAGAACCACTGTTTTGGAATATGGAAGTAGATGCCACAATTATTATCTAGAGATAATTGTAAAGATAGAAGTTCACCAACTATTCTATTGATTTATTGCACATATTTCTCTGTAAAAAATGCCAGATTTATGTTTTCAGAGATCTGTGACTTTTTTTTTTTTTGCCAGAATCAGAGCACATAATGATTAAATCAGATTTAGTTTCCTTCCCTCTTTTCCTGTTTCCCTCTCCCCTCCACCCCATATCTCCTGAGTGTTGCACATGAACTTAATAGCAATTCTAAGCCAAATTTTGACTTCATTAGAGCATACCTTACATTTTATTTATCTTTTGATTAAACGTAGTTAAGTATGTTGCTTGATTTTCTGAAGCTTCAATTAAGTATCTTTAAATATGATTAAAAAATAGGGAATACTTCCTTTTCCATTGTCTGAGTTGCATTCTGTTTACTGGATTTAGAACTTCCATTTCTGATTATCTTATTCTTCTTTAAAGGGGAAGTTTGCTGTGTGTTTTATGTAAGCCTGGGCTCCTAACACCTGAGCATTAATTCTAATTCTTAAGTATGCCATTATTTCCCTCATTTTCAGAAAATGTAAAAATGGTCGCTGCCCTGAAAACTCTCCTTCCTTTTGTGTTTGCTTTAATATATCTGTTCATGTATCAGTCCTTAGTACTTTGCTAATCAAGTTAATTATGGATTTTATGTCAAGAATTTTCTTAGATTTAAAAGTATACAAAAACTTATGTTGCAAGGAAAGTGTATTAATAGTACTTTGAGTATTTAAAACACTGAAATAGACACAGAAGTAAGGAACAATCTAATTTAAAGTAATGACTATGTAATTAATATTTATTAATGAAAACATACTTATATCCACAGGGTAAACCAGACTTGAATACAACATTGCCAATTAGACAAACAGCATCAATTTTCAAACAACCAGTAACCAAAGTCACAAATCATCCTAGTAATAAAGTGAAATCAGACCCACAACGAATGAATGAACAGCCACGTCAGGTAAGGATCTGCTTGTTTCTCCAAGTCTTATTTTTCAGAAATTCTGGTGTTTTCACCAGACAGTTCAAGTAAACACTGGTTAAAATGGAATATATTTGGAAAGAAAAATGTTTTATGTCCTAGGCTATTTATTACATGAATACTGGGAATACCTCTAATGATACAGTATTTAGGTAAAATCTTTTTTAAAAAATAAGAAATAAATTTAAAATGAATTCAAAATAATATGGATGACATTTTTATGCTTCTGTGTGGTTATATACAACAGACTTGGTTCTGCTAATCTTAGTTTGTAAGAGATTATCTTCCAGGGATGATATTTCCTAAGGGGATGAAGCATTCTGTTTGTGGTGTTTAGCTGTAAAAGATTTTCTACTAATTGGGAACTTTTGTTCTGATTTCTTATTACATGAAGCTGTCTTTCCCCTTTTGAAAAACGGAACTAAATAAACTTTGTCAATATGGTATATTGTCCTGCGACTTCCATTTTTGTATGAATTGAATTTATTTTTTCTCTTTCTCGATTGCTTCAAGCTGTATTCCAATAGAATCTTTTCTTACAAAACAAATATTATCTGAAGGCCTCCCTGCTGCTTAATAATGTCATATAACCAGGGGAGGGAAACTTGACAAAATGCTTAAACTTTCTAAGTAATCTTGCTTATTCACTCCCTAACTGTGGTCAAAAAAGTTTAGGTACTTTGTGAATTTTCAGTAGCAACTGGGGCGAGGGAGTGGAGGGAGAAACATCTGCATTTTTTTTTCCTCTCCTTTCTCTGCCTCCTCCCACTTAGGGATAGAAACACTGATAGACCAACAGGATTATCTTTGGCTCTCATGTTCCCCTTTTAGATGTCTCACTCCACCTTTTCATTTGAATTTTTTTTCACTAGTCCCTCAAATATCTTATCTCCAGACTCCGTAAAGGATTGGGCCAAAACTTTCAGACAGTTGCTCTAGAAGAAACTACATAAAGAAATTCAGTTCCCACATCCTCTGTAGTGTTTTTTCCTCTTCAGGTGAGCCAGGAAAACAGAAGATATTTGGAGCCACATTGGATCAGCATCTTGCTATAGATGTCTCAAGATTTGAAGTTCTAAACTTGCTTTACTGTTGGTCCCCAAGAGATTCAACAGGGGCCATGTAAGTGTATCACATCCAATATAAAAGATGCGTACCTGCATGTGCCTTTAGGTTCTTGTCACCACCTAGGTTTTCTGTGGGCCATTCAAGCTTTCTGTGCCAGGCTTTCCCTTCTGTTTTAGTGCTGTGCTCAGTGATAAGTCACTCACCCAGTGGGAGTTTGAGCCTATTCATTACAACAAGGAAGGAATTCTGCCATTCTGAACTTTGTCCACCTTGATAAAGCCCTTCCCTGAATGTATTCTTTCTTAGATACTTTCTAAATTCCTGAACATCTTGTCCTTTGGCTTTTGGTGATTTGGAAATCATTTCCTTGTAAAGGTTTTTTATTAATTGAAATTTTCTGAAGTATGTAATTGGGTAAGATGGTTTGCTTCCGATAGCTCAAAAGATAAAGTATAATAACAAATAACGTTTCCATGTAGAATAACAAATAACTAATTTCCATGTTGGAAATTAGAGTTGTCTTACTGAGAACAGATTGTATTTAGTAGATTTTTATCCTCATCTTTTCTTTGCCAAATCATTCTCTGTACAGTCTATATACCCAAAGGTTCTGGTTAAAGACCAACTGATTGGCAAGTTGTATTCATTTTCACAGCAAGTTAATTGTTTTCTGCACTATCTTAAGTTACACATTTTAAAACTGTAGCAATTATGTTTAGTGGGTGTTTGATCAAAGAGATCAAACCTAGATTTTTAAAGTTGAAATATCCAGATGAGTTGCCTTTATTCTCTGATCTGTTGAGTAGTTTTAAGTTTTCCTTCTTTTATTATGGTTTATGAGATTATTCTCAAATGAAAATAATATGTAAAAAAAAGCCAAATCCTATCTTTGCCTCCACCCTCTCCCACAAACATGCCATTTTAACCCAGATCTTTTAAGGATTTAATCTTCCTCTTAGCTTGCACAGACAGGGAGTGCTAAAGTGATTTAGCTTACTTCTCTGAAGGTTTGGACTGTTTTTAACTTTATCCTGTTACCTAACAACTTTTGCAGAATGTTTTTTATTATACTAAGCTGTTAGTTGTCTTTCCCCTTTCTTTATATTCAGCATAAGAATTGAGGTAATATTTAAGCACTATTTCACTAACAGGATTTCAAAATATAGGATTCTGCATTGAGCAAAGACAGGAAAATTGTAAAGAGACAACCTTTGTATTAATGTTTTTAAACATTATCTCTCATCCTGATTATTCCAGTTTAGATTTAGCTTTTTTAGTAAAAAAAGATGTGGATTTTAATTATATTTTGACATACAAATGATAGATGACTGCTAATCAACTATTATTATTGAGGCAATAGTTGGCAAAAAGTACATAAGCAAAAATGAATCTTCCAAATTTGCTGCCTTTTGCATAGCTTTGTTCAGCTAGGTTGGTAATATAAATTGTTATATACTCCATTTGGAGAGAATTTTTGATTACAGAGTAAAAAATTTAGATAATGGACTTTATATTTTTGAGATTATTGTAGGCCTGAATGTTTTTATTCTTTATCACATTCTTTTAATATGGTATTCAAGTCAGTTGGTTTTATCACTCCTTTAAAAATGTTTAATTTTGAGTCCTAGCATTAGCATTAGCTTGGGTTTCTGGATCTTAATGTAGGCTCTACTGTGAAGAGGTTGGGAAGGATTAATTTAGATATGAAGCAATCATAAAAATCAACAGTTCTGTCTTACATAACAAGCATCTTATCCCCCAGTCAGCATATGGCAGTCTAATTTGAATTCTGTAAATATAGGGACTCCTTGAAAATGCCTTATCTTAAAAAATGTAAATTGGGGTAATGTAAACAAAAGTACATTTACACAGAATTCAACAATGATTTTGGCATATATGTAAAATGATATGGTAGTATGGAATCTGTAAAACCTGGTTACGATAGGGTAAGTAACCAGTCATTTTTATGCATTCTTTCGGCATCGTTGATGAGTGCTTGTCTTTCGTTAGATTGAAAGAAATCTGGAGTAGGGTGGAGGGAACTGTTCAGCTATTAGACTGTTATCCCAAAGAATAAGATCATTGAAATGTCTTTATTCAACCAGGTAAAACACATCCCAAGGTTCTCTTTTGTCTAATTGGATTATGAATTTGCTATAAAGGGTACGTCTTCTAGTGTACTGCATTCAATATACAAAGAGCTTACATTTCTGCTTCTTTCTTATTTGTCATCTTTGACAAGTTCCTTGTCTCTTACTTGCTTTTTCTTCCCTTTATACTCAAATTGAATAAACTTCATATTTGAGCCATTACTTCCTCTGTTTCATTATCAGATTATAAGTTGCTGCTAGATTTTACATGTTTTTGATAGTTTTTGAATATGAGTTATATCTTACAGAATGTCCTTTATTATTATTATTATTTTAATTTTATTTATCTTTGAGTAGAAGAACTGGGGTGTAGGCCAGAGGTGTGGAAGACGAGAGACTGAGTGGGGAGCAGAATAGGCAGATTTACTGAAATGTCCTTTTTTAATCAAAAAGTAAATAATAAATCACCTGAAGTGGATTTAGATATTCCATTTGATCCTAGATTTTGTCTTATTTTCTTTCCTATTCTTCTTTCAAAGGATATTTCCTTTACTCCTTTCCAGAAGTCAGCACCTTTTGGAATAATTTTCTCCAGCTTTATTGAGACATAATTGGCATATAACATTGTATAAATTTAGGATTCATAAATGATGATTTTATTTGCATATATATCATGAACTGATTGTCATAGTAATGTTAATTAACATATTTACCACATCACATAATTATTATTTTTTTGTGGTGGTGGCGATGGTGGTTAGAACATTTAAAATCTACTCTCTTAGCAATTTTCAAATATACAGTTAGAATATGGGTAACTGTAGTCATGGGGCTGTATATTAGGTCACCAGAACTTATCACCTGAAGTTTGTATGCTTTGACTAACATCTCCTCATGGCCTGTACCCCCACTGCCATTCTAGTCTCTATTCCTGATAGTTCAGTTTTTAGAGTCTATTATATAACTGAGATTATACAGTATTTCTTTTTCTCTGACTTATCTCACTTAGCAACATGCATAAATAGCAGTATTTACTTTTTATGACTGAATAATATTCCATTGTATAAATATACCACATTTTCTTCATCTATTCATCTGTTATTGGACATTTAGGTTGTTCCATGCCTTGACTGTTAAGAATTATGCTGCATGTGCATGGGGGCATATGTAACTTTTCAAGTTAGTGTTGTTGTTTCCTTCAGATAAATTCCTAGAAGTGGAATTGCTAGACCATATGGTAGTTCTAATACAATTACTTTATTATTTTAGCATTTTATATTTCAGTATTTTAATGCATATTTTGAAATGTGATACTCATTCTGTGTACACTTTCTTAAATTTTACCAAATATATATGTGTGTATTTTATCCATGTTTTATATGATTTATGTGCTTAATTTTTTCCTAAAATACATATATTGTTCTAACAACAATAACATGATTTACTTAGCCACTTCCATGTTATTTACACTTTTTCATTATTATAGGTAGTACTGTAATGAACATCCTTATGTATGTAAGTTCCTGCCTGTATTTTACAATGTTTTCTTGGGATAGATTCCCAGAAATCTAATTGCTATGAATGTTTATGATTTCTGATACATGTTGGAAAACTGGTTTCTAAACCATTGTACCAAATTAAGTCCGTTGACAATGTATGGGCATTCCTGTTTCTGTTTACCCTTTGTGACATTGAGTGTTACTTTATTTTTCCCGTGGTAATACAATACATAAAATTGATATTTCATTTTAAACTTGCATTTATTTGCTTACTTTGTGAAATTGAACATACTAAAGCATTTATGCTTAATTTGCAAATGCACGATTTTTAACAGGGGTAACTTTTGTTTTATTCCTCTAAACTGAACTTGAACTTATATCAGTATCTGTGCTCCTCCATGCATTCCCTTTTATCTTCTCAAAAACCTTCAATCGAAGTCAACTACCTTTTTTCTTCAGCTTCTCCCTCTAAACTGACTTTCCCAAAAAAAACTATTTATAAATAGATTAAATTTTTAGTATCTTATCAAAAAAGTTCACTTTGCCTTGGGATTTGTTATCTTTCTTATCCCTTTGCAAACTTCTTGGAATTGTATTTGCTATCTACTTTACCTCTTATTCAATATTTAAAACTCTGAAATACAGCTTTTGTTTCCACTGTGCCACTTGAACTGTTGTGAAGATTGCTGACGATCTCATTAAATTAGGACAAACTTCAGTCCTTAAGTTGTTGGACCTGATTTAGCTTGGGTGCTGTGACTACCTGTGCCTTCTGAAACCCTCTATTTTATTCTGTGGTACTGTACACTCTTGGTTTTCCTCCTTCCTTGCTTTTTTTTCAATCTCACTCTTAGGTTCTTCCTTCTCCACTTTTTAAAATGATGTGATTTCTCAGGGAATGTTGGGCATCCTTCTTGTATGTAAATTATGTGTAAATGATTTCATTCATTCTCATGTTCTAGTCATTATCCACATGTTAAATTTTTGCATCTTTATCCTTAACTTCAGTTGTTTGCATCAATCCATCGACTAATATTCTTCACTTGGAAGTATCACTAACTCCTTGAGTTCTTACTAAACTCCATCATCTTGTCATCCTATCAAACTGTGCTTTCTCTTTTCTTCCATGTGCTTTATCTCAGTGAAACTACCTACCACTGCCCACCTGCCTGCCTAAGCCAGAAACCTGAGCATCATCCTTCCAACTTTGCCATCTTTCATCCCAATATTTAATTAGCCAACAAGTCCTATTGGCTATCTCCTGAATGCTTGCTTCTTTCATCTCTATGTCAGCTAGCTTTCATTTCGTCCCATCTTTCTGCATCTTGTCATATTCTCTTCAATTCATTCTTCATATTTGTATTCAGAAGCTCCATCAGGTTTGAAGCTCTAATAGAGTTATTCAACTGGAAATCTTTTGGTGCTTCCTGTCAGTTTTTAGGGTAAAGTCAAAACACCTTAACATAACCTATAAATGTCTTCATACTTTTTTTTTCTTATCTCATAGGCCTCATTTCAATCTCTTGTTCCACCCTTGAGTCACTTGGAACTTTCTGCTGATTTTTGAATGTGACAGTCATCTTCTCTGTGACATTTAACTAGCCACAACTAACTAGTAATGATTATCTAGACACATTTAACTAGTCATAATTATAATCAGTCACAACAAACCAGTTGTGACTAACAAGTTAGATTCTAACAACTTTATTAGATTCTACCAAATAGTTTTCCTAATTGTTTATAAAAGGTTGTATTTCTACCAGCAGTATATATTGGCTTCAAATCTTTATCAACACTTAGTATTGTCAGTCTTTACATTTTTAAACATTCTGTTATGTGTTCGGGGTATTCAGCATTGTTTATGTTATAGTTTATTGGCCATACAGATACACTTTTTATTTTTGAAGTGCTTATTCTAGTCTTTTATGCATTTTTCTAGTAGGGTGTTTGTCTTTTTCTCAATGATTCATCAGAGTTCTTATATTCTAAATATGAGTTCTTTGTCAGGTAAGTGTCACAAGTATCTGCCCCAGTTTGTGGCTTGCATTTTAAAATCTCGTCATGGTGGTTTTTCATAAATACAGCTTCATAATTTAAGAGATTTGGGAGGCAGAATAGAGCCTAGGGGCATGTGGTAGGGGGGGACTTTTGGTGTGCAAGTAATACTCTATTTTTTTTATCTGGGTGGTAGTTACATGAGTGTAACTACTTTACTTTGTGAAACTTCACTGAGCTGGATAGTGATTTTTTTTATAATTCTCTGTATGTAATACTTTAATAGAGATTTTTTAGAAAGTGAAGCACATACTTTAGTCATTCTCCTCCTTTGCATTTCTGTGACATTTTAAAGAAATGTTTGCTTACCCTAACACCAAGGTTACCAATATATTCCTTTATGTCATCTTCTAAAAACTTTGTTTTACTTCTTCATTTAGATCTGTAATCCATCTGGAATTGACTTTTGTGTATGATGCAAGGTAGATTTATTTTTTTACCCATGTGAATATACAGCTGGCCTAACCCCATTTATAAATTAAAAACTCATTCTTTTTCTGTCACTCTGCGTGGTGTCCTCTGTTACAAATGAAATACTAAAGTGTGAAAGTCAGCTTTTGAACTCCCTGTTTCATTTTTAGATCTGAATGTGTTTGTATACCCTGTTTCATTGATCTGTTTGTCTGTTGTCTCTCAATACCTACTACTAGTCTTGATAGCTGGAAGCCTGAGTTTCCCAGCTTTGCTGTTTTGGTTTAAGATTATCTTGGCTATTCTTAGCTAGGTCTTAGCATTTCCATATACATTTTAGACAGTTTATTTGGTCTTTTGCAAAACCTGTTAACATTCAACTTTATAGATCAATTTTGGGAAGAATTAACTTTTTTACAGTGTTAGTCTTACAATCCATGAATCTTATATATCCCTCCTTAAGATTTCATAGTTTTCCACTCAGCCCTAAAAAAAGATGAACTCTTGCCATCTGTGACAGCATGGATGGAATTAGAGGGGATAATGCTAAGAAAATTAAGTGAAGAGAAAGACAAATGCCAGATGGTTTCACTTATATGTGGAATATAGAGAAATAAATGAATAATACATGATGAAACAATAATTCATATAAAACCAAACCAGTTACAAATCCTAGAAAACTGACTGTGGAATCAAGACTAAAAGAGGGACCAGGGGAAACACAGTGACAAGGGGGCATATGCACTATGGTAGAGGACTGTGTATGCCTTGGTGGTGTTGTGGTGTGAGGACAGGCTTCTGAGAGGGTGTGATCCTATACCTCTGAGTCACATACAATGTTGTAAACCAGTATTATCTCAATTAAAAAAAAGATAAAGCCCTTAGTACATAAGTATAGTAAAGCTTCTTTATCATTAAAAAAAAAGTGCAGAAAAAAATGATATCATAATTTTCAGTCTAGAGATCTTAAGCATCTTTATTTGATTTCTAGATGTTCAATGTTTCTTGATGCTACTCTAAGTAATATCATTAAAATTCTTCTTATTCTTTAATTGTAGTCTGGAGATCTTATGCATCTTTATTTGATTTCTAGATATTTAATGTTTCTTGATGCTACTCTAATATCATTAAAATTCTTTTTATTCTTTAATTGTAGAATAATTTGATTATTCAGTTCTCTTCCTAAATTCACTTATTCAATAATCAGTGAGTCTGTTGAAATTTATATATACATGAGCAAACAAGCATACCATCTGCAAATGTAAGTTTTATTTCTTTCTTGTTTAGCCTTCAACCTTTGGGTCTTTTCCCCCTGTTATTTCACTGACAACTTCCAATACAATTTTGAATAGAAGTGATAACAGTTATCTTTATCTCATTCATGACATGAGGGAACTTTTTAGTGTTTTTCCATTGAATATGATGCTTGTGGTAGGTTCCTTGTAAATACCATTTGTCAGATTAAGGAAATTCACTTCTATTACTAGTTTACTAAGCATATTCATGAATGGGTATTGAATTTTATCACATTATTTTTCTCTCCCTAGTGAAATGATAAAATGATATTTATTCTGCTAATAAATTATAGTGATTGGTTTATGTGGTGAATTGTAGAGTTTCATTTCTTTGAACATTAAATGAACCTTGAATTCTTGGGTGAAACTCAGTCATACTCTTGATGTATTATCGCTCTTATTGCTGTTTATATTCGCTGTTATTTTGCTTAGGATTTTTTGTATTTATATTCAGGAGGAGATGGACTTGAATTTTTCTTTCCTTGTAATCTTAAGCTTTTTTAGTATCAAGGTTTTGCTGGCCTTGAAAAGTAAGCTAGTAGGTTATCCCTCTTTTAATATTCTCTGCAAAAGTTTGTTAAAATTGGTTCCTTTCTTTAGAAGGTATTTTGCAGAATTAATTCTGAAGTCACCTCAGCCTAAACTGCTATTGTTTTTTTAAATGGGAAAGCTTGAAATTATTTAAAAGATACATTGATGAATATTTATATTTCCTATTTCCTGCACCAATTTTGAGAACATATATTTGTAGTAATGTACTGGGTTGTTGGAAAAGTCATGACGCATTTTTGTGTAGAAAACAGAAAAAATACATCATGACCCAATAATTCATAATTTGCAAATTTAGTGTTGTCTTTAACAACACTAAAGTTTGTTCATAATATTTTTGGTCATATTTTATGTATTTGTAGTATCTGTTGTGATACCCCCTCTTCACTTCTATTGGTAGTAGTTAATGAAAGGTGGAATAAAGTATCAGGAAGAGCTTCATTAGCAAGTCTTGAGCTTCATCTGTACATGCACTTTTCCCTATGGAAATCCAAATTCCAGTATTATCTATGCAAAAAAAATTATTGATAATATTTATTTTATAGAAGTTAGTTCATTATAATGGGTTCTCTTTGTCTTATTTGACATTTATTGTTGTGAGGTAATCTTAGAGTAATATTGAGACCTTTGTTTTCTTAATATCTAGGTATACTTTCTATTTCTTTTCATTTTCAGCTATCTCAGGTCCTCTACTTTTAGATATTTCTTCATAAAACATAGTTTTTTTCATCGGATCTGAGGTATTTTATTCTTTTATAGGTGAGTTTACCATTACAATTGTTGATATTACAGTTATGTTTGGTCTTCATTCTATCTCACTGTTAAGCATGAGGAATTAATAATTTAACATTATTAAATTAATTTCAAGAAAGCTTTTCTGAAGGGCATTTCTTCAGCTAAACTTAGAGGTCTCAATTAGAGATCAAAGTTCCTACAGTTGAGTGGGTTTTGGAATCACTAATTCATTTATTCAGTAGCCTATATTGCTAATTATATTACAGGTGCTGTGTAAACACAAAAGGCAGACATGAGCTGTGTCCTCATAAAACCTTCACGCTAATAAAGCAAACACTAAACAAATAATCCTGTTTGCAAAAAAGGTGACCAGTAAAGAGCAGTGGATAAGGATACCTGAATAGAGAAACTTACGTGTTAGTAAGAAGACTGTTACTACAACTGCGTGAAGTGTGTGGGAATAGCACTTGAAAAAGCAGATAGACTTCATGAATGAGTGTGCTTAGCACATTGTCAACTCTGGATGATGGCACTTTCTTTGGCATTTAGAAGTATTACATGCCCTCTGTGTGTAAGTTAGGGAGTCGTCATGAGACAATTTAGCAGATGGTTACTGAATTCCATCCTCATCAATCCTAAATTTTGCTTTTTGCTTCATTCTTTCATCCCCCTTAGCCCAAATTGTTATCCTTTGCCCTAAAGAGCTCACATTGTAGTTTGCACAGCCACATGAATCAAGTTTTTCCTTTATGCACATAATAATTTTCTTGCCATGATCTAGCCCTTTCTTCCTAGCCACTCTGACAAAATAAGGGGGTGGCTCATGTTTGACTTTTGATGTTTGCAGGCCATGGTATTTAAGTTGATTTTGCAGAACAAAACTAGACAATTTGGATATCATATGGGTTGATTTGTAAAGGGACAGTTTGTAAACTGGACAGTGAATTCCTTTTGGGCAGGCAACACTGTTCTTCTGTGTGGCCCCAACCCAATGCCTTGCATATTTAGTTTTCTGTGAGTCAGTGAATATAAAGTGCACATTTTCTGGGTTTTGCTGGAGTCTACAAATATGTGAGAAGATCCTTTGTTTCCCTTTTAATTAGGTTTAGCAAAGACCTTATAATGGTAATTTATGAAATTCTAATGTTGGGAAACATTCATTAGGAAACATTCTGAGGAATTCAATTAAAAATTTATATTTTCAAAGGACTTTTTTCACTTTTTATCAGCAGCTTGATTACTTTCTGAGCTAGATAGGGCAGTCATTAGTATTTCTATTTTACTAGAAAATACATCTAAAGAGATTAAGCAACTTGCCTAAGACAGCAAATATATTTAATGGTTGAGTCAGGAGTGAAGCATTTAGCACCCAAACTATTGTTCTCTGGGTTACCCTGTGCTCCCTCTATTTAGCCACAAATTCATCCCACAAATATTTGGGTGCCAACTATGTGTCTAGCATTTTGCTCTTGACAGAGATAAAGACCATATAGATTTAAACTCTTACCAATGGTGAGACTTAAAAGGAAACTTTTGGTTCTTCTATTTCACAAAGTATTCTGTTGTCCTCAAATACTTTAAAAGGTACATTGTATCTTATGTCCTAGATATTTGCTTTCATTAAGAGAAAATGCTTATTGTCTTTTTTCTTTTAAAAAAAAAAGACGGTGACTGTTAGAGGTTTACATTTGTTGCTTAGAAGCATAGAAAATATAAAAACACACAGAGAACCATCATAAAAGGCAGGCTCTTATAAGTCTTCTAACATGAGGTGACTGCAGCAGTGAAGTAGGATGAAGGACACGAGTCAGAAACTAGATTTTGTAATTACGTTACTGTGACCTTGAGCAGGTCATTTTAGTATAATAGGAGGGCCTAGGTAAGCAGGAAAAGAATGAATGGAAAGGGAGGAAATCGGGTGGACACTTCTATACTGTTAGAAGGGAGAAGACAGAGATGATTTGAAGCAGAAGTAGTTTAGAAGAGACATGTTGTAGGTTTTCAGTGTTTGGGAGTGCCTCTCACTTCCAAGGAAGAAGCTGAAAAGGAGGAAGAAGAAAAGTGTAAAATGTGGGAAGAGAGCAAATGGATGGGGCAAGAGGAGAAGGAGGCCTGTGAAGATGTGATCTTAGGAACAGGTAAAGCACTTACTCCTCTGGGAGAGGAGAGAAGTCAAGCAGGTACTGTGGGTCAGAGGAAATCTGACGTGGAAGGGAACATACTTGAAGAGGCTAAAGGCCTTCAGGTTTGAGTCCGTCACTCTAAGCAGCCGTTGACTCCCATGGTTGATATTCAGCTACAGCTTTTGCAGTAAATGAGAAATAGGCGTCTTAGATGAACTTAGTTGCATTGTGGACATTTCAGTGTGTTTCTATATGGTCAGTTCATTTTTTTCTCACGGAGATTATAATTTCAAAAGGAAAGTGGAGGTGAACTTTAAGATGATGTGTGGGGCCTCCCTGGTGGTGCAAGGGCTTAAGCACCACACTATGAAGCAATCCGCAGCCTCTGCAGCATAAGTTCGATCCCTGGCCCGGGAGCAACCCACATGGCACAGCAGACTTCTCCTGACTCGCCTGCTGCTCCCCTCTGCAGTGTGTTACAGTCAGTCTGCCTGTTCTGCTCCCCACTCTGTCTCTGGTAAATCCTCTCACCCCGCATCTCTGGCCTGTACCCCAGCTCTTGTATGCATAAATAAATACTTTTTTAAAAATTAAAAAAAAAAAAAACAACAGTGTGTGAAAGCTAAAATAAGGTCTCAGATATTGTGTGCCTCTGTTTGGTGAGATGCTCTTTTCTCTGGCTTTGGCTTTAGAATTGGCCAACTGCTACTGGTGGCTGGTCCTAAGAATGTATGGAAATTAACAGGTTCCTGATCAACCTGCCATTTCTATTTTGTCGCTGTACCTATACTTGAATACCTAAAGTCGCAGTCAGCGGAGCTGTGCCCTTGTTGACAGCCGATGATGCGCGGGTACTGGTCTCTGGTAAAAACAGAAAGCTCCTTCTAACTCTGTGTGTTCAGATGCTTTAGAACTCCAGGTTGGGATATAAAATACCATGTTTCTTTTGCTTGGACCTCTACATCTTCCAATAGAACCGGTATTTTAAATGCTTCCGGCTTCCCACACCAGCCCATAGAAGTCCACTTAATCTGGACCTCCCTGGTGGCACAGCGGTTGTGCACTGGGTTGCGAAGCTGCCCGCAGCCTCTGCAGTACCGGTTCGCTCCCCGGCTGCTCCCCGGCCACTGGAGGAGGGTTCCACATGGCCCCACGTGGCGCGCAGACCTCTCCTGCTGCCTGCTGCTCCCCTCAGCAGTGTACTTCGGTCCTTCTGCCTGCTCTGCTCCCCGCTCTGGCTCTGGTGAATTCTCACCCTCCTGCGCTTCTTACTGTACCCAGTGCATGTATAAATAAATAAATAAATCTTAAAAAAAAAAAATTAAAAAAAAAAGAAGTCCATTTAATCTAAAGTGTGAATTATTTCACATGCAGAATTATCCAAAGTAATTACTGTTCATAACGATGTTTTTTTAATCAGGAAGTGCATTGCATTGTAAATCCAAGGTAAGAAATGATTCTCCCACCTCTGCTTTATCTCACCAGTATGACTGGTGACAACCCTCTCGTTGCCTGGCAGTGACGAAAGAGGCCCCAATTCCAGGCCACTTAGAGTGGTTCTTGTCAGACCCAAGAACAGAGGGCTGGGATAGAGACTTGAAGACTGGGACAGCTGTGCTGACGTCAGTAGGGAGGGGCCCCCTTTCTGTTTCAGCTGTGAGGTGTGGCGCCTGGTTCTTGTAAATCTCCTGTGCCCCGGACTGCTGGCTCTTTTCCAGGCCAGTGCTCTCAGCCAGATCTCGTCTTGCACCCCCCAACCCCTGCCCTCTCCACCCATCTAGCCAGGAGAATCAGGCAACATCCAGGGACATTTTTGGTTGTCGCAGCTGGGGAGGCACTCCTGGCATCCTGTGTAGGGAAGCTCCTAAACAGCCACAACGCAAAACTATCCATCTCCAAATGTCATTAAGGCCCTGACCAGGACACTCTGCTCTAGACCCTGCCGCTGGTTTGGTTTCTTTTCTCCTTCCCTTTTCTGGATTCACATTGTGTCCTCAAACACTCTCCTGCCTTCCAGTCTTGAAATGAGCTCAAGCTCAGGCCCCTTTGAGGTTTTTCTAAGGGCTTTACTCTCGTCACAACGTGGAAATCAATTGAGTAAAAATAACAAGGAAATGACAGTTTCAGGAAAGCTTAATTAAAAGCTGTCTATGTTAACCACTGGATTTAAAATAGAACAAAATTCGGATCCTTCTTTAGGCCTCAGTCCCTGCTTCCCAGTCTGGTTTCGTCCTTCCTGGGCTTCCCTCTGTCCTTCCCCGCACTACTGGCCTCGGCGCGCCTTGGCGGTGGCCTTCTCACTCTTCTTCCACATGAGCAATGATGCATTGAAGAATCCTTGGGTGACTTTAACAAGGTGTTACGGGAAGGTTCCTCTATATTGCATAGATCCAGCCAGAACGAGTTTTCGTTGCCCCTTTTCTCTGAAGAAGTTCACAAAAGAGATGACAGCGTAGCATTTCCTTTAGTTCTGCTAAGTTACAGCACAGGGGGCTCTCGTCTCTGCTCCTCTTTCTCCACCAGTGTTGTGGGTATGTGACCCACACACCCCAGGGCCCACCTGTCACAGGCCCCTTGTGGCACTGAGAGCTCTGCTGCTGCCTCATGAAATTTTTTTTTTTCAATTTTTATTTGCTTACATAAGGTGTAGTCCCTGTACTTCTCCAGCCACCATAGCACCGGGATCCATCACCAAAGTCTCTTGTGCTCTTCTCTCCCCTGTCTTGACCTGTCTCCCTTCCCTACCGTGGCTGCTTGCCTCAGATCTATGGTCAGCTCGCAAGTTCTGTCTTTTTCCTGACCCTTTGTTCAGTTTTCCTATGTTCTGCCTCAAAGTGAAACCATCTGATATTTTCCTTTTTCTTTCTGACTTATCTCACTGAGCGTAATCGATGGGAGGAGGAGGCAGACTTTGGCTGACATCACCTGCAGTTGACAACTTGCAGAGTATCACTCACTAGGTCAATTGATTAAAAGAGTAACTTGATCATTTTCTTAGCATTCCTTGATCTACCATCAGCCTCTGATTTCATGAATAGAAGGATCTGACCCTGTTGCTATATGATCTAACACAGAGCCCGGCATGTCCGTGCCCTTCCAGGCTTGTATTGTTAAGAGCAGGATTGTGTAATCACACTGTCCTGAGTATTCATTCCACATGTACCGTTGGCGGGTTATGCAGCTTTGGTAAGTTACTGTGCTTTTCAAAATGCTGTGGGGATGATTCACTGAATTACTTAACGCACTTAGCACAGTGTCAGGCTTATGGAAAGGGCTTGGTGGGCAAGGGATAGTTGCCCTCCTCTTTGTCCTCCTACTCCCTTTCCATCAAGGGAAGATGACTGGGCATTAACAAGAGACTTGGGTAAACTCTTTCTCTGTTTACCCTTAAACAAAATGGTGTGCTTTTAAATACACATGGACACTGGTCTTCCTGCAATGAAAGATAAGAGGGCAATTCTCTTCCTCCTGTCCTCTGCCTGGGAGAGGATAACATCTTTGATTTCCTTGGGTAGTCAGTACCCATCAGCTCTGTGTATGCACTGCCATTCTCTCCGAAAAAACCAAACCAATCATTTTCAAACTGAGAAAAATCTCACCTACATCAGGATCACCTAGGTGCTTATAAATAAAACTGGCCTCTTAACCCTGTACCTACTGAATAGAATCCCTGGGACTGAAGCCATTAAAAATAAGCCACCCTTGGCTGTTCTTCTATATAAACACATGTAGAAATGCTGTTCTGTACACTGGTCTCACTTCCTTCCCTTTGCATAAGCTGTTTCCTTGGCCTGGAGTCATCTTTCCTGTAGAACTCTTACACATTTTTGAAGGGCTGCTTCTTCTGAAAGTTTTCCCACATCCTCTAAACCTGAAGTTAATTTTGTGTCTTCATTATTGCAGTTACCTGCCTTGTAGTGTTTTGCTTGTGTTCCACTGAATGGTGAGCTTCTAGAGGGCAGTGATCATCGCCAGGGCCCTGCCTGTACTCTGGATGCCTGTGCATGTAATGGGGGTTCAAAGATAATTAGTTGAATTTGGATTGATTCTTTAATAAGAGTGTGTGTTTGTGCGCATTTTTGAGGAGTTATTTGTGACTGTTTCTTCTTTATCCTCTCCTGGATATTGCCCGTAAGACCAGTCGAACAAATCCCCCCAAAGTCCCAATTAAATCTAGACTAATTAAGAGAAGAAAATGCTTCACTTGTGTTCTGGGTTATTTCCCTCTCAAGAAACAGATTTGATCATTCTTCTCACTGAAGAAGCGACTTTCTTTCCACACCTTCCCATTGGTCCTCTGAGGCTCTAAGGTCAACTGCACGCCGCTGTACCTCCCATTCTGCCATGGGTGGAAAGGTGCAGAGAATAACTCTAGTTTCTAGCAAGGTGGTTTCTCTACCTATCTGCACCTGTTACTGATATTTGTCACTTTCATGGTTTGGGATGACTTTTAATGATTCTCCATCTACTGGTTTACTGGATTGCTGAGGTTGTCAGCAATAAAAACTGAGGCACCCACAGGAGTGTGCCAATTTTCTTATATGCTAGAGGGTCACAGGGAGAACAGGGTGTCAAGATGCACCTAAATGGTCTGATTAGTGGGGCTGAGAAAGGGATGCAGTCACTGAGAATGAGAGCACATTTGAGGAGTCTTCAAATATTAAATCATCGCCCCTTAGAAGAATTACATTGCCTTCTTGACTTTACACCTGACAGCAAGATTAAGCTGAGAAAATTATTGGATTTGGGAGATGAAATTAGATTTTTGGTATGTAAGTTAGGATTTATGAAAGCAAGAGTGTATGGACATGTGGAAGAGACTAGATGGTTGTTGCAGAGGGGGATTCCTTGCAAATTCAGGAAGGCTCGTCTTTTCAATACTATTGTTTTTAGACTCCCAGTGGTTGGGAAGTTATTCAGTAAGGAGAATGGCAGGTGCCACAATTAATGGAATTCACAATGAGTAGTTCAGGAAATTTTAAATTTAGGAAGAGTGAGGTCATCCCCTCCCATGGTCCCTTCCAGAGTATTCAGGATTACAAAGTGACCAAAGGTAATGAGAAAAGGTCATTGAAATTGGTGAGAGGAACTGACCGACTTTTAGAGTAAATTTAATGACAATTCATAGACAAGGGGATGAAATCGGAAAGTTGAAAGCAGCCTGGGGAAAGGACATGTGCCTGTTGGTCATTCATTGAGGAAATGGCTTGGAAAGAAAATGTGGTAATTGTACCAGTTGGATTCAGTTTGTGTTTACAAAAAACAAAAAACAAAAAACAGAGCGTACACTCCAGATATTCCAGAGAGTTCCCTTGTGTTGATCCTTTGTGGTTAGACTCCCCTTCACGGCCACCCAGATAGCTTTGCCTTTTTCAGAATATAATAGAAATTGAATGATACAATTTGTAAACGACTGGCTTATTTCACTTAACATAATTTTTGCTGTATGTAAATTTAAAAAGGATTCTAAATACAATTTCCCCCTCCCCAAATCAATTCAATAAAACGAAATGGGACTCTAAGAAGGATGTAGGGAAAAGATGTGATAGAAGGGCACGTTGAGATACGGTCATCCTGAGAGGTCTATTGTAGTTCTCAGTAAAATTAGGTGAGGGCCTCCCCTGGTGGCACAGGTGGTTGAGCGCAGCGCTGTGAAGCTGTCCGCAACCTCTGCAGCGCTGGTTCTATCCAGGGCTAGCCAGCGAGGGTCCCACATGGCGCGCAGACCTCTCCTGTCTCGCCCGCTGCTCCCCTCAGCAGTGTATTTCATCAGTCTGCCTGTTCTGTTCCCCACTCTGTCTCTGGTGAATCCTCTCACCCTCCCGCACATCTGGCCTTTACCCTGGTTCTTGTATAAATAAATAAATAAATCTTTTTTAAAAATTAAAAAAAATAAAATTAGGTGAGTTCATTAGTTTTGGCAAGTGGTAGAAAGGATGGAGATGAGGGCAATGCTGAACTTGACCAGTTAAATATTTCCTTTTCTTAAACAAGTGTCTTTTCTTCTCTGACCCTTCACACTCCCCCTCCCACCTCCTGGGGGAAGGGGGGAGGGTTGTGAGTGGGAACACACACACATTAAGTATATGTATTTCCATTTTCATGGTTTAAGTATTTCATTTATTAAAAGGTCATTTGTACATCTTAGATTCAATCCAGGTTTATTTGAGGACTCTCAGAGGCCATGTGGTAATACCAGGACTTGCTATAAGCTAGAACTGTGCATTTGTTTCTTAATTCAGGATTTATTTTGCAAAATTTTCCTCCCTAAATTTTTATATCACTTTTCTTTGAATTGGTAGGAATTTTAAAACTTATTTTTAAATAATGGAATGTAAAATTTTATTTTTGAGGCCTGGAACTGGATTTTCAGATATAGAATATTAGTTGTCATATCTATACTTATTCCATAGTTTATGTTTTGGTAGTGTTGTTTCATTTCTTCAAATTAAATTACATTTGTGTGTTATATATAAGTTATATATATATATATATATATATATATATATTCATTCCTTCGAATAATATTTCATTAGGAAATAGCTGACTTTTGTTTTATTTTTCTGTAGTTGTGATATTCAAAGTACGGGAAGATGTTAATTCCCCAAAGAGAGAAAACAGGCAGGGTTTCTTAGAACATCTATCATATTCATCAGTTATTACTTTCACTTAACTGTTTTTCTGTGATTAACGTGTTCATGTTCTCATTTATGTTGACCACATATTTTGCTGATGGAATTTGGAATTTGTAGGGAGATGTAAGCAGATGTTACCATATACCAAAGATCTTCAGAGGAGAGTGACACATTCTATTTTAATATGCTACTCTTGTTGCTGGTATTTGAGGTTATTATGAATCTAACATGTTGCTATTCTACCATAAATAGGATTATTTTGCTGTATCGTCAAATGTGTCTGGGGGTGAATATCTGGTGCTCTTTATATATGCAGAAATCAGACTATAAGTCTGAAAAGCCCTCAGAGTGGCCAAAATTTACTAACAGTAAATGCAATAAACCTTGTGCCTACTATGTAACAGGTGCTTTGCATATATTGCATTATGTTATCTCCAGAAAAATCTTGTAATAGTCATTGCTGCCACATTTTACAGAAGAGAAAATTGAAGTTTCTGAATTTATAAAATTGTCCATGGTTATGCATTTAGAGCTGAGATTTTTTACTTAGGTTTGTGTATCCCTCAACACCTTCGTTCTCAGTCCTGTTGCGCCCATTTTAGTAATTCACACAAATATTTTCAGCATCTGCTACGTGACAAGCCCCAGGTATCCGGGATTAAAGACAGATATACAGAGTTCTTAAGGATCTCTTTGAGAGGCTAGAAAACAGATGACTCTTGAGGACAAAGACCCTATGATTGTCTTTCTTATTTACTGTTGCACCCACAGGACAAACACAGCACATAGTAGGAATTCAGTAAATGTATTCAACAGATGAATGAGTCAGTGAGAGGTATAGTAGTTAACTAGGAGAGAGAGTGTAGAAGGGATATAAAATAAAAAAGCTGACTGTCATGGATCTTCAGTTTTTGAACAAGCAGTTGTATGCCTCAGTGGCCCATTGGGCATGAAGAGCCCTCTTATGTGCTCAGTGGCACCTGGGATGATGACCTGGGGTGGCTGAGAGACTAAGGAGACCCAGACTCTGTGCCTGCGTACTTGAGGAGCAGAGTCAAAATGAATGTGCCATCCTCTTTTAAAGCAAGGATGTTGGAAAGACATTTTAAAAACGTTTCCTCCAAAATGACCCATTTCCACTTTAAAACAGCCTGAAGGGCTAACCTTGTTGGAAAAATCACACATGGAAGAGCTCTTTCCCTATTGATATTGCATCAAGGGGTATATACTAATAATTTGTTTACATTTCCATGGTAAATTATTATAATACCACATTTTGCTGTCGAACCTTTAAAACATTGAAATTATAATCTTTGGAAGATACCTTATAAAGAACTGTATATATATTGCACAGCATGTAACAGTCTTAATACTGGAACAAGTGAATAGGTTGCATAAAATAATGACATTTTTTGAGTAATATCTTTTGAAAAAATCAGGATGTGATGGAGCAATTTATGTTTGGAATACCATTTAGCTTTTTTGTAAGGAAGAAGATGGGCAATTAGCAAACTTACTGAAATGATTTTAATTTCATTCTTCAACAGCATCGATGCGCTACTTTCTTGTTCCAAGAATGTATCCATTAACAGTGATGTTTTGCCTTACAGCTTTTCTGGGAGAAGAGGCTACAAGGACTTAGTGCATCAGATGTAACAGAACAAATTATAAAAACCATGGAACTACCTAAAGGTCTTCAAGGTATTATTTAAGTTCAGTTGAGCACCTACTGTGTGCCAAGACTCTATGTTACATATTGTGGAGTCTAAAATGATTGAGACTAATCTTTACTTTGTGGGATAGATCGTGTACCCTGCTGGAGGACGTATTTCTTGTGTTTTAGGAAACCCAGGGAAAATGTATATGAGAAGCTTGTGTGTTGCAGGGATGCTACAACCAAAGGTTCTCTTATGTGTAAAATTTTGACTTTAGGTGAGGTTCATCAACTAAATTAGCCCATGTGCTGCTTTTAGAACCAAAACACAGCCACACTGCAGAATTTCCAGCACTTATTCTTTCTCTCATCCTCTTACCAGAACAGCTAACACTTTCCTTTGGCCTCTCCCTTAACAAATTGTCACTGCAAGTAGCAGTAGAAATAGCATCATTTTCCAGGGACAACAGCAAGTGGTAGCTGAGGTGGAGAACTCCTTGCTAGTCTGCCTGTCACATGTATTAATTCCAAGTTCTAGAGATGCATAGGTTTTCAAGTAGTAGAATTTCAGCTTCTAAATCTTGATATATTATTGATTGCTCAAAAATCCTCATCATTCATGATTAGAATATTGTCTCGTTCCCTCTATGTTCTTGAAAAGATTGCTTTCATTAGTTTAACAATATAGGACTGGGCCTCCCCTGGTGGCGCAGCGGTTGAGCGCTGGGCTGCGAAGCTGCCTGCGGCCTCTGCAGCGCCAGTTCAATCCCCGGCCACTGGCGAGGGTCCCACATGACGCGACAGACCTCTCCTGCCACGCCCGCTGTTCCCCTCAGCAGTGTATTTCGTCACTCTGCCTGTTGTGGTCCCCACTCTGGCTCTGGTGAATTCTCTCACCCTCCCGCGCTTCTGACTGTACCCAATGCTTGTATAAATAAATAAATCTCTCTCTCTATATATATATATATAGGACTTTAAGCAGTGCATTTAAATGTAGCCACGGTGCCAGTTCCCTACACATAGCCAAGGTGTACAATTATTAAACTTCTTGATTTGGATATTTTATTGTGTATTTGAAAAAGCTGCTAATGGTAAAGGTGCAGCATGTTTTCACTGGATTTTCATTTGAAGTCCCAAAACAAAGAAGATTAGTGTTGAGATATTGCTTGAAATTGAAGTTAAATGCTATAGAAGAAACTAGTCCAGGACTCTGGCGCTACATTAATAAGAATATTTGAATATAATTTGACTTTGGTAGGGATTAAGAGTATTAAAATATTTGGTCTTGCTTGAGGAAGTGGAGCCACCTTCTATAAAGTTTAGAACCTTGGAAAATGTTCTAAATGTTCGTTTTAAAGTTATGTTAAAATTTTATCAGAAGGTGTGGCTATTTTGTTACTATTTCCTTAATGTTAGCGCTTCCATGTACTGGAACTGTTAAGTAGCTGTTTATCCCTTGCTGCTTTGGCTGGTATCAGTTTGAAATATAGGATCACAAATATTATAGGTCATGTAAGTTTGCTCAACACATAGAAACTCCCTTTAACTGCTACCTATTTCTAATTGCAGGAGTTGGTCCAGGTAGTAACGATGAGACCCTTTTATCTGCTGTTGCCAGTGCTTTGCACACAAGCTCTGCACCCATCACAGGGCAAGTCTCCCCTGCTGTGGAAAAGAACCCCGCTGTTTGGCTTAACACATCTCAACCCCTCTGCAAAGCTTTCGTTGTCACAGATGAAGACATTAGGTAAGACAGTTTAACATAACTTTAACAACTTGTTTTTTCCATTTAATAAACTTTATACCACCTGTTAGTTTTTGGTGGCATATCTACTAAGTGATGACTCTATCAGAAAGTTATATTTTTTTTTTTAGTTTCCATAAATGGAATGGAAGGTGATAAAGGATGTTTAATACAAATACATGTTTATAAAAAGTAGAGGTGTTGTGTATAAGGAAAAATCATGATCCTGTCCGGAGGACAAATAAGATAGAGTTGTATACTTTGCGTATCATTTTTGCAGTGACTTTTGCCACTTGGGATTCTTTCTGCTCGAAAGAACCCCTTTCATATCAGTCATGCCTTTAGTGATTACTTCCTGCATGGGTTTGTCTGCAATCCAATCTCTTTAAAGTAGATCATAGAGATGCTGCTTTAAGTGCAGTTGTGTTTTCAAAGTTCAATTTACTTCTCTTGATTATGTTTACCTCACTTAAGCTCAATTTAGAGATTATTTATCTCTGTTTCACCTTACTGCAAGTAAAGATTTAAGGTGTCTCCAAAGACATAGCACACAGAGATATGCAAGATGAGAAGCAAATGGGAAAGATGAAGCAAAGGGTAAAGCTATAAAACACAGCCAGGAATGAAAAAAGGACACGAGCTGTATCTATTAACATGTTTTACTCTTTCTAAACCTCAGCCACAAATTAGGTTTTTAAACAGCAAACAGTGAAAGGAAAACACATAACTCAGCTTGATAATGCCCAGAAAGTATAAGCAAACCATTGCTTGGGAGAAGCAAAACTATTCCCGATATTAAGACCAGAAAGAAATTCGGTATCATTACTTTATAATGATATTGTAGATTATTGTATTTTCTTTAAAAATAGAACAGTGGCTATACTTCACTCTTTCAATCTGAATGTAAATCAGTAAGTGTTCCTGGAATATTTTTCCTAGACAAAACCAGCAGATGGCACTTTTGAATCATAATTTCAAAATAGGTTTTATAATTTGTATGTTTCTAAAACCTATAGAAACTTGGCATGAAAATGTTTGCCAATGCTAGAATCTGACTAAGTTTATAATTGAAAAGCCTTCCTTGGATTTTAAAGTAGTTCCTTTTATGCAGATGTAGAATAGCTTAAAGTTGCATTCAGATACCTTGACTGCACAGAATTTGTGATCAGCTTTGTTTTTTAAGAAAAACAAAATATGAGAAAAAGAATTAACTGGCCCTTTGTATTATTCTTACCCTTGAGGAAGGAAATTACTCAGGAGACAAGTTCTTTTCTGTCTTGGAATGAGTACCCAGTTAATCAACAGTGATTCTGCCAAGACATTATGGTGCTGACTGAAGTGACATTATGGAAATGTTGATGGTATTAGCACCAGATCTTTTTGATAGTAGAGGAAATGGTCTGAAAACTAGATCTCCATGATTTTCTCTTAGAGTAAACTTGTCTAACAAATTGCTCATTTGATTTAACAGAAAGTTGTGATAACAAAGTATTAAGCAAACGTTTCTTGTTGGGTTAGCACAGATTCAAAATAAAGTGCTGCAACTGGAATTGTTACACTTTGTGCAATTGTGTTGTCAATGTTGTTTTGTATTCAACCTTCAACCACAGGTCTCCATATTAAGTATATATTTTTTCAGCATACTTAATAATTTTGTCTCCTATGGGCATGTCTGTTTTCTAACACTGAATGACAAATCCTCATAAATTTAACAGTTTAAAACAGTCCCCAGTTATAGCTCATCATTCGTAGATCAGAAATCTGGACCAGCTATGACTGGGTTCTCTGCTCAGGATCTTACAAGGCTGACATGAAAGTGTGGGCTAGATTTCATTTCCTCTGAAGCTTGGGGTCCACTTTCAAGTTCCTATGATTATTGCCAAATTAATTCCTTGTAGGATTGAGGCCTGTTGAGGCCCTTTCTATTTGTGATGGGGGCGGTTCTTGGCAGTCAGAGACTGCCAGCACTTTACTTATTCCGTGATTCCCTCCACGGTTCCTCTTCTTCTTTTAGGAAGGGCCTTTTGGACTCTTATTAGGTCAGGCGCCCTATGATAACCTCTTATTTGTTTAACTCAAGGTCTGTTGATTAATTACCTAATCCTGGAGTGATAGCCTATCATTCACAAGTTCTGTTCATTGTTAAGGGGAAGGAGTTATATGGAGTGCATTCAGTGGGTGGGGGAAGGGGTGTCTTGGGGATTGGGTTAGAATCCTGCCTACTGCATGCAAATGCTTTAATTTCAAGTTTCAGATATATGGAAAGTAATGCTCAAGACAAGTGAATCAGCAACAGATGTTAGAGTTTACAGTAGACTTCTCCAGCCAAAGGCACCGTGTGTTCACTTTTCCCTGTCTTCCTAATGGGGTTACTCTAGGGCAGTTGCACAGATGCTCATATTCTCTTATTAGGAGGGAGAGGCTGCCAATGAGATGGATATGACATTTGTCATAAAATTGGAGACTCTGAGCCATAGGCAAGACTATAAGAAATAAACAATGTGTTCTCCTTGACCCTACTCTGCAAAATGAAAATCTTTTGAACTCCAGTTTCTTTTAATATAACTGAGGCTTTAGAGCTCAGATGAGCTCAGGGACAGCCTCCCTCTTTTTGGAAATTAAAAAGAAAAAGTAGAAGTCTAGACCTTTTATCTCTTTGTGTTGCATTTGGAGTTTAATAAAGATGACATCTGAGGCTTTTGTGGCACACCATATATGTTAACTTCACCACTTGGAGGTTGTCTCATGAGATAAAAGAGATAAAGAGTAAGTGTCATGGGCTGGAATAGAATAAATATAATGTTACAACTAACTGAAGCCCCAAGGAGGTGAATACTCTGAATCTTAGTGGAGTCTTCCAAACCATTGTTCCTCTGCTCTTCTGCTTTCCCAGGTTTGGGGCCGAACTGCCGTTTGTCTTCCTTCATTATTGCTAGAGAAGGTCACTCTTTCTCTGTAGACCCCTCAGCATTCCTTGTTGCCCCCTTACTTGCCCCTGGGCTTCTCCATCTCCCACTGCATCCACCCTAGGTACCTTTCCTCTGGTCTCAGAGACAGTTTGTGCTGGTTTCTGTTCAAACCCGACCGCATCCCACCCCCACCCCCCCAACCCGCCCCCTGGCTTTGCTGTTCTCTCTTCCCTGTTTTTCTAGGACCTTTATTTCTAAGTCTTTTCCCTTCTCTTGTATTTATTCAACCTTTGCCTCTCTACTTAGTCTGGATGTGAGTTTTTGTTTACCAACCTTGCTTGCTAAAACTGTTTTAAGATTTGCTCTCTAGACTTGTCAGGGAGCTGCTCTCAAATGTTTTCTCTTTTTCAAGATAAAACACATACAATAGCCTTTCTTCCTGTGTTATCCATGTAACAGTCCAGAACCTTTTTTATTTTTGTGAATTGGAGTTATCAGCTCTCACATTTAAGGTCTTATTGCAACCCCCAAGACATAGAGACACTTCTGGCATGTTCTTAACCTACTAGGCTCATCTCAGTTGAAGGGGTGCTTTTCAGATTCTGTCCTCTGTACTCAGGATCATGTGGTTTCACTTCTTTGTGATGACCTATTGCCAGCAGCTTGGGATGTGAGGAGAGAGCTCTGACTGGCTTTCCCTGAACAGAGCCATTAAAAGCCAAATGAAATCCCATTTCTTCCGTATTTCTGTGCCTCACTGAACAAGTCTCTTCTTTATTTTCTGTTATTTTCCTTTACTATCCTTGTCATTTCTCATTATCCTTTATAGCCAGAGCCCCAGTCTTCACATACTTGAAATTCTTGGAAGCTGATGAAAAGTTGACTAGAATGTATCTATTCCTATCAGAATCCCCTGTGAGATGAGGGAATCTTACCTGCCGGTCTGAATAGCCATCCCTCTTGTTAGCAAAGCTCCACTCCTATGTGATTTGGTTTTGTGACTATAGAAGCAACTTTTGCCAAGTGTTAAGGAAATTTTTGTTAGTAATGTTCACGATTTTGAAGTAAATATAAACTTTAATAACAGCTTTATAGTTCCATTACTTGGGGGGCAAGTCATCAGTGCTTTTCTGTTCTGTTTCTTTTTAAAAGGAAACAGGAAGAACGAGTACAACAAGTACGTAAAAAATTGGAAGAAGCACTGATGGCAGACATCTTGTCACGAGCTGCTGATACGGAAGAGATGGATATTGAAATGGACAGTGGAGATGAAGCATAAGAATATGATCAGGTAAAGTAACACAGGGTGGGCAGGGAACCTTGGAAACTACTCTTGAATTTGTGGCCTTTCTCAACAGTGAACAAAAAGACTTCTCTACATAGATTAATTATACAAGTGCTCTTTTTCGGCTCCACTCTGCACTTAAGAGCCATATAAGTCGTTGTATCCATTTGTTCTCACTGTGTGAAGACATTTATTCCCCTCTAGCCGCTTGCAAGGAATACAGCCTCCTTTATGAACACCAGATGGAACAACTCTCTGGTGTCATTAGGAAAAAAAAAAAACAAGGGAAGAAGAAAAGTTCCATTTAGGTCTGTCAGCCTCATCAACATGGCTTTTTAATGCTCCTTCTTTAGCAAGACAGACCTTAACTTACTTTTTCATATGTGTATGTATATGTTAAAGGTTGAGGCTTACTGTGTTACTAAGATTTACCATCATAGAGAAATGTTCATGTTATCAAGCATCCTAAGAGTAGTTGCAAGAAGTTACTATAAAAACAGGCATTAAAACCTTTAGCTATGAATGAGATATGAAATACAAATATCAAATACAAGAATAGTTCAATTTGCAATTGCACAGTACCATCTCTCCCAGGTTAAACAATAGTAAGACTTCGATGCTTACCTAGTACCTGTAAATGTTATGGAGTAAAACAGACCTTAAAGTAAAATAAATCATTGCTAGTAGAAATTTTTCTAGACAGTCTCAATATATGTTTCGATTTAGCTGTGACTATTATGTTATTTTGTCATTTGTATGCCCCACCATATCTTGCTTTATGCTGATTTAAATAATTACAGAAAATATTTTCTTAAGCATACAGACAGGTACATTTGATTTCTTTGAAAATGACTTTCAAAGGTTATTTTCCAAATAAAACATTGAAACAATGAGGTGCTACGCTGAGCACTTTTTTCTTGACAAATTACTGTAACTGAATGCTAATCAAGGTTTTAAAAATGTGGATCTAAGTGAAATTTTGCTCACCTGAGAAATCATTGAATTACTAAGTTTGTTTGTTTTTCCTTACAGATAATTTTCGACAGACTTTCCCCAAGAGCAAACTCTAGAATTGAACAAAAAACATTTCCACTGGGTTTTGCCTATAAGAAAAAAATGTACCCGAGCACATAGAGCTTTTTAATAGCACTAACCAATGCCTTTTTAGATGTATTTTTGATGTATATATCTATTATTCAAAAATGATGTTTATTTTGAGTCCGAGGACTTAAAATTAGTCTTTTGTAATATCAAGCAGGACCCTTAAGATGAAGCTGAGCTTTTGATGCCAGGTGCAATCTACTGGAAATGTAGCACTTACATGAAATATTTGTTTCCCCCACAGTTTTAATATGAACAGATCAGGAGTACCAAATAAATTTCCCAATTAAAGATTATTGTGACTTCACTGTATATAAACAGATTTTTATACTTTATTGAAAGAGGACACCTGTACATTCTTCCATCATCACTGTAAAGACAAATAAATGATTATATTCACAGACTGATTGGAATTCTTTCTGTTGAAGAGCACACACAATAAATAGTCCCTCTGTAGGTTTCCTGATTTACATTCAACTGTGACTCCTGGGCCTCAGGATTGACATAGAGATGGTAGAAAAGTGTTCATCCATTTGTAACACGCCTCTGGATAGCGTGAACATGGCTGCTTTCACCAGAATTCTAAGTCATCATCCAGCACGTGTATTTGTTTCCTCTTGCCTGTGACTAGTACCTTTTAGTTCTATAAAAGTAAGGTATTTTTATCCTTTGGGCATGAGTAGGTACTCAAGGATCTTTTGGATGTTACTAGAGGTTCATGTTTATTGCTTTACCTAGAACATTTTACATTTTCTCTCTTCTACTAGCTTATTACGTGAACAGGTGCAGGTCAAACCCTTTGCCACAGAAAAAGACAGCTTCTGGGCAGATTAGCTTAATGAACCAAATGGTAATACTTCACTAATTAGTACCCATACACCGAAGTATTGACATCTTTTTTCCTATTGAAACTCATAAGCATAACCATTTAAATTCCTTGATATCTAATTATCCAAAACATGGCATAAATGGCATAAATGATTAAATGAGGTTTTTAAATCAAAACATACATTACTCTGATACCGAGGAATGCAGGGAGTGGTTATAAGCAAATTTTGGGAAATAGAGCAAACATAGTCCTTCATAACTCTCAGTTCTTTCAAAATTGGACCCAGAAGTGATGTGGTCAAGGATATGACCAGTTCCATATGAATGTCTCCTGTACCTTTTATTATCACTACCTCCAATACCTTTCCAGTTCCAAAGGAAGGGAAAGAAAAGAAAATAGTCAAAGCAATATGACTGGCTTGGTTTGGGCTGTTGTCTCTCTGGACCTTATGCCAAACTACATAAATGCCCATTTCTTAGGATTCCTGATTTACATTCAACTCAGCTCTCTTGGCCTTAGGCCACAATTTCCTCAGAACAGTGCTGCTGGCAGGTGACAGGGATACTTGCAGACTCTGGGAAGGCTGTCGGCAGAGGGTGCCTTCCCCTCAGACTGTCCCAATTGGGATAGCAGGGGAAAGTCAGTATTGATTTCTTTTTGGAGAAATAGTATGAAGAGTTAGAATGGATGTTCAAAGCCTTTTTCTTAGCCTTCCCCAAGTCTGTGATTCTTTATTATAATCAGAGTGGGGGTAACTTCACCTGTGATCATATGCTCTTTATAAAGCAATCCAACCAAGATATATGTGCTTAAAACAACTCTTGTAAAAAAAAAAAAAAAAAAAAACCCACAATGTACGCACACACAAATTTGATTTTTGCTCTTAGTACTTTGCTCAGGTAGAGAACAAGGTATGAAAGCCATTACATGTTGTCCAACTGAGGACCATCCTTATGTCCAGGTGTTGCCAACACATCCACAGGATGACATGTCCAAAATTAAATTCAGCATCATATCCCCAAAACCCACCACCATCTTGCATTCCCCAATGCTGGTAAAAGCAAATCAACTGCTCCAGCTGCCCAGGTGTGACGCCAGGTGGCGCCCTTTCTCTTGCCTTTAACACCCCATCAATCAGGTTAGGACTATCGATGGCACTTCTCACCTTCACCTCTTCATTCCCACAGCCATTGCCTTCATGCAACTTCTTTTCCTCTCCTCTTCTCAGTGGTTATCTTTTCTCTCTTTTGGTTTTTAAGCCTGTTCCCTTCTTCCATCTCCAACCCTCGTCCAACTCCAGATGGTCATCAGAATGATCCTTAAAGCAACTGTGACCATATCATTTCCCTGCTCAAAATTCCTCAGTCTGCATATGCAGTTTAGGATAATTTTTAGAGTGAGCAATTTGAAATGAAAAGCTGTGTCTGAACCCTAGTTTGCCATTTGTGTGACTTGTCAGGTTACTTAATGGCTTTGAGTCTGTCTTCCCTCAATTAAATAGGAATAATAATACCTACCTCATAGTGTTGTTGTGAGGATGAAATGGGATTCTGTGTGTACCGTGTTTAGCGCAGTGCTTGGCACATAGTGCTTGGCACATCATCATTCCTGCTCATGGTGTCAGTTTTACTTCCCTTCAAGGGGCATTGGCTGATAATGCTAACTACCCTCCACCCACTCCCTCTCCCACAACCTTTATTTTCTGCCTCCACACCATTTATTTTCTTTGTGGAAATCTTCTTAATCTGTATGTGTTTGTTGACTTTTAATCTATCACTCTACTAGAATGTAAGCTCCTTGAGAGCAAGGATGTGTCTTGTTCCCTGCGAGAACCCTAGCGTTTAGCCTAGTGCCTGGCACAGAATAAACACTCAGTAATTGTTTGTTGAATAAATGCAAAAATGATCAAAAGGCTCTACATGATCTGATGCCTGCCTATTTGTCTAACTCATCCTGCCACACCCCCCATGTACCTTCGACTCAAGAAAACATTACCTGCTCCTTCAAAGTGCCCTCTGGGCCTCTCTGTCTTTGTACCTGCTGTTCCCTTTGCCTGAAACAACCTTTGCCTGCCTGTCTACCTGGCAAGTTTCCCGATCATTGGTCCCGTCTCAGCTCAATGGCTACCTCCTCTGTGATGCTGTCTCTGGTTTCTCCCGGCGGATATTCCTTTTCCCTCTTCCAAGTTCTCACTGCACTTTGTAAATTACCTCTGTGGAAGCACTTTATTGTATTGTAAAAGTTTTTGCATGTCTGTTTCTATTTTTAGAATGTAAGCACCATGAAAGCAGAGACTGATCCTTTCACCCCAGTGTCCCCAGAGCCTAGCACAGTGCCTGGCACATACCAGTTTGTCAATAAAAATTTATTGAATGAATTTGTGAATGAACTAAGAGTCTTGCAGTTGAGAAGTGTTGCAAGATGTATTATTATCGAGGAAAGGAATGGCTCCGGTGGCTTGTTTTTCTAGAGAGGAGATCTAGAAAGCATTATATAATTTCTTCAAATAAGTTGTTTGAATTTTTAAGTAATATAAGTTGACTAATGTAGATCTTCATAAACGACTGCAAAAGATATCAACGAGCTTTGTGATCTCTCAATGCTACAAAGTCCAAAATCAATATTTGCACTATTAGTATTTCCATAGTAAATGCTATGCGAAAATGTACAGCAATAAATTTTGAAGCTTTAAAATTGTTTGTGTAAGTCTTCAATGACTTAACGAAGGACATCTCTGGCCTGTGTTTCAGAGAGACAAGGGGCTTCAGCCTGGGGTTGAGGACTCTAAAGCCTTCAGACCTCATTCAGTGACAAGTACTTGGTCAGTCACTCTACCTGCATGTCTAGTGACAGGAAGGAATGAATGGGTTCTCCAGAGAATCAAGCAGAGGCTGCTTTAGATCTCGTGAGGCCTCAGACTCCAAGCCTCTGCTGAGGTGGGCATAGCTCCCTCTTCCTGTCCCACCTTCACTCCTGGGGTTCATGGGTGACCCCCAGACATAGGATACATATTTCAATGGTCTCTATGAAGCACACAGCCAGAGTGGTTCCATCGATCACTTATAGCAGGACTAGCTAAGGACAGTGGACTGGGAATCAGAGTGAATGGCTCTTGGCATGTGTTCAAAGGTGGGGTGGACTTTAAAACTTCACTTTACACACTGATTTCTCTATAACAGTGCAGGTAAGTTACTTTTTCAATTATTTGGCTTTGTTTTTATCACAGGAAGACAAAACTTATTTCCTCTACACTACACAGCATTTTGTAATTTTTCGACCATTCTCACCTTGATTAACTTCATGTCTGAATTGTAGCCTACACATAAACCATGTAAGATGCACATGATAGCATCCCCACTTTGGAGCTGGGGAATGTAAGCACCAGGCAGATTAAATGACTTAGGGGTTAAGCTGCAGAGAGAGAAACTGGAATATAGGTATGTGCCCTCTGTTTCTAGAACACTGTGTGACCTTCCAGTGTTCTTCCCTACCCAGGGAAGTGCCTCCCCACTCAAGTTACCCTCTCTGTGATGAAGAACGACACCGTTTGGTGCATCACATATAGAGTGCCCTTATAGGACGGAGTGGTTCTTTGTAAGAAACCTCGTTCTTTCCTGGGTAACTGGTTGAGGTTTTCCCTACTCATCTGCAGAGAAATCTTTACAGGGATTACTTCTCTTTTATAAGAACTGGGCAGATGCAACTTCATAGTCACATAGTGGTGGGAGTTTTCACATTTTCTTTCTGCTGTTATTCTTTTATCTGCAGGTTTGCATTTCCTTTCAGATTTTTGCCTTATAGGCTTAATGTGAAAATTTGGACAGCAAGATGCAACTGGACTGACCATAGGTCCCCAGGGAAGGCCTTTTTGGGGGGTGGGCACAGCAGTGTTCCTGGGGGGTGTACAAATATCTGAATGTTTAATATTTGTTTTCAACTTACTCTTTTGTGATTTAAATTTTGAGTTTTTCTATGAAGCTATAATAAGTTAGTAGAGCAGTACATGTATCTCATATGATTTGGGGGCATAGGCTTTTGTTTTTGAAAGGGTTTATTATTATACAAGTTTGGAGATCACTACTCAAGGGTAAGACTTGTCATCTGAGCTTCATGTGCCTCTGGAGTCAAGTTTACCAGCCTCTCACCGTCACATCAAGTTTTGTGAACACATGCTCGTCTCCTGGGGCTGTATCCAGAGCTTCTGTAAAATTCTCAGTAGGGTATATGTATATCAATCACAGCGCCCCAAAGATGGTTATATATTTCATAGGTGATAGTCACCCCCCAAAAAAATAAAAATAAAAAACCCTGGTGATTTTGGGGGATTGGCACCTGCTTTGGGGAGAGTTGTCCTGAGCTATAGAACAGACTGATTCTTTATAGGAAACAAGTTATTTCTTGTATGATTTGTTGAGAATTTTCCTGCACAGAAGAGAAACAAAACCAGGCTCGGTGTGGGTTGTAAGGAGAGGTGGATGGCTAGCTTTCCGAATGCCTGGCTGATCACAGCATGATTTATTCTAAAAGATCTCTGACTCAACAGTAGGTAGCTGTGTGAAAAATCGAACATTTGGAAACTTAAGGGATAGAAATAGCAACATGGTAAATGTGCTATTTATGGTGGAAATGAATACCTTTTAAAACCTTTCTCCTTCTCTTTTCTGTCCCCCCCCCCGCCCCGACCCCTGCCCAAAATACAGAGTTACTTAGCATAATGTTATAAATGGGAAAACCACAAACTTACAGCTATGACTGGCATTCTTAAAAACTATTATGGCCCTTGCTGGCAAGCCAGAGTTTGGTTTATCAGAAGCTGCTGTGAGAAGAGGATGAATTAGTCACCTAACATTGAAAACAGTTAACACTAGGCGGGAGGGGAGCAAATGTGATATTACTCAGTAAGTCAAAACACACTCCCCTTACCCAGAACCTCAGATTCATCCTTGCAGTAGGCGCCATCTTTGGTGACGACTGAAGTTCTCATTGTTTATTTAAATGAAACCCTCTACTCCATTGTCACATCCTTGTAGATGCATAGAGAGGCAAGAGAAAACATGGTTGAGAGTTAAAGAACAGAGATTAATTAAATCTCTCCAGGGGATTTCTACCTCATGTGGAGATAGGTGTCTCAAAGTGGAGATTTGGGGAAGAAGTAAATGTGATGAGTCAATGTAAATATTCTTTTAAACAGTTAGTACTCTGGTTAATTCAAATGTCCCAAATTTAATTTCTACACATAAAAAGGGAAGCCTCTTAGCTTTTCCATTTCTTGCATTAAACTTCTCACTCCTGGCTAACACTATAGCCACCCACAGATGTACTGGTGCAACCTCCTGGCTCCTTCAGCAGCCATCGTGTGACCTTGTAGAGACAAACAGGAGGAAAAGCCAGCCCTGCAGGTGTGGCGTGGAAAGCCAGCAAGAATCTGGTTTTCAACAACATTGTTAAATTCTTGGACCGACACGGATAGTTCATGTTGGTTTAATCTACAACGTGAACGTGTGTCTTAGTTTTTTTCTTTTTTTAAGAGCTTGCTAACTGGTACATGCATACAATTTTATACTCAGCTTTGAACACTCATGTTCAGTTAGTCACCCAAGGCCCTGTCAAGTTTCCTTTCTCGCTGTCCTGGTTTCATATGCTACAGTGCATGTGCAGGCTGGCGTTCCCAGGCCGACTTACAACGTTGTTTTGTCTGCTCTCCCTGCTGCCTTTTCCTCCAACCGTTCCATTTTCAATATTGCCACCAGATCTTTCTGTCTATCTCTTAGATAATCTTATGTTCTGGGTCGCATATGCAGTGGATTTCTGTCATTTTGGATCTAGATCTGAATTCTACAAATGACATTTTGGCCCTTGGTCTATACCCCTTACCTGGGGATACTCCCAACTGAAACCTTCAGTCAGTTATGGCACCCTATGTTTGTTTTCTGTTACTGCAGTAACACATCTGCAAAGTGAGTGACATAACATATCGTCCATTTATTATTTCACAGTTTCCATGGGTTAAAATCCTGACCCAGTGTGACTGAGCTGTTTCTGGGCTTAGAGTCTCGTGGGTTGGAATGGAGGTGTTGGTAGGCCTGAGATTTTATCTGGAGGCTCTGGAGGAGTCTCTGCTTCCAGGTAGATTCAATTTGGCAGAATTCAGGTACCTGCAGTTGTAGGACTGAGGTGCTTCTCAACGTGGTCATTCACCAATTTTAGTTGCTGTCCACATTCCCTGGCTCATCGCTCCTTTTCATTATTAATTTAAAATTAACAAAAGTGGGTCAAATTCTTTTCGTGCTTTCTTTCTCATCTCCCCCAGGGCCTTCAGCAAGTTTCTGTTAATGATTAAATTAATATATAGATATTCCAGAATGATTATATTTAAAGAGCAATGAGCACGCCATTTCACTAAAACCTTATTTTTCAAATTTACTCTTACTACTCAGGAATACTTCCTTGCAGTCATCACATAAAATAAGCAAGAGTTTTTCTGCGGCTCCTTCTTCACAAATTATATAAGATAATTAAGACATAATTGCTTTCTTTTTTCTTAATCTGGAGTAAATAAATGGTGTAAGAATAAACAATAAGGCCACAGACTGAGTAATCTTGAAAACACTTTACCTCCTGGAAAGAAAAAGCAATGATCTCCATTAAACTTTAGCAATAATACTTAATTATTACAACAATTTCAAAGCCATAGGTCTTTCCTACCTTTAATTTAATATAGTACTGACCTTTTAAAAAAAAATCCATCCTCTTAGGCCTCCCTGGTGGCACAGCAGTTGAGCGCTGGGTTGCGAAGCTGCCCGCAGCCTCTGCAGCGCTGGTTCGATCCCCGGCTGCTCCCCGGCCACCAGAGGAGGGTCCCACATGGCGCGCAGACCTCTCCTGCCGCCCGCTGCTCCCCTCAGCAGTGTACTTCGGTCCTTCTGCCTGCTCTGCTCCCCGCTCTGGCTCTGGTGAATTCTCTCACCCTCCCGCGCTTCTGACTGTACCCAGTGCTTGTAGAAATAAATAAATAAATAAATCGTTTAGAAAATAAATAAATAAATAAATAAATAATCCATCCTCTTATCTATATCACATAGTGACTCTAGTAAAAGGGATAAAGCAGTTCAGTGAGATGATAGAACAGGAGAACGTGTCTAGACCTACATTATTTCTACAATGAACTCATCATATCTGGCAAGCCTGAGGATCCAAAGTCAGCACATAAAGTGAAGATATTTATATTCAGAATCACCCCAGAAAAATGTTCTAAACCTCCCATACAGTACACATATGGCAAGGGATATCTGAATTTAGAATGTAATTCTAAAAATTAATCTAAAGCAGTGGTTCTCAAGTTGGGGTAATTTTGCTCTCCAGGGAACAAAATTTTGGTCATTGCTAAGGGGAAGAAGGGAGGCAGGGGGTACTGACATCAAAGGGTAGAGGACAGGAGTGCTGCTCAGAGCTTTGAGTGGGCAGGGCAGCCCCCACAAAGGTTAATGATGCCAAAACCTGGGTCCGAAAAAAGAAATTAAAAAAAAAAGGGTAAAGGGAGATATTCGAGTGTTTCATTTTGCCTTTCAGGTAAATGTCACTCTCCTGTGGTGAATGGGGCCTGGGTGTGTAGAGAATCTAAAATGCCCCTGCATTTCTGAAGGATGACATACATTTCTGTTTTCTCAAAAATGTTGATTTAAAATTGACTTGAACACTGAAATTGAGCATTTTCGATGCAGGGCCTAGGAGTAGAGGTGTTCCCCGACCTTCAGAAGCTTTCGTGACACCACTTTGCTTTTTGAGAGCCCCTCACGAGCACCTGTGTTTGCCAATTAGAAGAGCGTTAAAGAGGATTTCAGTTTTACAACAAAAGGCAAAAAGTGAAACTGGAGTTCTGGGACCATCTCAGACGGCCTCTTAGGCAGCTGGCCAGGCAGCAGCACCCGCCAGTGAGAGCAGGCCAGCCACACTCAGGACTACACAGTGCAGGTGCTGTGCCTGTCAGGCAATTCCTGCTTTCTCTGCTGGTGACGGTTGCTTGAGGTTTTTGTTTTTGTTTTTTGTTTTTTTTTCCATGTGTTATTTGGTCTGATTCAGTAGGGTTTTTTTTTTTTTCCTCCAAAGATTTATTTTATTTATTTATGCATACAAGTACCGGGGTCTAGGCCAGAGGTTGGGGGAGGGGTGAGAGGATTCACCAGAGGCAGCGTGGGAAACAGAACAGGCAGATCTACTGAAATACACTGCTGAGGGGAGCAGTGGGCTATGCAGGAGAGGTCTGCTGTTCTCTGCGGGTAGCTCCCTGGCCGGGGATAGAACTTGTGCTGCAGGGTTTGCGGATAGCTTCACAGTGCTGATGCTTAAGGGTGCAAGGACGCACTACCAGGGAGGCCCACCTTGTGCTCGCTTTGTAGTCAACCCCTTCCCAACCTCAACACTTGTCAGCCACTGCTCAGTTCTCCACCCAATAGGGCTTTGCCTTTCCCAAGCTGTCATATGAATGGAATCGCACAATATATCACCTCATGGGTGGCTGACTAGTTTCACTTAGCAAAATGCATCTCAAAGTAAGTCAGGTGTCAAAAGTACATTCTTTTATTGCTATGGGTATTTTTTCTTATCCATTCCAATCCATTCATCTGTTGAAGGACATTACTCCACTCTGTTTTTAACTATCAAAACTTGATGTGTTTATTTTTGGGAGGATCAAAACAAACAAATAGCTTCATATGCTATGCAAAGTGAAGTTCCACATTCAGTTTGATTCAATTATAATTTTGAGGTTATTGCTGTTTTTAACCATTCTCTATTTTGCTTCAGAGAATTGCATCCATTCACCTTAATATGCGGTCAGGATTGTGTTGGATACAATAATGAAAATACAAAATAGTCTTCAAATGCAACATTGGGGTTAGACATCATTTTGCACTTCGGCCTGATAACCACAATCTTTGTGGGCCAAAGAGAGAAAGAAAACACTGTCATATCAGCTTGATGAAATTCTTATGGAATCATTGCTTAATCCTGATATTCAAGGTAACATTTCTCTATCAAGTTTTTTGAGTGATTTTTTTTTTTCTTAGCTACTTTTATCCTTAGAATCAGAATTTCTTTGGTCATCCTAGTGTTAAGCAAATGTGGATGGGAACGCTTTCTGGCTGCAGCATCTGTCTGCAGTCTCCTGGTCCTCAAGATGATTCCACTGGAATTGGCTGGAAGGCGTGTGATGCTTTTTTCATACTTCGGTGTGTGGCCTGCTAGAAGCTCTGTAAAAAGCCAATTGTCCACATAGATCTTGCTTAGTAGAACTTACGTTACAGAAGCATTTTCTTTATTGCATAAATTTCAGTTTTCATTTATTTTCTTCCTTGGTGGCAGATTAGTTGTTTTGTTGGAAGGTCTTGATCAGAGTTTCTGGCTAATTCCTGAAGGAAAAATGCTGACATCTGACTTCATCTTCTATGGTGATGTTAAAGAATAGAAAATTGGCCGACTGGCCTACTGAATTAAGTATTAGTAAATAACTATCAGCATGGTCCAGTGATGCACTTTCAAAACTGGTCCAACCACTATGGAGAGCTGTGTGGAGATTTCTTAACCTACTAAACATAGAGCTTCCATATGATCCAGCAATTCCACTCCTAGGTATTTACCCAAAAGACACAAAAACATCAATTCCAAAGAGCACCTGCACCCCTATGCTTATAGCAGCATTATTTACAATAGCTAAGCTTTGGAAACAACCCAAATGCCCAAAAATAGATGACTGGATCAAGAAGTAGTGGTGCATATACACCATGGAATATTACTCAGCATTCAAAAAAGATAAACACATGCAGTTTGCAGCAACATGGATGGAGCTAGAAGGGATCATGCTCAGCAAAATAAGCCAGAAAGAAAAAGAAAAATACCAGATGGTCTCACTCATAGCAGGAATTTAGAAAACCTAAATAAGAGACCAGGAAAAAGACTAATCAATGCAAAGTAATAATCAAAATCAACAAGCAGCTATAAACCAGAGACACACTGCGGGGGGGGGGGATTAGGGAGGGGGTATAAGAGGAAGAACTAGAGTCAAAATAAGGGGGGGGGTGCAATTGTATGGGGAATATAACCAAAATGAAAATGCATGCATTGTACAAAGATGAAAAATGATGTAGGAATTATATAAAATAAAATATTAAAAAAAAAAAAAAGCACTAACTACTTTTGGAGCTATGTGTGAAGATACATACAAGAAGGAGGGAGGGCACCCAAGGAGCTTAGGGGTCTCTGGCAATCACAATAGGAACATACATTAGAAAAGGAAGTACAATAACTGTGCCTTCCCGCCTCATCTTTCCACTAGCTCAGAGGGAAGAGTTACAGGTTAAATAAACACTTCTAGGATAAACATTACTTTATTTCCTCTTGCAGTCCATTTTTTTTTCCCATGGAAAAGGCTTACCAGGGGGACTTCCAGAAGCAGCCCATGACATAATGAATAGTAATGTCAGACATAATCATTGTCTCATTTTAGACATAATAACCTTATAAGGTTGCCCATTTTGCAAATGGGAAAACTGAGTCATTGACGGCTTTCAGCAAGATCACTCAGCTGATGGGCATCAGGACCAGAGCTTGAACGTGGGCAGCCTGGTGTGCCAGAGTCCATGAGAACCTCATCTTCACCTGTCCATTCTGTCTGTGTGGGCTGGGTTGGTGCATGCACAGAAAGACCAGCATGAGTGATGGCCGCAGTTCTGGAGAGGAATAGATTGTGATAAAGTGAGAAAAACACCTTTTGGGCAGCATGGATATCAACCCCCATAACAGAGAAATAACATGACTTCAAATGGAAAGCGGCGAGCTTCAGAGGCGTAGGAGACATGGTAAAGATAAACGTGAGAAAATACAATTTGGGATAGGAAAACATACAGTGTAAAACAGGGAATGATAAAGACAAATGTAGACAAAAAGCTTGTGCCAAAGCTTGAAGGAAAATAGGAGAAAGAGTCCTTATGTTGAAAGAAACCACATTTAGATGTTTTCGAAAATATTGCTTCTTCAGCGGTTTGCATCCACGCTTAAATGGCACGCTTTATTTTTTTAATGCTTCACTTTTCCTTGCCTTTGGTTGGAGAGGCAGGCTCATTACCTTCATTTTTTACTGGCTGTCGAGATAGCTCAGGTTGAGATGGGCAAATCTGAGGTAATGACCCAGGCCGGGTAAATGGGAAACTTTCGGTACTCTTAGGAATAAGTCATCAACTTAATATATTTCCTGAACGCGACATTCTTTCTAAAAATAATATTAAAAATGTATGCATGTTAGTTTCTGAATTGTTTTTATTCAAGAAAATTTCAGATGAGGCTTGCCAGCTCATTCATCAAAGTCCAAGAAATACTTAAAATGAAATGTACCCTGAGAACTAGGTATTGGAAAGTCAATGCTGAGTTTCTAAAATAACTCTTCCAAGGTTCTGTTTACCACACGCTTTCAGAATGTTGTCCTGATCCTTTTCGAGGGCAAGTCTGTAATTCTTGCCAGGCTAGATCTTGGGAAACATTTAGAGGGTGGGCTGCATTTCCTTTTCCATCTCTTCCAACTTCTTTCCTCTCCTCTTTTTTGTCTTCTTCCACTCCCTTTTTATCAGTTCTAAGAGAGAAAAAACATCAGAGTTGGCTCACAGAATTGGATTATTATTTTCTTGGAACCAACATTTGGCATTAACATTCACATCCAATCTGCGCTAGCAGCTCCACCATCACCCTCAATTATGTATGGCAGTAGCATAAATGCTGTACAGGGAGATAGAATCTCTGTTCTGGCCCAAACCGACTAGTGTTTTTGACAAAGGGCAGCTCCAGTTTCCTTCAAACACAAATACTGATGTAGACATCCTTCCTACTTTTGTGCACGTTCCTAGGACATCTTTACCTCCTCCCAGTTAATTCAGTTCATCCCTCTATGCCAAGCTGTGTTGATGGATGGCTCATTTGGACCTTGTAAAGTCTCACACTATATGGCTTAAGAATGTCAAAGGAGGTGGTATGTTCAAGCAAGTTCCCTGTAGGATTCCTCGTAGTAACTGTTTTTCTTCACCTCTTTCCAATATCTACACATAGACGTGTAAAGGAATAAGTGTTCTTTTTTTTCCAGCTCTTGGGGGTCACGGCCCCCTTGCTTCCAGCCTTTATTACCCTGTTTATTACTTTGCTGGGGCTGCCAGAAGAGAGCCCCACAGATGGAGGGGGTGGGTGCTTAGACAATAGACATTATCTTCTCACGGCTCTGTCTGCTGGGAGTCTGAGATCAAGGGATCGGCAGGTGGTTCCTAGGACTCTCTTTTAGACTCCTACACTGTTGTCTGCATACCATACGATATGCCTGGGTCAGACTTCCTTTTCTGGAAGGAGCTATTAGATTAGGGCCTACCCTAATGACTTTACTGTACTTTAATTACCTCTTTAAAGTCTTTATCTTCAGGGCCTTCCTGGTGGTGCAGGGGTTCAAGACAGTGCCATCAAGCTATCGCCAGCCACTGCAGCATGGAGTAGCCACTGCACCAGGGAGAAACCATCATGGTGCAGCAGACCTCTCCTGCCTCTCCCGCTGCTCCCCTCAGCAGTGTATTTCTACATGTTCTGCTCCCCACTCTTTCTGGTGAATCCTCTCACCTCCCTGCACCTCTGGCCTACACACCAGTTTTTGTATGCATGAATAAATAAATCTTTAAAAAAAAAAGACTATCATCAAATAAGTCACATTCCAAGGTATTATAGGTTAGGGCTTCCACATGAGAATTTTTGAGGGGACACATAAAATCCATAGCACCTTAAGTACTTTTTAAAAATGTTGTTATTGAAGTATCATTATTTTACATCTTGTTAGTGTTTTGACAGTATAGGATGTCCCTCCCTAAGTGTGGTCACCATAGCCCTCCCACACATAGTCCTCTTCACAGACCATTGTTTCCCTTCAACCCTCTTTCCCCTTCCTCCTCTGAAATCCTAATATCTATGGTCAGTTTCCAAGGGTTTTTTTTTTTTTTTAAAGATTGATTTATTTATTTATACAAGCACTGGGTACAGTCAGAAGCGCAGGAGGGTGAGAGAATTCACCAGAGCCAGAGCGGGGAGCAGAGCAGGCAGAAGGACCGAAGTACACTGCTGAGGGGAGCAGCGGGCTGGCAGGAGAGGTCTGTCAGGCCATGTGGGACCCTCCTCCGGTGGCCCGGGAGCAGCCGGGGATCGAACCAGCACTGCAGAGGCTGCGGGCAGCTTCACAACCCAGCGCTCAACCGCTGCGCCACCGGGGAGGCCCTCCAAGGGTTGGTTTTAAAGTGTGTTTTTGTCTGACCCTTTGCTTGGTTTTTCCTTATCCCACATGTCAGTGACACCATTCAGTGTTTGTCTTTCTCCCTTTGGCTTATTTCACTTAATATAAGCCCCTCCAGCTCATCCAAGTTGCTGCAAATGGCATGAGTTTATCTTTTGATTGCTGGATAGTATTCCATTGTCTGTATATTATATCTTCTTGATTCTCTCATCTGTTTTTGGGCATTTAGGTTGTTTCCGTATCTTGGCTGTTGTAGAGTGCAGGTTTCCTTAACATTATATTTTTGTGTTCTTTGGGTAGATTCCTAGGAGAAGACTTTTTGGGTCATATGGCAGATCCACTTTTAGTCTTTTGAGGAACCTCCACACAGCTTTCCATAGGGCTGGGAGCAGTCCGCATGCACCAACAGTGTAAGAGGTTTCCTTTTTTTCCATATCCTCACCAGCATTTGTTATTTCTGGTCTTTTTGAAATGGGCTATTCTTATGGAACACCCTGAATGCTTGATACCATATCTTAGATGTTGATATAATGGTGTGATTTGTATTAATGTTCATTGTTGTAAACCTGACTTCAGCTTAATGCAGGGTTTCCTATCTAGAGCCCACAGAGTACTTGAGATCCATAAATATGCTGAAGCTGTATGCTAAAACTGTGCTGAAATTATGAAAACCCTTCTGTCAGACACTCAAAGGGGTTGTAAGTACAAAAGATGTTAAGATCCACTGACTGATGTTAAGAGTTGTTTGTTGTTCATCTTGGAATACTTTTGCATAAATACCAAGTGCCCCAGCTTCTGGGCCGGTACCCAGCACACAAACACACACACACACACACACACTCACACACATACAACATTGCACAGCCTCCTACTCTACCAGACACTGACATGCTCTACAGATATGAACAGAGGCCATCCTCACAGGGACTCTGCGAGGAAGGTAATATAGATAAGGAAATTGAGGTCTTGGAAGGGTTAGTAACTTAGGACTTGAACTCAGCAAATAGCAGAGCCAGGATTCAAGTCCAGACAGCCTCTTCTGAGAGTGTTAACTCCTACACTCCACTCTTTTTCATGTTCTGTGCAAGATGACTCCACGCTGTGTTATTTGCACCTCTAAAATCAGTGATCTTCACAATCCTTTCCATAATTTACATGTTTATCCAGAATTTCTATTGGAAAAGAATTTGAAAGTGATTTGCTGTGCACACAGGTCATTTGGGCAAATTTCAATTATCATCACTTTGAATATTTCCATTTGGTGAATAGTTTTGCATGTGTTTTTACAATCTTGCATGCAAACATCCCCCATGCCTCTTTCTTTTTTAGAAATGGAATGAATTGTTTATTTCAGCGTTATAACATTGGCTTATAACATTATATAGATTTCACGTGTACAGAATTACATATTAATATCTGCATATACTGCATTATATTCATCACTAAAAAGTCTAGTTTCTATCCATTACTATATCATTGGCCTCTTTTACCCAAGTTACCCACCCCACCCACCTCTTCCCTTTTGATAACCACTACTTTGTTCTTTTGTGCTCTTTGTTTTTATTGCCTTTACCACATATGCATATGAGTGAAATCCTACAGTATTTGTCTTTCTCCATTTGACATATTTCACTCAGAATAATAATGTAAGCGGAAAACGCGGGGGTCGGCTACTTGTCGCTGCCGGAAGCCATTTGAACAGAGTCAGGAATTGAATCTATGACACACACTTCATTGTCAGCAAACAGGTGATCTGAGAGAAGGGGGGTATTTTATCTCAAAAACCCATTCTGGGTTCTCCTCCCAAGCCAGCCTTTTTCTCATGAACTAAACAAAGGCAGTTTACCATAAGCGAAGACCCACCACAGCAGCCTGTCATGGTTGTGTTACAGGGCAGGGAGAGGTGCACCCCAGATCCCCCCAAAAAATGCCTGCTCTAAATGTGTTCTGCTATCCGCCGCATCAACACAAAACATATGAGACTTTAATGGGAAGGAACTTTAATACAACTAGGAAACAATACAGGAAAGGCAAAGAATCTAGTTTCTAAATCAAGCACCCAAAGTTACCCGTCCCCTTGTGCGTAAAAGTCCATCCAAATGGGATTGGCCCAGAGCAAGGCCCCAAAGCCTGCCACAAGTCCAAAGCATCTTCCAGTGGGGACCCACAGAAAAGCATCAGAAACAACCAGACAAGTCTGGAGGGAAAAGAGCAAAACCAAAATCAAGACAAAACCACCATTATCACCTCACCACAGGTCTCACCCACATCTGTGTCACCCAGTCCACGACCAAAAGGCAAGCGCAGTTTCTTCACGTGTCTCTAGACTCCATGTGCCTCCTCCAGGTCTCCTGGCTCCATCCTGCTTCCTTCCTTCCTCAGTCTCTTCTGCAGCTTCTTCTCTCCCTGCTCAGCTCCACCCTCCATTTGGTTGGGGCAGGGAACCTGGAAGCTCCCCCTTTCCTGGGGACCACCCTGTTACAGTTGGTGCCCTGGTCTTCCTCTTGTCCCCAGAGTTTGTTGTCTCCTCCTTGGTCATCTTGACTTAGGTAGATCCTATTTTCCTGGGCTTGGGAAAAATGTTCTGTTTTCCTGATGATGTCAATGTCGACATGTCTTCAGGTGTCACTGGGGTAGGAGTCTCAAATAAGAGTTTTAGTTAAAAGAAAACAGAATTTTAATCACATGGTGTTTGCCTGTAGCCTCTGCTGTGTGTACGTGCAGGTTAAAATTTTTTTTTAAGATTTATTTATTTATGCATTCAAGAATGGGGTGTAAGCCAGAGGTGTGGAGGAAGATGGTGGTGGTGATGTAACAGGGTGGTCCCCAGGAAAGGGGGAGGTTTCCTGCCCCACCCAAGAGAGGGTGGAGCTGAGCAGGGAGAGGAGAAGCTGCAGAAGAAACTGAGGAAGGAAGCAGGATGGAGCCAGGAGACCTGGAGGAGGCGCATGGAGCCTAGAGACACGTGAAGAAACTGCGCTTGTCTTTTGGTCGTGGACTGGGCGACACAGATGTGGGTGAGACCCATGGGGAGGTGACAATGGCAGCTTTTATCTTGATGTTGATTTTGCTCTTTTCCTTCCGGGCTTGTCTGGTTGTTTCTGACCCTTTTCTGTGGGTCCCCACTGGAAGGTGCTTTAGACTCATGGCAGGCTTTGGGGCCTTGCTCTGGGCCAATCCCATTTGGATGGACTTTTACGCACAAGGGGACGGGTAACTTTGGGTGCTTCACTTAGAAACTGGACTCTTTGCCTTACCTGTATTGTTTCCTAGTTTTATTAAAGTTCCTTCCCATTAAAGTCTCATATGTTTTGTGTTGATGCGGCGGATGGCAGAACCCATTTAGAAAAGGCAGGTTTGCGGGGTTCAGGCTGCCCCTCTCCCTGTCCTATAACAGTGACAGGATTCATCAGAGAGAGTGGGGAGAAGAACAGGCAGATCTACTGAAATATACTGCTGAGGGGAGCAGCGGGTGAGGCAGGAGAGGTCAGCTGAACCATGTGTGTAGCTCCCTGGCTAGGGATCAAACTCACTCATGCTGCAGTGGCTGGCGACTGCTTCATAGCACTGCCTTTAACCCCTGCACCACCAGGGAGGCCCCACCACGCCTCTTTAAAATGAAAACTTTTTGTTTGACCAGGGTGCATGGGTGAGGGCCATCGCTTCTAAAGTGAGTAAGAACCACAATCACTTTAGAAGTACACATAGTAACTGAAAGGTCCATGCAGGAGGCCGGAATGCAAAAGCCCACCAGGAAGCCCACCTAGGGGCAGGAATGTGGAAGCCTGCCTGGAGAATTCAGACAATGAACCTCCCCCCTTCCCCTATGGGTCTCTTCTCAGACAAAGAACCTCTACCTGCCCCACGAATCTTTTCACGCTCTACAAACTTTTTCCCGCCGTAGGAGCCCAATTTCCCACCTGACCTCTCCTCGCCCTATAAAGGCCTGCATCCCCCTGACAACGTGCCGGCTTTGCTGGCCCCCACCTGGGGTCCGTGAGGTCCGCCCGGGAGCAATAAACTTTCCCTTCCCCTGAGGAAGCTTGGCCTGGCTGTTCTTTACTGCATCGTACTTTTCAATAACTTTTAAAGTCTTCCCAGTCTTTCTACATATCATAATCCTTTTACATTGACCCAAACTTTTGAGGGAAAAGGAAGGCATTCTCAATAGAATTTTCAGTTTCCCGTAGGCTCTGGAGGAATACCAGTATTGTCATTGGAATTCCTTATATAGAACATTCTCTAATTTCCAGCCCCATAGATCAAAGGAGCAGTGGCATCGTGCCTGGGGCCAGGGTGGAGACAGGAATCAGTCAGTCAGCATTTGTTTTTTTGCCCCTCCTTGGCTGCCTTTCTGCTTTTTCTACCTTCCAACCCCAGAGGACAAAAAGAAATGCTTCATTTCCTTGGACAAAAATGTGCTTAAATAACAAAATAAACTTGAAAAGGCACGTAGGTATAAATCACATCTTTTGTAATTTGGAAATGCTTGTATTCTCTCAGCTTTTCAGAAATTACGGAATTTACGCTGAAACCACAATCTGGCAGCTGGTATTTGCTCTGATACTTTTTGAAACTTGAAAGGTGAGTGGGGGGAGGGATGAATTTGGAGACAAGTGTCCTCTGTGCCTGTCCTCTGGGGTCAGGGTTCCTTGTAAATGGAAATAGCTCTTCCTGCTGAAGGTGGGCCTCAGGAAGGGGGGTGCATTTGTAAAAAGCTTACAGATTTTCGTATTTCTTTTCCTTATCTTCTTGGCATTCTTTCTGAGTGACAACTGCAGTGGGAAACTAGAAAATTTTGTGAATAATTATGATGCTTTTTGAATCTATTGAAGGAAACGCATGAAATCCTAATGGGAGAAACACGGTATGTGAATGAGCTCCCCATCTGCAGAAATTGTCAATCCAATTATTTCAACTAAGTCACCCATCAAATCAGATCCCTGCTCAATCCATTACAAGGTTATCAGTAGCAAAGACAGCCTGAAATTCCAAATGGATAGTGTCTGGGACAGAGTTGAAGGCACCACTGTAATTTCCATGGCATGGGCCTCTGGTTGGCAGACAGGACAGGAGGTGTTTCATTACAGTCCATGTTTTTGTTTTTAGTGTTTTTGTTTTTAGTGTCAGACATCATTACCCCTCCTGCCCTCGTGGATGTTTCTTTAAAAAAATTCATACACACACACACACACACACACACACACACACACACGGCCTTAAAAATCCTTCTTCCATAGTCCAGAGGGGTAAAGAGATTTACCCGAGATTATATTTCTCAGGTTTACCACTTTTCAATAAACGCAGCCTCTTCCCAGGTTTGCGCTGTAGACAGGCTGCTGTGTTGGAGATGGTAAGATTACCACTGCTGAGGAAAGGAACTTTAGGGTCGCTCTCTGGTCAGGTCGCTCTCTCGTCAGGTGACACCGTTACTGCCCAGAAGAAAATCGATAAGGAGCCTCATCTGAACTCTCCATGCTTGTAAAAACAAGTCTTGGAGTGAGGAGCCTGCACCACACCCTGCTTCTCCCTTTGACCCCAGTGACTTCCCCAGGGCAGGTAACACCCCCTTTGGGGAGCTTTGTCCAGGTGCAATCAGGTAGTCCTGGGCCCCTATGTATGGCCAGGTGCAACACAAGTTTTTGACTCAGGACTGTTTTACACCATCTTGGGATGCCAGTGGGTGAAGACTTTATGTGACAAGAGAGCAATTCCACTGTTGCTTTAGAACATAGTTTCCAGAGAACCTTAGAGTCTTTGTCCCTATTTGTGACATTGTGTAGATGTCCTGACATTAACTGTGGATCACTCCAATTTTAGAACACAATTTTAGAATATCTCAGGCCCATTTGGACAAATCATTTGGACTGTCTGCCTTTAGGGAGGCTGTAACAGGGTGGGCCTCAGGGAAAGTGGAGGCTCCAGGTTCCCGGCCCCACCCAAGGAAGGGTGGAGCAGAACAGGGAGGAGGAAGTGCTGGAGAGGATACTGGGAGAAGGAAGTGTTACAGGGCAGGGAGAGGTGTACCCCAGATCCCCCCAAAACCTGCCTGCTCTAAATGGGTTCTGCCATCTGCCGCATCAACACAAAACTTATGAGACTTTAATGGGAAGGAACTTTAATACAATTAGGAAACAATACTGGAAAGGCAAAGAGTCTAGTTTCTAAATCAAGCACCCAAAGTTACCCGTCCCCTCGTGGGTAAAAGTCCATGCAAATGGGATTGGCCCAGAGCAAGGCCCCAAAGCCTGCCTCAAGTCCAAAGCATCTTCCATTGGGGACCCACAGAAAAGGGTCAAAAACAACCAGACAAGCCCGGAAGGAAAAGAGCAAAATCAAAATCAAGATAAACGCTGCCATTGTCACCTTCCCACGGTCTCACCCACATCTGTATCACCCAGTCCACGACCAAAAGACAAGCGCAGTTTCTTCACGTGTCTCTAGGCTCCATGTGCCTCCTCCAGGTCTCCTTCTGGCTCCATCCTGCTTCCTTCCTCTGTCTCTTCCTGCAGCTTCTCCTCTCCCTGCTCAGCTCCATCCTCCATTTGGGTGGGGCAGGGAACCTGGAAGCTCCCCCTTTCCTGGGGACCACCCTGTTACAGAAGGAAGTGGGTGGAGAGCCAGAGGGAGACCTGGAGGAGGCACATGGAGCAGAGAGGAACGTGAGGAAGCTGTGCTTGCTTCTCAGTCTTGGACCCACCAGAAGGTGCCTTAGACTTGTGGCAAGTTTTTGGGTCTCAGAGGCCCTGCTTTGGGTCAACCCTGTTTGGCTGGGCATTTATCTATAAGGGTTTGGGTGTTTTGTGTGAACACCATTTTATCTATTCTTCCCCTTTTCTCGTCTTTATTGCACACTAGTTATGTGAAAGCTCCTTTCCAAAGGTTTTATGCACTAGAGTATTCTTTGTCTTGATGCAGTGGATGACAGAACCTATTTACAACAGAGCAGGCAGGTTTGGAGGTTCTGGGGTACCTCTAACCCTGCCCAGGAACAGGGCCAGTTCCTTAGTGCAACATTGGAGTGCACCTCAAAATTGCTCACCAGTCCCCCCGCCGCCTGCCCCAAGTCAGACTTACAGACTCATCATCATGTTAGGGGGACAGGATGTCCTGAGCTAATCCCATGCAGGCTTTGTGGACGCCACCCCCACTGCAGACCAAAGCCATCAGGACATTGGGAAAGACAAATTCCGTCACCACCAAAGGGAAGGTGGCTGGGACCTGAGGGTGGAGTTAAGCAACCGGGTTGGGTATAAAAACCAGACACGTGGGCCTGGGGGGCTCGCTCTCTTGCTCGCCTCCTGGCTTCACGGCCCCTGGCTCGCGGCCAGCTCTCAGAGCGCCATTTGGGATTCCAGATCAGCAGATCGGGTAGGACGCATTTAAAACTTTGTCTCCCACTTTTCTCCCAGAGCTGTACATTTTCTCATTTGCCCTTCCCTTGTCAATAAACCTTTTATTAACCTTTCGCGTGTGCCTGCAGTAGAGCACTGATAAGTCCCTTTAAGCGCGCGGGTGAGGACCCACAGTCAGGCACCCTGTTTTGTATCGGGGCTGCCCTGTAACAATCTCAGCTCCCCCAGTGTCCATGTGCTTGATTTCCTTCCTTCTCCCCCTGCACGGGGATGGAACTTTGCATGACTTGTTCAAAATCAAAATTTCAGTTGCCAGAAGTTATCATTGAGATTCTGGGGAGAGCTTGACATGCCACAGTTCACCACCCCTTCCCCTGTGGCAATGATGTGGCTTTCACTCTCAGGGCAGCGGGGTGTTTCAGCTTTGCATGACTCAGCCTTCTCTTCTAGGTGAGAAATGAAGCAAGGCAGTCCGGGCAGCCTGGGTCCTCCAAGCAGGGACAGTCCCGCGGCCTTCCCTGTATGGGGAGCCACCGGGGTGGGGGGGGGTGTTGGCAGTTGGCCTAGGGTCTCAGCTGCCACATGGGGCAAGAAATCAAAGATGCACATTTAAAATGCAAGCTCTTGTTTCCAATCTGTCTGGCTGATACTGTAGCAGGCTTAAGAGTCGGCTCAGCACTGGCAGCAGGAGAAATAAACTCACAAAGTTTGCTTCTATGATGGCAGTTTTAATTGATAGCACTTGGCAGTGAGATCCTGCTTTTCTCCATTTCCCTTCTCTTCACACCCCTTTTGAGTTTAAGGTACCAAAGCAAACCTTTTTGCTCATTTCCTTTCTTTTCCCCTGGGTCAAATGCCTAGCACATTCTGAATGAAAGGGAGAACCTCTAGGGGTCAGTGCAGCTTAAAAAATGGCCAGCGTGGCCTCCAAGGGGACTCCTGGAGGTTTCAATCATAGCTTTGTCCCTCTTTCATTCTAATGAGGGACCAGTCCCATTACTTCATGCTGAGTCTGGCTCTAGAAGCAATCCCCTTGATGGCCATTTTCCTTTAATATAAGTTTAAACATTTGCAATCAAAGGCAGTTCTAATTTGAAATTTAATACCGGGAGTGCAATTTTCAAATGTGTTGCCTTTCACCTTTTCTGTTTGATCCTAGAAGGTTACCTCCTTCCTACTGTTCTTTCAAAGCTTCTTCTAGGTGGGCAGAGGTCTGCTATCCTTCACCTCACTTTAACTCCCTCTTATAATTATTATTATTTTTTAAGTAAAAGAGCTTCTCTTATCTCTCTCCCCTTTTATATACATGTGTCGTTTTAGCTTTTGTCTTTCACATTTGCAATCCTAATTTCTTTCATTATGTTATCAAAGAATAGTTAAGTTTTAGGGCATGGTGTGGGCAAGAATGATTTAAAAAAAAAAACAACAACACAGGGTACACCAAAATGGTAGGTGCGGGGGCGGGGAGGAGAATTTTGTTGGGATCTCTGGGAAGACATTGCAGAGTGTGAGAAGGACCCTGGGAATTTCTTGAGAATATGGTGTCTTCTCATTGAGGTAATTTCAGCTTCTCCTGTATGTCCTCAGGCCTCCTCAGTTTCGCCACTGCTACATCACTGAGGCTGTTCTCAAATCGTAAATGTCTAATTCCTGTATCCCTTTTACAGCACTTAGTTGTAGGTGATCTTCCTGAGGGACTTGGCCCTGCTGAACATTTCTTTCACATGTGACTTGTTTTTAGTTTTTTTCTTTTATTTTTTAATTGAGGGAACATTGATTCACAACACTGTGTATTATTTAGATGTATGTGACCACAGCAGAGCTGCCACCAAGGCACCAACTGTCCTCCATGGTTCACTGTGCTCCCCACCCCTGATCCTCTGATGTGATTTCTTGCCATTTGTTTGTACTGTTGTACCTCGTGACCTCCTAAGTCTGGGATGGTAGATGCCAGGCACCTCTGCTACCACTGCCAGCCTCCTCCTTCCCCACTACCAACTTGGCACCTTGGATATGGCCCTAGAATCCTCCTTGGGGGTTTCAAGCAGATGCTGCAGTTGCTTAATGTTGACATGATGGGTGCCCGCCTTCAGCCTGCCTCTCCCAGATCCTTGATTCCATTTTATTTTTATATCCATCCTACCTGGATGACATCATCCCTTCCCATATTCTAACTATTCATATGCTGAAAATACCCCATTCTTTATCTCCAGAAAAAATCTTCCTCTGATCTTTAACAGGGAGAGTTCCATAATCTATTAAATTTCTTCATCCACTGTGGGCACTTCTAGCACGTCCAAAACCAAGCTCATCATCAGGCTCCACGAATCTGGATCTCTTGATTCTCTGGCTTTGTTAATGGGAAGAGTCTGTGCTAGAAGTTGCTCTTCCTATTAGACCCCCTAACCCTCAAACCATCATTTCTTCTTTTGCCCTCAAAATCCAATGAGAAGTGCCAAGTGAACAGAATGAATAATTATTTGGCAGGGAGGGTTTTAACTTTTTCAGAATCTGTGTTAAAGTACCACCCCCATACATTTAAATGGTGTACTTTGCAAACACAACTTCCCCCATCCAACATCTCCCTACAGAAAAGCAGTTCTTAACTCCTGGTACATAACTCTGCAAGAGCAAGCTTTCTAAAATATAAACCTAGCCACAAAATTTCCCAACACAATAAACCTTTACTGGTTTTCCTTTGCCTATAACACCCAAACCTTTTAGCATGTTATCTGAGGCTGCTTGGCTGCAGTCTACATTTCCAGCCATTTTTACTGTCCCTTTCCTGCCTCCACCTCCAGCCCCCAGGCCTGGCATGTTTCTTATACACTTAATTAGTACAGATTTCCAGGCATTTTTCTTGAAGTTATCTGCCAGGTGTACCTTTTCTTCTGAATTCTCTTTGGTCACTTAGCTAAAATATCACTTCTGCAAATGTTCCCCAACTCACCCACGTAGGCTAGTCATCAGAATTAGTTATTCTCTGCTCTGTGTTCCTGGCATGTGATTTACTTCTCAATACCATGTGTCATGCTCCTCATTGGGGACTCTTGCCACCCAATTCAGGGAAAGAGAGACTGCTTATTTTCGGGTCCCTCATTCCTTGCATGGTGCCTAGCACGTAACCGCTGTACATTCATTGTTTTTTGAAGGAAGGAAGCAGTACATATGCTAGAAGAGGAAATGAGCCTTACCAATGGCATGCTCTGTTTGCTATGATTTTGTTCAAGATCAATCCCTAGTAAGGACTTTTAAAATTTATAAATGCAGTTCTGGGCTCTGCCAGGCACACAGCTGTCTTACACTGCCCTGCTGGCTGGCATGAATGCAAAGGAAATGTGGTGTCCAGGGAAGTGGGAGGGGCTTTGACAGGTACTCTGCCCAGACTGCGTGTGCGGGAAGTAGGGGGTGGGGAGTAGGGGAGGTAATTACTCATAGAAATATCTCTTGGACAGACTGTAAGCGAAATGAATATTCCCAGGTTGTCATCAATAACAAGGCCAGCTGATTTTTAAATGCAGTTTAGCTGCTACTGCCTGCAAAGCACAGAGCTGCCTGTGCAGGGGACACAGAGGAATGCGATGGAGTCCTTGTCATTGAGGCGTGTACAGTTACACTAAGGAGGAGGGTTTTGTGCAATGATGGTTTTGATAAATAGGGTTTTCTGTGTTTTGTAACCTATATGGCATTTTTTTAAAAGATTATTTTTGTTTATTTATGCATACAAGAACTGGGGGACAGGTCAGAGGTGCCGGGGTTGATAGGGTTCACCAGAGACAGAGTGGGAACAGAACAGGTGTATCCACTGAAATACACTGCTGAGGGGAGCAGCGGGCAAGACAGGAGAGGTCTGCTGTGCTATGTGGGTGAGCTCCCTGACTGGGGATCAAACTCATGCAGCAGTGGCTGGTGATAACTTGATAGCAGTGAGACTTTCACCCCTGCACCACCAAGGCTTATATAGATGGGATATTTGAGTGTGAAAGAGGGCACTATTAAGTAATTTACCAGCAATGCATTTGCAAACCAGGATTGTGCCCTGCAGAACGAGGCATATATGGTCACACTAATGAAGCTTGTGAGATGTGAAATGAGCACTATAAATATCTTAGAGAGAAGAAAGTAATCACTTTGTGGTTCACAAAGACAGAACTGAAGAAGTTGACTTGATATAGGCTGTATCCCTGGTGGAGGGAAGATTTGGCAAGGCGGGAGAAGTGGGAAAGTGAGAAAATATGGAAAAGGGAGTGAATGAATTGAAGATGATGGTGGAAGATCAGATGGTTTGCACAGAGGACCAAGAGTAGATCCATTTTTTTTTGGAGCAAAGGGCTTGCAGAGGTGGTGATGAGGTGGGTGGTGGGGTGAGGAAGCTAGAAAGGTAAGTGAATGTCAAACTGGAGGGGAGAGTTTTGGCTCTTAGGCTGGAATATTTGGATTTATTACTCAAAGCAGTGGGGGACCAATGACAGTTGAGTGGAATGATTTGTCCAAGATAAAATTTTCTTTCTTTTTTTTTTTAAGATTTATTTATTTATGCATAGAAGAACTGGGGTGTAGGCCAAAGGTGTGGGGGGTGAGAGGATTCACCAGAGACAGAGCGGGGAACAGAACAGGCAGACTGATGAAATATACTGCTGAGGGGAGCACTGGGCGAGTCAGGAGAGGTCTGCTGCACCATGTGGGTTGCTCCCTGGCTGGCCTGGGATCGAACTCATGCTGCAGAGGCTGAAGATAGCTTCATAGGTTGTGTCTTAACCCCTTGCGCCACCAAGGAGGCCCACAAGAAAAAAATTTTCAATTAAGCTCAACCTTATGACAACTTAAAGATATAGCAAGAAGAAGCTAGAGGTAAAATAGTTTGCAGTTTTCTAGACACAAGGTCATCAGGATATGAAGTGGGATAGTGGCAGAGGAAAAAAAAAGTTGTCTGTGTGAGATTATATGAACCAAAAAAAAAAAAAGTAACCCAAATAAAATCTGAAGACTCTTTGCCTATGTGAGCTGAGAGACAGAGAGAGAGAATTCAGGCAAACTCAAGGTTTGGCCCTGGATGAGTGGGAGATTGGTGGTTCTGATAACAGAGAATAAAAATGTAGATGGAAGTTGTTTGGGCAAAGAGAATTAAACTGGCAGAATCTGAAATATTTTGCTGTTTGATTTTGATATGAAAATAACACAACTTATTTAGAAAACTTGGTAATGAAGGAACGATGGTTGAGAATTTTGTAAGTTGGATGTATGCCATTCCTGGGGTGTTCCTGATGTCCTATTAATTGCAAAGAAATATAATCAAACAGTAGAAGTGAAGGTGAAGCCTGATTGCTATGTGAATTTTTTTTAAAGATTTATTTTTATTTATACAAGAACTGGGGTACAGGCCAGAGGCGCAGGAGGGTGAGAGGATTTACCAAAGACAGTGTGGGGAGAAAAACAGGCAGATGGACCGAAAACACTGCTGAGGGTACCAGCGGGCAAGGCAAGAAAGGTCTACCCCACCATGGATATCTCCCTGGCCAGCCAGGAATCAAACCCATGCTGCAGAGTCTGCAGACAGCTTCTAGCACTGCGCTCAACCTGCTGTTGCACCAGGAAGGCCCTGCTATGTGAATTTTTAAGAATAATATGTCTTCTGTGTTTTAGAAACTGTTTCACTCACAAAAAATGCTTACTTCAAGTGTATTAGTCCCTTACTCTGGTATTTTGGAGACAATGGCATTTATTTTATTTTTTTTTAGAGATTTATTTATTTATGCATATAAGAGCTGGGGCACAGGCCAGAGATGCATGGGGGGTGGTGGTGAGAGGATTCACCAGAGACAGAGTGGGAAACAGAACAGGCAAGACTGACTGAAATACACGGCTGAGGGGAGCAGCGGGAGAGTCAGGAGAGGTCTGCTGCGCCATGTGGGTTGCTCCCTGGCCGGCCAGGAATCAAACTCGTGCTTCAGAGGCAGCAGATTAATTCATAGTGTGGTGCTTAACCCCTTCCGCCACCAAGGAGGCCCCAAGAATGACATTTAAAAGCAGCCTGGAAAGATTCACAGAAGAAAACTGGTCAGGACACATTTCATATGAATGGTGATGAGTTTAGACAAGGGGAAGATAAGACGAACAGCCTTATTGAAATATACTCACCAAAACGAATTCCTGTGGTGGCTATAACTAACTACAATAAAGATCCTGACAGGTTTTGTATGCTCGGGTTGAGTAATTGAAGATCCTCTGGAGTTTATTTTCTATGGGTTCAGAGTCATTCGATTCTTAACCAAACTTTTAGTTTCTCGCAGCTTCATTATAGTGGGTCTGTGTTCATTCATCAGCACTGATGCTATTTTATCAGCAACGTTACTTGTATTGAATATTGATGAGTTATGACAAGGCTGGATTCCATGACATCATCTAAAGGTGACTGGACAGAAGACTGATTAACTTTCTTTATCAGATCACTTTGACTTGTGCTCAGAAAGATGCTTGTAGTACTCATTTACCCTTCTAGCTCTTTCCTATGCATTGTTAAGCTCTCTGAGAGCCCATTATTTCTAGTGGTCTTCAGAGGGTGTCTCATGTTGCTAATGGTACATATTTACTTTTAAAAATGTAGCTATAACATTGCACCATTTTTTTTAACAGTCTTGGCCCAAATAAAGCATGCCCCTGCAAGGCATTCTCATTTTCCTCCTCTTGGACAACAGATCCTGACATTTTCTGCCAAGACTCTTGGTGATGCAGTTGGTTCCAGTGCTGCTGCTCTTCTTGGGATGAACATTTGCTGATGCCAACCCCAAGGGTTGTGTGCAGCACTTGCCTCCTGCCGAACATTTGATGTGCTCTGTTGACAGATGAAGTGAGGAGACATGCTTCCCAGCTTTGTTATACTTTCAAGATCATGCCAAGACTTCTGCTCCCCAAAATACACTGAACACAGATCTCTCACTTTTTATAAGTAGCCTGCAGCATTCTGAGACCCTAAGGTAAGACTGGAGGTCCTTCTGCCAGAGGACAGTGTGAGTGTGAAGGATGCAGTACTCAGAATTTTTGCTCCTCCTGGATTCCAGGACACAGTCATGTGGCCAGGTTGCTTCCTGGAGGATGAGCTCTTACCTGGAGCTTCTCCATTTCTCATGTCATTCTTACTCTGCAGCGCCTACTGGACATTTCTGGAAGACATACTCTGATGCATCTTTTTCCTAGCACAAAACTAACAGTCAGGTGGAATCACACTCTTCTTCTCATTCCAAACAAGATGTCCTTTTAGTTACAGTGAAGTTTCTGTTGCAAGAACCTTAAGAGTGAGGTCTGAAATGCCAATCTCATTGTTCCACCAGAGGGCAGATGTGTCATGTCTATGGAAACACATACAAGTTATGTTTTACAATTAAGCCCTTGTTAATAATAATAAAAAATGTAAAAATTGTGTCTTTGTATCTTTCTCTGTATGACTTTAATACTTACAAGCATTAAGTATATATCCTATTGATATTTATTCTAAGTGAGTATATATATATATATTCTTGTAGTGGTTTTACTTATAGTTTCACTTAACAGTGGTTTTATGGACATGAAAAGAGGATTTAGCAATAGAAATTGTTTTGTGTCACTCCAGATTTCCTTTGAAGTATAAAACATACATTATGTCAGAGTCTGGGCCTCCCCGGTGGCGCAGCGGTTGAGCGCTGGGTTGCGAAGCTGCCCGCAGCCTCTGCGGCGCCGGTTCGATCCCCGGCTGCTCCCCGGCCACTGGAGGAGGGTCCCACATGGCGCGCAGACCTCTTCTGCCGCCCGCTGCTCCCCTCAGCAGTGTCCTTTGGTCCTTCTGCCTGCTCTGCTCCCCGCTCTGGCTCTGGTGAATTCTCTCACCTTCCCGCGCTTCTGACTGTACCCAGTGCATGTATAAACAAAACAAACAAACAAATAAATAAATAAAGCATGCCTCTATTAAAAAAAAAAAAAAAAAACATACATTATGTCAGAGTCTTTAAGAAGAAATAAATGTAGAATTAATTGGCATGGTATACCATTCTGGAAGAATGTTTGCTGTCATATCCTATTTTCCCCTCATATATCTTTGAAAAAAATACATTTATATACTCATTTGTTTCTTCTTTTTTTTTTTTGTTTTTAAAGACTTATTTATTTATGCATGCAAGAACTGGGATACAGGCCAGAGGTGCAGGGAGTGAGAGGATTCACCAGAGACAGAGTGGGGAATAGAACTGGCAGATTGACGGAAATACACTGCTGAGGGGAGCAGTGGGCGAGTCAGGAGAGATCTGCTGCACGATGTGGGTTGCTCCCTGGCTGGGGATCGAACTTGTGCTGCAGGGGCTGCAGATAGCTTCATAGGTTGTGTCTTAACCCCTGGTGCCACCAGGGAGGCCCCTACACTCATTTGTTTCTACTTCATGATTTTTTTTTTAGCCTACAATTTCCAAGAGGCAATGTTTTGATTTTGAGTATCCTTTTTGCCAATTTTTTTTCTATCAAGAAAGTCAAATTCTGGTGAATATTATGGCTAAATTGTGGTTTTAGGGTACTCCCTAACCCTATGGAAATGGAAAACTCTTAATGGCAACGTGAGGTATATCTGATTACAAGTTTCTTTGGCTGTTGAGAAAATCAAGATGTAGTTGTTATTTTTTGAGGCCCAGATAAAGGGAAGTTCTTTCCATGCTTTATTTGGGCCAAGACAGTTAAAAAATTGGTGCAATATTATAGCTACATTTTTAAAAGTAAATATGTATTTCTAAAGGTGTAGAACTGTAGTCTATCATAGTTTCAAAGTTGATACAGTGCTTAGAGCCCAAAGGGGTTTTGGGGACTTATGTTCTCCCTTTGCCTGTAGTTCAAAGAAAAAAAAAAACAACTTTACATATCCAGCATCTCAATACTGTTCAGAGACATCTCAAGAGAGGAGAGAGCCAGAGTAAAAGGCATTGAATTAATTTTGCTGAAAAGAATGAGCACAGGGTGATTCAGTGGAATGATACTGCATGAGATGAGAGCTACAAGCTTCGACTACCCCCAGGAAGCCCTGTCTTTTCATTGCTATTATGAACTATAAAGACTCTGCTGCAGAGGCTATGGTAGCTGATTTCTTGCTCCAAACAACTCAGCGGATTCCCCCAGCAACACTGAGGGGGACTTGGGAGTACAGTTGAAAATATAATAATGTGATTTCTCTTTTTCTCTATGTTCCCCCCCTCATTGATGTGCTTTAGTGACCTCAAAGATATTTTACCTGCACGTTAAAGTTGCTGATAAACTGCATAGTGCAGCTCTCCCTGGTGGCACAAGGGGTTAAGATGCAGTGCTATAAAGTTATTGGCAGCCACTGCAGCATGAGATCAATCCCTGGCCAGGGAGATACCCACATGGTGCAGCAGACCTCTCCTGACTCACCTGCTGCTCCCCTCAGCAGTGTGTTTCAGTCAGTCTGCCTGTTCTCCACTCTGTCTCTAGTGTATCCTCTCACCTCCCGCATCTATGACCTGCACCCCAGCTCTTGTATGCATGAATTAATAAATCTTTAAATAATAATAATAATAAACTACATAGTGCAATGTGATTCCAACCATCTATTTTAGGAGCTCGCCTTTGATTCTTAAAATACGGTCCATGCACCAGCCCTCTGGTATCACCCAATCACTTGTTAGAAATGCAGAAGCTCTGTGTCCCAACCCATGCATTGAAGTTTGAGAAGAGCTGGCTAAGATAATTCCTCCCTTGCTAGCCTCCTTCCTTCCTTCCTCTTTCCCCTCCCTCCCTTCCTTGACTTTCACCAGTGTTTTCTGGAAAGTCCACATTCCTAGTCTTGTTCTTTCCCGAGAGTCTGGTCTACCTGGTGCAGGTTATCCAAAGTGAGAACACTTAATCTCATGAGCCTGAGGACTGGAATGCATATGGAGAAAAGGCTCAACACTGGGCTTAACACTCCCCTCCATACTACTTATTTTTTGGGCATAAAATATAAGGTGCCATTTGCCTTTCATTAAGCAATCTTGACAAAACTCCAACTCACAGGACATAAAATGAAGACGTGATTATTCACATTGTAAAAGACTCACTGCTTTACAAGGACATTTACTAAATTATTTCTGGAAATTGCCCTGGGGGTACATTTGAAATAGAATTTGACTCAGATGTTGATTCACAGTCTAATTTTTGAGATGGCATATAATATATAAATTGAGATATGATTGCACAGATAGTAGTTTGGGGCACATTATTAATAAATTTCTGAATGAGCTCTTGACCACTTTCCTCATTTCTTTTTCCTATTTCATTCTAATTTCTCTAAATCTACAATCTGGAGTGACTTCTTTTTATTCATCTACCAACCCATATAATACTATTGCTTCACATTCCTGTGAAGCCAAAGACTTTGCTGAGATTGAATTAGCAGAGGAGACATCTAAAGATGAATCCAAGAAAAATGACTCTTAAGCCTGATGGATATTAATAGTGGTATTATGCTCCATTTGAGCATGTAAAACCCTCCTTGGTAGTAAAATCCTGGATTGGAAAGTAGATACATTGCTATGGAACACTGAGCAACAGCACAGAAATTTTTCTCTGACCCTAAAGTATTATAACTGGTCAACCACATTGGAGCAGCCACTCTGCTCACCATCTCCTCTGTTCTCATGGTCATTTTTGCATCTCTCTAATATGGTACTTATATTTTTATGGTGTAATCTGTGTTTTTGACTATTTCTCCTAGGAGTTTTTGGAGGGAAGGAACCTATTTTATTTGTCATCCTTATGCATCCATTGCCTAGCATATAATAGCATTTCACACAAGCTTGTAGGAGAAAACACTTAAGAATCTATTGTGCAACTACTGGTACCTTCAGGAAGAAGAAAGGATTTGACATCTCAGCAAAGCAGTCATACAAAGAGAGTGAGGGACTGATCTGTTTTCTCTTTAGAGAAGCAGCAGAAACAGGTTCATTAAAAATATCAGATTATAGCCTCTAGGTATTACCCAAAGAATACGAAAACTCTGATACAAAAAGACTTGTTGTTCCTGTGTTCACAGCAACATTGTCCACAATTGCAAAGTCATGGAGCAGTCTAAGTGCCCATTGACAGATGCCTGGATAGAGAAATTGTGGAATATATACTGAACGGAATACCACTTGATTATTTAAAATGCTGAAGTAGTGCCTTTGGGAACAAAATCGATGTACCTTGAGGTGATGACACTAAATGAAAGAAGTCAGAAAGTGAAATACAGATATCAGATGGTTTCACTTCTCTGTGGAATACAAATAATCAAAAAATATACTGGCAAGTACAGCAAAAACAAATATTTGATTTAGTGAAAAATATATTGGGAACAGGGAGGAGAAGAAGGAGGGGGTTGGGTAAGGCAGGGGGCAGGGCATTGGCAAAGGATGTGCGGTGGAGAGTGAGTGAAGCGTATGCATAATATGGAGAAGTAAAAATTTAACCCTGAAGTTATATGGACATGTGAATGATTGACAAGTTTAATTTTAAAACATCAGATAATAAATTAGTATTTGGCTCAGAGATTGTGGCTATATGTGAATGTTAATAACTATGAGGAGGAGATAGGAAGTGGAGGACACAGGAAGCTATGGCTGCCTCATTGAAAAACCTTACACAGGTACATCTGAGACTATTGCTGCTCTCAATGGCTAACCATGGGTGTGAACTGAGTCCCTAGGTCAGTAAAGAGCTCAACTCTACTGGAAATCTTGCAGTTTATGTAGACAGATGTTATTTTGAAAAACAGGACTTTTTTCTAAGCCTTGCTCAGACACAAGAATCAGAGTCACATCTTTGTCATCCAAGTATCAAACTAAATGCAAAGAGTCTTCCCTGATAGATTGAAAACTGACCAAGGCAACACATTAGGGCGTGGTCGACATCCTGGAGCCTCATTTCTTCAGTTGTTGGTGACTTCCCCTCCTCACTGCTGTCATCCTTTGGGTCCACCATATTCAGATACTCTCTTCTCATGCTATCTAAAGTTGTCTTTAATTCAGAAATTTGTGATGATATATTAGTTCACACTGACCGAGCTTATACTTTGGGATGAAAGCTATACAAGTTTTCTATACACCTAATTATGTACAACCAATCATTAGTGATATAGTAGTCTTCTGAATCTTCTGATTCTTCCTCACTAAGAAAATGATGAGTGGATGTGAAGAGAAGGGACTCTGTTCTTGTCTAGTCAGGACAAGAACTATCTTCCTGCCTTATATACTGTGGTTGTCCTTGGAAGTTTTTTTTTTTTAAAGGTTTATTGATTTATGCATACAAGAACTGGGGTAGAGGCCAAAGGTGTGGAGGGTGAGAGGATTCACCAAAGACAGAGTGGGGAACACAACAGGCAGATTGACTGAAATACACTGCTGAGGGGAGCAATGGGTGAGTCAGGAGAGGTCTGCTGCACCATGTGGGTCACCTCCCTGGCCAGGGATTGAACTCATGCTGCAGTGGCTGCGGACAGCTTCATAGTGCTGTGTCCTAACCCCTTGTGCCACTAAGGAGGCCTCTTTAGAAGTATTTTTTTTATGCTGTTCTTCTCATTGGCATAGCTAGAGATTTCAGTTGATTTTATCAGGCCCCAGGTGCCTGAAAAAACTGAATTTATTTTTTTAAGATGAGGTAAATATTATTTTACTTACATTATTTATTTCTACTATATTTCCACTCAATACTGCTAATTCTAGCAAAACTGTTGGTTGTTAATTATTGTTATCCCAATAATGGGGTGACAACTGTTTGCTCTTGAAATTTTCACATCTTCTATTCCACTTGCTTTCAAGGCTTTGCCTTTGGTCATGTGCTTTGTGTTCCCCATGATCTACCTTGTATGTCAGTACTTGGAGGAAAAGGATCTCACCCTGGAGATGAGGAAGGTAACTCTGATCAGAGTTAGAGCTGAAAATGGGTCACATATTGGGTAGAATAAGGGCACCCAGGAGCTTCCTAAGCCACATTGCTAGGCATCTCCCTCTCCCAATGGAAGCAGCTGAGTAGTGATTCTCGCTGCTGATGGGCGAGCACATCATCCTATAGGGCTTCAAAAGTAGACTTGGTGACAAAAAGAATTAGAACAGATAGAATATAGAAAAAAGATAAAATAGATGGTGAGAATTCTTTGAAGATAGTTGATCTGGCATAAGGAATGGTCCAGGAGCACCAGATGTCTCATGAATGGGACAGAATAGAAAGTTAAGACTTTTCCAATAGGGATTCGTGGAATTATAGAACATACAATCCTCTTCTGCCCACTTGAGAAACAGTTGGTGCTTGGAGATGGGAAAGTTGCTGACAAAACATTCCCTTTACTCAGTTTTTAAATTTAAAAACTTATAGCCACATTTAACTGAGCATTTCAGAATTGAAACTAAATATGTGCTTAATTCCCTAGAATGTCAATCATTTTGTTTGGGTGATACATGGATAGTTGATGAGAGCTTGTGCTTTTAGCCTAAGACCTGGGAGGGGAGCTTCTGAGACAGGTGACTGGTCCATCCACATTTTCTCACTCTAGGACTTTACAAACTGTTTGAGCCCTCTGGACTTCTGCACAAAGGTGGTGTGTCTGGAGACCTTTTTTGTGGCAATTGGAGGTGTGACCAAAATTGTTATGAAATGTAACTTGAGCAGCTGACAACTGATAAAACAGTTGAGCTTTAGTCTTTTATGGGCTGTTTTAATGCTGTAAGCACTCTCTTGAAGGAGATAGGAAGCAAAGATATTGATTTTTGCTCCATTTGGGGTAGGTTGGGCTTTAGTTGTATTGACAGATGCTTGTCCCCGGGGAACATGTTGGGAGGAATAAATACATCTCTGGGTCAGACAGGCCCTGTCTCCAGGGGGTGCTAACTAAGAGTGAACAAGGAAGGATTCCTCTGACTCATGTTTTATACTGCAAAGGATTAGTGGAGAATGTTGGCTGTTACTATTTCTTTTGCATGGAAGAATTTAGGATCTTTGAGATTATGCAGTAACTCAGGGTCATCAATACCAATTACCCTAGATGAGACCCTCTTGTGACTGGCTAGACTCATTGGAAGAAGCTGTTTAATGATGCCTCCAGGCTCCTCAACATCTGCCAGCCAGTCTCAAATTATTGTATTAGCCCGTAATTGTTGGTCTCAACGTTCAAATTGTTTTCAGCCAGGAAGTTGTTTGAAGTGCATGATATAACTCTTAGAAATTAAACTTTACTATATTGGAGAAAGCACACAGTCAGGTTTGACCCATGAAAAAGAAGAGAGGAACAAAGTTCAATTTTAGTATCTGGAATAACAGATATTAATTTCCATTTTTTTCTTTGCATTTCCCATCTGCCCTGCAGATGCCTTTTTATCTTGACCAAAAATTATCAATATAATTCTGTCAAGTATCTATCAATCTGAGGCTCTCTCTCTAGATATGTAAATATAAATTCATCCATTCATTACTAATTTTAATGGCGACACTGTTTCATCATGTATCTTCTCGTCCTTGCATTAGGTATGTATTATCTCTGTACTCTTTCCACATCTTCTTAGCATAGCCAGTTTTTAGAAAATTATCTGTGCATTGATAGTAGGTTGAGCTTGCCAATTCATTCAACAGACACTGAGTAGAGTATATTGGTGTTGGAAGGAAAAATGCAGGGATGAAAGGATGGTGTTAAGGGGGATGAGTAGAAATAAAGAAGATAGACTCTTAGTGCTTCTTTCTGTGCTATTTCTCCCAGGAAAATGTAATTTTATCATCAGATCGAACTCAAGGGTCTTGTTCTCTCTTATGGAATATTGTCTCAGGAATCATGGGTAGAATTGTGGGAGTAGAGAGACATTTCTAATCTCATGTTATTTTCCCAAGTGAGGTCTATCAATGAGATTTAATAGGACATACATGTAGCTGTAAACTATTTGTTAATGAAAGGATCTCCTTTTTCCAAAAACCACATTTTTTTGGTAAATCCCATAGCAACTCATTCATAAAAAATCGAATGTGAAAAATAAGAGAATGAAGATAACCTCTAATTGCAATATACAGAGATAACCATTGTTAACATTTTGAGATAGATCCTGCTGTTTTACAAAAGTTGCATTACCCTAAACATGCTATTTTACTGCCTAATTGTATTTCCTTAATAAATCATCAACATCTTTCCATGTCAACAATATATACATATTCACCAACAATTTTAATGGCTGCTAATTTTTCCATCATCTGTATATTTTTAACCAAAATGAATGGGCATTTATATTATTTCCAATTTTCTATTCTTATTTACAATGCTTAGGTGGGCATCTTTGTACGTACAACTTTGTATCCTTACCCATTTTTTATTTATTTTTATTTATTTTTATTTTTTAAAGGGTTTCATAATACTTTTATTTATTTATTTTTAAAGATATATTTATTTATACAAGAACCAGGGTACAGAGCAGAGGGGTGGGAGGATGAGAGACTTCACAAGACAGATTGGGGAGCAGAACATGCAGACAGACCATAAACACTGTTGAGGGGAGCAGCGGGCAAGGCAGATGAGGTCTGCTGTGCCATGTGGGTATCTCCCTGGCCGGCCGGGAAATACAGTCAAAATACATGTACATTCTAAAATTGATTCATGCTGCCAAGCTGCTTTCCAGAGGGTGACAATTTATGTAATCATCAAAAGTACATCATAATTCCTTTTCCTTCAAACTTACACTATACCCATGTTTAGAATTTCTTTCATCAATTGGAGAGATGAAAACTAGTTCCTAATGATTTCAATTTTTATTTTTTGATTACTCATGATTTTGGTCATGTGGTAACTTTAAAGCTCTAGAGTTTGGTTTTGACTTCTTCAATATCCATCAAAATGTATCTGGGCCTCATTCCCTAGCGCCCTAACCTATGTACTAATGAACCGTTATTAACCTAAAACAATACAGTGGGGGGGGGTCTGGAGTCAGGAAGGTGTACTCCAGTGCCAGGGTGTTCAGGTGTGTTCTCCATTACGTCTGACAAATTCAGTCCTCTTTGGAGGTAAAAGACTTGAATAGCATTTCCACATTATTTAAATGTGTTATTAAAGTTTTTCCATTATAAATAATGGCCCCATATGCATGAATGGTTGTTGGGAAACCTGAGTTTAGATGCCAGGGAAGGTAGTTTGCTTGACTAAGCTTGAACACATTGTAACATTATATTGTTACATCATCATAATATCTTGTTACAACATTACACTAATATGCATTTAGCAAATTATTGCCCACTATCTGCCTTCTCTGTCATTGCTGGACAGAGTTATCTCTGTTTTGTCATGTGGACAGAATGTTCTGATATATCAATTCCAAGCTCAGAATGCATATTTCTGAGATCTAGTAGTTACATTCATAGAAATTTATCAGAGATTTTGAAATACTCCAAAATGTTAACAGTGGTTATCTTTTGATCAGTGGTATGATTTTCTATTTTATTAAATATATATTGAGAGTTTTAAAATTTTCTATGCAAATATTTTTAAATTAGCAAAATCACAAAAATATTAACAATGGGTGTTCTGAAGAACACAGCATGTGGAAATAACTGGTTATAAGTCACCAGTGAATAATACCATGAGCCATTATGTATGTACTCTAGACTCATTTTATAAGCTCTGGGCTTTTGCATTTCCTGTTTTACCATATAGACCAGAAACCTCTTTCTACCTTATCTCTCAGCGACACAGTGGGGATTTCCAACAGCAAACATTACTGAGCATATGCTGTATGCCAGAAACTATTTTCAGTGGTGGAGATACAGTAGTGAACAAAACAGACAAAAATTGTTGCCTTTTTAGAATTTACCTTCATCTACTTTATCAAGTTATGAAAATTAAATGAGTTAAAACATATAAAGCAATTTGGACAATGACATCAGTAAACTATTTAATAAATAATAATTCTACTGCTTATTGTAATTATATTTAATACATATTAAGAATAATTACAATTCTTATTGTAACTATTGTGAGCATCACATTAAATTTTAATGGAAAAAATGAGGTCCTACTAACCAATCACTGGGTTAAAAGCAACATGTGAAAGACAAATGCTGGTATTCAAGATCTGCCTTTACTGGAGCTGTGTCAGGACCTGAGGAATGATTTATTCAAGGTCATTTTATCATGTTAATAATTGATAATTAATTATCATGTTAATTAACTGTGTTAATAACCAGGTAGAGGAGGGATACCAAGGTAGGGAGCTCATTTTTCTTTTTTTTTAATTTGTTTATTTTTTTTTTATAGAGACATGTTTTATTTGTTTGTTTGTTTGTTTGTTTGTTTGTTTGTTTGTTTATACATGCACTGGGCACAGTCAGAAGCGCAGGAGGGTGAGAGAATTCACCAGAGCCAGAGCGGGGAGCAGAACAGGCAGAAGGACCGAAGTACACTGCTGAGGGGAGCAGCGGGCGGCAGGAGGGGTCTGCGCGCCATGTGGGACCCTCCTCCGGTGGCCGGGGAGCAGCTGGGGATCGAACCGGCACCGCAGAGGCTGCGGGCAGCTTCGCAACCCAGCGCTCAACCGCTGCGCCACCGGGGAGGCCCTGGGAGCTCATTTTTCTTTGCACGTGACAGAGGACAGAGACATTGCCATGGAAAGTCTTTTCGTCCCTGAATCTAGTACCATGGGGTCCCCTAATGTCTATCTTGTCCACTCCACATTCTTCTGTACACTTCTGAATCACTTCTGTTTCATTTTATTACTACAGTACATACAAAGAACACCTCAGGGGAGAGGAATCTTTTAAGAAAGATGTTGGTTTGCAAAGTTGCCCCTGGGGAGAAAACAAAACAAAAATAAAATTTGTCTTTGAAACACCTGTCAGCATGCATTTTCCTATGTGCCAGTTATGGTTTAAGGATTTTCTTCAGAAAGAAACATGAGCATAAATATTTTTTTGCAGACTCATTGTTTAATGTAAGTAACTTGACGTTCCTTGCAGAAAGATTTGAAGAAGCAAAAACAAAAATGAAGAAACTCATGTTCATTTCCCTCCTCTTCTCTCCCAACCCTTGCCAGTCTGCAGTTTAATTGTAAATGCTACGTTTTCATTTTTTTTTCTGGCTCAAATCCCTTGAGAGAATTCTTTGCAATTTAAAGACTATACTAAACCTTTAGGTTCACATTGTTATTATTTATAACAAGCTCTCATTGGCTGGGGGTTAAGACCACTACTGCTGCTAAAGTAATCTTTTTCTTCTTAGGAAAAAAAAATCTAAGTTCTTCTGACAAGAAAATTAGATCATAAAGGAGAAAAGGGTACAGTATGGTTTATTTTGTAAGTCATACCTATTTAAGAGAGGCATTGTTTAATAGGAATTTTATAGTGCTTCTGGCTATGTTCCCTTCTGTCATACTTAGTGAGGAAGTTTACAAAGCAAAAAATTAAACACCTCGGGTTTTGCCTGAGGCTCCCTGTCTGTCTGGCATAGATCTCAGCAAAGGTCAATACTCCCATTTTGTTTAGAATTTTGTTTGAGGCAATGAATGGGAAGTTGTTGAAAATATGTCTTCAAAGAAGTCTTATAGGCAGGAACATACTATTTTAAAGGTTGGAAATAATATGTAATTTTGTTTTTGAACAAAATTAGCTGGCATAGTGCCATGAACATGGCGTCTGAGTAGCTAGATTCTAAAGCTGGCTTTGCCACTAACTAGCTGTGTGTCTTTGGGCAAGTTGCTTTATGTCTCTGGGATTCAGAGAAGTATATACAATGAAGCCTTTTTTTTAAAAAAAAAAAAAACATTATCTTAATTTACTTATGCATACAAGAGCCGGGATGTAGGCCAGAGGTGTTGGCAGTCAGAGGATTCACCAGAGACAGAATGGGGAGCAGAACAGGCAGATTGACTGAAATACACTGCTGAGGGGAGCAGCAGGCAAGACAGGAGAGGTCTGCGGCACCATGTGGATTGGCTCCCTGGCCGGGGATTGAACTCAAGCTGCAGTGGCTGCCGCTAGCTTGCTAGCTTCCTTGTGCTGAGACTTAACCCCTTGCACCAACAGGGAGGCCCTACAATGAAGCCTTTTAAATATTTCTGCTTACAACTCATAGTAAGAAAAGCAGTGTGCATTGTGACCTAGCATACATATCTACATGTATGAGTAGATACATAAACATAAAGAAAAACTGTGAAGAATAATGACTCTTACTGTGTCTGATGCTCTATTTTCTAATTCATTCCATTTCATTTTCCTTCTTTTCATTTAGAGAAAAATGCTGGTTTAGACTCACTGAACCTATTTCACTCAAAGGTGGCTGCAAATCAGCAGTTTCATAAACACTGGGATAGATGTTGTTTAAAGTCTCTTTTAGGTAGAGTAACTCTTAGAAAGAATGATGAAAGGTCATGGAGTTGCTCTTAAGCAAGAAAATACCACTTCCCAGTGAATAATAAGCTTGTCTTCCCTTTTATGAGACTTGTCAGCATATTTGAAGTAATCAAATAGAGTTTGCCAGATTCTGCATCTTAGATGTGGTGAGAGATGTGTGAGCTTGTGGGATCCCATGTGTCAGTGACTGCTTCAATGGCACTGGGTCAGCATTAGGTGAAACCATGAAATAGGCTACATTTGTTTGCAGAATCTCCTCCTCCTCCTTTGCAAGCCTCCTTCTTCATTCTAGAAGATCCAAGTGCTGGACGTAGAGTCATTCTGTAATTCGGGTAGGGTTGCGTTGAGGGTGACATTGGGGAACCAGCTAAATTCCAAGCTCGTTTATGATGGACGATTTAGTAGCACAGAGACAGAAATTCATCTTTAGTGCCTGAATACAAATTTGTCTGAAAGCAAAAATCAAGTGATGCAGGCAAGCTCCCTTTCCTCTATTTAAACTTTTTTGACTATCATATCTTCACTGCTCTCTTATTTTCTGGAGTCATGGATCAATTCTAAATTATTTTAAAGTATTTAACTGATTAATATAATATGTTTAATTATATAATAGACTAACGATGTTAAAATATATAACTGTTTCTCAAGATTCTAGAAGAATTAATGGCTATGCCATGATGATAACACCCAGTAAGACTGACACATGGTGGTAAGAGAATAAATGGGTTTGTTCACTCTACAAATTGCAAACCTCTGAGAACGGTATCTTGTATGTAATATTTCTCATACTTACCTGGTCACAAAACCCCTTTATAGTCTCCTGTAGACTGTAAGCCCAGTGAGGACTGGTCACTTATTGGTTTTCTTTGACAGTGTCCTTAGTGCCTGACACATATTGACAATCATTTGTGGAATGAACTGTAGAATGGGTGCTGTTGAATATAAATTATTTGACTATATAATGCAAACATACATTAAAAAGAGTGCGTCATCTGAAGGCAGATATCTGTGGAAACACAGGAAAAGTGGAGTTTTAAGAGTCCACTTTGGCAATGTCCACCTGGGCATTTCAGTCCGAATATTTCCAGTTCTAAGAATAGGACCATCTTACTGTAAGAGTTTAATGCTGAGGACTCTGAATTTTAAGTATTGATGTTTCTGCTGAATGAGATGTCAAGCCAGCTGATCCATTACATATTGAACTTATAAAATGTTCATTGCCCTTCCCCAATTTGATACTCACTGAGCTTCATTGGGTCCCCTTGTAGATCTACCTAAAGTGTTAGTGGGCTAATGGCTGCACAAGTATTTACTGTATGAGGGTAATTTCTCTCTGCAAATGAATCCTTGATCATTTGAGAGTCTACCTCAGACTTGTGATTGCTTTTAATTATTTTAGGTCTTTCCTCTGGGCTTGGGGAAGGATGCCCTGGCCACTGAAGGAAGCTATTTACTGTTTCCTTAAAATGGAGACTCAGATCCTATCAAGATCTATGAGATTATATCCCTGCCAAAGCAATTCAGATCTTCCAGAATTACTCATGCCAGACCATTTTGTATACATAGACCTGTGCTTCATGTAGAGTGGTTTGCACAAGTAATATTAAACAATGTACAACTTAGAGATTGTGTATATATACTTACATTTGTAAACATATATATGTTTATATATATAAATCATATATATATAAATCATACATACATACATAAATATATAAATCATACTTAATCCTGACTGTAGAATTTAGGTTTTCAGAGGGGGAGAGGGGAGAGCAAACTGGGGAGAGCTGCAAGGGATGATGGTTGGGGACTGTGGGTGTCTTGGTGGTGGGTGTGGTGTGGTAACGTACAACTGAAGGGCATGATCCTATAACTCACAACACTGTAAGCCAATGCTACCTCAATTAAAAAAAGATTAAAGAAGAGATTTAAGGATATACAGAAAAAAATATTTTTTACCTTACCAGTGGGTAAATCAAGGTTGCATTGACACTACCTGGGAGTTTCTCAGAGATGCCTGGGAGAGAACTATCAATAACTAATGGATCATAAACTGTGTCATTTTTTTTTTTTTTTTGTGCTGGGAGAAGTTATCCTAGGAGTTGATAGTCTTTTCTATCTGCAGACTGGTGACAAGATAATATCTGTCCCCATGCTTTTATTGTACAATGCAGCATATGAACTTCTAACGTTAGAAACCTTTCTTTATTTTTACTTTAGTATTATTTTATAATAGTAACAACATGTAATTTACAAGATAATAGATTGTATATATATGCTTACATAAATAGTCATTTACCAGTTGCGTATATATCATCACATTTAATCCATTTATGAAACAGGGGTTATTCTTATTCTTTTTTTATAAATGAGGCCCATTTAAGGTGAGTTGCTCATCTAAATTCATCTAGGAGGTGGGTGGTTACATCTTTAAACTTCCAGTTGGTATTGCTGTTCACGTAGGAATAACTCCTTTCTTTCCCTAATATTTGGGGAAACATTTTATTGAAAGACAACATATCAAAAGAAAGGTGTCTATATGATGAATTTTCACAAAATAACTATAGTGACCAGCAGCCAGAATGTGTCCAGTTCCTCAACAGCCCCTCTCATGCCCAACCCAGGTATTGTCTGGGTCCTACGGCTTGGGCCATAGTGGAAAATCTTTGTCCTATCTTCTGATCCCACACATTGCATTTGTGTATTTCCAACAATATAGAATGTGAGTCATGAAGTGTGTACTTCTTTGCATAAGTGTGTATGCGTGTGTGTGTTTATATATATATATTTAAAGGAAATATTAGGAGCTTATACATATTTCTTTTGTGGAACATGCCTATTATTTTGGAAGATTTTAATTGACTCCCTTTGAGAAGCTGTTTTGTTCTCCCCTGATGAGTTGAGAAGGCTGGCATTGAGATGAAGATGAATACACTTCTGTCAAAGGGAAGTTATGCCTGATTTGGAGCTCTGTTTGAACAGGTCAATTAATCAGATCGTAGTGGTAAAATATTGCCACTTTCAGGAATCATTGCAGGTGGTATTAAATTATAGAGTCTGGTCTTGATGTTTATGAATAACTCATAATAAATAAATAGACTTAGCATTTTTACAGAGTGACTAATAGAGTTTGACTTATTCCTGTACACTGATTTAATGTGTTCAATCTGCTGCCAGGAATGGGTGCCAGGGAAGCTTTACCAGCAAACAAAGTCAGGAGGAGGCACTTCTGTTAAGGGAGGGTAGGACCTTGCTTTTAAATGGACAGACCTTTTGCATAAATCATGTGGGTCTCAGCAGCTTGGAGAATGTCTTCATCTGCTGGACAGTTGGTGTTGTCAACCAGGCAGTTTGTTTATCTAATGTTGTAGAGATCTTCTGTTATGGCTCAAGGAAGCTTTATATCATCTCTTATGTTTCCACTTCTGTGTAATGGGGATGATGACATGGCCTGCCTCATGGTACTGTGAGGATTAAATGAGATAACTCCTGCAAAGCATTTTGAATAGTAGTGGGTGAGTAGTAAGCACTCAGTCAATATTAACTTCAGAGATAGCGTAATGTATAAGGAGACTATATAATTTTTTTGAGGAATTCCAAGAGAGTTCTTTTTTTTAAAAAAAGATTTATTTATTCATGCAAGAACTGGGGTGTAGGCCAGAGACAGAGTGGGGAGCAGAACAGGCAGAGCTACGGAAATACACTGCTGAGTGGAGCAGTGGGCGAGACAGAAGAGGTCTGCTGCACCATGTGGGTAGCTCCCTGCTTGGGGATTGAACTCGTGCTGCAGTGGCTGCGGATATCTTCACAGTGCTGTGCTTAACCCCTTGCGCCACCAGGGAGGCCCACTTTGCCCAGTTTTATGCATGTAAAGGACATACTAGGTTCCCACTGGGTGTGCCCTAGTGCTCACTGCCCTCAGCCACTCTGCTGCGGGCCTTTCTCGAGCGCACCCTCTCCCAAATGACGCTAATGTTCTCATGTAGGCCTGCCCCACCCTACCCTGGCCTCCAGCCATTCCACCAGCCTCCATTCTGGCTATTTCCAAAGACTCTCCCACACTGTTCCTACGGTAACCTTTCTAAGATGTGGCTCTGATCACATGTGGCTCTGCTAATATTCTGCAGTGCTGTCTCCTAGCCGTCAGATTCAATTCATGCCATCTTGGAACTGTGTGCCAAGGGCCCCTGAATCCCTCTCCTGCAGCTCTGCTCACCACTCCCTGGTTGAATCCCAGGGTTTTTCTTAGTTTATCACGGGCCTCTCGCCTGTCTAGCTCAGCACAGCATCGCTTCTTCCTTTCTGTGCCACGGCCCTCTCCTCTTTTTGTTGGACTGGTTCTTACATGTGCTTCAAAATTTGGCTCCCTTCCTAGTCTCCAGCCCTTTCCAGGTCTGGGAGAAGGGCCTTTCCACCATGCCTCAAACCCAGTCTCCCCGACCCCTCTGGCTTTCAGGATTGATGTTCTACCTACACTCTAATGAACTTTCCATCTCTTGTCTTTCTGCTCCACTAGACTGTGAACTCTGTGTGGGCAAGGCTGTTCTTATTTATTTTTACCTCTTCAGCCCATTGCCTGGTCCAGAGTAGAGCTCAAAAAGTGATTGATGTATGAATACATTAAAGGGTGTCATACAGGGAGCAGGGCCCTGAGGCAGTGGGACTACAAATGGACAGGACTTGATTAATGAAAGTGCAGGTTGTGGGAGAAGACCATTAGAAGGCACTTTGTTAGAATTTGGAGGAATTTAACAGAAAGTAAATCACAAGTATGTGCCAGTGAATGGAGTGACCAAGGGATATAGAGAGTGGGGTCCCCTGAACCATGTTGTTGGCACCTGTGTTCTTGTGACCAACTGGATTATTTTTTATTCTTTTATTCAATATGCCCCATGGCATTATCCAGGGTGGATAACTATGAAGCAACTCCATCTTATCATCTCTTTATTTTTTCTGTTATTAAATGTCCTTTTAGGAAATATAGGCGAAACACTACGGGATTTGCACATCAAAGACATCTTTACAGACACATCACCCAAAGCAGTGATAGTGAAGGCAAAGATAAACAGCTGGGACTACATCAAATTAAAGAGCTTTTGCACAGCAAAAGAGACAATAACAAAAACAAAGAGAAACCCCACCAACTGGGAGAACATTTTTGCACCCAACACTAATGATAAAGGACTGATCACAAAAATCTGCAAAGAGCTGATGAGACTCAGCAACAACAAAGAAAATAATCCAGTCAAAAAATGGGCAGAAGAGCTAAAAAGAAACTTCTCTGAAGAGGAAATGCAAATGGCCAACAGACATATGAAAAAATGTTCAACATCACTTGTCATCAGGGAAATGCAAATCAAAACTACCATGAGATACCATCTCACACCAGTGAGAATGGCACATATTAAAAAAACTAGCAACAACAAATGTTGGCGAGGGTGTGGAGAAAAAGGAACTCTTCTGCACTGTTGGTGGGAGTGCAAACTGGTCCAACCACTGTGGAAAGCTGTGTGGAGATTTCTGGACCTACTAAACATAGAGCTTCCTTATGATCCAGCAATTCCACTCCTAGGTATTTACCCAAAGGACACAGAAACATCAATTCCAAAGAGCAACCTGCACCCCTATGTTTATAGCAGCACTGTTTACAATAGCTAAGCTTTGGAAACAACCCAAATGCCCAAAAATAGATGACTGGATCCAGAAGATGTGGTACATATATACCATGGAATATTACTCAGCATTCAAAAAAGATAAACACATGCAATTTGCAGCAACATGGATGGCGCTGGAAGGGATCATGCTCAGCGAAATAAGCCAAAAAGAAAAAGAAAAATACCGGATGGTCTCACTCATAGCAGGAATCTAGAAAACTTAAATAAGGGACCAGGCAAATGAATATAAGAAAGTGAAAATCAAAATCAACAAAAAACTATGAACCAGAGACACATTTTGGGGGGTGGGGGGCGGGAGGGGAAGGATTGGGGTCAGAATGGGGCGTTTGCAATTGTATGGGGAATATAAAAATAAAATTTATTATTTAAAAAAAATAATTGTCAATAGAAATTTTAGGTTGAAATGGGAAATAAACATTTTCTCCTATTCAAAAAAAAAAAAAATAAAAACAAAAGGGAAAGCTTTAAAAAAAAAATAAATGTCCTTTTAAAAATGGCAAAAAAAAAAAAAATGCCCAAATTAGTGTGTTTGTTTGGTTGAAAGTAAAAACTTACAGATAACAAAAGTTTGCAAGGTCTTACTGTCTTAGTTTCCTAGGGTGGGTATAATAAACCCCACATATTGGGGGGCTCAAAAACAACAAAATAAAATTTTCTTATAGTTCTGGAAACTTAATGTCCAAAATCATGGTGTGGGTAGGGCCATATTCCCTCTGAAACCTGTAGGGGAGAATTCTTCGTCTCTTGCCAGCTTCTGGTGGTTGCTATCAATCCTTGGCACCCGTTGGCTTGGAGACACAGCACTCCAGCCTCTGCCTCTGCTCTCACACAAAATGTTCCCTATAAGTCTGCATCTTCACATGACTGTTCTCCCTCGCTGCCTCTTTTGTCTTCTTAAAAGGATAGTAGCACATTGGATTAAGGACCCACTCTACTCCAGTACGACTTCTTAACGAATGACATCTGCAATGACCCTATTTCCAAATTAACTCACATTCTGAGGTCCTGGGGGTTAGGACTTCAACATAATCTTTTACAGGGAATACAATAATTCTAATTACAATAATTCTCACTGCTCAAATATTACCGGCGCTAACATTCTATCATATATTTCCCATATAGCAGATGCAAATGTGTACATATGTGCAATTTTTAGTCAAATTGAGATGATACTGGATATGTTGTTTTGTAAGCTGCTTTTAAAATTAAAATACCATCTAAGGTAATTAATTTTTATTATCTGATTCTTTTGTTTCACTTTGCAGCTCTTGTTTTCTGGCTTATTTATTTGTGATTTTAAGCCGTTATATTGGATATGTGACCCTCTAATGCTTTTTGGAATTGTTAAGCATATTGTCTGATTCTTAAGGATAAAGGATAAAAGGATTATTAAGGATAAAAAGAAAATGATTTAAAGACCTAATATTATTGTGTGCAATCCATGTAAGCATGTCTTCTGCATATTTCTGCTCTAATTGACATTCAGAAATTGAAGGCCAGGCTGAGTGGCCACCCTACTCCATTGAAGGAGGGCTGAGGTCAAGTGTGATCCTTGCTTGAATATCTCCAACTAGATTCAACAAGCTGTGTGTCTCATGAAAAGTTTCATCTAAAGGTTCATTTGTTCAGAGGAACTTTTTCTTAACCTTTATTTTCCTCTACCTAACGCAAAATTCTGTAAGGAAAATACAAAAGAAGGGAAGCTTTGCTGCTTAAGCATAATCTAGATAATCACGCAAGTGAACTAAAATAAAATGAGACATGTTAGAAAAGAGAGGGCATTATCTAATCTTTATTCTCTCTCCCATTTCCCCATTTGCAGCTGACCCTGGTGCTTTTCAGAAATAGGAACATGTTTTCTGCCTTAAAAGAAGAAAGAAAGAAAAGAATACATAATGCTTGTGATGGCAGTGATGACTGAATGGGAGTTGTCCAGCTGGGCTAATGGAAAATTGATCTTCCAGTGATCAGCACGTAATCCCTCTGAGACAGGGTTTTACGGAGAGAATGTTTTACAGAGAGAAAGTGGCAATCACCTATGTGGGAGGATTTATGAGATATTGGGAATAAACTCCCTGCCCACAAATATTTCTTCCTACTGACCCACCAAGAAGCCTGCAGTGATGCACTTCTGGAGGTATCAAAAAGGGACAAGTTTAAAGCACAAAGTTTATTTGCACCTAATACCATTGGCTTTGGTGGTGTGATAACTGTATGAACCTGGGAGTCATCAGAGTCATCAGAGTCAGGTAATGCAAACAGGACAAAGGAGTGTTATATTTTGTTGAGACCAAGAGTACACAGTGTTTAATTGCAAAGCGCTCCAGGTGAGTGGGTGTCATTAGGGAAGCAGGAGTTGAGGGGGGTGGGTGATGGAGTGAGAGGGAAATATGGCTACTAGGAAGCAAACATAGTGAGTGGGTGTCATTAGGGAAGCAGGAGTTGAGGCGGGTGATGGAGTGAGAAGGAAGATATGGCTACTAGGAAGCTGTAGGGTAAGGAAAAATATCAGGCTTTTCTGCCCTCCCGCCATCAGGATAGATGAGGGAACCCTGTGATCCTGAATGCATGCCTGATGGCGGGCACCTGGAGTGTGTACACCTGGGCTAAGACTGTGCTTTTAAGGGCGGCGTCTCAGGGACGGCAGGGGAAGCCGAAGCCAAAGCCGAAAGAGAAGCCGAGAAGCAGCAGAATGAAGACCAGAGAGCCCAGATAGAGTGAAGACTTGCTAGGCGCTGGCAGGAACCTCTGCCTGCCATATGCCTGGTGAACCCCAATAAAAGATCTGCAAAAAACCACTGAGGACTGATTCCTCCTTTACCCGGTCTGCTGGATCAGAAAACCTGCTCAGTGGTCCAGTCCTGCCCTTACAGAAGCAAACATAGTACCACTGATGACAAACTACAGCAACATCTTTCAGACTATTTGGTTTCAAATCTAAGCTCTGCCACTTACAGTGTTGAGAATTTGGTCAAGTTATGGCCTCAGTTTCTTCATCTATAAGTGGGGGGTAAAAACTCTCTGAAAGGGTTGTTGTGAGGATTAAGTGAAATAATATAATGTTTCACACAGTTCTTGGAACATTGTAAGTGCTCAGTAAATACTAGCTACTTTATTATTAATTGTTAAATAGTAAAGGAAATGTGTTCACTAGCACAGAGACTTGTTAGAGTGATGACTTTTGGCAGCATTATGACTTTAACTTCTTACATCAGTACTTTACTAGGACCTCCTTTTAGAGACTAGGAAATTGGATTTATAGTTAAATAATTTCAGCCAATTTTAGGTAGCTAGCAAATCCTAGAACAGATTTGAATGGAAATCCCTCTAAGACTCACCGCAAGCAGTGTGGACCTTGCCAGCAGCTAACCTGCAAGGCCAGTGTAAGAGCAGGACAGGACACAGAGCAGGTTTTCTGATCCAGCAGACTGGGTAAAGGAGCAGTCAGAGTCCTCAGTGGTTTTTTGCAGGTCTTTTATTGGGGTTCACCAGGCATATGGCAGGCAGGCAAATCCTCACTCTGTCTGGGCTCTCTGGTGATCTCGGCTTCTCTTCGGCTTCTGCTGCTGCTTTCTTGGCTTCTGGCGTCCTTGTGACGCAGCCCTTAAAAAAGCACAGTCTCAGCCCAGGTGTACCCACTTCAGGTGCCGCCATCAGGCATGCATTCAGGATCACAGGGTTTCCTCATCTATCCTGATGGCGGGAGGGCAGAAAAGCCTGATACCTTTTACCTTACCCTAGAGCCAGGTACCTTAGTTTGCGTCTCTGGAGGCAAAGTCCAAGGTGAGGATGTGGAGGCAAGTGATTAAATGAGGGAGAGTCCTTTAGGGGAAAAAAAAAAAAACAAAAAAATGTGAGAGAGTGAGGAGAGTTAGTTCAGGAAAGGGAGGGCCCCTGTGAGGATGTTGCCTCGGGGTTCATTGCAGGTTCTTGGTGGGAGAGAAGATCTAGAAAAAACCTCACAAACACTCCACAGTTGTTCATCCTTGAGATAAGTGGGCTGGCCTCGCGGGCTCACTGGATCCATGCCTGACTTGGGCCTGCCTCCTCTTCCTTCCCCTTTACCTGTGGGCGAAGTGATCTTCATTCCTGGGGTCGACTGTCATCTCTTAGCTTCCAACACTCTCAGCAGCTTAAGGGGTAGATTAGCTGAGGGCACGTGACCTGTGTGGGGTACAGTAGGGAAAATGGGGTACAGTACAGGTTCTTTTTTTGCCTTGCTCTGCTACTCTCTGGCCTCTACTTGCAGCCTTGTTTTCCTTCTAGGTGTCGTTACCCACACGTGATACTGTGCTATCGCAAAAAGCGCTCAGGAGTGAGAGCGCAGGCACGGGCACCTGTCATTATGGACACCTGGGCTGAGAAGCCAGCGAGCACGGGGCCTGCGTACCTGTAAGTACGGAAGTCTGGAAGGGGCTGGAGTGCCCGAGAGAGAGAAGCCAGAGAGGGAGCAATGCCGGCCTCCCAGCCTCCCTGCCTGCTGGTCTGCCCATGAACCTGGTTCCCTGCTTCAGGGCTCCAAGGTGCTCTTCCATATGCCTGAATCAACAGTGAACCTGCCCAGTTGGGAACTGGTTGCCTATACAGGTACCAACAGCACATGCTGCACCGGGAAAGCAGGCAGATGAGCCCTACACAGGGTTACTCTGGGAGGAGTGTTGCTTGAGGTGACCTGCAGAAAACTACTGTCCTTGTGGAATCAAGTCCTAACTAGGAAAAATATTCCTAGTCATTGAATCCCAGAGTCAAGGCAATGAAAGAAGGATACAAGAAGATGCTGCTAAATCACCACATTGTGAGCAGCCTGCTGAGGCCAGGTGAGGAGTGGGGGCTGAGGGGTGGCCCTTTGGGGCTTTGTCTTTCAGTTTTTAGGCACCTCCCTGCAGTCTATGGGAATGGAGGGAGAACATAACCCTGAATGGGATGCCCAGGATCTCCCCCAGGGCAGGGGGGAGTTGCTGAAAAGACTGTCCACTGTCTCAGCTAAGACGGTAAATCTAACTGGAGAAGACAGTGGAGTCAGACCAGAATGGTGGCAGGAATTTAAGGGTGAAGGTTCTATAAATTGAAGTTCCAGTTCGACTCTGCAGTGCACTCATTGCCTGAGTCTCTTTGCCCGTGTGGAGCACAGGTTTCTCATCTGTAAAACGAGATTGCCCCCCTAGCGCTAAACATGCCATTTTGTTGGCACTGAAGCCACATACTACCGAAGAGTGGCTTTCACCCAAATCAGATGTGACACTCCCTATATGCTTCACCAGTGATGAATGATGGGTTTACTGCTTATTCTTTGTGTTTCACTTTGAAAATCAATGAAGAGCTCTGAAAAATTGGTTTTAAATAACACTCAGCGAACACATGTTTGGAGGAGATAGATGGTCATGGCGTGGAAGTATTCTGGGCTGGGAAGTGGGAGTGTGCGAAACCCACCAGCCCATTGTTTTGGGGGCAGGCACAGCCATCACCTCTCCAGATGTAAAATTCCATGACCCATTAGTGTAGGTGGTGGGCCATTTCATGGGGCTCTTGATTTAAAGCAAAAGGGTGATCCCAAGTGGTGACTGCAGCCTTAGTGGTCTGCAGCACCGTCTCAGAAGTTGGATGTTAATGGACTGCCTGGAGCTGTGATGATTTTTATCTCTGGTGTTGCCTTGTTCATGTAAACTTTTGCTTTTAAGGGAACCATATTCCCTTTGTTCTTAGTGTTCACAGTATCTTTTTAAAATTATTATTTTATTTTATATATTTTTTACATCATCTTTCATTTTCGCACAATGCATGCATTTTTATCTTGATTATAGTCACTGTACAATTCCCACCACCCCTTGTTTTGATCCTACTCCCTCCCCCCCACCCCTGTAGTGTGTCTCTGGCTTATAGTTGCTTGTTGATTTTGATTTTTTCTTTAGTATAATTAGTTTTTTCCTGGTCCCTTATTTAGGTTTTCTAAATTCCTGCTATGAGTGAGACCATCCAGCATTTTTCTTTTTCTTTCTGGCTTATTTCACTGAGCATGATCCCTTCCAGCTCCATCCATGTTGCTGCAAATTGCATGAGTTTCTCTTTCTTGATTGCTGAGTAATATGTACCACATATGGTGGTGTATATGTACCACATCTTCTTGATCCAGTCATCACCAGTGAGAATGACACATATTAAAAAAAACTAGCTACAACAAATGTTGGAGAGGTTGTGGAGAAAAGGGAACTCTCCTGCACTGCTGGTGGGAGTACAAACTGGTCCAGCCACTATGGAAAGCTGTGTGGAGATTCCTCAACCTGCTAAAGATGCAGCTCCCATATGATCCAGCAATTCCACTCCTTTACCCAAAGGACACAGAATCATTAATTCAAAAGGGCACCTGCACCCCCATGTTTATAGCAGCACTATTTACAATGGCTAAGCTATGGAGACAACCCAAATGCTCAAAAATAGTATCTTTTTCCCCCTGCTGTTCTGTCCACCTGACTCCAATCTGCTTAGCCTCCCCTGAAGAAATTGAAAAGTAGCACCTGCATAGAGTGGTTTAAATGATGAGCAACTAGTTTCCAGGTATCTACTGACAATGACTTGGAGACTCAGTGACATTCAGAGGACAGCCTTGAGCTTACATCCCCTGGTTATCATTGAATATAAATGTCCTTTGAATATGTAGCACTAAACAGCAAGACATAGACAGTGGGAGTGCTTTTTTAATCACCTGCTATATCTGAGCTCCTGTTAAGTAATGGGTATAGTGCCATGTTCATCTCATTAAATTATTTTTTAAAGATTTATTTATGCATACAAGAACTGGGGTACAGGACAGAGGTGTGGGGGTGAGAGGATTCACCAGAGACAGAGTGGGGAACAGAACAGGCAGATTGAAATGCACTACTGAGGGGGGCAACAAGAAAGTCAGGAGAGGTCTGCTGTGGGTAGCCATGTGGGTAGCTCCCTGGCCAGGGATCAAACTCATGCTGCAGTGGCTGCAGATAGCTTCATATGCTATGTCTTAACCCCTTGCACCAGCAGGGGGGCCCTTGTGTCATTAAATTAAAACAAAATCTATCATAGCTGTATGTTTGAACAATATTTGAAATGCTCTAAGCTATATGGAGTTCTTGATTGAGTTGACCTTTGATGGTTCTTGGATTCTTCCCTGAGAGTGTTGGTGGGAAGCAGATCTTTTCATTCCCACTACCACTGCAAAATGGTTTTGGCCTGCAGTGTAGGGCTGGGTGAACTGTTTATTCAATAAAAATATATGGAGAATCTATTACCTGCTTAAATGGTAGAAACTGGACAAATAAGCATACTTGTTGAGCTTATGTGACAGGTATGAAACTTAAATGACAGGTATAAAATTTAGATTAGAATTTTAAAGAAGAAACAGACCACCCTACAAGTTGGATTTTTATACCACACAATATATAGTCTGCCCATAACTGAGTAAAAAAGACTCATTATACAACCCCTATAGTACCTGCCCTGGATGTGAGACTGAGCTATTAATCACTTACTGAGGCTATTATCTTCAATTCTTTTTTACTCAAAAGTTCATCTGGTAAAAAAAGACCTCTGTCTTCTAAACTACCATGAATATCTCGTAAGAGTGGTTTTTAGGTTTGGAGAAACAAATACAATTTGCACTTATCCTTCAAGTTAGCTTTGTCTCATGTACCCCAGGGTCTGGAGGGTGAGGTGGAACCTTGATTCCAGCACAACATCCTCTGCATTTGAGTTGTTATCGCTCAACCAATAACAGCATTTAAAAAATGGGCTGGATATTTTTGCTTGTCTAATAAATGAGAAATGGAATTTATAGGGAAGAAAATAAACTAGGGATGGTTTCCTTTATAAAATTTCAGATGAGATTCCATTTAATCATAACCACAAATGTATGTACTTGATTCATAATTAAATTAACTAGACATAAAAAAAAAGCTGTACACTTTCAACATTGAAAGAATCCCAGTAGAACTCAGAACAAAGTTTCTGTTGTTGCTTTTTAATAAGGCAGAAATCCACATCAGTGGAATCTAGTGATATGTTAATTATTAGTGGGACACTAATGGCCCATTATTGCCTCCCATAAAAAGCTGAAACACCCCCCAAAGAAAAGCAACACAGGCAGCATTATTAACTACTTACACAGAACATTGTAAAATGTCACTATCTGTTAAACAGCTATCAGAAACCTGACTGCTTATTGAGTTGAAGAAAGCCAAAGAAACTAAGAAACAATTTAATTCCAAAGCAGAAACAAAGTTTATCCTGTTTTAATGCCTGGATTAGTATCTCACATTCCAAGGAGTTGAGGTCCATCATAATGATGATATAAATATTGGTGAATGTTCATTATTCTTTTCTGATGGTTTTGAATATTAATTTTGGTGGTTTGGTTTATTATGACAGGACCAGAAATGGAAGATGGGACATGGTTGTTTTACACATTGTTTACAGTCTTAGAAAATCCATTATCACATGAAAAATCTGGTCATGTAAAGAGCCTAGCTCTTAGAGAATGTTAGAACTGACAATTCTCCAATTTTCAGAGGAGAAAATTGAGACCTGGGTAAGAATAATGGGCTTATTGAAGAGTCTAATTTAGGAAGGGAATAGACATGAAATACTTTTATTTTCTCTAATCAGTACCTTCAACCATGCTCCACTGAATCTCCTTCTATGACAGCTCAGGTTTATCCCATCACATTCCAGTCACTTTCAGTTACCAGCATCTCCAGTGCAGTCTAGGCCAGTTTAAAACAATGTCAGTGGAGTTAAACAGCTCATCTTCCCCCTTCCTGGCGTGGCCCAGGCTTGGTTCTGGAGGACTTGAAAAGGAGGGAGCATGGGCCATTGCTGCACGTTCGCCTTCATCCCTCTCCTGTATCACTAGCTCCTCTGGGGTTGGAGTTGGCGGGAGGAAATGCAACTGCTTTGTTGTTGTTGATGCTCTCAGTATTCGCTCTGTGGCAGATGTCAAGTGCTGGTTTCACTGGGGCAAATATGTGAGTTCTTTGGAGAATTTAGTGAGGATTGGTCAACCAGAAGCTTTCAGGGCTGGTGGTCCACTCCATAGGGTCTTTTGGTGGGATGGCTTTGCTTGATGACTGCCTACTTGGGTGGGGTACCGAGAAGGTTGTTCCAGCCAATTGCCACCTGAAGTGTCCACCTGACCCATTGGACATTCATTGTCCTTGTCCCACTAAACCTTAGGAGGGCTGGTTGCTCTGCAATAGACTTGTCTCTATCTTGCTGTCTAAACTGCTCAGCCTATCAACCAGTCTGTTGCTTAAGCACATGTCTAACCAGGGCATTGGGGCAGAATCTTTTTGAGAGTCCTAACTGCTTCCTGGCTCTAATGCTTCTTTCAAGGACAGTTACTCATGACTCCAGATTTTCCTTTTCCATCTTCCAGGCTGTTGATAGGTAGACTGGAGGGGTGTAACACAAATCCAAGTGATACAATCACAGTTGGGACGCTAAGGAACACAAGGAGGAAGGGAAATCATTGTGTGTTGCTGCTCGGTAAGTTACGAGGGATTGTCTTGATCAAAGCTTGTGCTGAAATTTGCTGTTGCATCTGTTTCAGAGGCTGGATTTCCCTGCACTTCTCAGTGATTTATTACTCTTGGTAATAAATGCACTGCAGTAATGAACAAAATGTAATGGACTGTGTTGGCAAATGGTATGGCTTGTGACTGTCCCATTTAAGCTTTTCTAAATTCAATGCAATGGTGTGCTGACCACTTGAGAAGCTTTAATTTCACTTAAAATGATAAATTGTAATATCCTCTTGAATTTGTACATGTAAAGCCATACCAGAGAGCACATTCTTCCAGGTACTTTTTAATCAATTGTCAAGCATAAAAAACTCAAAGTGGTCCCTAGCTCTCTGACCCTCCCTCCCTCCACCAAAAAAAAAAACGATGTATGTTAGGGTCACCATTGTTTCCATGAATGCTCATGAAGAGTTTTGCAAATAAGAGCTGCATTACATCCATCTTTTAAAAATATGTGGAGCTTGTGATTGGAATTTATACAAAATTTCACTGCTTTTCAAACTTATTTTTTAATGTTAAATATTGTGCATTTAAGTATCTTTTTCTGAAGTCCAATTTGGAAAAAAATTGGGTTCAGAAATGCTTGAGTTTAAATTAGGAGTTACCATTTATGGCTTCATAATTAATCTGCCTGCACAATTAATACAGGCTACATAATAAGCCTCTTGAATTCTCAGTTGCTTATCTATAAGAAAGGGGACAGTGTAGTAATTGCTGCCTTGCAGAATGAGAGACAATGCAAGGGGTTCAGATTAGTGCCTTGTACATGGCAAACACTTATTCTGTCAGATGCCAGTGGTGCTTGTGGTAGATGGATGTCACCACTGGCCTCATTCTTCATCCTCCTGTAGCTGTGCCCTTTGTCACATGACTTTGCACCCTTCAGTACAGATTTGGAGTGTTTTCCCCCTACCTTGCAGCTGAGCTCAGTCACATGAAAGAGCCTTGAAAAAGCGTAGGGTGTTGATGCTCTACCACACTCTTCCCAGGCACCCTAACCCTTCTAGGGGAAAGGTACTGCAAGCAGCTGTCAGTCAAGGGAGTTAGACCAGGTGGGACCAGTTTAAATCTGAGCAGCACACCTGTGAGCCATGTGAATACTGCTTGCTTTAACTCACCACATTTTGGGGTGGTTTGTCCAGCATTATCATGGCAAAGATAATGGGTACATCTATTACCAAACCAATCAAACCAAATAATTGATTGGTTTGAATTTTTGGAGCAATCTTATAGGTTCATAGCTTCTCTTTCCAACTAGATTTATACTTCCCTGTTTCTCTCCAAGGCAAAGCTTCTTTGCATAATAATACTTTGTAAGTAATGTTTCTAGTAACAGATGGTAACAAATGTTTCTCAGCAAATTATAATCCCAGGCAAAATTAGAGAGACAGTGTCTTGTTCGTTAATGGAATGAATATGGTCTAGTGAAACACATTTGGGCTTAATTCTCAGCTCTGTTCTAGTCTAACTGGGTAATGTTGAATAGGTTTTCTTGACCTCTTGGGTCTCATTTCCTTACCTACAGTGGATATAATGGTCAGCTAAGGCATAAAAGCACAGAGTAGGCACTTACAAAAGTGCACTATGACTTTTAAAGCATCCAACAAATAGACTTGAAGTTTTATTTGAAAATCTTGGCCAGAGTTCTCATTCTCATATCTTTGTTTGAAGAATGATATTGCCACATTAGAAAATTAATTTTTATGGCTTTGATCAGAACATGCATGAAGAAGATCAAAGAAGACCTCAGCCAGGTCAACTGAATCAAAAGAGGCCCCAGTCTGTTCCCCCCCACAATCTCATAGCCAGTTCCCTTCCATCCTTTCCACTTTCTCATGCCTAACACTGCTCAGCTGACTGCTCAGCACCCTCCATGACCCATAACCCCACTCTCTCCCCTACCCAGTCCTGTTCCCTTCACTTGGGTGTCTTACTCCTTCTCCCTTTGGAATATGCCAAAGGATGCTGGTGCTTTAAACTCAAAGGAATGAGTCTAGTGATAAGCAGGAATTTAATCCATAGTGACAGGTCCCTGAGGTTGTCTGGTTGATTGGGTGGGTCTTTTGTCATCCCCTCTCAGCTCATACTTTATAAATGACTCCCAATTATGCCTTTATATCCAGCAGACTCTGCTTACAGACATTAGGGAACTGATGAACTTTATTCTCTGTAACCACCTGGAAAATGACCAGTGCCCAAATCTTTGATCTGAATATGGGGTTACTGAGGGTGAAGATGCTAATTTTAAAGGTAATTTAGTTTCCTGATCCTGCTGTGGTGAAGTGTTTTAGAATCCAGGCAGGGAACAAGAACAGCTGCTTTTGCTTTTCTCTTGTCATTCTTGCATATTATCACCACTGTTTTGTCTCTTGTAGTGTGTGTATTCTCTATTACAAGCTTTTCAGCTCCTACTCAAGTTCTGAGCGCCAGTTCTTTGCTCTCCTTAGTGTAAGCAAAAATAAAAATAACATTTGTCTAGTCTATAATATGTGCCAGACACTGTATTTGGCACAAATATTAACATATTTAATTACAAGTCAACAGAGCTGGCATTATTCCTTATTTTATGAGAAGGAAATAAAACAAGATTACATAATTTTTATTACATAATTTTTGTGAAGTTTGTTCTCAAAGTTTGACTAAATACTTTGGAAAGTGACTCATCTAGAACTTGGAATGTGATCATGGCCACAGACACTACTCCCCCCGGCCCCAGAGTGTTCAGCAGAACCCCAGTCCTCTGAGATGCTTGGTGAAGGGTCCAACCATCAAGCAAGCATGCTCAGCATTTGGGAGTCAGAGACAGTGAGCTTAGGGAAGACCAGGAAAAGAACTTCAGGAAAGAGACTTACTAAACTTATTATGTCCCCACTAACAAGCCACAGAAACATTTTTGCTGAACGCGATGAACCTTATGGCCTGCAGTGTCTGTGCTGGGAAAAAAAAAATCCTACTGGTTATGTGACTGATCTTTAAACACTCTGAAATGTGGATCCAAATCTGTCTCACTGGGAAGATGTCACATAGGGGGCTGTTCATTTACTCCTGTAATGTTGTTCTACATCTCCAGATGCTTCAATGATTTGGGGGAATTTTTTCTGACATCCCTTTTACAGCCAGAGCCACAGAGGAAAATCAGTCTTATTATTTTAGACTCACACTTTGTTTCTGACCCAAAAGAGTGTCTGTGAACTTCATCACCCATCTCATTCACCAGCCTTGGTACTGAATAAAATTGTTGTAAAAATAATAAAACTTCAAAGGATGAAAAGTTTCCAAGGGTGAAGCTATTCTTATGGAAGGTAATTTAGCTTCCTGGCTGCACTGAGATGAAATGTTTTTGAGTCACGATGTCAGGCAGGATGTTCTGCTCTGAGTCACCACCTCAAAAGCAGCCGTTGTCTTTAGCGCCTCTGGCCAAGTCCTCCCATTGCTGTTCTGACTCTTGGCTGAGCACAGTTCCCAGCTCTGTCCTGTGCTTGTTCTGTGCCCTGTGTGGTGGCCCAGGTCACCCTCCCAGGTTAGCTTCCTCCCTTGGCTTCTGTCTTTTGTTTGTAACTTACCTGCTGTTTTAACAGGCTTTGTTGTTTGGTTTTCTGTTGGGTAAAATCCCTGATCATTGTTTCTGAGATTTTGTTCCTGAGTTGAAATTTCTCAGTTATTCCTGGGTGTCCTAACTCCTGAGTGAGGATCCCTGGCTCATCATCTCCACGGAGGCTAATGGGGCCCCTTTTGATGTTCCCAACTGGCATTAGGGTCACTTTGAAAACATCGTGATTGGACATTGAGATCCAGAAACGTATTAATTTGATACACTTGTGTTGAATAACTAATATATGCCAGATATACATTAAAAAGTGTTGCTAAGATGGTGCTACCTTCTAGGTACAATAATGCAGAAAGATGATATATTACAAACTGTGCAAGTGGACGGGCAGGGGGCTGGTGATGATTATAGTGGATTGAATGTTTGTGTTCCTGCAACATTCATATGTTGTAATCTTATTTTTTTGGCTGCTTATATTATATATTTGCATTTTTAAATCTTTTTTAAAAATTTTTATTTTTTTAAAACAATATTTGCTTCCCCCCACCCCTTCAGATTGAGTCCCCATAGAATTTCCTTCCCAAGGCATCTGTGCACCATCACCACAGACCTCTGTGCTCCTGCCTCCCTCCCTCTGATCCCTCTCCCTCCTCCTCCCCTGCAGTATGTCTCTGATTTGTAATTGTCTGTTTTTGCTTTGTTGTGTTTGTTTGTTACTGTTTTTTTTTTTTTACACTGATGTCTTATTGGGTTCCCCTATATTCCTGTTATAAGTGAAACCATTCGATATTTTTCTTTTTCCTTCTGGCTTATTTCACTTAGCATAATTCCTTTTAGCTCCATCCATGTTGCTGCAAATGACATGAGTTTATTTATTTTTTAAAAAGATTTATTTATTTATTTATACAAGTACTGAGTACAGTCAGAAGTGCGGGAGGGTGAGAGAATTCACCAGAGCCAGAGCGGAGAACAGAATAGGCAGACTGACGAAATACACTGTTGAGGGGAGCAGTGGGAGGCAGGAGAGGTCTGCACGCCATGTGGGACCTCGCCGGTGGCTGGGGATCGAACCGGCGCTGCAGAGGCTGCGGGCAGCTCAACTGCTGCGCTCAACTGCTGCGCCACCAGAGGAGGCCCGAGTTTATCTTTTTTGATATGTTGAAATCTTAAGCCCCACTGTGATAGTAATAGGAGGTGGGGCCTTTGGGAAGGAGTTAGGTCATGAGGGTGGGATCCTCAGGAAGGGACACCAGATTGCTCCCTTTATGTAAAAGACACCAGATTATTCCCGCATCCCTTTCTGCCATGTGAGGTTATGACAAGATAGCATTGTCACCCTGAAAAGGGTTCTCATCAGAACCTGGCCCTGTTGGCATTCTGATCTTGGACTTCCAGTCTCCAGAATGGGAGAAATACATTTTTCTATAAGTCACCCAAACTGTGGTACTTAATTACAGCAAATGAAACTAAGACAAAGGGTAAATAAAGGTTTCAATGTAGAGAAAGTTACATAGGCGTGAAAGTAGAGCATATTCAGGGAAAAGCAAGATGTTCATTATGGCTGAAGTCCAAGTATAACTTTTAAGATTTTATATATAGCAAAGACCAGGATCAGAAAGGGAAATGGAAATTAAATTAGATCAGAAGAAGTGTGTCGTTTGCAGGGAAGGAAGACCTTAAAATGTTTAAGTAATGGCCTGATTGTCCACCACGGATCTGATGCAAGTGTGGAGGGTGGTGAGACACATGGCCGACGCAGGGGTGAAAGGAAGGTCTGGACCAAGTCAGCAGTATGGGGCTAAAGAAGAGGGACTGGAGGGGAGATCAGGGGCAGCAGAAATGAGCCTTTTAAGATATGGCGATGGAAAGGAAGAAGAAAATGTATATCACATCTGTGGTTTTTTTTTTTTAATGGGCAAATGACTAGAAAAATTGCTGCTACTGGGGTCATCAGAGAAGCAGACTATGTGGGGCCACAGAAACTACAGCATGTGTTAAACGCCATGAAGGTATTAAATGTGAACGGCTTAAAAAGAACCAAAACAATGATAAAATGGAATATTCCTAGCTGAGATGCTGTTCTAGTGAATTATAATTATATACATATTCCGAGGATATGTTACGATGTGAAATTTATAGATGTGATCTATGGACATAGGGACGCAGGAAAGAGGACAGGATTTAAAAGGGGGATCAAAGAAATAGTTAAGTCAATTGCATCTGTGACCCAGTGTGTTAACATCTCTATTTATGCAGAGATTCCCAAGACAGTGATTTGTGTTGCTGCTTGGTGCATAAAGATGTATGATTGGGAAAGACTGTAAAAAATTTTTTTTTTTGAGGAAAGTTACTACATTACAAGTCATAATAAACCTATATTTTGGCAAGCAGAATGAACAAATTTGTCTACATGATTAGGAGAAAACTCTAGCAAATCATGAAGATATACAGGAGTTGGCAGCATGTGCATTTTCGGGTTGTTTTTTCAGAAACATATTTATTTCTCCTTAAAGGGAAAGAAAAATCTAAATGATAACTTTGCCAAAAATGAGAGAATATTAGGTGCTTTCTCTGCCTACAGTGAAAGTGACTTCTACATCTGTATGCAGCGTGCTTCATGGTCTGCTACAAAACTAAATTGTTAATAAGGGGAAAATGTGTGAAAGAAAAATTTCTTCCAAATTATGATTCACAGTTGGAAAGGATAAGCATTTAAATGTTAATGACAATAATACCATTACTGTCCTGCCTGAAAAATAAATGTATGTATGAAGAGATCAATGCATGAGTAAAAGAAATTGCATTTGCATTAGGTCCCTGCTCAAAGCTCACACTTTCTATGAAATGTCAAGGTCACACACCACCCCTGTTCTGTCTCTGAAAGTGACTTTCAACAGATTCGAGTCAAGAATAAGACCATCTAATTTGGAGTGAACTCGAAATTAGTAGTTTTATTCCTGTCAATTTTGTGGCCTATTTTGATGTTTTTAAAGCATTTCAAAGAGGAAGGTTGCGGAGAACTCTGGTATGCTCATCATTCAGATTTTCAACTGCTGTCATTTTTACCACATTTCCTTTATAATTGTGGTTCTCCTTCTAAATACACATACATATTATCATTATCTTTTCCTTGAACCATTTGAGAGTATGCTGCCTGTCATCTCTAAATATTTTAGGGTATATTTCCTATAAATAAAGACCTTATTATATAACCACAGAATAGCTATCAATATTATAAGTTACATGGAAACATTGCAATTTCCTAATCTACCAAACATGTTAAAATTTTTTCAATTTTCTAGTGATGTCCAGAATCCATTTGACACTTGCACATGTCATTTTATTAGATTATTACATTAGTCTTCAATTTAGAACAGCTCTTCTGTCTTGTCTTATAGTTTGACTTTTGGTGGTACAGGCCAAAGGAGAATATGCTTTGGGGATATAGACATCAATTGCATTGTAGCTATTTCCTCATTTGGGTCTATCTGACATTTCCTGATGAGTGAGCTTGTGCTTTTTTTTTTTGTCAAGAGCACTGTAAATATGATACTGTATTCTGAACCATTTCGGGAGATACATTGTCACATTTCTGGTGGTATTAACTGTTATCATTTCTTAAGATGGTGTTTTCCAGGTTTCTCTACTAAAACTTCATTAATAAGTATTTTGGACTTGTTTAATTAATAATATGTATGAGATGTTAGTTTGAATTCGGTGACATAGAACTACATTAGTGTATATACCTACTCTATTCGATGGGTTATAATCAGTTGCTGTCATTTATTTTGGTTCTTAAATTAACCCAGATTTAACTAGAGGGAGCTGCTTCAAGCTGGCTTCTGTGCCCATGTAACATGTGCCCATCAAAAGTTAGCATGAGGCCACTTTGCTTTTTGCAAAAGACCTGCATTAGTGCCTACTTTAGCTAAATGAAAGAAATCTGAAGAGAATTTTTGCTTTTATGATGAAAAATGAGAAGCAAAAATAGTGTTCAGGGTCTGTTTTGCAGCAGCATTTCAAGGCACTCTGAGCAGCAAGAAGACATCTCTTCCCACCCACGCCCCCACATCCCCAGCTCCATTCCAGGAACTAGTATCCACAGACAGTGTATTTATCATATCATTCCTGATTTTATTGTATGCTAGTGTTATTTTAGGCTTTATATACTATTTGGTAGGTTATTTGTTGACTCTAGGAAACCTCAAAAACTCTTCCATATAAATTAATGGTAATTGTTTCTTGCTTTGAGCTGTTTTGGCTTACAGAAAGTCTCAAGGGAATACTCTGCTTTTTGGATAGAGGGGAAACCAGTAAAGGAAGCAGCACATCATAGAACTGATGGATAAAAGTTGAGATTGTTTTGAGTTGGGTGATTATGAATTGACCCCCTAGTTGCAGAACTTCTTAAAGCAGCACTCAGTGCTTGGGTCTGTGGTAAAATGGATGCTTGTGTTCATTCAGGGTTGGAGTTTTGCTAGACAAATGCAGTGAAAAGACAGAGGACAGAGCACTTATGGTCATCTCAAGGGTATTATCTAAGTCATGTAAAATGTTATCTAAGCTAGGTAAGGAGGGAGATGACAAAAATAGAGGTGTTATAGATTGGGGAAAAGTAGAAAACTCAATGCTTTGGAGGCTGAAGTAGGAGCAGCTCCATGGGGAAGAGGTGAGTTCAGAGAGTGGTTCATCTGAGTTAGAGATTTTGGTCGTGGAGCTGTTATGTATATGACTTTGCAGATGGGTGGCAGAGGCAGTCACTGTGGACTGAGGTGTTGGCTGACAAACAAGACATGGGGTTTTGTATTTGGACAATGACATCACCTAGGATGATGGCTGGGCATGAACTAAATACTTTAGCAAGATACCCAAGTCTTCTATGAATGAGGGAAAAAGATCATTAAGATGCACACATTTTATTGGACATTTAATGTTAGCTGTAGATGCAGCTTATAATTATTGATATGTTTATTTACTGTGGTCATTTTTGTTGCCCTTCCCTCTTCCTCTCAAGCATTTACTTAAAGGACTCACAAAGCTTATAACTACTCATTCCTCTAAATTAAAGAAGTATGATTTTCTATATTTATTTGTATTTATATACACATATGCATATCATAAACATATAATGTATACTATAAATGGAACAGTAAAATCATACAACCTCTTAGTATTTCATCTGATAAATAGTAAGTGCTTGATAAATGGTAGCTGTTTTTATTTTGTATTGGAACTTTCACTGTTTCCCATAACAAATGAAGCACTTGTAGATATTGCTGTTGTGTCTTGATAACTAATGAAACATACCCTTCATTTGCATGTTAAGGTTCTAAAGACACCCGTTTCATGACACCATCATATTTAATAGGAAAAAAACTGCACAAGAACTCCTGGATTAGCTGTTTGGGATTCTTTTTGATTTTTGTATTTTTGGTTAAATGTGTTGCCAGAACTGAGAGTTACTATGTTATTGTGATATTTTAAAGTAATTAATAAAAAAATTTAAACTCCATCTCTTTATCAGTTTACCTGGGAAATAAAATGGTTAAGACTCCAACCTTAGGTGTCAGGAAGTTCAGATTTATACTCCTTGTTTTCCTACCAGCCTAAGCTGCTCCTGAATTTATGCTTTGCTTTGGCAATCATTCACAATTACCTCCAGAGGATATATGGTATCTCTCCATGTACAAAAAAACCAGATATTTCTAATGCCACCTCCCGAAGGTATAAAGTACCTGAGTTCCAGGTGTTGTTGGAGCTACTGTTTCATACTGGCTTTTTTTTTAACCTTGCTTTTCACTGACAACTTTATATTAATATAACGTTTTGTGCAGAATGCTTTTTAGGTCATTTTTTTTCTCAGTTGCAGAACATGAGTAGTGCTATAAATATTGTCGTGTTTGGAGAACAATAACTTAGGCAGATTCAGCCTCCTCCAGAAACAAATCTTACTTGCAAACAGTCTTGGCCACAACTTGGTCCCCACGTTTACCTATACTTCTCTTCATAAATAAGGAGCTTTTGTAGAACTGTAGAATGCATATGGTGCTAAGCTCTAATTTAAGGAGTCAACCCATTATAAATTCTGAGTTTTATTTGCTAAGCTGTGTATTTGGGTGACAGATTGTTTGACACTTAAATGTCCTGGGTTTCGACTTGAAGTGTGCGGTAAGAGACGTATCCGAGCATTAAAGGTCAGTCTTTTGGCATTTTGACAGTGTCTTCATTTGTCGGTGTAACTTGCATTCAGTAAGTTTATGAAGCAGGTAAAATTCATCTCATTTATTCCTCCAGACTTAGAATTTTTTTCCATTCTTATAGGCCTCACGTCTCCCTTCCATGAACTTTCGCTCCATTGAAACTGTCAAGAATGGGTCCATATTTCCATGGTTTCTCTAAATGCAGTCTATGACAATCTACATTAGAGCTATTTGGGAAGCATGTTAAAAATATAGATTCCCAGACTTACTTCACTAGGACATCTGGAGATAAAGCTGGGGAATCAGTAGGTTGTCAGATTTCCTAGGTAACTGTTTTAGGCATGATGACTTTGAAACTGGTAATTCAAGAAATGTTCTTCCCTAAAACATTTGTCTTTTTCTAGGTTTTTTTAAGTATGACTACATGACTGTAATCATGTACTTTTGGGCATTTTTGTTGCTGGTGTTTTTTAATTGCCCTGGGAATCATATCTTGTAGATGGCGTGGGATACTCCTGGATAAGGAATTTTGGGGAAATAATAGAATTTTTAGGATCTGAATAAACCAGCCTACACTGAACCCTTGAGTTATTGTAAGTGACAGGATAATGAATTGATTGGCTAATTCCTTAGAAATCTGGTATCATATACAATAGTTATCAGAGTTACATGTTTGGATATAGGACTTTCTTTTTATCCCTTAAGAGAGGAGAAAACAGATCACAATAGGATGAATTGAAACTGGGTGCTAGAATGAACTGCTGTATCTTTGTAAAAATTAAAATGTACCTTTGAAGTAATTATCAGGAGAATTTAAACTTAAAACTATTTTACTTGAAATACCCAGAGGGTCATGTCAACCGTAATTCTTAGGGAACTTCTGTTATTCTGGTAACTCCTTCAATGAACCCAAACCACTTTAGGATTTTGTGAACCTGGAATATATTTTCTAAGGAATTTATGGAATTTTTCTTAACCATCCTTGAAGTTCTGAGGTAAGATTATCAAGAGTGTTTCTAAGAACATGCAAAATTTGTAAGTTCAATGAAATTATTAGAAGGTGGTTGAATTCACTTGTTTTGCATGGCAGGGAAAGGGGTGTATTTGTCAGCACATCAATAACAAATATGATCTTAAGAACTTGCAATGGGTAATTCTGCCATCAGGGGAAACAGCCTGGGTTTATGTGACTTATTTGAGAAGAATCATTGATCTGGACACTACAGTGTGCTAATGATACCTGACAAGGTGGGAAATGTCACCTTGTCTTACCCCAACTTTTACCTAACTCAGAATTCTACCTCAAGCAATGGAAATAAGGAATTGATTTAGAGAGAGCATAGGAATTTCCCCCCCTGATTTTTATCCAAGATTGTTATGTTTGAAACAAAAAAAAAATTAGCTTTAATTTACCTAAAAGTTTCAGGCCCTCCATCAACAATAATAAAAGGAAAATAACAAGAAACTGTACTTTTAGTCGCATTTGAAAAATAGTCTCCTGGACTTCCCACCCATCCCCGCTCCTTTTTTTGTCTCAGCTTTGGTTCCTTCTAGTTACCACTACCTTAAAGCAAGTTCATTTCCTAGGTCAATGTCTCTTTTTGCTCTTGTTCCTTCTCTGTCCATTTTCTTCTGGAATTTATTCCATTTCATTTGTGATCCTGGCAAATTTCTGGGATGTGTGAAGGTATTTAAAGATAACCAAGACTGAGATTTTTAAAAAAGACTGAGATGCAAATCTTCATTTTACATATTCTGTAGTTGGTGAAGCATAGTAAGTGAAAAATAGTACCAGAAGCTGTTATTTATTGAGATCCTACTATATCCCAGATCTTTGGTCAGACTCTTCACAATTACCATTGGCATCCTAGGAAGTAATTTGGAAGTTTGATAGTTTTCTCGTCCTATAATATGGCAGCTTTGGTTAGTCTGAATTAAGAATCAGTCCTAGGTCTGTCTCACTCTGCATGTCTTAGTTTATATTACACCAAAACTGCACACAGAGAAGGCACAGAAAAATACCTTAACGATGCTGAATGGTAGAAATCTGAGTTCCAGAACTATGACCTTGTACTTTTCAAGTAATAGGATTTTATAACAATTTCCTTTTCTGCGTTATATGATTTTTTACATTGTATGATGTTTCCCCTTGAATAAGCATTTAACTTCTAGCTTCAGTCAAACACTGGTGAATTAGATCAGATATCACCATTTATAGATGGGCTAAATAACTTAGCAGAGTTAAATAGTTGGTACATAGTTGAGGAACTGGAATTAATCTGTCTGTGGAAATGTATAGAATGAGTTAAGTCAAAATTTTGACAAAGTGAAATTTTGAGCAAGAAGTGCAAATCTTTTCTGGATCTACTACCCTGGAGGTAAAGTTGATGCTCTGTGTGCCACCAAGTCTTAGTCCACAAAATAAAAAATATATTCTTGGATTGATGTGTGTTATCATGGAACAAAAATGTTTGAGAAAGGTCTTGGGACTCTGAGGAAAGGAGAGATAGAGAAGGAGTGACAAAAATAGAGGAAAAAGGTGACAAAGATGAGCTGAAGACATCTTGCCCCATTGCCATCTGTTAGAATGCTGTCTACATAGTGGTTCTTTCAGCTTTGGAGAGACAAAGAAATATTTAATGAAACTGAAAAGTAGAACATATGAATCAATTTCACAGCTTCATTCTTTACTTTTTATTTAATCATCTTCATTCACATGTCTAAAAGTAATTATACATGAAGAAAAGAAATTGGTGAATTTAAATAATAACTAATGGGGGGTTGGGAACATTAATTTTATGGTAAGTCATTTGCTCTTGATAATTAGTCTTATGATCCTGATGTTCTTAACAAATCATATAAAATAAATGGGGTTGAAAGATACATTATTTCATATTTTAAAAAAAGGCTAGTATAAAACCTTGGTGGTTGTATATTAGGTTCCAGAAAGGATTTAAAAGTTGTTTTATTTAGAGGTTTTCATTTATATAACAATGATACTATTTAGTGATTGGTTAAAAAAACAGGTTTTGTTGCAATTATTAAAACCAGGGGGTAGTTTTTAAACCCAGTTTTTTCATATTAAAGCTCTCAGAACTCATCTCTGCATGATTCAGCTAGTGACCTTTCACAGAGAAAGTCACCTGCTCCGCTCAAGCAATGAGTAGACTATTTTAATATTCTTTATTTTAAATACTCTAATATTTTACTTACATAATAAGACACTATAGAAATTTTGGTAACAGAACCTCATAGAAGCTAGGAGATTTTATCATAAGTATAAACATGGTTAAACTTTCAGTAGGCCAAAAATTAAGTAAGCACCTATGTAAAATGGATTTACATGTTACTTGCTTTAGTTTTGTTAAATATTGCTTAGTGTCTTTTGAAATTGTTATTTGATGCATATACATTAGAAATGATGTCTTCCTTAATGAACTTTGTCTTTTATGATTATGAAATATCCCTTTTTTAAGATTTATTTATTTATTTATACAAGCACTGGGTACAGTCAGAAGTGTGGGAGGGTGAGAGAATTCACCAGAGCAGGGAACAGAATAGGCAGACTGATGAAATACACTGCTGAGGGGAGCAGTGGGCGCAGCAGGAGAGGTCTGTTGTGACATGTGGGAACCTTGCCGGTTGGTGGGGGATCGAACTGGTGCTGCAGAGGCTGCGGGCAGCTTCGCAGTCCAGCTCTCATCCACTGCGCCACCAAGGGATGCCCAAAGTATCACTTTTTATCTGTTAGTACCCCATGTTTTGAAGTCTACTTTGTTTGATATTAACAGAACAATAGGATATTATTTATACTTGGTATTGATATATTCTTTCCTTTTTTTCCTTTCTATATTTCTGTATCTTTACATTTAAGATGCATATTTTATAAACAGCATATAGCTGTAACATTTTGAAAAATCTAGTCATCTGCCTTTTAATTGGAGTGTTTAATGCATTTACATTTAATGTAATTGTCAGCATAATTTATTTGTTTATTTGACTCACATCCTGCTTGTTTTGGGTTATTTAAGTATTTTTCAGTCTTACAGTCTATGCTTTTTTTCCCCCATACTCATTTGTATTATTTTAGCGATTATTCTAGGGATCATATCTTTACTGATGGTTTACATTGAACAGATATTACACCACTTATACATGTGATGTAATATGATAGTATAATGTATTACGGTAGTATATGATGTATATGATTGTATGCTATATATGATGGCTTCAATGAGGAAGTGGAAAGAAGGGAAGTAGATATTTGCTAAATATTGCAGGTTACTATATACCTGGAGTAAAAGCAAGGATAGGAAATAAAAAATGGCAACAGGTTTTGTACTTGTTTATCTTTCCTGAAATTCCCCTCTGTTTATTATATCAACTTTTTCTGTAAATTTAAAAAAATATTTATTATTTCTTAGAGAAAAGAGGTGATCAGCTTTATGCAGGTTTATTTTAAGGGATCAGTGGGAAAACTAGATGATAATGTCTAGAAGGTAGGGTAGCTATATGAATGTGAATGTCAAGAGAGTGGTTTGGGTTAAAATATAGATTCAATAGTCATTAGCAAATCAATAATTAAAATTCATGATATCCTCCACTGAGGAGATTGCTTGTCAAAATTATAGCCTGGGGAATACTTGTAGCAGATTCACTTCCCTGTTAAAAAAAATGTAGATTTCCTTATTAAGAATGCAGATTCTTTGGATCTACCACAAACTTAAGGAACTACAATCTTTGTACAAGGGGCCAGGGAATTGTATTTTCAACAAATTCTTCAAGCAATTATTTTCTGCATAAAATTTAAAACTACTGGTACATAGTGATAGGAAAAATAAGTAATGGGCAGAATTCTAAAGTAAAATAAACACTGTAAATATATCAAATATGCTCTTGATTGAAAAACACTTATCCAATTTAGTAACTAGTAGTTTCTGGTGACCCTGGTAAGTTGAAAAAAGGAAAATTTACATTGTAATTAATGAGTCTATTACACTTAATAATTTGTTTTTCTGGACAAAATAACTTAGAAAAGAGAAGTTTAGAAAGTTTTCTACCTTACCAAATAATTCACAGTAATAGGTCAATTGTAACTAAATCAATAAGATCACAGTCAGCAGATTAATTTTCACAAGGCTGGTGAGCAAATGTAATGTTCCATGACAAATATATACATTCCTTGCCAATGGCATGTTGAAAAATGCTATATCCATAATCTCAATGCTATAGGTTTTTTTTTTTTTTTTTTTTTTTTTTTTTTTTTTTTTTTTTTAATTTTCTAGAGGCATGTCTTATTTATCTATTTGTTTGTTTGTTTGGTTTATACATGCACTGGGTACAGTCAGAAGCCGGGAGGGCGAGAGAATTCACCAGAGCCAGAGCGGGGAGCAGAGCAGGCAGAAGGACCGAAGTACACTGCTGAGGGGAGCAGCGGGCGGCAGGAGAGGTCTGCGCGCCATGTGGGACCCTCCTTCGGTGGCCGGGGAGCAGCCGGGGATCGAACCGGCGCCGCAGAGGCCGCGGGCAGCTTCGCAACCCAGCGCTCAACCACTGCGCCACCTGGGAGGCCTCAATGCTATAGGTTTTAGTACTCTTCTGAACAACTGCATAGAGAATAAATACAAATCTAAACAATAATATAAACCTGAAAAAGTAACTCTTATTATGGTAATTTATATGTAACTATTCTTCAAACTTCTTCCTTATCTTTGAAAATTACTATGAAATATTTAGGCCATAAAAATGTCTAAATATTGTTTCCTTATCTTTTTAAACAAAGGGTAATTATCCAGAAGTTTGCTTTTTTCAAAGTGAGTCCAGTGGAGAGAGAACAAGATAAGGGAGTGATATGATGTCAGAGTGGTTATGGTGACTTACATGGAGTCCTGCCCGGGTAAGGGGGAGATGAGGACTAGAGGCTCTAGGTACTTGGGAATGGGGATGTCTTAAGGGAGTTTATGGTGAATTCAGAAAATATGTTTAGTGGGAAAAAAGGGATGAGAAAGCTGGATGAATTAGAATTAAATGTCAGAGAGATAATTGCTAGAGCTTAAGATTAATGCAGTAGATCAATTCTGTGGCTGACCAAGCTGTGGTTGTGGGGATGCATAGCAGAGGAGTGAAAACAAAAATCATTAGAACAGAGAAATTCAAGAGACTGAGTTACCAGAAAGTCATTTATATACAAGTCTGATGTCCCCGAAGCTGCTGGAGGAGTTAGGGTGGAAAGGCAGCTGGATGATGAATGAATTGGGTACTAATTCAGCAATCAGTCTGGGTTTTGGGATGTCTTCAGATACTGGAGATGCGACAGATCTCCCATGGCATTTATACAAAATGATGTGAGAATTATTCAGAAAGCTGATGGGTAATGATCTTGTATTAAGAATAATCAGCTAGGAGAATGCTGAATCTACCATGTGAGTGCGGGCAAAACATACTCCTCTTCTGAGATCTTCAAAGGAGGTGGAAATCTTAGAGGAAAAGTCATAACTCAATTAAAACTGAGTGCAGTATGTGTCTTTCACATAGGTTGAGGGTATAAAGGAATTTATTGGGGATAGATAGAATAGTGGTTCCTATTCAAGTTCTTAGTGGGTCTGACCTTGTGTGGCTTCTCAGATTAGATAAGTTGGTCATGTTCAGGTTGGTATGGCCATAGGTTGGAATACTGGTTCAAAGGATACAGTGAAAGACTTGGAAGAGAGAATGGGATTGCAAGGTTTGAACCACAGATGAGATGAGACTATGGGGATGGAACTCTCTGTAGCTTCATTGGAGCAATGCCAAAGCCAGGGAAGAAAGGATGGAGTTAACGGGCCGATGATATCCAGCGAGCATCATAACAAGAGTAGGTTGGTTATCAAAATGAATATAGTTGCAGTGAGAGGAGTAGCACAAATCAGATTTTTGTCTGAGAATGAGTAAAAATAGATGGAGGGCTTATTCTTCTTAGTATAGTCTCCTCCAGGTCTTCAGCTTTTTAAAAAGCGTTTGAGTAGTATTCCATTGTGTGAAGCAGAAGGAGAAAGACAAATATTGGATGATTCTACTTATATGTGGAATATAAAATAAAGCAAAGGAACAGACAAAGCCAAATCAAAGCAAACCCTTGTAAAATGGCTGCAGAACTGAGGCTACTAGAGGGAGAAGTTCTGAGGGTACATGGGGGCAGCGGGGAGGGCCCGATGAACTTTGGTGGAGAGTTACTAGTTCTATGGTGCTGGGCATGGTGTGATAACATACATTTGAACAGAGAAGAATCTTTACTCCTAAGACATACAGTGTTGTAAGCCAATGCTAACACAATAAAGATAGTTAAATTTTAAAAATTAAGAATGGACAAGATACTCAGTTTATTGCTTTAAATATTAAAGAACATCTAGGGGCTGAGTATGAAAGAAGATCCAGAAAGAGGACTAGATACAGAGCATTCCTCACGCATCCTGCTTTTCCTTTCTGACCCTGCCTGGGTCCTAGTGTGTTGGAAGGGGGGCTCAGCCTCCCTCATACCCTCTTAGTACTATAACTTTGGGCATGTGAACAGGCTGCTTGATGTTGAAGCTGTACTAATATTAACCACAGGTCCTGGACTGGAGAGTTATTTATTGCAAATCTTTTTGTCACTGACTTAGCAGTTTATCAATGATGTTTCAATTTGTTAGTTTGCAAATACAATTAAAGCTCTTTTATAAACATTTGACTTTGTAAAGGAAAATATATGGATCTGATTCATTGAATTTGAGTCAGCAGGAACTGTAGAGACTCTACAGTATTTACCTTCAATCTTAATAATTTAATTTACCTTTAATTTCTAACTATTGTTGCTTTTATTCAATAGTTAGAGCTGAGTTTGTTCAAATGTAGGTTCTTTTTTCAAATATATCTTGTTGATTTTTAATAGGAGTTTGGCGAGAAGGGACCCAAATAGGGTTTTGATTTCATTGATAAGTTTTTAGTTACAGACACTGATGAATTTTCCCCCAAACCACTCTCTCCTTTATAATCCAGAAACTGCAAAATAAAAGATTCCTAAGTTTCTAATGTCCTAAGACATTCCACCACAGAACACAGTAAAACCTTTGATATGTCAGGTGTCTTAATATAGGTAGAAATACAGTCTGTCAATGAAGATGTAAAGTATATATATTATAAACTATGTAAAATATAAACATAATATGCATTTATAAATTATTAATTTATCTTATGTTCCTGCCTCAGGGAGGAGAAGAATCTTGAACTGGTTCCACTCAGTTCCTCTGTTCTGGTAGAAAGAGGACTCTCCCTTCTACACCTGCATCAGATTCCTGGGGCTCTACTCACTTCTTCTGGAAAGAACACAAGTAGTTGATTGTCTGTCTACACACGGTAAGTCAGATGGGGATCACACGTATCATAGTGTGCAGAGAGGCAGTTTCTGTTGGCTATGGGTGTGCAGAAAGCTCTGACTGGGGGCCCTCTGGAAGGTTCATGAGCAGAGCAAGGGAGGGGCCATGTGGGTGATGGTGTCCCAGGAGAGCCATGGATACTGAATCTGGTTTTGTCTTCCTGGGCTCCATCTACCCTCAATCTGGCATCTGTGTCAGGATTGGTGATGGTAGGGGGTTGGGAGTCATTGGGGAGATTTGTTTGTATTTTCTACTAAATATTTTAGTCCTGCGATGAGGTTTTTTTTTTTTTTTTTTTGTTGTTGTTGTTGTTATTGTTGGTGCTGTTGTTTTCCTAAGCCACAGACTTTGAAAATTCAAAAACTAATAAAAGACTCCTTTCCCTCTATGTTTTCTGCCTTTAAATTCCTTCCCAGAGGCAACAAGCACTGAATAGCTTAGCTGATCAAAGAGGCAGTTAGGGCAAAGGCTTAAATGCTGGGCAAAATCACATGGGCTAACACTGATTATAAAGCCAGAAAATCAGTTGGAAATGTTCTATACGGAATAAAAATAAGCTAAAGAAAGTACTGCATCTTAAAAAAAGAAAGCTAGAAGTTCTCTGCCTCTTATAAATCCCTTTCAGTGGATATGTTAGTGTTTTATTGATGTTAAATTATATTGAACATACAAACTATGTGAAAAACAAACACAGAGGTGGTTGAATGGTGAGAAAAAAAATGAAAACAACCATTAAGTAATTGTTTGCTTGGTATAATTCACTTTTCCTTTTTTCCTTCAAACTGCTTTTGAGATACATTTGTAGGTAAATTTTATAGCCTCTGCTACAAATTTATGGCTTAGTAGTTCCTATTTATAAATTTCCTAAATCATATTTCTGGAGTAAACTTAATGGGCTAAAAGGTTTTTTATGGTTTCCAGCTGCGCATGCGTATAGACTACTGGTTTCTCTATAATGATCCCTCACTCATGAAATCCATGAATAAAAATGAGAATCCAAAGACATTTATTAGGATATAATTGGAGTAGAAAACACTATATTTTAGTACATGTATGTTTAGATTCTGTTCTTTACTGTGTTTGCAAGATTTAAGACAATGCTCCCTCCTGAAAATGCTGGGCAAAGTCTTCCCTGAAGAGGCATAACTCATGTCTGGAGGGTTCTGTGAGACCAGGTATGATTACTTGTAGGAAAACCAAGGTGACTCCTTTTTGCATTGATGCCATCTAGGGTCCTTGACTGGTAATTGTACCACCATGGTCCTCATTGTTCCTTTCATGTCCATTAACCTGCACTCATGATCTATACAAAACTCTATTAATCTTAGTAGAACAAAATATGTGTAACATGTATCTTAGCCCTCCCCCCATACCTGATGTCTTTAGTCTTACACAAGAAAGATGACACATAAGCAGGATATATGAAGACCCCTGTCAAGAGGCTATTGTGGATTCTGCCTTGACTTGAAGTCCTGTCCACTGGCTTTGGCATGGAGGACCCTGATTATAAGTGACCCTTAATAACCTTTAAGTGTGGTTAATGGACATGACTTCTTTGTTGTTCAGTTTGGGGGAAATTATTTGTTTTTGCAGCTGCATGTTGCTCTATGTGCCAAACTCTTTGTTCAGGTGTAAGAATTCTCCTTGGGGTCTAGCTGTCTTAGCATCATCTCAAAGGAATATACTCAAGTTGACCTGGGGGTGCTGAGAGCAAAAATGTGAAGTTAATGAGATTCAGGAAATATTGGGCCATGTGCATTGGGCAAGTCAATTCACTTGCTTGAGCCTCTGTCTCTTTTGCATAAAATGGAAGATTATAGTAATAATAATCTATAATAATATCTATAATAATCTATAGTAATAAAGCCCTCTCTAGCTCTGAAAACTAACAATTCTATCTTATTTTGTATAAACATAATAGAAAGAATTAGAAACAAGAATGGTGTTCTAAAATACCATGCATTTCATTTTTACTTCTAGGCAAGGGTTCTACCTAAATCACTTTGGACAGATGCTTCATGTAAGCTGTTCTAAAAAGATCTCTAGGGCCCATTATTGATAATTCCTTCTGCCTTTTAACTCTACCAGAAATTGATAGCTATACCATGTCTTGAATGCTGTAGTTATTCAGTAACTACTGCCTGATGGTGGTGGTTATAATCTACCTGTTGGCGTTTGTGCTGCAGTCAAACTCCATTTTGTTATGTTTTGTTTTCAGTAGATTTAGAAAGTAAAAATAGTTACTAATAACAGGTGGGCCTAATTGTATACATGAATCAGAGAAAATGATGACTTTTTTCCTCCTGTGGTCCATGGCTCTTGGAGGGGATTTGATTGTGTCTGTATGTCTCAGAAACAGTCATATGAACAAGACAATACAAGTGCTGAGTGGAGGAATGCTCAGGGACCACATGTACAACCCTGGTTTTCTCATTCTAAAAATGGTTTTTAATACCTTTGTAATTTAATGAGCAAATGCATGTGAGCACTATCATGATCTGTAGATAGACACATTATGACTTTATTTCTAGTTGTATTGACTAATCTGAGCTGGTTTCCCTTGTACTCTTCCCCAACTACCATTTGACCAATAAATTGACTGTAGTTAGAGGACAATTTTATACTTTGCATAGAAGATGTAATCAGTTCCCATTAATTCAAGTTCTAACTGAGCATTTATGCCTGAGAATAGGACATAATAGTGATACAGGATATTATACCCTCTGTATAGGACAAAAAAGAAAAAAAAGGATGTATAATTGTCCTTTCTTCAGGGAGTTTACATCTTCTGGAATTAGGAGAACTATGGCTCATTCATGAAAACAATGACAAGCAAGGCAGAATTAAGAAAAACAGCTTTGTGCCCGTTTCCTTGAGTTCCCCAGGTCAAGTTCTCAGAGCTCCTCATGCTTTTGTGAACATAGCATACTCTTCTATGATCACATTTCTAACTTTAAGTTGTCATTATTTTTTATCTCTTTCCCTGACTAGATGATAAAATTCCTAAAGAGTAAGGTGCATATTTACTCATGTGTCCCTCAGTATCTAATACAACATCTATTGCACTTAAGTTTGATGAATTAATGAATGAAAGGTGATTCTGAAGGGGGAGTATATTCCATGTACAAATGATCCAAAGACCACTTAGAAGAACCTGTCACACTATTTTTTTTGTATTGATTTGTTTGTAACCTGAACTTTTTCCATTTGGTGTATATGTTGCAATGTTCATGTTATATGAATTCAGTAGTGCAATTATGTATTTGTAATAGAGATTAAAAGTTGGCTTCAACTCTCATAATACTTCTTCCATTGAAAGCAAATCTGTGCTGGCTCCATGACTGCGTGTCCAATAGAATATTATCAAATTGACACTGAGTTTGTGTGACTGATTCTTAAGAGACTGGTAGCTTCCCCTTCCTCCATCAGAGAGAATTCATACATGAAATCTGGAGTTGCCATGTAAGAAACAGAAGTACCCCATTGAAGAGAACTTTCAAAAGACACTGAGGTCTCATGGAGAGAGAGAGAGGTCCAACTGATCCAACTTGTAATATCCCCTCTCAAGGCACCTGACTTGAGGGCAAAGTGGTCTTGGATCCCCTAGACCTGCATGGCTGAGTACTACAGAGAGACTCCAGTCAAAGTAGAAGAATTGCCCAACTCAGTCCTACCCTAAGTCAGGACCAACACAGTTGTGAGCAATAGTAATATGGTAGTTGTTTTAGGGTACTAAGTTTTGAAGTAGTTCGCTGTATATTAACAGATAACCAGCACTATATATAGGCGTTATGCCTCTTTTTTTTTTTTTTTTTTAAACCAAGGGCATGTGTGAACAGAGGTGGTGACCATGATGAGATGTGAAAGTAAGAGTGTATTAATGTGGTGAATATATTTGAGAAAAACTTGGTGTTACTATTTACTGTAAGGTTAGCAAAGATAGATCTATATGGATACTACACTATGTAGTCAGTCTTAGGACTGTTACATAGGCAGTTTCTAATACTGTTAATTGTTTTTAAGTTCTGTATAATCAGAGAAATGGAAAGAGAATAGCCTTCAAAGTTAGCAGACCTAGGTTTAGGATCTGCATTCTCTAGGCTGTAGGACTTGATTAAGTTACTCAAACCCTCTGAACTTCAGTTTCCTCCAGAAAAATAGGGTAGATATCTAAATTAGATTGAAGAATTATTTGGACCTTATTAGTGGCCAATAAATTATAACTTATACTATAATTATTTTTTTCTGACATTTCGTTGACATATCAAGGTTGCTAAAGCAAAGGGCTTAAATTCAGCAAACAGAAGCCTATTACTAGAAAAGGAGCATGGTTTGTTACTATATTCTTATCTCACAAATATTTTTGGATTAATGCCTGCACATACTTGAAATATAGCCATGAGTATTTTTTGACCAAGACATCTGCTTCAAATAGGAAAGAGGTGGTTGAGTTAATTAGTTTAGAGTGGCTTCTCATTTCAGTCCAACTTCACCCCAGGATGAATTATAATTTTAGCTAGACAAATGGTAAAGAATTTTAAAAGTGTAATCTTTTGTGTGTTCAATGGGCAGGACTACTACTATCAAATATTACACATCTGCTATCACTAAATATCTGGTCACACTTCTGTGGATGTACCATTTCTTTGTGAATGATGAGGATGAATAAATTTTTCTGTTTCAGGTCATAAAAATATAAAATTGTATTTTTTCAGAGCTATATTATGAATTAAAGATGGTAGCTTCTGAGTACTAAATTGTGACATGAGGAAAGACTACATCAAAGGAAGTCCTTGTAAGCAATACCTTGTCCCTAAGTCAATCAATATAAACTTATTATCTTTTATTGTGGTGAGAAATACATAGCATAAAATGTAGCATCTTAATAATCTTTATGTGTACAATACAGTCATGTTAAATGCACATTGTTGTGCAATAGAGGTCCAGAATTTTTCGTCTTGCAAAACTGAAATTTTATGCCCATTGAAATATACAACCCTGTTCTCTTTCTTCTTTAGTCCCTGGCAACTATCAAAATCATTCTACTTTCTGTTTTTAGACAAATGTATTATTTTTATACACAAGCTTTCACCATTTAATTGTTTTCTGGTGTCTATAGATGTTACCTCTTTTCTTGTAGTTTCTCCACTCATGTCTCTAGAGCTTATCTTTAGTTCCTATGTTGACTTTATCATGCATGTCAGTAACTATCCAGTTATGTGTTTTGGATAGTCTCATGATTTTGCTTTCCAGAACAATATTTTTAACTGTTTACAACCTCACTCTTGATGGCAATGTGTCTCAGAGTTTCAGAGTATTTTACCATGTTATCTTTGAAAACTGTCCATTTGGAACTCTGGGCTATCAGCTACCTGCAGGTGTAGTCTGAGGCCATTTCTTGCAGCCACATATTAACAGATAGATTGAAGTTAGAAGTAGTTAAGCCTAATAGAAGGTTAAGCATATGGAATCCTGTCTGACTATCTGCTTGATGGAGAATAATATGATCTCAGCACCATTTCAGGGTTTTCAATCATTTAAAATAGATGCTATGTTTGATACGGTAGTCAATCTCCATCAAGCATATTCAGAAAACCTTGAATCATTCAATTCAGCAAACCTCTGCTTATAATCATTCAATTCAACAAACCACTGCTCATGTGGCACTCATGATAGCAATTTGAGTGATGAGCAAGCTTGGGAATGACTTTGTTCCTATTGAGAACACTTCCCCTGAATGTTTGAAGGTTGATGAACTTGACCCAAATCATTCAGGAGCATGTCAGGTGCTTATGGTCAAGCTGCTGATAATTTGTTACATTTTTATGTTATGGAGCTTATACTTCTTCCATGATTCCTTATAATAAACTCTTCAAGATGTAGAAAATATGTACAGAATGTTCTTTTGTAAAAGGATTGTTTTTTCAAGGGTCTTTATGAGTTCATCTTTCTAGACAGGAGGGGTACTTTTTTTCTTGGGTCTTAGCCTTACAGAACCATTTGATTTTGGTAGTCAGCATTGTATATAATCTAAGTGTAGATTAAAGTCCCCATTAGTCACCCAAGAAAACATTTGGTTGTCTAATTTACTGGTTGTCTAATTCTACATTTTTTTCAAATCAGGTTGCATAAGAAATACCTGGTGAAAAACTACAAAAAGTATTGTGTATCTATTGGGCCTAATAACCTGCTTTTTCAACCAGGCACTTTATGATCTAGGCAATTTGACATATATAATAATCATCACAGACACTTGGTGCTTTCCATTTTTTTAAATGTTACCACTGACACTATTACTTGTTTGGATAATGGTTTTCAAAACATTTAAGTAGCCACATCCTTTCCCAGCAAAGCCTTCCACTGTCTTTCAACTAGATCTGTCACTTTCAGTCAATGGCATCTCATCATATTGGAACAACTGTATATCCACACGAGTATAAAAAGAACATTTTAATTATAAAAGACAATTTTAATTTCTCTTCAAGTGAATTGTTAAAAAAATAAGCTTTGAGTAAATTTGAAGATGAAATGAGTTTTAGATGAATGGATCACAGTTAATTTTGTTGGTTGTGGTAAAGTCATGGGGATCATGTAGATAAAATATCCTTATCAGCTTTATATGCTCCAGAAGTATAGATGGTATGTGTTCTGGGAGACCTCACAGTGGCTCTGTCCCTGCAGTGTAGGGTTCTGGGCTGTTTCCCTGGGGCAAGTTGAGCTCCTACCTTTAGTGGCAAACTCACAGCCTCCCAGGATACCATCTGAAGGTGGTGAAACTGGAAGTTAAATTCCCAGATTAAATGGGAATGCTCTAATGCAGTCCAAAAGAAAATATGAGAGCTGTCTTTGAGAACCATCGGCCCCCTGATTACTGTTAAGGAAGTAAGGGGATAAGACTGAGATCTTGGTGAGATTCGCTACCACCCTACAGGTACAGGGAAGAAGCCACAAAAGTCAGTGCTTGCATTTGGCTTATATGTTGTTAAAAGCTGGAGTTGAGTTGTAGAGGTTATTTGTCCTCTGTGATACAGGAAACGTATGTTATCATCTGACAACTGTATAGAAGAGAAAAGAAGAAACTGTTAGATTTTGTTTATCCTTGTCCAAGAGGAGACCATGATAGGACTGTCTTATCCCAGAATGGTTTTTGTCTGTTGCATTGTCTAAGCTTCTGAGAGTGACAAGAAACAAAACAGAAAAAAAAATAATTGAGACAAAAGGATTCTCAAAAAGAGTAAGCTGGAATGTAAATCCAAACTGTCTGAGACAAAGATGAATTTAATTCCAGGGATTAGGGAAATGGTGTTGCATCCAATGTTGTAAGTCTAAATTCTGGAGCCCTCAGAAAAACACATCAGAATATTCCTTCCCTTCTTTATTAAATACCCATCCCCATCAACACACATCTATGAGTGTCAGTGGCACGCAGGGCCTACCTGTGCCAGATGCTGTGAAAAGTGCCTAAGAAAAGCACAACATTGATCCCTACCCTCAAGGGCATACCTGCAATGGAAAGCAGCCAAATAATTTTTGGATATTAACTATAAGAACAGGTAGTCTAAAGATGCAAAATATCAGCATTACAGGTAAGTGAAAGGAAGGCAGATATAAATATTCATACTGAATGGACCCATATACAGATGGAAAATATCAGTCCAACTGGTAGTCATAGGAGGTGGAAATAAATGTATTTTACTGAATGTACCCATCTGCAGATGAGCAGGTATCTTGATGCAAGAAATGTCAGCTCATTGGATATGTTCATACAAAAGAGGTACCAGAAAAAATTTGGACTTGGAATGGTAGGAAAAGGATGTTATAGTAGATTCTAGAGCAATTGGTTTAGCTTTGGGATTGAAGAGCCACTGACTGACCCCTACTAGAATGTGTCTCTTTCTTCTGGGGTCTCTTCTCTAAATGTACATTTCCTTATGCCATTTTCAGTCATTAACATTTTAGCTGAAACTTCTCTCAACCAACTGAGGGTTTTTTTTTCTGGGGCTCACTTAGTGTTCTCAAACTCTGAATCCTGAAGAACTGCTCTCGCATGTCTAAGTTCTCAAGCTGCTTTTACATTATTTCTTCTAACTGTGGTCTCATCTGAACTTCTGCCATCTCTCCTCATGCCTCCTCACCCCCGTATATTCCTGTTATTTACAAAAAAGTTTCCAGGACTTCACTAAAACCACCTAAAATAAAGCACCTCAAAGGTGCTTAATAAGTCTTTTTTTCACAACTTCCCTTTCCCCCTAGAACTTTCACTGGATTTGCTTTCCTTAGGTTTGCCTCTTTGTTCCACCTCCACTTACTCTACATATGCGGGGGCTGGCTTGTGGACTGACATTTATTGAAAGTGAAAAAACCATGTGTGGAAAACTTATGAATTTTTGCCTCTCCTCTCACTAGTGTAACCCTTCAGAGAGTTCTCCTGTTGCCAAACTGTTCTTTGTGCCACTTTTCATGAGAAAATGACAATCGGCACCTTGCCAAGTGTCCTGTCTCCCTCTTTAGCATGAGAGTAAAATAAATTTCCTTGCCTTCAGAGGAAGCCTGATTAACATTAATAAAAATAGTCACTAAATGACTCAGTTAAGCTGTAGGAACCTCCTCTGTTTTCTTCAGGACTAGAGGTCAGAATGTTTTTGAAGGTTAGTTGCAAGGCAAGTTGCGAGGTAACTTGGTGTTGAGTATGATGAGTTTCACTATTTATTCAGAAGTCTTTGGATGACTAAGTGCTGGTTTTGACATGGTCAGTGACCCAGGGCTGTTATGAGGCCATGTGAGAGCAGATCAAAGCTTAGTAAGTCTTGCCCTTCTCTAAACTTGTAACCTGCAAAGAACTCTTCCAAGTCCTGATGACTTGTGTGGAATACTCTCCTTCAAGGTTCATAAAAATAATTTTTTTGAGGAAAGGATAAAGTTATAAGAGTAGGATAACTTCCTGATTTTTTTTTAAAGGAAGTTTAATTTTATACTCTCGTAGTTGAACAAGCTTCAAGCAAGGGTGACCTAACTAGGTGATTGTGGATTCTGCTGATGAGTAGCTATGTGACCTTTCTGGACATAGGTTTACTCATCTGTAAAGTGGATGGAAGAATATTTACCATGCCCTGCCTATTGTTCATATTAAAAATTACTTATGGACTGAATGTGTCCTACCCAACCCAATTCACATGTGATACCCTAACACCCAATATGATGGTATTTAGAGGTGGGGCTTTGGAATGCCTGATATGGGGGTTCAAACCCTTTGCATCCTAGGGATTTTTTTGACTAGACTTTCACTTCTTTCTCAGTTGTGGGTCCATCTGGTGGGATTTATGGAGTGATTCTCCTACTTATTTAATGTGGTTTCTGTTGCTTGACTGATACGCAGTTTTCAGGTTTTTCTTTTTTAGAGGAAATTGTTTAATATGTTCTTGCTTGCAGACTGGGTGTGCCAGTGAGAAGAGGTGAGTTCAAGATCTTTGTCACCATCTTGAAAAGCAATCAAAAGCCTCTGGAGTTTTTTTGGACATAGGTTTACTCAGCTGTAAATGGATGGAGGAATATTTACTATGCCCTGCCTATTGTTCCTATTAAATTACCTGTGGGAGGTAATTAGGTTTAAATGAAGTCATGAGGGTGAGGCGCCATGATGGGATTAATGTTCCAGTAAGAAGAGGAAGAGACCAGAGTTCTCCCTCTCTGCTATGTGGTGCAGTCTCCAAGTGTGATTTCCAGACCAGCAGCAGGATTGCCTGGGATCTTGTTAGAGATGCAGATTCTCAGATTACTGCAGACCCACTAGTTCAGAAACATTGACATTAAGGTCAGCAATTGGGGTTTCACATATTCTTCAGATGATTCTAATGAATGCACATTTGAGAACAACTGCTGTAGATCAAGTAGCTTCCTGTTTATGAAGTTGAGATAACTGGCATTTATGTAAGCAAGAACTAGTGAAATCTGAGTAAAAAAAAACAAACAAACAACAAACCCTGTATAAATCAGTCCTAATTTTCCTTCAAACATTTTTTTTAAAGATTTATTTATTTATGCATATAAGAGCTGGGGTACCGGCCAGAGATGTGAGGGGTGAGAGGATTCACCAGCAACAGAGTGGGGAACAGAACAGGCAGACTGACTGAATACCCTGCTGAGGGGAGCATTGGGCGAGTCAGGAGAAGTCTGCTGCACCATGTGGTTTCTCCCTGGCTGGCTGGAGATCAAACTAGTGCTGCAGAGGCTGTGGATTGCTTCATAGTGCAGTGCTTAACACCTTGCGCCACCAGGGAGGCCTCCTTCAAACTTTTGTGGAAGAAAAGTTTGTATTTTTTATTACATTAAAGAATGTTAATTAACAAGTTCCTATAGGATTGACAATTGGCTCAGAGTTTTAGCTACATTTTCTGAATTCTCTCATTCACTAAAGTTATGTGCTATTTTTATTTCCATTTTACAGATGAAAAGACAGAAGGATTAAGAATCTCATTAAAGGTTTTGGAGTTAAGTGACAAAACTGAAATTTTAACCTAGGGAATTTCACAAAAATGATCTTGGCTTTCTTAACAACTAAGCTGTATTATACAGATTCTTAATTTCCCAGTATGCTCTCCCTGTGTGAAGGACTGTGGTCCATGAATGGCTTGGTAATGTATATTGATTAGTGTTTTTCTGCTATGAATATATTGTAAAACTGGTGTTTTGCCTGTCATTGCTAACTCATTGCTCTTGAATCTCCATAGAATCAACAATTTCACATGGTTTTGTAAGTGGCTGAGTTCAGAGTTTAATGCTAAGTGGACTTCACACATACCATGTTTTAATCTTGCACTTCTAAATTTATGCTTTTCCATCACACTGTAAATCTTTCCTTGTCATAATATGAATGATTTACCATCTTCCTCTCAAGGATATCCTGTGTCATGTTGGTGCCTCGTATTGTATTTTAGGACAAGGGTAAAAATAATGAGACTTGGTGATTTTAAATCAGCCCCAAATTTTGTTTCAGGATAACTATCCAATTTTTTTTCTTGTCTTAAGTTTTCTATAATTGGAAATGCTAAGGTAATGCTATTTTAAATTCCAAGTGTGAAAATATTTCAATAGCATGAAATTCCTCTCTTTGGTGTGTATGAGTGATTGGGTGTGGGTCAAAGAGACTTGGAACATTAATTTTAATTCAGAAATGGTTCCAGAGAGACAAGTTAATTTTCTAAATCAGCCTGGTGAGAGTTGGAGCTTGGAAAATGCACTCAAAGAAAAATGTTTTATACTCTGCTAGAACAATCATGAAGTATTAGACTCAGAAGTAAACTAGACACACCCCTTGGTGACATTTCTAGAGTTGTGGCTGATTTGCCTGAAAATCCCAAGTATCACATCTTTATGATTCTAAGAAAAATCACTTTTTCATATTTTAATACTGATGAAATTAGAATACACCTTGTTGTTGATATATACACACACACACATACATACATACATATATATGTATACACACATATAAGATAGGATGTTAACATGGGGCTTTTAGCTGAGACTAGAATAGAATATATATTCTTTCTGTTTTTAAAGAATATGGTAGCAGAGGGAACCATGACTATTTTCATCTTTTTAATTCTTTATTTTATTTTTAATTGTGGTAAAATAGACCTAATATTTGTCATGTTAATCATCTGTGCATGTGCAGGTCACAGGCATTAAGGGCATTCGCATTATTATGCAACCATCACCTTCATCTCCAGAACATTTGATCATCCCAAACTGAACCTCTGTGCCCATTTAAGTGGTAACTCCCCATTCTTCCTTCCCTCCAGCTCCTGGCAACTGTCACTTTATTTCCTGTCTCTATGAATTTGCCTATTATTTTAATAGATAATCATCCCATCCCATCCCATCCCATCCCATCCCATCCCATCCCATCCCATCCCTCATCTGTTCAGTAGCCCCGTCAATACCGTATTTAGTTGTTTCATATTCTGACAGAGTCTTAGTTGAATTTAGTCAGTGTTTTGTGTGAATACATCAAATTGGTCTAAACAATAAGAAAACTTATTTTCTGAGCAGCTGGGGATCGAACCAGCTCCGCAGAGGCCGCAGGCAGCTTCGCGACTCAGCGCTCAACCGCTGCGCCACTGGGGAGGCCCTATAAATTTTTTTTTTAATGAAAAACAGAAATAAGTTTATTGAGTGAAAAAGAAAGGTTGCAAAACTAAGATGGTATAAAGCCTTGTATATAAAAATTAAAGCCCCCAAAGTTAATGAGAAGAGCAAAGAGATAAAAAATGATAGCTTCTGGAGTAGGATTACTTACTATGTAATTTTTATTATGTGTAACATACATGTTGTCTTTTGCCTCTAAGAGGAGGAAAGAAGCATCATGTTACCCCTGCTCTAAAGTTTCACTTTCTTAAAAATTGCTGATTTATTTTTGAGACTTTTGTTTGTAGCTTTATTTTCTTAACTTATTTCCTCAAGATTTTTGGTTTATTATTCGAAGGATTCTAGCTAATCTGGAATCTTGAAGATTTACCCTTATTTAACTTTTACAACAAACTTCATCAGATTGTCTCCTAACATCATAACATCTTAACAAAGGCAAGTCATCTCAAAGTGGAATAACAGTCTTCTCCACTGATTCAGACTTTTGTTCTACTTTCCATTTAATGTAATTCTCTGTGCACTATATGAATCTAGTCCTAAAATCCTGAATCGAATAAAGAAAATTCAATTTTGTGATTAAAAAAAAAAAAACAACAAATCCAGTTCTGCTCCTCTGCCCTTCTCCTGGGTTGGCCTCATCCTCAGCCTACTACAAGATGGCAGCAAGAATTCTAGTAACATAGTCATGAAAATTGCTAGAAAAAGAAGAGAGTTTTTGTCTTTTCCAGAGACAAATCTGTCTTCAAGATGTCTCTTCTCCTTCCCCAACACTACTGACTTTTTCACATGTTTCATTGCCTAGTATTTGGGATACATTCTCAAACTGAAGGCAAGCAATGCCTAATTTGACTTGGAACATCAGAGTTCACTTTCTGGATTGCTGATAGAGCAGTTTCTCTGGAAGCAGAGTGCCAAGGAGGAAGGACCAACACTAGTCAGTATAAAAAATGAATTTTGAAAGAAATCTTCATGACTACCGATTGTTAAAATACATTTTCTTCAAATGAAAAGCTTCACACTAGAGCTAAAAAGACCCTTAAATATTATCCATCCCAAACTCATGATTTGAGAGTTGAGGTTCAGAGAATGTAGGTGATGTCCCCCAAATCCCAATTAGTAGAATCTACAACTTCAAACCTATGAACAATTCCAGTAAATTTCTAAAGCCTGTACTATTGCCTCATTCCGCTATAGCGATGCATTTCTTGATTATGGCAGATGGTCAGACATTGTGAATCAAAGCCAAAGGACAGAGCAAGAGTTTTGGAGGTTCTGACTTCTCTGTGGTATGGACTATGGAAGATATGGACTTTGGGCTACTACCAACTTTTCCTGCAAAAATCAGATAGTAAATACTTCCGGCTTTGTGGCCACAGGGCTTCAGCGCAACTATTCAGTTCCACCACTGCTGTGTGAAAGCAGCTGTAAGCAATGTGTAATGAAAGGGTATGAAGGTCTGCCAGGAAATTTTTGTTTACCAAGACAGGAAGTGGGCAGAATTTGACCTGTGGTCTGTTGTTTGCCGACTCCTGGTTCTGTGCTTCCAAAAGATTGGCTTTCTGGAACACAATTGCAGTTCTGGTACAAAAATGGTTCTGAGGTGAACGAAATGGGTTTCAGACCAGATTCAAGGATTTGTATTTTCCCTGAATCAAAAGTCAAAGGCATGTGGCCTCCACTTTGTTTACATCAGATGGAAACTATTCTTTTTCCAGTCGATTTACTACACCTGGTACATTCAGTATATTAAGCAGAGTCCCATTTTATTTCACTGAACTGATGGGTCAAGCAGGCAAAATTCCATACTCTTTCTAAGGCATAACTTTGTTGTACTTTAGACAGACAGTCCTCAAGGAACCAATCTACCAGAAACTTAGTTTACCTCTACTGTATGTTTCTAACAGCCTAGTCTGAGAACATCTAATTAAATCACACTGAATGAGGGCACAGCTTGCCTTAGAATTAATTTAACCAAATAATTAGGAAACTTCTAAAGTTGTTGCAAAAATTGGTAATAGGAAGTCATTTGCAAATTGCCTAAGCATTCATATTCTAGAAGACACAGGTCAACTATTTTTGGCTGGGAAGTCACACGGTGGGTGCATGGCCTTAAGTCTCAAGGAGAGAAGCAGTGATTTGTATTCAGGAAAACTGCTTGTTAAAACTCAGAAGGGAGGACCAATCCCTGTTCCACTTCTCAGAGCTATCACTGAGATGGTGCAGAATCATTTAGACTGAGCTGTGTTGGCTGGTCAGACAGAAGCATGCAATGACTTTATCTTTCCAATATCGGTTTGTATCAGTCTAGCCTCTCTCTCTTATTGGGGAGGTGACTCCCTTAATGACAGTTTGGGCTGTTTCCCTAATTTTCAGTCACTTTTGGAAGTTAAAATAGTCTTAGCTCAGTTCTTAAAGTTGATTCCTGTTCATTTTAAAACCTGTTACATCTTCATTTCAGAGCTTCCCCACTTTCTCCCAGTTCCCTGCAAAACCAGCCAAGACTGGGTTTCTGTCTGGAAAGTAGGAGTATTTGTGGGTGATGTGGTGTACCTTCTTAGCACCCCCTTCCCTAGGCTGCTCCTCTGGTGTCTGGGTGTCAAGTGGCTGGAAGATGAGCCACCTTCTTATATAAGTGCTGGAGGAGACTTGGCTGTCCTCAAAGTCGTATGTGTAGTGACTCTTCCGTGAATGAACGACATCACACAGGAGGTGGCAGGGAACTTTCTCCTCTGGCTGGTGGCACCCTCTCGGCTGTCTGCTGATTTGTCAATTCCCTGAAGGTGAGCCTCCACATGCTGGTTCTCTTGGGGCGCCCTTTTGTTTTTGAGACTCCATAAGGCCATCTGGTATGAGAGACCCGACTGAAACGTACCCTCTTCTTTTGTTGTCCCCAGTTCTCATTGTAGGCGGCCACATTGCAGTCTGTTGCTCTTGGATCTCTCAAGCCCAGCAAGAAGGGTCTGCTCATAGATGTGTGAGCAGTGAAATTGTACAGGGCTCTCAAGGCCCCATTCTTGCACAGTAATGCTCTCACAGTGCCTTCTTGAAATTACTGTTTTTGAAGATTTTTTTATTTATGTATACAAGAGCTGGGGTACAGACCAGAGTGTGTAGGGTGAGAGGATTCACCAGAGACAGAGTGGGGAGCAGAATGGGTGGATCTCTTGAAATACACTGCTGAGGGGAGCAGCTGGCAAGACAAGAGAGGTCTGCTGTGCCATGTGGGTCAGCTCCCTGGCTGGGGATGAAACTCATGCCACAGTGGCTAGCTGGCAATAGCTTGATAGTGCTGAGACTTAACCCCTGCCCCACCAGGGAGGCCCTCTTGAAATTATTAACATTTTCTTTGAATCTGTGTTTTGGAAGTGAAGATAGATGGGAAATATTCCAGAACCTTGGTGCCTTGGCGCCTGCATGGATCTCTATCTTACTGCCTCCTGGCTCCCTGGGATGCAGCTTCCCCAATGTTCCAGACCTGGACCCTGCTTAGACTCCATAGCCTCATTCCTTCCTTGCACCCGCTGTTGCCCTGGGCAACAGAACAGGTGTGGGGGTGGGGGTGGGGGAAGGGGTTGCCTGCATACATGGGCATGGATTCTTGGGTGGGTGTCTACCCCATGGTGTCTGCGGCAGAACAAGGAGGCATCTGCTCTTGTCCCAGGTGGGCAGGACTGCAACATATCCAGTGGGCAACTCAGCATGACTTCGTGCTTGTCTCCAATCCAAGCAGCAAGCTCATGCTGGCAGGAAAGTTGCAATGTCCAGTTACCCTGGGCCGGATTATGGGCTCTGGGAAGGGGAAGTTGATTTCCTGTCCATGACCTCATGTTTTCATTTGCACTGGACTTCACAAATTATTTATCTAGAGCTGCCAGTAGACCTTCTGGGAGTGTTGGCCAAATAACTTAAGCCACATCAGTAATGACCCCTTCACCCAAGCTGGAAACATGCCTTGTTTTTAAAAATCGTGGGACTGAAGTCTCCCCCTGGTGCTTCCTTTCCTGGCCCTGCCACTTCTCCTGAACCCTCCTTCCCTTTCAGTGGCTGAGTGACTCACCAACTTTCAAGTAACCACCAGGTCTAATTCAGTGTGTGTGCGTGTGTGTGCGTGTAAGGGTGGTATTTAGAAGGTCTCCCCTCCCTCCCTATATTGTAAGACAATGTTGGGGGCATCAAAAATCCATTCACTTTCTTGGATGGGTTGTCCTCCTCCTACACCCCCCAAGTCACCTCTTCCCTCATCATCCTCTTTCTAGTTTTCTTTTTTTTTTTTGGGATTTATTTATTTATGCATACAAGAGCTGGAAAGTAGACCAGAAGTACGGGGAGGGAAGAGGATTCACCAGAGCCAGAGTGGGGAAAAGACCAGGCAGACTGAAATACACTGCTGAGGGGAGCAGCGGATGAGACAGGAGAGGTCTGCTGTGCCATGTGGGTTAGCTCCCTGGCTGGGGATCGAACTCGCACTGTGGTAACTGGTGATAGCTTCATAGTGCTGAGACTTAACCCCTTGCACCACCAGGAAGTCCCCTTTTTCTAGTCTTTGACCAAGACAGGAAACCATTTCAGCCTTCTTGGATCCTGAGGGATCCTGGGGCTCACCTGTTCCTGCACCTTTATTTTTAACTGGAGAATTTGCAGGTCTTGTACGCAGCTGTGCTCAGACTCTGCTTTGACCCCTGTTGTTTCCCAGAACCTCCTTGGACAGAAACACATCCCCATCTGTCTATTCTGTTAACGAGTGTTCACATGGGCCTTTGGTGTTGCAAGGATTTTTGGTGGAGCCAAGTTGACAGGCTGGTCACTGAGATGGGTCTCCCGGATAACTACATAACAATGCTGTGGACAATCTTGTATTCAATATCACCCTTTCTTGAACAGCTGGGGCCCATACACTTGTCCCCCCTCCCCAGCCCAACCCCCTTTGTCTGTAGAATTCAGCTTAAAATTTCTACACATTTTCTCTTTAAATTTTGTGTATTAGGAACAGTCAAAGATTTTTCTAAGAAGTTTCTAAGACTTTCATAAACAAACTAAGCCTCAGTTGTCTTGTGGACAGGCTGGAAAAAAACAGTCTTATATACGTTACATGGTACTTGTGAGAAATCAATAGGCTGATGATGGTAAAACCTCTGCAAGGTGGAGAGATACACCCTCTGAATCTCAGTAAAGACGAGCCTCAACCCAGGACTTTTCCTCGGGACTAGAGCTGTTTGAGGATGGGGGCAAAAGAGCAAAGTCTAACCCCATGATGCCAATTTAGACTCAAGATTATAAAGTGGAGTTTTATGGAAATGAGCCACCTGGGTGGCCTGTGGTTATCTGGAGACAAGGCCTTGGCCATGCTCAGGATGCTTTTTGGCTCTACCTGAAGCGGGGAGAATTCATCTTGAAGCACTGAGGCTGGTGTATACAGCTCAGGTAACCGTGTTGGAGAAAATAGAACTGGCTGCTTTTATGTTGTAAAAACCTTGGTGTGATTTAAATTTGGTGCCTTTGAAGTCCACCTGGAGTTTCTGTTGGCAAATATTTTAGTGCTTTGATCCTCTCTGAGGTTGCCTCTCCAAGGAGTTCATTCATCTTCCTCCTTTCTCTAATTATTCTTCTGTTTTATCTCCTCGCTTTAAAAAACCACCCTCCCCTGACTCCACAGCCTGCCCCCCTCTGTGTGTGCTCAGACTTTGGATTGAGGGGCCTGCAGGTTGGATGGCTGCCCAGCCTCCGCTCTGTGGTGTCTGGGACGGCAGATGATGACAACATCGGGCTGACTTCTAGGGACCCTGCTCCTCTGCTGTTGTTTACCAGCTTCAAATTCCATCTGGTCTTGCTGACAGGAACCTTGACACCATCTGCAAAAATTGGAATAAAGCAATTTTGGTCTGAAGGAAAAGAAAATAACAACTTGAAGCCCAATTGGGATATGTCATATTTACTGCTTCAAAAGGAAAAATGGAAGGGGACATGTGTTAATATATGTTCGCGTGTTCTGTGGACTTCCTGAGGGGACCCATCTAGAGATATAACCTCTGTGCTAGCTGATTCTTTCCCCCTCAAATGGGTAAACAGACTGAAGGAAATTCACGAGCCATGGCAGTACCCTGGGGCGGGTTTTGATGAGGAATTGGTAGTGTTTATACGTATTAAGGTCACCTCCCTCCATAGTACAGCTGGGGTCGTCGTGTTTTGCTTGTGTAAATGGCATGTATAAATTATAGTTATGTGCTGTTCTTATTACCCAAAGGGTTCACTTATGTATGACATGAACCTCCACAAATACCTCTAATCCCACTCCGGGCCAAGGGACAATAATAATAGGAACAGGTAGAATTTACACTGTGCTAACCAAGTGCCCTGTACTGCTGTGAAGACTATAAATATTAACTCACTTAATTCCCACTGCCCTAGAGGGTAACTACTGCTATTATGCCAGTGTTACATGTGAGGAGGTTGGTGCATAGAGAAGATAAGTCAAAAACATTGAGGATGCCCAGGAATTGGAAGAATCAGGATGTCAACCAGGCTGTCCTGCTGCAGTCCACAGGGTGAGGACTGGCCACTGTGCTCCAGGAGGTCACTAGATACTTCACGCAATATATTTCACATTTGTCCTCATTTAGGACTACGGGCTGGTCCTCCACCACTTGCTGTACCCATCTGTTCTCTTTCCCATACTGGCTCTGAGAGACTTACCCTTTATGAACTGCCTTTAATGAACTGAATCTCTGAGCTTCCTGGCCTCCAATTTTCATTTGGGCTTGGCCAATAGGAGGTACAAGGAAGAGATGAGAGTCTGGCCATTGTTGGCTGTGGGGCCCCTCTGTGAGCAGTAGCTTTCTGCTTACTGGGTGACCTGAGTGCTGCTCAGGCCTGGTAGCACTGCTGTCTGTACCTGGATTCAGACCGAGGGAGCTGAAACCTGTGAACGTCCTGATGCTTCGCCATCAGTAGGGCTTTCCTGAGTCCTCCCACACCTTTGTAGAAAGCTCTTCATTAAAATTTAACACTTCTAGTATGTCGTCTATTTCTACAGAAATTCTGACAGATCGAGGCTTCCTCGGGGAGGCACCTATTTCCCCCTAGTTGGGGCTCCAGTACTCAAAAACACTTGCTTTTTTTAGAATGATTATGTAAAAAGAAAAATGAAAATAAGAGTGAAAACATATGCAGGGCCAGGCAGGACCTTGCAGCTTGGCTTAGTATAGGTGATGATGATGATGTCATACTTGCAAGAAACACTTCGTTCTTTCCAGGTGCTTCTCAACACGTATGCTAAATAGCAATGATAGGTGACATGGAAAGTACTGTGTTCCAGGCAGTTTCCTACAAACTTCTCATAAATTACCTTACTTAATCTTCAGAATAATCCTGGGGGTAGGATTTCTCCTTGTTATTCTCCTGTTGTAGATGAAGAAACACAAGTTCAGAAAGATCAAATAGCCTATTTCAGCCTATGTCGTCAATAAGTTGTGCAAGTGGGATTTCAGCCCAGAGCTGCTCACTCCGGAGTCCATATTCTTAAGCAACACACAGCGACTCTTGCATCTGAATTTGCTCTTCAAGCCACTTGAGAAGAAGGCCAGACAGGTATAATTTTCTCCCCTTTGTCACAATGGAGTAAACGGAAGCACAGTGGGTTGAAGTGACTTTTCTAAGATCACAGAAGTAATTAGTCTCAGCTTAAAACTGGCAGAACTGGAGATTAGCAGGAAATCTTGCAGCAAAAATCAGCCTTCCATGCTGCTCTAGTTCCTGCAAAGTGCAATGGTCTGAGGGTTAAGAGATAGGGGTTTAAATCCTGTCAGAGATGTTCTAAACACTTAACCTTAAATAATTCATCCTGGGAGACTTCCTTTCTTCATTCATAACATGGGAGAATTAATTCCTCCTTCACAGGGTAGGTAAGGATGATATGAAGTAGTTACGTACAGTTGCCCATCACAGTAGTGATATATGATACATATGTGATATATGTTAGCATAATGCTTTTTAAAATATCCATACAAGCCATCAGAAGGTAGGGCCTTGGCCCTGGGATAGACACAGAAGCAAAGGGTGCTTAGCTCCTGTCACCCTACCTGGGAGGAGGTGAATCCTGTACATTCACAGTACCTTCCAGGGAGGCCTGCGTAGGCAGGAGAACTTCTTCACCCCTGAGCATGGACTGAAATCTGCCCTGTGGTGTTGAAGACTCTGGGTTTTGTATCAGTATGAAGGCTTTATTTTCATGATGTGCTTTACAGCAAAAGCCAACCATGAATCTGACAATTAGCCAGGGCGCACCTGGAGGCCAGGCTTCCTTTGATGTACCTTAGATACATGTACGTAAGGACAGTGATTTTACAAACAGAATGACCATCTGTCTTGGTGATGCCTTGATTGGAATGGTGTTAGGGTCTGTTTTCAAGTGAATTGCAATGGAGGCCTTTCGTCATTTCTCTGAATATAATCTTTTCGGTCTGAAAGTTGTTATTTGGGTATTTTCCCCCCTCTCTAAATGGAGAGCTTGTAGTTTTTCAAAAGCACTGTATCCTTTACTACAACATATGAACACACTATGAATGAATGAAATGAATTTCTTGCAGGCCTGTGTTATGTTATGGGGCATCTGTCTCGATTTCTAAACACCGAACATGCTCAGTGGGCTATGGAATGGGGTTGGCCCAGAGGCAGAGACCTAATCTGTGGGCCCCAGGCTGGTGCACAGAAGTACAGGACGATATATTAAATCCTATGGGAGGCTGTGTACAAGATAGATACACTGAGTTCTTTAGAAGTAACGTTGAAAACAGATGTATTCCCAAAAAGTGAATATATCATCCACATAAGTTATTTTCCTTGCTGCAGACCAGAATAAACAATTATAGTAAAGCCCCCTATAGCCAGGATGCTTGGGGAGTGGAGTATTTTGTTTACAGGGATTTTCCAGTTCACTGAGAGCTCATCTGACATTGCTGGTTGTGAAAATGCAACGTAAACATCGTCACCACCAAACATATCCTGCAGCTCCACCAGGCGGCGCTATGTCTCCAGGACGGCAGCGTTCAAGTCAATTTTTAATCCAATTTGAATTCGCGGCGTTCTTGTAATCCTGACACTTTCCTCACTTTTTAGGGAAGATGTGTCTGGAACATATTAGTCACTCAACACACATTCGCTGCAGAAATGTTAGATGAGAAAGTCAGTTTTTAAGGTTTTTGTTGAAAATGAGAGATCACCAGAAATTTGTTCAAACTAAAACTGAAATTTCCAGGGCAGGATTCAACACATTTTTTAATGCTTGTTTCAGAAGGACAAAAAAATAAAAAAAATAGGATTAGTAGTCCAGCCCATAGTTTTGTCAGATGAATTTTGCAAACATCAGAAGGGGCCGTGTGACTGGCTGTTGCCTTTGCTCAATTATATTCCTGGATTTAATTTTTCTAAATTAGAAGTAATACAAGCGAATAGTAAAACTATAGAACGCATCTAGCTCTCTAGAAAAGTGACTCCCTCCTCAGCTCCTTATCCAGATACCTCTTGTCCAGTTCTTTTGCTCTGAATGTACAAGCATGTTTATCTACTTTATCTCACTTTATAGTGGGAGGCTAAATATAAAAGCGGATGGAGCCAGGCTATATGTAAAAAATAGAACCTTGACCTCTAATCTGTGGCAACCAGCCCAGGAGCGAGCCTGTTATCTCTAAATGAAGCGTGTAGGGCGTCAGACCATTATCTCAAACTCTAGCAATCAGTCCAGGAAGCAAAATAACTTACTAGTCAACCCCAAACAGGTAGGACTTGATTAATAACTGACAATGACCCTAATTTCTGACCTAGCCTCCCACTTTGGATTAATCAGAGAAAGTCAAATATGCACCCCTAAATACTGGCACAGGATCCCCCACTCATGGTTGGCCTGCCTACAGCTTTGCTTTGCTAACAGCCTCCAGTCAGGGCACCTGAACCCTCTCTTTACAGTTTCTGTTCTCCCAGCCTGGAGTCCACCAAACACCAGCCGTGGCGCCTGGCTCCGCTGTACTAGTGCTTTCTAAATAAATGGACTTTGCTTCTTTTCTTGCTAGTTGGCTTTCATTTCCTTTCACACTGATACGGTTCTTTAGTGCCATGTATTTGAGGGCGTACTGCTTGAGAGGGTGGGTACAGACACAGCTCCAGCCCACAGGACGCTTACATCTTAGTGAAGTTGGGAAAAAGTAAATATGTTTGTAAAGTAGTGGCAGGAAATGCTGTGTGCTCTGAAGAGAGAACAGGGTTGAAGGGTTGAGGATGGCAGAAGGTGCTATCTGAGTCCCCTCTGGGGACCTGACATCTGAGTAGTGACCTGGGTGAATGAGGTGGGTGAGCACAGGGCTTCCTGGGGGTGTCCTGAGGACCAACCGGGCAGCCAGGGCAGGGACCCCGTGTTGGGAGCGGGTTGTTTTACTGTGGGAAATACAAGATGTTCCTGTCTTGGTGAAGCAACATGAGCTGAAGCAGTTTTCAGACTTTTGGTTGTGACCCACAGTCACATTTTACTTTATACCCCAAATACACAACACACATGCTTGGTTCTTGGTTGAATTGTGTTCCCCCCACCCCCCAAAAAAGTGTGCCTCCTAACCCACTGCACCTCAAAATGTGCCATAATCTGGGAATAGGGTTATTGCAGATGTAACAGATGTTAGGAGAAAATCATAGTGGAGTAGGGCGGGTCCTTCATCCAAACTACTGGATGGAAGAGACAGGCACAGACACACGTTAGGGAGAAGGTCCTGAGAGATGAGGCAGGGATCGCAGTGCTGCAGCTGCAAGCTGAGCAATGCCAGAGATTTCCAGCAACCTCCAGAAAGAAGCTAGAAGAGGCAAGGAAGGATTCTTCTATGTTTCAGAGGGTGCATGGCCCTGAGGACACTTAAATATCCACTGTCTGATTGTGGTGAGAGTTTCCTGGTGTATACCTATGTCAAAGTTCACCAAATCGTACATTGTATTATTTTTATATTAATGTTTTCTTACATCATTATAGTCCCCACAGTTCTCCCATCACATATCACCCATGAACCATCACCATATTTCCTTGTGTTCACCCCTTTCCCCCCACTTTGCTTCCCCACCCCTCCTTTGCTCTTTGCCCCAGTTCCATGGTCAGCTTGCTGGTTTTGACTTTTTCTTGATCTTTTGTTTGGTTTTTCTATATTCCAGATATGAGACCATAGGTATTTATCCTTTTCTTTCTGACTGATTTCGGCCAGATTGTACATTTTATTTTCACTTTTAGTTTTTTTTTAAGATTTATTTATGCATACAAGTGCTGGGGTACAGGCCAGATGTGCGGGAGGGTGAGATGATTCACCAGAGACAGAGTGGGGAACAGAACAGGCAGACTGACTGAAATACACTGCTGAGGGGAGCAGCGGGCGCGACAGGAGAGGTCTGCCGCGCCGTGTGGGCACCTCCTGGCCTGGTGGGATCGAACCCGCACTGCAGAGTCTTCAGACAGCTTCACAGCGCTGCGCTCAATTGCCTGTGCCACCAGGGGAGGCTCAGATTGTACATTTTATTTTATTTATTTTTTTTAAATGCCAGAGATAGATTGTCTATTAATTGTGCTTCAAATATCTCAATTTTATTCAGTAAATAATGTGACAGAAATGACATGATGTCTGTGACCTGCTCTAAAATATTTCTTGGTGGAGAATAAGTGGAACTAGAGAATTAGGGCTGGCTAATCGTTGATAATAACAGAGAGTTGGGCACAGGGTTCATTATCCTATTCTACCGATTTTCATATTTGTAAGTTTTCATAATATATGAAATATATTGTAGTTGAGCTCTGTACATACTAAATTTGTGCCTCTTCTTTATTTCATCTAGTATGGGCACTGAAAGTGGAAAACAATGTAAGAATTTGCAACTGTTCTGATGCGTACTATCAACTTGTTTTAAAAGTGTCTTTGGATTTCTTTTGAGACTGGAACATGCTAGCTTGTGATTTGTTGTCTAGTTTTTTAGTTGGAATAGAAATAACATTCAAGGAAAGTTTATACTGAAAAGTTACAGCATTTCATGTTAATGTCCCTAAATATCTGTAATTAACTAAAATGAGTCAGAGTTTTCTGAAGCTTTTTATTCTTGTTGTCAGAGTCTTTATGCAGGCAGCTTTGAAGCGGAGTTTATGTCATTTTTTCACTGTTCCTTTCGTTTCTCCTCTAAAAAAATGTCATTTATTTGAAAACCCTGGTTATTCAAGTTTTGAGTATTCAATTGAGCATCTAAATAACCTGTACATTATGAAACCTTTAGTATTCCAAATTCTTTACAGAAATATATTTAATTTCTCTGAAAACAAGTGGTGCATACTATTATTATTCTATTTATATTTGATTAAACTGAAACACCTAGATTGAACTAACTTGCCCAAAGTTATGCTGTTGGAATACAGATTCAGGCATCTGACTCCCGGAGTCCACAGTCTTCTATCACTGAGTTTTACTTCTTTTGTACTTAATTCTCAGTGAATGGAACCAAGGATATAAAACTTGGAATCCTCTTTTGTTACTTTGATACTGTGTATATATACATAGCCAGTATAGTTTCCTCAGTTAAATGATTTTTCACAAAGCTTTACACACAATAAGCACTATGAAGGAGAGTTGCTTTTCTGTTGTTTTATGCTGATGCTTACCAGTGAAATGAAATGCTACTTATTTTGGAGCCAGATTACTGTCTGGAAGGTGGGGTTTAATAGGGTAGTGTCTTTATGAACCAGGAAAAGATGTATTAGGGTAGATGAATTTGGAATGTCACCATCTCTGGTGCTGAGCACAATGGCATGAAGTCATTGTGGGTTCTTACCCTGGGAGGGGAGCAGAGAAGTGACCTTCTGGGACACACAGGCCCTTCTGCACAGGACAGTACACTGGCTAGCAGGGGGTTGCTTGGGTTTCACCCTCTACTTCCCCTCTTGGCTGGGGCTTCTATGCAGTGTTCACATTGCATCCCCTTGGATGCCTTTCAGGAACTTACCCTTTCTAGGTAAACAAAGAGTTAAAAGAACATTGCATTATCCCATGTAAATTTCAGGTGTGTATACACTACATGAAGTTCACCAGCAAAAGTTCAATTCTATCCCTCATCATACACTTGACCACTTTGTCCCAATTTGTCTTGCCTTCCCCATGCCCTTCTAGTAACTGCTGATTGGTCTTTAGTCCAAAAGTTTATTTTTGTTTGTTTTAGCTCAGTTGTTTGTTTTCTCTATATATCACATGTAAGTGAAATTATATGATGTTTGTCTTTCTCTGGTTTATTTCACTAAGTATAATAGGTTGGTTTTGATCTTAGAGGAAAAGCTTTGACTTTTTCATGATTGAGTGGTTTCATAACTGTGGTTTCTCATCTATGGCTTATGTTGAGGTATATTATCCTATACCCGTTTTGTTGAGAATTTTTATCATAAAAGGATGTTGAATCTTGTCATATGCTTTTTTCTGCATCTATTGTGATGATAATAAGCATGGTTTTTGTCCTTTTGTTGATATACTAGTTCACGTTTATTGATTTGTGTATGTTGAACCATCTTTGCATCACTATAAGAAGTCTCTCTTGATCAAGGTGTATATGATTCTTTTAATGTATTGCTGAATTCAGTGTGCTAATTTTTGAGGATTTTGCATGTATGTTCAGATGGCTAGATATTGGATCAGAGATATTGGTCTGTAGTTTGGTTTTGATATTGGTCTTTGGTTTTGGAATCAGGGTAATGTTAGCGTCTTAGAATGTGTTTGAAAGTTTCCCCTCCTTTTCAATTTTATGGAAGATAATGACTTAAATATCAAATAATACCAAATAATCAGAAATGCACACCTTTGTTTTTTTTGAAGCATAACTTTAAAGTAAAATTAATTTTTTAAAAAAAGGTTTTATTTTTGTGTAGAAGAGCTAGAGTGGTGCTCAGAGGTGTGGAGGGGGCGTGAGAGGATTCACCAGAGACAGTGGGGAGCAGAACAGTGGATCTACTGAGGTACACTGCTAAGGGGAATAGTAGGTAAGACAGGACAGGTCTGCTGTTCCATATGTGGGTCAGCTCCCTGGCCAGGGATCAAACTCGGTCCATCGAGGTGGTAGTGCTGAGCCTTAAACCCCTAGGCCACCAGGGAGGCCCTAAAATCCATTTTTAACAGCATTTTATAATCCATTATTCTTGGAGTTGTACTCAGTGGTTTGGGAATGCACTGAACCAACACATAACTACAGAGTTGAAAGGAATCATCAATGTATATTGTTCTAAAAAATCCCCATCAAGTTAGGGTCAGGATTATTGTTGGGCAGTTGCAGCTACTAGTTTTTATTTCTAATGGATTCAAAATAGACATGCAGAATTTACCTTTTGTTCATTCCCTCTGATTTCTAGTCAGAAAATTCAGACATAAAGTACTGCAGTGTTTCTCTTCTACTTCACATTTTTTCCCCCTTGGAAATGCCTTCATGTTTCAAAGAACTAGTGCACAATTGACCTTTTTGGATCAGCGTGGTCCTTATAAGTGGCATCTGCCGGTGTGACCAATTTCCCTGCCATATTACAAAATCCCTGAAAGCATATTTTATGTTTAAAAACCTCTTTACACATCCAAACAGCACTAGCATAGTGCCTTACACCTAACATGCAGATATGTGCCAAATGGTGGGAAATTCTTCTCTTTCTCACGAATGTGAAAACTCATTAAATGGGAGAGTAAATGATTTTTTTCCCGTTCTCTAGAAAAATGACTTTTTCGGGTAAAAATTTCTAATTGGTTGCTTTTTTGGCCTATTTCACTGTTTCTTCCCTCTTAAGAGTTTATTTTTAGGTCCTGAGCTATTTTCACATTTCCCATCATGGCCCCTTTTTTTCCATATAAATATATATATATACTCTTTATTACTACTTGCTATTTACAAGTTTCTCCCACTCAAAACTCTTGATGTTAATATTGGAACCGGTCAGTCACTGGTGTTGTCATTTTATCAGAATAGTATTATGTGCCCAGGGGAAGCCCAATGGCCAGATGACAGCTCCCTCCAGCCATTTCACTTTCTTAGATTTATTTGGAATAATATAGGGTGACTTTGACAGTACAGGTGACTTAGGAAAAGTCACCAAAGGTGAATGAAGTTCTTTCTCATTCTTACTCTTAGGAAACATTTCTGTCACCTTCCTATTACTTTTTATTACCCCACTGTGAGGTTTAGTGTCAATGTTTAGCTAAGTTGCAGTCAAATTACTCTGATCTGAGACTTCCCAAATAGTCAGTAAATAAGGATTTTTTCTGATAGATTCCCAAGCTATTTTTTTTTTTTCTTTTTTGGCAGTGGTCTCTCTTCCCCCATCTCTCCTTTCCCTAAGCACTCAGTGCTCTTTTTAGTATGGTGCTTTTGCTTGTCTTTGTAGCCTCTTGTGCCCTGGGATTGCCTCCTGAGGCAATGTAGAATTTTCTACATTATTTAACTTTTCCTCCTCCTCTCTCTCAAATGTGTAAGTATGTTGATTTGCCTTCACGTAGAAACACAGATGCATCCACCCTTTGCTCCCTGATGACTTAGGCCTTTAAGGGAATGTGTTTCTATGTTGAAGTTTTAATACGACTTCATGGGTGAGCAGTTAACTGGAGACTGTATAAAAAAATTTGCAAACATGAGGAAAGAAACCAGAGGTGAGCGAAGCTTTGTTATGCACGGACCAAATGGGAAGCCACAGAGCTACAAATATAGAGTGGGTGGGTCTTGTCCTCATACGTGCATAATTTAGGTATAATTCCTTTGTGTAACCAAAATCTGATTTTCCTTTGAGAACTAATCAATGCACTGTAGGGCTAGTGTTTGAACAGTTCTTTAAAAGTGTGGGTCTAATCATTTTAACTTCCTGAATTGGTGCACACACCATTTTATTCTGGCTCATTAAATAAGGTGAAAGCCCACTCTCTAAAAGGTGTCGCCTCAGAGACTATTTTCTGTGTTTTTATTCTAGAAGGATTTGTTGTACTCAGAATTTACTTCCTGAGCTTTTCATGCAATCGAAAGGTATCCATTGTGAGTAATTTGATCCCTGTGAATAATTCTATCATTGTGCCTGAAATTATGAATTAATGTCAGCTAATAGACGGTGATTTACTGGATATAGCTCAGTAACATCACTCTTTTTACTTTATTGAAGTCAAGTTTGCTAAGCTCTGCCAAGGCTCATGGAGTTTCTCTGGGGCATAGCTGTAGCCTACTTAGAAATTCACGAGTAAACCCATTGAGCCACAGTGCAGTGGTTTACAATTCAGTTACAGGGACATTGGTGAAAAGACACATTTTATCCACCCTCTGACATTTAACAGAGAATTTTACTAGAGAAGCAGCAAAATACCATATCCAAGTCTTGGGTAAGCCCTGTGATGCCCTGGCTTCTCGGGTACAGAATATAAATGGTCATGAATAGAATGAGGCTTCTTTACATTCACCCTACATGATATTTTTACCTCAAGTTTAGTTATTGGATATTTATTCATCACACATGACATGTTCAAGAGAGTTAAAAAGGGGTGTGTTGAGAGAAGTATTGATCTAGAACAGAGATGTTCTTACCCTAAGCAATTTGATATTTACTAAGAATGTAAACTCCACCAAGGTAGGGGTTGTTAAATTTTGTCCTCCAGAGTCCAGAACATGCTGGATTAGCAGCAAACTCCTAATAAGAAATATTGTAAAATAAATGAATAAGAACTTATTATTTTGGTTCAGCAGAGGTTATGGAGTGCCTCTAAACCTAGAAACATAGAAGTATTTTATCACCATTTTATCACCTGAGAGCAGAGCATGCAGTGGGGTGGAGTGGAAGTAACTGTGTGGATGTTGCTTCTGTTAATCACCAGCACATGGATTTGTAGACATGGGAGCTTGTATGTCCTGAGGTTTGGGAGTAGATTGAGAGTTTGGATAGTGTGTGGGGTGTGAGTCTCATCCATATTGGTCAAAGTGCTGTTCAGAGACAGACAATGGGACTTCAGAACTGGAGAGGACTGACTACCTTATACACGGATGTCTACTACAAACTCTTTGACAAGACACCGCCCAGATTTGCCTGGCAGCTTGCACAGTAGGAAATTTTATTACTTCATGGCTCACCCTAGGACTATTCCAGTTTTACACAATTCTTTCTAATACCAAGATAAATTTTCTGCTTATTTATCCTCAATGGTGGAATGGGATCATTGAGACATGAATATCATGTTCTGTTTTATCTTCATATTCCTGGACTTCTTGCTAATAAAATAAACCTTTGCGAGTAATAGTTCCTGCATTATATGTTTCACATAAGACATGGTTTTCTGATCCTTCACCCTGTGTCTGTTTATCCAGTTTCTCTTCTGTATATATCAAGATATTTTTTGAATTGAGATATATTTTCCATATTATAAAATGCACAGGTCTAAAGTATACAAGTTGATGAGTTTTGAAAATAGTATGCACACCTCAATAGCATAACCACTATCCAATCAAGATATAAAACATTTAATCATCCCAGAAAATTCCCTTATGCTCCCTCCAAGGCAGCCCTTCCTGGAGCAGCTGCTCCTCTGATTTCTATCATGATAGACTTTCTTGAATTTCATATTAGTGGAATAAAGCAGCGTGCACTTTTGCTTTGGGCTTGGCTTCCTTCACTCAACATGGTATCTTTTGAGATTTTTCTATGTTATTGCATGCATTGACAGTTTGTTCCTTATTGATGCTGAATAGTATTTCATTGTGTGAATATACCCCTCTGTTTTCACCTTTTTTTGATGAATATTAGGTATATGATTTACTCTTTACCTTAGATTATCGTCAATGATCTGGCAAGTCTGTACTACAAAAGGGCTGCTACCTCGTTCGTTGTGGCATTTTATTTCTGTTACACCTCAGATGTTAGATTACATTAGTTTTCACAATATCTTTATTGCACTGTTTATATGAAGATGAGTTGAAAAGAGAAAGGCTTTGCAGCAGAATTGCCATAGCTTCAAATATCAGCTTAGTGTTTTATAATCTATGAGGCAGAGGGGAAATTATTTTATGTATTCATTTCTCTGTAAAATGGGAATAATAATTCTTATGTCACCTTGATGCCCACAGTTAGAAAATTAAGGCTGTTGAAAAATGTTAGTTCCCAGCTCTACCTGCTTTCCTACTTTCATCCTGGAATTTCAGCCTATGGGAAAATACTATAGTTTTGTCACTCATCTCTCTTCCATACTCATGAATTTTCATAAACCTATGTGCCAGACATTCACATCTATCCCATTTATTTTCATGTAAATCCAATCCATCATTCTGCTCCGTTGAGACCAACTGGCTCTTTACTTGATCAACCAGCAGAATTGCTATCTGCCCCAACTCTATGTTATCTGTGGATTTGATAAACAGATCATCCATGTCCTCATCCAAGTCACTCTTAATATTTGAACAGAGCAGAAGCAAGCAAGGACAGATTCTGTTAGCATAAAATTAACAACCAACTTTTGGTTTGAAATTGATACTCTTTGGGTATGGTCTTGGTGGCAGCTTCAAATCCACCAAAGTATATTGTTTTTCAGTAACATTTTCAAGAGATATAAACTTATAGGATTTAAAGGTTTTGGAAATTCTACTAATATAGAAAGTAAATTATAACTGCCCTTTTGAATAAGCCTTTAATTCATTAAAATTTCCTGGAGTAATTGTTTTTCTAGTTTACCTCATAATTTCAAAATTTCAAAAGATTGTCCCTAATCTACTCATAAAGAATGTTACATATCTTGTTTAGAGGGATTCCTCAGGAACTCTGCCCCCCAGAAATGTAATGATATTTAATATTCTATTTTAACCAAATTTGTTGTTTCTGTGTACTTTTATGATGTCTTAATTTTCAAAATTAATAACTTTCTTGAGAATTTTTTAAATAATAAATTGCATCAGATTCTTTTCTTGCTTTTTCACCTCTAGAATAATTGCAAATACTTTCCAGATCCAACTAAGAGTAATAATTGAACGAAATCATAGCCTTTCTTCACTTGATTTTTTTAAAGTATCATTTTGTTAGGTTTAGACAATACCACACAGAGGTGTACATTTACGTAAGAACATATATTCTGTTTCCAGCGGTTATATTTTTCTCATTCCTTTTAAAATTAATTTTTAATTGAGGTGATATTGGGGATCCCATTGGGTGTTACCACCATAGTGTACTCACCATCCTCTGAATCATTCATTTTTGTCATTCTTGAACGTAAGAACTGATCTTGTGTTTTCCAATGTTGTGACATATAAACTCTTCAAGATTTCTACTTTGAAAATTAGAGACAATTTAGTTCATAAAAAGACAAGTTGATTTGGAAGATCCTTGAGATCAGAGGACATGCCATGTTTTTACCTCTTGATACCTAACATTGTGCTTTGTACATTATCGGGATTACTAAATTTTGTCAAAGGAGAATTAAGCTAATTCTGATAGGCTTTTCACACATATCATTTGAATTTCACATCTAGAAATATGTTAGTTTATAATCATTTTTATTAAATCTTATTTTCCTAAACACTTCAGAGTTTTAGAAATATCAGAGGAGGAAAGTTTGTCTTTTGTAATTTTGTAGTTGGTGATACTGTAGTATTTAAGATCATTAAAAGGAGAATGGGGGCAGGATGACCCCATCAAAAAACTGGAATAACATGCATGTAGTCATATTCTCTCAAAAGATACCTGAATGATTAAAAACATTTTCTGAACAAACCACCACCAGAACAATTTTATGTAGCAGTTAGGAAAAAGTGGTAGCATAAATGTAGACATTTCTTTATATTTGTACTTCTTAGCAAAGTGAGACTCTAAATGTTTTTGGGATGAACCTTTAGTTTGCATTCATTAAATGATCATTATTTATTGCCTTGTCTATTGGACTTCATAGTCACTTCCTGTTGATTGATTCCTCCCTTCATTTTAAGATCACTGTATTCACACAGAAAGCCTACACTTGCTTTTTAAAGGTTTCCAAAATTGCTCTATTTTTGTTTTTTGTTCTGTGTAAGGGAAAGTCAGCAAAATGGCAAGAGAACCAACTGAATCCATCTCCATCATCATCCCTATCATTTTCAATAATGTAATTGCAATGAACTCAAAGGCCAGAACTTTAGTGTGAATTTGTTTTTTTTTTTTAGCTCTTGGACTTGAAATAGATAGTTTTAAGAAAGAAGTCTGTTAACATGAGAGTTAACCTGGTAGATAAATCAGAGATCTTAACACCACATTTAATATCCAAAAGTATAATAAGGATTTGTGATGCTTCCTGCAGGACTGGAGGTCTATAAACCAATGAACAGTTTACAATGAGACATAAATATGGCATATAAAATGCGCTGCCTTTTTGTAGTGGAAAATCTTGATGTGTTTGAAGTTTGGCAGTGAGGAAGGAAAAATACTTGTCTTTACAAAGTTCACATGAAGAGGCTTATTTTTCAAATATTTACATTTATATTTACAGCCTTGATTGAACTGAAGGTATTACTGACCTAGAAGGGGAGCAACAAAGGAGGACCAGCAAAACTCCCATTAAGGCGAACCCCCCTGGAACCCTGCTCAAGATCTGCTTCCTTAGTGAAAACGGTCTGCATTTGGAAGTGATAGGATCAGGGAGAAATTCACTTAACAAATGACCAGGAGAATATTCTGAAATAAAATGAAAAAGTCCCCAAATGAATAATTTATGACTGAGTCTTGTCCTAACTTCTCATTTTCTTAAGGAACACATGAGCAATCTGTCAGAGACAGCCACTCTTCTCGAGGTGCCAATCTCAGCTTGTGTTGACATGACAGAAGCATTTGCAAGCCCAGTGCATTTTTCAAACTCAACTTTATTCATTCATTTTCCTGCAGATCTGCATACTAAGTCATGGCTGATTTGCTCAGCAATAGAAATGCTTTACACACACCCTTCTCTCTCAAGAGCCCTCACTGCAGCAGAGTTGCTTCAATAATAGTCTCTTAACATGGCCTTAGAATCTCAGTTTGAACCTATAGTCCCCACAGGCTGCTGTCTGCTTCCTCCCTGCATGCCCCTGAGCTCCTCACTGGAGTCCCGATTAGTTGACATGTCTGGACAAGCCCATCTCTTCATGAGGCTCTAACACTTTTTATATTTAACTGAGAGTAGGTGTAGGGGGACAGAGACCTTGCCATAATTTTTGTTAGAATCAGGAAATTACTCTCAACTTGAAAGAATGACTTACAGCTGTCGGCCTAAACCTTTCTGGGTCAGCTTAAAAATGCATACAGATTTGGTAGAATGATCCTGGGGGTACCAGTGATTTCTATGGGACACACCTCATCAAAGTAGGAAAAAGGATTATGAGAAGGGAATCCACATTTTTTTGCAGCTGAGAAAAGAGGGATAATGATTTATATTTTTCCTCATCTACCAGAAAACAAATTGGAAAAAATAAAGACCTCCCTCTAAGGGTCTAGTTTGACAACTTGGGTGCACAGAGACTCTCTAAGAGCTTTGCCCCAAGACTGAAATGTATGTGCACTGGTTAACTAAGCATTGCATGATAAGTTGGGGGGAAAGTGTGAAGGAGTAGGAAATACATATACTCTTTGAATGATACATTTTAATTCAAGAATATTTTACTCTTAGAAATCACACAAATACCTCTGTCCTAGGATATTTACTGCAAAAATTTCGATAATGGAATAGAATCTGAAAGAACTTAATTGTTAACCAATAAGAGAATGATCCATTCACAAGGTTGAATATTACACAGCAATTAAAAAGGATGAGCAAGGGCTATACACGTGGATCTGGAAGAACAGTCCCAATATATTGTTAGTTGAAATAAAGGTATGTGCTGCAGATTGCCATAGCATATTGCTACAATAAAAATAAATATGTAAAAATCATGTATGTGTGTGTAAGAAAATGTGAGTATGAAAAAGGTATGAGAAGATCCACCTTAGAGTTTTAGTTACTGAAAGGCAAGAGTTTCCAGAGATAGGACAGAGTTACATTTTCTGCTTGGTGTATTGGTATGTACCTTTGCAAATGCTGTAATAATAACATAAAATAAACTGGGTGGCTTGAGTGATGGAAATTTATTCTTGCAGAAGTCAGAAGTCTGAGGACAGAGTGTCCACAGAATTGGTTTTTTCTAAGGGCTGTGAGGGAAGGACTTGTTGTGAGGGAAGGGCTTGTTGATGGTGGTCTAACTGTTCACATTGTCTTCTATCTATGCAAGTTTGTCTCCATTCCAAATTTTCACTTTATAGGAGGTTAACAGTGATATTTGATAAAGGCCCCCCCTACTCTAGAGTGACCTCATCTTAACTATGTACATCTGTAACAACCCTATTTCCAAACAAAGTCACATACGGAGGTACTGGGGGAAGGTCTTCAACATATGAATTTTTGAGAGGAGATACAACTCAACATACAAGATTCCTTTTTTAAAGGGAAAATTAGGCAACTAGGAAGAAAAGGTTGGCATTAGGGAGGTGTGGGTGTTCTAAACTTGGTCCTGTTTAGAAGCCTGCAGTTTCTCTTGGGCAAAGTCATTTCTCAATGCCCAGGCGTGTTTTCATGTGTAAGAGGAAGGATTAATTTAGCTGATCTGTGAAGCCTGTCAGACCGCCAGGCAATCTGTATCACTCTACCGCCTGACCAGTTTTTTTCCTGGGCTCTGGACTTTTTATTCTTTGCTACTGGTAAAGCTCAGATCTCAGGTTGTTTTCAGAGTGAGGCAAAACCACTCACCTCTTTCAGTGATGTGTCCCTGATGTTCCCCATGGGGCTTCATTGCAACTCTAATTCCCTGGGAGCTTGTGCGCGTATTCATTAGTCTTAGCCTCCTATCTTCCCCTAACTTCACACAACACCTGTCTTTTTTATTTATTTATTTATTTTTAAGATTTATTTATTATTTATACAAGCACTGGGTACAGTCAGAAGCATGGGAGGGTGAGAGAATTCACCAGAACCAGAGCGGGGAACAGAACAGGCAGACTGACGAAGTACACTGCTGAGGGGAGCAGAGGGCACGGCAGGAGAGCTCTGCGCACCATGTGGGACCCTCGCCGGTGGCTGGGGATTAAACCGGTGCTGCAGAGGCTGCGGGCAGCTTTGCAGCCCAGCGCTCAACCCCTTCGCCACCAGGTAGGCCCCACAACACCTGGCTTTTTATGTCCTGAGATTTTGGGGTGCCTATTTAGCACCTATGATTCCCTAGAAAAGGGTTTCCTGTCCCCTGCTCAGAGCTCCTCAAGTTCCTAGCCCAATTTAAAAGGCAGGGGCCTTCCCGGTGGCGCAGCGGTTGAGCACTGGGTTGCGAAGCTGCCCGCGGCCTCTGCAGCGCCGGTTCGATCCCCAGCTGCTCCCCGGCCACTGGAGGAGGGTCCCACATGGCGCGCAGACCTCTCCTGCCGCCCGCTGCTCCCCTCAGCAGTGTACTTCAGTCCTTCTGCCTGCTCTGCTCCCCGCTCTGGCTCTGGTGAATTCTCTCACCCTCCCGCGCTTCTGACTGTACCCAGTGCATGTATAAACAAAACAAACAAACAAACAAACAAATAAATAAATAAAACATGCCTCTATTAAAAAAAAAATTAAAAAAAAAAAAATTTAAAAGGCAGATTTTCTAGAAAGCTTGTGGCCTCTATTCAAGAGACCTAAGATAGTGAACACCCTTCGACAGAATTGCTGCAGGACCCGATTTATCTTAGAAGAGCAAAATCAAGCATGGCCTTTCTCTGGCTCGTTTGGCTTCATGTTCATTTCTTATGAAATGCCACATGTCACATTTCACTGTCCCCTCTCAACTGTGGTCTAATAAAGTGCTCAGAGGTCATTTAAACTGTTGTGCCAATCTCTCCCTTTTGGGCTATGAAAGTCCTGTCTGCTGGTTACTGCAGTGTCTGAGAGGTGACAGGGATGTTTTCTTTACCAAACAACTCAAGCCTTTTCAGGTCTTTGGATGAAGAGGCTCATTTCAAGCAAGACAAAGTAACAGAATCTTCAGGATTTTCCTATCCATTCCTTCTATTGGTGCTTATCACAACAGTTCTGACATTCAGGTTTTCCAAGATCTAATTTATGGCACAGACACAGGGTCACAAATAGTTTTAAGGGACTGCTACTGAGTATTATCAAATCCATTTGAGTGGCCTTGCTTTTTATATCATACTTTAATCAACACAGTGACCTGGATGCTATAGTTGGAAGAGTGTGCTAAAATGCAGTGGTGGGTATAGTGTCACATTGAGTATAATTCCAGTGTGGAAATAGAAATGTTTTGCTCATATAATAATATTGTATGTTTATAGTGTTTCTTCCAGAGCATCTTTATTGTTGCTTTATTTTTATTTCCAGACATATATAAGCTATCTGAATGGAGTGGGGATTGAAAATAAATTAAATTTTCTCATAGTTTTAGGCATTAAAATAATGTTGATTCCTATTGATTAAGTTGCAATGTTTGTTTTGAGAGCAATTAACTCCAAATGGGTGAAGCATTAGAGCCGGGAGAGACACCTGGGGTGGGTCAGGTAGCTGTTACGGCTCCTCACTCTGCAGGAGGACCATCTGCTCAGTGTGGTTGATTTGCCTACTGGAATAGCTGAGCTGAGGTGAAGTGAACTGTCTTGCTTACTTACTGTATTACTATGAGGAGTCAGGCCCTACCATTGGGTTTGGATATTTGGCGATAGCGCTCTTGTGTCTCACATGAAAGGTTTTAGCTGGATAAACAATCTCTTTATGACTGTAATGTGGAAATAGAAAAGTTTAAGTGTTTCTTCTGTTTATGCTCTCTCCATACAAAGTGATAATATCTGGAAAGCCTCCAGTTGGTATTTGAATAGTAATAGAGCATACACTCATATTGTTCTTATCTAGGACATCCATAAAATGGAAAATTGCATGTAAATATATGCCATAAAAAAGCCGCTGCTTTAGAGTTATGTGGCCAGTTCATTGTGTCTCAATCCTTGTGATTTCTCTGACTTTCATATTTTTGGATCTTTTTATTTTTCTCTGACTTTATGTCATGGGACTGGACATATACTGGACATTATGACTGGTACCATTTAGGAAGGGTCATCAGACTCCAGGAGAGGATAAGTCTCTCTGGCTCCTGTTACTCCCCTTAGTTAAAACCCACATGCTCATTGAAGAAAGGGGTATTGACAGAATCATCTTGGCATCTTTCATAGTACTTGTGATAGGAGTCTGGTGAGTATTTGTGGAATGAATGAATTCAGTCAAATAAGTGATTATTTTAAAGATGAACTTGTTTTAGAAATAATAGTTACACTTATCTTTTAAAAGGTTTTATGTATTGAGGAAAAGTTTATCCTGATCATATACAAAAGGGTTTAACTGGGTCACTAGAAAGTCTGAAATCATCAGTCTCAGTGAGAAGAGACCCAGAATTAGTTTTGATTTCTGTCCATTGAATTATACACCATACATTAGCATAGATATTAATAAGCAAACAAACGAATCCCACTCTAAACATTTTCAGCTTAGGGAGGCTTTCAGCAAAGTCCAATTACCTCACATTGAATTAGTTCCTACCTTATGCTATTTTCAGAATGCTTTCTAGTTCTAGTGAAAATTAATAACACAGAGACCAAAGTACTGCCATCTAACAGAGTGGCAGCAGAATATCTCCTTATCAGTAGTTTCACTTACACAGTTTCACTCTCTGTGGTTTCGGTTTTCCATGGTCAGTTGAGGTCCAAGAGTATTTTGTACAGTAAGATTTTGTGTGTGCTGTGTATGTGTATGTGTGAGATAAAGCATACTTGTTTGCATGCCAGACCATATCCGCATAACTTTTGTTAAAGTATATTGTTACATTTGTTCAATCTTAGGACCTCTCTGGTGGTGCAGGGGTTAAAGACAGTGCTATCAAACTGTCGCCAGCCACTGCAGCACCAGTTCCATCCCTGGCAGGCCAGGGAGCTGACCCACATGGCGCAGACCTCTCCCTTCTGCCCGCTGCTCCCCTCAGCAGTGTATTTCAGTTGATATGCCTGTTCTGCTCCCCACTCTCTCAGGTGAATCCTCTTACCTCCCACACATCTGGCCTGTACCCCAGTTCTTGTATGCATAAATAAATCTTTAACAAAAAAAGACCCCACAATTGTTCAATCTTATCATGAAATGTTGTTAATCCCTTACTATGCCTAATTTATAAATTTCTTGGAGATACGTATATATAGGAAAAAAGCAGTATATGTAGAGTTTGGTATATGTAGATCTATGGTTTTTAGGCATCCATTGTGTGTGTGGGAGGTCTTTGAATACCACCCCCGTGAATGCAGGGGGTGGAGGCAGGCTGCCACATGCAGAAAAACAAGAGTCTTCAATATGAAAAAGGCCTGAGAGAAAGTTGCACTGATTGCAGAAGGGAAAAGGGCTTTGTTGACTCGTGGGAGTGTATGAATGCTTCTCTCACAGGAGGCAAGCTCTGTTTCATCCACTGCTTATTTCTTTTACTTACAAAAGGGCATGCGGTAAGCTCTCTTTTTAAAAAACGATTTATTGATGCATACAAGAACTGGGGTATAGGCCAGAGGTGCAGGGGGTGAGATGATTCACCAGAGACAGAGTGAGGAGCAGAACAGGTGGATCTACTGAAATACACCGCTGAGGGGAGCAGCAGATGAGTCAGGAGAGATCTGCTGTGCCATGTGGGTAGCTCCCTGGGCGGGGATCGAACTCATGCTGCAGTGGCTGGAGATAGCTTGACAGTGCTGTCTTTAACTCCTGCACCACCATGGAGGCCCAGTGGACTCAATAAATGTTTGTTGAATAGTTGAATGAATGGATGAGAAATGATTTGATTGAATTTTAATATCCAATTTACATATCAAGTGAAGGAAGATATTTTGTTTTAACTGCCAGAAAATTGCCATCACTGCCCTTACTGATGTCGCTTGGTAGTAGACCTACAGGTTCATATCAGAATGCAAAAGGCAATTATAATTAATCTGCTGAATATAGCACAGATCCCTGTAAAAAGAGGGGTCTCAAGTCTTGATTACATTTATCTTTCAAACTTTTAATTTTGAGATCATTTTAGTTTTATGTGTAATTTAAGGAAGGACTAAGAGATACTGTCCTCAGAGGGTAATCTCTTGTGAAAATGTGCAGTATCATAACCAAGATACTGACATTGATACACTCAAGAAAGACCGTTGCTGTTGGATCCCTCGAGTTGTTCTTTTGTTTTTATTTATTTTTTTCATTTTAATTAAAAACATTTTATATTTTCTTACATCATTGTTCATTTTGGGGCAGTATTTGATTTCTCCCCTAAGCTGTAGTCCCCATAGTTTTCTCATTCCCATAGCACTTGTGATTCCTCACCACAATCCCTTGTGCTCCTCCCCCTCCATTTGACCCCTCTCCTTCCTCCTGCCCTGCTGTAGGACTCAGATCAATGGTTGGCTTGCAAGCACGTTGCTCTTTTATAGACAAATTACCTCCTCCCCTCCAGTGCTCCCCCTGCTCTGTCTGACCTGGTCTCCACTTGAATCATTTTAAGAATGTAACATACATGCCACCACATGATTGTTAACCTTTTGGGATTGGCTTTTCCTCTTAGCATGATTTCCTAAAGATTTGTTGATGTTGTGTTGCCAGGTGGGGGTGGATGTTCAGCTCTGTTGTGGCTATCAGAAGACCATCTGTCTCTGCAGGCCAAGGAATGGAAGATCAGCTCCCCATCCACAATACTCTGGCAGGACAGTCAAAACTCCATCTGACTCACTGGATGGGGCATGGAAGACTAACTTTCTACTTGGCCATGGCAAGACCATCCAAGGAGGTCTTGTTCACCTTTTCCTGCTTCAGTGAGAAAGGCTGAATTGGAAGATGGATTGGGAAAGTAAACTGCCTATTTGGCCCTGGGGTAAAGGTAGCCTCCTGCCAATGATATACGGGAAACAATAATGAAACCCAGACAACTCATTGCCCCAAACCTATAGTCTCCCCACCTCTTTCCTACCTTTCAGAGTCTTCCTATGCTTGTTGGGTTATGTCTGAGGTTTTTCAGTTGCATGTATGGGGTTACTCCATTTTGGTAGAACCAGAAATCTCTGAATCTTCTTTTCAAGGGAATTCTATATAATTTTTTCAGTTTATTTTATGAATTGTTAACTTTGACATATTAACTTTTATATTGTTAGAATATATATTTTCTGTCACCATTATATCCTATATTTGATATAGTATCTGCATTATGTTCTTTAAAATAAGAATTTCATCAGGGTAAGTATTTAAGAATGATTTGATAGGTCAGCTTAAGGGAAAAAAGTATATAGTTCTTTCTGAAATTGTCTCATAATTTACAAGTGTTATTTCACAAATTTATTTTTCAAAACTTCACTTTCAGACAGCTTTCTGATAGATAATATTCATTTCAGCACTCTGAAAACTTACAAAAGAATTATGATTTTAGAGCAATTTTGTGATACTTCTAAGTTGAAGGGGCTAAAATTTTTTTTGATAGTCAAATTTATGTTCAATAATGAGTCTAAAAACCTTTTGATAATCATATTGTATATTAATTTTGGATTATTTTGCCCTTTTTTTTTACCCACCTAACTCTTAGTTTTTTATTATATTCTTGTTTTTTGACTCTTCTTTCTCCTTTTACATTTTTCTTCCCACCAAAGCACAGTAACTGTGCTATTTCTTTATGGAATTGGAGTAATTTCCATTGTTTGCCTATTAGAGATAGATTAGTGAAGGGGCCAATAAAATTATGCTAAGAAATTTAATTAGATTCAGCTACAAAACTTTTCAGTGGGAGCAGTAGACCAAATGACCTCTCCCAAGACAAATCTTTCTAAAGACAATCTCTAAAGGTTCAAATCCATAGAGGCAACTAAACTACATCCCTATTAATTCAAAGTATAAGGATTCTAACTAAGCATGCATTCAGGTAAAGGAACTGTAGAAGAAATTAAATTTCCCTGTAGCCTTGATATATTTTGGTCAATCTCAACCCACTTTACAGTTTTAGTCTCTGATAGTCACATGGTATAAGTAATTATTTGCATTTGTGAGCAGTCCTACCTACTGCAAATATTAGACACAAAGTATTAAGAATTTTTTTTACACATTAAAAAGAACCTTATATAACCTATATGTAATAGTTACTCAGTCAATATTTGCTGAATGGAGGAATGCTTTAGGCCATTCAGCTTTCCTCACATTAACAAATTCATGGGCATGATCAATATAGATGGTTCTGTCACTGCTACCTGAGTCATCTTTCCAAATAATTTTTCATTGTACTGCTCTGATCATATTCATTGTCCAGAAATTTACATTACAATGAAACTGGTCTGACCTAAACTATTCCACCTAATTTTTCACTGGGGTTTAGTCCTCAAAATGTTTCTTCCTTCCATTCTAATTATGCTGATTACCCCTGGTTGTATATCCAAGCCACAGGCATTCCTGCCTCTGTGTTCATGTGTGACCTCTTCTGAGCCTAAAATCAGACCCCAGCTTGTAATATCCTCCTGCTCTTTTGCTTTCTCTTTCTCAACTACAGTTGAAATTCTAGCTTATTTTTTCATTTCTTCCATGATGCCTTCCATAAGTACTTCCAGTACATGTCATATTCTTGCATAACTATTAAGTTACCATTGTATCTCAATTTACCTCATTGTATATGATGGCATATTCTTTCCCCCTAAGTTTATTTTTGCTTCCCTCCAGCCAGTAGTTTCTGTTACATGGTTGCCTGCTCTGATGAGTGGGATCCGAATAACACAGGTTCTCAGGACACTAGGTAACACCTTCTAGTGCTGGTGAGAGCTGCGAGATTTGATTGCATTGCAAGACCAAAATGGTCCCACATGGTTCTTTGATTCTCATCAACTAACTTGCTAATGTTCATTTCCAGGATTCAGTTTAAAAGTTATTTCATCAGAGAAGATTCTTTTGACTCACTAACTAGGTCACAGTGCTAATGATCCTTAGTAATTCTCTTCCTTAACACTTGTATTTTAAAAATGATACATTAATTTATTCTGTTCATTCAGCAAATATAAACATATGTTAATCACCTGTTATATCCTGGTAATATTTCAGAGGCTAGAGATATAGTAGTGACAAGACAGGTACAACTCCCCCTGCCATTGTACACTTCCATTCTTGTAGAGGGGATGGACAATAAAAAGCCAACAAAAAAGATAATTAATATTAGAAGATGTAGTAGGATAGGCTAAATTATGTTGTAACAAGGAAGTCCATAATTTCACTGCTTTAATAAAACAATTTCTTATGAAAAAATATGCTGTGCGTCTAGATGACCTGGAATTCTGCTGACAATCTTTTGTCTAGAATTAATCATATTACTTCATTTATATGGGGCTGGGAGGGGAGGTGAATTTTTCTGTGAGAAAGAAGAGGAGTGTTACATTAGGTAAATATCTAAAGTTTTTACTACAGAAAGGTGTTGCTTTGCAAAAAATGTTGAGCAGGATAAGAGGAATTTGTTATATTTAGGAGTGTAGCAATTTAAATAAAGTTGATAGGTCTCATAAGTTAACATTTGAGCAAAGATTTGAAGGAAGTGAAGTAGTGGATTTGTCAACTGAGATAGAAATCTCTATTGCAAAGGTCTATTGCAAACGCCAGTGCAAAGTTCCTGAGGCAAAAATATGCCTGTATAGCTAAGGCAGAATAAAAAGATTTATTTGAGTAACAGCTGTGTGAATAGAAGAAAAAGAATATAAGTTAGAAAATTATTGGTGGAGGTGGCAATCAGCTGACATAGAACCTTCAAAACCATTTTAAGGATACAGTATACACACACACACACACACACACATACACACGGGTGCACACACACATTCCATGACTTTATTGAGGTAGTATACCCTTTTAAAGAATATACTTCATTGTGTTTTTAAAATTACACTCACATAGTGAGGAGTCATTTTCACCCCAGCATCCTCAGCTTGAAGTGGGCTCTGGCCATAAGTGAATGAATGCATGACTATATAAAGAGAAGCTCTGTGCGTCTTCTAGCGATTGAATATAACAGCTATTTTGGTGGGAGGAACCCTCAAGCAGTCATTTCATACATATCTAAGTGCATGGACTTTATAGCTAGATGTCCTGGGTTTTTATCTGCATATTATCTAAAAGCGTTGGGCTTCAGTCTTCTTTGTACTTTAGGGGTACTGGTGCCCATCTCCTGAAAGCCACCTGAGTGTTAAATGAGAATATTTACTGAGCCCATAATATGAAGTTTGGCACATGGAAAGAACTCTCCAATCTCTCTCTTTCTCTCTCTCTTTCTCATCCGCACACAATGCATTTTGAAAGTAATACATAGTCAACATTTTGAATTAGTATGTTAAATCTCTATATTTCATACAGTGCTATTTGTTACCCCAAATGCTATTTTATTTTACATCACTTTCAGTGGGAGAATTAAAACTCTAAGATTTGGAGTCATACATCCGGGGTTTGAACCCTTGATCTACCATTTATCACCTACAGGTCTTGTTCTCACTGAGATTCCATTTCTCATCTGTAAAATGACTATAAAGATGATGATGATAACTGCTTACCTTCTAGACCTAACAGGGTTAAGGGGAGGATAAAACGGCAATGTGTATAATAGTGCTGTTAGTATTATATGAGTCTTTATCTACTTAATGGTATATGTTGAAATATTTAAGTGATATTATTCTTCTTCATAAACTCTTTTATCTTGGGGCGATATCATTAAAGAAGATATTGTACCAGTGAATCCTGAGAAAATAGAAAAAGCACAGAGAAAACTTTTATTGGAAACACAATGTCCAATAATCTGTTAAAATGTCTATAGCAACAAAATAATAAAAATCCAAGACATGACTTTAATGGAGGCAATGGCGTGGAACCCACAGCATTTTTCCTGGGTTTTATTCAATGACATGTCAGACTCATTACGTTTGATTCATTGGGTTGTGGTGTCTGAAGCTGAGGACTGCACTTTTCTGCAACCAATTGTGAAAGAACAAATGATGTTACAAACAGATAGCTCAGCATCTTCCCGCTCGGAAGTACAGATCACTGAGAAAACAGTGTTGGGGCAAGTTGGGAACCATGGTATTCAGGCCTTGAGGCTCACTTATTTGTATCTGAGACATATAGCACATAGTAGGCACTCAATAATAGATATTTGTTGATAAACTTCACTCATTATTTCTTAAATATTTGATCAGGGACTATTGTTCATCATAAGAGAAGTGTGAGAACCGAGAAGGCAATAAAGCAGATCTAATATACTGATATCTGTAGATTATTTTGAAATATGTAAAGAAATCAAAGAAACTGATAGAGGGAGAGAAGCATGGATCTATGGATATAAGATAAAGTAGATATTGCCAAATATTAATTGTGGACTCTAGGTAGTGGTTATATGTGCAGACGCTATGATTTTATAGACTTCTCTTGTTTGAATATCTTTATAATGAAAATTGATAAAAAATGAAACTAGATCTAGAGAGAAATAAACTAGATAGATTCTCTGCTGCTTTAAAAATTGTCATACAAGAAAGCAGTGCCAATAAAATAATGAGTGTTTTGATGTTGTAATTGTTATTTGATTAATGCACCAACTGGAAGGTATACTGCTCTAACAAATTAATCCCTAAATTTTAGTACTCAATCCTAACCAGTTATTTCTCTCTCATGCCCCGTGCAAATTGGCTTGTAGTTCTGATCTAGGACCTGGGCTGAGAAGTTCCTCTGTTTATAGTGTCATTAATCCTAGAAGAAAGGAAAGAAGTCATGGAGAGTTATAAGTTACTTTCAACTACCTAGAAGTCTAGTGTTCCATGTGCTTAAGGATCAGAGGAGGATTTGCCATTGGTTGACACTAATGTCTTTTATATGGAGCCTGAGCATAAAGTAGAGAGCTTAATGTTCATGACTTCTTTACCCTTCTTACTTTTTGGTAACAGGTATAATTGCCTAGCTTGTAAATCCAGAATCTTTATAAAACTCTAAAACACAAGAACTTGAGGAATAAGACACATGTGGACCCATGGTAGAGGTTCAAATGTTGTCTTCCTTACTTATGCTCCAGTGTTCTCAGAATTTATCATAGCTCTAAAATATTCAGCCCCTACTTTATTTTATTTTTTTAAGATTTATTTATTTTTATACAGGAACCGGGGTACAGGCCAGATGCACAGGAGGGTGAGAGGATTCACTGGAGACAGAGTGGGGAACAGAACAGGCAGACTGAAGAAATACACTGCTGCGGGGAGCAGTGGGCGAGACAGGAGAGTTCTGCTGCACCATGTGGGACCTTTGCCTATTGGCCGGGATGGAACCCGCACTGCAGAGGCTGTAGACAGCTTTACAGTGCGGCGCTCAACCACCTGCGCCACCAGGGAGGCCCTCAGCTCTTACTTTATGCCTGAAATTCTCTTCTACCATAAATGAGATAATAGACAAGGATCTTGTCCTCAAGTCATTATAATTCAGAAGCTAATAGGCACAAAATAGAGAACAATTGTTACAGGTGTTTTTGAAGGCTTAGTTGTAGTAGACACTGGATGAAATTGGGTTAAAAAAGACAAATATCATAGCAATAGAAATAATAGAAGTGTTAGTAATAACAGTAGTAGCTGCTAATGCTAATATTGTCCTTACTATGCATCGGGTAATGTTTTGAGTCTTTTATAAACATTACCTTAGGAATGTCCCCATCAACCTTGTGGGGTTAGTGTCATCACTAATGAGCACTTCATGGAGAAGCAGTGACTTAAGTTCTGCCACTGAAGTAGAGTGGTATTGAATAGGAAGGAGGTTGGAAAGAGGCTTTCCAACAACTTGACTAAATACAGCTCAAGGTCTTGGAAGAAAAGTTTGTGTTGGTTATAGTTAGATAATGGGGACCTCAAGAGTCATATGAAGATCAGTTTTCTTTTTCTTTTGGGGCAGATTTTAGTTTGTGAAATATCTATTTCAACTGTTGAAATAGAGTATACAATTTGATAATATAAATCATACCTGCAACAAGAGAAATGGTAGACTGATAGATGAGCAATGAAACAATGGTGTGGAAAAGTCCAGTTTTGTATGACTTTTATTAATAATGGAGAGTAGAACAGCAATGAAGTCCATCAAAATTTACCTTTTTATGAGAAATTATGCCAACTATAAAATTTAGAGGGCAAAATATCTGAGACAGCCCTCACTTTTGACACCTGGTGCAAGTTTGGGAGGTACCTAAAACCACTCTTCAGTTCAACAAATTGTTCGACAGAATTCACTGAGATCAGTCAAAGAAAGGGCAGAGCCCAGAAGAGTTCCAGACTGGAGCTACTGTTGTCTTCTACATATGGAGTCTGGACACATTACTCTCTTGGAATTAATGTGTGACTGTACCTATGTAGGGTTGTTACCAACTAGGGAAATTCACTGAAACCTCAGTGTTCAGATTTTTATTGGGATTTCATTTGGTAGGGAGGGCTGATTGATTGCTCATGTGGTTGAGCTCAGCTTCTAGTCAATTGGGTAACTTCCCCCTACCCCCACCCCCATTCAAGGATACTTCTTTGGTCTTTCTGGCATGGGCAGTCCCTGCCCTATGACTATATGAGCGTGGCCAGTCTCCTCCTCCTTCACTCCTTCCTCAAATCATACTGTTGGACTATGGCCCAGTACTCAGGCAAACCAAGACACTATTAGATATAAATATCCCAAAGACCCAGAGATCACCTCCCAGTTGCTTAGGGCAGACTACACCTTCTTTTTCATTTAAACTGAATTCTATGCTATATACTCTGAAAATAACATATTGTTGGTTAATATTTACTGTGTCTCAAACAACTGTAAAATAGAAAAGAATCTGCCCCAAATCAGAGGCTGCGGGTAGCTTCACAGTGCTGTGCTTAACCCCTTGTGCCACCAGGGAGGCCCACATGCTACTTACTAGTAAAATCATCTGGTATTTGTCTTTCTCCTTTTGATTTATTTCACTTGACATAATCCCTTCCAGTTTTATCCTTGTTGTCTCAAATGGCAATATATCATTTTTTTTTTTTAATAACTGAGTAGTATCCCATTGTGTATATCTGCCACATGTTCTGAATCCACTCATTTGTCATTGGGCACTTAGGTTGTTCCCATAATTTGTCTGGTGCTGCAATAGAAATAGGAGTATGTTTATCCCTTCAAATTGTTTTTGTTTTCTTTGAGTATGAACTGAGGAGTGGCAATGCTGGATCATGTATTTTCAATATTTTGGGGAGAGTCCATAATGTTTTTAATAGGAGCTGAATTTTAGATCTCCACCAATAACATACAAGGTTTCCTTTTTCTCTACATTCACCAAAAAAAAAAATTTTTTATATTGACCATTCTTATAGGTATCAGGTGGTATCTCATTGTGGTTTTGATTCACATTTACTTAATGATAAGTAATGCTCTCTGAGTTATTTTACTTTAGTATGAAGAATATTTTTGTATTTTTAATAGTGCCAACTTGCTGAGTATAATTTCTATTTACAGTCATCTGGAAATGTCTTCATTTCATCTTTACTTCTTGAAGGATATTTTCACTGGAGATAGAATTTTAATTTGGCAGGATTTTCCTTTACCATCTTAAAGTTATCATTGTCTTCTTGTTTCTATTGAAAATTTATAACAAATCTTTTTTTTTTTTATTTTAATGTACTGTGTTGTTTTTTCTCTGACTTAATATTTTTCTTCCTTAATATTTTGGTTATTTTCAATTATACTATGATATGACTAAGTATGCTGTTCTTTATACTTATCCCATTTAAGGTTTCTGACACATCTGAAACCTCTTGGTTTGATATTTTCACCAATATTTCAAAAATTTCAGTCATCTCTATAAATATTACTTTTTTCCTACTTTCTGTCTCACTGGGACTCAGTTACATATGTGTTGCAACATTTACCTCTGTTCTGTATGTCTTTTACTATCTCTTCTATTTTCTCCATTGCTTTTTTTTTTCAAGCTGTGTTTAAATTTGAACACTTTTTATTAACTTGTCTTTGAGTTCACTAATCCTGTCTTCTGCTTTGTGAAACTTTCTGTTAATATGTCTAATGAATTTCTACCTCTTAAGAAACTATATTTTATTTCTCAGTTTCAGAATGTATTCAGATTCTCTTAATAGATTCTAATTATGTTGAAATTGTCTTTTCATTTTGCTCATCTTTTCTGTTTATAATATTTTAAAGGTTTCCTTATAACTCTTTGTGTATCACTTGTAGGTCTGCTTCTAATGTTTATTTTTCTGTTGATTATCAAATTCTTTACCTTTTCCTATCTCATGGATTTTTTTTATTATGTACAGAATATTGTGTTTAAAAGAATGATAAATGATAGTTGATTTTATTGCCCCTCAAGAGGGTAATGAATGAATAAGATCATTCTAATCAGGTCTGCCTCTAACTTTCAATTATACTTTATTTTCCTTTGGTTCCAAATGTCTCAAGGACAAAAACCTATTGAAAGTTTGTTGGAAGTTCCTCTTTCTAGTTAGAAGTTTATTTTGTAAGCAATAGATATTGTAGGTGATTTACTTTGCCTTTTCATCCCAGCCTTCCTGCCTCCCATTGTAACCCAAGAATCAGCAACTTTCTCACTGGGAAAACTGAAACAAGGTTTTGAGCTCCTCCAGACTCCAATTCATTTGGTGTCATTAAAATTATACTTGTTTCCCTTTCTCATAAGACACTCCTATAATAAGACCAACTTGTAATCATTTCTTAATTTTATCAATTCCCCCAATGTAGAGAATAGTCATCAATATCAAATCATCTAAGAATGATTGTCACATTAAATTCATCTAGTTCTCTTTGCTTCAAGAGTATCCAATATCTCTTAAATATAATTTTTGCAGTGGGATAAAAGATGGTCTGCTTTTATCTATGTTTTGCTCAGCTGACTATTGTAGTGGACTTCTACCTGCTACATCCTACTTAGATATAGAAATTAGAAAAACATATATAGAGGAAACAAGAGACTTAAAGGGTAATTTTTACCTTGCTAGACTGCTTTGGGTTATATTCCCATACCGAGGGGTTTGTTGTTTTCAAATTTTAGAGATGTTTTAGTAAAATTTTGAGAAGAAATGCCTCATTTAAACATTCAGTCTCAGTTTATATGTATATATATATATATATATATTTAGAGGGTGGTCAGGTATGCTTTGATATATTATACAAAACTACGAGAGTAAATCATAAAGGAAGGTGAAAAATTGTAACAGAAAGCACCTTATAAATTATAAAGCATCATAAAGATTGTGTCATAATTATGTTTGACCCGTAAATCAGGTACTGCATTTTCTTTGTTTCTTTTTTTTCAAATTACCACTACAAATATACTTCACTGGACTGAGATTAGCTATATTTTGATTGAGGCTGTAGAACTTCAGAAAAATCATCAGAGTTTTCCTAAATATGTGTCAAGTACATCTCACAGCCTCCCTCAAGACTTTCATGTGTTTTATAAATGATCAAAGTAGAATTTATATTAACATTACGTCTTAGGCAACAACTTAGATTTACATTACCGAGAGTGATAAAATTCTCCTAACTTTGCTAGAACATTGATTGCCTGGGGAGAGCAAATTGACTCTGACAAAGTTTTGATTGCAATACAAATATACAAACATTTCTTGAGAACGTGTCTGATTCCTCCACTGTTCTGGGCTTCTTAGCTGTTCAGACACTCTTAAGTAAACCCTGAGCCATTATTTTAGCCTATTTCTGCTTCTGCAACAGCTACTTTTCCAAATATTTTTTTCTCTGTCTCATAAACAATAAACAATAGCTTTATCACATTTGGTTGTTCCATTTAGCCAAACGGTTTTTGTATTTTTCAAATAAAATAAGTTGAAACTTTTAACAATTTGTCTGCAATGTCCATTTATAGGGCTTGTTAATGTTATCCGCTTAACTTTTTCTCTCAATCATTTTTGGATATTTTCTGCTTTGTATACTCACTTCCCTCAGAGTATGTGTGTGCAGTATAGAGGCTGATAAATTCTTAATAATTCAGCTGAATAAAAAACAACAATCCCTTGTATTTTGAGTAGAGAATCATAGGATCCACTGTTCTGTCCCTTATTATTATCTCATTCTGTCCTCACAAGAGTTCCTTATAAAAATTGGGTAGGAATGCAAATACACTTTTAAATAGGAACTATTTACTTATTAAAGATTAAAATGAAAAAAAATCTGAAGAAAGAGTTTTTCATGTTAATTGGCCAACCTACCTGGTTTAAACCCTCTAATATTGACTTTTATAAATTCTAAAATGCAAGAATCTGGTGTAAAGGCTATTTGACTTTTTGTGCTCAATTCAATAAGTGGCCGTAGCTAAGTATATTTGAAATTTTGAAAAGGAAAGTAGTAATTTCAAGAAATCATTTGATTATTTCATGAGCATGAGTGGAGTTAGGTAATGCAATTATAAGATGGCCCATCATTTCTACTAATAGTTCTATTTCTCAACACACTCCCAAGAAATAGTCTAAGTCCAACAGTTTCATGCTATACAAATGTTAGCATTGAAACAAATTTCCTAGTTCACTGTTCATCCATTGTTGTCTCTAAGCTATTTTTATTTAAACATTCTAGATCCTTTATTGCATTGGTAATTAATATCTATATGGCACTTTTCATTTTTATTGTGTTTTAGTTTGTATTTCTCAGTTAATCTCTTAGCAATTCTGCATAATACGTATTATTCTTTCTGCTTTATGACAAAGAAACCCTAAACTTATGGGGAATAGTGACTCATCTAAGATGACATGTTAGAAGAGAATTCAGAATTCAAACTTGGGTAAATGTTTCATAGGAACACAAAATTATATTCTGCAATTGAATAAAATTGTAGACTACTCATCTGCAATTGTCAGTTAGATCTAGTTGTTTTGTAGGTTGTTCAAATCTTTGATATCCTCACTGACTTGTCTGCTTGTTAATTCAGTACTGAACAAAGTGTGTTAAATTCTTCAACGATTACTGAAAATTCATCTGTTTCTTTTAGCTCTGAGAACTTTTCTGCTTTATGTATTTTGGGGCTATAATATCAGCTGTAAGTTTAGGATTATTGTGTCTTCATGATGAATTGACTCTCTAGTAATACTCTTCCCTTCGATTCTATTAAATTTGATAACATATTTGGCAATTTGTATTACACTGTTGTTCTCCAGAGACAATTGGTATGGTATAGACCTTCTCCAAATGGCAGAACAAACCAACTTTTGAATATATATGAATGAGCAATTTGCAGCAAATTATAAATTCCAGTCAAATTTCTCCTGGCTTCTAACACACTAATTGCTGACTTTCAACACACACCAGTTGAGAATACAAACTCATTCGAAAAGCCAGGTCATAATTAGAAAGTTAATTAGCTCACCCTCAGAATCAAATAATGCATACCAAAGCCATATATAAATTACAACTGTACTATCCTTTGGTTTGAACTACTCATCCCCATGATTTATGTATTAAGGTGGATAATTGAACATGTAAGAATGGTGAAGTCATCTTAATTGTCATTTTACCTTCATAGAGCCAAGCCCCCCCCCCCATAGGGCACCATTGTAGGCACCCATCTTTGAAACAGCAACCATCATGTATTTAGAGGCAAACATCTCTTGTAGATGCACTAAGGAATGTACTGAGCATTTGCAGTAGTTGGGATTGGACCACTTTTGAGTGCCAAGTCATTTGTGAAGATTGGAAAAGTGGTTGTGGAGAGTACTATCTGGGTACTAAGAGTTTGGGCTATTTTTTTATTGCTGTAAATTCTCCTTACAAACTTTGGATGGTGTTCCCAACCTGCCTAATACTCATACAACTGCCTAAATAGATAACAAAGAAACTTAGCTCTGGACACCTCTAACTAGTAGACCAGAAGACACCAAAGTTTTATTTGGTACAATTTCAAGTCAATTGTTTTAATCAGGCATCACTGGTCATTGAGAATGTTGGAAAAGCTGACAATGTCTTTTTTTTCCCTGATTTGTTCAAAGACTAATGTCTTACATTGACTTTATTTTTTTTAAAGAGTTATTTTTATTTATTTATTTATACAAGCACTGGGTACAGTCAGAAGTGCGGGAGGGTGAGAGAATTCACCAGAGCCAGAGTGGGGGAGCAGAACAGGCAGAAGGACCGAAGTACACTGCTGAGGGGAACAGCGGGTGGCAGGAGAGGTCTGCTCACCATGTGGGACCCTCCTCCGGTGGCCAGCGAGCAGCCGGGGATCGAACCGACGCTCCAGAGGTTGCAGGCAGCTTCACAACCCAGCGCTCAACCGCTGCGCCAACGGGGAGGCCCATAGATTGACTTTATTTAGAATTTTCAATTTCTATATTACTTCTCCAGTTACATAGTTAACAAGTCACACATCATAAATCGTAGCTCTTGAGAGAAATTAAAAGCAGTACTTATGCACAGAAATCTTAGGGAACCCTAGCCTAGATGATCATGGGGTGGAAAAACTGGTTGAACTGTATTGTCCTAATATAAAAGGTACCACCTCTCCTTGAAAATGTTCAGTGAATGCTAAATTCCCAATTTCACTATTACTATTTCCACTCTGAGAATTTTTTTTAGCACTTCTAGCATTATTGATGGGACTGTCCTTAAACCTGTAATCTTTATTAAAAAGCAGTTGATGGAAAGCTTTATTGGGAGAATGAAATCTCCATTTAATCTATCCTGTTTCTAAAAATTTGAAAGGTGTGTTCCAAAATATATAATGAATGGGGCAGTTAATTTAGCATTTCATCTAAGAGCAAAAATCAAAGGTAATAAAGATCCAAATTGTTCAAAACCTACAGAATCTAGAAATGAAAATAAATCTCCTTTATGCATTCATTTGCATTCTTACCAGCTTATGGGAATCTTATGGGAATTTTTATATATGATCATGTTGGGAAATAGAAACATAGAGCTTGTCCTCCTTCCTCATATGCATGCTGTTTCCATGTGGTGGATCAAAGGGAATGATTTGGGTTTCTAAAGAGTCAATTTCCACAATGATTTCAGGAGAAATTCCCAGGTCAGACTCCAGGGGCTATGGTTCTGTCAGAGACATGAAACTCTGTAATATTTCACCATCTATTGTAAATTTCTGAAACTATCTTGAGAGTGGACATTTTCCCACAGTAACCTGCTTTTCTGGTGTTTTGGGACTGTTGAGTAATACACAGCACTGGTTATTAAGCTATTAATATATTCCAGTAATTCCCCCCCACAATCATACTCATTTAGCCACATTTTAAGAGAATTACCCATTCACAGAATATTGACATTAAGCAAAAGTGAATCTCTCTGTTTGTCTTTATGTCAACCTTCTGTTCCCAGTAATTTTTAGTTTCCTTTTCACTTTATGGAACCTGCGTAAGTCAAACCCCATTCAGGGTCAAACCAATTCGAAATCTTCTTTCACACATTATGTTTTTGTTTATATATCTTAGCAACTTCTGGATTCTGCATTTTTTAGCAATTACTCTTAATATAAATAATTTTGACCTAATTGTATTTTAATGTTTATCCAGTATTTGTCACCTCATTCATTCATTTTTTATATTCATTATACATTCAATTTTTGTTAGGCACCTACTGTGTGTTAGGCATTGTTTTATGTATTGTTACAAGACACAAAGCCAGTTTTCCACAGCATCCTATTAATAGACTCAACTAAACATCTCTTGGATCCAGCCACACTCGTCTCCTAAGTCATCACCATTGTCTGGGTATTGTTCCTACTAAAATACTATCATGACCTCTAAGCTGATCCCTGAACATCCATTATGGTTCTTGGCTAACTGTCCTCCACACCGAGCACAAGATGAACTTACAATTCAGTTCTGATTTTGTTGCCATTATTCTAAAACAAAAACAAAAGAGTCTTAAAAACAGAGCTGTAAAGACATGTGTGATTTGTCCTTGCCTATCACTTCAACTCCCTGTGTCTTACTCTTCCTGTCTCTCCGTGTCTGGCCAATCTTTCCTGCATGCACCCTTTTCTACAGGACTTTTGAACTTACTGATCTAACTCCTTCAAAGATCTTGCCATCATCTTCCCACCTATCAACTCAGAACTCAGCTCCGCTGTCACAACCTCAGGGAAGTCTAAAATGTCCTTGGTCAGGCCAAATCCCCATTTCTAAGCTCTCCTAGCACTCAGTCATTCTCTGTTTTGAACTCACAAAATTCCTATTCTACATTTGTTTTCACGATCATTTGAAAGTTAATATGTTTCTCCCATAGGGCAGGGACTAGATTTAACTATTCTCTACTGGTACTTCCAGTGCCTGGCACAATGCTTGGCACAGAGTAGATATTGCACATAGACCGACTGTTACCTCACAAGAGATAGACTCTTCAGGTGGTTCTTAATGTTGAGTGTAAGAATTCAAGCTGGGCAGGTAGGCGTGGTCCTCAGGAGCCACACAAATCTGACTTTGCATGTAAACTTTTTTTTTGATTATTGAGTTTTTGTGATTAAGGAAGAACCCTCAACTTTCATCAGATTTTTTTAAAAAAGAGTGACTTAAAAAGTTGCATAAGTGTTTGAGGGCACCTTTGAAATTATATTTTGTTTGTGTTATCACCTTTGAAGATTGAGTTACTTAAAATGCCTTTATTTCATCAGTAACATGGCATGGTATTTGGAAGGGCCCAGAAGGACTGTGCTCAGTGATAACATTAAGCAAATCCACAAATATCAGTAATTGTGGTGAAATTGAATGAGGCCTCAACTTGAATTTGCTGCCCTGAATTCCTTTCTTTAAAGAGCAGAGACCTGGTCACAAACAGTTGCAGATTAAATTGCAGTGAGAGGACAGTAGGTGTAGGCTTATTGCTGAGACTCAGTGGTCCAGTGGGGATCCAGGGCTGCCAGGGGGCTTAATGCAGAATGACAGATTGATGCTTCAAGTGGATTTTTTTCTTCACACAAACAAGTCTCTAATTAAAGCATTCTATGTTTATATAGTTGTCACATCCAATAATTTAAAATTATCCTAATTTAAAACAGCATTTAAGAAACTCTAATTAGACTGTTAATATTATGAATTTTCAAGTACTCATGTTCTCTTTCCCTGATTAAAATAAAGAGAAAAAAATTCCCCCACATCATCCAGCCGGCACCTGATTCAAGAGGTGATAGTTAGGTAAGCATCTGGTATAGAGATTCTGCAAATGGAAAGGGACGCTTACATTCCTTACTCTATTTCTCATTCAAGTCAGGGAGTAAATTACTAATTTTCTCAATTAGTTTTACTTATGTCATGAAATATGAGAAGAGGTTAGCTTTGGGAGATTCACAAATGTAAGTAGTTTCCCAAGAGTTACTGAATTTAAAATCTTGTCCCTCTATATAGAAAAAAGCAGAGAGAATAGTAAGCAACGCCCCCCAACCCCCCCCCCAAAAAAAAAACCCAGGGTAAATTTGTTTCAATATTATGTTTAAAATGAAAGTTGGAATAATTTTTGTATGTAGGGAGAGAAGGTCATTTTTTTTTTTTTGATTACAGCATCCAAAAGAAATGCAGATAGCAGTCAGTTTAATTTCCATCACTTTGACTACAAAGTTGTGCTAATTAAAGATGCCTGAAGCTTTCCAAGTTCAGAATGATTCTGTTAGTACTTTTTCTTCAATTATTCTGAAGCATTAAATGTGAAAATAAATCTGTTAGATAACCACAGGGCTGGAAAAACAAGAGCTGGTAGAAAGAGCCAGCAGCCAACCACAACAAAGCACAGTAGTTGTGCTAGTGTCACCTTCCCGAAACCACGTGGCTCGTGTTTCTGCAGGAAAGGCTTTTATGTGGGAAGTAAAAGGATAGCCTTCCCTTCCCCTACTGCCTAGCAGTTTTATTTCTCAGAGTATACTCGAGGCATGTGCCTGTGCAAGATAGTTGACGTCTGATTGCAGTGAAACTCCAGCCATGACCCAATTAATTCATGACCATCAATTAGAATATCCAGCGTTAAAAAGGCCTGACACTTAATGAGATCTCCGTTTTTAATCTAGGAGTTCCTAGATTAAAGAGTGATTTTATATTTCTAAGAAAATGAAATTTTTAAACCAGTCTTTTTATTTTTTTCTTAGTTTTATTGAATAATGTTACTATCTGATTATTTTTTTCAATTCAGGCTAATCTATATATTACTTTTGGTATTATTTCTTGGGCATTTGAAAAAAAAAAAAAGTAAAGTTATTCATATTAGCCCACTACATATATTTGACCATCCATGGTTTTAGCAATGTAACTGGGGGGTCTGGTGACATTGTTTTTGATAAGAGGTGAAGACTAATTCCAAAATGGCTTTGCTTTGGGAGCCATAACCCTTAGAATAGACCTGTCCTAATACATCTTACCAAGTCGGTTACCCTACTCCCCACTGGCCTTGCTTCTTCCAAAGCTCTGTCTACTACTATCCCACCATATTAATCTATAGTGTTCAAAATTCTTATCATTAATTGAACTATCAAACTTATTTGTGTACTTATTGTCAGTCTCTCCACTGAAATGTAAGTGTATACCATGAGACCAGCGTACATAATCTACTCCATTTATTCCTAGTGCTCAAATCCATGGAACACAAGATAAATGGATGTAGGACTAGTGGAGAGTAGATAGAGGCAACTTCTTGTGCTCACACGGGCCCTCAGCTGGTACCAGGGTGCTGAGATCTCTCCCCGGGCAACGGAGGCCATTGATTCCCTATGATTTTCATCTGGAGGGTGGACTTCCCTAGCAGGGTACAGGATGTTTTCTACATCCATGTTTTCTACACTTGCCTGAGGGCAAGTGAGAACTTTCTTAAGGAGTTTGTTCTAAAGGGGAAGAATGATATCCACTATCAACCCATGAATCCTTGACAAGTGGCCTGCTGTCATCTGTGCCTATATCTTTGTTCTCCGTGCTGAGCTCTCTGTGTATCCAAGTGCAGGAATAGTTGTTGGTATCATATAATCAGAAACATAGTTATGACAGGGAACATTCCATACCTGTCTTTGATTACTTGGGTTAGCTTAACCTCAATTAAGGAAATGGAGCATTCACCTGATGAATTCAAGGTAGGCAGATGGAGCTGACACAGCTGTCTGGGATGCCAGGTGGAGGGAGGGAGTTTAGGCCCAAGTGAGAACATCTTTTTGGTTAGCAAATGTGCCATCTGCTCTGCTATGATAGTGTTTCAAAGGAGGCACTTTAACTCTTTCAGGGAACATATTTCCAGGACAGCTATTGGTATTCAAGGCACCTGGACTGTGAACAGATTTAAAAGGAGCAGTTTACTCTCTTTCCACTGACGAGAGCAGGAGAAGAACATGGGCAGTGTGCGCATATGGAATGTTATCCAGGCCCACTCGATGCCTGCAAAGAGGCCAATGAATTTGTCTCATTGTCAGATGGAAGCTAAGGCAGCTAAGCCAAAGATGTGGTCTATTGGATGTAAAACAGGATGCTGGGGAGGGAAGGAATATTAAACAGGTGGTTTCAGTTAACTAGGGAGAATCTTAATGAACACATTGGTAGTCCAGTTTTCCTTCTGCTCTGGTGCTGTTCAGCCATTTGAAGTGAAAATTTCCACCTCAATGGCTAGATTAACACAAGTTTATTTAGCCAATCCATTTTGCTTTTTTTTTTTTATCACCAGCTATTTCATTCAACTGAGTATTTTAAGTATTGTGTTAGATACTATTATGGCTACAAAGCCACTGTAGGGTAAATGAGTTGAAAACCAGGCTTTTTTATTCCCTCTCTCCACTAGCCTCGATGGCTGGCACGTGTGGTCTTGCATGCTTGCCATGATTATGGACACCTGGGCCCAAGGAACATGGGCGTGCGCACTTGTAAATGTGCACACCTGAGCCTGGAAGGGAGGGATAAAAAGCGGCGTCACTCTGGGCACTGGTGAAGACGCCAGTGCTAAGAGACAGAGGAAGGAGCTTCTGCACAGAAAGGAATGCCTCTGCCTGGGTAAGCTGCCCTTCCCCAGGGAGGGTGGAGTGGACTGTCCCTCTCATTGTGATTTCAGCCTTGACCTTCATGTACCCAATCCTTCTCATTGCTGTGCTAGCTTACTGGTGGCTGCGCGAACCGAGGGTGAGCCTGCCCGGCCTGGGGTGGGTACCTGACAGACATATGAGATCAAGTTCCTGTTTATCATATAGCTAGCCTTGTGGAAAAATCAGACACATGCATAAGCAATTCCAACACATAGTCACATTTTGGCAAGTTTTGTGAGTGTTCTTTCTCTTTGTGTGCTTTGGGCTTGTCTGATCTGGGCTAGAGAGTTAGGAGTAAACTCCATCCTCTGATTTGACGTATTCCTGACATTTATATTAATTTCTTTAAGAAATTTCAATTTATGCAGCCCTCAAATTCCCTTCTTTAAGACCTAGAATAGAAAATAGGTAAGTTTTCTGGGGAAAGGAAAAATCTGGTTTTATTTTGATTTCTAATAAGCCGTTTTATTGGAAAACCCTGCTGACTGACATCACCAAAGTCACCTGTAGCAGCAATGACCAAAGGATAATTTCTGTCCAATCTACTTCCTTTTCCTCAGGCTCTCTCTTACCATCTTGCATAAGAAGTAAGTCTACAAAACAACATCAAGGACATTCTCCATTCAAAAATTGTTTCTTCAGCATCAAGGACAATCAACACAAGGCCATATGCCCAGACCTAAGTGTCCACCCCAAAGTCGGAAGACTGAATCCTTCCTTCCTAGCCCAGTGACATCCTTTTCAACTTTTACAATTCAGTCCTACTTTCATCTAGAAGAAATCTATTTTTTTTTAAATATTTTTTGCATAGAAGAACTGGGGTGTAGGCCAGAGACAGAGTGGGGATCAGAACAGGCCCTCCCCTCTCTGAGGGGAGCAGTGGGCTCCCTCAAAGAAAGATGAGGTCTGCTGCGCCATATGTGGGTTGGCTCCCTGGCTGGGGATTGATCTCAAGTGGTAGCTGTGGTAGTGTGGAGACTTAACCCCTAGGCCACCATGGAGGCCCTAGAACAAGCCTATGTTTCCAGCAGTCTCTGTTATTTACGTTCATAATCCTGGCCTGTTATGGCTGTTTGTTTCCTGCTTTGGCTTGTGTTTCCATCCTTTCAACCAACTCTCTCAAGAGTGAGAAGGAAGATTTGGTCTTCCTTTTGGACCTTCAAGCATCTGGGGAATGACTTGTCATTGAGCAATTGAATGACCTTGGTGTATCTGATTTGCAAGCTTAGGAATTTAATTTTGCTTTAGTTACGCTATGACTTCATAGAGCTCATCCCTGTCCACTCCATGGAAAGACCAGCTTCTGCTCACACACAGAGTTTGGGTACAATGAGCTTGATCTGAAAATTGTTCTGAGATCTTAAGGAGAAATAGGACAGAGACACTTATGGCCATTTCCAGAAAGTAATTAACACTGGGGAAAAAAAATCCTGTCTTACATCTTTCTTATATATTTGCACCACTTTGTGTGCCTTTCTAATTTGTTCTGCCATTTTTGTCTCTCTGCCCACCTTCCTGCCTGTGTTTATGATATTAGGCAACTATGTCACATTTGTCTTTATTTAAATTGTGGTAACATTGGTTTATAATACTATATGAGGTATAGGATCATACCCTTCAGTGTTAACCACAATGTACCCACCATCAAGGCACCTGGGGTCTCCATCAGAGTCTTCTGCACCCCTTCTCCACTTTCCTCCCCCCCCCCTTCCACTCTGGTAATCTCAACCCTACAGCAGATTTGTAGGCTTTGTTATTGGTTTGGTTTTATCTAACTTTTTTTTTTTTTTTTTTACCCTCTTTATCCCACATATAAGTTACACCATCTGGTATTTTCTTTCTCCTTCTGCCTTATTTCACTAGCATAATCCCAGTTCCATCCACATTTATCTTTTTTTTTTTTTAATTATCTTAGTAGTGTGCATGTATAGCACTTCTTCCTGATCCACTTGCCTGTCTTTGGGAACTAAGGTTGATCCTATAACTTAACTACTGTAAATAATGCTGCAAGAAACACAGGAGTGCATGTCCCTTTGAATCAGTATTTTTGCATTATTTGGGTAGACGCCAAAGAATGGAATTGCTGGATCATATAGTAGATCTATTTTTAATATTCTGAGAAACCTCCATATTGTTTTCCTTTTGGACTGGCCTAGTTTACATTCCTACCAACAGTGTACAATCTTCACCAACCTTGTTGTTTCTGGACTTTTTGCTATGCATCATTCTCATGACTTTGAGATGATATCTCATTGTGGTTTTGATTTGCATTTCCTTGATAATAAATGATGATTAACATTTTTTTTTAAAATGTGGTTATTGGTCAGCTATATTATATCTTCTTTTGAGAAATGCCTATTTCCTTCTTCTGCCCATTTTTTGGATTGGGTTACTTGTTTTCTTTTTGTTGAGCTGTATGTGTTTTTTGTAAATCTTAGCTATCCACCCCTTTATGAGAGATACAGTATGCACATATTTTTTTCCCATTCAGTAAGGTGTCTTTTTGTTTTTATGATACAAATGTTTATATTTGCTTTTGTTTTCTTGCTGTTGGTGACAAATCCATGAAGACATCACAAAAGACGAATAGGCTGGAGGCACAAATTTGAAAGAGGGACATAGAGAACTGCTTCTTAGAAGGACTAACTAATATAAATTCAGAAAAGGGAGCTTGAAGTCAGTTAGTCCTCGTGTTATTTCTGGGCAAACAGATGATTATGCTGGGAAGAAGACATGGGATAACCATCCAGAAGATGTATGGGTTAGGAGAGGTAAAATACAGAAGGGAGGAGCTGTCTTGGGACTGTGGCATGGTTCATATCAATCTCTCATTTTGTCTCTTGGTCCACAAAGTCATGAGCACAACAGATATGAAATGACCAAAGAATAGAGAGTTTTTAAGAATTTCTTCAGGTGAATGAGTTGGTTTTTATTAGATGCCATGAACAAACTTTCAACCAATACTTTGGGAAAGCAAAATTTTTGGAGATGATCACCTAAACTGCAGTCACAGCCAGCTCTACTATGGCCTGTGTCCAAAATCCAAACATAGTCCCAAGGAATTGTTAATAAAGATGTCTAACTGACCTCATGTCCACTTTGGTCTTCTTTGTTTACATAACTCATTACTTATGGCTGATTTTGTCTATTAATACTCAGAACTGCCCCTGTACTCCAGAGGCTAAAAGCCTGGAAATTAAATTTTTCAAACTCGTAGCCAGGAGGGCTCCACTTAAATTCTGGAAATGAGAGTCACTTTGATGAGGCCTGAAAGGCACATGGAAGGAACAAGCCATTCTCCAGCCTCAGCTGTGGAAAGGTGTGTGGGTGTCAGCAAATGTCAGATGTGGGGTTTTGTGAGTGGTTTCTGGGGATCTTCTGAGGTTATTTCAGTACTGCAGGCAGTTGAAAGTCATCATTGGCAGCTTCCAGCTAACTCTAGGCATCATCCCAAAGACCAACTACTGGAGCTGCAGGCTGCTAAAATCACTGCCAACAGCTACCTCTGATTTTGGACTATCCTGATTTTCTGGAAGTGAGCAGTCCTCCTGACCACTGTTTCCAATATTTATGTAGGCCTCTAATTTCCTGTATTTACTCTCTTCTTAATTGAGATAATTAGGGTGACTTTTGTTTTTCTGACCAAATCCTCATTGAATCATTTGATTACCTGGTGTCACAACCAGGAGAGTTAACTATTTATGGAAAGACCAAGAAAGATTGTGCAAAAATCTAATGTTGAAAATTATCATCCTTTGACTCTGAATATTGTGAAGCTATCGCTGTCTCTTTTACTGAAAGAGTGAAAGTATTCATCAAATCCAACCCACTCTGAGAGGCCTTGAGGGCGATGATCTGTTTCATCCCACAATTAGAAGATTAAGGCTCTTTAGAAGAAGGTGGTATTCTGTTACTTGTCTGGATGGGAAGAACTTATGTATGTCTATTGAATTCTAATGGTAAAGCAAGAGGAAAGATGGCCATTGACCAAAATTACAAATGAAGGAAAAAAAGTGTTCTGACTTTGGGAATTTGCTCCAACCGTTTAGAAATGTGGAGCTTTCTGGCTTCTCTTTGCTGAATTTTGAATGTCATGAACATGCTGTTGCTGATCTTAGGTATTTCTACAGTGTTTTAGTCAGAATAGGTTAGGCTGTGTTGTGGTAACAAGCAAGTCCAAAATCTTAAGAATTTAACAATAACATTTTTTATAATGGCTCTTGGTCCACTTCTGCCTGGGTAGCTTTCTGAGCCTGTGTTCCTTCAAGAAATTGTGGGGGGACCTAATCCTTGCCATGGTGTGATGATTACATAGAAAGTATGAGAGAGGCTCAGGGTCATCCGGGGGTTTATTTCAGGCCAAGATGTGGCAAATATCATTGCAACCTTACATTGGCTAGATCCCAGTCATGAGGTCCTCATTGAAACCTAAGAGAGGCTTTGAAGTGTGGTCTTCCTTGGTGTAAGTAGTAAGCATCTGACTAGAATTGGCTAGATTATGCCAGAGTCATCCCTTCCATGTTCAATTTGCTTTCTACCTCTCAAATCTGACCATACATCAACACTTTTGTTTTCCAAATTGTTGGCTAGTTTTATCTTTCACTTGTGTAGTTTTATCTAGATCAACTGCATGCACACTGATTTTTCTTATTTGAATGATATCAGAATGAACATAGACAGTGTATTTATGTGTTTAATCACACTCATTATAACAATCAGCGACATGGGCTCTTGGAACACCTTAACTATATTGGGAGAATAGGAAGTCTGAAGCATGCCTCCTTGAAGCATTTCCTTACTCCATCCTTATCAGTTCCCTTTGACTCTTCAGAACAACTAGCATCAGTTGTCCATACCACAACTTTACAAACTTCAGTGAGATTCAGAATTACCTAAAGGCTAATTAAAAGAATTGTTGGGCCCCACCCTAGTGTTTCAGATTCAGTTTGGTCTTAGGCAGGTTCTGAGAATTTGCATTTCTACTAAATTTCCAAGTGATGCTGACAATTTTGGTCTTGGGACCACCCTTTGGGAACCACTAGTGTACATCCAAAAAATATTTTAGCATGAGATTTTATGTCATCTTGAATTATTTGCTGTTTTATTCACATTTAAATCAGTACATTTTCAGGTCCTACTATGACTAAGACCTTTTTTCACATGACATTGGTGTTCATTAGTTATATATATATATATATATATATATATATAAATTTTATTTATTTATTGTTAAAGATTATTTATACAAGAACCGGGTTATAGGCCAGAAGTGCGGTAGGGTGAGAGGATCCATCAGAGACAGAGTGGGGAACAGAACAGGCAGACTGAAGAAATACACTGCTGAGGGGAGCAGCGGGTGTGACAGGAGAGGTCTGCCCCGCCACGTGGGACCCTCATCGGCTGGCCAGGATCAAACCAGCACTGCAGAGGTTGCGGATAGCTTCACAGTGTGGCGCTCAACAGCCTGCACCACTAGGGGACTCCCCATTAGTTATATTTTAAGGATATGTTTTTGTTTAATTTTTTTGTATCCATTATCATGTTAGCAGGTAATCAGGTAATACTTATTAATTGATTGGTGTGATCCAAAACAATTTATTTCTGTCTCATCATTACTTATTTTTTTCTTCCCAAATTATGCTCATCGAGTTAAAGTGGGTTTAATCTTTGTATTTGCTTTGGGGGTTATAGGTTCAAACCTCTACAAATATATATTTTCACACCCTTCCCACCTCCAGGACCCCAACAATCCTCCACCATGTTCCATTGGGCCACTTCCCTCCCCTTCTCCTAAGCCATCACCCACCCTTCTGGTTGTCTGTTTTTTTCAGTCAGATGTTAATGTCTCATCATCACTAAAAACAATGAATGATTATCAGAATGGACAAGACCATGTGAGAACATGGTGATTGAGATTATGGAAACACTGTGATGTAGTCATTTGACCTCTCAGATTGTCTTGTGGAAACAGATAGTCTTATCTGTTGTGTTAATATCACTCTCAAGCAATTTAATAAACATGGCTTGTGAGTTGTTGAGTTTCTTGTCTTTGGACATCCTTAGTTAAAGATATTACAAAAAACATTATAGGTAATTAGCCTGGCTTTTAAGTATAAGACATTTTGACTTTATATAGGTACTAGTGGAAATGAACTGTAAACCCTCCTGACTACATTTTATAAAAACTAGATACAGAGGCTTTGAGATTTTAATTTTACCTGATGTTCCTGCCCAAAGGTGAATTTTACTCAAGAGTGTTGATTCTATTTTATTTAATGTTCAGTATATTTGCCATGGGATATTTTGACTCAACAAAGGACTCATGAGTAGGAAGTCATGTAATGTTCTATAACAATGTCAGCTACCTAAAAAAGGTTATTGGCCTGATAACATTTAAGGTTTGGATTTAGTTTCCTGAAATACTTTATAAGCAATTTTCTCTTATAATCTAAACTCTGTGGTCAATATCACTTCAATATTAAAAATCAAATCTTATTTACACTATGGATAGAAGTCATACATGAATTTGGTGGTTTGGAATTATTTTGAAGTCTTTGAAAAAATTTTTGAAAATGAGATATGAAACTATTCATTGTCACAAAGTGCTCTACTCTTATACTAGGTAAGTACCACATTATACTACTCGTTTTTTTTTCTTACCCCAATTTTTTTTTTTCATGTTTAACATGTTCAAACACATTTTTGACTCAAGTTGCAAAAGCATCCAAAATTGTTGGGAACATGCTATGAGAAGAAACTTTCTATTTAATTTTATTCCACTTTATTTCTGTCTTCATGGAGGAACAGCCTCTGGCTTTTTCTGCAGTACAGCAATTTTCCCCCCTCAAATTGGGATTGCTTTTTGATCTTCTAGAGTTCTACCAGGGAATAAATATGTATGCCGATAAAAGGAGACATAGGAATAAAATATATTTAGACTCTAAGACCTTTGACAATATTTGCATAAAAAACTTATTAAAAGTTGAGTCACTGTAGCATTGCCTATACTATTTTGTCAATGGTGGTAACCAGTTTAAGGTATAGAAAGAAAATAGAGAAATAATTCTCTGAGAGAAGAAATGAATTTATAAGCATTGATCCTAGGGTAAATTAAAGGTAATGATCTCTAAAATTAGTGGGTGAGCTTTGGTGGTAACACTTGGCCCTTTCAGATTATGAGTTGGTTTGGGTACATTGATGTTTCACAAATGCTAAGAAAATTGACAGAAGATATGCGAACACTTACGAGGGGTCAATTCTCACATCTATTTCTAAGGAAATCATTATTCAGCAAGGTTAAACTGAGGTATGTATTGTAGAACCTAGAGAATATGGTGCTTCCCAAATTTATTTAATCAAGACACTCCTTTTGCCTTTGAGTACTTCTAACAATTTGTGAAACACTAGCAATGTATTGTTTCAGAAATACTCATCTAATGCTGTTATTAGGTGATTAAGATTCTTAGGAATTGTTATATTTACTAAAATAATTTTCTTGAACACTAACCCATCACCTAGTGTTAAGAACTATCAAAAAGGATATTAAAAAAACCAAAGGAAAAATCACTATCTACTACTTATAACTGAAAATCAGAGTTCTTCTGCACTGGTTAATAAGGCTAATGAGTTCTATCTAATGGTAATCTCTTCCTAGATTTACTCTTTTCTGTTTTTCTTCAGGAACTGGGGGTCTTCAGTTTTTTCCTGTCTCTCATTTATTATCAAACTTATACTCACTGGAGAACTATTCCCATCATCATATACTTGTCATACACATAAAAAAGCCTTCCTTGACACTAGAGCATCCTCCAGTTGCCTCACTTTTCTGTGGCCTTTCATAACACTTGTCTACAGAAACACTTGTCTGCATAAGCTGACTCAGTTTCTCAAAAGGCTTGTCTGCATAAACTGACTGAGATTTCTCAACTCCTGTTCACACTCTAGTGTAGTTTATACCTCTTCTGAAACTGTTCTTTTCAAAGTCACCAGTAGCCAAGGGGACCATGTGTATTATTTCCAATGAACTGCTGATAACGGAAGGGGGAGCTATTAACAGTCCAGCATGGGTAGCAGGCATTGCCTGTACTACTCTACTAATGCCCTGTAGATTGATTGAAGAGATGTTGCTGGAACTGCTGGCCTGCCTTATTCAATGCAAGAAAGTCTTTAGTATGAATGATTTAGGACTTCTTGCTTATAGTTAATCTCATCTTCTAAGAAAGCGAGCCACACCATGTCTAACTATGATCTGGTCCAGGAGGTTCAGTACCTGCATCTCAGGGAGGAGTTGGAAAATCCTAAAGTTCTCAAACTTGCTTGGATGCCCTTGAAGAAGGCACATGGTGATAGCGTGGTAAACCCAGATGGGGAAAGAAGTTTATGTGAGGTTCCAGATAGAATCATCACAACAGCATCTGACTCGCTGATTATAATGGGGAATTTAATGCACAACTTGGCAGCGGTGGTGAGGGACTGGAAAACTCCACAGCTGTCAGCTCCTGCTCAGCAAGCTCACCAAGTTTCAGCTCAGCATCACCAACACTCTCATTTCTCACAAGCTATTTTATAAATGACTGTTCAATGTGACTTCAGATTTGTGAGTGCACAGTCATTCCACCTTGAATTTCTAGCTCTGTATGTTCTTCCTTACTTTTCCTCTAGTTTTCCAATCTGACCTAACTTTGGTGTTCCAAAGTGGCCATTTTGCCTCACTGTTGGCCCATCTCTCTCCTTCTCCTCCCCTTGTCCACTCTCCCCCCTAGAGCTTGCCTTGCTGGTTACCCACTCTTGGACACTGATATAGCTAACGTAGGCCCTCATACGTGGGTGTGGTTGCCAACATTGCCTCAAATTGCCAGAAAAGATTCTGCATGTTATTTGATTCCAGTTAATTATATAGAGCAAGTGCTCTGGTTGGTAGAGTCTAGGTCACCCAGACTTACCCTATCTGCAAAGGAGTCTGGGAAAGTGATGCCTCACTCTTCAGTTTCTGTAGCAGGGAAGAGGGCTCTTTCTTCCACCAAGACTCAGTGGATGGAGACTTTCACAAGCATAAGTAATAGTTTAGATATAGGAAAAATTACAGAACATTCAGGAAAATATTCAGAAAGAAGGACAAATATCCATTTCAATCCACTTGGAGAGCACACTCATTCTGTGTCACCACAAGAACCATTTGCAATGAAGTAACACATTTTCCTCTGCCACCAAATTTATTTTCTTTCATGTAACCACTGGAATGTTAGAGACATTAGTTTTGAAGAGCAAATAATTTTCCATTTTGCCTATTTCATTTGGTCTAATTTTTAGTTGTTAAAAAGATGTTGGGTCAATTGAAATAAGCGACAACCTTATTTTCATAAAAACCAGAATGCAATAGGAAATAAGGCATATGCACTACATCTATGACCTTAAAACTTATATTCATTAAAGGGAGAGTGTGAATGATTAAGCAATTAAATCACTAAAATCTGACAGGGAAGATCATTTTTGTGCTTATGGGACTTGAAACCCCTGAAAAATTATCACCACGACCATCCTTTGGCAATTGTGGAGTAAGGAAGGTTTTAGGGCCCTCATCTTCCATTTCCTTGACCTCTATAATCATCATTCTCAGGAAATTACTACATGAAACAGTCATTTACATGAATGACTGCTAAGTCCTAATGGATACCTCTTGGTCTTTTATCTCTAATTCTGTTCTTACAGAAGTGCCTAATGTTATGAGGACCCATTATTAGATCTGCCAGACTGTCTGTAAGAAGTTACTGTGTGGAGTGGGAGAGGCCAGACAATGTAGGTGCCAAAGGAAGCAAGTTCAGTGTGGCCAACAAATAATGGAATAGCTATGATTTAAAGAAATGCTTACACTGCGTTACTATTTTTCATAGTAATGTATTATAGTTCCCATTTTCTAGATGAAGAAACCAAGTCTTGGCGAGATTAGAAAATTTGCTTCTGCCCACTGTGTTGGACAGAATGAATGGCCTAATCTTAATCCTGCAGCCTGTGTGAACCATTTATATTACATAGTAAAGGAGAATCAAGGTTGCAGATGGAATAGATGTTGAAAAAAAAATGAATGCAAGGTGCCATTATCTTGGGTTCTCTAGATGGGCACGATGTAGTCAAAAGGGTCCCTGAAAATGGAAGAGGGAGGATCAGAACAATGGAAAGAAGGGAACATGCTATGCTTCTGGCTTTGAAAACAGAGGAAGGGACCATGGACCACAGAATGCAAGTGGCCTATAGGTGCTGGGAAAGGCAAAGAAATAGATTCTCTCCTGGAGCATCTAGAAGGAATCTGACCTACTATCACCTTGGTTTTCTCCCAGCAAGACATATTTTGAATTTTTGACCTCCAGAACTTGAAAGACAGTAAATTTTTGTTGTATTAAACCACTAAATGCATGATAATTTGTTATAGCAGTAATAGAGAGCTATTGCAGCCATACAATAGTAAAATGGTAGAACCAGCATTCAAAGTCCAAATCTTGAATTCTTTCAGTGCAGTTCAGAGACAAAGGTAGAAAAGGCTCTTAGTTAAAAAGTCAAAAATGAGGTGGATGGGGTCTCTAGGGTGGAGAATGAAATTCATAATGAAATTATTGGGGTGTTATTCGGAGATGGTACTAAAGATACTATTTGTCCCTTGAGCACTAGACTTACTAAGTTGTGCTTTGGAATTCTCTTCCCAGGGAGTGAACCAAGACCAGGCAGGCAGGCTTGCACTGCCTTTCAAGAATGAAAGCTCCCTGAGGGCAGGGCTTCTGTCCTGTTCACTATTGTATCCTAACAACAACCCAAATACATTCTGGAACATAATACATGTGTAATAAATATTGACTGTATTCATGCATAAGTAAACAATTCTTTGGATTTGGATTCAAACTCTCATATCCAGTGAGTTAATTTAGATGATCCATGGTTGTGTATTTTTTTTCTTCTTTTGGTAATACTAGGGAAGCCCTAAGCAGCTTTGAATCCTATTAGGCTAGAAGGTGCTCTATTTTCATTCCAAATACTAAGACTGAATTTCTCTTCTCATAATAATATTGATAGTTAACATTTAACTAGCATTTGATATAAAGTGGCAAAGTTTCAAGTGATTTGCATTTATTCATACATGCTTGTATTTTAATTCATAACATTCATATGATTTAATTACTGCATTATCCTCATTGTACAGATGAGGAAAATTTAGGTCTAGAAAGTTTAGGAGAGTAACCCAAGCTTACAAGGCTTTAATAGTGGAGCTGGTTTTGAATTCAGGCAGCCTGGCTCTGGATTTTGTGCTCTTAACTATTTTAAAATGAAATAGGAGAGTTTGCTGCCACTGGGCTCAAGTAGATGAGGTGTTAGGTCTCACATGTCTCCTGGCATATTTTATCTGTGTGGGGAGAAGAGTGGAAAACTTGGATAGAAGGCATGACACTTCCTAGACTTGGAGAGTGGTCTCTTAAGTCTACATTTTGTTTACTAGTGAAGAGCACAGGGCAGTGGAAACAGGACACTGGTGACATTTCATCTCTGTGTGAGTGTGTGTGTGTGTGTGTGAGAGAGAGAGAGAGAGTGAGAGAGAGAGAGAGAGAGTGTGTGTGTGTGTGTGTGTGTGTGTGTGTGAGTGAGTGTGGGAGAGGAGTGAGAGAATATAAACAAGGGGGTTGAAAAAAAAAGGAGAGCTTGTTGGGCTGAGGGCAAACTTTCCTCTACCCGAGCTCCATCTGCATGTCTTGAAACACTTGGCCTCAGGGAAGCAAAAAACAAACAAAACAAAACAAAAAAAACAAAAAGCAAACCAATCTCCCCCCACCCCCAAGAATACAATCTTAGTGTCTTGACCTTTCAATATATGGAATTCTCCAACCCACTGGCACAGAAGGGCCAAAACAGTTGCCCCTAAGTATGCTTTCCAAATTTGAATGTGTACACGCTTCCCCTGGAGTTTGCTACAACAGGTTCCTGGACATAGTTCCTGGACATAAATATGACTGTAGATAGTCCGATTCAGTGTGAATTAATAACAGGCATGCAGATGATGGCGATGCTATGGGTGGACAACAGTTTAAAGAGGAAAGTCAAGGGCAGGAGCGCCGATGCTTAGATATAAGGTCTTATACCTCCACAGAAACCACACTAACATCATAGCTCATTGTGGTGTTTCATCTGATGTCAAGATTCTAGTCATAATTTTAGCAAGGAATTAAGAGGTACTTGATGGGCTATTAAAAAAACTTGTATTTTTCCCCCTATATATGTACTGGGCTAAAGGTCACACTGTTACTAGTAGCACAGGTGACTTACTGAATTGCAAGTTAAAGAACACAAGTGAACAAACAGAGCCTGCCTCCTGAGGATCACTGCTGGCATTCGGAATTGGAAGGGAGCAAAGCAGAGACTAAAGCTAGACCCAGCTTTGTGTAAGGAGAAATCAAGAACAAGACTGGACCAATATTTAGAGCTACATCTAGACTGAAATAAAAAAGATAGAAGATGTTTAACTAAAGCCCATGGAAGGAAGCATTCAGTGTTAACATTATGGCTTCATCAAGATGGGAAGAGAAACATTTGTGGAAAACTGAGCAGAGGGAGGTACAGTCCTAGATGCCCGCCATTCTCTTCCATATGGTTGTATTTAGTTGTTCTGAAAACTTTTAGAAATTGTGAACAAGACTTGTTTGTTTTCCTAACAAGTGACATGTAACTGAAGCTGCCACATGGAAGAACTCCTATCTGCAGTTACATGTTTTATTCTTTTTAGAAAAATGTTGAGAATAAGCAACCCCCACTTCCCAAAGGAATCTCCACTTGAGCTATGGGTGAATGGGTTTCCTAGGAAACAGATCTCATGGATAATTCTAGAGCTTAGTCACTAATGTCTTGAAAATGAGACAGTGGAACTTTTCATGTCAACTCTTCCTTCCATTCTCAATTGCCCATGTGCTAGGAATTTGAAAGACATATTTATTAGCTGATCATACCTTAAAAAGCCTTCACTTAGGGGGCCTCCCCGGTGGCGCAGCGGTTGAGCGCTGGGTTGCGAACCTGCCCGCGGCCTCTACGGCGCTGGTTCGATCCCCGGCTGCTCCCCGGCCACCGGAGGAGGGTCCCACATGGCGCGCAGACCTCTCCTGCCGCCCGCTGCTCCCCTCAGCAGTGTACTTCGGTCCTTCTGCCTACTCTGCTTCCCGCTCTGGCTCTGGTGAATTCTCTCACCCTCCCGTGCTTCTGGCTGTACCCAGTGCATGTGTAAACAAAAAAACAAACAAAACAAACAAATAAATAAATAAACATGCCTCTATAAAAAAAAAAAAAAAAAAAAAAAGCCTTCACTTAGGAATCTGACCATCACTGTGTGGCTAGGAGGATTCCCCCACTTCACCCCAGCTCTTTTGATCATACTAGATGGAAGTTTTTTAAACATTTTGATTTACTTCTTGGATAAATCATATCTATTTGGGTCCTTTAGACCTTTTACAAATCATATTGTGGCATAACATATGTATAAGAAGTGTACATTAATTTTTTTCTGAGATGATTTAGAGGAATTTGGACATCTCTTGACAAGTGGAAAGTAGGATTTTTTTATGCCTGTTCTAATTTTAAAAATTTATATACCATGAAAGCATATATTATGAATTGTAAAATATAGTTTCACTGTATGGGCAGGAAGTTTTATGGACTCCTTGAATCACTGGGTTGCTATAGTTTATCAATTGGGGAAATTCTCCTTCCCCAAGGGATATTATTCCTTCTAATATGGTTCCTTTCTTGCCTCTCCTTTTAGAACTACAATTAAGCATTGATCTATCTTCTTGTTGCATTCACTATGTCTCTACTTTCTATTATGATTTTATCTTGGTTGTTATTGTGTTTCTGGATTTCATCATGAATAGTCTTCTCTGACCTGTCTTAAATTTCACTAATTTAATCTTTTCCTGTGTCTAATCTACTGTTCAATCCATTTGTTGTGCTGTTCAAATATTCCTATTGATTGTTTTCATTCTATAAGTTCCAATGGATTCTTTTGCAGCTTTGCAATATTCCTTCTATAGCTTCCTATTTTTCATTGAACATAAAATGTTTTTCCTTTATATCCATGAGTATAACAAGCACAGTATTTTTACAGTTTTGTTCTGGTGACTTTAATGTCTGTATTTCTAGTGGACAACTTCTTTTATTTTGCTAAGTTGATTATTGCATGTGTTGTTTTGTTGGGAGGGGAAGGGTTCTTTCATTGGTTCTCAAACACATACTTTCATAATTACAAACAAATATAATTTGATACCTAGAGTGAGGGTTCTAATTTTTGCCTTCTCTAGAAGGAAATTTTTGGTCACTTGTTTTAGGAATCTGAGGGTGATCATTACCATGAACAAGACATGGGTTTCTTTGGGTAACCTAGATGATTCTCTGAATCTTCTAATCCATAAGTCACTTTCAGAGTTGAGCTTTTGAGGGTACCAATCCTATGCAATAAATTTCATTAAGTTTTCTACCATTCCAGGCATTGAATTCTGACCATTTGGCTTATCCCTTGGATCATCCAACCTGCTTGCCTTTTAATTGCCTCCCAAAAACTCATGGGGCAAACAAAAACCCATCAAGGTAGGATTGGGTAAGAGAGACACAGAATATCAGGGATCAATACTGTCCTTTTTACCTTTCACCATTTGGCAAATAGATTCCAAATACCCCTTTTCTTTATTGGAATAATTCCTGGGCCAGAAATAGTTTTGACTTTCCTGTGTGAGCTCTAATCCTCTCCTGTTACCTACTCATTTTTTTAGCCCTTATATATTTATTAAATATTTGATTATTTCCAATATGACTGGTTGAATTTTGCCTAGCTTCAAAAATGATTTTATTTTTAATTGTTTTAAAATATACATAACATGCAGTTTATCATATCAACCAATTTTAAAAGTGCAGGTCAATAATATAAGTACATTTACTTGTGCAATCAGTTTTCAGAATTTTCATCTTGTAAAACTAAAACTATAATAATTAGAATTTCCCATTCACCTCCCCCATTTCACCCTCCTCAGCCTCTGGTAACCACCATTCATTCTATTTTGTCTCTTTGAATTGACTAGGTTCCTCAGTTAAGTGGAATCATGCAGTATTTTGATTTCTGTCACTTAGCATAATGTCCTTGAGATCTATCCACATAGAAATGTGAATGAGAATTTCCCTCCCTTTTAGGTTAAATGGTATTCCATTATATGTATATGTCACATTCTGTCCATCTATTCATCTGTCAGTGGACTTTTGGCTTGTTTCCACCTTTGACTATTGTGGGTGGTGTTGTTAGTAACATAGGTTTGTTTTTTGTTTTTTTCCTGACACCAAATACATGATGCCTTTCCTAACACTATTTCATCAACTCTCTGATTTTCCAACAACAACTAGATGTCCAACAATTCAATTCAGTTTTGACACTAACTTCCCCAAGTTAGTGCAAATCCTATCAATTCAATGGCTCATTCCCACAAGAATGTTCCCGTTTCCAATGCCAGCCACAACTAGGGTGTCCAGGTTGCCCCACTTTGCTTGGCTAATTTCAAACTTGGGAATTCTCATAACCCTCTTTTCTAGTTCAGTACTGCTAGAATGACTCACAGAACCTAGGAAATCACCTTCCAAATATATATATGGTATATATATATATATATAATACCATAATGTATATATATGTACCTGTACATACATATATACCTGTACCTTTAATGTACCTGTCTACATTAAAGGGTTTAATGTCTTTTTGTGACATTTTGTAGACAAATTCTTAAAAAGAAACCAAAAATGTTTCCTTGATCGTTTCCTTTCCTGATGGATGCTTTAGTAAATGCCCTAATATAAACACAAAATTGTAAACTTGGGAAGATACTCTTATCTACAGAAGATGGAACTTAAGTCCCATTTAACCCAGACCTGAATATCACAGATGAGGAAATAGAGACCTGGAAGAGCATACAGAATGGGTACTAAACAGGACGATAAGCACTATAGGGGAGTTTGGTAGAGCTGACTTTGGATTACCTACTTGAACAGTACTTTCTTATAAAAAAATTCTTCTGGAATTTACTTTGTGTAAATCTAGAGCTTTTCAGAATATTCTTCCCATGGGCAACACTCCTTCCACCTCATTCCCACCCTAAATGGAATATCTCCTTTCCTTTTTCAAAGGAACAAGAACAAGCATTAGGCAACATGACAATATTGATCATAGTCTCAGGCTGTTTACAAGTAGGAAAGATTCCATTACTTTTCAGTGTTGCTGTTTATAAACTAGAAAACTACCTGAATAGAAGGAATTTGTAGAACTGTAAAGTCCCAATGTTACAGTGTATGTATGCACACACAGGTGTATGATGTTTATAGATGTGATTAAAACCGTCCCTCAGTTTGAGGAAAGCCTAAGATTTGTTTTCTTCGAAGATCTATGGGAGATCAATTATTCAAAATCTTCAGGCTGCTAAATCTCCCTTATATATTTATAAAGTTGTAATATTAAGAAAAATGGCTGCATAGCTCAAAAGTAGCACGGTGCATTCACGCTATTGTATAATATGGTGCCATGGTTATCCTGATAGTGTTATAGGACAGGGGGAGGGGCAGCCCAAACCCCACAAACCTGCCTATTCTAAATGGGTTCTGCCATCCGCCGCATCAACACAAAACATATGAGACTTTAATGAGAAGGAACTTTAATAAAACTAGGAAACAATACAGGTAAGGCAAAGAGTCTAGTTTCTAAATGAAGCACTCAAAGTTACCCGTCCCCTCGTGGGTAAAACTCCATCCAAATGGGACTGGCCCAGAGCAAGGCCCCAAAGCCTGCCACAAGTCTAAAGCATCTTCCACTGGGGACCCACAGAAAAGGGCCAGAAACAACCAGACAAGCCCGGAAGGAAAAGAGCAAAATCAACATCAAGATAAAAGCCGCCATTGTCACCTCCCCACAGGTCTCACCCACATCTCTGTGTCACCCAGTCCACGACCAAAAGACAAGCACAGTTTCTTCACGTGTCTCTAGGCTCCATGCGCCTCCTCCTGGTCTCCTGGCTCCATCCTGCTTCCTTCCTTCCTCAGTCTCTTCTGCAGCTTCTCTTCTTCCTGCTCAGCTCCACCCTCCCTTGAGTGGGGCAGGGAACCTCCCCCTTTCCTGGGGACCACCCTGTTACAATCCCCCCTTTTAATTTTTATTCCACCATATCTATGGTGGCACAGATCTCATGGTGTAATATTAGGAGACAGTCTTTTTTCAGGGTTACAATGTGTGTAAGAGAAGCAACAATTAGTCAGCAGCATTGTCCATGAATGTCTAGTATGACAGTTTCGTTACTTAAAAATAGTCCATTATCCAAGCCAAAAGAAAAAAAGTTGGAGCATTGGCTAAAACAAGATAGCAAATATATCAAAATCACAGGGAAAAAATGTTAAAATGGTTCAACTTATGCAAAAACGAATTCTCTCAACCTTGATCCCAAACTTTAACAGCATAGCAAAAGTTTGCAAACTAAATCTACTTTTAAACCATTTTTCCTATTTTTGCATAAAATCACAGGGCAGAAAATAACTGACAGCAATTTTTAGCTGGCTTTGTTGAAATACTCCACACAGGATCAGAGCGAACCGGTGGCATCCAGTCGATGTATGCTTCAGGTATAAAGTTGGTCTCATCAGACTCCACCTGGGTTTTCCTCTTCTCGAGGGTACCAGGGCATTTTTGTTGGCCGGGTTGTTCAGTCCTGCCAAAGGAGGCAAGCTTCCTCACCTTCTTTGGAGGTCTCTGAAACCCTACAGACAAAGCAAACAGGTTCTCCTCTTCTTGGTTCAGCTCTTTTTTCAACTTTTTGGAAGAACTCCACACAAAGCCACACAATCAAACTCACGTCCAATTTTTTTGTTAAAACAGACAAAATCCCTATGGAAGTTATGCAAAAACAGACTCTAAGATAAGTAGCAAAAATTACTACCACTATTTGTATGCCGTGTTGGTATCAAGGGGAGAGAAAATGTGACAAGTTAGCTTCACTGGAAAAAAAATTGTAACCTTTCTGTAGATCCTGGTTACTCAAAACAAAACAAAACAAAACAAAACAAAAACTTCGTGGATTCAGGACAGAATGCATAAAAAAAAATTCCAGTATTATGTCAAAGAAACCTTAGTAAATGTCAGGTGTATTTCCAGGTCTATTCAGTCCTTTGTAGGAAAGTTTTTTTCCTCTCAACAGTTCCATCAATAGGAATCTGTTGAGACCTTTTCTCCCTATATTTCCAGAAACAATTTCTGTAGATGTGAAACAATTGAATTATACAATATTACAAGGTGACAATCACCATTGACAATTTACATACATACCAGATACTGAGAGGTTTTTTTTTTTATATACACATTTTAGAAAACTACTGTTAACATTTTGTACATACCAAAGTTTTACCATTTCCCCAAGTGACAATGCTTCCCTTCCAGTTTTACTCCATTAGGTAATTCCTACCAGATCAAGGAAACTATCTAGAACTCCTGGACACACAGACTAAGAAGTCAGCTTTCAACCCAAGACATCCAAATTGGCTATAGCACCAGGCTCTTGAAGGGATTGGGGTGCAACTCTCCAGCTGAATCATGGTAGCACTCAGCAGGTACATGCAGGGGCAGACAGAAGCATTTTCTGAAATAAATATAAATGCTCCTGAGTCTTCCTGTAATGACCCATGATTAATTCCAGGGCCATTTCCACACAAAAATCCAATCCCTGAGGAAGGAACATAAATAGTTCAGTGTAAAATTACTCAGCTATTTAAAGCCATAGTTGGGTAATCCGTACAGGCTCTTCTAGCGATGGTGTGTTCAAGTGAAAAAGTCAGAGGCTATTTCCCAGGATATTTTCTTTACAGTAAAATGAAATAGAATAGAAAAGATTTTTATGGGTCTATAATAATGTACCCTATCCTTATGGGAAACAGCAAAATGTAGTGCTTCCCAATTCCCTTTCCCATCTGACATACATAGAATTTAAAATTATTTTAATGGTCTGCCTGGCACTGACACACCTGATGTGACAGGCCTGGATCCCTGCCGGCCACCCCAAGTACTAAGGGATAAAGTCTCAGGCATTAGCAACCCCTTCTGAGTCAAACAGGATCACATGGCCCTGGTATGGTTTATTGGAAAGATCTCATCAAAGTTAATGTTACATACTATGTACTGCATGCAGGCACTGTTCTAGGAGTTTTATATATGTTCACTCATTTATTATTCACAAACTCATGATACCGATAATATTACATATACTATTACTATCATTTCCATTTATTTAAGACATAAAGAGACTCAAGAACTTGCCCAAATTGCTGTCAGTGGTAGAAAGGGGATTTGAATTCAAGCAGAGTTTGTTTTCTTTTTTTTTCTTTTTTTTTTTTTTTTTTTAGTTATTTATTTTTATTTTTTAACATCTTTTGTTTATTTTTTCACAATATAGGATTTCTTCCCTCAGGTGCAGTCACCGGAGTTTTCCTACCACCAAAATGCCCACAGTCCTCCACCGCAGTCCATTGTGCCATCCTCCCCCACTGTCTTACACAGTCCCCTCTTCTTCACACTCCCCTCCTCCTGAATGTCTCAGATCTATTGTCTGATTCCAAGGATCTAAGTCTGATCCTTTATTTGGTTTCTTGATTCCATCTTTAAGTGAAACCAGCAGGTATTTGTCTTTCTCTTTCTGGCTCACTTCACTTAGAATAATTCCTTCTAGTTCCACCCATGTTGCCACAAATGGCATGCATTTTTCTTTTTTGATTTCTGAGTAATATTCCTTTGAGTATGTATACCAAATCTTCTTGACCCATTCATATGTTCTGGGGCATTTAGGTTGTTTCCATATCTTGGGCATAGTAGCTAGTGCTGCTAGAAACACAGGAGTGCAGGGTTCCTTTTGAGTTAGGGTTTTTGTGTTCTTTGAATGGGTACCTAGGAGAGCAATTTCAAAGGAGTCATCAAAATGATTGAATTCATCTGTCATGTTCAACTCTGGCTTGTGTCCACACTTCTAGGATCATCCAAAATTTTCAGAGACATTAAATTTTTCGGGACCAAATTGAAATGTGATGTGGCCAAAAATTGTTTTGGGAAATAAGTGAATTTATACATTTATTTGAAGTATCAAAATTTGGAATATAAGGAAAAATTATATGGTTTAAAATTTAGAATATACGGAAAATTATCAAGATCAGCCATTTCATAGTGTCAAGTTGTCACACTACATGTGACTGTTTTGTCAGATTTGTTCCGTTCGTCTCTTCTGATCTTGCAATTTCTGGACTTAACTGGTGCCGTTAAGCCCTTCATATATAAGGTGACTCTCGGTAGAGTTAGATTGAATCCTACCTTCTTGCTAGTTGTTTCTTATTCTTCTTTATTTCCTTGTTTTCTTAACCACCATTCTAGATCTAGAACTAGAAGAGATCAGGAAAGACTTCATTAAATTTATATTTGAGGTCTGACCGATCATAAAGGGACCTATATTTGTAGAATCCAATTGTGCTGGATATTTGTTACTTTGTAGTAGACTACACATCACTTCTGACAGCATTGTGGGTGTCAGAGCAACAAGGAAAAGGGTGCTTTAGGGGGAGTTTCTAACAAGGTAGTAGTGACAGAGAAAGTAATCGTTGGGTAGATATGAGAGGGATCCACAAACTTATGAAAAGTTTTCTGTAAAATTTGTTGTCTCTGAAATATGTAGAATTTTAAGGTGTAACTTCTGGAAATTTGTTACTTTCTGTCAGGTATAATGTTTGCGTTTATGGCAACTGGTTATTTAAATCTGTTTTAGTTTGACCATCCCTTAGATCACTAAGAAATGAGATTAAAAGTAACAGCAGACTTTCAGCTGCCACTCTACCTTAACTATAAGTAAAAGGCTGAACAAAGTGAAAATCAACAAATGTTCCTATATCTGTCAGAGAGGTGAGATGATGGGGTAAGCCTCTGCTCCCCAAATTGGAGAGACTGACAAGTAAATACAGAGTATCACAATTTACCAAAATAGAAAACTCTGGGGGACCCAGCACTGGGGTAGGAAAATCTGAAATGTAATCGACAAATTGCTGACAACTCAGATTGTTTAAGTCTGAAAGTTAAAAACCCCAGAGGGACTTAGTAATAGGGAGCCCGCATTTTGGGGTTTTAGCTATAAGAGCTCCACAAGGTCTTATCAGTGTCAGAGGACAGATATCACCCACTTCAAGATTTACTGTGATGCTACATTATTAATCAAGGCAGAGTGGTATTGGTGAAAGGATTGACAAATAGGTCAATGGAACAGAATAGGGAGTCCAGAAATAAGCCCACATGAGTATAGTCAACTGATCTTTGATAGAAGAGCAAAGACAAAATAATGGAGCAAAGATAGTCTTTTCAACAAATAGTGCTGGAAGGATTTCCACATGCAAACAGTGATCTGGAAATGAACTTATACCCTTCACTAAAATTAACTCAAAATGGATCATAGACCTAAATGTGAAATGAAAAACTATAACACCTCCTAGAAGATAACAGGAGAAAACATAGCTAATCCTCAGTACGGCAAGGATTTTTAAAAAAAATACATCAAAGGCATGATTCACAAAGGGAATTACTTGTAAGCTGAACTGCATTAAAATTGAAAGCTTCTGCACTTGTGAAAGACAATGTTAAGAGAGCGAGAAGACAAACCACAGGCTGGAGGAAAATATTTGCAAAAGACACATCTGATAATGGACTGTTCTCCAAAATATACAAGGAAATTCAAAAGTAAGAAAATAAACAGTCTGATTCAAAATGGCCAAGATTTGTCTCCTCCTCTCTTCCACATTTTTTGATATGTACGAAGAGTTCTGCTCTTTTCTACCTCCTACCTCATTCACTCTTCATTTGACTAATTGTTGTAAGTTAATTTCAAGTTTCAGCTTTGATACCACTTTTCAGTAGTCTCCCCAGATTCCCATATTCTCACCTCAGAAAGGGATGGGTGCTCCTGCTATTGGCTTCCTTGGTGTCTCCCACTCGTCTTTATTTTGGTATTTACCTCACTGCATTGTAATTCCAGTTTTATTAGTCTATTTCCCTTCATTGGATCATTAGCTCCCTCAGGCCAAGGACAGTGACTTGTTTACTATTTTATTTCACAATTCCATACCATGCCGTAAATCACTCTTACCTCAGTTTAAAAAAAAAAAAAGTGACTGAATGAAGAATCTAGTGTCTATTAGACCCAACCTCATCTCTTTTTCCCCTATCATCCAATTAGCAATACAGATGGCACAGCGTACTTTCGGAATGCAAGCCAACTGATTTATAATTTTGATTTAGCCAGGTTGGTTTGGAGATGATTAGAAATGTTATCTGTTATTTTTGCCTATTGACATTCATATGTGTCATGTTCATGAAAAACCTGAAAGAAGCTGTACTAATATTTGGAATGACTACCCCGCTCTGTTCTTGAAACCATATGCCTTGATATTACAGCTACTGTCTGTGCCATCTGTTCAGCAGACAAGGCTGTTTCTGATGAAGGAAGAACAAAGTCATTTCTGAGGGCAGAGTCTGCACTGAACCCAAATCACACAGACCAGAGTGTCCCATTCAGGGATAAACCCCTGACGGTATTATTGAAGGAGCTGTAGCAGCTGTGAGAATCACCTCCGACCTCCAAATCCATGCCGTGTTTACACCTTCAAGCTGGCTTGCTTAGCAAAACTTAGGTTCATGTTTACACTAAGAGGAAAAAGTATTTGATTCATTTAACTATAACATAGAAATGTTATAGTACAATAATTAAAAAAGGGGGCCATTCCACTGAGGTGGCTCTATGGCCTTTAGTAGCCCAGGTGAGCAAAAGGAAACCCAAGTTAGAGTTAATGAACTTGAATCCCAGAAATAAAATATAAGAACAATCAATCACAATCAGCCTACTGGGCTTTCCCAAATAAGGCAACTGCTTCACCTCTAGCAGGTCAAACAATTTCTTAGCCTTGCCTCCACCTTCTCTATAAACCTCCTCATATCACCTGGCTCCTGAGGGTGGAACACTGGTAGCCACTGTTGGATTGGGGCTTACCTAATCTGAATCAATGTATGCTTGAATAAATGGACTATTCCAATATCCTCCAGTTTATCCTTTAATGGGGTCAAAATAAGGGGGTTGCAATTATATGGGGAATATAAAAATAAAATTTATTATAAAAAAATAGAGGTAAATCTATTGTACTTTTAAATTAACAAGTGGAGGAACTTGTGCAGAAACACTGCCAGAGGTGTGATTCCTGAAATGTGCCCTAGAGTGCTTGGTTCCAAGTAGGAACCGAGATAATGATCAGGAATGGTGAGTGACTTAAAGGATAGCAGTCAGTCCTCTGCCCCAAACTTTCAAAGACCAAAGAAGCTTTTAGGAGATATGAAAATAAAAAAAGCTACCTTGGACAAGGTGTGTTTGCTAATTCACCTTAGCTGAGTTTAGTTTATTGGAACTACTAGTGATGACATTATAGTTCCTTTCTGTGATGAAACATTGAAGGTGTAGGCTTTGATTGGGTTGGAGAGGCACAGTGAAGCAGGTTAATAATCCCTGGATTCCTGAGCCCTAGATAACTTAGAAGAGGTGGAGGGTGGAAGGTGGACACCAGGAAGGTAAACAGATTGAATGAGGAGGAGCTCCTGTTCATGTCATTATGTCTTAGGAATGGATAGGGTGATCTGCCTACTTAAAAAGCTGTTTTACAGTCCAATAAGATGGTCTCTTGGCAACAAACACAAAGATCACTACAAGCACTTCTGCTATTTTAAAGCATCTTTGGACATTGTTATTAAAATTTAAAAAAAAAAAAAGATACTGACCTTCAGCATTGCACCTAAACAGGTTTGAAGCAGAAATATTGTTTTGAATTTTCCTTTTCTGATTAGATTTCAGTTTTGTGAGTATGCTTTGCAATTCTTTGTACAGGGTTGTCTTTTATGAAGCATGTAGGCTGGAATTAAAGATAGTAATATCTCACAGTCTCACTCTCTACAGTTACAAAAGTGTGACCACACAGAATAGACATGCAGACATTTTGAAGTACACAAATTCTATTCTGTCAACATCCCAGCCTCTTCCAAGGCTCCTGCCAAGAAAACGCATCTAAGCAGGCAGGGTGGACCCACATGCCAACTAAATGCTGTCACCGGTCCAGTTTAATCAGACATCTCACTACTAATTTACATTCAGAGATTTTGTTTTTAGCTCATTAAATAAGTTGGAATAAAAACCTGGCTTGTCAATTTTCCCATCCTGCATGTCTGCATAACCACTTGAAGCAAAATGTGGCTTTGCAAACAAAGATTATTTAAGTCTTCATTATTTACAAGTATGTATGTTTGTATTTTTAATGGATTGTGTGATCTTTTCCAATTTCTTGAGCCAGGGATGAACATGTATTGTGTGTGTATGTGTTGGGTGTGCTATTTGTGTGTTTAGGTGACTGTATCAGATTATGAAATGGAGGGTGCTTGCCCCTCATGTCAGTGCCAGGAAAATGAGCTTTCTAGGCGATCACTTGTAGAACTCTATATGAACCATTGGCCTTGGGGCAAAAGAGTTGACTGTGATGACAGCAGAATACAGGGCACTCAGTGTTCTGAGCATGCGACTTCTGCCCTTACACTTTACTGCGCCACCTGAAGTCCCAGGTGCAGAGCGCCAGCATGGATCCCAACCAGGAGTGTCTCCTGTTGCAGTGACTGTGTTAGAAGGCAAGGTGAGGACCAGCTCGGACCCTCAAGCCTGTCTGGCCTAAATAGGTTCTGCCATCCACTGCATCAAGACAAAACATAATCTAGTGTGTAAGCCCTTCAGTGGAAAAGAACTTTAATACAATTAGTGTGCAATCAAAAGAAGAGTAGGACTAAAACAGGTTCCCCAGAAACACCTGAAGTTGCCCATCCCCTCATGGGTAAGCACTCAACCAAACAGGGTTGGCCCAAACTGGGGCCACTGAGGCCCCAAAGCTTGCCACTTTTTGCAGGCATCTTTTGGTAGCGAGCCATAAGAAAGGGGCAGAAGGGGCCAGGGAAGTCTGGAAGGAAAAGAGCAAAATCAAAATGCAACTCAGGATAAAGGTTGCCATTGTCAGCCTCACCACAGTTCTCTCACCCACATCTCTGTCTCGAGGGTCTCCTTCCATGTCTCCCAAGACCCGAGTACAAGTTCAAGGCTGAGCAGCAAGTGCAGCTTCTTCACATGTCTCTTTGTTCCATGTGTCTCCTCCAGTCTTCTACTTTCTCCATCTCTCTCTGCTGCTGCTGCTTCTCTCTCACCTCTCGCAGTCCTTTCCCCAGTCTTCTCACTTCGCCTTCCTGCCCAGCTCTGCCCTTCCTTACGGTAGGGCAGGGAACCTGGAACCTCCCCAGGGGATTACACTGTTACCATTGGGTCACCAGAGCAGAATAGGGAGAAGGAGACTAGTGGAGCAGATCTACATCCCTCTCATCCAGGGGGCATAGGAAAGAACATCTTAGCAACCAAGGCCTGCGGAGGGCCTTGCAGGAATTGCTCTCAACCCTATATCCCCTGAAGTGTCAATAGAGTATGCAAAATACAGAATTCCCAGTGAAGTTCCAATTTAACTGGGTGTCATGTATTTTATCTGGTAATTCTGTCAATCCGCAAGTTGGTTTCAACATCTGCCAGGCTAAGAGAACACAAGGCTAGTTCAAGAGAGTATTTTTCAAGTAAGAAATTTATTGCCATGTTTCTTTCCTTTATGTTCCTTATGACTTGGAAGGATCAGAAGTTGAATTAGAAAGAAAAGTGAGGCAAAAACACAAAGAAAAAGAGCAGCAGCTGGTCGCCACCCTTTCACCCACATCACATGCAGCATGTTTGAGTTCGGAGAGAAAAGCAACTATCAAAAGTTTTGATTATTTCTCCATAAATTACAATCTTCAAGAACTTTAATTTCTAGCAAGTGCAGTAAGACTAGATGAAAGAATAACCAACAAAGACTTTTCAAACAAGTATTTATATGAATTTTGCTATAGATTTTCAGCAAAGAGAGAGAATAAACACCGGAATATTGTTACCTACTTTTTCCACTGCCAAGAGGTGAGAAGTATAGCCTGTTGTTTCTTTGCTCAGCTTTATTAACTGCCTTGCTCTGACTCCATGAGCATCTTTCCTAATGACTGTGATTCCAGAGTTTAAAGATACATACATTTGAATAGCGGAAGCACAGTTATTTGGGCTTGGGTACGTGGAGAGAAAATGATTTATAGTCAAAACTGTCTTTGACAGTGTCTTAGAAAGGCATCAAGTTTGACACCAATATACAGGGTGACTTTTTGTAGGTTCAATGTGGTCAGAGTTTTCGCCAGTGTTGGAATAATTGTTACCTCCAAATGAAACAATTATCTTTTCTGTAGTGACCATGTTGTAAAATTCATTGGGAAAGAAATGGCTGAATAGTTAAGAAAATATTGACAAAGCAGAAGGTGGGTATACTTGCATGGTTTTATATATAGAAGAGTCACAACAATAAATGGAATAGTATAAAGATGCAAATATATACAAATATTTGCATATAAAAACTGTTATTTCAAATTAGTGGGGAACAGATGGATTTTTCTATAAATGTAATGCTATAACTAGCTAAATGTGTGAAAATAATGAATTTTGATTGGTTAATGAAAAGATTGTTAGGCATGACCACATCAAAACTTAGAACATTCTATTGTTGAAAGCACTGGAATATAAAGTAAATTCAAGTGGACTAAGAAAAATATTTACAGCATATATGAAAAGCAGTATATAAGATGCTTATCAGCGAATTTGCATGGCTGCCCATATCTTCTTCTCTCAAAATTATATAACTAGGCAGAGACTGTGTGAACTTCTTTTGCCCCTTCTCCCAACTGCCTAGCCCTATCTGATTTGATGAGGAATGTGCACTGAGCTCAAAGCAAGACAATCCAGGAGTCAAGATTTTCAACCTCACATATTTGAAAGTGAAAAGATAGCTAGAGAGCAGGTTGTAATGCATGCAAGAGAACATTCATGCTTTATTTCCTTGTAGACTGAGGCTCAGAGCTGGCACCAAAGCAACCTCAAGTGTAGTAAATATTTAACCATTTCCTTGGATTTTTATTCTGATTTTGAAAATTAGGTGGTAAACAAGAGTCAAGTTCTGGGTGGTTGTGCCCCATGTTTTTTCTGAATTCCTTCTAAATTTTAGGGTTTTCCTTCTCATTTTCATTGACAACCAGCCACACCTCTATCATTTAAAAATATTTAAGCAATTTAACCTGTATTCATCCTATTTGTCTCATTTTTGAAATAGTTTCCTTTAGAGATACCTGCCCCCTCCCCATTCCCCCCTATTTTCATCAGTTTTAAGTTCAGTCCTCATTGAGATTTATTCAATTCTTTGCACATGTGTTTTCTTTAACTTTGAGTACCATTAACAAATTGTGCACTATTCATTTATTGCATATTTACTACTTTGTCTCAAGTGAAGTTCCAGGAGTAAGAAACTATATCTAAAAAAAAAAAAAAAAAAAAAAAAAAAAAGAAACTATATCTAATTCATTATTGTGTCCCTAACACTTGGTAGATTGCCTAAAAAATTCAATTAATGTTTTGAAGTTTATAAACGAATATACTTGTATTATATTTTATAACCTGCTTTTATAGTAAACAGTAGTGCATGAACTAATTTACAAGGTAATTAGTCTGCAGCAGAGCTTTTAGTGGCACTAAGTTCTGTCTTTGTGGGACAGATCATAATTTATTAAAACTCATACCGTGTTTTTGACATGTAGGTTGTTATCAGTTTCTCACTACTATAAAAATGCTGCCATGAACATCTTATAAGCAAATCTTTGCACATATCCTTAATTATTTTCTTACAATAAATTACTAAAGGTGAAATTGACTTGTCAAAGGTTGTATATATAAAATATTCCTAGCCTGCTTATGATCATTACAAAAGAAGGAAAAAAAGAAGTGAACAAACAAAAAAAAATAGAGTGCCAGGATTGGTTATTTATGCTTATTTTCTTCTTTTTTAAAATAAAATGCTACTTATGCCTTTTTTAAAAGTAAAAACAGCAAATCATCTTTGTGATTTCTGTTTTCTGGCAAAGATTCAGAAATATCAAAGAATGAGCTTTGGTTTAAAGTCTAAGATAGACAGCCTAAAAAAAAATCCAATGAATTTTTCAGTAAAAATCAAGCTGACATGAGAGAAATTATATTTATTTCTTTGGTTCAAAAGGATCTTAAATTTGTATTTTCAGATAGAATGTTATATACTAAATTACAAGCTTTGAGAGGTATGCTGCAGCCTGCAGGAAGTGCCATCCTGTGATTCCATGTGGGTGGAAGTAGATATCTGTCCTCAGCATACATGTGCCTCCACAGCACTTCTTTGACTCATAAGATGGTGTAATTCAATAGTTAAACAAAGCTTCAAGTAGAAATTTGAATTTTCTATTTTTCTTTTGAAATTTTTTTAAATTTTATATATATTTTTACATCATTTTTCATTTTTGCACAATGTATGCATTTTCATCTGTGTTATATTCCCCATACAATTCCCACCCCCTTGTCTTGATCCTACTCCTTCTCCCCCCACCGTAGTATGCCTCTGGTTTATAGTTATTTGTTGATTTTGATTTTTAATTTATTATAATTAATCTTTTTCCTGGTCCCTTATTTAGGTTTTCTAAATTCCTGCTATGAGTGAGACCATCCGGCGTTTTTATTTTTCTTTCTGGCTTATTTTGCTGAACATGATCCCTTTCAGCTCCATCCATGTTGCTGCAAACTGCATGTGTTTATCTTTTTTGATTGCTGAGTAATATTTCATTGTGTATATGTACCACATCTTCTCGATCCAGTCATCTATTTTGGGGCATTTGGGTTGTTTCCATAGCCAAAGTGCTTCTGAAAAAAAGAAGGGAATGGAGGTATTATACTCCCAGACTTCAAGCTATACTATAAAGCCATATTAATCAAAACTGCATGGTATAAGAACAGACACATGGACCAGTGGAACTGAATAGAAAATCCAGAAATAAACTGACAGATTTACTGTCAACTAATCTTTGACAAAGGAACAAAGAATATTCAACGGAGCAAAGAAAGTTTGTTCAGTAATTGGTGCTGGGAAAACTGGGTCGCTACATGCAAAAGAATGAAGCTTGACTACTATGTCATACCATGCACAAAAACCAACTCAAAATGAATTAAGGAGCTAGGTATATGACCTGAAACTGTAAAATGTATAGAAGGAAATATAGGCGAATACTACATGACATACACCTCAGTAACATCTTTAAAGACACATCACTCAAAGCAGTGATAATGAAGGCAAAGATAGACAGCAGGGGCTACATCAAATTAGAGAGCTTCTGTACAGCACATGAACTTTATATTTTTCTACCAGGTACATGCAAATAAAATTTTTTATCTAAAAAATTTAAGAACATAAAACAATAAAACTGATTAATCCTAATATTTGTTTCATTTCCAGGATAAACTGCTGAGATGATCTCAGATAGTTTTAAGGTCCTGCTGATGAACTATTTAAGCTGAATTTAGTAAAAGAAACCATTTAAACCAACTCAGTAAAAACAATTATTAAACTTATGCAGACAACCTTACTGTTTTTCTCCAATTCTTTCTTTTTTTTTAAAGTCAAATATCCAGATCTTAGGAATAAAACTGGAAATAACTGTGTAGTAGTCACAGACTTGTATGTGGTTGCAATGCAACTTATTCAGTGCTTGTTAGACTTTTTTGTTCAGTATAATTTTCAATGACATCTTCAGATTCATCATTGTCTCACAATTGACTGCTAGGAGTAAGGGTAGTCAGAAATTGAAGTTGTCTTTGGTAGGGGGTGGGGGATTGTCTCCTCTTTGTAAAGGCATTGATCCTATCACAAGGGCCATACAGGCCTGTCATGACTAATCTAATCACCTCCCAAAGTCCTGCCTCTAAATACCATCATACTGGGAAACAGTTTGAACATATGTATAAACAGTTCATAATACATGGCTTCTGAATGGGAATGGTAGGTGAACAATGTGATCTCAAGGTTTTTTTTGCATTTTTTTTTTTATTTTCAATGAAATTCAGCATCTTTTTGTATGTATGTTTCTCTCCCTATCAACTTTTTCATGTGATTTTCCCATTTGATTACCTTATTATTTTTAATATCTTGAGATTTTTATCAATTGTGGACATTATCCTGGGTAATATTAATTGAAGATATTTCATCCCAGGTGTTTTACTTTTTCTTTCTTTCACTTTGCTTCTTTTTTTAATAAACATTTTGTTCTTTATTTTCAGCATTGTATTTTAATGTTTTGTGGCTTCTAGAGTTTTGCTCATGGTTAGTAGACCTCTTCTCTAAGGTTATAAATAATCTATGTCTACCCCATAGATTTGAGATGCCACCTTAATGTTTATTAATACCTTTATGTTTCTGTATCTACTTTTGTTAGTTCTAGTCTCAATCACTGATTTGTTTAGTCACATTCAGAACCACACTGGTTTATTTATGGAGGGATTATCACATTGTTGAATATGTGACCTAGTACATACTAGGACAGGCCTCGTTATTCTCTCTCTTTTTTCCTTCAGAATTTCTTTAACTGTCTTTGCTTATTTTTCCTTTTCATCTGAATCAGTTTGCCTTGGGTGTGTCTTTTGTGTCCAGCAGAGTTGGGCTTTCAATTGTAAATCAGTTTGAAAATGTACTTTGTTACTAGTTTTTTGTTGATTTTGATTTTCACTTTCTTATATTCATTTTCCTGGTCCCTTATTTAAGTTTTCTAGATTCCTGCTATGAGTGAGACCATCCGGTATTTTTCTTTTTCTTTTTGGCTTATTTCGCTGAGCATGATCCCTTCCAATGCCATCCATGTTGCTGCAAATTGCATGTGTTTATCTTTTTTGAATGCTGAGTAATATTCCATGGTATATATGTACCACATCTTCTTGATCCATTCATCTATTTTTGGGCATTTGGGCTGTTTCCAAAGCTTAGCTATTGTAAATAGTGCTGCTATAAACATAGGGGTGCAGGTGTTCTTTGGAATGGATGTTTCTGTGTCCTTTGGGTAAATATCTAGGAGTGGAATTGCTGGATCATATGGAAGCTCTATATTTAGTAGGTCCAGAAATCTCCACACACCTCTCCATAGTGGTTGGATCAGTTTGCACTCCCACCAACAGTGCAGAAGAGTTCCTTTTTCTCCACACCCTCGCCAACATTTGTTGTTGCTAGTTTTTTAAATATGTACCATTCTCACTGGTGTAAGATGGTATCTCATGGTAGTTTTGATTTGTATTTCCCTGATTACAAGTGATGTTGAACATTTCTTCATATGTCTGTTGGCCATTTGCATTTCCTCTTCAGAGAAGTTTCTTTTTAGCTCTTCTGCCCATTTTTTGACTGGATTATTTTCTTTGTTGTTGCTGAGTCTCATCAGCTCTTTGCAGATTTTTGTGATCAGTCCTTTATCATTAGTGTTGGGTGCAAAAATGTTCTCCCAGTTGGTGGGGTTTCTCTTTGTTTTGGTTATTGTCTCTTTTGCTGTGCAGAAGCTCTTTAATTTGATGTAGTCCCCGCTGTTTATCTTTGCCTTCACTATCACCGCTTTGGGTGATGTGTCTATAAAGATGTCTTTGATGTGCAAGTCCCGTAGTGTTTCGCCTATATTTCCTTCTATGTATTTTATGGTTTCAGGTCTTATGTCTAGTTCTTTAATCCATTTTGAGTTGATTTTTGTGTATGGTGTGAGGTAGTGGTCAAGCTTCATTCTTTTGCATGTAGCGACCCAGTTTTCCCAGCACCATTTATTGAACAAACTTTCTTTGCTCCAATGCATAGTCTTTGCTCCTTTGTCAAAGATTAGTTGCCCATAAATCTGTGGGTTTATTTTTGAGACACTTTTTGGGGGGTGGGGGCGGGAGGGGAGGGATTGGGGTCAGAATGGGGGGTTTGCAATTGTATGGGGGAATATAAAAATAAAATTTATTATTTAAATAAAAAAAATAAAATAATGTCCTTTTACTAAAAGTTATTATGCGTGACAATACACTAAACTGATTTGACAAGTTTTAACAATAGGAGAATGCATATTTCATTAATAGTAAGCAGAATGATACAGAAACATAATATGGAAAAAAAAAAGAAAATGTACTTTGTTAAAAGGTGTTAAGCTCATTGTATTTAACCATATGGCAGTTATACTCAGTGTGAGTTCTATGTGTTTATTATTTTTATATAATGTGTATGTCTTATACCATGTAGTCTATTTTATTTACTTTTGAAACTTGCAATTTTTCTGTTTAGGATGATTTTTTGTTCTAAATATGAATTTATAATGATGTCTTTTTATGATGACCTTAGTTCTCACTCTCTCTTTAAACAGATTCAGTTAGTTCTAGGTTACAAACAAGGATTTAACTGGCTTACACAGTTTTTCCTCGGCCATATTTCCTCTCCCATTTCATCCTTTTAGTCAGTAGGATGGACTAAATTAAGAGCATTAACTCAGAATGTTGAAACAGGCATATTTTTCATTCCTGACTTTTGACTGTTGATGCTTTGACTGCCATTATATGGGGATGAGGCAAGCTCTGAGTATACCTTCCCTTTCTTACTCTCCTCCTTTTTGTAAGTTTTATCCCCACATTGTCAGGTGGTTTTAGGACCCCTTTCCCTTTGTTTTTTGTCTTAGTTTTGTATGTAAATATATTCAGTTTCACCACTAAGTCCTTTTTTTTTTTTAAGTTTTATTTATTATGCATGCAAGAGCTGGGGTGTAGGCCAGAGGTGTGTATGTAGGCAGGGGAGGTGAGAGGATTCACCAGAGATAGAGTGGGGAGCAGAACAGGCCAATTAACTGAAATACACTGCTGAGGGGAGCAGCGGGTGAGACAGGAGAGGTCTGCTGTGCCATGTGGGTCACCTCCCTGGCCGGGGATCAAACTTGTGCTGCAGTGGGTGCTGATAGCTTCACGGTGCTGCGAGTTAACCCTTTGAGCCACCAGGGAGGCCCCACCAAGCCTTTTGCCAAAGTTTTGTAGACCATGTTTTGGTTGGTTGAAATTTTCCCTCTACTGGTAGTTTTCTCAAGAAGGGCTCATGTAAACAGTGGTTCTTGATTTAGTACATGGTCAAAACTGTCTGTAGCCTTTATGCTTCATGAGCTAGAAGCTGATAATAAAATCTGTCTCATATGTTCAAGGATATAAATTTCTTCACTGTATATAAATTCCTTCACTCATTTTTTTCTTAAATATCCTGTAGGTTTTCCTCCTCTGATTTGTGGTATTGAATTTGCTGGGTTGAAGCGTGATACCAGTTTAATTTTCTTTTTCATATATATGCAACCTGAAACTTTTGCCTAGTGGCCCAAAGTATTTTTTTTTATAGTTAAAATTCTTTGCTTTGATAATATCTTTATTAGGATATGTTTTTTTTTTTTTTGACTGATCTGGGTCAGTTTTCAATGATACATGATATGCACTGTCAATATCTAAGTTAAAGTTTTCTTTTATTCCAGGAAAATCTTCTTGTATTTAATCTATGTATTGTTATTTTCTGTTGGCCTTTGTCTTTCAGGAACTCCAAATATGCCAATTTGTTAGAACTCCATTTTTAATCTACCATATATTGTTTTTAAAAACCGTTTCCATTCAAAAATGTGTTTCATTGTGTTAATTTTCTAATTTCTCTTTTTTAAAGTCTCCTAAAGTGTTTTCTACAGTATTTCTTCTCTCTTGTTCACTTTTCTATTTTGTTTTTAAATCTGTAGTGATTTTCCTTCTGTTTTCTCCTCCGGTAATTGTTTATTCCTATTTAATTTCCTCCTGTTATCTGGCTGTCCCCTTTTGTGATCTTTTTTCATATTTATAGGAGCTTATTAAGTTACAAAAATTACAGTAGATTGTTTTGTGACAATTCTACATTTCTATTCTATTTCATGACCCCTCCCATGAATTTTTACCATGAAAGGAAAATTTGATGCTCTTTTACATGTTTTTTCTTTCTGTATGAATTCTGTATGCATATACTTGTTGTTAGCCATAGTCTAATGTGTTGAAATTTCCTGGATAAGTATTTATCAGATATTTGCATGATGATAATTGAGGGAGGAAACAGAGAAACTCATCTTTCTAGTATTTAAGTGGCAGGTTCTCTCTTCTGTTCCTGTCATGAAGGCTTAATTCTCTTCATATGGTGCCTCTGCTAGAGATGTCTTCTTAGTTTAGCCAAACTAATTTTTCTTGGAGAATTTTTACCACTGGTCCATTCTGCCATATTCTTTTATTGGCTTCTTCTGCCAGGAGACACAGACCATGGCAGTCCAATGTGATTCCTCATGTGTAGAAGTATGTTTGTGCTGTGCTAGCTGGGACTGCCCATCCTTTTCCTTCTGTTGCCATATGGTTGGTGGTGATTCTTGGACTGACCGAGCTAGAGCCCCTGCACCCCTTATTCTCTGTGCCTTTGGTTGCCATGTACTTGGAGGCTCTCTGCGTGGTGCTCTCAAATGCTTTGGGCAACACACACTTTAATTTGGAGTCTGGGGTTTTTCTCTGCCTACTTATTCCACTGAAAATGAGATTGTTCATTTTCCCTCTGTCTTGGTATGGTTTTAGGAAGCCAAGTGGGGAAATGTAGAATCAATTAGTTCATCCCACTGGTGAATTTAACTCTTTAAAAACCATCTCAATAAATTTAGTAGTCTTGGGAGCTGGTATCAATAATGCAGAAACACAAAGAGTAGAAACACCATTATTTTAAATAACAGTGTTACAGACATAATAATGGTGGCAAATCTAGGAATGTAATTAAGCAGCATTAATTACTCTGTGTGTGTGTGTATAGCAGGTAACTCAAAAGAGATGACATTCTAGGAATGCAGCGTTTATGGCACAAAGTTCTGAAGATAGGACATGGTTGACAGATGTATTGCTCTGCATTCACACTAAAATTTTGACTGTAAGTTCAATATAACTAGACAATGAATGATTCAAGTTTCCTATACATTTTGAATGCCTTGAATTTGCTTACATCATCCACTAGTACAGTAATAAACTGAGAGTTGTATGAAACCTGTGTTCATAGATAATGTGACATTATGAGTAATTTGATGATCAGCATTAAATAAAAGTTATCATGGAAGTGCACAGTCAAGATCAATATTGTGTCTACACAAATAGTTTCCAAAGGGCCTTGGAATTTTGAGTCAGAACAACCGTTTTACCTTTCTGTAGAGATGAGAGATAGAGGTTAGCCAAGAAGGGCACACCTGATGAAACCCAGAAATTTATAATTCCTAGATCTGAGAAAGAAGAAATGGTGCCTGGACGTGCTAAAGGGTTTTTCCATTTACTGTTCACACACTAAACAAATATGCTTGTACCTCTTTTCCATTTGCAATTCTAAATCTTCATCAATATATCATGTATCAAAAATGCTTGAAAAATTTTAATATACTTTTAAATCAAATTGTTTATTTAGATAAAAAACCCCACAAAAATAGTTGCCTGAGTTCGCACCACTTTAGGAGTGACCCTGGCGAAGAGTTTCCATAAGACCACCTTTTAGCTTCTGGGTAACTTTGAATCAGGCTGCACATAAGGAATCTAAACTTCTGCAGTTATTTCACCTTTTTCAGGAAAGCTTGCCCTGTTTTCATGAAATATCATTATACTTAACCATTTCCCTTTTCATTTCATTCTATCATTATAATTAAAACTTATGAAATGTTAAGAATTGTTATCCTCTCTAACTGCAACTTCACTGCTTGTAAATGAATACTGATTCTTTTACTATAGTTGTTGCTTATTTATAAATTCTTTCATAGATAATTACTTGCCCTCTTGCAAATAAAATGACAAAATCCTTAAGATCATATATCTTTTAACTTTTCATTTCTTGGTGTGAACACAAAGCATATGCTTAGCTCTAAAAAGTTTACAATAGAAAAGCAGATAGATCAACTGATGGAAAGAATGATAATGTAGGTGGATATGTTTTCAACTGTTGGTAGAGTAATTCCAATTAAATACAAAGTCTAATTTCAGTTTTTGCTTGGTTCGGTTAGAAGGTATTATGGGAAAATGTTGGCGTAAAGTAGGTCATTATATGTTTGCTAGCGATAAAGAAGATGACAATTCTCCCTGCATTAAACAATATTAATTTTATTCTCTGTTCCTACTGACTTTGAAAGTCATAGAGAACATGGAAGGATCCCCACCCCCTCCAGTTCAGGGAAGCCAGCATCACTTATCATGCAGCTGATTTCTATTCTGGTGCAATCAATCCAGTTAATGTCAAGTACCTCTGACAAGAGTGTTCGTGACTCAGTCACCTGGAGGCATTTGAAGGAATGGTGCAATGACTTGGAGTAGAAAATAAATAGAAATAAAAGCTCTGGTCTGAACTTTCCTGCAACTTGAATGGAATCCCTGGAGCGATGATTTAGACACAGACAGTGAACCCCCCTTTCTTTTGAAGATGATGTTACCAACCCACCTACTGGCAATGGGTAGGGATGACCAGTGCTTGGCAAATATGTGCGCTTTCTCCTTCTAGCATCAGAATGGTAGACTCTCCCCTCTGGGCTGACTGCCTACTCTCCCCTTACTGCCCACTCTCCTCAGCCCTCGGCCCTGACTCACTTGCCTGAATTCCCCAGGAGGGTGGTTACGTGTTTGTCTTCTCCATTGACGTTGGCCTCGCATCTAGTACATGAATGTCTGGCTTGTCGAGACCTATGTCTAGACTCTCAGATCATTTCACATTCATGATTCTTTAGCATCCCAGATGCCTACTGATACGTCCCTAAGTTCTTTGAGGGACTTGCTTGAGTGTTTGTTCTAAGACCTCATGACTTCAAAGGCCTCTAATGATAATGTGGTCCTGGGGACAAGAAGTGCTGTGTCACTTTTATGTCCCTAAATCATGGGAAGTGAGGAACATCTATTTGTAACTATTTCCTGGTCTAAGATGGTCAAAAGAAGATGGGGTATAAAGGGACGTAATCTCCCTTTTGATTTATTGTCTATTCTTGTTTTACAGTTCCCTGAGTACTGCTGCTCAATCTTTTATCTCTCACATCTTACCTCATTGTGCTGGCTATGAGGTTGTTTAAGCGGGGTCCTGACGACCTTCCAAATTATGCCTTGTCTAGGTTTGTTATCATTCCTTAGATATACAAACTGCCACCCAGAGTGTGGGGAGAGGGGGAAATCAGAGGGCAAATGCAGATTGTCAGATCTAGTTTAGCAGAGACTCTGTCCCCACCCTCTAAGTTCTCTTTCTCTACCTCTGAATATCTGTGCCAATGGCAGGTGTATGAAAACCTCATCTTGGCATCAGCAACCTCATTCTGAATCCCCCAAAGGCTCTTTGAGCAGGGTGTATTATTTCCTTTGATACCCCTTGGCTTCACATTTACTTGGTATTCTATCAAGAATTTTTAGTAACAAATCCATTGTTGTGTGAAATGGCATTTTTTTTTGTTTGTTTTTACACAGTCTTCTTTACTTGAAAGATGGTACCTGACACATTTTGACCAATTATTGATGCTTCTTTTCACTGGGCTGTACTGAAGAAGTTTCTGGACAGAGTGCATCCTGTAATTAAGTGGATTTGTCTGAAAGTAGCTCAATAAATGATACTCTGCTTGTCATGGTGAAATCTCCTTCACCATGGCAGGAGGGGGAGGCAGTGTATTTACTTGTCCTGTTAATCAGAAAAGGTTGGAAATGCTTAATTTGACCTTTAAGAAGAAATAAATCAGGAACAACTGTCTTTTTTTAATGTATCTATTTTGGCAAACTTTCTCTTTTAACTAGCACTTACTCTTGATTTCCTAACGGCCCCAATCTTTAAATGATGGTGAAATTTTAGGGTATCAAAACTTTGGAACATTTAATGAGAATCAATCACTGTTGAAGAAACAGGGTCACTTGGAGCTATCATTTTTCTAGAACTTTGTTCCTAACTGCAGTTGAGTCATTTCACAAGTGGATTTGATCATTTTGGGCATGGTGCGATTTCATAGTCTTCTCAGGAGAGCCCTGATTTAACTCTCTTTCTGCAAGACCTTCCCACCTGCTGGCTGCCTGATGAAATTTCATTTCAGCTGTCGACATAAGCACCCCTGGAAGGATCATGCAAAAATAATCACAGATTTCACACACTTAGAGAACAATGGGTCAGAGCAGGTTTTGGGAAATTTAGAAGAAAACCAGTATGGGAACGATATAAGAAATAGGACTTCTGGAGTGGTTAAAATGAGACAGAAATGGAATTATAGGCACAATTTCTACTTGAGTCGATCCTATCAAATACAAAGTAGAGTCTAAAAATTTTTTTTACAGGTTTTTCCCATTACCTGAAAGTAGAACACTCTTATTTGGTATGATTTGGTAGGTTATTACTTGGGGAATGGGAACACTATTAGCATCGATTTACATGGAAAACTTTCTCAGCATTTCCAGATCCAAACAATAACCTATGAAATCATACCAAGTGGGAACATTCTACTTTCAGATAGTGGGGGAAACATGAATATGCCTCCATGGGACTGTGATGACTGAAGTTGTTAGTCAAGAAATTAACACCAGGTTATGACTATCTTCTGACTCTCACTATTGTACCATTAACCCATATTATGTAGGTAGAGTGAATATAGGTGGGACCTAGATAGAAGAATCTCAGTGGCATTGATAGCTTGCTTTGCCTTGCTTAGTTTCTGGAATATTAATGCACAGTAATATTTAAGTCAACCATGTCTAAATATGTATTAATAACATTACCGAGAGAGCTGACATATGTTTTTTTGTGGCACGCATTCTTCTTTTGCATGCATTCTTGGCAATGACTATGTTAAAGTCTCATTATGATTACTGTTTGTATGCTGTTTTAATTGGGATACAAAAAAATGGACACCAAACTGAGGAGAATGAATTGGTAACGTGTCTTGAAATACTGAACAACTCCCTGTAAATGTTGCCTTGTTCAGGGGGTTATGTAGCATTTACACTCTAGAATTAGAACACGCTTTTCAAGTTCAGATTATCTGTGTGACATGGGAAATAAAGGAGGATAGGAAAGTTAATATGTGAACTTTTATCTAATGATGTGATACAGGCAGGCATCGCTCAAGGACATTATAGTCATAAAAGACCACGTGCAGGCAGTGGTCCCAGTGGGCTTGTCCCCTCAATCTAGGTGTGTAGCAGACTATGTCATCGAGGTTTGTGTGATTATAGCCTGTGGTCACACCATGACGAACTTGACTAATGTTGCATTTCTCAGATTATATCCCCATCTTTAAGCGATGCACATATATCTCTAGATGTTACTAGGTCTGTCTTGATCCTCCACCCATTATGAATATTTAAAACAGGGTCTTTTCTGCTTCATGATACCTGAAACAACAATAGGTTAAATCTGCTTGCACACAAATATTCTTTGAATCTTTAGCAAATGACCAAATGATCCCCATAATTTTTATTTTTTATTGATCACAATTAAAAACTACTTAGAGGCCACCATTAGTTATATTTTTTTTAATCTATTGATAGGATATATGTCTTGGTTCATGGAGGGACATTTCCTTAATTCTTTATTGTATCAGCCCTTCAACAAATAACTGCAATTGATAATATTTTCAAAATCATCATTTAACTGCTTTACTCACATCAAAGTTACTTGGAATAATACTCTTGGAATGATGTGAAGGGAGTGTAAAGAAAATGAAGTTAATTCTTTTTTTTTATGAGCTACTCCCAGGGAAAACCAAGATGTTTCTTTCTTAAGACAGTTTTGCAGAGATGAGTGAGGTTTATCAGTGCACCAAATCAAAAAGAGATCTCCAGAATATTTAGAAGCAGACCTTGAAGTCATTGCTTTGAGTTCTTTAGGAAGTTGATAATAAAAGACCGACAGTATTACAGAGAATTATTTGAGTCTCTTGCCATTTGACAAGTTTAGATATTATTTTATCCTACTGATGTCATTATCCTTTTCATAATTTAACATTTGTGTCCTGGGAAGACAAAGCTGTATAAAATTCACTGTTCTTTAACTGCACTATGATCTTCTTAAAGACAAGTACTTTTTCTTATTCACTTCTGGAACTTTACCACTTATTTCAGTGCTCAGAACACAGTTATTGCTTAGCGAATTGTTGTCAAAGGAGTTGCTGTTGAAAGAACTTATGATTTAGTTGTGGAGCAAGCCAATGTACATGAAATAATACATTAACAGTACAAGGAACATGGGCAGGTGCACAATGAGATTTATAGAAGGAGAATGGTCAGAGGTTCAGAAGAGGAAATATCTGGGAGCCTTAAAAAGGAATTCATGGAGGAAACATAACTTGAGCTGAGCACTATTTAGTGAGAAATTATAGTGCATGGAACTGATTCTTTCCGTGTCCCTTTTCCTGCTTGTGTGATGTATCCTTTGCTTGGCGGGAGAAGGGGACAGTATTAATCAGAATGAAAATCTAAGACAGAAATTTCTGATTTTCAGAAGAAACAGTAGTATCAAGATAGAAATATGAAGGTCAGTAAATTCACAGGAACATATACATATATTTTTAGAGAAAAAATTAGCTGGCTTTTGACTTTTTAGTGATGGGAACTAAGAACACGGCTAAATTTGAGCTGAGTTAGGATTTTAATAAGGGTTGAATTGTGTATATTCCCTTCCAGGTTGCCTTGGCAATAGCTTTCCAAACTTTATGATAATGACAGTTTAATGAAAAAGGAAGCCCTGTGTACTTATTAAACATATAGTAATTAGAAATACTATATGTGGTCTCATTAGCTCCTCCTATGAAAATGGTCTAGGGAGGAGTTTGGATGGTTCATTATGTGTGTGTGTAACAAAGGGCTATTTTGAAAAGGGAGTGGGATTTGCAATGGGAGTGGAATATTACCCAAAGAAGACAGAAAAAAAATAGAGGGCTTTTACTTCTTTTTCTATTATCCAAAGGAAAAAAAAAATGATGGTGAAGGCATGGAGATAATAAAACGAAGGAATTTGATCTTCCTGTCATGGCCACCCTGTCCCTGCCTTGTCAACTACTTCAATATGATAAACTGTGTGCCTTGGGGGAGGCACATGTTTTAGAAATGTTTTGCCACACTGAACATCAGAATCTCTGGCAAGCGACTTTGGTCATCTGGGTTTCTGTGCCATCACCCACCCCTGATTAAAGTGGTTAAGGAAGTAGGAAAGGTTAAATAGGATAGGGTGATAGTTAAGAAAATGGCTTACTATTTTTGCAAATTACTCTGCCTTCAGGAGAAAATGGGAGAGATCTCTGAAATGTCAGAGAGTATAATACGATACAGCATCTATAAATATATTGAAATTGCATAACTCTCAAAGGTTTTAGTTGCCTTTGAAATCAGCTATCATATCAGGGCCTCCTTGGTGGTGCAAGGGGTTAAGCACTGCACTATGAAGCAATCCGCAGCCTCTGCAGCATGAGTTGGATCCCTGGCCAGCCAGGGAGATACCCACATGGCGCAGCAGACCTCTCCTATCTTGCCCGCTGCTCCCCTCAGCAGTGTATTTCAGTCAGTCTGCCTGTTCTGTTTCTGCCTCTGTCTCTGGTGAATCCTCTCACCCCCTGCATCTCTGGCCTGTACCCCAGCTCTTGTATGCATAAATAAATCTTTAAAAAAAAAGAAATCAGCTATCATATCATATAAGAAAATGCTTTAAAGGTGATACATTGGGTTGGTTTCAAGTCAAGAGTTTCAATACAGAATACTTTGGTTTCAAGGTACTTATATTCAATCTCTCTTCTTGTAGGACAGGGTGCCAAAATGAAGGTTGTAAAACAAACCCCCACGTGGAGCATTTTGGGCCCCTGCATTCTGGTTCCTAGACTAAGCCTGCTGTTCAAATTGTTTTTTCAGGTCCAGAGGGTTGCTGCCCATCAGAAGTGGTGAGACTAGAACAGGGAATTCTCAGCTATCTTCTCTCATCTACACAAACACCTTTCTAGAAAAGAACCTGATAATGACATTTTACCTCTGTGTGATTTCAGTTATTGTGATAAAACCAAACACTCTATTAAAATCACCTATGTAATCTTTTTACAAGTCCTTAAAGGAGTATTCTGTACTCACTCCTGTCACTTCCCATCCACTGACTGCAACTGAGCATCCACCTCCACCAGGGTGTTGAAATTCTATCACCCATATCGTCCGTGTTTCCAGTTTCAGGGGAGACATTTCATCCCTCCTTGCAGGGTGACAGCCATTGTCTCCTCATTCCTCTTTAAGCTCTCTTGACTATGTACCAAATGCTTCTTGTTCTTTTTTTTTTTTAAGATTTATTTATTTATGCATACAAGAGCTGGGGTGTAGGTCAGAGGGGAGGGGAGTGAGAGGATTCATCAGAGACAGAGTGGGGAATAAAACACTCAGATTGACTGAGATACACTGCTGAGGGGAGTAGCAGGAGAGACAGGAGAGGTCTGCTGCGCCATGTGGGTAGCTCCCTGGCTGGGGATGACATGCAGAAGACAAGCAGAAATATGACATATACACTATATTATACTATATAAATATGATATATACACTATATTGTGTTGCAGTGGCTGCGGACAGTGTCATAGTGCTGAGACTCAACCCCTTGTGCCACCAACTTCTTGTTCATTTTTTTTTTTTTTAAAGTCACATCTTTTCTTTTATTCTAAGAATTTTTTTTTGAAAGATTTATTTATTTTTATTTATACAAGCACTGGGTACAGTCAGACACGCGGGAGGGCGAGAGAATTCACCAGAGCGGGGAGCAGAGCAGGCAGAAGGACCGAAGTACACTGCTGAGGGGAGCAGCGGGCGGCAGGAGAGGTCTGCGCGCCATGTGGGACCCTCCTCTGGTGGCCGGGAACAGCCGGGGATCAAACCGGCACTGCAGAGGCTGTGGGCAGCTTCGCAACCCTGCGCTCAACCGCTGCGCCACCAGGGAGGCCCAACTTCTTGTTCATTTTTGACTGCTATTACTGTCTTCTGGTTCTCTTACATGATTCATTCTTTAAATGTTGGCATACCTTAAAATTTGTCACCAATCAACCAATATAGTCTTATCTACTTATTTTCCTTAAATGATCTCAATACTCTATGGTTTATCTTACACATACTCCTCTCCACCATGTACGTCCCTTACCAACTTCACAAATGCGCACCTCCGGAGCTTGCAGACAACTCTGTGTACACAGTATGTGAGCATCGCAACTCAGCAGGAGCACACATGGAAAACCATCTTTTCTCTAAAACCTCATTAAAAAAAGTTTTATTGGTAGCATCACCATCCATCCATTTAGTTATCCTTGCTATAAACCCATGAGACATTTATGAACCATGTGTTCCATCTGACTCTTGCTAGTGAGTCTGAAGACCATCTCTCACTTGGTTGAAGCAGACAAATCATTCATTCTAGTTCTTTCCCTTTGCAAGGAATCTTTCTGGGAGACTATGGGGTAGAGATACTATGGTCTGTTGTCCTTCAATTCAACCCTCTTTTCCTCCACGGATTGTTCTCATCTTGCTGTTCACCCTATAACCTTCTCTTCTCTGCTGTCACCTTTGGACCCTGTCAGATCTCCTGTCTCCAGGTCACTGCCTGAATTGCTGCTGTCCTGCCTCCCACCCCAAGAGCTCATGTCCTGAAGATGAAGTACAGACCCTCCCGCTTGTCTTCTGAAATATGATATGTACACTGTATTGTTATTAAATCTATCTTTCCACATCCTTAAGAACTTCTGACCACATGGGTTTCAGATAAGGGATTGTGGCTATGCATTTTAATAACTATTTCTGATTTCTGTTTTTTGGCTCCTTCCACATTAACCAGCCATCAAGTCCTGACAATTTTATCTTTATTTTTAGAATCTATTTCTTTGCTACTACTCATGCTGTTTCCAATCTAGTTAGAGACCAGGACTCCTGGTGGCTGTGGGATCAGCCTCTCATCCATTGTCCAGAGTCATCTAGCCCTGCCCCATACTTGGCGTCCCTATCTGGCATAATAAAAGCCATGCGTTTAATGGGACCTACATCTCTACAAAGTGTGATCTCCTGGGAGTGGACAGCACTCCTTCCAGCTCCACTTGTTTTATCAAAGTATTCCTTATAAGAGCATCTACTCCTATCCCCAAAGAAGACTGGGAAATACAAGACACTGCCATATTGAACATCGAGCATTATTGTAGTGTCTTTAATAATGTGTCTGATTGAGTCACACTTTTCCTCTATTGATCCTAATTCAGCTTGTCACCAACTCCTCACAAAAGTAGTCAGTGTTTTCTAACTGGCCCTCTGCTCATGTTTTTTATCCCTTAAATCCATCCTCTCCTGGATACTTGACACAGCATAAATTTGACCTTACCACTTAGCACAAGTCTTTAAGTGTTCCTTCTTTTCCATTACGTTTATGTTTAATTAAAGAAAAAAAAGGACATAATAAGCCTTTGTTTGCTGATCTGGCCTCTGCCTTTCTTTCCCCACTCATTTCCTTCCTTGAGTTTTATTCTCCAAGTTAAAACTGCTTATAATATCTTTGGACTCTAGGCCGTTTTAGATACCTGCTGTCTTGTGCTTGCTTTTATTTTTTCCTCGAATGGCTGATTCTCCCCACCCTTAATCTTTAGTTACCAATTGCCTGGCTAAATGCGCTCATAATTGAAGACTCAAGTAGGTATCCTTGCCTTTAGAAACTCCTTCCATTCCTTCCTGAATGAGTTATGCAAGCCTCCTTTTTTTTAGTGGGGGTTGTGGTATTGCATGATGCTGCACACACAGTTGGCTATAAGCTGTTGCTGTAGTTATATGTTTAAATATATGTTCATGTAATAATGTGAGCGCAGACAACTACATTTAAAAAAAAAATCTTCGTATCCGCAGTTCCTACATAAATGCTCAGCATAGAGCAGTCCATGAGCACTTATAAACATGAATGTAGCATGAGGCTGGTTTTTATATCACAGGGGAGAAATCTACCATTCAAATTATGTAGCTTCTTGTAGTAGATATCGTGTGTTGCTCTCTCCTGTGCATCTAAAGCTGGAAGCCTAGAAACTACATTTCCTCACTTGCCAGTAGGGGTTTGGCTTCTTTCAATAGAAAGCTCTCACTTGGAATTAGAAGGCAGGAGAAAGGAAGAAGTTATTCTTTTAGTTTTGATAGTAGCATTGGTTTTACGCTAATGCTGATTTCTGCAAAAGTCTTATTGATAGCAATGAAAAATCTGGGTACCTGCAGCAGGAGTGAGATGGAGGTGGTCCCTTGAAAAGAGCCTGGTTTGGGGGTACCAATTGCAGCTGTGTCAGTGCAGAGGAGTCTGGGTTCTAGCAGTAGTGTTAGGACTCCTCTGTTCCTCAGTTCTGGACAGCACCGTGTTCCCCCCTCACTTACCACTCTAGTCTTGCAAAAATTAAAAAAAAAAAAATGAACTTCTTCCTCTAACCAATGCTTAGAATGGTTTTGGTTTCCCTGATTAAACTCTGATGATAGTTTTTTTTTTTTTTAAAGATGTATTTATTTTTATTTTATTTATTTATTTATACAAGCACTGGGTACAGTCAGAAGTGCGGGAGGGTGAGAGAATTCACCAGAGCCAGAGCGGGGAGCAGAGCAGGCAGAAGGACCAAAGTACACTGCTGAGGGGAGCAGCGGGCCCATGTGGGACCCTCCTCCGGTGGCCGGGGAGCAGCCGGGGATCGAACCGGCACTGCAGAGGCTGCAGGCAACTTCGCAACCCAGCGCTCAACCACTGCGCCACCAGAGGAGGCCCTGATGATAGTTTTGTTTACAGTCACACTGGTCTGATGCAAGGTCATGTTTATTGCCTTTGAGCATGTTTCCTTCCTCTAAGAGCAGAGAACTCTCCTCCTGGATGAGTTCCCCTTTCTGCTCTTTGTAAGGAACTTAGATTCCAGAAAAGCGATGGAAACATGACATTGTAGAAAGAAGGACTCTTTTTGCAAATGGCAGTAGACTTTTCGTATGCATGAAGTCAGTCTCTGCAGAGTTTATTTTTTGAAGAAGAAAAGTCTATGCGTTCTTTGGGAAATCAACACTAACCTTATTCTGGTGGTTGACTAGAGTTAGATCTTCCTGTCCAGCAAATCAATCAGGTAAATGAGTTCTTTGGACATTTTGGGACAAGAAAGAAATGCAGATGCATGTGGATTGAGTTTTTCACAATTCAATTTGCTACTATAGTACTTTCATAGAGGCAAGGCCAAAGTCAAAGAAAAGCTATTCTGGGGACTATAAGGGATTCTCAATTTTCAGAGTGGAGCTGTGCCCACTCATCTTTAGGTAGAACAAGAAGGGAAATCATGAGGGAACATTTAGTAAATAGTTAATAGATGGTACAGCGAGTGCATCTGAATTGTTTCCTACTGTGTCAGAACATGTAAATGTGGAGATGATACCTGGATTTGTTATCTAACTTCTCTTAGTTTCAATTTCCCTATCACAAAACATCTATTATAGATTTTGAATAATAAAATGCTCAGTTTATATAGTAGATGTTTAATTAATGTTTCTCCATCTAGAGTTGATCATAATATTTATGAGTGTCTGTTAACCGCCAACCTCTATTCTAAGTGTTGTGAGCAAGACAGCGTGTTTGCCCTGCAAGAACTGCCATCTATTTGGTAGGATACCGACTGTCAGTTTTTAGGAAAAATATCCTTTCTTATTTTCCCCAACAATTTTAGGAGGCTAAATGGTCTTACATGCTTCAGTAAATTAAGTATCATTGAACTGGAGAAAAATCAGGCTAGTACAGAGAAATTATATTTAGTACAAAGGACCTTTAAAACACCTAAAAAATTATCCAGGGACATTTGTCCCTTCTTTTCAAGAATTTGTAGGCAGGAAGCTGGAGATTGGTAAGTCTGAGGATTTCAGGTAAAAGCCCCTTAATCTGAAAAAATTCTCAATTTTTTTCCTGTATCTTCAGCCCTCTGTGTCTATAGATTCCTCATCTGCAGATTTAACCAAGCACAGACTGAAAATACTCTATGTCATCAGGCCTATGTTGGTTGCATCTGAGCTGAACATGTAGAGACTTTTCCCATTGTGATTATTCCCTGAAAAGTACAGCATAATGATGATTTGCATGTCATTTATACAGTATTAGGGATTATAAGTAATTGGGAAATGATTTAAAGTATAGGGGAGACTATGCATTGGGTATATGAAGTACTATCACCTTTCATATATGGGGCTTGAGTATCTTCAGGTTGTAGTGTGGTGGTGGAGGAGGCATCCTGGGATTCAGTCTCTGAGAATGCGGAGACATGACTGTCTTTATTTTTTTTTTTTATTTTTTTTTAATTTTTTTTTATTTTTTTTTATTTTTTTTTTTTTATAGAGGCATGCTTTTATTTTATTTTATTTTACTTGTTTGTTTGTTTGTTTTATACATGCACTGGGTACAGTCAGAAGCGCGAGAGGGCGAGAGAATTCACCAGAGCCAGAGCGGGGAGCAGAGCAGGCAGAAGGACCGAAGTACACTGTTGAGGGGAGCAGCGGGGCGGCAGGAGAGGTCTGCGCGCCATGTGGGACCCTCCTGTGGTGGCCGGGGAGCAGCCGGGGATCGAACCGGCGCCGCAGAGGTCACGGGCAGCTTCGCAACCCAGCGCTCAACCGCTGCGCCACCGGGGAGGCCCATGACTGTCTTTATTTTGGGCTCTTTATCTGGGAGCATCTTAGGAAATCAAGGACCAAAGTGCTATTTTGATATGAAGAGGTATCTCTAAATGTGCTGCTGCCAGCCGGTACGGTGAGAATTGCCTGAATTTCTGGTGAATTTAGGCAGGGATTAGAGGTGACATGTCTGAAATTGAACATTTTCCTTACGTCAAAGCAAAGTGGAGAAATGTTCAAGTCTTCAGCAGTTTCATACTTGGACAGAATGAACAGCATTTGCTAATGAACTATCAGATTGGATTGCACTAAACTCTCATACTCTTCCTTCTCATGGTTATCAAACAGTATTAACTATTTTTTTCTTTCGTATTTCTGGGCCTGATTATGTCACACATCCAGCATACCCTGAATCCAGGCAGTAGGGGGTCAGGATGGAACCCACTGTAATGGAGACAGACTGCTTTCCAGTTTATCACTTGGACTTGGACTTCCATGCATTATGCAATTTTTTTTTTAAAGATTTATTCATACATACAAGAACTGGGGTATAGGCCAGATGCACGGGAGGATGAGAGGAGTCACCAGAGACAGAGTGGGGAACAGAAAAGGCAGACTGAAATACACAGATGAAGGGAGCAGTGGGCGAGACAGGAGAGGTCTACTGCGCCATGTGGGTTTCTCCCTGGCTGGCTGGGGATTGAACCCGCGCTGCAGAGGCTGTGGATAGCTTCACCGCGCTGCTCTCAACTGCCTGCACCACCAGGGGAGGCCCAATGCATCATGTAATTTGACAGTGACTAGATACTGACTTTTCCGATTTCTGCATTTTGTAGAAAATGGAACTTTTCTATAGAGTTAAGGGGCTAGCACATTCCTTTGCCTTATAGTTAAACTGGCTGTGCGTTTAAGGAGATTTACTTAGAGTTACCCTTTAGGTAGATATAAGAAATGGAATACTTTTATCCTCCATTAAACACTGGCATTCACTGAGTAATTATGAAACCCACAAACTCCTGCTCTTATGAACATAAAAACTTCAGGATTTTCAAAATTTTATATCTCAGTGATTTTCAACTGAGGGGATGATCCTATGTCTAAAATCTCAGTGCTAATAATTTTGTAAAATTATTTGGAGAGTGAAATTAATGGAAAAATGAAATGGGCATGAAAACATACAAAAACAGTCTCTTTTAAAAATGATATTAGTTCCCGCTTTGTCTCTGGTGAGTACTCTCACCCTCCCGCACATTTGGCCTGTACCCTGGTTCTTGTATAGATAAATAAATAAATCTTTGAAAAAATAAAAATGATTTAAATTCTATCAATGTAGAATTACTTTGTCAAATTGTATAAAAGTTTCTGACAATGCACCCTCAATTTCTGTGCTCATTGTGGGCCAGTGACAGTTTTCAGGCACTGTTATCTCATAGAACCTGCTGGAAACAGGACCATGCAAGGAGTTCTATCCCTCAGCTTCTACCTAGGTGTGCTGACAGATCAATAGTTGCAAGTCTATAATTCTCTTTTTTCTTGGTTTACACTAACTTCATGTCTCTACCCATCCCAAGAGTCATATAGAGCAATGCTACCCGATAAAAATATAATGCAAGCCATGTGTATAATTTTAAGTTTACTAATAACCACATGAAAAAAAGCAGGTAAAATTAACTTTAATAATATATTTTATTTGACCTAAAATCTCTGAAATATTAACATTTTAACACATAATCAATATTGTGTATTATGAATGAGGTTTTATGTTCTTATTCTCAAAGCAAGTCTTTGAACTCTCATGTGCAGTGTTGAAATACAGCACATTTCAGCTTGAACTAGTCACATTTCAAGTGCTCAGTAGCCACCTATGAGTAGTGGCTACCATGTTGGACAGGACAGCTACAGACCTTTTGTGAGCTGCCTCAAACAAACTGAGACACATCTAAATAGTGTCTTACAAGGAAACACCTCCTTTGAGAAGAAAATTTCAAAATTCTTTTTGGGGAGTAGAAACTGCACTGGATACATTTGGGGAGACACTCATGGCAAAGGATCTCCTTCCTTTTCTCATGTGTCTGTGGTGAAGTCACCTAGAAGTAGCTTCAGTTGAATCTGGAATCTCAGTTTCAAATACCCTGATTTCCAAGCCAGGATTTTTCAGCTCTGTTCATCCAGCCTCTCTGAGTCATCCTCTCTTCATCTACCCAGTGAAGGAACAGGTAATAGTTCCTGCCTTATGTATCTTACAGCTATTTGAAAACCACAGAAGTGATTTGGAAAGTGATCAGTATATTTGTAAAGTCTTCTTGTTGCTGAGGCCTTCCTTTAATTCTCTCCCTCCTTCAGTTTTGTTCTATAGGAATGATGTCTTCAAAAGCTGCCATTTCTGTATTGATTATTGTTGTTTTGGCATAATGATGGCCAAGCTGTCTGACCTGGCAGTGAATAACATGGGAGAGCGTCTCGGATGCCCTGGCAGAACCGTGTTCACGTGCACTTAATCTCCTTAATGACATTCACAGCGACAGCTTCAGCACAGTCCCCTCATCATCGCTACAGGCTCATCAATCCTCTTGACTCTGTTTCAAGTTATGTTTATGGGTGGGAGGGAAGTGCCTCCAATCCTACATTCATAACATTTTGAGCAGTCAAATGTTTATAGTTAACCTCTTGTTAGTTTTTTCTTTACAATAAGATACAAATATTCACTGAGTTCTATATTATTCCAAATTAGTTATATTCCAAAGAAAAGAAAAAGACAGATCCAACTACACTTGGTCAGAGTCAAAGATGCTAAGTTAGTTAGATGAGCTGTCTTGATTTTATGAGCTCTGAGGAGAGAGCAAGGTGCTGGGTAGTATAGCTGGATTTTCCGTATCCAACCTCAGTTTATCTTGAATAACTGTCTCTGTCATAATGTCATAAAAATGGGTCTCTAGAAAAATGTTTCCATGCTAAATCTAGAGATGTCTAATATTGGAATATTGGTTTAATAAGAATGAAGTTAAAATGCAAGGTTCAGCCTAAGAAAGCTGATGGCATGAACTCTGGTCAAATCGTCTCAGCCTGGTAAGGAAGGCTAATTTTCCAACTACTATTACTTTCCAGAATCTTTAGATCACACTACATTTGTCCTACCTGTTTGTACAGCTGTTTTCAGGGAGAATATTTGCTTACAAAATTTATCTGGTTTGAATAAGTTTCTAATGATAAAATTCAGAAGGAAATTTATACAGATGCTATCTTTACAATTTTTTTAATCCACCATCTGGTATTCAATTAAAATTATTGGGGTTTCTAGAATGTCTATTTGGTTTTGTGTATACATATATACACATAATACATTTCTTTAGCAAAGCTATTCTTCATTTTCTTGTATATTTTAATCAGAGTTATTTTGAAATCCATGTACAATGACCTCAGTATATTACATATGAATCTCCTGTGGGCCTCTATTTTTTTTTTTAATCTCTGTATGCCTGGTGCATTCAAAATTTTCTTTCTTGGTATCTTTTATATTTCTATTATTTTTTCATCCCAAAGATTATTTAATGAGTGTTTTTATGTTTTTTAATATGAGAGAATAGCTTTATAACCTTGAAGTAAAAAAAAATAGGAATCAGAACACAAAAACCATATGTAAAAGATTGACAAAAATAATTGTATTAAAGTACAGAATTTTTGTTGATGCAAACACAACTTTAACAGAATGCCAAAGAAGACTGAACATTAGAGAAGGTACTTGCTTATACATAACAATCTTTCTTATCTAAAGTATATGAAGAAGCCTTTCAAACGATACCAAAGAAATGGGCAAATAATTTGAACAGCCAGTTTACAAAAGAGAATATTTTATTTTATTTTTTAATTAATTAATACAAGAACGAGGTTTCAGACCAGATGCATGGGAGGGTGAGAACATTCACCAGAGATAGAGTGGGAAACAGAACAGGCAGACTGAAGAAATACACTGCTGAGGGGAGCAGTGGGCACTACAGGAGAGGTCTGCTGCGCCATGTGGGATTCTCACCAGCTGGCTGCTATCGAACCCATGCTCCAGAGGCTGCAGACAGCTTCACAGTGAGGCGCTTAACTGCCTGTGCCACCAGGGAGGCCCAAGAGAATATTTGAAGTGACAGATAAAACTATAGAACATCTTAAGATATTGTATAGCACCCATATCACTGGTAAAACAATAGTTTGATAATGCTAAAGTTGAGATTATGGACTCAAAGCTACATTGTTAAGAGGAGTATAAATTTGTGTAATCATTTCATGAAAAGTAACCCAAGATACATATTAACCATCTAAAAAAATACAGTTTGAGCAGAGATATCCTGGTCCATAATCAACATCCCTAAAACCTGAATGTAAATTTTGTCTTTACAGTGGGTATTTATCAGTGAAAGGACCAAGAAAGTGTGGGAAATATGAAAAACCATCATTTCCCATTTCTTTCATGGACCACGTAACAGATCTTTCTGAGATTTGAAAAATACCATGCATCTGCCATTTATTTTTAATTTTTTTATTTTCAATTTTTTTATTTTAACATTTATCATTTTTTTAGACAATATTTGCTTTCCCCCACCCCCTCATATTGAGTCCCTATAGAATTTCCTTCCCCAAGTCATCCATGCACCATCACCACAGTCCCCTGTGCTCCTCCCTCCCTCCCTCTGATCCCTCTCCCTCCTCCTCCCCTGCAGGATGTCTCTGGTTTATAATTGTCTGTTTTTGCTTTATTGTGTTTGTACTGTTGTTATTATTTTTTTACACTGATGTCTTATTTGGTTCCCCTATACACCTGTTACAAGTGATACCATTCGATATTTTTCCTTTTCCTTCTGGCTCCATCCACATTGCTGCAAATGGCACGAGCTTATCTTTTTTGATTACTGAATAATATTCCATTGTGTACATATACCACATCTTCTTGATCGAGTCATCTATTTTTGGGTTGTTTCCAGGTTTTACCTATTGTAAATAGTGCTGCAATAAACATAGGAGTACAGGTGCTCTTTTGAATCACTGTTTTTGTGTCCTTTGGGTAGATCCCTAGTACTGGAACTGCCAGATCATATGGTAGCTCCACTTTTAGTAGACTGAGGAACCTCCGACAGCTTTCCACAGTGGTTGGACCAGTTTGTACTCCCACCACCAATGTAGGAGAGTTCCTTTTTCACCGCATCCTTGCCAACATTTGTTGTTGCTTGGTTTTTTTTGATATGTGCCATTCTTACTGGTGTAAGGTGGTATCTCAGTGTGGTTTTGATTTGCATTTGCCTGATGATTAGGGATGTTGAACATTTTTTCATATGCCTGTTGACCATTTGCATTTCCTCTTTGGAGAAATGTCTTTTGAGTTCTTCTGCCCATTTCTTGACTGGATTGTTTATTTTGTTTTTGTTGAGCTGTAAGTTCTTTGTATATCTTTGTGATCAGTCCCTTAACAGTTGAATGGAGTGCAAAGATTTTTTTCCCAATCAGTGGGGTGTCTCTCTGTTTTGGTTAATGTCTCTTTTGCTGTGCAGAAGCTTTTCAGTTTGATGTAATCCCAGGTGTTTATCTTTTCCTTCACTATCACTGCTTTGGGTGATGAGTCTTTAAAGATTCATCTGCCATTTAAAAGTCACATCAAAATACACTTGCAATCTTTTAAGTAATCATTTATTTTTAATTGTAATATTATTTATGAGTTTCCACTCACTAGGAGTTCTGTGTCACTTTAAGAGCAGTCATATGAAACAAATACATCAGGAGAAAGACATATGCTGATGAAATATGGTCCTGAATGTCATCATTCTGGTGATGTATATTAGAACAGGGATAAAAGAGTGAAGTTGAGAGATGAGTCTGTGTGTTGTGCATTCTTGAATGATTCCCATGAAAACTGTGATAGAATTATTATCCATGCTCACCAAGATATAATCAAAAAGTATTTGCCTGAAGAGGGAAGCTTTTTCCCAGGTAACTAGGCATATGCACCACCAACACACTCTGGGTAACATTCATTTGAAAGGACTGACACACTCTGGGTAACATCCATTTGAAAGGACTGAAATTGCAACATGAGAGAAAAAATATCAAATAGTTTACATTTGAGTGAAAACAATCCAAATCCTGTCCTCATTACCCAAGTAACTTCTAACCATCTAAATTTGATGGGTTGGTAAGGAGAGGCTCTATATGTGGTGCTATCATTTAGAAAGTGAAGGGGGTGGGTAATCAGGTAAAAGGGGTCAATTGTATTGTCAAGGACAAGATTGGACTTTTGGTAGTGAACTGAGTCTAGTATACGCATGTTGATTTTTAACGATGTACACCTGAAACTTATACAGGGTTATAGTGCATTGTCACTTAAACATAAAGTTCTATAGGTAAAAAATTCTTAGCTCTGAGAATCCTAGCTATATGTTTCTGTAATCATGCAGTAGATTTCTTGCACAGCTTCATACTCATAATTACCTGGTATTTAACTTTCAATAATGACATTATTAAATCTAAGGTGGCAGCGCTTCACTTTTGACATTTAATTTACTTTTCAATTCTCCTTTTCCCCTTGCTCCTTTAAATGGCTCTTAAAGGCAAATAAGTGAGAAGACACTGTCAATCCCACAGAACATCAGCCCTGATGATTTTTCTCGATAAACAGCTTCGAAATGAATGTCCAAATCCAAGTTGCAGTTAATAACTTCTCAGGAGTATACAGTTATTTCAAAGTAGTGTCCTTTATGTACAAAATAACAGTGATCAGATGTTGAATATCTTTTTTATGAGTTGCTTAAGAAAGTGTGCTTTCGGGTATGCTTGTTGTTAGTCATGCTGTTATTTATACAGCAAATTTCCTTGCTGTCTGCTTTTTCCTGATGGAAAGTCACAAAAGGTTACCTTTTTAAAGGAAGGTGAGCTGAAGAACAAATTTCATTTACCTATTGTGTTTTCTACAGGTAAATATTTTATTCTTTTTTGCATACATTTAACAATTGAAAGGATATTTCTTCAGATAATGAAACTATTTTTAAAAAGAAACATTTAAAATGAGCAAGGCAATGTAATTTATAGGACATTGGGTCTTTTAAATTGGGCGACTAATTTGAAAAGTCATCAAATTCTAGTGAAGTCAAAGCTGGATAAAAAAACCAAGAAGCATATTGTGATTTTATAAAATGCGTACAACTTTATTGATGATTATCAGCTAATATATTTTGCACAATCAATAGCCTGACATGATGCTCTTTAAAAATTAAGTTTTCTTTTTTGCTACAAAGGTTATAATGTTCATGCATTTGGCGCATTTCTTTAATTAACATATCACTCAGTGCATCTTTAAAAGTCACATATCTCCTATTGTACAAACTCATTCTAAAGGTGGAAGAAGGAGAATGTTACTTTGGGGACCCAATGCCAATGACTTTATTTTCCTACTGGTTAAAATAATAGATTATTATTGTTGAAAAGACAGCCAGAGGGCATGTTCTTACTATCAAACATAATGCAATGATCCACTTTGCATTATTAACTCACAATTCACTTGGCTTCTAGAATAGTGCCCACTGTTTGTTTTTCCCCATCTTTCTATCTCATCCCATGATAAGAACTGCTGTCCGTACACCCTGTCCATACTCCATTAGTTCAGCTTTGAACTGTTAACAACAGCTGCTGGAGCCCACTCTCCTTACAAGCATGGGAAACTCAAGTATCAAAGGATTAATGCCTCTGGAAGCAGCTCCCAATTATAGACTAAAGCAGTTGGTATCTACATACTCCAGTTTCCTTTCTGTCTGGAAGGATGCATTTGAGGTATACAATCTACATTAACTTAGGAGTTTGCCAGTGAAATCTAGCGCCAGGCGTGACCACAGATAAACTTGCTTGATGATACACCCTTTATTGGCCACCTTCCCTTCCTTGTGTGTTGTCCTGATTCTCCAATCTGGGGTCATCTCTCAAATGAAACACTTATACTCAAAGCTTTCTTTTGTAGACAGGGTCTATTTCTGGGGAAACTCAAACTAAGCAACATCTTTATCCTGTTATCTTAATTCTTATCTCCCAGATATCTAGATGTCAGAAAAGTCAAGGGCTTAGTTCTTGAACTACTTTTCTTAGTTGAACTCATTTTCTAGGTGAATTCACCTAAATCTAAGATTTCAAATATCATCCAAAATCATGCCTCAAGCTCTGTGTTCTTTTTCAAATATCTAATTGATATCTCCAGTTGGATGTCTATTAGAGATCTCAGAATTACATCCCGAACCAAACTGTTCAATTTCTACCTCAAATGGCAGGGAATTTAATATCCTACATGATATTTAGGTTTTCATTTTGAATACATGAGCCCTAGTTTTGACAAAAGGCATGCAAAACATGCCTCTTTCATAAAAGAGAACTTCAAATAGTTAAAGAGCCAAGTTTCTTTTCCTTTAGGGTTATTTGGGATACAGTTTCAATAAACCTATTTCACTCAAATGTCCTCCTATAATAACAGTCATAGATTTATCCCAGTTCTGTAAATATCCCAGCTTTTATTTATCCCCCCCAAATATGACAATTAGAATAAATTTGATATTTCTGATATAGTCTAGCCAATATAGTCTCTGATATAGTCTTTCCATGACCTCCCCTCCCCAACTCTCTCAATCTCTCTCACATACTTTGACAATATGTATATTGCTTGTAAGTCCTTGTAGTGAACTTCTTTGTACATGTCAATCAGTGTTACTGTTTTTTTATTTTTAATAAAATTGGACAATTGTAAGTAGAAAAATATACATCCTAGCATAATGGTCTTGGTTTTTAAATTTCATTTTATACTTTCTAAATTCAGGAAAAAGCATTTTGAGAGGATCAAAACAATATAAATCCTTCTGAAGACAAAGAATGCTGCTGTTTATTTTGAGTAGTTTTTTCCTTGTGACATTTATCTCAGTGGCCTATCGACTTGCTCAAACTTTCTTTGGGGGAATCTGGAAGTCTGACTGAAGGTGAAATTTGAAAGATAACAGAGATAACTTATTTTTATTGTTAGAATCAAAGAGCTTTTTATCCTTTGTTAGCTACACTCAGGTAAAGCAATTGTCCTTTTTGCTTAAGATGATGGATTTGTTTTAGGAATGTCAAACCTTAGCAGGGGGCAGTTAATTCAGTCCTACTGAGAAAGCAAAGACATGAGCATGAGGAGGACATGCTCTACATACAGCTAAGCACACAAAATCCACCAGTTTCCTAGGTGTTAATGAAAATGATAATACTCAGCTCATATATATGCATGAAATTTACAGTTTTCAAAGCACTTTTGCATAGTGTCTCCTTCTTTTCTATCTCCCACCCTCCTTTTTTCCCTCACTTGTTTTCAAGTGCTTATTAATATACGCCAGAAACATGAAGGGTAAAATAAGACATTTCCCTAACTGTCAGATGGAGGAAATAAAAATCACAGCACCTGCCTTTATTATAGCCCCAGTCACATGGTAGTATAACCATTAGTTAGTTCTCTTGTAAGGTGACTGCTATAAACGCCATGAGAACTTATCCATTTGCCACTTGAACCACAAATCTGATTTTCCTGCAAGTCAATAGGTATACAAATAATTCAGTATATATTTTAGAGATAATACACTTATTTCTCAATTGTCTAACAGAAGTGATCTAAAGCTATGACTCTCATCTAAATTTAAATCAGAAATAGTATAAAAACTAAATTAAAATACACAATACAAAAGTTAATGTCAGTGCTCCAGGGATTGAAACTATTTTAAACAAAATTCAACTTCTTAATAAGAGTTCAACTAAAAGAGACTCTTTATCTCAATTCTTGACATGAAAATATTACCCAATATAGAGCATGACTAACAATGGGAAATTGGTTTACAAAAATAGTTTTATTATGCAGTTTTAATATAATGATATTGACAAAATATGAAAGTTGGTTATAAGTTCAAAAGGGCTAAAATTGTCAATGATGTCTGAACTTCTTAAAATCTATACAATTCATTGACTCTAATTCTATGAAGTGGCCAGTTGAAAATTGGGCTTTCACCATTATTAATTTTTAAACACTGCAGAAGAATAAGATAATAACTGTTTCATGTATATTTGAGGACTTTAACATTGAGATGGCAAGAACTGATATAACTTAATTTCAATATTAATGAATGAGGCTTCATTTAAATGAAGATATTTAGATTGAGTTGTTAACCAAGCTGTTTCAGAGAACTGTTATTTTTATCTCATTTTGACCAAAAAAAAGGGTAGAGGAATAATGTCAGTAACCCGAGACAAGGGTGGACACATTCAACACTAGTATGTGATGGGATTTGCATATATTTGGCTTTATGGGTCACTCAATGAGAAAAGAGGCCATTATTTTAAAGTCATAGGACCAATGGGATCTTTGAGTTTCTCAGGCTCATTCTGTGGTGTGAACATTTGTATCTTTTAACTATGGAAATATGGGACTTGGCAGGATCAGCATCATTTTAAGCAAATCACGACCAAGCATAAGTGGCCAGATTTATTTTTCTCATCTAATGATGGAAGAATCCGAGTGAGGATGAATAACCTGTGTTCAATGCTAACATGCTGCATTACCCGTTTCTGTGGGAGGTGTGGGCGAGCATGTCATGTCTACCTGATGTATGATCACTGTCTCTGGGAGCTTGGCTTATTAATTACTCAACAGTGAGAATGTAGAAATAATTGCAATGTGATGGGCTGTGATGTACCCTTGGTGGGCGAGCCCTGCTGAATCTGGCCTCTTGATGTCTTAAACCTTGAAAGAAATGGGGGGAGTGTTCTGGTTCATTTGCTGTGCCTTTTTGTTTTAAAAAGTTGTTTCAAAGTTAGCAGTCAAGTTGAATTTGTGGAGAGAAACATTGTTGAAAGCATTACAAATATGCTCCAGAAAAATAGCAAATCAAGAAAACAGATACAGCATACAGGACACAGGATCTAGACCAGACTACTGTGAAGGGTAGTCTGCATGTTAGCTCTAAAAAGCAACTAATTCATGTTATGGAGAAAAGAGAGGCTTCTGGAAAGGAAGGAGGGAAAAATGAAAGGTCAGACAATGTGATTATGAATCTAGAAATGTCTGCAAATGTGCTAATGTAAATAGGTAAGCTGTAGAAGAAGGAAAATCCAATTGAACTGACACTGCAAAAGGAAATGGAGTCACAGCTTATTGCAGAGATCCCTGCTGGCATTGCCACAGCAAGTGAAGTATCGCTGAATACTTACAGGTTTTCACAAAGTGTTAGACTCCGCCTGTAGACAAATGATGGAAAACTGCAGTAAGATTATAGAATAAACTGTAAACAGTTTATAGGGAGGAGAAAGGAAAAGAAGGGCAAAAACTTTAGTGTCCTATTTTATAAAGTGGGGAAATAAGAACATTGTTTATAATTTATGACAAGAAATGGAACTTTAAACTAATTTTGTTGATGTTTTTATAGAGACCTTCAAAGGAGAAACTATGGTGATAAAATTATTCATAGAGAGAAATAGTTGGGGAGTAGCGTAAGTGAGTAGAATCCTCATCTATCAAAACAGAAGGCCAATAGCCAAGACATAGTGGTATAAATGTGCTAATTAGGTATTTGGAGGTGAGTCCAGCTTCTGAGGACAAGATTCTGTGGGTAGAGACATAGAGAAGAAAATTGTTATTTTTTTAATAACCCCTTTGTTCTTTGTGCTCCTTAAACCATGTGCATTTGAATAAAAATAAATGGAAAAATAAATCCTAAGTAGGAAATTGTTACAAAATAAGGACATTAATTAGGAAGAGGCAGAAAGGAAAATTTAAAACAAAGGAGATACACACAAGAGTCTGTGTTTAAAAGTACCACAATTGGAGACTTGGACCTAGATAAGGACTTTGAACTGAAATTTATTTGTAATTTGCAAAAAAGCCAATTTTAAGAAAAAATGTTTTTTAAATGAATGAGGAAAATGGAAAAATTGCAAAGTTACAGACCAGAAATTAGGCATATAGGCAGATCCCTCCCCTAAATGTTTTCACTCTTTCCAAACTTTATATAGTCTTTTGAAATAACTTTAGGATAAACATAAAAAAATGAGAGGCAAGGAAGCACCAAGGAATTAGAGGAACCATCTGAAGATCATGGATAAAAAGGAGATAATAGGTAAAGCGTTTATCGAAGATGTGATCAGAGGCTCTCACTCTTCAATTATCCTTTGAAGTAGTTAGATGAAAAGGAATAGAACAAATGGTAGCAAATAAAGAGTGTGAATTCAGATCAATTGGTAGAATCTTTGGCACATGTGCCACCAGTCTGTCCTCATGTGCCCGGGTGCATGGGAATGCATCTCGGAAACTTCTGCATTTTTCTAAGATAACTACTGGAATCGATATGGGAAACAATAATGATCAAGGTAACTCTAACTGAAAAAAAAAATAACTAAGTTATCTCCTGTTGAATTTCTTTCAGCACTAGAGAAACACTTAACAGGTTTAAGAGAAAGAACATTTCATAATGGCATGGAGGGAAATAGCTTCTAAAAGAGGTAAGAAGTGCGTGGAGTATTAATGAAATGACAGGTACTTCAGGTAGGGGTTTTCCAGGGAACTAGGTTTATCTAGGTTACTAGACCATGGTCAGTGCCTGAGTTCAGGCAGGACTTGGGGTAGACAGAAAGAACATTATAATTATATGGAATAAGTGAATTGATATTAAAAGGTGTTACATAATATACCTAAGACCAGAAATCAAATTAATAGAGAATCTGACTCAGGTGCCTGGTGTCCTAGTCCAGAGCCTTTACACAACACTCATATCACAAAATGTGAATCCATTTAAGATCCTAGCACTAGAGACATTAGATTTATGGTGCCACTTGTGAAAATTGGAAAATGTCTATAGTGGACAGTTATCTTTACATACATCTTAGTCTCTAAAGAGCTGATGGCCCTTATATTATTTCTTCAGATGGCAGATGTTGCAGAATTAGAGTATGTAGTGAAAACTGTTAGGTATCAACTGATTGGAGATGAATACATGTTCCAGTTTCCCTGGGAAAGTCCTGGTGGGTTTTTGTCCGAGCATTATTAGTAATAGCAGCCTGTGTCTTCCATAACAGTTTTCTCCATTGGGAGACAACTCACAGGTCTCTCCCATTTCTGTATAGCCTATGAGTGAGGCAATAAATCATTTGTTCTGAAATATCTTTCCAAGATTGTTATCTAGCCTTGGAAGATAGAGAGGGTGTCTCTTTCCAGAGCAAAAAGTAGGCATGTTATTGCCATTAAGAGAGATATGGGTTCACAGGACTCAAAATACCTCTCCTGTAATGTAAACAACTGTGTGTGCACACATTTATCTGAGCTCTGCAACATTGTCCCTGGGGACTTGGTGGGGGGCAAAGCCAAGTGATGCAAATATGAGAGGTGAAATGTTACTTGCAGTGTTAAGAATAATATACCTTGTCTTTGACCCATGAGTCTCATGTCCTTTGCTAGTATCCATGAGCTGTGCTAGACAAACTGATCTGGCAAGTGGCATATACTCTCAGAACTTTGAGAGTTCCTAACATTCTAGGAAATATGAGCTACTAAAATTTTTTTGAAGATGTATTTATTTATGCATACAAGAATGGGGATACAGGCCAGAGATGCGGGAGGTAAGAGGACTCACCAGAGACAGAGTGGGGAATGGAACAGGCAGACTGAAATACACTGCTAAGGGGAGCAGCGGGCCAGTCAGGAGAGGTCTGCTGCACCATGTGGGTTGCTCCCTGGCAGGCCAGAGATGGAACTCGTGCTGCAGAGGCTACGGATTGCTTCATAGTGTGGTGCCTAACCCTTGTGCTACCAGGGAGGCCCTGATCTACAAATTAAACATTCCTTCTACAGTGAAAGCACACCTGAGATTTGGCTAGGTACCCTAGTAGAAATTGTTTGCCAAGTTCCTTTTCATGGCTATGTGGAATGAGAGTCAAAGGGAAACTTCCAAATTGGGATCATAAAAGGAATGGACATGCAGGGCCCTTGACCTTTCTGTCCCCCAGGAGCTAGGAACAGACCTAATGGTGGCAGCTTGCAATGATACCTTCGACTTAGGAGTGAGGCCATCTGTTGTGGATGCTTGGACCATCCCATTAGTCTTGGACTGACTACTTCTGGACTGTAAGGGAGATATGTTCTTCCATCTTGTTTAATATCAATGCCTTTTTGGTTCTCTTTAAAAGCAGCTTGAATATTCTATAAGAAAAGAAGACGTGAACTTAGAGATTCCTTTGTTATTATTTGTAATAAATGAATGCCTAAAATCAATAAGTAACTTGTTATGGTTAGATTTCATAAAGCTAAAGCTAAAATTTCCAGTTGATTCCCTTTACCCTATTTTCCACATTGCCCAGATCGACTATTACCAGATACTTTTGAATATACAAGCATAAGGTGTCCAGAAAAATAGGAGTATGGGGAAATCTTTATAGTGAGTAAAAGTAAATGTATGGTAACTGATATCAATTATCCAACTCCAGGTGAAGAAATGCATGTAGGGGCATAATTTGAGCTTCATGAGCTGACAATCAAGGTAAGACTGAGAAATTGCAAGCATAAAAAGTACCTGGTGGTGGGTAAATGATTTATGCCAAAGTGACGTGGTCGGCAGCTTCTTTCAATTTTCTTTGTTATGTCCCTGAAGTCCAATTCACTGCCTTCTTGGAATGGCTTCATTAAGCAAGTGAAATTTGAAAAGGAATCCAAGAGAGCTGAAATAGTTCTATGGCAAATGGGCGAGGAAAAACTGGCTAGGAACTGACTTCATAAATCAAGCAGTGTCTCTATAGAAGATACTTCATGACATGCTTGTGTGCATGTGTGTGGTGGAGATACAGTGATTTTTAAGGCAATGTTTGCAACCTAAAGGAACATGCATTTTTGTAGGACCTTTAATATCAACATTATAAATAGTAACACAACTTTGTAGGAAGGGTGGAAATAGAGTTTCATGAAGGATATGGGTTTTGAGGAGTGCCTTGAAAAACAAGACCCTGCGAAGGGGAGGTCTTATTACTAATTGAATAATCACCACTTGGTTCTTCATTTAATTGGAATGACTCATAACAAGTGTCTTGTTAAGGTGTTTTTTTTATTTTTTGGTGAGATTACTAAAAAACCCTTTTGTTGTCTTTGGTATCTCCTAGTTTTATAAATGATGCCGGAGTACCCTTAAGATATGAAAATACTGAAGATGAAATGGAAAGTCTTTGACAGAGTGTTGGATTTGGAATAGACATTATTTAAAATCCTTAGGTACCATATATATGCTGATGGGAAAGATTACTGGGGACTGAATTTCATCAGATATGTTCTCTTGGATAAAATAGCTACAAAAGTCTTTAAAGAAAATGACAAAGTAGGGGCCTCCCTGGTGGCGCAAGGGTTAAGACACAACCTATGAAGCAATCCGCAGCCATTGCAGCACGAGTTCGATTCCCGGCCAGCCAGGGAGCAACACACATGGCACAGGAGACCTCTCCTGACTCACCTGCTGCTCCCCTCAGCAGTGTACTTTGGTCAGTCTGCCTGTTCTGCTCCCCACTCTGTCTCTGGTGAATCCTCTCACCTCCCACACCTCTGGCCTGTACCCCAGCTCTTGTATGCATAAATAAATAAATCTTAAAAAAAAGTGAGAAAGTAGCACAGAGTCCTAAGGCATTTAAAGTTTTCTGCACCTCTGGTATGCTGCTTCTTTTTTTTTTTTTTGAGGTAACTTTGTGATTGAGGAACACAGATTCACACCTCTTCAGATATATGTTATCACATCACCTCAACCTCCATAGCACCCATAATCCTCCACCGACCATAGACCATTGGGGCCCTTCCCGACTTGTTTCCTCCCCCTACAATCCCCCACTTCCTACTATTCATTTTTAAAAAAAACTTTGATTGTGATAAAATGCATATAACATAAAATTTACCGTATTAACTATTTTTAAGTATGCAGTTCAGTAAGTAAATTCACAATGTTGCAAAAACAATCCTCAGAATTTTTTTTATCTTGCAAAATTTAAATTCTACACCCATTGAATAACCTCTCATTTCCTCCTTGGTTACCTCATTTAAAGTAAAATGATAAGTAGTTTATAGATTTGACTTTTTCAGATACCTCATATTGTGGGATCAGAGTGTTTGTCTTTTTTTCTGACTAATTTATTTCACTCATCCTCCACATTCATCCATATTGTAGCAAGTGTCCTTTTTAAATGGTGAATAATACTCCATTGTATGTATACAGCACATTTATCCAGTCATCCATGATGGATAGATACTTAGGCTGCCTCCGCCTCTTGGCTATTGTGAATTGTGATACTAAGAAAAGCCTATTCTTTTGACTATGTGTTCAGAAGTGGAATATGCTAATTCTAGCTTTAATTATTTCAGGAAATGCCATATTTGTTTTGCATAGCAGCTACACCATTTTCCATTGTCACCAACAGTCCACAAGAGTTCTAGTCTCTCATACCTTCATCAGCATTTATTTTTTCAAATAGTAGCCAACTTAATAGAAGTGATGATATTAATTGTGGTTTTGATGGGCATTTCCCTAATGACTAGTAATGTTCAGCATCTTTTCATATACTTGTCCATTTTTATAATTTTTTTTGGAGAAATGTCTGTTCAAATTCTTTGTCTATTTAAAACCTTTTTTTTATGTTGTTGAGTTGTAGGAGTTCTTTATGTATTCTGGATAGTAACCCCTTATAATGTGTATAATTTAAAGGTATTTTCACCATTACATTGGATGCCTTTCACTGTGTTGATGAAATTTTTTATTTTCTTCAGTTCAATGTACTCTTTCAACATTTAAGGAAAGCTCAGCTGTTTCGTACTGTTAATGGATAGTTAATGACACTGATGACAAAGAGAACTGATTGGCACCTCTAACTCTTGGGACAGTCATGTCTCAATGACTCTTGAGTGTGCTTCTCCAGTTCAGTTTGTTGCAATTATTGAATTTTGTTGTAAGCAACTTTTACACTAGATCGATCAGGCTCAGAATAGACTTAGCTCTCTTCACCTCTGCAATGAATTCTCTTTTCTCTCAATCTAAGTACCCCAATGCCTACTCTATTTACTATCTACTTTTTAAAGCTTTCCTAACTCAGAATTCCTAAGGGAATATTTTCTATCACTGAAATTGCATTGTATCACAAAAGTTTTCAACTGCACAGGCAATACTGTTCATAGTCTCAAGATATATGTCTCTCTTATGGCTATATCCCTAGTTTTCAAATGGATAAATTATTATTTTAATGGATAAAACACAAAAACACTTATTGAAGGTCTTCTGAAGTCAAATAATTGTATAACATATCTTAATTGGAACTTTGTAATAGGTGGATTAGAAATCTGAAGTAAATACAAGAAAATAAAGGAAACTCATTTTGAATTTTATTATCTAGGGATTTATGTATATAAATTTAGGCTCATGATAGGCTCCGGCAATGGGAAAACCCTCTATCAAATGAATCTAAAATGATATCCCCGTGTTCCATCTCATTCTAGAGTAATGATTTTTGACAACAAGTTGGCAAGAGTATAGGTATGTATGCTTATTAAATATTTGGCTACAGTAACAGTTATCATAGCTGTTTCAGTGAATGCTAGAATGAATGATTGAGTTTCTACAGCATTCCAGTTCTACAGGATGAAATGTGTTACAGGAATGGTTGGTGGTATAGCTGCACAGTTATGTCATAGAAATTAATACCATTGGACTGTATGCTTAAAATGGTTAAGATGTTAAATTTTATGTTATGGATATTTTATCACAATGGAAAAAAGTGGAAAAAAAAAACAGGCAAACAGTTGCTGACCTTGACCTTCTGTGTGACCTCCCTTCTAGCCAACTGCAGAAGTAAAGGGCCCAATGTGCTGGGTAGTTTTTCTAGTATCCAAACTAAACCACCAAAAACCAAAACCAACCCAAGACAGAAAAAAAAGAGAAAATCATTTGTCTTTTTACTGGCAGATGCTTCACACACACAAGCACCCATAGGTCATTATGAATTACTCAGGGCAAATCAGGTTATGATGAGATGTACTTGGACAAAATATTCCCCCATAAAGAGTACATGAAAAATTATTTGAAAGAAAAATATGTCATTCTCATGCCTTAGGCTGCTTTTGATGAGGAAGCAAATATCAACTATAACAAATAATATTTATTTAGCACCCACTGCTTAGATAGCACCAGGGATCTCTGACACAGGCTGGGTTGTGTTAAAGAAGAGTCATTATGCTGAATCTGAACTTATGGCAATGTCAGAAGAACCACTGGGATCATCTCTTTGAGAACTCTCTTCTGCTGGAGGGTGGGAAAATGGTAACGGGGGAGATTTCAAATTTATTATTTGTTCCTTACTGGAGGAACAAAGCTAGAAGATGGAAATTTTTTTTTAGCTAATAGTCACATTGTAAGGGGCTAGATGGATTTTAGATTTCTAAGAGATCCAAATTTCCCTGTCCCAAAAATATTCTGTTTTATATTTGGTAGTAAAATATGTGAGCAGTGTGCTGTGACAGACACACAATTTCCTGTCCATCTGTGCTGTGCTGCTACCAATCGTTGCCCACAAGCTCAGAGTGTGTCACCCTCAAAGATAAGTAGTGCATCACCTGAGAGAGGCTGATACCGCACTGGAGCATGTGGTTATTTGAATAATGGAGTGATAAAATTGTAATTGGGAAAAGGGGCAAAAGAATCAGTTTTATAGACTCAAGAGGTACAAAACAGAAGAGAACACGCTGGGATTCCCAAAAATTTTAACTAGCAACTCCATTTAATGTATTGAGCTGTCAGAATTACCCACAAATTGCCCAGCCTCCTTTATTTTATGGGCACTCTTTCCCGTCATTAATAAGACTATATTCTAATATCATGTGACCTAAGTTTCTGCAGTTTTCAAAAGGAAAGGAGAGCGTTACATTCTCCTACCATATTGGAGATATACGTTTTCTGAGATAATTTATGAATTTATCATAAAATCAAGGGTCAATGTTAATATCATATTAGTCCTCCAATATCAGGAGTTTGAATTAAAGCAACTTAGGGTGCATTGGTTAACCTACACATTGATTATTTTTGTTCTTGCTCTTTCTCACACTCATTTCTATCCTTTCTCGATGCCAAGGTCATGGATGTCTCTTGGATGCAAATAGGAGCAACCAGGATTTGTGCAGTCTAGCTTACCAAAGATGAACACTTCCTCTCCCTATAGGGGTCCAGAAAAGAATTGAGATGGGGTGGACAGTCCTTTTACTTGTGAAAACAGCCTTCTCTGAATAAGCTCACTGAATTGGAACAGAAGGAATAGGACACTTTCAGAGAGGATTTATGAAAATGTTATGATTTATAAGTTGTTATAAGTTGTTATAATTAACATAATTTAACACATTTGGTGGCTGAATTTTCAGCTAATCTGGGCTTTTTATTTTTTGATAAAAGAGAAGTCTCTTCAAGATTGGCGCTTTCCTAAGAGAGTCCTTCCTGAATGCACCCTTTACTGGTCAATTAACTCATCCCCAGAATCATCAGCTTTCCATATGCACTCTTTTCAAGTCACTCAAAGCCATTCCTTTCTCTATGGAAAAGTACGCCTGTATACACGCATAAGAGTTTTCTAGGCTCCTTTCTGATCTTCATGTGAGATGAAGCCCTGGATTTTTGTTAGATAAGCCTGGAGGTCTACTCTAAACACTTCCAAAGGGCCTCCCCAGTGGCGCAGTTGTTGAGCTCTGGGCTGCGAAGCTGCCTGTAGCCTCTGCAGCACTGGTTCGATCCCCGGCCACTGGCAAGGGTCCCACATGGCGTGACAGACCTCTCCTGTTTCGCCCACTGCTCCCCTCAGCAGTGTACATTGTCAGTCTGCCTGCTCTGCAATCCCCTCTGGCTCTGGTGAATTCTCTCACCCTCCTGCACTTCTGACTGTACCCAGTGCTTGTATAAATAAATAAATAAATCTTTAAAAAAAAATTTCCAAAGTCTCTGGATTGGGAATGGGATCCTGTCCAGGAGTGATAGTTCAAGCGAATCTCAAATCCTTTTCATGTCTTCCCACCAGTTGTTGGGGTAAGCCTGTTGTCTGTATTTCCAGGGACCCTAACAAATGACCATGTCACTGGGAACATTAATTTTTCTCATAAACTACATAGCCTAATCCCATATTATTGAAAGAACATTTCTCCTATTAGCAGGACGATGACATTGCATTATAGGATAATGTGTTTTCATTGTTGTAATAAGGACAGTTGGTTTGTTTCTGCTCCAGTTGAGGTCTGGTGGTATCAGGGAAAAAAAAAAAAAAACTCATCATCTTTTATTATGTTTACTTTTTGTTTCTCAGGGCACAATTCCAATTCCTATTAGCTTATTTGGATTCAAAGTCTCCCTCTGGAGGGGCTGCTGTCAGTAGCATCGGCTCTATGGAGTCTTCTTTCCTCTTAACAACCAAACTGTCTGCCAACTACTCATCATGCTATTTCTCTGTTGGAGGCAATCCCTTAAAGATCTCCTTAAAGATTTGATATGATCCTGAAGTTTTAGAGAATCTCTGAGGCAATAAATATATTGTCACCCTAGGTGGAAAAGATTCTGGCCATCTTCAATTTGAGTAGAAAATGTGGAAGATATGCTTAGGTCACATCTCCTGGGAGAGGCTGAACTGGCAGCAGAGACATAGTGGTGGTCTCTGCCTGCACTTGGGTGGTCAAAAGTAAGTTTGCTGGTGGGCAAACCTCCTGCAACTTTTGCTCCATCCTTCTCCACTGGTCCTCCAAATTCCTTGGCATCACTCTGGGGTACTCCTGCCACCCAGGCCTGACCACCACCGCTGGGTGGAGGCTCCCCTGGCCTTGGCTGTCTGCCCTGTTGGTGAGGGTGGTGGGGAGAGAGGGGCTCAACAGTCCATTCTGCTGGGGGGCAATCTCTGAGCTGAGGTCCCTTCATGGTGGCACAGCAAGACCTCTGGGATAAGGACCCCTGGAGGGGGAAGGGATCTTCCTCCCAGCACCAGGGTTCCCCTCTCCACACCCCCCACTGTGCTGGACACCATCTCTTATCTTTGGAGCATGGCCTCCCCTGGAGCTGAGGTTCCAGCTTCCAGGTTATCTGAGGTTGGGGGATTAACTCTCCTGGGATGAAGATACCAGCTCCCTTCACCGCAGCTTCAACTAAGGTTTCTACTTCTAGCAACTGTATTTTTTTTTCACAGTAAAGCAAATCCTAGGTCAAAGGCTTTTTTTTGTCCCCCAGTCGCAGGTCTTTACCTTTTGGGGGGCCATGGCTACCCCTCCCCCTTTCAGTGCTGTCCTTGGTAATCCTCTCCTTGGGCCTCAGCTCTTACCCACTGGTAAGAGCTTTGGTATCTACGTCTGGTCTTTGGTATCTACGTCTGGCCTTTGGATATAAGCTTGCCTGGTCCAGACCCTCTCCCTCTTGGGGCTGGGCCCCTTAGCCATGTCCTTTCCACCTGGGTGTCAGTACGGTGGGGCTGCTTTGCCTGCCTGGGTCTGGGGTACTGTGCTTGTCCTGGTGAAACCTCGCATGCTCTTATTTCCTCCATATTTTAAAAGATATGTTATGGGCCGTGCAGAACCTCCTTCTTTCAAATCCTGCCAGCTTCTTAGTTCAGGGGTTGTCACCTCCCCAAGATTAACTCTCCTGTCCTTTTGTTATAAGGTTTTTTTTGTTTTTGTTTTTTTTTTTTTACTCCTTCCCCTGTCACCCTCACCATGTAGACTGTCTCTTTCTTGAGTGTGAGGTTTCTACCTCTGTTCACATAAATCTCTTTCTATTTTTGAGTGGGCCAAGCTGCCTCAGTATTCGTGTCAGACTCAGGGAGGATGTCCCTCACTTCCCAGCACTAAAGAACCCTCTTGCTGTTAGCAGTCTTAACACCAACACACATAGCTTTCCACCGCTACCCTGCTGGAGTCTTAGGAGTACATGGTTTCCTAGATTTGGGGTTCCTGTACTGTAAGGTGTGGCTTATATATATTTGGTAGTGGGAGAGGGTGCAGAATTCAATCCAGAGAGTTTCATACCATCTTTATTTCTCAATGAAAATGACTTTGAAGGTGATCTTGAGACCCTAAGCAAGGTTTACCTGTTTAAAAGATTTTACTTGCTGATAACAAAGTAGCTACTCCTTTTACAACAGCTAATCTTCTGGAGACATTTTGTTGGTACTTTGCCTATATTATTTTTCAGCTACCTGCAAAATCAGGTTTTTATGATCTATGTTTTTACAGATGAGGAAACTATATCTTCAGTGAATTGCTTCTCAACCCATGCATTCACCTTTGCTTGTGTCTCCATTATGTCACACTGATTTCTTAGGAGTTGTATAGAACTAGAAATCTTTTTTTCCCATTTAAAAATGAGTAGGTCTTGTTTATAAAGCAGTGATTCTTAATCAGGGGTAATATCAGCAATGCCTGGAAACAGTTTTTCTTATCATGACTTTGGGGGGCTGCTACTGGCATCTAGTAAGTAGAGACCACTGAGGTTGCAATATACCTATGCCTCCAACAGCCCCACCCACATCCCCAAAGAACTATCCAGTAGTGACAAGGTGGAGAAACTCTGGCTTCAAACAATTTTAAGAAGCAGTTTATACAACTGAGTAGATAAATTGGATGTAGCAGTTTACCTAAATATGTTGCTAGATCAATGAATGACTGAGATAGGATTTTATAAGAGAAAATATAAAGTTAATCATATTTTGTGATACTTCAAGTCCCTCAGATGTATCACAGGTTCAAAAATGTTGATAAATATAGGCTGCCTGAGCAGGGACGGTCCTGTAGGAGCTCTTCTGTCTAGAAAGGATCTAGGTACCAGTGGTCATTTCAAGAGGGCTCTGATTCTTTCTGGCTTATGCAGAATGTTGCAAGTTAAAGAAAATACTGTGAAGAGTCTAGCAGGTTACAAAGAAGAATAACCAAACACTTTGCTGGCTAAGATGTCATCAGAGGTTCCTGCATTCCTTTCCAAGTTTTAACCTCTGCCTTTTGTAATGTTGTTTAAAATCCAGAACAAACCTCACAGAGTTTTGAAAAGCCAGGTGAGGATCTTATTTCATTTATTTTCATAATAGAAAAGTCACGCAAGTTTGCTCACTGGAACAAATTACCCACTAACTGAATCAGGAAAGTACAATATTACTTAGAAAATATTCTCTGCTGGTCCTCATAGCAGAGGAAAGATTGTCCTAGCATAATGTAATGGCGTCAAAATATTATAGCATTAATTCAAGTAACCAGAGAGTAAGGGGAAAAAAAAAACCCAAAACAGTAGACCCTGAACAGCAGTAATGTTCTGCTCCTGGAACTGATTAGCTATTTAAAATACAAAACAGCAGAGAAGCCTAGAGACCAGAATGTGAAAGCAAATACAGTAATGCCTTAGCAAAAGAGTTTGGAAAGGGAGAGGTAGTCACCTAATGGCCAACTGAATCCTCCTAAAATGAACTGGAAGTGGAAAGAAATACATTTCCTTTTGATGTAATAAATTGAGTCCATGTATAATTCTTAACAATACTGTCCAAACTATATTTGTATTGCTGCTGCTGCCCGGACAAATATAAACGGATGCAAACATCTGTGCATGCCCCATGCATTTGTGCCCAACATGCTTATGCTATAAAGACCCCTATAAAACAAAGCAGCCTGGATATTGCTCAGGCTTATTTTATAACGCTGCCTGGGTTTAAAAATGGATAGAGAGGGTTATTATGTGCTCATAAATTCAGGCCAATTAGGCAGAGGAACAGCCCCAGCATAACACCACATGTGCTGGTGTTCTGTCACCTCCTGTAGGTGCTATTCTGAGGGGAGAGGGAGACTTTACATGCAAGTTATTTTCCCAGCAAGTAGAGCTTTACATGCAAGTTGTTTTACTGGCAAGTAGAGAACACACGTTAGTAGTTTGGGTTGGGATAAATCCACCACATCACATGAGATCATGACCATTCACTCTGAGGCTGTGTTTCAGAACTAAGAGAAATAATGTCATTACAGTGTGGGGAGAAGTGTTATGGGGACTGAGTGAAAGGATGAGCAGTTGGTGAGAGGTAGATTATTCAAAAGTATAAAATAATACATATGAGAGAGAATGTAAATATGAGTTTCCCATTCTAGAATTATGTTATTACAGAGCTCTGGTGTTTATTTTTTGTGTTTTTTTCCCCCACTCTGGCTATTTTTTTTTTTTAAGGTGGAGTTGGTCTATCATGTTGTATCTGTTTTAGAGGTTATGTGTTCAAAACTCTATAAATATTTTCACACCATCCCCGCCACAAAACCCCCAATAGCCCTCCACATCACTCTATTGGGTCCCCTCCTTCCCTTTTCTCACCCTACAGCCCTCCCCTTCTAGTTAACTCAGTTTCTCAGTCAGATGTCATGGGGTTGTCACTGATTTGTTTTTTTTTTTCTCTTTGTTTGGTGAAACAATCTGAACTTTGTCTTTCTCCTGAAATATTTTGTTTACCATGATACTCTCCAGTTCCATGCATGTTGTTGCAAATGCAAGAGTTAATTATTTTTTATATACTTGAGTAGTGTTCCATTGTATATTCTTCTTAATCTAATCTTCTGTCCTTGTGTACTTAGGTTGTTTTATTTTTTTTATAACAGCTATTGTAAATAGTGCTGCAGTGAACACAACAGTGCACAGATCCCTTAAAATTAGTGCTTTCGTATTTTTTGGGTAGATACATAGGAATGGAATTGCTGGATCACAGAGTAGATCTATTTTTAATATTTTGGACACCTCCATACTCTCTTTCCACAGGGGCTGGACCAGTCTACATTCCCATCAGCAGGGTAAGAGGGTTCCTTTTTTTCCACATCCTTGACAACTCTTGTTGTTTCTGTTCTTTTTGATATATGCCATTCTAATCAGTGTAAGATGATATCTCATTGATTTATAATTTCCCAATAAAAAGTGAATAGCATTTTTTTCATGTACCTGTTGTTGGCCATCTGCATTCTTTAGAGAAGTGTCCATTTAGCTCTTTTGCCAGTTCTTTGATTGGGTTAGTTGTTTGCTTTATGTTGAGTTATGTGAGTCCTTTGTAGAGATTGGCTTGCCTTCTTAACATTGGCTTCAGAGGTGCTTTGAGGAGTCCTCTCTAACAGCAAGAGAAACAAAAGGAAGTATAAACAAATGGGATTACCTCAAACTACAAAATTCTGCACAGAAAAAGAAGTTGTCACTAAAACAAAAAGATTCCCTACTGAATGGGAGAAAATAATTGCACATCATACATGTGACAAGGGGATAGATTTTCTTTGCTAACTTTAGAAATTAACTGTGGTTGAAAAGCAAATGATTGATTAATCATATGCTATATAAATATATCACAATAAAACTATTATAAAAAATGGGAAAAAGATCTATTGAAATTTTCTTCCTTCAGAGTATTTTCAGAAGGGAGAGAGAGAAGGATGGAGTTGAGAGAGGAAGGAAGGAAGGGAACCCCACAAATTGAATTTTGGAAACATCTAATTGATCATTAGATTCAGATTTCTGCTTTTACAAAGGAGGAAAGAGAGATCAGAAAAATGAAAATGTTTAGTCACATATGGTTAGCTTTAGCACCCAAGCCTTCCTCAGTTCTCTTTTGTTGTTGTTGTTTTTAAAATATATTATTAGTAAAAACTAAATGGAACAAAAGAATGGACTTCAGGAAGAAGTAACTTAATATGAGACATTAAAGGTGAGTAGGATTGGCCATGGAGAATAATATATGCAGTGAGGCAGAATTTCCCCATTTCTTTTTTTTAATAAAACTCTTTTTTTTAAATAAAACTGCTAGAACTCAAGAGTTCTAGCAGTGAGTGTTCAATAAGTCCACTTAGTATTTGTCAAAAACTTAAGGTACTTAACTAATTAAATATTCCTATCTTTTTGCATTTGACATTTTCATCAACTAGAAACTTTCTAGGCTAAATTATTGAGTTTGAAATAAAATTTTACATGATTAAAAATTTAAAAATGAATGCTAATGCATTTCAAATAGAGCGCCAGCCTTAAGGAACAGAGCATAACTTCAGTTTAAAGTGGACCAATTAACAATTGAGAGCTTCAAGAGCAACTTGTTTGTGATGTTTAAAATGCCATAAAAAATTGTAAGTGGCTGAGTTGTCAGATGGAGGAGCCCATGAGATTTATATGTTCCATAAAGATTTCCATTTTTCACAAAATAAGCACATGACCCTGCCTTGAAATTCAATTTCTGATGTATGTATCCTACTGTTGCTACATTGCTCACAACTTTTTTCATTAGTGAGAGATTGGCCTTGGTCACTGGGAAGAACATTAGCTGAACAGAGATGTGGTAGACCAGTGGTGTCTCTGAGAACAAGTAGGCTGGTTCCTCTCTTTCATCTTTTCCCCCTTTTTACTTGCTTGGCACATAAGAGTTGCACAATAAGCCCCCAAAGAATTAATGAATCAGGGCCTCCCTGGTGGCGCAAGGGGTTAAGACACAACCTATGAAGCTATCCACAGCCACTACAGCAAGAGTTTGATCCCTGGCTGGGGAGCTACCCACATGGCACAGCAGACCGCTCCTCACTCGCCCACTGCTCCCCTCAGCAGTGTATTTCAGTCAGTCCTCCTGTTCTGTTCCCACTCTGTCTCTGGTGAATCCTCTCACCCCACCCCACCCAAACCTCTGGCCTGTGCCCCAGTTCTTATATGCATAAATAAATAAATCTTTAAACAAAGAATTAATGAATCAGTGAAAGAGATTCTTGGATGTTCCTTTGGTAAATAAACCATATATAGGTAAATGGACTTCAGCTAAAATGTCTGGACAGCTGACATTGTCTTTCAGAATTTGTGTCATCTGTGGTGCCTGAAAAAGATGTGATGGTTGATGTGTTATCCCATTAACAATATGGTAGGTAGATCAGTCTGTTGCTAAGGGGACATCTGTGATTAACTACACATTTGACTCCAGTGTGTTCGGTGCATTTTAAACATCTGGGTCTTTGAGAGACAAGGCAAAATAGTTTTATTGTGCTACATTGTATGTGAGATAGTTCAAGAGCAATAAAATTCTTACCTTTACAACCAGAAAACATGTTTAAGAATATTACATATGAAATAAATTTTTGGTACTGTTTCTGTGTAGGGGAAGGTTGCTTTTTAAGTTTGAACTTCAATCTGGGAATTATTCTGTCAATCAAAATGAGCGGAGGTTTGGAAATGGATCAGTATAAATCAAGTAATGAATGTAGAGATGTGTAGAGCTGGTGAGATCTGTCGGTAGAAGAAAATGCCCGAATACAATGGAAACTTCTTCAGGAAGCAAAGATTGTATCAGGATGGAGGCTCATGTAAACCCTAATTGCTGCAGTTCAGGCAGAACAGAGTATGACAGTCAGAAAACTGGACCTTCAGAAGCATGAAAAGTCAAAGAGAGTCCCTGCCTCTGTAAGAAACCAGTGGCAGATATTTTTGCAATTTATGTTGAAGGAAAGTTCTGTCTTCTTACCAATAAAATTTATGAAGTCCCTATCTAAAGGCAGCCTTGTGAATGAGGGGCAACTTCTATGGCTTAAGAGGTGAAAACAGTTAGAGGGGAAACCTAAAAAAGTCTGCATAAAGAGAAATATGAGTTCAACAAAATTCACCATTATTTAGTAAAGAATTGCAAATTACTGTATTTCCAGTATGCTTTATACAAATATGCTTAAATTAACTGCATTATAAATTACAGTTTCTTACTGTTTGGGTTCAGTCATTCCCAATTTGCTGGATACATGTTATCTCCATAGATTCTCAAGTTAAAGAACCATTTCCACAACCCAAATGCCCAAAAATAGATGACTGGATCAAGAAGATGTGGTGCATATACACCATGGAATATTACTCAGCATTCAAAAAAGATAAACACATGCAATTTGCAGCAACATGGATGGCGCTGGAAGGGATCATGCTCGGCGAAATAAGCCAGAAAGAAAAAGAAAAATACTGGATGGTCTCACTCATAGCAGGAATCTAGAAAACTTAAATAAGGGACCAGGAAAAAGAATAACTATAAGAAAGAAAATATCAAAATCAACAAACAGTTATGAACCAGAGATACTTTATGGGGGGTGGGGGGCGGGGAAAGGAGGGCTTGGGGTCAAAATAAGGGGGTTGTAATTGTATGGAGAATATAAAAAATAAAATTTAAATAAAATGTGGGGGGAAAAAAAGAACCATTTCTAGTGTTCTCGTAGAAATGACTCTGAGCTGGCCAGTGTCACTGATTTGCATCCCTGGATAATAGAAGCCTTAGAAGTCTTGCTTTTCCCTGATATGCTGCCAATACATCTCTTTACTTAAAAATAACCAAAGCACATATCCTAGTCATGATCCAGCAATATCTTCTTTGTGTGAAGTGCTGACATGTGGTTAATCCAAAGGTTACACTCAGACCTTGAGAACATTGTGATTTCATCTGTTTGCCTAGGTGACACTGACTAGACCAGAAGTAGAATTCAGAGCTGTGAAAAATCCCTTTAATGGTGCTTAGCCTCTTGTAGTGATGCTTTAATCTTGTTATTTCCTTACTTAATAACCTAGAATTATTTCACACGGTCATTGTACCAGGTCCCAGCTAACTGTGAGGTTATCACGACCCTCCATGATCTGTTACCATCTCTGCTTTCTGAATATGTTTCCATTCTAGACATTCTCTTGCAGGAGATGTTACTTGCTCTGTGTGTCTTTGCAGGTATTACTTGATTACACTGATTTTTTTTAAGGAAGTCCCTTTTGCTTATCTTTATCATACAGAAGACTGTCTCTAACATCTTCACATACAACAGCATGTTATCCACTGACCTCTGTAATGAGCATCCAGTGTATGGATTTTGAATACCAACTAGTTTATCATTTAACTACATACTACCTGTCATGGTTTTCTCATTTAATTTTTGTTCTTCTTATCTTTCCACTTAGAATGGTGCTTTTTGAAAGCAGGGATTTTCTGCTTGCTTCATGGCACGAAGAACGAATCATTTGTTAAAGATGAACACATGTGGCTCAATCTATTTTAAACCTATTTATGTTTTGTTCATTTTGTAAGTCTCCTCCAGAGAAGCACTCTTCCATAAACCTGTGACACTTGTGACGTTCACAGCCGTGATCCTGAGCCCATTTCACTTTTCATTTCATCACTATCACTTTTTACCCATTGGGTTTCAATGGCAGGCCTGAAAGGAGCATACAAATTAGTAATGAAAATTAAGATTAATTTTGTTTTGAGAACTTTGCAGCATACCTTAGAATAGAATTAGATTTCTCCATGTCATTGTAAAACTTGATTTGAGAACCATCCTCAAAATTACCAGCACAACTTCTGTGATACATGGGCATCGACCAATTCAGAATAAGGTCATTGGTTAAGGTGGTCACAGAGTATTACATACAAGGAGCATTAGGTCAGAGTTCAGGAGAACAAAGAGTTTGGGGCCAGATAATCATTTGAGATTCCCGGAGAAAGCCAAAATGAAAGAGATTTGAACATGCTGAGGTGATGACAGTGTATCTGATGCTATTTTTTTAAAAAAAGATTTATTTATTTATACAAGCACGGGGGTGCAGTCCACAGGAGTGGGAGGGTGAGAGAATTCACCAGAGACAGAGCCGGGAGCAGAACAGGCAGACGACTGAAATACACTGCTGAGGGGAGCAGTGGGTGAGACAGGAGAGGTCTGCTCTGCCATGTGGGACTCTCCCTGGCTGGCCAGGAATCGAACTGGTGCTGCAGAGGCTGTGGACAGCTTCACAGCACTGTGCTCAACCCACTGCGCCATCGGGGAGGCCCTGATGCTATTTTAATAGGCACTTAGTAGGAGTCAAAAACAAAAAAACAAAAAAACAAAAACGTGTCACCTTTTGGAAGCTATTATCTCTCTTGTTCTATGGATTTTCATCAATGTGGTTTGAGAGTGAGCAAAATTTAGCTGGATTGAATTAACTGATTTTTAGAAATGTTTTATTTCCCTATACTGTCATAATGAGTATACCTTTTTTTTAACTGTGATAAAGAACATACATGACATCTGCTCTCTTGACACATTTTTAAGTGAAATGTGAGGGGAGTGTTGTTTGTGCAAAATGCAGTGTTGTTTACTAAAGGCATGATGCTGTACAGCAGGTCTCTAGAGCTTACGCTAGAGCCTAAAGCTAACACAAAACACAAGCTTTATTCCCACTGAACAATAACTCCACAACTTTATTTATTGCCTTTCTCTATTTCTGAATTTTGAGCCATGCATATGATGGGCTCCAGCTGGGGAAGACTGGATTTTATTTTACAGCATTAGTTGGTCCAAAATGCACTGACCATAGTAAAAAACTGGACAAGAGCCTTCTGCTTCTTGTCCTTGACTCTGGGCTGAAAGTTACTCCACAAAGATGTATAAAACAATCTTGCTGAGTTGATCTTTAGAGTCGCTGAATGAGTCTTTTTCTTATTTAAAATAAACAGCCCTTTGTGCAAACTCATATTTATTTCTTTTTGAGTTTCTCTATCTTTGACTTTAAGCAATAAAGGGATAGAAAAAAGAATAAAGATATGGAAGGCCCAGAGAGGATATTGTAACAGAAGTTCCATTTACAAAAATTTACATTCAGGAAATGAAAAAAAAAGATGTCACATGGACACGAGGTTATAGATGACTAAAGCAACTATCAATTTGAACAACGGTAAAGAAAATGCAATAGAATTCTAATTTTAAAATTAAAGAGTTTTCACATCTAAAATTTTGAACTTTAGACTTAATTCGTATACTAATTTTAAAGTCCTAAATAAGGAAGGAAACTTATCCATCTGCTGAAGTTTAATCTTATATCAAAATCTACAAATACAAGGTGCAACTAACATCTAAATATAGCAGCAAATGATTTTTAAAAATGAGAATTGGGTGGTAATTCACCTGTATCAATCCTTTCTTTCTCTTTAAAGCCATGAATCTGTTTGTTATATTTTTGTCTTGGAAATGAACATCATTTCACTTCTTATTTCCACATTTACTGTACTTATACAATACAGCCTTCAAAATGCCAAGCTGTGTAGAAAATATTGCCCCAAAATAGAACGTGTGTATGAGATACTGAAACATCAGGATAAAAAATGAAGCTTTAAATCAACTCTCAGGCAATGGTTTTTTGTTTCTCCAATGTTAAGTATTTGTTTTTTTAAACATCTGCATGTTCATTGTCATGCTGAAAAACTTGCTGGTGATGGGAGTTATAGCTAAGTGAATCAGGATATTTCTGTCTAGGCTTAGGATCAAAATACTTTGACAGTTCTTGTAATGAGAATAGAAAATCTAGAAGAGGAATTCAGAGAGAATATTTTTTGGTGGTTTAAGATCCTCAGAAACACGCTGACAATCATGCACATGCATCTTATCCTTCATTCCTTGGCTTTCCCAGTCAATGCATTCTACTCCTTGTCTCTCAACCTCAACCCAAACACATACTTTTAACTTGATCATAAAGAAAAGTAGATCAGAAATCTGGCCTGGGAGCTGACCCACATGGCACAGCAGACTGCTCCTATCTCTCCCACTGCTCCCCTCAGCAATGGATTTCAGTAGATCAGCGTGTTCTGCTCCCCACTCTGTCTCTGGTGAATCTGCTCACCACCCCCATCTCTGGCCTGTACCCCAGCTCTTATATGCATAAATAAATAAATCTTTTTAAAAAAGAAATCAGGATCATGTAGCTGTACAGTATAGTTTAAAGGGGCAGTCCAACCTTCACTGCTTATGAGATTTAGATTAGAATATGACCCCTACATTGTATCTTTGGGTGCAAGTTCCCATTACTGCAGGACAAGCCACTGAAGACTGTGGCCACACTGTCATGGCAAAGGACAGTGCCCATTAGACTATCATGCAAACTGATTGGAATTTGCACCTTGTATTCTTAGACATGAGAATGTGAAGATATAGCTTTGAAATGGTAAGTCTTTGTTTTATTTTGTGACTATTTTATATTTTATGTATTAAAAGAGACTCATAGGTTTGTTTAACAACCTCACCAAATAGTCTTTCTCTCTTCTTCCTTGTCCTTTTAATTATTCAAATGTCAGTAATCCTTCCTGTGTCCTATTTCTAAACCTTCATGGCAACTTTGGTACTTTGCCTTTTACTCTCTAACTACCCTTGATTATATACACTCATCTTCCTCACTTTCCAACTCCATTGGAAATTCTCTGAGGAGTCTTTTTTGCAATTGTTATACATTTGTATAAATGTTATGTTGATTTGATAATTAGCTCTGGTAAGGTGAAATCATTCTCAATCTAGGGATTAACCAAAAGTAACCCAATCACATCAATGTTTGTGAAGATTCCTATTTCCATTTGACTTCATATCTGAAAATGTGATTGGTTGAGAAATTTTGGTAATCATACTATTTACATTTAATTTGCATAGGAATTGACTTTGGTTCCTATTTTCGAAGTAAAATCCAGAGCATAATAATATGAGAGGAACTGCATTTGAACTTCAACTGAATTTAGTGGCTCTTTCAGATCTTCCACAAACACATTTGCCGAGTCTCTGGAATATAATTCAATTGATTTTGATTGAAATCAATTCAGGTACATTATAGCTTCCTTTTCCTGAGATTCATGTCAATGGTAACCGTCACTGGCCAGCAGGTGCTACTTGACAGCAAGGTCACTTCAAGCATTTCCATTAGCAAAGACATTTGAAAAGGCAAGTAAAGGAACTGATCTGTGGTGTTTCTCACTAGAGAAATTATATGCAATGAGTCAAATTTGAGGGAAATATTTTTTTTAAAAGCTCATTTTGTAAGAAAAAGTTTTAAGAATTTGCAGTAGTGACAGAGGGAAGGTTGTTTTGCAATTTAATTTTCAACTATAAGATTACAACTTAAAAATCTGACAACCATACATAAACATTATAAAAGGCCTTTTGGACAACTAAGGGTAGTGAAGGAGACAGAGGAGAAAAAAGATCAAGTTTTTTACTTTAGTGAATTAATCTCATGAATCACTTTCTTGTAGATCATAATTCTGGGTGAAGTTAATATTGCTCTGGTTGTTAAGACTGGTGAAATTGAAGATCTGAGGGTTTACCCCTATACTTCACCCATTATTTCATCCATTATTTCTATCAGATCATGCTACTGACAGCCTTATCTGAATCTATATCCTGAAAAAAGAGGCCTAGATATATTAGTATTGCTAATTGTATTTGGTTTTTAACCTAGAGAGGTTTGTTTATTAAATGGATGCTCTCAGCAAGTTTTAATTGAATTTAGTTTTGGAATAGAAGATTGTGGATGGGGATTCTCAAAGCTAAAATGATCACCCTGTTTCATTCAGATTTAAGTTGTGTGAAAACCATAACTTTTGAAATTCAAGAAAAAGTTGTTGGGAGAAAGTTTTGGATTATGAGATAAAATTTATTAAACAAAATTCTAAACTATTTACTTCACCAAAATTTTATTTCATATCTGGTTACATGCTGATTCATAGGGTGGTGAAATGTGATGGAATTCTAGGGAAATGAGATAGGTTTTTGAGTCATTATTGAAGTTTTAGCTGGTATGGTGAACTAGTCTCACCATATCACCTGAAATGACCAGAATCTGATGCCTACGTGATCATTCCCCAATCATGATGTCTTTGCGTAATAGATATCACATCATAGATGCAACATTTATAATAAACATTCATGGGTACTAGAACATTTATTGAAACTGTATAATCATTGCCTAAATTAACTCAAACCCAGGACTTTATGTTTTTGATCTTCACACATTTCTTTGATGCTTTTGAAAGCAGGAAGCATGTCTTTCCTAGAGTTGCATTTTCAGGACTTTCTATAATATATTGGGGAAAGAATGAGTGATTCCTAAAAAAAAAAAAAAAGAAGCAGAACCAGTATGTCTTCTCTCTGCCTTTCAGCATGTATTTGACTAAGACTGAGTGAACATTGCTTAAGGATACTACACAGCCCATCATAAATACCACTGATCAACTGGTAGAATGTGAATGTGCCAGGACACATTGGGGACCTTGAATAGTTGAGGACCAAAGATTATTTATGGCTTTCAGTTTGTTTGAATATATAGAAGCAGCAGCTGTGTTCAGTGGCAAGAAGGAGGGAGTTGGAATCAGCTTGAGTTATGGAACTAGCTCTATCTTTCACTGAGCCTCCCAGTATCATCAAAGGAGGTTACTCATTGTCATTAGGATCTGGGGGTATAATTCCTAATTTACACTATCCAAAGAGACAGTAGTTGATAAATAGAAACTTCTTTACAACCTCTAAATTTCTATGAAAATATTAATTATGGTTATTATTTTGTGGTATATTTGCCAACATTAGTAAATTATGCTTCTGCTTTGTATTCCATCTCTTGTAAATAATTCTCAAGACTTAATAAAATACTACTCCTCTTGCCTCAAGATCTAGCATCAGTTCAAAGATATGTCATCTCAATTTATGTGAGAGGAGAGGCAGGGCCCAAGATGGTAGAAGAGAGAACACTTGTGTTTACCTCCTAAATCTAACACACCTTACAATATATCTACACCTAAATGTGGATTAATCTACAGAGAAGCGGTCTGAAAAGAACTTCCACAGCAAAGGATAAAAAGGCAACCTGCTGAATGGAAGCAGATATTTATAAGCTATACTTTCGGCAAGAGGTTATTACCCAAAATATATAAACAACTTGTAAACTCAACAACAACAACAAAACATACCATTTGATTAAAAAGTGGGCAGAGGAACTTAATGGGCATTTCATCAAAGAAGATATACAGTTGGCCAACAGATACAAGAAAAATGAGGATCTATATCACTTATCAGTAGGGAAATGCTAATCAAAACAGTAATGAGATTTTCCCTCACGCGTGGTTATTATAAAAAACTCAAGAAATAATAAATGTGGGTGAAGCTGTGAAGATAATGGAACCCTCCTCCATTGTTAGTGGGAATGTATATTGGTGCAACCATTATGGAAGACAACATAGAATTTCCCCAGAAAATTAAAAATAGAACTACCATATATGATTAGTAATTCCATTTATGGGATTTACCTGAATAATATCAAGCACTAACTTAAAAAGACACATCCATCCTTATGTTCATCTCAGCAATATTCACAATAACCAAGTGCCCAACATTGAAGGCATGGATAAACGCATCTTTAAAAAAAAAATAAGTACACTTATAGGAGGCAAGAGATATTTCCAATGAATTTATCATTTTATTTTTATTTATTTATTAATTTTTTTTTTATTAAATAATTTTATTTTTATATTCCCCCATACAACTGCACATGCCCCATTTATTTATACAAGCACTGGGTACAGTCAGAAGCGCGGGAGGGTGAGAGAATTCACCAGAGCCAGAGCAGGGAGCAGAACAGGCAGACTGATGAAGTACATTGCTGAGGGGAGCAGTAGGCACTGCAAGAGAGGTCTGTGTGCCATGTGGGACCCTCGCTGGTGGCCGGGGATCGAACCTGTGCTTCAGAGGCTGCGGGCAGCTTCACAACCCAGCGCTCAACTGTTGCGCCACCGGCGAGGCCCGAATTTATCATTTTAAAAGAAACAATTCCTTTGCCAGATTACCCACTCTTCTCAAAAAAAGAAATTGCAAACACAAAACAAAGATTTCTAAACACAACAATGTTTGTTGATGAATGTATCTCACAGTGGCTCTAAAATGTCTGCATTTGGTTTGATAAAACCTGTGTTGATTTCTTCTAGAAAACTTGCTTGGATAACTTACCCATACTTCTAGGGGCGTATTCTGAACAGAAGTCTCAAAGAAATTTCCTTTCTAGACTATGGAAACGTGCTGCTTCCAGTGACACATTTTTGAAGTTCTACAGATAAAGGTTTTACACCCTAGATATTTCATTTTCAATTAGACTGATGTCTCATATCCTGATGTTTCCTATCTTATTATTTAAGATAATTTTATTGAAATGGGTGAATAGGCTGTGTGAAAGAGTTATCTTCAGATGTTAAAACTCCTTAGTTGTCATTATTCATGACAGGTTGATGGGAGTGTTGTTTTTGGAGAAAAACTAGGGAGGCCTTTCAAAGTACATATATGGAGGGACTACAAGTTTCTCCCCACTTATTACAGGAAGGTAATTCTGAGCTTGTAAGACTGTTGTGAAGGTAAGCAATTTTGTAGTTGATCTTTAAAAATGTAATGCATTCTCCCAAAGAAGTTGGGGCATAAGCTATCTAACCCTGAAATAGAAAAATTATGTGGGTGGTGATACTCAAGTACAGTCTTCGTAAGGTTTGGAAAGATAAAATGCATGTTATGCAGTAGAAGCTGGGATGGGCCGAATCATTTTCATGTTTTCTAAAACCCATTGGAATATTTGGGCTAGTTGACTATTTGTAAGACTGTATAACTTCAGGGATACATAGAGAAGTACTATGAAGCCGTGTTAAGCAATTATTGTTTCTGCTATTCACAATCATCATATAGACTAAGATCAATCCACCGGGTGTACTGCCACACTTGTCTTTTTAGGGCCGTAGGACAGACAATGTCATTCAGATTTGTAAACAACCATTACATTGATTTCCCCAGTGATAAAGTTGAATGTGGCATGAGTAACACAGTGACAGATTATTTTAGAAAAATAATGTTAGCTTCAAAATACGTATCCTTTTTAAATGCCATCTTTGGGCTATTTCAAGAAGTGCATATCTGAAAACAGCCAAGTTTGGTGGTTTGTGTATATGTGTGTGTGTGTGTGGGGGGGGGTGTATGTGAAGAGAAAAGGAGGCAGAAATAGATTGGGAAGGAGGGTGGTGAGTGGGAAGGTAGAGTTTGTGGAGGGAAGACAGAATCAGAATACTTTCTCCCAACTGTAATTATGCAGACATGTGCATGTGTACACACACACACGCACACACATCACTTTTGTGAGCAAACCTCCCAAATTTCTGCATTAAAACTGTGTTTCTTCAATTACTCATATAATATACTTATGTTTTTGGATGTGGAAATTTTTAGGAGATAATGAGATATGTTAATTTATGGAAACAATCCATGAGTTATGTTTATGTGCTTTCATATCATCTCCTTTGTAAAATTAAAAGCATTGTTGTATGAGTTTGTTTTTTTTTTTTTTTGCTATTGAGTTGTATGAGTTCTTCATATATTTTGGATATTAGCCCTTTATCAGATATATTGTTTGTAAATATTTTCTCCCATTCCCATTGGTTACTTTTTCATTTTGTTGTTGATTTGCTTTGCTGTGCATAGGTTTTTTAGCTTGATGTAGCCCCCTTTGTTCAATTTAGCTTTTGTTGCCAAAATCAATGTCTAGGAGTTTACCCTGTATGTTTTCTTCTTGGAATTTTATGGTTCCAAATTTTAAATTCAAGTTTTCAGTCCATTTTGAATTGATTCTTTTGTGTGTGGTGTAAGACAGGGGTCCAATTTCATTCTTTTGTGTGTGGCTTTCCAGTTTTCCCAGCACCATTTACTGACAAGATTACCCTTTCACCATGGTAGATTCTTGGCTCCATGTATACTCTTGGCATTCAATATTATCTAGCTGTATAAGCAGAGTATTTTTGCAGGGCTCTTCATTTTTTTCACTTCCCTTTATTATTTTTATTCATTTTGTACAGTGTGTGCTTTCTCCTCTCAGATGTAGTTCCCATAAAATTCCCACCATCAATTCACCCATGCACCATCACCATAGTCCCTTGTATTCTTTCCTCCCTTGTTTTGATCTCTCTCATTTCCTCCCCACAGAATGTCTCTGATTAATAGTTGCCTGTTAATTTTGTATTTTTTATTCATTATAATTATTTTTTTCCTGATCCCTTGTTTCCCCTATATTCCTCCTGTAAGTGAAATCATCCAATCTCTTGATTTTGTTCCATTGATCTATTTGTCTTTTCTTTTGCCAGCACCATGCTATTTTGATAACTATAATTTTGTAGTATAGTTCGTAATCAGTAAGTGTGATGCCTTAGGCTCTGTTTTTCTTTCTCAGGATTGCTCTGAGATTGCTCTAATCAGTGTCTTTTGTAGTTCCACACAAACTTTAGTTTTTTTTCCTCTATTTTTGTGGAAAGTGGTATTCAAAATTAGATATGGATTGCAATCATCTATAGCAGCTTTGAGTAGTATGTACCTCTTAATATCATTAGTTCTTTTGATCCATAAACAAGAAATATCTTTCCATTAATTTATATCTTCAATTTCTTTTATTAAAATCTTGAAGTTTTCAGTGTATAGCTCATTTACTACCTTGATTAAATTCATTCCTAAGCATCATATTTTTTCAACTGCTATGATAAATGGGATTATTTTCTTATTTCTTTTCTTTTTTATTGAGGTAACATTGGTTTATAATAGTTTATGATTCAGAGGTATAGGATCACACCTCCTCAGATGTATGTCACCATACCACACCCACCACCAAGGTATCCATAGTCCTCCACAATAATTCCATACCCTGCTCTCACTCTTCTACATCTAGTAGCCTCATTTCTATAGTCAGACTTCTAAGGTTTGTTATTTGTTTGGTTCTGTCTGTTTTCTTTCTTTTTTTAGGTATTATAGTTGGAAGATGAATATCTTCTGGGTATCTACTGTACATTACAGTGATTCAGGTTAACAATAATGTATACTTGAACATTTTTAAGACAGTCAGACTTAAATGTTGTTACCACAATAAAAAAAAGTTATGTGACATGTTGGTAGTGTTAGCCCATTCCATGATAGCATTTCGCAGCATATAAGTAATCAAATCAACATGCTGTACAACTAAAAATGATACAATTTACAAGTCAAAAAATTTCATGAAAGTGAGATCATTGTGGCTATTTGGGGGAGAAAGATCATTAGGGAAAAGAGGAGAGGCAAAAGGACCAGTTTGGAGACTTTTCTCCTGTTCTGCCTATGCAATGAGGAGAATCAGACTGAGTGAAGGTATGTAGCTGATATGAAATATTTGGATCCTGAATAAGTGCTAGAGGTAATAATGGCAGGACTTGCTTATGACTTAGAAATGGAGAATAAGGAACAGGGAGAAATGAGGTTTACATGTAAGTTTTGGAACTAAGAATCTAGATAGATTGCTACTATTACTAAGATGGGAAGGACTTTCTGGAGAGGGATGTATTTGATGTCGTAAGCACTTATTTTGATGACATTAAATTTCAGATGCTCATTAGATATCTAAATGGAAATGGCAGAGAGTTGTATGTTTGATTTTAGTGTCTCTTAAGGTTCCAAAATTTTCACTCACTGCTTCATAAAAAACCCCATTAATTAAATTGGAATCTGATAAATAGAAGGTAAGCTCATTGCTGGATAAAATCCAAGCTCCTTAAATTAGCATTCAAGAAATCTCTTTGCCTACTTTGTTAGCTTCATCAATCTCTATTCCTTTTTAACAATCTATACGATGGCCATTTCAGGACATTTGTCGTTCCCCAGACACTGATGATGTATGCTTCCATAGCTTTGCTGTGTTCTGCCCACTTGCAGTTCCTTTTACCACCTTTTCCACTGGTTAATTCTAACTGATCCTTTAAGACTATTTTGATGCCTTGTCACCCTTGAAACCTTCCTCAACCTTCCTAGCAGATTAGATAGATTGTTTAACTTCATGTTAGCACTCAAAACCTCCTTCGACTATAACATTTGTCATGCAGTACTTACTATCGCTGTTCAGATGTCTGCCTTCTAGACTAAACTGTAGACTCTTTGAATCCAAAAACTGTTTTTATTTTTGTAACCCCAGCAATCAGAATGATTAGAATTAGTTCACAATCAAACTGGATGTTGAATGAACATTTTTTGAAAAGGAATTTTGAACTTCTCTGCAGCAACTGTAGAACAGAAAAATCTAAAGTTCAAATCCTTGGGAATTCTTTCGGAGCAGACATGGCCAGAGAAGGATCGATAAGAAGACTACCTTCTGTAGAGAGTTATTTAGAAGTATCCAGAATGTCTCCTTGTACCACCTTTAGTCACTCATTTCTTCAGCATTATACATTTCCCTCTTCTTTAGATTCTCTTGAAAAAAGATGAATTTGGGGAAGAGAGTAACTCTTGAAATTATTACATGAAAGGTAAAGTCTTAAAGCAGAAATTACTCTAAACTAGGAGTCTGTAGTGCCCTGGGCAACAGGTAAATCTCAATGTCCTCTTTAAGCTAAGGCAGAAACTCATTCCTAAGCATTTGGTTATGATGGCAAGTGAAAAATACAGAGAACACTGTACCTATGCAGTTTCAACAAAATTATTTACGTAGAGAAACAAGACCTATGGTTAAGTGTTACAATTATGAGAGACTCTTGAAATATTGAGGTAATATTAAGAGGACATATAAAAAGAATATGATGAGAAGAAACAATTATTATTTAGATGGAATAAAGTGGTACAAGTGATTTCACTGGAGAATTATTCTTGAAGAAAATAATAGCCCTTGTTGCTGTCAGCCAGCCACAGAGTAGAGGACATTATGCTTCACAAAGGTGATTCTGATGTTGAAATTTTCCGTGTTCTATGCTCCTTGCTCCTCGGTTTTCAAGTGAGGAATTTATTCAAATTATTCAAATTTCCATGCCCAAACTGATTTCCAGATGCTGGAAATTTACAGTCAGCTCTTCCTTGTACAATTTTGAGACAGAATGGTGTATTATCATTAGTAATACCATATAATGGGACCATTAAGAATCTTGGCATCAACCTCTCTTTCATCTTCAATGTCACAGAAAAGAGTTATTTGAACTCCTGCAGAGCTGCCTAAGCCCCGCATCTTTCAGAGACAGCAGAAATGATTGCTCTAAGGTTGTACTCTGTAGTAGTCTGTGGAGTTACCAGAGGCAAGAACTTAGCAGAACCTTTTAAACTTGACACTGATCCCATGTTATAAGACTATTCATATTTCTAGTAGCACTGAGTAATTCATATACGTCTAAATACGATGATTGGAGCATCCAAGGAAATGAAGAAGGAAAAAATATAAGCTCTTTCTGGATTCAAAAGCCGTAAGAAGGACAGTAATAGAATTGCTAGTCTTGCTGTGATCCAAGACCCTATATTCCAAATTTTAGTCTTATTTTACAGTTTTTTCCCCCTGATTCTCTTTATACATGAACCTTCTGTTTCAACAAGGTTAGTCTACTCATTGTCCCTCAAGTAAAAATTTTCTTTTCTCACTTTATTAGCTTTTCAAATGCTGTTCCTCTTACCTGAAATATGCTTCTTTTTTCTCTTTATTTAAAATCGCCAAATCATCCAAAGGCTGATTTTCATTCCATTTTCTATGTAATATTTACCTGCGGAAATTTACAATCCGCAAAGTCACTCCTCTCTGCCATCTGGATTCTTTAATTCTGATAATATTTATCAAGGGCTTACTCAGTGCTAGGCACTAAGTCTGGTGCTAGTGATAACATTGTGAGCAATCAGGCAAATCTTTCTCTGCCCTGACAGAACTCTCAGCTGATGGAAAGGTGTTAATTGGTTACCAAATTGCAATTAATATTTATAGTATTTATTATGTTCCAAGAACTTCATTTGATATGACTTTTATTAATCCTTATGACAACCAATTAAGACCTTGTACTATATTTATGAGATAATCTCATTCTTTTCCATTTAAAAGATAGGCAACTTGTAGCTTAAAGGGGTTAAATAGTATCTAAGATCATCTAAATGCTGCAGTTGTTTCTGACCATAGGCATTCTCAACCAAGATGCATATTTTCTCCAAGTCTCCAGGTATTTTGCCTTAATCTTTACCAACTGTCTTGTGTCATAACTAACGCATGTCTATACACATCTTGTTTCCTCAACTACATTGTAATGCAAGGTTCATGAGGAAACTGACCATGTGTTAGGGAGCATTTAGAAACACAGGCTTTGGAAACGGACAGACTTGTATTTAAACCCCTGATCCTCTGACTGTGTGATCGGGCAAAAGTTAACCTCTTCTGACCTTCTGTTTCCTTTTTTGTAAAATGGGCAAAATAATAACCACAAGGAAATGACTGCGAATTAACCAAGATGTAGAAGCTTAGCATTATGTCTTAAAACTAGAGGCATGTTTTATTTATTTATTTGTTTGTTTTTGTTTATACATGCACTGGGTACAGTCAGAAGCACAGGAGGGTGAGAGAATTCACCAGAGCCAGAGTGGGGAGCAGAGCAGCAGAAGGACAGAAGTACACTGCAGCAGCAGGCGGCAAGGTCTGCGCGCCATGTGGGACCCTCCTCCGGTGCAGCCGGGGATTGAACCGGCGCCACAAGCTTCGCAACCCAGTGCTCAACCACTGCGCCACCGGGGAGGCCCTAGCATTATGTCTTGAACATGTTTAAGCACTTAGTATATGGTAGCTATTTTTATTTTTGTTAGTCATCACCTCTTGCCCACTAGTGCAGTGGTTAAAACAGCACTGAAGCTTCTTTCTTGAATAACTGAATATAGTGAAAACCTAAAAATTCAAAAATAACCCTCAAGATAGCCCCTTTGACAGTTAACTAAGATATACAGTTTTATTTTTCTCTATATTTGAAATACACAAAGTAATACAAGGTATAAAAAATTTAAAAAGTGTAAGTATTTTAAGGACTTGGTTAATTGCAAGTGAAAATTTGAGAAGGGTGATATAAATTTAATGATAGCTATTTGTTCTTATCATGTACATACTTTTGAATACATTGAATGCAAAAATTCTATAAATATTTCAGTTTGTATAAGTACATAATTCTTTAATGTGCACATTGTATCGTAATATATTAAAGAATTTTACAATTAGACATATCTTTTTAGTAGCTTCAGTTTCCCAGATTACTAAATTTTATTTAAGTGATCATATAAGGGTAACTCCAGACTTAGTCTGAGTTACCACAAATTTTTAAATAGCTATCCCACATTCCCTTTTAGGAATCTATAAGGAAAGCAAAAATTTAATCTGGATGAATGAATTTCTAAATACTTAGAGATTTTCTAGCTGTCTTTCTAATATAGATTTCTATTTCCACTAGGTCCAAGAACATACTTTGTCTATTTCCATTATTTTAAAATTTATTTTATGGCCCAAAATATAGCACCTTATTGTGAGTATTTCATGAGAAAATTCCAATGAGAAAAACATATATTCTGCTGTTGTAGGATGAAATAGTCTATAACTGTCAAATGATGATCATAATTGATAATCTTGTTCAGATTTTATATATCTTAACTAGTTTTTTTCTATACTCATTCTATCAATTACTGAGAGAGGACTGTTAAAATTTCTAGCTGTAATTATAGAATTGTTTATTTCTCTTTTCCATTGCTATCAGTGTTCGCCTCTTGCATTTTAAAGTTCTGTCATTTGGTGCTTATACAGTAAATATCATTACACTTTCCTGCTGAATAGATAGCTTTTTATACACAATGCCTCTCTTTATCCTGGGTAATATTCCTTGCTTCTTTGACGTTTAAGTTGTCTGATATTAATATGTCCAACATAGATTTATTTTAATTGGTATTTGCATGGCATATATTTTCCCATTCTTATGCTATTAACATAAATATGTCTTTAACCTAAAGCAGTTTCCTTGTAGATGGCTATTTTCTAACCTATTGTTTAATAGATGTTGAGACAATTTTAACTTAATTATTGATACACAGTTTAAAATATGTCATCTTTACAATTGTTTCCTTTTTGTTCCATCTCTTTCATATTTCTTATCATCTCCCCCCTTTAATGTCTGCGTTTACATTAAATATTTTATCTCCACTGTTGGTTAGTTATAACTTTTAAAATACATTTGTGTCTGCATTAAGTTTTCTTTTTAATTAATTACAGTCTATGTTTTCATATTTTTCTCTACAAAATTGGGAATACTTTGTGATGCAATTTGCTTTAGACAATTATATTTTATATCAAGTAAAGAAAAGAGAGTGACACACTATCTACCCTCATTTATCTTATTTTCAGAACTCTCTCTACTTCTTTGTATAGATCCCAGTCTGTGTGGTGTCATATTTCTTCTCCTTGTAGTCTTTCTTTTAACATTTTGGCATTGTATGTGTGCTAGAAATAAATTATCTCAGTTTTTGTTTGCCTGAAAAATAAACAGTATATAAAATATCCTTTATTTTGAAAGATTTTTGCTCAGCATAAAATAAAAATTTGACACTTATTTTTTCTTTTAGTACTTTAAAGTTGTCCTATCGTTGTCTTTTGGTTTTACACAGATGAACATTTTGCTGTAATTTTTATTTTTATGTATGTATTATGTTCTCCCATATACCCATATGACTTTGGTCTTTGTTTTTCAGTAGCATGAAAATGATTTATATAGGAGTGAGAGAGAGAGAGAGAGAGAGAGAGAGAGAGAGAGAGAGAGTGAGTGTGTGTGTGTGTGTGTGTGTGTGTGTGTGTGTGTGTGTGTGTGGTTCCATTGCCCTAATTAGCTTCAGTGTTAGACCCTGTCTCACTGGTATCTGATTTGGGTGATCCTGTCCTTTCCCCAGAAGTATAAGACCTCTGCCTTTCCCCATAGTAGAGAGTTTTTCCATTTTCCCTCTCACAGCCACAATTGGGTTTCACTTGTGTCTGGGCAACAGCAACTTTTACTGCCCATACTCTAGCAATTTAAGGCTTTTGTTCCATAATTTAAAAAGCTCCATGTTTGATTTTGTACATTTTTTTCTATAGAGACAGCCAATTTCTCAAATCCAGTGTCATATCATAATGGAAATTTATTTTCTTATTATTTGCCATGCTCCTGTTTTTCCCTTGTGATTACTGGTGGAAGTTCTGCCGGGGGTTTGCAGCTCCTAGAGATCCTATAATCTCTTACTAGACTTTCAATCTTCAGCCATTAGTTAAAGGGTCTTTCCTACCCTCTTATAGTGATATCCTGTTTTCATCCTGTGCTCTGAGTCAGTGTTTGTTTCCAGGGCAGTACCTATCTTTCCTTAGATTTAAGATGTGACATTAGGTACCTGCTGGGCTCAAGAAAAGTTAAGGCTTTGTAGATTATCCATATTTTACTTATACATATTTTGCACAGAGCAAGTGATAATCCTTTAAGTTTTCTCCATGCTAAGTGGAATATAGCATTACTTAATTAAAGAAAAAAAAAACAAACCTCATGTAGCCTTGTATGAAGGATACCAGTTTAATAAGCTCTAGGAGGTGAAGAGACAATTTCGAATTGGAGTAAAGCATGGATTCAGCTGCAAAATCTGTAAGGGGAATGACAAGAAATAAAGCTATGTGCTGTAAAGATGGGCCAAATAATAACAAACAAATATCAGGGGACTTGAAAAGGAAAGACATGAGTTTATTGTAGGGTGTTCTCTTGTCCAAGTGAGTCAGCAGTGATGAGGAAGGTGAGAAAAGATGAGAAATATTTTCAAATGACACATCCATGTGTTTTGGTTCATTGACACCCATAAAGGAAAAACATTATGTGTCAATGTGAGGAGACTAAAAATGAGAGATTTAAGAGATTCTTAGCAGGTCAATAGCTATTGCTGTCCATGTACAACTCAGATATAGTACTTAGAATGTATAGACATGAAGCAGAAAACACTATCAAGCAAAGCAAACCCACCCATTTTATTCTATTTCAGAAAGGAATTAAATAGTATATCTGGTTGATGAAAGCATGTGTGAATGATGAAATTGACTCTTATAATAATTTATAGTTAATGCTATTATTACATCAAATGAGATAATACATATAAAAGTATATTGTCAGAGTAGAATAAAAGTATTAAGTATTAGGATTCTAATTTTTGCTCTATTAGTGATAGATATTACCTGGCATATGTCTCAGTGTGAAATAAGTAAAGTCCACATAAAACAGATCCTAATCCTGTGGTCTTCATGAAAATCCTGATAATGCTGATTTTAGTTTTGGATGTTTCAATAATTCATGGTTAATTGGTTGATATCTTGCCTTCTCCATGGAGCTTTTGATGGACTCTTTTCACCAGTGGTAATGATCTCCATTTTCTCTGAATTCTTCTTGAGCCTGTACCACAACATATTTCACTAAACCATACACCATGTGGCAGGACAGGATTTAGAAAGCTGCTGCTGCTTTTTGCTCCTCATTGCATTTTTCTGCCTCTCCAGGCAGATAGACATTACTCATCCATTGCTTTAGGAAAAGTCTGTCATAGTGGAAACAGAACAGAAATGTCAAGTAATTTGAGCCTTAAGGTTGAGTTCAGAAAATGTTTGGAGCAAAACCTAAACTAGTTATGTGTCCCTGTGGAAGGCTTAGTGAACCCGAGAGATGATCTAGTCTCTCCTTGTGTGCACAAGTCTTTGCTTGAATGAATGCTGTTATATCATCTATGTCAGTGGGCTGTGTGGCCTTTCTCTTTGCTGACTGCTAAGACTGCACCTAGCAGATTCAGCAAACATTCAGTAGGAAGCATACATATGTTGGCCTCAGGACTGCTTAGCCTACTTTCTAAATCTTTCCATGTAGACAATCACCCTTTCAATTAACCAAAGTCCTTGGAAGATACAGGAAATGAGAATGAACTTTAGACATCTAAAGTAGTAGTGGTGGTTTGAGAATCCAGATTATTTGTACCCTCTGCTCTCTACTTCCTAGCCCATGTATCTAGGAAAATTGGAAACAGATTGAACTCTAGTACCCTTCCTTTACCCCCACCCACCCAAGCCAGGAGAGAGATCACAACTGTTAAGAACAACTTTGTGCTCTGTGTCAATTAATCAGTGCTGCCATTTATTTCTGGAAGTTGGTATTTTGTTTTACCAGATCAGTACATTGTATAATATGATACTCAAGTACAGATTAAATATTTGGCAGGCAGAATCTGGAAGCAGTGTGGTAGATATACTGGGAAGTGTTCCATTAGTGATTAAATCAGAAAATGCATGTGTTTTGGTTATCTGTTACTGTGGGCAAACCACTCCAAAATTTAGCAGCTTAAAAAAAAAAAAAAAACATGGCTTATGATTTTGTGAGCTGGCAGTTTGGACTGGTATCAGGTAAATGTTTTTCCGGTAACCTTGACTGAGGTTTCTCATGTGCCTGCTCTCTGCTATTAACCACTGGCTCAACTGAGCCAGTGGCCTCATGTATATATTTGGCGGTTGTTACCAGGATCGCTCTCTCTCCCCAATCCCCTGTCTCCACAATGCCTCTTATCTGCCAAGAAACTAATCTTGACTTTGTGGTGGACTCAGGGAAGTTAGGCTGAAGAATAAAATTGTAAAAGCTTTGCAATCTCCTGAGGGCAGGTTCAGGGTTCACAGAAAGTGATTTCTCCAGTATTCTACTCGGGTAAACAAGTACAAGACCTGGCCTAGATTTAAAAAGAGACAAAAATAAGCATTTTATTGATGGAAACAATGACAAAGTTAAATTGCAAAGGGACCTGCTCATAGGTATAGGAAAAACTGTTGTGACCATCTTTGCTAAGAAACCATAAGATGTGGGGCATCCCTGGTGGTGCAGTAGTTAAAGACAGTGCTATCAAGCTGTCTCCAGCCACTGCAACATGAGTTCGATTCCCATCCCCAGCTATCCAGGGAGCCATCCACATCCCCAGCTGGCCAATGAGTAACCACACGGTGCAGCAGACCTCTCCTGTCTCTCCTGCTTCTCCCCTCAGGAGTGTATTTCAGTACATCTGCCTGGTGTGCTCCCCACCCCCTTTGGTGAATCCTCTCACCCCCCCGCACTTCTGGCTTACACCCCAGTTCTTGTATGCATAAATAAATAAATCTTTAAAAAAAGAGAAACCATAAGATGTATATAAATAGTGCTTACACTTAGTAGGCAATGAGTGAACAGCAATGGTGAGAACAGTGATGATGATTTTAATACATGACTTGCTATTGGTAGTTAGAAATGAATTGCTCCATAAGAAGTTGTTCACTCTTTCATCAAGGTAATAGCTATTGCATTTCTAATCACAACTGATAGATGCTGCTCTGCAAGTTTCCTGAGCAATCAGCAATATTATATAAGTCCCTAAATTTATTGTGAGATAATAAAGAGGGGAAGAAGCAGCAATGACTTATCTCCTTGTTTTTAGCTTCTGAGCTTGTAGCATACTCTGACAACTTCAGTGTTGAGTGAAATGCACTGATGCTTAAGGTATACATTAATGTGTTCAAGAATATTTTACTGGATATCACTTTAAAAATCCTGAAGATAAGGCAGTGTTCTAATCATTTTCTTCTAAGAGGCAATCTATTGGCAAATCCTCAGAATAGTTCTGATTTTTGGTGTTTAAGGCCATAGAAACTTGCACGTTCAGTGTTAATGTTATACTTACATTACATGCTAGCTTTTATGAAGGTGATTATCTGTAAAATGTGCCATTTTTAGTAGACTAGAATTCATTTGTTTTCAGGTAAGAAATGGAAATATGTGAGTTGCTTTGTGTGGGAACTATAATTAGAATTCTCTGAATGAAAAAGAAAACAAAGCAAAAACCAACCTAACTTTGCTGGAATGATGGGGCGATAAAAACTGCCAATGAGCAGCACAAAGCACTGAACTAACAAGAATCCAAACTGGCTCAAAGCTGGAGAGTTGAAAGCTCCAGGCAGTGAAAGGTCTGCTTATATGCCTGCCTTTCTTGGTGTGACATTAAGCACCAAATGAGACCCATTGATTTTTTGTGTATCACAAAAAATAGTTACTAATGTAAAACAATTATCTTCAGGAAAGACATTTTCTTGGCACAGACATTTAGAAGAAAGGTAAGACTGAGTGATAATTTGTGCAGAGGAGGGCCTAGTCTTGTTTAATATTAGTTGAATATTTCGTCTAGTGTGATGGCAGGATACAAACCATGATGCCAGTTTGTAAAAAGAGAATGCCGCTCAGGGGGAAAGAGAGGTCATTTGTCAACTGCATTCCTCAGGGAAGTAGTTCTTTTTCTGTCTTTGAAGAGGTAAACCTTTCTTTTTTTTTTAAATAAATTTTATTTTCATATTCCCCATACAATTGCAACCCCCTTATTTTGACCCCAAGCCCTCCCCTCCCCCCACCCCCCATAGAGTGTCTCTGGTTCATAGTTTTTTGTTGATTTTGATTTTCACTTTCTTATAGTTATTCATTTTCCTGGTCCCTTATTTAAGTTTTCTAGATTCCTGCTATGAGTGAGACCATCCGGTATTTTTCTTTTTCTTTCTGGCTTATTTCGCTGAGCATGATCCCTTCCAGCGCCATCCATGTTGCTGCAAATTGCATGTGTTTATCTTTTTTGAATGCTGAGTAATATTCCATGGTGTATATGTACCACATCTTCTTGATCCAGTCATCTATTTTTGGGCATTTGGGTTGTTTCCAAAGCTTAGCTATTGTAAATAGTGATGCTATAAACATAGGGGTGCAGGTGTTCTTTGGAATTGATGTTTCTGTGTCCTTTCGGTAAATACCTAGGAGTGGAATTGCTGGATCATATGGAAGCTCTATGTTTAGTACGTCCAGAAATCTCCACACAGCTCTCCATAGTGGTTGGACCAGTTTACACTCCCACCAACAGTGCAGGAGAGTTCCTTTTTCTCCACACCCTCGCCAACATTTGTTGTTGCTAGTTTTTTTAATATGTGCCATTCTCACTGGTGTAAGATGGTATCTCATGGTAGTTTTGATTTGCATTTCCCTGATGACAAGTGATGTTGAACATTTTTTCATATGCCTGTTGGCCATTTGCATTTCCTTGAAGAGGTAAACCTTTCATAAGATAGGTGCTAAGGTTCTTAATTGACAGTTTGAGTCTATTCACACCCCTATGAGTTACGGGCTTTATTCAGATTCTCTATTCTGGGAAACTTGGGCTAAATACACAATTAATCTAGAAAGTAACTATATTAATTGACATTTAATTTGTAAATTGATTATGTGAACATTAAACTGAATTTTTTGAAACCCAGTTGGTTAAGTGAGTCAGTTTTATAGTCTATATTTACATGGACAATGAGCAATGAAAAGTTAAAGAGAAAACTAAATTCCTACTTTTCCTTGAAATATTGTGTCACCTACTCTCTTACTGCTATTACTAATGTTGATAAATTTGATAAGTGTATCTCAATTGAACTGAGTGGTCTTATGTGTTGTTTTAAAATTGAAGTCATTGATTCCCTCTACCTACTTTTTTAGCCACAAAGGATCACAGTCAACATTATTGCTATTAACTGTGATTATTTTGCTGTGTCTTCAGAGAAAAGACATTAAGAGACTGTAGGGGTTGGAGACTCACACTCTTGTTTGATAGGTGAAGACTTGCTGAGAACTATTGAAATTAAATATTTCCTTCAAAGTTACATAGGCAGTGGTAGAGCTGAAGCAAATTCTGGAGCTTTTCCCAACTGCTGGAGTTGTGATGTTATTTTAAAGCACATCCCACCATTTTACTGTGATTACTTTTCAATAGTCAGCATTTCTTGCTGGAAGAAAGTTCTTTATCATATCTTGGTTTGAATTAAACACATTACTATACCTCTTAAGTTTCTTTCTCAATTGACCTTTGAGAGCCCAAATCTAAAACCAAGTACCAAGAAATATAAACTTAAGCTTGAAATATCAAAACTTTTTGTGGTAATTTAGTTCTTTAATTTCCTTGAGGAAGTATTCAGTTTCCCAGTTTTCTAGCCAAGTCAACATGTAGTAAGTCACATTTTCCGTTTCCAAAAAAAGAACTTGTTTATTACTATTCTAGAGTCGAATTCTACATTTTACCAAATGAAAAAGCAACATCTTCAAGGAAGAGTCATGCATTAGAGAAGTTGTACACATTCAGACAGGAGTTTCAGGTTGTGGGGATTTTTTTTTTTCTCATTGAGAGACCAAGGCTATTGATAGCTAATCTGAGAGAGTCTGGGGATATAAATAGCTAATTGCCATGGGATGATTATGTTGCTGTTAACAAGAGCAGATTATTGCCATACAATAATCTGTTCACATATTTTATCTTATAAAAGATACACTAAAATCAATCCAGAATTGTTATCTTCATACCAGCGGTGGTTCGGCACATCAGTACACAAGTCAAACAGGGAAAATAAATAACAAATTGATATAATTCTGAATATTTTTTTGGCATGATGAGCCACCCGGAAAGGACTCAGTTTCTCTCATACATCTACAGATCACGTGGTTTCAGAGAAAAAAGATGTTCTATAGAACAACACTGCATCAAGTCACACCACACTTCCCCTGGAGAGAGCTGCCGAGGCAAAGTTTCAATTGGATCTCACGCAAACATTTTGAATTTCTCAAGAAGCCAAATGCCAACTTTATAAATTGTTTTCACCTATAGAATAGTTGAGTGTCATGGGTCCCAAGAGAGGAAGACAAACAGATCTCTGGTCTATTTCATTTTCAGTGTGGAATTGCACCAGTAACAATAAATATTTGTTGTGAATGAATCCATAACCCCTACAAATTGCTCTTTGGTTGCATTTCTGATTGCTTTGTTACAAGCAATAAACACTGCCAGACAGAAGACCTCTGATGCTTTTTAATCAAATAACAGAATCCTAAAAAAGGTCAGAACTGTAACTTATAAAATCACTTTTCACTAACTGTCCCAGAAGGAATGAAAGATCAAAATGTGGGTGATTTTCTAAGCATAAATGTCATCCTAACACATGAATCAAACGCACATTCCTTCAAAGCAGAACAGCATTGACAATGAGTTGGAAAAAGACAAATTCTCCAGGGCCTTGGTCCTTCTTTTATTTTCTCTCATCTGAGTTTGAGAAATTATTTTCATGGATTTGAGAAATCTGATCCTCATATCAGCAAATAGAAGGAACCATAGTTTGAAAAAAACTAATTGGTTTGATAAAACAAGTGGCCCCTGAAATATGGAATTTGTTTATATCTGTCAGTAATTTCCCCCAGGATATCTACAACTCTCTGACCAATCATTGCAAGAAATTTTAGCTGGAAGGAAAAATGAAAGAGAGGGTAGTACGTTTGCTTGATCTTGAGGTCTGGAGCAGTTGCCACGACATTTAGTTTTATTGGTGCGTTTGCTGCCTTTACAACCAGTTCCCCTATTTAAAAACCATCTGTCACTTCACATTTATTTATTCTTTAATTCCTTATACATCATTGGAGCCCTGATGTTCAGGAATAGACCAAGGACAAGTTGGCAAATTAAAGGAAAATGTTCAGTAATTTATGGCCCCCAAACTATGAATTGAGGTATCTTAAAGCCTCCCTTGCCTACCTAGCATCAGTATCTGCCACTTGAAAGGAAGGTAGCATACATGCACCACATGAATTTCCAAAGTTAAATATTCAAAGTTATGCATTTAAATATTCATATAGTAAACATTTCCCTGCCCTCACTCTTTCCCACTTCCCAAAGCAATTTCTTTCAATTCTTTCAGTTGATTCGTTTGATATTTACCTCCATATCCATGAATAACACACAGTCATTGCTATTTCTTGATTTATCAGCTTTAAACATTACCTATTTACCATGAATGATGAGACTTTAATCTTCTTTTATCCATTCATTTCCTCGCTCATATATATATATATATATATATATATATATATATATATATACACACACACACACACACACACACACACACACACACCCCTCTGGTCACTGGTTGCTATTCTCCCAGTATATTTATATCATGATTTTAGTAAATATTTAGAATAGGAGTCAGTGTTTATGTAGGTAACCACATATATATTTACGTATTTAAGTAGCTGAGTTCTGTGGTATGCTGTGATTTTTTTTTCTCTCCAGTGCAAAAATCCTTGTTTCCCATAGTTATTATTTACCTACCCAGTTCTCTCTGTAATTAAAACTAATATCCTGTCAATATATTAAAACATTTTAGATATTCTATCAATTTCATTTTTGTTAGAAAAACATCTCCCTTAAGACATTTAGATCTGCTTCTGTTTGAATTAATTGATTTCCAGACAGGCTGTACAGCTACCATCATCAGAGCTCCTTTTGCTCTCATTGCAGAGAAGCCCATGGCCACTCTTTGGTGATAGAATATCTTCTTCTTGGATTCCATGTGTTTCCTTTTTTTCTTTCATTTCCTCACTTTAATAGCGCATATCCTTCAGTATCTTCCTGAAAATTCATGCATGAGAAATACAATTTTAAAGATCTTTCAGAGGCAAAACTACATTTAATCTATTCCCCCAACATAATTAAGTCTTGGTCTGGGCAAACTATTCTAGATGGAAATTATTTTTTTCTCAGAATTTTGAAGGCATTTCTGTTTTCATAACTTATAGCAGAAGGTTGTGGGAAAGGATGATAATATTTTTTAAAACTTGATCTTTTAAATGTGATACCTATTTGTCACCTTTCTCCAAAAAGCTTGCATAATTTTCTCTTTGTTGCCAATAATCTGAAGATTCACCGTGTTGTGCTTTGGTGTATTCTAATTTTATCCATTGTGCTAAGACCTTTGTAGGTTCATTCAGTCTGAAATAGATGTCCTTCATTTTAGTTTATTTTGGGGAGCATTTCTTTGGTGATTTCTTTCTCACCATTTATCTTTACTATTTTAATATTCCTAGGACCCCAGTTCTTGGATGTTGAATCTGTTGCGCTAGTCCTCTAAGTTATTAATTCCCCTTCTTTTACTTTCTGACTTCCTCATAGGCTATTTCCTTGACTTCACCTTCTAATTCTTCCATTGGGTTTCTCATTTGATAAAAGAATATTTCTCAAAATATTTGTCTTTTAAGAAGGAGCAGTATTCTCTTATCTCTGAGGACAGTTATGCTTTTATATTTGTTTTTCTTTCTGTATCTTTTATAAATCCTCCAAGTTGATTATTTCCGTCATTTTGCGTTTACTTTCACATTAAATAATTTCCTCAAATGCCTGTTACTCCTTGATAATTTGATCTTATTTAAGAGCAAGATGCTAAAACAACAATTAAATAATCAGTGCATGTGGGAGCACTAATGAAAGTAAGGCCTCGTTCTTAAGAAGTGATCAGCCTTTGCTCTCTCCATTTTGGAGCCCTGAACTACCTTGTAAAGAGGCTAGGCTACCATGTTGGAGGGAGAGAATGGCCATGCCACTCTCCAAATATTTCAGCATTCCAACTGAGAGGTCAGATGTATGAGTGAAGCTGTCATGGCTTTCTAGCTTTGGTCAAACTTCTAGGTAACCAGAGATGCCTAAGTGACTCCTGGTAATGAGTACAGGAAGGAATTATGCTCAGTGAAATAAGCCAGAAGGAAAAGGAAAAATATTGGATGGTTTCACTTATAACAGGAATATAGGGGAACGCAATAAGACATCAGTGTAAAGAAAAATAATAATAACAGTACAAAACGCAACAAAGCAAAAACAGACAATTATAAACCAGAGCCATCCTGCAGAGGAAGAGGCAGGAGAGTGATCAGAGGGAGGGAGGAGCCCAGGGGACTGAGGTGATGGTGCATGGGTGCCTTGGGGAAGGAAACTCTATGGGGACTCAATCTGAGGGGGTTGGGGGAAGCAAATATTGTCTAAAAATGATAAATGTTAAAATAAAAAATATATGAAAAATAAAATGTGAAAAACAAAACAAACAAAGAATCATCGGTTAAGCCTAGTCCACATTGCAGAATCATGAACAATAAATAGTTGATATTTTAAGCTATAAAATTTTGGAGTAGTTTGTATGTTGACTGGTAAAATCTGATAGAAAACATGTATGATACAGAGTGAAGATCACTGAAACAGTGAAAAATAAGGAAGTATTAAGAAGAGGAAAACTTTGAAGTGGTCATCTAACAAAGATGCTGCTAACATACTTCATGGAGAAAATGTGAAGGACTGAACTAAGGCAACAGGGCTGGAATAGGGAGTTAGAAGAAATATTTGTGAAGTGTCAGCTGTAGGGATTTGTGATTGATTTGATTCAGGGGTAAAAGAAGAGGGAGAAATACAGGATGATGGAGAAGTTCCTGACTTGTCAGCTAAATGGAAAGTATCATTCTCTGGGGTGGAGCAGAAAAGCCCTTTAGTCCAGATTGGAAATTTTTAAATTCCAGGTGTTTTTTTTTCTAATTAGTAATATCTTAGATGATAAATGAGGGCACACAGATTACTTATGACTAATTATGAGTGTGAAATTTATAGGAGCACAACAGCCCACCTGTAACTTCCTGGGAGAGGGATTAATGCTGCCCCACTGGGGAAAGAGCAGAAAGCAAGGAAAGTAAGCAAGGAAGAGCCCTACCTTTTCTGTCCAGGAGGGACCGTGAGGACACACTAGGGGCTGGGGGAGGCAGTAGGGGGTAGGGGAGAATCAAAACAAGGCCTGGTGGGAACTGTATGGGGACTACAACCAAGATGAAAATGCATACATTGTGCAAAAATGAAAAATGATGTAAAAAATATATAAAATGAAAGGAGGGATTGGGGGTCAAAATCAGGGGGTTGCAATTGTATGGGGAATATAAAAATTAAAAAAATATAAAAAGGAAAAGAAAAACAAAAGAACTCTTAGAAGGAGTCTGGATCCTTCATCTTCGCTTCGAGCACCAGTGCTGGAGTGACCACGTCAGCCTGAGTCTAGTTCGCTTGATCAGGAAAGAAAGTTATGAAATGAAGACAAACCAAAGAGCTGTTTATTATGTAAATAATAAAAAGTTTAGCATTTTATTTAATTCACTTTCAAGCATATATTTTTCATTTGGCCTGTTCCAAATTGAGCATCATAAATAATGTTTGGATGAAAATCTCTCTTCTGCTATTTACATTCCCCCCTGTGACTTCCTTTTATTTCCAGCCAGAAAGCAAGTAGAGCAGCTGTTCTTTGTGGGTGCCAGGAGCCTCCCAGGGCTTGGCGGTGTACCCTAGACAAGAGATGCATCTTCCCACTTGCTGGAAGGAGCATTTCCTTTCACAGCTCTCCTGGGCCTAGCAGGACAAGCCCAGGGTGTGTCTGTAAGGTGGTAGGGTGAAGCACCGAGGAAAGAGGAGCAACGTTCTTTGGTTTGCACACATTGCTGTGTATTTCAGAATATTGGCTCACCATTTGGCCAACAATAGAATTAGTGGAAATAAAAGCCTTCTAGGACTTAAAACATGTTAACACTGAACTTGGGTGTGTTGGGAAATACCTAGATAATGCTGGCCAGTGAGCTTCCCCATGGACTCCTTGACAGCTCTGTCAGTAATCCATTGTTCTACAGCTTTGACTCTACATTGACAGCTCAGCCTACCCGGCAGCAGTAGTGTGCCCTGTCAGGAGCAAAACCATAAAGCTTAAAAAATATTTCCATATTATTAGTAACTCTTTCTATGAATGTAAAATAATTGCATATTATTTTATGCTACATTTTTTCCACTTTTTTATTTTTTGATTTAAAGATTTAATATAATACTTACTAAAATAGAGAATTCAGACCAGAGCTAATGCTGACAGCTGATACTTCCAAGCATATCGATGAGAAATCAATGCACCTTTTATGATTGGCAAATATAATGATGAACTTCAAAATGATAATGACCTGAGACTAGATTATAAAATCAAACCCATCTGCATGATCAAATAAAAGATGATAGATGAATAAATATGAAACTCCAAAAAGTAGAAACGTGCTTAAAAAATTGGTCATTCCAAAGATACATGCAGATCCATCTTTTTGTTGGCAAGATCGCCTGTTTGCATTTTCCATCTTACGGAATTTTTTCATCCTCAGTCTGACAATATTACCATGTGGTGTTGATACTGAGATAATTATGTGTGTAACATCTTTTGGTCTTTCAGGATGCCAAGTTATTTTCTCTGTCAACATATAATTTGATATTCTTATCCTGGGCCAAATTCATCAAGAAAAAGAAAGACAGAGAGGCTTCTCCTTCTTAAAGTTTTATCCAATAAATATAATTTCTTATTATATTACCAGATGAAAGCTGCTAAAATAAAGGATAGGTCTAGTGATGAATTGTCGAATTTCAATATTACATTATCTGGTCCACAGTTCATGGAGAGAATAACACTATTATTTATGAAATCTTAATTTTCTGCAAATTCCGACTTTTTGTTATTTGAAATGACTATTCATCCCTGTTTTGAAGCCATAGCTTCTATTTGACCAAATTGCTTTCCTCTGCAGCTTAAAATTGAGGATAACTTCGAATTCTGGCAGCTTTTTTTTTTATCACTTGCATGGTTAAGGTTCAGTGAAATTATAGGATGCTATTCATGTGAATTTAAATTTTAATGAATAAGAATGCCATTTATCTGTGAGCACTTGAATAATAATCTTAGCATTATCTCTTTGATTAATCTTGCTCATTACTTGTAAATATAATTCATGTATAATATGCATGTAAATACAGTGCATTTTAGCTTAGTCATTATTTTTCAAGGAAGCACTCCTAGATGATTTTCAATGTGCTGTTACAACTCATCAGTGCTGGTTCCTAGATTTTCAGAATGTGGGATTGGATGGAGAAATAGGCCTCTCATATTCCTGGAAGTCAATGGAAGAAGGTGGTCGGGATTGTAAACCATTTGGGAGAAGAAAGGAAAAGCTGTAGAAGGAACAAGAAACAAGAGGGACTTGAATTGTTCTTTCACCTGAGTCAGAAGGAGGATTAAATGACATGGGAGTCATGGGCAATGAATATGCAAGGCAGATTTTGCAGGCTGTGGATTTCTATAGTCATGGAACAGAGTGAAAACATTCAGGGACAACCAGGAGCTGTTGGCAGAGACAGCTGTTGACTTCATTCTGAGATTTCCTGGCTATGTGTGTGTTGTGTATAAGAATTTTTCCTAGTGAAGGGGAGCTCTGTCTTTCTGGCTTTGTGTTATATTCCATATGGATTATGTTGAGTATGAAAGGTAATACAAATAGCAACCCCAGAAAAGCATTCTCTGAACAGGGGGAATTGTACCCCTAAAATATTTACATTCCAGCTAAAGAAAGAGACAAAGCATCAAAGATGGCAGGGAAGGACATGGGTTTTTAGATTGGGGTCACAAAGTTTTTTTTTTCAGGGTCTCTGTACTTTTTTTACTTAATATTTGATAGAATAATTTTATGTTAATTAAGTTGTTTTTAAAAATGGAGTTAAGAATGCTGGTCTGATATAAATAGTGGGTAGGAAGAACTGTGACAATAAGAAAGTAGCTACCAAATGGAAGTCCTTTAATGTTGTTGAGGATCACGATGGTGACATTTGTCCTCTACTGGAACGTTTTAGATTCTGTCCACTTCCCATGTTTTATCTCCCTCTTCTCCAGCTTTTTTTTTTTTTTAAGATTTTATTTATAGAGGAACTGAGGTACAGGTCAGAGGTGAGGGAGGGTGAGAGAATTTTCTAGAGGGAGCAGGGAGCAGAACAGGCAGACGGACCAAAGACACTGCTGAGGGGAACAGTAGGCGAGACAGGAGAGGTCTGCTGCACCATGTGGGTTTCTCCCTGGCTGGCTGGGAATCAAACCCACGCTGCAAAGGTTGTGGCCTGCTTCACAGAGTGGCGCTCAACTCACTGCGTCAACGGGGAGGCCCTCCTTCAGCCTTTTTTGAGGCCATCTCAGTAGCATGCTCTACCTTCTGAGTTTTCTTGGCATCCTCTTTGGGAGTCACTCCCCTCATCCCAGCACCCTGGGGAAGTGAAACAAAGCATCGTTTGCTGCTTTTTCCTGCCTATTTCTGTATTGTCCACTACATGGTTACTGCAAATTTACTCATGGAATTTGTTTCCAGGGCATGAAACTTGTTTTCAAGTAACTTTTATGCAATTCTTGAAAATGAAAATGTGAAATGTGCTGTATGCTGAGAATTGGACCTCTCTCACCCTGATTGCTGCTTCTGATTTTTTTGCTCTATAAAAAACTACCGAATGAGTACCACATTGTGAATAATGTTTATGTCTCCATTTTGACTTTCATTTTGACTATCATCATTATCTCCTACTGAGTAAATCTAAATCCTAAGTGAAACCTAGGATTTTTCATATCCTATCTGTATATGTATGTCCCATGGAAAGGGATATGCTCCTGACCCCCATATTTCTAATTGAACACAAACCTATAACATGTAATTATGCTTTTATTCTAGATTTCAATGGACTATAAAATTAATAGTCATACACATTGTGAATTGTTTGAAATTACCAATGGATCTACATCATCTGAATTTCATTTAATTTAAATACCCTTGAAAGTGCCTACTTTTAGTCCTCTTTTGTTTTTATCCTCATTATTTAATTTTATAATTTGCATACTTGTCTTTATTTTTCTGTTAACTCTTACCACAATACACCTTTCCTAAATGGGTTGTTATGAGAAGTATACAACTAGAAAATTTATACTCTGATTTTCCTTTCCTAATATATTTCTTGGCTGTGATGAAATTTAATTCACCCACAAACAGACATCACACATTTTATTTTTGAAAAATGCTATCTTAGGCGTGATTTTTTTTTCATGATTCTTAGTGAACTCATTCCTCAAACTATACCTTATCGCAACAAAAATAGATTTGTGTAAGAGGTTTGGTAAAGGCTAGAATAGACCAGACCATGGAAGGGCAGACAAGTCTGGACATTTACGATAACTAATGGGGTTGGGTACAGTCTAAGCAGAGGCAGTTGTCTAAAGATAGGTTTATATTGAGGAGGCTATTTTTGGAGACAAAAAAATTCATGGATCTGAAAAGCAAATATAAGATCTGTAAATCAGTCCAAAAGAAAATAACAAATGGGTTGGAGCTGGAACAGCTAAATGTTGACCAGAATTTGTACCTGTCCTCTCTTAGTAGAGAATTGTTGCTAAGAAACAGCTGCTCAGTCAGAACTGTGCTCCCCAGCCTTCCTGGATCCAGGTGAGGCCAGATGATTAGTTTTCGTCCATGACATATGACCAGAAGTGATGACACTTTTATATCAAGAAGCAAGTGGGTTTATAAAAGGCACCCCCCCCCCCACACACACACATGCAGTAAGTCCTCACATTCCAGTGCTTGGAAACTCACTTTAAATAAATGACATATAATGAAATCAATTTTATCATAGACTGATTGATATAGATAAGAATTCCAATCCTATGTCATATTTCTGGTCACAAAATCATCATCAAAACTTCTTTCAAAAAATTGCTCACTGGGCCTCCCCGGTGGTACAGCGGTTGAGCGCTGGGTTGAGAAGCTGCCCGCAGCCTCTGCAGCGCCAGTTTGATCCCTGGCCGTCGGGTGAGGGTCCCACATGGTGTGCAGACCACTCCTGCCGCACCTTCTGCTCCCCTCAGCAGTGTACTTCATCAGTCTTCCTGCTCTGCTCCCTCTCTGGCTCTGGTGAATTCTCTCACCGTCCCGTGCTTCTGACTGTACCCAGTGCTTGTATAAATAAATCTTAAAAAAATATTGCTCAGGACACTTCCAATATGAAATAGTAATTTGTATTCATTCATTTATTTTCCAACCCACTTGTTCTGGTTCAGAGTTGTGGGTGACTAGAGCCTATCCCACGAGCTCAGGGTGCGAGGAGGGACACAACCCTGGATGGGATACCTTCTACACACACACACACACACACACACACACACACACCCCAATATTACTAAATGATCATATAGTCAGGAGGAGGAGTTAAGAATCACTGTGGGGAAGAGAGTTCAGAACTGGAGTCAAGGCTAGTCCCAAAATTCTGGAAAGGAAGGCAGGACAGGGCAGAATGGAAGTTGAGTTCATCCACACCAGAATTTTTTCTGATGCTGAACAGAGAGTTTTTAAGTTTTCTGAAAAGAAAATTTGTCTTAAATGAATGGCAGTGCCAGAGATAGTATGAGATGAATATACTGATTTTTTGAGGTCTTATTCAATAGTTAGGTAGTCTAGAAGGCACAACCAGCTAGATCATCTCAATGTATATTTAAATTTTTACTGAAAAAGCAACTTAAAACATTCTATAGGCCATTTAGGTGTTGAGGATAGTCTATAAAGGGCTTGAAGGTGATCATGGCAAAGCGAGAAAAAGAATCTTCATTTGGCTCACTGGATAAATTGTGATTTAAAATATTTTTGTGAGAGATGGTACACTTGGTAAGTGTGTCTCTATGGATTACCTGCCTTGGTTGTCCCAAGAAATTGAGTCATATTGTTAGTGATAAAAGCTGAATTCCCTTAATTAATTAGATTTTATAATTCTCTCAGTCTTAATGTTAATTAAGTTTAACATCACGGGAGTCGTTGGTTCTCATACTAGACTTGTACACTCTTATTCCTTCTCTAGAGAATCCCAAAAGACCTTACTCCCACCACTGACCTTGCTAGAAATAAATTATAATTGTTACTGTGAGCATAACTTGGACTTTTGGAATACTCGATTATTATCTATATTAGAAATAAGTATTACATTGTTTGAAATTTACATTTCTATTAGACATGACTTTGTTCCTTGGTTCTAAAAGGCAATACATAAATAAAAGTGATATTGAAGATAAAAGATAAGTTTCAAGAGACATGGCAGAGTTCAACAAAGCCACACATTCTGAGACAGGGCACTTATTATCTTTTTAATTTGAGCATTGTGTCTTGCTTCTTGTGTATAAAATTAAATCTAATATTTAATGAGATGGTTACATATAAGGAGATAGTTATCCAGCAATGAACAGAGAATGACTGTCTCATTATGTAACATAAATCAATGTGCCTGGTTACTAATATGTGATAAGTCAAACTTGCAACTATCACTAACACTCAGTAGTGGCTTGAAGTTGTTATTCAGATTATTGGAAGAACCAAAAGGTTCGACTACTTAAAATTCCCAGATCATTTTCAAATCTGATGGGGTAAGAAATGACAAGACAGCACCACAAGAGATATGGTAAGGCATGTGTTTAATATGAAAACACATGTGTTTAATTGTGTTTATATTAAAATGTGTTTAATATTCAGATGAGGTTCTAAGTACTTACTGTCAGTTCAGAGGAGGCAAGGCCACTGTGCCTAAATGAGAAAGGACTGATGTTAGAAGTTCTAGTTAGGGAGTAGGAGCTCTGGCTAGGTAGCCAAAGGAGGGACCAGTGTGGTACAGAAGAAAATAGAATATGCGGAAAAATAGAATGAGAAATTTTATGCATGTTTGGGTGGCAATGAGCTGACTGGTTATAAAGTTTTAGGGGAGATGAGTTTGGGAATATAAATGGGAGACTGATTATGGGTGTCTTAATTATAGCTTAGGAAATTTAGATTTTATCCTAAGGGCAATTAGAGATTGCAGATTTTGAACAGAGAAAGATCTTTGGGAAGGCATTATGGCAGTGGAATGCAAATGATATGCCTGTGGAAGAGTCTAGAAGCAGGAGACTGAACAGATAGCTATAAAATATTATGCTAGTATGAGGAGGTAATCACAAAATGAGATTAGAAAAAAAATAAATAGGATTGATAGCTCATCTAGAACAATATCAGAAGGCTCATATCAAAATATGGAAAGCTTTAAGTGCAGTTGAACTTTTGGACTACCGAAAGATTTTATAGCCAGGAGAAGACCACAGACGCTCTGTGAACAAGTTGATTTAGAGAGTGCCAAGAGTAAAATAAACAGAGGTAGTGATGACCTGGAGGTAAAGGGAAATCCCTTAACACTAAATGTTAAGACTATTTCATTAGTCAAAGATTAAGGTCACTGGAGGAATATAATTAGTTTGGGTGGGAAAAGGAATAATAGTACATATGAGAGAATGTGGTTGTAAAGGCAGGACTGGGCACAGTGCAGGTTTTCTGATCCCATGCAGACCGGGTAAAGGAGGAGTCAGAGTCCTCAGTGGTTTTGCAGGTCTTTTATTGGGGTTCACCAGGCATATGGCAGGCAGGGGTGCTGGCTGCCATATGTAAGTAAGTAAAGTAAGTCTTTACTCTATCTGGGCTCTCTGGCGTTCTCTGCTTCTGCTCTGCGTCGGCTTCTCCTTCAGGTTCTGCTGCTGTTGGCTGGGGCTGCTGGCGTCCCCCCGTGACGCCACCCTTAAAAGCACAGTCTTAACTCAGCTGAATCCCATCTACCTATGCCCACACCCTATTCCAGGTGCACGCCATCAGGCATGCATTCAGGACTAGGATCCATCATCTATCCTGATGGTGGAAGGGCAGAAAAGCCTGACATTTTCTTTACCCTACAGTCCACCCCCTCAGGGTTTTCTGCCATACAGTCTAACATATATACATTTTCTAAGCAAACAAAATGCAGCCATGGCCCACAAAAGCAAATACATCAAATATAACAAATACAATATAACAAAATACAACAGAACACAATAGTCCAGGCAGGGCACAAACCTAGTGCAAAAGAAATTATGGTACCAGCAGATGAGCCACCAAATCTGCTGCCGAAGGCACTGCTCATACGAGGGAGGGGAATCACTCACGGCATCTACTATATCACGCCAGGAACCGTCAGGCTTCCTGGCCTTCTCTGGCTGTAGTCTCCGCTACAAGGCACACACAGCATCCACCCCCAGGATGCACTAGCTCTGGGATTGGCAATTTTATTCTGTTGGGGGTAATCGCCAACCCTCAGGGTTTCTGTCTGCAGTCGCTCCAACACTCGGCCTTCATGGCCACCCATGCAACTCACAGACCCCTGCACTCAGGCCAACCCACTGCACAAGCACATGGGTTGGGGATCCAAACTCTGCATTCGGCTTGGGCTCCACCCCAAACATTCCCCACCCGTCCCCCAGGACAGGTTCCTCAGCTCCTCACCCTCACTCAAGAATGAGCAGGGCATCACCCACAGGTGATTTTACGAGACTCACAGGGCTTCAGCATACCCAGGCTGCTACAGCTGCTTAGGGCTTCTCAACTTAGCATCAGTACCAGCTTTTGCCTTCTTAGTTGGCTTTTCTCCTCCACTTGGCTGCTGGGCATGCACAGGCTGCTTTTGGCCATCTAGGCCCACTGGCCACCCCCAGATTCCCATCTCCTGGGGCTTACAAACAAAACTGTTCCACCCCCAGGGTCCCAAAACATATCAACCTGCAAGGTCCTCCGCCTTCTGGCGGGAATGTCAGTCCATCAGTCCATCAGTTCAAGTCCATTGGCCTCTCCCTGCTTTAGCAACGGCCTGCTGCCTCAGGGGTCATTGGCTGGTCCTTTCTGGTGTCGTTGGCTGGTCCTATCTGGTGTCGTTGGCTGGTCCTTTCCGGTGTCGTTGGCTGGTCCTTTCCAGTGTCGTTGGCTGGTCCTCTCGGGCGTCTCCTCCATGCGAGGTCTCGTCCCACAGCTCCAGACTGTATCCACCTTCTGTGCCGCCATGGCACCTCCAGTGTCATCACAGGCACACAGTCTGTTCTCCTTAGTCCCTCCAGGTCTTCAGAGGGCTCCAATACCTGTCTGCATGGATCCTGCTGACTACGCCAATTGTAAAGGCAGGACTGGATACAGTGCAGGTTTTCTGATCCATGCAGACCGGGTAAGGAGGATCAGAGTCCTCAAGTGGTTTGGCAGGTCTTTTAATTGGGGTTCACAAGGCATATGGCAGGCAGGGGTGCTGGCTGGGGGCTGGGAGGCTGGCAGCCTCCCAGCCCCAGCAAGTCTTTACTCTATCTGGGCCTCTGCGTTCTCTGCTTCTGCGTCGGCTTCTCCTTCAGGTTCTGCTGCTGCTGGCTGGGGCTGCTGGCGTCCCCCCGTGACGCCCCCTTAAAGCACAGTCTTAACTCAGCTGAATCCCATCTACCTAAATGCCCACACCCTATTCCAGGTGCCCGCCATCAGGCATGATTCAGACAAGGATCCATCATCTATCCTGATGGCGGAAGGGCAGAAAAGCCTGACATTTTCTTTACCCTACAGTGGTAAATTGACTCAAAAAGGCATAGAAAAGTTAAAGGCACTTATTACTGTCATCAGCTTATTATCAGATGATCTGTGTTAGCTGGATATTAAACAAACAAACAACAAATGAACGAACAAAAACACAACTGAGTCAGAATCTTTAGGGGGTAGGTCTTGGGATTATGATTGTCAAACAGACTTCCAAGGGGGTTCCTAAACTCACACTTAAGCTTTAAAAGCTGCTTAAAATAAATTGGATTTGGAAATCAGCAAGATCTAGTTTTGCACCTATCTTTGTTAATGGTTCTTTTTGTTTATGTGCTGTTTAACCTAAATATCTGTCTCAGTTTTCTTACCTAAAAATAAGGATAAATAAAATCCAATTTATGAGGTAATTGTAACTTCAATTAAATAACACGGAGAGAGCCCAGTCCATGCTAGTGACATTGTCAGTTCTTACACACTAGCTGTTTGGAGTGGGCAGAGGGATGGAGAGTTGATTTGGGATGAATAGTATTTTTGTTTTGTTCTTTAGTTAGTGCTTTTGTACTACTGGTAGTTTACAAGGATCTTAAATTAGAAAAATATTTGTCAAGCAATGTGTTGATATATATGTGATCTTTTGAGAGGTCTGTAGTCTTACAGTAGACCTTAGACTTCAGAGGATAAGTTTTCCATATCTGAACATGTATGACTTGTGAGGGAGGAGATACGCCATTGTGATGGGGGAAACAGATCAAAAGAAGAGTAGAAAGGCCTCTCAAACATCCCACGTTTAACAGATAATACAGAGAACTGGTCATATTTTGAGGGATGGTAGAACTGGCACATCACTCTGCCTATCCATCATTACAGACCAAGACCAGAGGACAAACAATCTATCCTCCTATGGGAAGATCTCAAGTGCTTTATTGCACTTCTAGCTGCTTTTCTTGACCCAAGGACTCAAATCGCATCCCACTTCATCTCTGCATTCCATGAAAAAGCACAGCCATGATGGCTGAAAGCTCCTCAGAGCCCTCTTTGAAGTCTGTAGACAATACCACCTTACTCATGCAACATACTGGTGAGAAGAGCAGGGACTACATTCTGAGCAAGTGGCCCAGATTTGTTACTGCACATAGCAATCTACGTCCCTCCATCCCTTCTCTTCTCTTCGCCTGCATTTGCTCCTTTTAGTGTTGGCCTCTTTGTTTGGGATGATTATTAAATGAAATCGAGAGTGTGGGTAATTAGTATTTGAATATGACACTGAAGAAGGAGGCGTGAATGGAAAACTCCGAGGCAGCAAGCTGTGATAATTCCATTATAGGCTTTGCTTCAGTGGGGCCTTTGGAGTCCAAGACATAAGACACAGCAGGGGCTCTGCAATTTCACTGACTGAGGGTCTCCCTGTGATGTGCCAGGCTTAGTGAATTAGGTCTGAGATCCATCATTTTATTAACATTTTATCAGAGTAAATAAGTGCCCAGGCACATAGCGCTCTAGGTTAAATCGATGAGTTCACCTGAAATGACTTCACCGCCCCTAATCAGCAGTACTTTTCCACAGAGTTCTCATTTAGTTGAGTAATACTGTGTTCCTGTTAACTTCTTCCCATCGCCTCCCCTTTTCCCAGTTGCATTAGAAACAGACATGGTTTTAAATATAGAGGCAGATTTAAAGTAAACTAAGCCAACTAAATATAAAATGCGGTGATTGCTGTTTCTCCTAACTGAAATGCAGACATAATTACTATACTTTCCCTTCTGTGGTAGAGTCCCCAGTTAATATTGTACTTTCAACAAACTGGAGCTGAGAAGTGGAAAGTTCCCTAGGATTAGAGATACAAGATTAAAAGAAAAAGAGTATTTTTAGAGAATTTTATTAAGTCAACAAATGTCCTGGCTTAGCCAAGAAGTATTTGTAAATAGTGCAGGACGTGCTTAGGGCTCTGTAAGTGTGTGCTTGCAGCTGAAGTAATGTGTGGATTGGTTCGGGAACATTTCAAAGTGAACTCTCCCCTTGGAGACCATGGCTGTTACTTTGCCAGAAAGATTGGGGGAAAACCCGATCTTTCTCATTTCATCAAAAGATCAGCAGTTGCTCTATAGTTCCCCACTTAGCCGATGGTTATGTTTATTACAAGAATATAAGAGAGGCAGGATGAGGAACAGGTATGGGAGCACATGAGGAGACAGGCAAGAGTGCTCTCCACAAAGGTTTGATAAGCAGAAGAGAGTAGACAGATATTAGGTATATTGAAAGGCAATTTAATAAGATTTCTTGTGTTTTTTTTTTTTTTTTTTTTATGTCAGGGGCTTTTATGTCAAGAGGCAACATAGTCCACTGAATGATCAAGAGCTGTGATTGACGTTTTTGTTTGGTAAATATTGTTACTGAAGATAACATACAAAAGTAATATGTACACACTTAAAGGTGCTGCTTGGGGAATTTTTACATAGTGGTCACATCTGTCAGCCCACTGTCTAGATCAAAACATGAAACATTCCCAGCACACCAGAAGCTTCCCTTCTGTTGCACCCCAGTCAACTTCCCTCAAAAGTACCACTCTCCTAACTTTTATCTCCACAGAATTGTTTAGCCTGGTTTTGAACATTCTATAAATGGAATAGTGTTTTATGTAATTGTTTGTGTCTGACTTCTTTTGCTGTCACTGAGATTCATCCATCCTATTGCAGGTGGCAGTTCATTTTTTCACATCTCTATCCTACTCCAGTGCATGATCCCCCTGAATTTCTTTTATTGTCTGGTGTTGATGGATCTGTGAGTTGTTTGGTGGGGACTATGAGGACATTCTTTGTGCACATATCTATTCATTTCTGATGACCATATACATGGGAGAAGAATTGCTGTGTCATAGAGTTCGTGTATTTTCAGCTCTAGCAGATCTGCCCAACTACTTCCTATCAAAAGTGTGTGAGTGCTCCAGTTGGTTCATAACTGAGTTGATGTTTGATCTTATTAGGTTTTCTCTCACTTTTGAGTTTTAGCTATTTTAGTGGCTTCTCATTATGGTTTTAATTAACATCCCTCTGCTGGCTGATGATGTTGAACTATTTTAATATTCTAATTGACCATTTGAATACTAATCTTGTGTAGTCTGTTCAAGTCTTTGATGAAGTTTTAATGGGTTGATTGATGTAAACAAGATCTACATGTCCAAGTATCATTTTTAGTTCTATGGTCTGACTTAATTTTCTCTACCCTCTGTTGTCTTTTATGAAAGGAAGTTCTTAAGTTTAAAGTATAATTTTCTTTAAAAAATTTTTTTTGAGGTAACATTGGTTTACAACATCTGTTCAGATATGTCACTACACCCACACCCACCACCAAAGTAAATGAGATGCAAAGTGCTTGTTCCTGTGTCCGATGCAAAATAAAGATTCCTCATGATATGTTTTAGTTATCACATGAGCTCCTCCTACTCGGTGCTGCTTCATTGGCATGATGGCTGGCATCCTCCTAAACAATATAATCTGAGAGAGAAAGAGAAGGAGGGATGGAGGGGAGAGGAAGGGACACACACACACACTCTCTCTCTCTCTCTCTCTCTCTCTCTCTCTCTCTCTCTCGCTCTCGCTCTCGCTCTCACGCTCTCACGCTCTCTCGCTCTTGCTCTCGCTCTCTCTCTCTGCCCCTAAGACGAAGACAGTCTTTTTATAACTAATCTCAGAAAGATCTTACCACCTTGCTGTACTCTATTCATAAAAAGTGAGTCACAGGGCCTCCCGGTGGCGCAGCGGTTGAGCGCTGGGTTGCGAAGCTGCCCGCAGCCTCTGCAGCGCCGGTTCGATCCCCGGCTGCTCCCCACCGGAGGAGGGTCCACATGGCGCGCAGACCTCTCCTGCCGCCCGCTGCTCCCCTCAGCAGTGTCCTTCGGTCCTTCTGCCTGCTCTGCTCCCCGCTCTGGCTCCGGTGAATTCTCTCACCCTCCAGCGCTTCTGACTGTACCCAGTGCATGTATAACCAACCAAACAAACAAATAAAATAAATAAATAAATAAAGCATGCCTCTATTAAAAAAAAAAAAAAGTGAGTCACAAAGTCCAGTCCACACTCAAAGGAAGGGATTGCACAAGACTGGGAATGTTAGAAAGCAACTATTTAAGAACTACTTTATATTAAATATTTGTAGCATTTCTGGTGAGCTGAGTGTTGGCAAGAAGAAAGCAAGCACACCAAAGATTATATTTCAATTTCATTAACAAAAATTGCAATTTTTATTTTTAATTTTTTTAAAGATTATTATGCATACAAGAACTGGGTACAGGCCAGAGGTGCGGGAGGCGGGTAAGAGGATTCACCAGAGACAGAGTGGGGAAAAGAACAGGCAGACTGAAATACACTGCTGAGAGGAGCAGCGGGCGAATCAGGAGAGGTCTGTTGTGCCATGTGTGTAGCTCCCTGGCCAGAGATCGAACTCGTGCTGTAGTAGCTGCACTTAGCATCATAGGGTGTATCTTAACCTTGCACCACCAGGGAGGCCCCAAATTGCAATTTTTAGATACAAATTTCATCCTTTTATAGGGAGAAAGCAGAGTAATGTCCAGGCTTATTTGAGCTGGGTGTTTTTGTCTCTAACTTTCTAGAATTCCTGGCCATCCATTCCCATATATTAAAAGTACCTGTAACGTATTAGCCTCTGAAAAATATCAATTGCCTTTTCACTTATCCTTTGCTCCTACTTACAATGAAGTAAAAGTGAAAACATATCTCTACCTAAAATACAACCGACAATAGAAAGCAATATGTACTGGATGAATGGTTCAGGTGGTAAGAATTGTAAGATCTCAGAGGAGGAAAATGATTTCAGGATGAGGTGCTCTGAAAGTAGATTGGAAATTATCAAGGGAATTTAGTCTATGGAGGAAGCCAGAAGAGAAAATTTAGAATTGGGGCCCCATTTTCTCTCAATTACTTGACAACCTATGGTGAAATTGGGCTGTTTAAAAATTCTCATTTTGGAATTTTCTCCCTGGGTTTCCCCATACATCCTCAACCATTTAGTCTTGTGTTTTCTGTTAGTAAAAATGGTGTCAACTAAACCTATTTTCTCCTCAGGCTGAAAATCCATATCAGTTAGATCTTCACAGAGCTTTCAGTTCCTGTGAGGCAAATTCTTGGCAACTAAAAGGAAATTCGCCCTTTCAGTGATCATATGAATTAAAAAGGAAGGGAAATTATTCATTGCAGTGGTAATTGCTAGTCAATTTGAGGCCATCCCTATTACATTTTCATTAAAAATAATTCTGCTTAAAATAGGTAACCTGCTGTATTAGATATAGAATAATTGAATGTGGAAGTATGTATATTTTACAATTATGCCACTTAAAGAGTTTGATACATTAGAACATTATCTTTCCTTCTTAATTTATTAAATGTTGAATGAGACAAAAAGACAGAAATTGGATAGAATTTCTCCTCAGGTAAAGACTTAGGGAAAAAGTAGTTTTAATTTGTGAACTAAAAAACTTGAAATGGAACAAAAATTTAGGGTACTGTCACCAAGCTCAATAGTTTGTGACTTGGATGTACCTACATAAGCCAACCCGAGTTTTCGCAGAGAAAGAGAAGTTTTATCTGTAGATAATGGAGATAAGGAATGAGAATTATTTCAAAAACCCCTGTGTCCCAGATGGCAAAGGACCTTTAAAAAAGGGAAAAAAGGTGGAAAAGGGACAAAGCAGCTCTTTGGGATTGGATGTCGGAAGTTACTGTGCTCTGCTGGCCATCTGAGCATGCTCAGATGAGGTGTGCACCTCCACACAGTTCGTGATCAGAAAATGGTGGCTGAGGGCCTCCCTGGTGGGGCAAGGAGTTAAGACACAACCTATGAATCTGGCCATAGCGACTGCAGCACGAGTTTTAATCCCTGGCCAGGGAGAAACCCACATGGCGTGGCAGACCTCTCCTGTCTCGCCCGCTGCTCCCCTCAGCAGTGTATTTCAGTCAGTCTGCCTGTTCTGTTCCCCGCTCTGTCTCTGGTGAATCCTCTCACCTCCTGCAGCTCTGGTCTGTACCCCAGTTCTCGTATGATAAATAAATCTTAAAAAAAAAATGGTGGCTGAACTCTGCTTGCAGATATTTTTTATTATGAATTTGAGCTCAGGAACTTAGACACTGAGCATGCTTATTTTTCTTTTTAAAAGATTTATTTATTATTTTATACAAGAACCGGGGTACAGCCAGATGCACAGGAGGGTGAGGATTCACCAGAGACAGCGGGGAACAGAACAAGCAGACTGACGAAATACACTGCTGTGGAGAGCAGCGGGCACGACAGGTGAGGTCTGACGCCATGTGGGACTCTAGTTGGCCGGCTGGCCAGAATCGAACCGGAGCTGCAGAGACTGCTGGACAGCCTCACAGCCTGGCACTCAACTGCCTGTGCCACCAGAGGAGGCCCTTATTTTTTCTTTATACACTAGTGGGTTGCTCAAACTGATTAACCCTTTATTTTCCAGGATTCGCAAGTCCTAGTAGAATTGTGTGTCTTAGCCACTTGCTCCCAACTTCCTGAAGCTCTTTTCTGACAACAGCTCCTAACCCCAAATTAATAATATTAACTAGATAAAAATCTGTAATAAATTAGGTACTAGCAATGTTATATAAAATGTGATGACAAAAGTTAACACTGCTATATGGTATATTTGGAAGTTGATAAGAGAGTAGATGCTAAAAGTTCTTACTAGATGAGGTGATAGATGTTGACTAAATTGTGGTTTTGGAGAGTAAAGAAATCATCTGTACCTCTTTGGTTTCTTCAATGCTAGCAATATCCAAATAAAAATCAGGCAGATTGATAAGAGGAAAAAAAAAACCCAACAGAAATTCAATAACATGTATACCTCTTATAGACCTGGAGGAGACCCAGGATGGACTGAGTAAATTGCCACATAGCTTTAGTAACCATCTTAAATACCTTAGCTCAGACAAGAGAGGTTGAGGAAGAAAGTGGAAATTCAGTTAGGGCATTTCCTAGGGAAAACAAGAATATTTGTACCCTCTTTCTGAGAAAGTGTTAAGGGGATTAGGTCTTCCTGGAAATGACTCTTAGAGAGAGAGAGAGAGAGAGAGGAGAGAGAGAGAGAAGTTTAGATTTCAGGTCAAAAGCAGCCTTCACCATCTTTCAGAGCCCCTCCTGAAATAAGCCTCTTGTCAAAGACATGTTTTGGGGTGGCAGATTTTTGATCCTCTATAGTCATAATTGTCTCACAATATAGGTACATCAAGTCATTATGCTCATAACTCAGACATACCAGTGCTGTATATTAATTATATTTCAATGAAAATGAAAAGTCTTTAATAAATTAGAGAACTTAATTATAATTTGCAATGCCCTATAAGATTCAGAATACCCATTGTGGGCTGTTTATGATATAGGCTTTTAATTGGATTGTTGTATCTTCAAGGAGATATTAAAAAATCTTAATTATATATTTATTTCTAATATTTTATAAAACTATGGCATAGGAGAAAATACATAGTAATCATAAGAGAGCAGAAATGATATTTCCTTTTTATAGCAGTTGCAATTATAATCTTAGTTTATTTTCAAAAACAATTTCTTTTGTGTATGACTGATACATGATTCCTTTTGTAATCTTGTACAGAGCTTTCTATTGCAATGAGAGATACATTTTTTTGATAGATAATGGGCAAATTTTGGTGGTAATCAAATAATCTAAACCAATAGTCAAGATTTATGCATGTCCATTGCATAACTACCTCATTTCACAGATAACAGATTTACAATTGCATTTTTCCCCTCCCAAAGTGGCTAGATTTTACCTGACAAGAGAAAAAAATGTTCATGTTAAGAATGACGTTTTGCTTTGATCAGAGTATCTTCTTGGATCTGCCAATAAGTTGTTATCATTTAGTATAATGTTTCATCAAATTTTATTTTAAAATGGAAGGAAGATTATTATTTCATAAGAAACTCAGGAAACTGATCTCTTTATTGGCCTTGGTATTTTGATTTAAAACACTGCTATTTCCCAGACTTAGGAAACCTTAACTCATTGTATGAGATTTCTATTGCTGTCATGACAAATTATCACAAATTTAGGACTTATGACAACCCCAATTTATTATCTCAGATACCATGGATTAGAAGTTCAGGCACAGTATAGCTCAACAGATTTTTATGATGATGTACTCAGGAGGCCAAAATCAAGGTGTTGGCATGGCTTTATTCATTATTACATGTTTTGTGGAAGCATCTGCTCTAAAGTTTATTTTGGATGTTGTCAAATTTCAATTCTTTTTCATATTTTCCACATGACCACCTCCATTTTTAAGCCAGCAACAGCAAGTTGAGTTCTCTTCATGCCTCAAATATTTCTGACTTCCCCTATGTCTTATTTTACTTCTTGTAATGTATCACATAATTTTATTGGCCCAAATGGATAATCCAGGATAATCTCCCTATTTTTTAAGGACAACTGATTAGTTACTTTAATTACATGTACAAAAATCACTTTTGCTACATAATATTACTACAGCATAATACCAAGGAATGAAGGTAATAAGAGTCAAAATGTCTACTACATTTACCTTGAGGTGAGGAAAATGTCAGAATGTATAAAAGAATTTCCACAAAATTAGTAGATATAACTCATAAGGTTGGAACTCTTGAATGTCACAGAATAAGCAGATTAAATCAATAAAATAAAATGGTACATGTATTTACCATAAAATTGATATACACAATATACTGAGAGCTCATGTGATTGCTAAGAGGAAATCTGATAGAAAAGTGGGTTCTTTGAGTACCTACACTCGTAAGGGACAGAATTTGCATGTGTTATGTACCTGATTCTCTTATTGACTTTAATATAATTTTTATCTATCAATTTATTTAGAATCAAATAAGTGAAATGTTTAATGCTGTCCATACATGCGAACATGCTGTTCTCTCTCCCGAGAATTTAGATATAAGGTATATTAGATTATCTTCTTGTCATTAAACTGGCAAAATCTGTAAGCACAATATATTCATGTATTTAGTGATGTTCAGTCTATGCCAAGCACAGTTCTAAGCACTGAGAAATAAATGATAGATAAAATAGACATAATCCCAGCTCTCGTGGTTGGATGTGATTAATCATCCATGGAAGTAATTAAAGTGATTATTTCCTGATGATTAAGTTTGGCATTTGGGACAACCCTAAGATCCAATCAAGACAACCTGGCTGTAATTTTAGGCAGTAAGGATATGAATAAGTTAGTTAAAAGTCAGAAACCTCATTGACTATATTGTGTCTGGTTTGAAGACTGAACATGAGAAGCATAGAATTGAAATGTTCAAAGGGATATAAGTGACCAGTTTCCATCCCCTACTTGTGCAAAGAGGAGAATTCCTACTTGTGGACTCAAAATCTGTTCCTTAGGAAAGGAAAATCTCTACTTGATTAAGGAATCATTTCCTTTTGTTCTGTTTTCGTATTACTGATATTTCTATAATAGTTTAACCACCCGTAGTCTGACAACATGCTGATTTGAGGGTGTTTCATGCCCACCAGATTCACCTGGAGAGATTTAAGAATAAATGCTGCCAAGGTATCACCTGTCCTGTTATAGCAGAGTCTACCAAGAAGCTGGTGGGGCCATGTGTATTTCAAACACTTCCTTATATCACCATTTCTCAAATTATGAGTCAGAGTCTATTAGGGGATACAATTATTTTAACTGTTACTAACATATTTGAAAAATATGAAAATGAACAAGTTAGAAAGTGTTGACCAAAGTAGAAAATATCATTCTATTGTACTCTAACAGGACAGCATTGTGGTATTCATGTGCTGGCCTTTCCTATCAAGACTCTTGCTTTTCTCTTTTTATTTGAATTATAACACTCATCAATTTGGTCAACCAATTAGTTAATTAAAAGACACCAAGCCAGGTTTGTGAATAATTTATTTGGATAATCAAGGTGATCCAAAGAATAGAATTGAGTTAAATTGAAGAAAACAATGATCTGTTTATTTAAAATATCACTGATACATGCAGAGAAACATACATGCACACATCCAGACACACGTAGCTTCACATTAACACATATATAGATATGCAAATTCATATAGGCAAAGGAAATGAAATTCCTCAAAGGACATAAAACAAAGTACCATGTTATAATAGAGAGAAAATGTTGCCTCCAGGGGTGGCAGTGTTGGGAGAGCCGCGGCATGAGGGAAAGATCACTCAAAGTCTCTGTGGAACAATGAGAAACCCAGAGGGGCTGCACCGGAGTAACCTGCAGCCCTGATCCATGGGCATTCTCGTATTTGTTAGCATTAAGTATAAAGATGGGGCAAATACATAGGTAGTGTACATGTGTAGGTAATGGGATTAGGTATGTAAGCTAGGGTGGAGTGACCAGGGGCTGTTTTCTAGGAGAGGGGAGGGCTCCATTTTTCCTACCAGTTTAAGCATATTATCGCTATTCTAATATCTACCTGTTGTTTTGAGCAGATTCTGGTTTCCCAGTATGTTCTTCATTCCAGGACTTGTCTTTGGTGAGAAACCCCCTGTGTGATCCTACACCTAGCTGACAAGCCGGGACTGTGAACACCAAGACAATATCCCAGAGAATAAGGAGGGCTGGGGATTCCACAAGAAAGATTGTGTCTCTCCCTAGGATACCATAGTGCAAGACTGATTTTTTCAGAAACAACGTGGTTAACATTATATTGTTTCTCATCCTTTTATCAACAACAACCTAGGAATTTATCTGAATATGTGAATCTCCAAAGGTGGATATCTCACTTGGGAATCACTGAAATTCTAAGCTAAGTGGAATTGGTATAGAAGAGGCATTCACATTTGTTAAAAAGTATTTTTTTCCCCTCCTGATGAGATCAAGTTGCTGTGGGAACTAAGGCTCATTTACCATATATGAATACACAATGCTCTCAGTTTTTTAATGAACACTGAAAACTTGCTAAAAATCAGTCTACCTTAAATAGCACTTTGTAAAACTAACAAAATATTTAGCTGTAGATAGTTTCATAAATATACACTTTTGATAAAATTCCAAATTTGGAAATAACATTTGGTTTTGGAAACTTAAAGCTAGAGTATAAGTTATCTTTGTTTATGCAGATGTTTTTCTCCAATACATAGTTATGTGATTAAATGGACACTGAACTTCACAGAGACTTGCGCTGGGACTAGGCATTAACCCTCTTTTTTAACTGGATTATGGGGGATTTCTGTGGGTAGTAGAAGGGTTGGTGTGAGTCATGTATGTGTGGGAGACAGAATATTCAAACTGCAAATATTATCTAACTTGCAAAAAATAATTCTGGTATTTCCACACACATGCATCTAGTGAGTACTGTCTGACTTCCATCCTTGTTTCAAAGGAATTCCTGAGATTTTGATTTTGGGTTCATCTTGGGCTAATGATGTAGCAATATGATGTTCCTAGGAAGGCCATAGGTACTGTTAAAATGAGAAAATATAGAACTGTATGAGATTATCAAGATGAACCAAAGAATAAAGTTGAATTGAAGAAAACAATGATTTGTTTATTTAAGACATCCTTGATACCTGCAAAAATATATGCACACATCCAGACACACACAGCTTCACACTTACACATTGTAGTTATGCAAATATACTCACGCATGCATAGGCAAAAACCTGGAGGAGTCTCCAATGAGAATAAATGCAAGAGTACTTTTTTAAAAAATAAAACCTTCAATTGCTTTGTGAAAATTCCTTCACCTCTGGATAGATCTTAGAGATAGTTCAGTTCATTTTCAGTGATTTTTGGCAACTGAAGCCTTATTTCTTATTATTACCTCCATTATAATAGACTTGACTCTCCTGGTTTCTGGGAGTTGCCTAGCATGGTGAAGGGCCAGCCAGCCTTCACTTTTCTTATTGAATACTACAGGCCACAGTCATGCAAACACCAGCCAGGGCAGAGGAGACCAATCCCTTCCAGCTAGATCCAGCTGAAACAATTCCAATAACAAGAAAGTCCCCTCCTGCTTGCCTGCTCCAATGAGGAAGAAATTGCTGCCTAGTCCCAATATCTGTGTATCCCCCAAATTGCACCTGTCTTCCTTTCTCTAGACCTTTTTTAATCAAGCAGGAAGGTGAACGTGGCAGTGATTGTGCTACTAAATTTGGACAGGCAGAAAAAAACAGCCTTCCCCCAAATATAATTAAATAAAAGAGCCAGTTATTGGAAGGAGATATTATTTTGTACCTATTATATTGGCAAAATTATAGCAATGATAATTGACCTTGTGCAGGGTATCAGACACATTCATATGCTCTTGTGGCAGTGAAATTTGGCTTACTCTCTGGAGAAACTTTCGACAATTTATCAAAATCTTAAAAGATGGATACTTCTTTTCATGCTAGATTTTCATTGCTAGGAATTTGCCATTCATACATACTGCAAAATCCAATGGTATTTATTGCAGCATTGATGTATAGAAAGAAAACCCCAAACAATCTAAATACCCCCAATAGAGCTCTCCTTGAACAGAATTAGGTAGATAATAATATACTACAGGCTTGAAAGTGATGGAGGTAAATCTATGCATGCTGAGATAGATAGGTTTTGGAGAAAACTTGAAGGTATAGAAGTGAATAATACATACTATAGCATTTTTGTAGGTGAAAACTACATACATAGATATTCTCCTATGTATTCTTTTAATTTAAAATTTTTTTGATAATGCATAAAAATTCTCTAAGTGTATATAAGAAAATATAAACAGTGTTTACTTCTGAGTGGCACTGAGCCATTGCTGTGTGTAAAGATGTGTTCAGTACTTAATTTATATATAATCCATGGTTTTTATGCCTTTTCATCATTTGCATAATTGTTACTATTACAACAATTAAAATAATTTAGTAGAAAAAGAGAGTAATTCCAGTGGGAAAAATGGAGGATAGCACTTAAAAATTAGTTTTTCTTGCTTCTGTTAAGGTCATCAAACTTAGTATATGGAAGGATTTGGAAGGGTGACCCCAACCTCTGTCATTCATTTGCCCATTGCTGTTCATTGTTAGAAAATCTATGCTGCTGCCCAACTGTCATCTCTCTCCCCACCCAACACACAGAATACAGTCTCTGCCTCCTGGTCACATAACCAGTTACTATTGTAACTTCAGGACGACTCAATCCACTTCAGTAAAGGCTGCATCCACTGCACATGTGCCTCACTTTGGGGGGATGTACCTTTCGAGGATTGCAGTTTGTGAAGCAGCATCTGTGCCTGTCACCCCACTTCTAGCCAGGAGTGTCTGTGGGTTTTCTTTCTTTAAATACCATCATACAAAAATGTATCTCTATACCCAGTCTCAAATAAAGGGTGTGTGTGTGTGTGTGTAGTTAAAGGGAATTATAACTGTCGATAAGGAGACTACTTGAACTAAAAATCAACATATGGCTTTTCTTCCATGAAGAAAACAGTCAAGTGAAACCCCTTACTGGATATTCCTTGTGGGTTTTGGCATCCCCAAATTTTCTGCCTGGCCTGCAGGAGAACTTCCTTCCTCTTTGCAGAAAGCCAATATTGACCAACCCTTTGAAAATCCATTCTCTTCTTGGTGAGCCCAAGATTACTAATTATTAAGCAATAGCCATTTTCTTTCTTCCTTGGTGGCTCAATTCACAATGTTTGGTGTGGTTATGTGTCCACCTGAATGTTTATATTTCCTGTACCTCCTTTCTTCCAGAGAGGCCTGAGAGACATGTGAAAGTATTTGGATGAGACTTCTGGAAACCATTTTTAAGGATAACTTATGCAGATAAGAGGTATGTGATATTTACCTTTCTTTCCTCCTGCTACTTCTGGCCTCACACTCAGCTGTGATGGCTGGAGCTCCTGCAGTCACCTTGGGCTGTTGTGGGACTTGATGGAGTAAGCTGGCATTGAAAATTAGTAAAATATAAAGACTAAACACACTAGACACTGTGAGGTGATCCTATCTGCTGTGGCAGCTCCCTTTCATCTTATGTGAGCAAAAAGTAAGCTCTTGTGTATTTAAATTGTGGCAGTTCTTCAGTTTTGCCTGTCAAACCTAATCCTAACAACTTGAGTCTACCTAACTAGACCCAGGATGCTATCCCTTCTCTCAGTTATTTAATGGCTAAAGAAATGGGGCCATGAGCTTACTTTGATTTTCCAATTCCCACAAAATAGCAAAAGGTAGACCTAGGCTGGTTTGCTTTGAATTCTCTTTTCTGCAATGTACACTTTATGGCTATGTCAATTACTCAGCAGTGCTTGAAAAAAAATATGTATTACTGTTACCTTAGGGAGTGCTTCCAGGAGAGTGTGTTTTGTTTGCGTTACCTCTGTTATCCACACCAGCCCTATGAGTAACTCTCACTGTGGAGACCGTGTCTCACCTCATTCTGTAGAGCTATACCAGTGCCTTTTACAATTTTTCCCTCTACCTTTAAATTGTAAAATTCATTAGTTCTTAAGATTCAAGAATATATAAAAGCCTGGCCCCTAGATCACATAAAGGTCACTGTCTAGACCTACTGATAAAATTACTCAGAAAGAGGTTGTTTCAGTTCTTAGGCAAATGGTCTCTGGGGGTAAATGGATGGGCTCCATAATTTCAATCACAGACAGAAGAAGGGATATGTTGAGGATGGGTGAATTGCTGTCGTTGACCTTACTACGCACACACAGATACAAAATATCTAACAGATGTTCAAGTTCCTCTCTGTCTTTGGGTGTCTTCCTGCTATTGTACCATGTGCCTGAGATTTTCACACACATTAATTTGAGTCATTTGGGGGATTTCTATAAATGATTATATGTTGTATGAAAAAATATTAGAATGTTACATGATTATGATCTATAACTTTATATTTGAGCTACCATTTTCTTGAAAGCAAACAGGTATCCATGGTGATGTGCTGGCATATTGTTATTTTGGTGGTAGGAAAAAGAAACATTCTCTAGTCTGGTATACTTAGTATTCTGGGCTTATGAAAGTAAGGAGAAGCAGGGAGTAGATTCCTGGTATTTACAATGGGCCTAAAGGGCAAAAGAATATAAATTTCATGATTTACTGTGAGTTGACATGACATGTGCGTGTAAGGACTATATGTTCAATTGACTTAGGCCCCAAGAAAGGTTATGTAAATTGATAAAAAATTTTGCTGATGATTTCTTAATTGTCTATCCATTGACTCTTAATCTTTAATATTATTTTATTTCCTCTAATTTAAGAAATTATTTTTAAAGAGCCTAAATACCCCAATTTAGGAAAAACATTTTTTAAGACATTTAAGTTATTATTTTTCTTTGCTATGTAGGCTGAATGAATCTGCCCAAAATGACTTTACATGTTTAATGCTTTTGAAAGTGTACAATTCAATCTTGAGTTACCTGTTAGGGCATTATTTCTGGATATAAGATTAAAATTTTGATGTTACAAGTCACAGATCAGAATTTATATATATATGTGTATATATATATCAATTTGATATTTCAGGAAACTAGACTCTTAAAACACTTGAATAGCAAATTATGTTGTATATAAAATAAATAAAGGTGAATGCTGATGTTGTTTTAATACTGGAAGAAAAATTGGATAGTGAGAAAGGAGACATAAAAAATCCAGTACTAATTATTTTAAAAGGATCAATTTGTCCATTTTAAACCATATTTCAAATTGCTAAAACATGAGCCTTCAAAATTTTGAGTCATGTAGTAGTCATGGGGAAAGTTGGTTTCTCTAACCTACACCCTTTAAATAAGAGACTTGTAAAATATTTCTATAGGGAAGAGCTCACCCAGGTGCACTGCTGGTATTTATGTGGGTGGGATCCCACAGATCATCTTTTGTGGACCCAAATGACAGAGTTAAAATATATCCACAGAAGAACAAAAAAACCACAGATGATAAAAAAACTGACTTGGAATGGGGAAACAATGGAAAGCTAAAATAAAATTGCTTCCTGATTTCAGTTTGTGTTGAAAACTCATCGGTTATGGCTAGTGGCACCAAATGCATACTAAAATAACTTGTTTTTCCTGATGAAGAAGGTTTTATGCTTCTGGGAACTGTGCAAGACAATTCACAGGCATGTTAAAATATAGTCTGCTGCACCTTCAATCTTAAATTTGGTCGTATTTTGCTGGTGTGATCTGTGAAGCGTTTGCTGCCAAAATCTACTAGCAGAATAAAATAAGTTTGATGAGTGCCAAAAGAGAAAAGCAAATACATGCATATGCATATCACAATCAGTATCATAAAATGGCAAGCACCCCCGTTTGTGCTGAAGTTCCTCTAGGTTTTATCACAAAGTATAGTAGAAAGCTATAAAGTGGTTTTCTCTGCTATCAGTTTGGGAGATTGTGTGAGAGAGCTATAGAATCAGAAAATCAGGCAAAAGAGGGAAAATGTTCCAAAAATGGGAAAAGAATAAAGAGCTGAAAAACTCTGAAGCGCATGTTTTGGCTTTATGTGTGTGTTCAAAATTAGAGCTAGGGCAAACTCCCAGAGTTCTCTGGAGGAAGGCATTTTCTGAACATATACTGTCATCAGAGAGAGTGCAGACCCATGACAAGCGCTGTGTTTAGTGGTACATCTTAACCAGCTGTGTTCCCTGTTCTTCTATTTCCTCCCTTCTGAAAATAACATTGGTATTACCTAGTGAACAGAGTTGAATCATCTCCCTCACCCCCAGCCTCCACCATTTCTAACCACTCAGAAGGTCAGCCTATGAACTAATTTGGAAATAGTCTTTGCAGATGTAACCAAGCTAAGTGAAGATCATACTGGATGAGGGAGAGCTTTGTATGTTCATTTCTTATGAGATCCTTTTTTCACAAAAATAACAAAAAACATAGTTTCAAGCAATTGTTTAAACTTGCATTTTTCTAATTTAAATTTTGTTTTTTTTTGGCCATTACATTGAGGTATAATTGACATACAAAAAGCTGTATTTGTTTAATACAAACTTGAGTTTTAGAGATAAGTAGATTCCTTGAAGCCATCACCACAATCTAAGCCAAAAAGACATCCATTTCCTATAGTTTCCTCCTACTCTTTGTTCTTGTTTTGTTATTACAGGTTTGATACAGCCACACTAAATAAGATGAATTCCCTTAGCAAACTTTTAAGTTTATAATGCGGTATTTTTTTTAACAGGAGGCTCTACACTGTATAGGATTTATATGTCTTGTGTAACTGAAATTTTGTGCCCTCTGACTGATACCTCTCCATTTCTCCTTCACCTAAGCCTCCGGCAGCCACTATTCTAGTGTCTAGATTTATGATTTTGACTGTTTGAGATTCCTCATACAAGTTGTATCATGTAGTATTTGCCTTCTGTGCCTGGCTTACTTCTCTCAGTATGATATCCTCCAGGTATATCTATGTTTTCTTAAATGGCAGGATTTCACTCTATTTTAAGGATGAACAATATTCCATTGTAAGTATAAGCCTCATTTTTTTTTTATTCATCATGGACATTTAGGTTTCTTCCATGTCTTGCTATTGTAAATAATGCTGCATATGAATATGGGAATATATATAACCCCTGGAGATCCTGATTTCAACTTCTTTGGGTATATATCCAGAAGTAGAAGTCTTGGATCTTTAAATTTTTTGAGGAATCACCTTATAATTTTCTATAGTAATTACCCTAAGTTAATATCTTTCAACAATATGAATGAGAGTTTCATTTCTCAACATCCTTGCAACACTTACTCCCCTCTTTTATTATCATTATAATAACCATCCTAATAGATGTGAGGTAATATCTCATAATTCTGACTTGTATTTCCTGGATGGATAGTGATTTTGCATATTTTTTTCCATAATTAATGGTCATCAGTGTGTTGTCTTCTTTTGAAAACTGGTCAGTTCCTTTGCTCATTTTTATATTGCTTGGTAAGGTCTGCTATTGAGTTTGCTAGTGAATGTTTTAGTTTAGTGTTTGTGTTCTACAGCTTCAGAATTTCTCAGGATATTTTTGATATGGTTTCTATTTTTTTGCTAAACTTATTCATATATTGTTTTCTGGATTTTGATTTACTGTCTTAGCTCACTGATCTTTTTAAAAACAATTATTTTGATTTTTTTTTTTCAGGCAGGTTGTAGAGCTCTACTTCTTTCAGGTCAGTTACTGGAACTTTATTTTGTTTGGTGGTGTCATGTTTACCTGACATCTATTGGTCCCTGTGTTGGCATCTACACACTTGAAGAAGCAGTTACCTCTTCTAGTCTTTACTTTTGGCTCTGGCAGAGAAAGAACTTCCCAGTCATATTGGTTAGATAAATCCAATTCTTGTGTATGTCTATTACATGAAATCAATATTTTATATCAGAATATTTTCATCATCAAATTCTAATGTTAATAAAACTGGCAAAGAGACATAACATCTAAGAAGAGCTTAAAACTAAGAAATGAGTATGTATGATAAAAGTATTTAGAAAATTTCCTTTGTTGTTCTAAACATTGGGTTGGAAACCCTGAGTCTTCTATAGTCTATTCTTCACTTCTGTTCAGAGGAGAGAAGAGCTAACAACACACTACTAATTAATAGAAGTGATATAATATAACCAACTAATTCATCAAATGGATGTCCTGGCATTTTTCTGGCATACTTTTAAGTTGGATGCATTGGAAACATCAGCATATTTTATTTTCTGCTTGGCAATTAAGAAACTGATGTTTATACTTAACAATTATATCTAAGGACCCAGTGCAGAAATGCTAGTGCAGAGTACTGTAAAAGACTTGGAAATGGTTCAATCTTTCAGGCAAGAATTTAATCTCTGGACACCAAGGAAGAACAAGCTGATGAAAATCATTTTCAAGAAAAAGCTAGATCTGCTAAACCACATTCATTCTGAAAGCAGAAATAAGGTATTTAATTAGACTGGTTTTCTAGGCATCAACTGCATAGGAATGATAAATTTGCTTCTGAATCTGTATGATGCCTTGTACCTTACGATGAGCCAAGCAAAGAGATTGATTCAGTTCCATTCATGGAGCTCTTGGGTAATCAGTTTATTTGGTCTGACAAAACTAATAGTTCTCTGTTGTTCAGTCTCTACACATGACCTCGGTTTGCATTTTATATCTGTTCTTTAAATGTCATTGCCTTATGCAGTGTAAGTGATCTGATCCTTCAGGATAAACTATTTCTGTACCAACTGACCAATTCAGCTTTGCCTTCCGACTGTTTATATTTACCTGTAAGAATCCAAAGCCCTGGTAATTCTCTTTTCTTCTCATTCTGATATTACTATGTTACAAAAGAATAAAGTTAACTAGAAAAGGTTAATAATTTGGTCCTAGATATCCAAGTGTCTGGCTGTCCTGCTTTTTTCTTGTGTAGCCTTCAAAAGGATGTATATGACTGGAACTTGGTGTCGTCTGTAAGGACCTAATAGAGGGCAGAGATCCTACGTTTTCAGAACTTTGGCCTTTCGTGGAAGACATGGAAGATCTTGAATGCCTGTTGGATAGATCATTGACTTAGATATGGAAAGGATATGCCTCTGACTGGTGTAGTTATGTTATTCCTGGTGCTTAAACACAGTGCAAACAGGGCAACATAAAGAGTCTACTTTTTCAGTGAATGAATCTGGCATTTTAATCAATGATGGTATGAAAGCGGTACTTATTAAAATTTTACTGTATACCAATTCTGTTATTTTCTTGTTTAACAATGCCATATATATGAGCTTTGTCTTAATAGTCACATGATTTTAGTTTTTCTCTGGACCAGTTACTCTAACCAAATACTTGACTAGCTTGCCATGACAGGTGCTTTTGCTGGCATTTGGTGTAGTTGCAGGGTTTAAACAGAATGTTTTCTGAACTTCAAATTTCTTCCCTTTTTTTGTGGAATTTTAACTGGTACACAGCTGAATCAATCAACTTTAGGAGCCAAAAAGAATACCTGTCTCATTTAACTTAGTGGTTCAACAAATATAGACTTTTAAATTCTCCAGTTAACAGTAATTATGTGAATAAATCAATGAATGAGGGAATCAATCAGTGAATCAATAGTTGAAGAAATTAAGACTTTAAGGACATATCTTTTCCAAGTGGATTTTAGGACACATTAGAAGAAAGATTGTAAAAGACATAAAAGTAGACCTTTGGAAATTTTATGCCCTTAAAAATAGATGAGATAAGAATGTTTTATGAGCAAGCGGCACATGATATCATTAAGAGGAAGATAAGTATAGTCTCAAAAGATTTAGTCTAATTAATAGGTGAAGTAGGAGATGTTTCAAGTAATTAAAAAGCATAAGTTGAGAAAATAAAGGGAGTGATATAAACTCAGGAAATGAAAACCAAATTTCACTGGGAATAATGGAATGTTTGGATGTATAATGTCCACTGACTACTTAAGACAATATTTACTTTTGCTTTTCAAGCTCAGTTAAATCTTGTATTTGTCTAATTTGAGTAAATATGGTAGAATGGAATGATCTAAATGGTAGATGACAAAATTGAAATTAAAATTTATTTAGGGCATACATTTTCAATATTGTGTGTATCTGGATTGATCTTCATCTGAGAAAGATACTTTTGAATAAATATTAAATGAACTAATCAGTTGCAAGAAAACAAGTACAACTCCATATATAAAACTAGGGACAGCCACCCAAAGAAGTAAAATAGTAAAATTGGCTTTCACATGAAGGCATTGCTGGGCCTGTGAACTTTGACTGTGTTTTGAAGGCCTCCAAGTGGGAAAAAAGACAAAACCTGGGTGCTACCTGAAGTAGAGTCTAATAAAAAAATCCATATTTCTTCAAGGTGGTAACAGTATATATAAAAGTGATTTGGAAGTAGTATTCTCTGACACTCTCAAGTGGGACCACAAGATAAATTAGTTATCTAAGATATGGGAGCGAGATGAGGGGAAATATCATTAGTAAACATTTAGAAACAGCAGCTTGACCTCATACAACTCTGCAGTCTAAATTTGTTACTTTTGAGATCCAAAAATTTAAATTATAATGGTTGTTGACCGATAATTTCCCTAGGCATTTGGCAGAAGCAAATATATCTCTGTATAGGACTCATTTTCATCTCAATTCTCAAATGTTTTTGACAATAAAAAATTAAGCTCACAAAGAAACAAAGTACTGTGAGAGTAAGAACCTTTATTAGAAAAGGACTATCAAATCTTCAGAGTGTAATTTTCCAGTGCAAATATACAAAACATTTATGCTTTCTCTTTTCAAAAAAAGGTAAAAGACAAACTTAAACTATATACATGGAACAATAAAAAATATTTAATAATCAAGTAGAAGTGCTAAAATTGAAAAACAGTAATATTAAAAATAAAAATCCAGTGGGAAAAGGGAGCTGAAACAAAAAAGCAAACTAGAAAGTAATTGCAAAGTAAAAATTAATCTTGCATAATTTAGCAAAGGGAGATAAAACTATGGAATATATAAAAAAGGAGCTAAAGAACAAAGTGGATAGAGTATGGATGTCAGCAATACATCTAAATGGAGTTGCAGGGAAAAAGGCTGAAGAAAGGGCTAAAACAGTATTTGAAAAGATAATGACAGAATATTATTCAAAAATTGATGAAAGATACCAACCCTTAATTTCAACCCCCCCCAAATACAATTCAAATTAATAAAAAGAAATGGGCATTTAGACAAAACACCAAGTGAGGAGGTGATTTTAAAAGTAGGCATTGAGGAAAGAGTGATTTCTTTTGAACATGAAAGACTTAAAAATACATTTAACTTTCTATTAGCAACAAGGGAAGGCAAAAGAGAATGAAATGATGTGTTATGAGAAAGTACTGATCTGAAATTGTATAACTAGCAACAAAAATATTTTTTAAAGTATAGCAATACAGTAAGTACATTTGCCAACAAAAAATGAAATGAAGATTTTTTTTTTAACTAAAAGAAACCCAAAGAATATACTGGAAGCAGGAGGAAAGTGATATAAAATGGAAGGTCAAACATCTAAGGACTAAACAGTACGGAATGTAGCAAATATATGTGCAAATAGGTATAAACATCTATTGCATAAAACATAATAATGTCAATTCCCTCATGACCTCATCCAACTCTAATTTCCTGCCAGCTTCCTAGAACCATCACATGGGTGGCTAGGGTCTCAATATGGGGGCATCTTGTAGGGGCATAAACAGTCAGTCCATTAGGAGTATATTTTATAAAGTCTGATTATGTTTTATAATTAAACTTCGAATTGAGATAACTCTTGAAATAGGGACACTTAAAGCTAAACTTTCATTTTTCAATGTTAACTTCGGGCACCACTATGTCTAATATGCTCCTGTCCTGGCACAATAGTTAGTATGTAATGTCCATAACTATTTACTAACAGAAAAATATAAAAGAAATAGTTTGGTTGGGATTTTACTTTCATAACATAGTGAAGACAGGATCTAGCTACTGCCATTTTTTAAAAACCAGATCCTTAGTTTTAAAAACCAGATCCATTATCTTGGCTGTAGTGTATGCACATTAGCTAAGTGGAAAGAATTCCTAGGAGGTCTCCTCTCAAGATTAACTTCCGCATATATTTTGACAATTAGAAATTTATTTGGGTTAACATACAGCTTCCAAACCCCCAAATAGCTCATCTCTGGAGAGATTATGATAGTGATATTCTGTATCCTTTTGTACTTTAGCATGAATTAATGTGACTAGATTATTAATCAGCTGAAGATAAGGGCTAGACCGAAAAGAAAAGAGTAAACTGCCCCATAATCTTCATTGGCTACGTGACTATTGCAGGGACAGGAGTCTGTGGTCAGTGATCAGGAGCCCAGGAACCACCGTATAACAGACCCAATTTCTTGAAGAAGTTCACACTTCATCTGGATATAGCTTGAACATCACAATTCTTTTCAAAGGTTTCTGAATCAAATGTGTTTAGAGCATTCTCACACTCCCCACCTTAGTTTCTGTGGTTCTTTTGTCCTTTGTGGGACCCAAGGAGATTACTATCCTACTCCTTCACCAAAGAATGTACCTGTGGAGATCTTTGTTGTTATTGTCATATAGGAAGTAAATTTGTACCAGTTACAAAACTAGGACTGAGGTACCCTCAGGGGACCCTAGAACTTAGAGTTATAGGATTTTACTTTCAACCAGTTGTCAGCACAAGAAGGTATTAAGCTTCTAGAAATATCAGAGAGGCTGAGACACTGCTCAAAACTGCTGATGTCTTCAATTGTTATGGAGTATCCTCTTTAATCCTAGGTATCATGATGAAAACTATGGTACATCGTATTGTAAGTATCATATAGGTATAAAAATGTATGCTTTGTGTGTGTGTGTGTGTGTGTGTGTGTGTCTGTGTGACTCTCTATAAGATACATTGACATATGCAGACATGGAGATGTAGCTATACATGTAAGTATAGATGTAGAAATACCTCCTTGAGCAGGAATAGGAGGGACAGGTATACTCTTTGTCAGGTGTGTTTAGGGTTTTGTAGGTCATGGTTTTCTTGGGGAAAGAAGAAATGATCAATGATTTTGGGTATCCTCAAGCAAAATTGTGTAACATTTTTTAGAGTTCCCAGGATTATTAGCTCCTTTTGAGGCTTTATGTATTTTAGGAGGACATGAACCCGCTTTTTACTAGTAGGTTTCTGTGGCTTCTAAGGTGACATTAAAGAAAACAAAATCCTGCTTGACTCTATGAATGCATGATTTGCATTTTCCTTTTGGAATATAAACATATGCAATTTAGTGAAAAAAAAAAAAAAAACAACAACAACAGCAAAAAACAAAGCACATGAGAAACTTCAAAATAGACCTTGGGGTCTGTTGTTCGGGACTCTGAAACATGAGTTAGTGGTCCTTGTTGTGCTTCTACTTATAGTGAAGAGAGATGTACCTGCAGTTAGCTGCGCTGGCATAATAAGGCTGAGGGTGAGAAATGGGAACTGTGATTATGCTGAGTGAACTGTACTGTGCCTCATAATTCATTCATATATTGATTGTGTAACTCCAAGATCGATGAGGTGCACCAACTCACATGGACTGATCCTTGGCTTAAATCCAGAGTAACGCACATGCATTATCTGAACTTATGGAAAATTGTCTGGCATGAACCTCATTCATGCAGACAGTCACCTCTGCAGCTGTGCATGTCCAGTAAAGATTTGGGGAAATGCATCCCTGCTGCTCTCGGAAGCTAGCATACCTGCATGTCTCTCCCATGTTGGTCTTCTTCCATACTTTACATATTAAATTCAATTTCATTGGCCATATTTTACTTATTTGGAGTCTCAATCTGATCATTCTGTCAAGTTTAATATTATTATTTATATGGTTATTATGTGATAACATAAACAAGGCAACTGACTTATCTCCTTTGGGAAAATTGACAACACTAAAGTGGAAGATGAAATTATATTGTTTAAAAGATAGTGAAATATGGGAAACATAAGGTCAAATTAATGCTTAACCTTAGCATAGCATTAGCCTCAAAGTTATGGAAAAAGAGGGTGACGTGATTATGACTGTCACATTAATCCTTTACAGAAATCACATAAGGTAACTTTACAAAAATGAACCAAAACTCAAAGAACAACAACCTGACTTAGCTACATAAATTTCCCTTACATTTTCTTAAATTCTCTTAAAATTCCACAAATAACTTGCTTTCTTCTTCCTAGCCCCCAGAAGCACCATCAAGACTGGGCCATTTTCCACAATACAGGATTCATCAGGCCTCCCTTTCCCCATTATATCCCAGATTAGTTCTAGAAAGGATTTTCTCATTTTCTGATAAGCCTGGAATTAAAGGGGTCATAGTCAGTAGAATCACCGTCTTTAAACATCTGCATGATAGAACCTCAAATGTTGGATAGAACCTCAAATTTTTATTTTTCTTGACTCCTCCAAGCATTGACATAGTTTTATGAGGTTCAGCAAGAGAATAGGAGGCCTGAAAGAGTAGGAACCTAATGTTACGGCCCAAATCTAGCTTTTTCTAGTTCTGGGATATTCTAGAATCATGGAGATGCTAGTGCATTCTTGAAACAAGACCCTAAGTCTTTGGCATACTAGCATTTGCATTGCTGGGTGCTTAAAATTCATACATATTGATTGGTTCTGATTGATCCATTTGCTTATCATATCAAACATCTTGAAAATACGGCATCAGAGATATGAGAACGTGATGGGGTTTCTGGAGGTAAAATCCACTAAAACTGAGCCCTCTCTCCACCCAATGAATTTCTTACTCTCAAGTCAGAATATACACTGCCTTCAAAAGTTGGTAAGCTGATCTTAGTTATGATTCTCCGTATTTACCCATTATTTCAGATTTCAGGGTCACAGCCCTGAGAGAGGGAGGAGGGAGAGACAGACAGAGAGAGACAGAGACAGACAAAGCATTATATGCCAAAAGAATGTCTTGATGGGGATGCTTGTACCCTTTCCCCAATCTTTTTAGTCGTGTAGTCCTTTCATTATGAAATTTCCATTAACATCTCACTGAATTAAAGTTTTTCAACCTTCTGAAGAAACATCAGGTTTTTGGATATTTCCCTCAATGCTGTACTATATTGGGAATCATTTTTAATTTAACAGTTGGTTAATGTATGTATTTCTGTAAAATTTTGTAGTTCACCTGTGAAATGCAAATCTTTTTTGTTGTGCTGCTATTCTAGGAATAGAGAATCAACTACTTTTAGAGTCCCACTTGTTCCTCTTAAGATTGAGGGTCACTTCTTGATATTTAAGAAAAACTAAGAATGAGAATTCTGAAGTTCATGTGTGTTTTGAGTAACATTACAAACTGGAGAAACTTCCAAATGCAATATTCTTTTCTCTTGTAATATCACTTTATTTTTTACTTTCCCATCAGCATACTAAATATAATCTAAAAACCTCTCGAAAAATATATTCTAAACTTGTACCCAAAAGGTTTAGTGAATAGATTATCTAACAAGCATTTTTTTTTTTATAAAGACAAGTTTTTGTTTTGTCCAGACATTACAGTAACATCTGTTTGGTATAAATAAAGTCTGCCAGGTAGTACAGAGTTTTCCATATGTCTCATCCACCCATTAGTAGAGAATATTAAGCAAACTTGGAATTAATCATGTTGGATCAGTTTACTTTAATAAGGAAGGCACTAATAGATTCTCCTCCACCCACCCCCCCAACTCCCCCTCAAGTTCTGGCATAAACTATTTTAGGCACGAGATAATTATGTTTGTAAGGTTGTTAATGAGAAAAACAGTCCCAGATCAGAACTTAGTGTAGGTGAAGGGAGTTTTCTGAAGGTCTAAGACATGGTAGTTATCTAGATCTCAGCCCCTGGAATCTTAAATGAATGTGAAAGAGCAATCTGATAATCAGGGCGACTCAGATGTGGTATTAGCATGTTTTCCTTTCTTCTGTATTACGATAACCAAAAGGCTCTTGCTCTAATATAGGTATCTTAACTACTATGAAAAAGTAAAGCTGTTTTGGATATTATATTTTCATTTATTTCTGGCAGTTCTTCACATTCAAATATAGTTTGGATGTTTTAAGAAAAATATTTTACCTTTTTGGACAACTTGCTGTTTTTCCAGTGGAATGGAGGGTGCTTGCCTTCCCAGCATGACTGGGGAACACTGACACAGAAGAGGCGTGAAAGTTGAAATCAGAAGTGTGGGGGAGAAGGTCATATAGGATACTGTGGACTCTTGAATTTGATGCTGAGTGAAATGGAAAAGTAGCCAAGGTTCCTGATCAGACATATGTGGTGATCTGACTTATATTTTGAAAAAGTGAGAATGGATAACAGATGAAGGGAGACCCCTGGGAGACTTTGGAGATAGTCATAGTTTGGCCTCCTTAAGTAGTGGGAGGTGAAGTGAGAAGAGACTGCCTTTCCTTTACACTTTGAAGACAGAACCAAAAAATTTGCTGCTGGATTGGATTGTGGGAAAAATAGAAGTGTCGAGAATGCAAGCAGTGTCTTTTGGCTCAAACGACTAGAAGACAAGCCATTTTATTTCCTAGTAAGAGGAAGTCCTTGGGACGTGTCCCAGGGTGTGGTGGTGCTGAGATTAGGAGCTCAGATTTGGGCACATTGATGCCCGGGTGCTTGCTGGACATCCAAGTAGAGATGGTGGTTCAATGATGTGGTTCCTGAAGTTCAAAAGAAGCATTTGGCTGCAAATACAAATTAATGTCACTGTATATAGATGTTTTTTGAAGTCATAGATTTGTTGGATTACCTGAGGACAGAACTTATAATGAAAGAAGAGCTGAGAGCTAAGACTAGGGTACTCAAAATTTTATAGTTTGAGAAGATGAGGAAACCCAGCAGAGCTTGAAGAGAAACTCAGAGGGTGGTTATAATAAAACTGCAAAGTGTTTCAAGAAGGAGGAAATAACTTTGTCAAATTCTGTGGACAGTTGGAGTGATATTAGGATTTTATGCAATGTTCTACTCATAGTGAATGTAAGGCCAGTAGACTAGCAATTTAAGTGGCCTCTGGGTTCTTGGTATCTTGAAATTTCTGCCCTATTACTGATAATAAATGTTCTAAAAAATCAGGTCTAGTCTAGAGAAAGTAGTTAGCTATCCACAATCTCATTACAAGGCAGGTGAGGCATCTTACCTGTGTGATTTGTGTGTGCATGGATTATGAATGTTTTCTGAGATGTTGATTCCCATAGGTCAGTGATTCTCAAGCTTGAACAATGAATCAATCAGGAAGCCTTGAGGACTTATAAATACGTGCAATGCTCAATAACACCCCAGAGTTTCAGATTCTTGTCTAAAGCAGGGCCTGTGAATTTGCATTTCTAATAAGTTGTTAGGTGATGCTGCTGATGTTATGGGTTTTGGCACCACACAGTGAGAAATCCTTCTTTAGTCTTTGGAGCACCTAGGCTGGATCCTCAAGCAGGAACTCAAAGAACTACGTCTGACAATCCTTGCTTTCATAACCCTGCTAAGAACCAAGGAGATGCTCTACCTTGGAGAAATTGACTTTAGCATCCAACTGAAGCAGCCCAGGTTGCTGCAGGAGCCGTTTATGTTCAGATGATAAACCATGACTCAAAGTGAATTGTGCAGGGGTGAGGGTCTCAGAGGGCCCATGAGGCAGCTCCTCTCGGAGGGTGCTATTTCAGGAGAGGGTTCCTGTATCGCTACGTTTGTGTCTTGTGATTTGCTAGTCATACAAGCTAGCTATAGTATGCCTGTTCTAAAAATGGACACATATCCTGCAAGTTAGTGTTCTGCATTAATTTGAAATATATACAGGGTTTATTTGTATTTGAAATTCATTTGCATTACTGTAAGAAATTTCAAGATTAGAAAATGAGAGGGAAAGGATACTTTTACATTTTTAAAGTATAATTTCAATTTGCTCATTTTTAAGCAGCTATCAAAATGGGAAAATGGTATAAAATGTGTTTATTATCTACATACGAACAAAGATCTTTATTTACTATGACTCAGGGATTTGAAGAAAAGTCATCATTCAAAATCATACTTAGGAATTTCCTATAGCAACACTCAATCATAGAATCAAATATAAAAATCTATTTTCATAAATGCAAGCTCAAGTTTCTCATTAAGGAAAAAATTGAAGTCCTTATATAAATTTAGTAGCTAATGTTCCTATAATTTTTATTCTATTTTCTGATGTTACATTACATTAAAAGTATAACAGTTTTACCAAACTATATAGACTTTCACAAATTCATTTCAGTGTGTCAGTACAGATAAAATTATTTTTTATGTGTATTATAACCTGAAAATTATTGTGAGGTATAATCATGTCCCCATCAGCATGGCAAAATTTAAAATTTCTATGTCCATGTCTCCTGTCTAGAAAAGTAGAAACCACCTAAATCATATTTGCACGATTATGGGAAGAATCAACTGTGTTCTTCCTTTTAAAAATAATTTCAACATAAATTAGTGCCCATTGCTTCAGAGGAAATATATATCAATGTATTTTTGTGGTTTGATAAAGACTGCTTCCCTCAGTTTTCCATGGTATACAGAAGTGGGTGTGGTGAAGAAGCAGAAATATCTGTAAAAAGAATAAGGATGCTCATGGGATGAAAATGACCAAGATCCAAACCTTCTTTTGAGATTCACTATTATTATAATTAACCTCTGTGATAGGTTAAGATTGCTCTAGCTAAGGCCTCGATTCACCTAGAAGAGGAATTTATCTTACATGTGGAAACCTGACCTGGTACCTTGGATTCATGACCACCTAAGTCAAAGGGAAGAATTATTCAGGCAACAACATTTTTCAAAAGGGAGATTTCTTTCTGATCCAGATGTTCTGATTTAAAAGCCAGTTTTTGAGAAAATACTGAATATATTTGTGAATTTAAATAAAAAATATGAATCTTTACTTAAGAGCTGACTATTTGGGAGCCCAAGTAAAATGCTTCCTTGGCTGAATGTAATATTAATTGCAATGCAGTCATTGTTCTCAAAACAAAGCAAACCCAGGTTCAGACAGATCATCTTTAAATCTTTGTGTGATTAGTTGTCAATGGCAACAATACAGCCTAAAATGGGACCAGTGGATCAGATTCTTTACTTGTGTGTACTTGACATTTGGAAACAGAGATGATTCTTTGTTCTAAGTACATTTCTTTGGTTCTTGTATAATTCCGTTGTCTGAGGGTAGAATGAATAGAGACAGGGGAGAGGGAAGGAGATGGGAGGTGGGGGTTTGGTATAGACTTAAGTAATTAACTAAAATACTATAAAGAAATTTGACCACAAGGTGGTGAAATGTAGCATATTGATACAATGGTGAATAAATTTTTAGAATTAGAATACATTTGGGAGGAAGAATACAGAGTGATACTTTATTAGAAGAATATGGACAATGTGAAATTTAAATGTAATAATTAAATCTAAAATTAGCTTTTTTTTTCTTGATTGCTGTTAGTTGCCTCGAGCACTATATAAGACATTGCAGATGTGATTACCTGGCTTAATAAATTGCAAATGTCATAAAGAATTGTGCCAAATTTTCAAAGGTTTGTAATACAGCTATTTTCTATATCTGAGAATATTCAAATATGGGGTAAAGATGGGGAGGGTCTCCTTACTCACTTTGGGTCTCAATGCCAGATTTACCACTGTAGACTCTAGGAATCTTCTAACACATTTTCACCATACATACTTAGCAAAATTTTGATCTCCAAGATATTCTACCTTTAATTTATTATAACTCAATACTTGTTCCTCCTCTCTACATATTTTATAGTAGAGAAGAATAACATAGTAGAGATCAATGGAATCATTTTTTTTCTCCAAAATCTTTTTCAGCAAATTGTGCCAATGAGTCTTTGACTGTGACCTGAAGCCTCAGTATTTGATGATATACCCTATATTTGAGACAGAACTCAGAAATGAGGGAAAATTTCTGAAATGGGATAATACCTAAAGATGATTATTTATAAATTCAAAAATATATCATTAAGGGCCTCCCCGGTGGCGCAGCGGTTGAGCGCTGGGTTGCGAAGCTGCCCGCAGCCTCTGCGGCGCTGGTTCGATCCCCGGCTGCTCCCCAGCCACCGGAGGAGGGTCCCACATGGCGCGCAGACCTCTCCTGCCGCCCGCTGCTCCCCTCAGCAGTGTACTTCGGTCCTTCTGCCTGCCTGCTCTGCTCCCCACTCTGGCTCTGGTGAATTCTCTCACCCTCCCGCGCTTCTGACTGTACCCAGTGCATGTATAAACAAAAACAAAAAAAAAAAAAAACAAACAAATAAATAAATAAATAAACAAACATGCCTCTATTAAAAAAAAAAAAAAAAAAAAAATATATATCATTAATATTATATAGACTACTTATATATAATTAATTATAATTATATAGTATATAATTTATATCCTAATAACATTGGTCAAATGTTTCAAGTTTTTGTTTTTATTTGATTTTTTATCATTTAAGCTCTATAGTTTAAATTTTTGACCATCAAATTAAGTTTCATTCTGGAAACTGTAGAAACACTATTATTCCTTATAGTATTCTACTGATTATTGGTCTTCATTCACATTACCAAATGTGAAAACTGGATAGACCAGTGCACAAACACAGTCATTTTTCCTTTTTTGAATTGAACAAAAGCTATGAGACTGCAGTCTCCTTCTGTAAATGGGTTTGAAAACCGTACATATCAAATACTTTTTCTATTGCACTCAAGGGAATATGATTGCATCTGAAGGGGTGGGAACTCTCCAAACACATCTGAAACTTGATTCTCCTAATAGATTGTACTGGTGGGAACTTTTAATGTGTTTGAAGGAGGGTTTAGCTAAATCCCTGGACGGCTGAGTCATAATCAGTCATTTAAAGGCAATTAGAGATTTAGAGGTAGAGGTCTTAGGAGGATTAAGTCACAGCAAAAGCAACAAGGGCTCCTTGAGGGCATTTCAGTAGCCAGAACTCTGCCCAATACTTATCCTTAAACAGAAGTTCCAGATACTTTCATACTCTGGGACTTTGTATGTTTTTTAATTTGGGGCATGATTTTGGCCAAGTCCAGGCTAAACCTAAAGTAAAACTAGGTGATCTCAAACTAACTGATGAACTCCAAATTAAATATATATCAGGAAAGAGAGAAAATTATCCCTAGAGTACCTTATAAAAATTTTTAAATTTGAGAATACCTCAATATCCTTTTTACCTAGTCTCTTTGACATCATTTTCTCCACTCTAATTATACTAAATTATAAGAATAATTCAGATATAATTATCTGTACAAGCAAGAATAAGGGAAAATGGACCCTACCAGTATCCTATCAAGGCTGGCACCCACAGCCTGAGGAGATGTTTGGCCCTTGACAGGGACGCATGTATTCTGTAGTAACTGTAGCAATACCAGCTGGAAAGGTGGCTGGTGATGCTCTAAAAAAAAATGAGTGTTGAGATTAAAAGTTCTCCAGCTGATTTGGTAACTGCTACTGGCCAAAAAATTGAAAAAAATACTTACCTCTTCCATAAAGAAAAAGTATCCATCTCACAGTTTCACCATACGTGGATTCCCTTTTGTCACTCTTTCGATTGATTTTGTTGTATGTTGGGAGAGACCCCGTGCAGTGAGCAGAAGGACCTTAACCTGAGTCCCTAAGGCATGTGAAAACACATGTGTCTCTGAGGAAAACCTCTGAGTGACAGGACCTGGTGTTGAGTGCCCCGAAAGTGACCTGCGTGGAGTCAGGCCTCTACATCTCCACAGTCTGAGAATAACAAAAATAATGAGCTAACTTCCCAACCTCTAGCTAGGGGGAGATACGATTATGTGTGTGAGAACTAACCACCTGGTACCCTACTGTCTGAAGTAAATAGATAATAGTAAGAAAGTAGACTAATCATTCATATGTGTTATCATTACATGGTATGCTTTGATGTTACACCTGCTGCAATTAAAATAGTATATAATGAGCACTAAGACAATCCATGTCTGATTTCCCTCACCGTCGTGTCCCAGGTTCAGGACTCACTAGAAGTCCACAGTTGTACATAAAAGTTGGAATCTGGAGTTGTATGCAGTTGTGTGGAGGATTAGATGTTTACTGGCAGGAAAGGAAAAGGTGCCTTTTGTGAAGGTCAAAAACTACAAGTTTCTTAAAAAGAAGTTATTACCAAATAACTCTTGATAGTTGGACTCTTTCAGAACATCAGAAACTACAAGAATTATCCCTTCTAATGTGGAAAAAATTTCTTTGCATTCCCATTAATGGCAGCTATTGATACATGCCCTGTGGAACTTGGGTTGCAGATGCAAACAATGAAGTGGCAATTCACTGTTGGGATATGACAGGAGCAAACATTATTGTTACCAAAGCTGGTGGAGTACCGAAGTGTGTAACAGGTGGAATGTTTTATTTGATGTCACTAAGAATAATATATGCAAATAGTAAAACGATGGCAGAAAGGGTAGCCAAAAATTTCAGATTGTACCTTTCAAAGAGTGAAAATTAACAACCTCATGTATTCAAACACAGTTGCTTCTCCCTAGATTTGCTGAAACACTGACAGTGCTACAAAGTTTAGACATCTGTTTCAGAAATATAGTATGATTGCCTTAAATTGCCTTTGCTGTCCAGCTTATAGAATCACAACTTCTATATTTTACTGAGACTAGGCCAGCGAGAATCCCAAACACAGCATTGGAAGAATGACTATTTTGAAGGTAGCAATTGGAGAAAGCAATGACCTCACCATTCTGTATTTTTTTACTTCAGTTTTGAATTAAAAATTATCTAATTATCCTTTTGATAGTTCACATTATCATTTTAATATTTTATTATGCCATTTTAATTACCTTTGTGTAGGAATTTCTGTGGTTATTTTCTAAAACACAGAAAAAAAAATAAAAAGAATAAAGGATAGTCATGACTGCAAAATGAATTATTTTTACCCTTTCCATTTCTTTTTTTATTTATATATTTTTTACATCATTTTTCACTTTTAAACACTGTTTGCTTCCCCCCCAGGTGTAGTCCCCATAGAATTTCCTTCACCAATGCACCTGTGCACCATCCCCTCAGGCCCCTGTGCTCCTCCCTCCCTCTGATTCATTTCTGTTATACAGTGTGTCCCAAAATATGTGATAAACTAATTGCAAAAATGTCTCAAGTTCTCTCTCTCTCTCCCCTTTTCAATGTGATTTTGCTATTCTTCCAATCCAAAAATAGTCTACCCATTTATTCTGGTATTGCTTCTGACTTTGGCCAATAAATTCATCTGAAATTAATGTGTGCCAACTCCAAGCCTCAGCCTCAAGAGAGCTGGAATTTTTTCAAACTTCTCTTTGAACCTCTGCCACTGCCACAACAAGAAGCCTGCTAAAGAATGAGAGACCACACAGAGAGAGGACCTGATCATCTTTAAGATTAACTAGCCCACAATCAGCCATTGCATGTGTGAGCTTGATTAAAATCAGAATAATTGGCCAAATGATCTGCATATCCATAATTAATAACAAATGCTTATTTTATGATACTGCATTTTATGGTAGTTTTTATACAGTTGTAATTAAATAATAAAGGGATGAAGCATGTAATTGTATTACTTATTAGCTATATATTATCATAAGTATGTGGTTTCATACTGTCTTCTCTCAATATTTTCTTGGTGACATTAAATGATTATGTAACAAATGATCATATATCAAGTTCTAAAAAATAAAGGGAAAGTTATACAACAAACTTCAGAAAATTAATCTGATGAAAATATCATTATTTTAGGGTTTATAAAATATGTATAATAGCATATTTTTTAATTTGATTTGAACATTTAATTATTGCAATTTTTTTTATGACAACAGTAACCAGTTTCTGCTTAAAATGAAGTTCCAGTATTTACACGGGAAGTTCCAGTGTCATTCTAGAAATGTTAGATTAGACATTTGACACCTAAAAATGTTATAAGAAATATGAAAAAAAAATCTACTTAAAAGTAGCGAGGAGTTAACAACACAGTGAGGGATTATCAATCTAAATTCTCAAGAAAGTGGAATTTCATAGAAGACAGTCCATCATTAAAAGAGGTTTTATTTTGCCAGCATCATTTGCCTATTAGAATAAAGTGGTTGAGGGTATCAGCTGAGCTTTGTCAATATCAAAGGCTAGAGGGACAAAACTTGGGATTCATGGCTCATCAGGGTAGAAATTCTGATAAACAACATGCTGTATTTGGATTTGGAAATCTGAAAGAATTTCATAAAGAACAAGTAAGAATTAAAAATAAACTAGCTCTAAGGTAGGTGGACCAGAAGAATTTAAATTGTATTCAAATCGTAATAAAAACATATTAAGGTGACCCCACATTGCTAGTTTTCCTAAATGCCTGGTAAAAGTAAACCTAAATCCCCTCTTAAAAAGATAATTTTTTTCTTAGAAATCAAATTATATCATTAAATGAGTTTCCAAAATCAGTGGTTAGCACAAACATAAGCTACATACATAGGTGCAGGCAGTTGAGCGCAGCACTGTGAAGCTATCTAAAGGCTCTGCAGCACTGGTTTGATCCCTGCCAGCTGGCGAGGGTCCCACAAGGCATGGCAGACCGATCCTGTCGCGCCTGCTGCTCCTCTCAGCAGTGTGTTTCGTCAGTCTGCCTGTTCTGTTCCCTGCTCTGTCTCTGGTGAATCCTCTCACCCTCCCACACATCTGACCTATACCCTGGTTCTTGTATAAACAAATAAATAAATAAACAAACAAACAAATAAATCAATAAATCTTTAAAAAAATAGATTCAGAGGGTGTCTCTCTCTCTGGGTGAATTAAAGTTTGAAAAGATTCAAACTATAGGGTTTCCCTGGTGGTGCAAAGGGTTAAGACACAACCTATGAAGCTATCCGCAGCCACTGCAGTATGAGTTCTATCCTCGGCCAGGAAGCTACTTACATGGTGCAGTAGACCTCTCCTGACTTGCTCACTGCTCCCCTCAGCAGTGTATTTCAGTCAGTCTGCCTTTTCTATTCCCCACTCTGTCTCTGGTGAATCCTCTCACCCCCCACACCTCTGGCCTGTGCCCCAGTTCTTGCATGCATAAATAAATTAATCTTTAAGAAAAAAAGATTCAAACTATAATGGAACTGTGCTATAGAGAACATATTAAAAAGGGCAAACCTAAACACTTCATTTAGGAATTACAAACTAGGATACAGCAACAGAGATTCTAAATAGAATCAAATAGAAATTCTAGAACTGAAAGTAAAATATCTTAAATGAAGGACTCAATGGAGAGATTCAATAGCAAATTTGATGTAGTCAAAGGGTGAATTTGTCAACTGAAGATGGCTCAGAAGAAGGTAGACATCATAGAGGAAGAGAGAGAAAATAGAGGTTAAATATATGTTTATTGGAGTCCCTAAGGGAGATTAAAAGATAATTGAAGAGATAAGTGAAAATTTTCATACAGCTAATAAATACTAGCGGTTAATAAATTCTAAGAGCTAAAATAACTTTAGATAGGCTAAATGACAATAACTATACCCTTAAGCATATAGTAGTAAAACTACTGATGTCCAAAAAAAAGGAGAAAAATCTGAAAAGCAGTTATAAACATGACAGATAATCAAGAAAGGAATAAAAGTGAGAATGATAATAGAAATGTCAACAGAAACTGTGGAAACCAAAACGGAATTGTATACCCAGCAAAGATGTACTTCAGGGAAAAAAAGGAAGAAAACTTTAGACCATCTGCTATAAAAACAGAATAGTGGTATTTAGACAAATAATTCCAAATGGAAGCTCAGATACAAAAAGAAAAAAGCAACAGAAATTATTAATAAGCATGTCAAAGTAGTTAAATATTTAGCAGTAAAAATTAACAATGATAATGAAGTGTGAACTTTATGTAGAAATTTAAAGCACACCACAACAACAGCATATCAACTGAGGGTAGGTAAATTGAATTAAAATAGTACAACTTTATTGCATTATCTGGGGTGAGGATGATTATACCAAGTAATACTAAATAAATAAATTAAGGATGTAAATTATAATCTAAGGTAACTACTAAACCAATGGTTAAAAAAAAAAAAAACTTGCAAACCATTTAGTAGGACAAATAGATGGAATTATTTCTAAAAATTCAATTTTTCCTAAAGGCAAGAAATAAAGATACATCGGTGAGCTAGACAATTAACAATCACATAGAAAGTTGATATAAATTCCTATAAATCAATATTAACATTAACATAAACGGCTAAATGCTAAAGCTAAGAGACAAAGATTCTCAGACTAGATTTTAGCAAAACCTTCGATAAAAACAATCTGATAGATGTACAACAAAAACAAAAGAATTCATTCAGAAAAAATTGGAAGTAAAACTATTGAATACTGTGTTAGATATAAGCACTAAAAATCAGGAAAAAAGGAGGAAATGGAGACAATGAAGGAAAAGAAAAAGGAGAGAAATAGAAGGAAAGGAAGGGAGGGTGAAAGAAGCAAGAGAAAGAGAGGAAGAAAAGGAAACTAAGAACAATTGACAGTATTAATTTTATAAATCATTTTAGGCAACAATTTTAAATGTGGTAAGGGAAATCATTTAATAATAAAATTTACTACGTCTGCTTTCAGATCATAATGATAATAAACTAGAAATCAATACAGAAAGATAGACAATCCAAAAATTCACAGAGATTAAACAGCATAATTTTAAATAGTACACGAGTCAAAGAAAGACTATCAAGAGATTTTAAAAAATATCTGGACTAAATAAAAATGAAAATTTAACTTCAAATTTGTGATACAACTATGGTAGTCTTAGAGGAAAATTTATAGCATTGAAGTCTTGTATTAAAAAGAACCATCTAAATTAAAAAAAAAATCTAAGCTCTGTCTTAGGAATTTAAAAAAGAGAGCAAATTAAATTCAAAGTTTGCAAAAGTGAAAAAATAATAAAAATTAAGGTAGAAATCAATGAAATTGAAACAGGAAATAGAGATTATCAACAAAATCAGAAGCTTGTTCTTTAAAAAGAAAAAAATTAATTACCCAGGCTAAGAAAGAAAAATGACATAAATTACAAATATGTGAAGTAAAGGGAGGAATATCACTATAGATCTCATGTATGTCTAAAGGATAATAAAGGAATACTATGAGTAATTCTGTACCCATAAGTTGATAACATAGATGTAATGAACTAACTGCTTGAAAGATACAATCAGCCAAAACTCACATAAGAAGAAATATAAATCTCAATAGGCCTATATCTATTAAAGAAATCACATAATTAACATCCTTCCAAAGAAAAAGCAGCTTGCCCAGATGGGTTCACTAGTTGAATTCTATCAAATATGGAAGAAATTGCACAAATTCTCAGTCTTTCAAAAATCACAAGAGAGTACTTCCTAACTCACCTATGAAACAGACATGACACACAAAAACAAAACAGTGGACAAATATTTTTCATGTGTAGAGGTGCAAAAATTCTCAAGACAATATTAGCAAATTGAGACCTACAATGTACAAAAGGAATTATGTATCATGATTAAGTGAGATTTATTTCAGGTAAGGCTGAGATAAACAACACTTGACGGTCAGTTAATGTAATCCATCATGTCAATAGGCTAAAGAAGAAAAACCATATGATTGTATCAATATGTGCACATAAAGCATTTGACAGAATCTAATGCCCAATCTTTCGATAAAAACTCACAGTAACTAGGAATAGATGGGAACTTCCCCACCTTATAACAAAAATCTACATCTAACATCTATCTTTAAAATCTAAAACTAGCAGCTTTCCTATTAAGATTGGGAACAAGAATAGGGATTCCTTTCAGCACTGCAAACTATGTTTGCAGATGATATTATTGGCTGCGTAGAAAACCTGAAAATTAGGACAAAAAGAAGAAAAAATATATGTATAAGCATGTGGATGTTTAAAAATTCCTGTCTTTATGTTACTTTTTATTAAGATGCTATTCTAGTCTCAGAATATGTCTGAGAATATGATCAGCCTATTGAATGTCTGAGAATTACCCTGGTGAGGCAGTCACTTTTTTAATGCATCCTGCAGAACCCTGGAGGAGAGCCCATCATTTGAGATATAGCAAAACCCATTGCACCTCATGCTGCTTAAAGGTTTCTGGGTGGCAAGTTAATTTCTCATCTCTGATACATTTAATTGGAAGTTTAAATGGAAAGTTTTATAGACATCATTGTATATGTATAAAGTGTTGGATAACTATCATACTAGCCATCCTCTGTACTAAATGCCTATATTTTTGGAAGTGCATTTTACTTCTACAGGTTATGCTCACTGCTATTGATGAAACTGAGACTCTTTCCTCCATGGAACAACCGCTGCTTCAAACTTCATTGATTTTTGGGTTGGGCTGCTCACCAGGGAGTAATTGTTAGATTGTCTTGTGGCCCAGGAAAAGCATGCAACACTACTGATCATTCTGCCTCTATTACCAAGTCACTTTCAGACTCTTTCCTGAACTTAGTTGTACCCAAATGCAAGGAAAAAGGACATTTAGAGTTTGGTCAGAAAGAAAACTTGTTTAAGAAGACTCCAAAATTGCAAAACCCAAATGTTTATATGTTATTCTAGTGTAGTGTTTCCTTAATTGAAATGTATTATACTGATCAAAGGATATGAGGTATATACAGTGACAATCAAGACTCTTTTCCACCTTGAGACCTCTAATCTTCCTTAGGAGCAACCGCTTTAAATAGTTTCTTGTGTACTACCAGAAATAGATTATTTATGTATACAGGCTGCATAATTGTATGGATTGTACAATTTATTACATATATATACTTAAAAATATAACAAAGTGGGGCACATAATATACACTCTACATGTTTTACATTTATTTTTAAATCATCCTTTGGATGTGCAGTTCTCTGAGTTTTTACAAATGCAGAATCATGTGACCAGCATTATTAAAATGTGGAACTATTCTTAACCTCTGTCCCCCCAAATATTTCCCCATGCTATCTCATGTGGGCTTTTGCTCGTAGAACTCACTAAATCTGTTTTCTCCCTTACTGTTTGGCCTTTTTCATAATGTTATATAAATAGAATCATACTTTTTTTTTTTCACCTTTTCAAGTCTGATTTCTTTCATTAAGCATCAATCAAGATATGGAGAACTTTGTAAACCGTACTAATGAATTTAAATTCTATGATGGAGAAATGGAGGCAGGGATGGATTTTAGGAGGAATCTGTCACACTCATTTGCATTTTTAGAGAGATCCTTTTGACAGTGGTACTGAAGATAAATTATACAGAGTCAAGAATGCAGGCAGGAAGACCAGAGATGAATCATTTAAGAAAAATTGACCCTTGAAGGAGGGCAGTTAGGGGCATTCACCCCTGTATAGTTGAAAATTCGAAAATTCAGAGATCACTTATAGTTGCTCTGCTTACTCACAGCAGGAGAGCTTGCATTTGCACATGCATGCAATGGATATCTGTGCTGGCTTGACTGTAAATGTAGAACCCATGGATAAGAAAACCTTGGAGTATACGTGGACCCTCCTAGTTCATTCCCGTGTGGTCCTAGAGTCAACTGTAGTTCAGAAAGGAAATGAGATTCAGAAGGAAGCTATAGTGGAGAGGAAGGAATACAAAGGGCTGGGAAGGGAAATAGGCCTTCTTTTCAACGTCAACTCCAGTGACCAGGTAGTGTAAGCGGGAGTACTGTTTTGAGCAGGGAGTACTATTATGTAGCTGTGAATTCGGAATTAGCAGGATAGATTATTGTGATTGCTTAGTCAGGTCTGCAAAACCTTGTAGGGGAATGTAGGTGACAACATGCTTTCATCCACTTGCCCACTATGATTCAAAAGGCAAAATCAGGAAAACCAGAGGAATACATGGATGTGTGGGGAAAGGAGTCAACCATTTCTAGCTTGAATGACTGGATAGAATATAGTGGAACCTACTGATAAAGTGGAATTAAAGAAACTTTTGCAGGCTGTGTGTGTGTGTGTGTGTGTGGTGTGTGTGTAAATTTTTGTGTGTATGTGAATTGGGGGTATATTTCCATTTTGATTATATTGAGGTAGATTTCTCTGCAGAACATTCAGCTTGAGATGTCAATTCGACAGTTGGCTTTATAAATGAATTTGAAGTTAAAATAGAGTTAGAGAATCATATTTAAGAGTAATTAGCTTTTCAGCTCAGTTAAAAAATAAGGAAAACTATAATGAAACAAAACATAATATATTTTCTCAGTATGTCAAGGTTATCTTAAATTTCTTAAAATACCAAAGGACAGGAGTCAAATCCATAACTTATTTTCATTTTCTGGTGTCCTACAGGGACGATAATTAGATTTCTTTGGGCTCAACATTTCTACATCCAAAATGGACATGATATAACCTGTCTTTTGCTTCTATCTCAGCCATCTTGACTCACATAATTCCAGTCTAATATGTAATTAGTTCCCTTTGCAATTGGGAATTTTTCCCAAATGCTTGGGGAATGCGGTGTTAAAAATTCAGAACCCTAATTAATGACATATTTATGCAAGCTCCTACAAACTTTAACTTGGTTTAAGAACATATGTTCCCCTTTTTACAACCAACAATTAGATTTTTATCACCAACAATATAATAATCATAATGTCTGACTTGACATTATGATTATTATATTTTTACTGACATCAAGGCTTCTTCAGGAAAAATATGAGAATTAGCTTTCCCCCTTCGATTTCTCAGTTTCCTAAGATTCCCCTTGAGATAGAATGTATTCTTCCTTACTATTTGATTAGATAGTCTCTCATTAAGGATGCTCTTCAATACTTTCTGGGCCATGTATAGGATTCTCATTTATCTTTTTCATCCTGCTCATATTGCTCTGTATTTCCAGTACTTAATCTCTCAGAATTTTGAGAAACTTTCCCATTGATCATGTGCTGCTCATCTTCCTAGAGTATGTTTTTTTTTTAAAGGCTGTAATTTTTTTCTTTTTAATATTTATTTATTTATTTATACAAGCACTGGGTATAGTCGGAAGTGCGGGAGGGTGAGAGAATTCACAGAGCCAGAGCGGGGAACAGAACAGGCAGACCGACGAAATACACTGCTGAGGGGAGCAGCAGGCGCGGCAGGAGAGGTCTGTTGCACCATGTGGGACCCTCACCAGTGGGCCAGGGATTGAACCAGTGCTGCAGAGACTGCGGGCAGCTTTGCAGCCCAGCGCTCAACCGCTGCGCCACGAGGGGAGGCTCCCTAGAGTATGCCTTTATTAGCAAATGTGAGGTGAAGAAAAAAAACTTTAGTGTTGATGATAATAACTTGATTTTATGTTTTATTATTTACTTTGTAGATTTTTTCTTAAGCACTTCTCTCAGCTATTGGAATTCTTGATGTCTACAATTTCTTGTAGTTATTAAGACATAGGAACAGTGTTTTTCTCCAAGTCTTTTAATATTGTTATGGTTTTATATAATACCAAAGTAAGAGTTATTTATGTTGCCAGATATTATAGGCCTTGATGCATATTTATTTGATTAATTATAAAAGTGAGTAATAAATTAATAAATGGAAATTGGTGTGATTCGAGGCTTAAACTTAAGGTGGAAAATGCCTTACCCTGAAATGAAATATACAGATACTAACAATGGTGTTATTAATTACCTGGTTCTCGGATATGCATGTGTGTGTACGGTAAACCAGGGAATCAATCATTTCAGAATGGAGAGAGATTGAAAGGCTCTGACAAGAGGCATAATTTGTCTGCAAAGTTAGATCTTTTCATCATCATTAATTTGATAAGTGATCAACGAAAAATAGAATAAAAATTTGAAATAAGAAGTAAAATAAACATACTTACTCCTTAAGTTTTAAAAAAGCCTTATAGTAATGACTCAGTTATTAGTGATGACAGGTAAAATCTAAAAAATTCTTTGTTTGGGGAATGTAAGTGGCCATACAGATCTGTTAAAAAAAATCCAGTAAATAATTGTGGATAAGAAGATGCGGATTTTTTTAGTCTAACTGAAGACAGTATCCAATCCCAGAGTTGTACAGCAATGGAGCATTTAACAGAGTAGGATTTTTGTGGTCTCAGAGTGGTTACTAATATTTTCATAATGTGTGGATAAGATTTTGGACACCAGTTAATTTGTCATATTATCAAGTTTACACTACCCTTTTTAAATTATAATTTCTTAATTGTAATCCAGGTTACCTTTAGAGAACAATCTGATAGACCTCCCTCTAGTCCAGACCCTGAGTTTGTATAGATAAATATTAGCAGTGATATGATACCAGTGGGAGATGGTGTTGGGGTTACAGTGGCCAGAGACATTATCACAGTGATATGGGACATAAAAGGTGGGGAATAACAACATCATATCTTAAGGACTACTTAAGAAGAATTTTTGGAGAATGGAATCCAAAAATCCAGAATAGGTCAAGAAAGAGATATACCCTCCTTGTCATTTTACTTTTTACTGTGTAGGCATATGCAACTTTAGAAAAATTTGCTACAGGTAGAAAGTATATTATAGTCATTTTATCAAAATCCAGGCTTATTTGTTTGCTGTGGCTCCTTTAACAAACTCATCCTATATCCCAGCTCACAATGTTTATTTCAGATATCCCCCCTCCCCTCAGAGTTCTAATCTTTCTTTTTTCCCCATATTCTTTCAAAAGATGAAAACTCTTCCTACTTTATATAGAAAATACAAACCACATGACAAAAACCCAACACTCTAACTAGTGATTGTCACGGAATCTGAGCTTCATAAAGAGAAGTGTGAAGAAATGAAAGGGGCTAAAGGATTGGAGTTTCCTTTTTTTAACATAAATATTTTCACATAAATTTTTACATAAATATTCATATCCTCATCAAGTTTCTATGAATTCTTTTTAATATAAATATTAAAAAAAAATTGAAATTGGGCCTCCCCTGGCCCAATTTGAGCGCTGGGCTGCAAAGCTGCCCACAGCCTCTGCAGCACCGGTTCAATCCCCGGCCACTGGTGAGGGTCCCACATGGTGCAACAGACCTCTCTTGCTGTGCCCGCTGTTCTCCTCAGCAGTGTACTTCGTCAGTCTGCCTGCTCTGCTCTCCCCTCTGGCTCTGGTGAATTCTCTCACCCTCCTGCACTTCTGACTGTACCAGTGCTTGCATAAATAAATAAATAAATCCCTAATAAATAAATAAATAAATAAATAAATAAATAAATAAATAGAATTTGAAAACAAAATTGAAATTGCCTCTCTGATATTTCTACTTGTTTTCTTTGATCTTCACTGACTTCTTTTAATGAGCTTTCATGGTGAGAAAAGAAATGCTTTCCAGTAGTTACCACATATATAGTTTGGAATCCTTTTTATGTCTTATACTCATGAGAGTGAACACTTAGCTTAGATGTTTAAAGAGTTATGCTAAAGAGGTCAGGCCTATTTAGTGTTATTCTCCTTACTGCCTTCAAACTGACCCCTCTCCTCAGGCTGTAGTCAACTCTTTCACATAAACAGATCATTAGTCTCACTAGATGGATGGGAGTGTATATTATATTTTTCCCTTTATGAGAGATGCCTAATATATTAATTAATAGGTGAATTTTGTTATATATATATTTTAAAGATTTATTTATTTTTATACAAGAGCTGGGATACAGGCCAAAGGTGCGGGTGGGTGAGAGGATTCATCAGAGATAGAGCAGGGAGCAGAACAGGCAGATGACAGAAATACACTGCTGAGGGGAGCAGCGGGCATGACAGGAGAGGTCTGCTGCACCATGTGGGAATCTTGTCGGTGGGCTGGGATCGAACCTGCACTGCAGAGGCTATGGACAGCTTCACAGTACGGTGCTCAACCCACTGAGCCCACTGGGGAGGCCCTGTTTTATATATTTTTATCTCAATGTGTCTTTATGTTATCCTCAGCTGAAAATAATCTTGTTTCCAATTTATGTAAAAATCTTATTTCCTAAATTGTATTTTCAGACATTTAATCTGTTGACCCTAGACAACTGCCTAGTTTTTTGCTGATAAATTAAGTACTGGTTTGTTAGGTTTTATATCCAGGGATTTGGAACTGTGCTACTGACTCAAATGTAGCTGTGAGAATTTATTCTACATTCAGACACACTGTCATATGTTCCAACAACCCACTCTATAACGAGCCATTTAGAAAAACAAAGCAATTTCTTGAGTCCAGCTATAGTGGAATAAAATAATCTCAGTTACAACTAAATTTGTGGTTGTTTATAAAACGCAATGGAAGGATTAGTTCTTTAGGGATGAACTTGATTGTCATCTATTCAGATAAAAACCTCAGAGCCCATAGGAAACATTTCTGTTTAAATGAAGAGTGAAGGAAAGGCAAATGCTGCTTAAACTCTCTCTAATGGAACTTGTTATTCTTATCCCTACATTTTCTCTTAGAAATAGATTACAAAAACATACTTTCTGAAGTCTTTATTAGTGCTTGAAGGAATAATGTCATTATCTGTTTTCCATTCTTATTTGTATTCCTGATCTTGGTTTCCCTCACCACCACCCCCTTCCCCCAAAGTCCTGTTTTAAATGACAGGAACGATTGAGAAAGGCTCTCCTTGAATCTTAATCAAGACTTAAATGTGGCCTGTAAGTAAACCTTGTCCCAGTAGTAATGATTCTGCAAATGTGTTCTTTTCAAGATATTTACCTTCATTAAGATAGGAAAAGCATAATTTTGACCAATTGGGAGCATAATTTCAGGATTATGTTCTAATATCTTGCTCATCAAACGTTGCCCCACTGATTGACAGGAAGCAATATGTTCTCTCTTAAAGAAATATTTCTGTGTGACTGCCATAATAGACTTGAAAATGGAATTCCTAAAAACAACAGGAAGGAAATCATCTTCAGAAACACATCTGAACTGTCACTCCAGTTCTCAAATGCTCAATTCTCTGTTGACAACATTAACTTAGGCCATCTGTACCTTGTTCTTCTCTCTTCCCAGGCTCATCTGGCCAGTTAATATGTCTTGGATCTGATGCTTCAAGAGTCTTTGATGTGTGTAAAAAATTTGATACATCTTGATTCAGCTGATGGAGCAAAAGATTGTTCTTATAGATATATTGAAAGTTTAAAAAAAATTATGGAACTTCAACAGAATGAAAGACACTATAAATTTTATACAATGGACGGGACATGTTTTCTCAGCTCTTTTTACTCAGTAGAAAATTATGTATAACCCATTACAGATGGTACCTATGCTACAATCCTCTATTTGATATATGGTTTCACTTAGCTAGTGAAGAAAGGCTAGAGTAAAGCAGAAATTCCGCTCATTTGTTCATCTTTATGCAGAAAATTGGAGATACTTTCAAAAAGCAATTCAGTCCTTTTTTTTTAATATATTAGATTTTGACTTTCGACTTCCACTACGACCCTTTTAGAACTAACAATTCAAAGATATAGTCCTTGGGCACCACTTGATTGCCACTGACTTGGTGTAAATAAATGGACACTTCTAGGAAATTTATTTCCTTATAATGCTATAGAACCAACACTATATTGTGAGATAAAGATTAATATTATCAGAAATACGAAGTATGATGGCAGAGAGGAATTGCTGAATTTATTAAAGAAGAAAGAATTTTTTTAAAAATGTGAAAGTTAACAATATACTGTTCTGGCATGGGTTCAACTTCATTTATCTGTGGCTTTCAAATGGAATAATTTTAAAAAAGAATTTCAATATGAGGCACTTCTCTAATATCTTGAATGAACTGGTTCTGACTTCTTTTCCTCTGGAAACTCTTCTTATTTAACCTTGCCTGACTCACCTCACGTTTCTGTTCAGGATCAAGTTATAATCTTTGGCTTTTGTTGGGTCCCTGCTGAATGAATTGTTTTCCCAAGTTTTTGGTCTAATTGTTTCTACTTGATCATCATCAACTCTTTGAAGATCAATGTGTTGCTTTTTGAATCGTGATTATCTGCTTAGCCCCTCTTTACAATCAAAAGAATTCAGGAAATGCTAGGGCATTATCATCTAGATGTTATTTCTAGGTAGGCTTTGCCTTGTTTTGCACATTCAGTGATGCCTAAAAGCAGCTACACCTTGGTTAACTTTCATCCTAATTTCTATCGGCGATGGTTGCACTTGTCCCTTTTATTCAAGTAAAGCACACATATGATTGGTATTTTCCTGAATGAAATCCTCAATATTATCAAATGGAGGTAGTAAGTCTTTATGAAATGTCAAAAGCACATTGAGGTTATCACACGTGACCCAGAAAAGCAGCACAACACTGCAGAGCATTGGATATTAAGAATGGAAACAATCTGTATACATGCTGGGTCCCTGAAGATGAAAAACAAACAAACAAACAAACAAACAACCTGAAAAGTAGCTTCTTTAGGGGATTTCTAGAATTTGACAACCAACTTCTTTGTTATATAGATACGATAGTCTGGTTTTGGTAATCTAACAGGGAAATGGTCCATTGCTTCCCTTCTTAGGGGAATATTTTAGAGATTGATGCTTATGCTTTGATTTGGGTGTGGCAGTTTGATATGCTCATATGAAAAGCAGAATTCTTATAGAATAATAATTATTAAGTGATATGAGGATTTAGACAATGGTTTGCAACTTTCTGGTTCTATTCTCTTTTGTCTATGGTTGTTGAGTTTATTGTGAAGTTTAATTTTTCCTGTCCATTTGATTGGGATATGGGATGCTCATATATTTGCTTAACTGTTATTTATGGTTCTGCTGTGAAGGTGTTTCTAGATAGGCTTAGCACTTGAACTGGTGAACAAATTGCACTTCCTAATGAGGATGGGGATTATCTAATCCCTTGAGAGTCTTAATAGAACAAAAAGATGGAAGGAAACTAGACTTTGCTTGACCAATGGGCTTGGACTTTGATCTTGTGATTGGAGCAACTGGTTCTTAGACCTTCAGACTCTAATTAGAATCTACACCAAAGCATGAAAGCTCTCAAGTCTTCATACTATACAACTCACTTTCCTGGGTCTTTAACTATAGACTGCAGATCACGTAATTTCTCAGGATCTACAATCACATGAGCCAAATCTCTCTATATTTTATAAAATGGGATTTATTGAATCAAATGATATGTACTATATACAACATATGTAATTCTCTTGAATGTATATAATTGTTTCTGTTGAACCCCACACTTGTCTCATGTGGCAAATACAAGATGATGTTTATCATTCTTTTGAAATTTAGAAATTAAGAACATTTTTTGGTTCTCAATTCCTATGATGGAAATATAAAATATGTTTAACCAGAGAGAATATATTGGAGTAAAGTTACTTTAAGGGCATAATAAATGAAATAATGACTTGAATGAATACTCGACTGAAAATTGGGATATATGCTGATATAGTACTGACTCTGTCCCTAAGTAAAGGTATACATGTGATGTCTGTTACTCTTTCTGAATTTCAGATATTTTATCTTCAGCTAAAGAGGTTGGACTATAACAATGATTCTCAACCTTGGCTAATTTTGCCCTCTGGGGACTATTGGCAATGTCTGCAGACATTTTGGTAGACATAAGTGGGGCTGGAAGTGAGGCTGAACATCTAAGTTATAGATGCTTCCAAACATCCTACAGTAACATGACAGCCTTCAACCAAAGGAGTTATCTAGCCTCATCTGTCAAAAGCACTGAGATTGAGAACTCCAGCAATGGGTTCTCACTTTTATAGACTAATCTTTTAAACTGTCACCTTTCTCTTATTGTATTAAAGTATTCTAACTTTGAAGGGCCTTTTATAAAAAGTAAAAAACAACTAATGATGCATAGTTGATTGAGAAAGTTTTATCATTATTATAGTCTCATTTATTAAGTATTCCCTGAACTTAACTAATTGATTTTTTTAAGATTTATTTATTTATACATACAAGAACTGGGGTACAGGCCAGAGATATGTGGGAGGGTGAGAGGATTCACCAGAGAAGACAGAATGGATAACAGAACAGGCAGATCGACGGAAAAATACTGCTGAGGGGAGCAGCAGGTGAGACAGGAGATGTCTGCTTCACCATGTGGGTATCTCCCTGGCCAGGGATCAAACTCATGTTGCAGTGGCTGTGGATAGCTTCATAGGTTGTGTCTTAACTCCTTGCACCACCAGGGAGGCCCTGAACTTAACTAATTTAATGATAGAATCAATGCCAACAACTTTCCCTCTATTCATGAAACTCTTTCACTCACAACTTTGTAGTAAAACTATGTTAAGGGGAGAATTGAGTACTCTTAGTGCATCTACTTTTGTATTTGTTATTGGTGGCAAACCCTGTTGGATCTGAAAAGTAGAAAGATGTCAGTTCAGGTCAGAGTTTGCTTCCCAATGAGTTTGCATCAACTTGTGAAAAAATATAATAATTGGCTTTCTGAGTTATTTGTATTTTGAGATTCTACATAGGAGAGAAATTCGCCATCCACTCCAGCCCATTCATACTGATTTCAGAGAATAAACCAATTCCCAACAGCAACCACACATGCTCGCTTGTTTGGTGAGAAGGCACAGAAATGCCATCTCGACAAAGTCACGCCAAACACCAGCTCCCTTACCCAGGTGTGCTCCATGGCCCCTTTTCCCAGGTATACGGGGATACAGGAGTGTCGGATGACAGTGAGTGCAATGGGAGAGGATCATCCTTCTCCTGCCCGGGTGCTCTACTTTGAATCATCATGAAGCTGTCACTGGATTTCAGAGGCAGTGGTTCTCTGCCACCCTTCCTTTCTGCTTTCAGAAAAGAGCTTTTGACCCATAAATCTCTGGGCAAATGTCTCTTTGTTTTGCACGTAATTCTAAACTTATCAAAAGATAGAAGTCAGAGTTCAGTTTTTGCTGACCACCAAAAAAAAAAAAATACAGAAAATAAAATTCTAGCTTTCCTTATTTTTCTAGTTTCACTTTTGGGCTCTGATCTAGTTCTTTTCTTTTTTTTAATTGATTTTTTTATTTTTTACATCACTGTTCATTTTTAAACAATATTTGCTTCCCCCCATCCCTTCAGGTGTAGTCCCCATAGAATTTCCTTCCCCAATGCACCTGTGCACCATCACCTCAGTCCCCTGTGCTCCTCCCTCCCTCCCTCTGATCCTGATCCCTCCTCCTCCCCTGCAGGATGTCTCTGGTTTATTATTGTCTGTTTTTGCTTGTTGTGTTTTGTACTGTTATTATTTTTTCACACTGATGTCTTATTTGGTTTCCCTATATTCCTGCTATAAGTGAAACCATCCGATATTTTTCTTTTTCCTTCTGGCTTATTTCACTGAGTGTAATTCCTTCTAGCTCCATGCACGTTGCTGCGAATGACATGAGTGTATCTTTTTTGATTGCTGAATGGTATTAAAAGACATTTCTCCAAAGAGGAAATGCAAATGGCCAACAGGCATATGAAAAAATATTCAACATCCCTTATAATCAGGGAAATGCAAATCAAAACCACATTGAGATACCACCTTCCACCTGTAAGAAATGGCACATATCAAAAAAAACAGCAACAACAAATGTTGGTGAGGATGCGGTGAAAAAGGAACTCTCCTACATTGCTGGTGGGAGTGCAAACTGGTCCAACCACTATGAAAAGCTGTCTGGAGGTTCCTCAGTCTACTAAAAATGGAGCTACCATATAACCTGGCAATTCCACTCCTAGGGATATACCCAAAGGACAAAAAAACATTGATTCAAAAGACCACCTGTACACCTATGTTTATTGCAGCACTATTTACAATAGGTAAAACCTGGAAACAACCCAAATGCCCCAAAATAGATGACTGGATCAGGAAGATGTGGTATATATACACAATGGGCTGTGATCTATTTCTTATGAAAGGGCATGCTTGCAGAGGACTTTCTTTTATGGATTAGCTAGCTTTTCTTTTAAGAGTATTCTTTTAAAATATATACCTGAAGAGTATGCTATTCACATAAATTCCTCAGCAACTGTTTCAAAAACAATGAAGCTCAATTTAACATTTATTTTCATTGTAGAGGAAAAAGTGTTAGATTGGTAATCCAGAGATAATTATGATTTCTAGCCCCATTTCTGATAGTAACTACCCATACTACCTGCAATTGGTGCTTCTGATTCCTCATGAATAAAATGAGGGTGTTAAATACATGATCTTCTCTGAAGTTTATGTTTATCACCTAGGTCCTCATGTTCTCATTCAGATGGCTTTTAGGAGTTCTGTGAAAATGTTGCTAAGCCAAAATGTATGTGTGTGTGCATGTGTGCATGTGTGTGTGTACAAGCCTTAGGATGAAAGCAACATAGACTTTGTGAAATTCTAAAATTGATGCATTTATCTTGCCCTAAAATTTTTAAGATTTCATAAGGTTGAATTTTCATCTATCAGATTTCCTTAATATAAATTATACTTGCAAATTTATGGCAGCCTAAGATGAATGTTTGATTTTTGAGTCATTAGGGCCCTAGAAGAAATAAATTAAACAAAATGCTTGACAAAGAACTATTTACAGATGTGTGCAAGCAAAAGGAATAACGCAACATCTTGAGACTAGTAATGGGGAACAAGGAATCATTTCTACTTTTAGACCTGAAGGAACAAGAAGATGGGGCCATTACTACAACCCCAAGAACAAAATCATGCTCTTGAAAGGTGCAGTGACCTTTGGTTCACTGTTGCAGCTATTTTAAATTGACTCCTCAGAAAGAGAGAAAATATATGGAAAAATAAATATTCCCATTCTAATTTCTTTCCTCCCTTGGATTTCTCTAGTGCTCTGCAATAACCAAACTCAGATGGAAGACAGAGGTAAGGGAATCTGTTCATATAGGTCAGCCTCCTTGGGCAGAACAGAGAGGATTTGGACAGGCAAATGGAAACTGTCCTGCCAGGCAATACAGAGTAGATTAGATGCAAGCCGCAGCAGGAGCCTGGAGACAGAATCAGCCTTGTTCCTGTCGTGTGACCTACACCTTCCATGTGGCTCTTTTCTTCATCTATCATCTAGGAGTGATGATACAGATGTACCTTGGAGAGTTGGTTTTAGTAATGACCGATGAAAATAAAAATAAAACATTGCACAGACATAAAGTGCCATATGGATGCTCAACATTTGTGGTTATAGGTTTTAAATCCTGTAGGAAGTATGCCAAAAAGAGGGGTGGCACATGCACTGGTCTGAATGGCCCTGTCTCCGGCTGGAACTGAGCCAGCTGTGGAGAAGGACATAGAGGCAGCTTCATGGATGTTTCTACAGGGCAAGATTTGTCCTTTATGTAGTACAGGCTCTGCATAATTTGAGCAAGGGATATCAGAATATCTTATTGATTCAATGATTATGACCATAAGCGACTGATCAAATCAGCTATTTTCCTCCCAATTTTTAAACTATCTTTTTAAACCAGTTGATTGTGTATGGTTCTAATTAGACTGCCAAGTCAACACACAGATTTCCAGTCATGCTCTGGAAGATGCTGACTCTGCTCAAGACTGTAGAGCTTGGCAGCTTAAGAAGCTCCATCAGGTGATTTTTATGATCAGGACACCCGATACAGGCAAACAGAGGAAGTCTTCCTGTGCCCATTCACGCCTCTGTCACAAAGGGAATGATGTGGAGAGAAGGATCTGGTAGAGAGTAGGTTTATTCCTTTTTGAGGTGACTTGACCTTTTAATCCATACTATTGTCAGAGTCAGTGGATGTGGATGATATATTATTTGAAGATACTGACAGACTGCTTGAAAATCCTCTGACTTCTCTTACAGGTCCCCAAAATCTCACATGGCTCATTCTTTTGCATTAAACTGTTCAAAAACAGCCATCATCAATGAACTGACATGGCAAATCAGAAGTTCACTGGACTGGAATCAGAAAAGCTGACTCAGATTTATTATATTTTTCTCCTCTTTTAATCTCTAAGACTCTTGGAGTCTCAGTTTCTACTTTGTAAAAAAGGAAACAGATGAGATTACTGACTTTCTGGGCTATCTGCTTGGTAGTGGAACATTTTTTTTTTAATTAAAGCTTGCAGAAGACTATGATATCTCAAATGAATAAAAGTTGACTTGTTTTAATTAAAAAGAGGGCAGAAGACTTATACGCTGATCTATTTTTTCTTTTGCCCCATGTTGTTTCCATTATGCTTCCCCAGGACTCTAGGATTCTACCAGCTACATTTATAAAATAACTGCAAAAAATGAGCTCTAAATTGTGTTAATGTTTAAACATTTGTGGATTCTATTCAGATAGATATTAGATTATTAACCATTATATGTTGAGCTGTCAATTAAAAATAGTTTCTCAGAAACTTAATCTTCTAACTAGCAATCATCTGAAAATATCCAAAGAAACTAGAACATTTAATAAGGATACTTTGGTGAAGCACAGGAATTAGGGAAGGTGGGATGGTTCAGAAAAGAAAGACCTGAACAAGGAACTGAATGGAAGAAGTTGAGACCTCCTGAAAATGTAGAATGTGAAGGCCCTGGGCAGGGGAGAGGGATTCTAAAGGTAAATGGGAATAAATAATATGGTAATATTAAAGCCATAAATGATACATCTTCATATATTCTTAAGATATCTGTTTCCCTTTGATCTTCACAAGCACTCCTCAGTACAGTCAAGGCAGGTTAGACAGCTTCATTCCTCAGTGGTGGCACTATTGACATTCTCAGCTAGTAATTGTTGTGGAGTCTGTCCTGTGCATTGTACAATATTTTGCAGTGTCCCTGCTCTTGACCCACTAGATGTGTAAAGATTCTCCACCCAGATGAGAATCACTGGTCTACTTAAAATAGCAGAGTTGCTGAGAAGCTATGGGATTTGACTGAAATGACACAGCTGTTCAGGGAGGTTCTTTGTTCCCAATATTGGGTTCTTTCCCTGTATAGTGTTTGAAGAGAAACATTTCTTCTCTTCATATTTTGCTTAATCTTATATCTGATTGTGGCAACAATTATGTATCCCAACCTTCCATACCCTTTACAGAAAATATGCTTCTGAAATTAATTTTCTTTTTTCCTAAAGGAGTGATCCCTGTCTTCAGGGGAAAATTTAGGGCAAGGATAGGGGTAACGTGTGTGTATACCCATCACCCTTTGCGTGAAAGAATATTTGCTATAGAATTGATCCCAGGGCTTTTGAGCAATGCTGGTCCTGACAGTAGATGTATATTTATAAAAGACATTCTTTGGTCCTCTATTAATTTTTCTGTCTATAAAACTTGATGCTTCCTGTATATTCCCTCTTTAATAGTTTCTGTTGAATCCTTAGCAGTCATTTAGAGAAATTAGCCATTAGTTTCAAAAAGCTCATCATGGTAATGAATTTCTATACCTAGAAACTGATATCATGGTCTATAATTCTGAACCTTGATTGGACTGGTATTGGAAAAGGAATTTATTGCTTTGAAGAGTTTTAGGATCAATACACTTGGAATAATGTGTTGGGTAACCATGCCAACACAACTTACATACAAGACTGGCGGGCAAAGTGGTTTTAAAATAATTGACAGAAAGATAATTAAGTCTAGTTGTGACAAGACATAAGACAAATGATGATTCACTTGAAGCCACCTGGTATTTCTTTAGCTGAAAAAAAAAAGACTAGCACAGCAAACGTTAAATTTGATAAATGATTCTCTAAACAAGGCATCTCAGGGTATTTTCCTAAAAGGAGAATTTTCCTTTCTGTTTCCTCTTTTATATTTGGGTTCATCTCATCCACTATATTTTATTGTTCTTGGTGAACAATAAATATAGTGAACAAGATTTTAATCCTTACCTTCCTGGCACCATTGAAAATGAGGTTCTGGTTCCTAGAAAGACTGAAGCAATTTTATATCTATATGCTATTTGTCTTAGTTCCTGTTCATTCTTATTAAAGAAAAACATTCTCTCCTCTGACCAAATCTAAACTCTGAAATGATTGGGAGAGTGGAGAGAAAATTGTAGATTGTATGCTCTCTACTGAGGAGACAGATCCTGTTTGGATCTACTGAGTTGATTTAGAAGAGCTTTGTTTGTCAAAACATATATATTGTTTTTTAGTTCTGTCATAAATTATAGCATATAATGGTTTTAGTTCCAAATTCAGTCTGTAAACAGTATGCTCACAGCTGGCGAATCTATTACGCTTTGCTTCTGGCTTGCAGAACTTCATGTTATTTAAGAATAACATTAGCTGAAAGCTGGCACTAGGGCACAGATGTGAGAAAGTTGGTTCACTAAGTCCATAAACCTGTGACCTGGACTTGCAAAGTGAGTGATTGTGTTCTGAGTGTTGCTAGATCTTCCCTAGCCCCCTGCCTGTGCACATGTGCCAGAACACACACACATACACATGCACACACACACACACACACACACACTCACTTACTCACTCTCTCACTCACTCACTCACTCACTCACACTCTTCTTATGTTTTCTCAAATGGCCATATGGGCAGAGTTGACTGTTACAACTTAATGTTAGTCTATAGCATTATAAAATCTGAGGCTGATTTATTTTCTCCTTATTTGAAAAAGCACACTGCCTTCTGCACAATGCTTATGTCATAAACAATAACTGCAACCACCAACACAAAAATAAACCTGTGTAAGGAGGTTCCTTTTAATTCTTATAGAAATAAAATAAGAGTGCTGGGGGACATAAGTCTCAGTTCTCAATAACTGGGAGCCAGATGCTCAAAACTACTGTTCGGGGCCTCCCTGGTGGTGCAAGGGGTTAAGTCTCAGCATTATGAAGCAATCACCAGCCACTGCAGCACAAGTTCGATCCCCGGCCAGGGAGTTGACCCACATGGTGCAGCAGACCTTTCCTGTCTCTCCTGCTGCTCCCCTCAGCAGTATATTTCAGTAGATCTGCCTGTTCTGCTCCCCACTCTGTCTCTGGTGATTCCACTCACCCCCTACCTCTGGCCTACACCCCAGCTCTTGTATGCATAAATAAATAAATCTTTAAGAAAAAAAAAAAACTATTGTCAGGAGTCAAGGTGAATCAGTGTCTTGAAAATAATGGGGCTGGAGTTAATTCACAAATGATAGCAAAGTTGAGGCCCAGAAGTTGCTACTAAACTCTCCCAGTGATGTCACAAAGAAAGTGTGCTGCTGACTACCTCCATGCTGTGGTTTTTCAGAAAATCACACAGTAACGTTTTAGAAAGCATCCACTGCTCTTCGGCTCATACCTCATAAGTCCTCAACTGCAGTGATGAGTTTGGTCTCATCCAACAATGTTGGCAGGGGCCAGCCAAGTACCAGACTTCCAATCTTCTTCAGATTCCATTCAAACGAGGAAATAAAACCCACAAATATTATTTACTAAGCACCTACAAGTATGTGACATTTCATGGGCAGTCAAGAAGTTTTAAATTCCCTGACCTTACAGAGTTTTTTATATTGATGTAGAGAATAGATATACACACAATGAAATAAGAAAAGATAGTTTATTAAATTCTAGAAAAAATAATACAAATTCTCATGAAGTATGTATTGCAGATAAGGAACAAGGATACCTGGATGGTGCAAAATGTAAAGTGATATTGTGAGAAGAGGCTCCTAAGAAATATTCTTATTCTAATTTAAGAAGAAGCCTAAGAAAACAATTTAAATAATCAAACGTTATCCATAAGATATTTACATGCTTCATGACAGATATGGTTTCTTCAACAGCTGAATACTATTTTTTTTAAAGGAGGGGTTTATCTGAACTATATTAGAGTACTTGAGAGTAATGGAACCATTATTATAATGGTAGAAGGCTAAATTATAATTTTCCATTTAATTTTTGATAAAGCTATATACTCTGTGAATACCTTACAACTAAGAGACAGAAAATACTGAAAAATTAAATTCATATATAAAAGAAAAATGAATGTCCTAAACGAGAAAAATGACTTCTGGAGTTCACATAGATAAAAAGCAGCAACTGAGTTGAAAGAGGAGCAGATGATAAAGTTCTATTGGTAGAACATAGGTAACATCTGCAAGAGTTCACTTCTAGAAGAAAAGCACCCTGTAATGATTTGGAAAATTAAAAAGGCAACTCTGAGAACTGGTGGAACAGGCCAGGAATACTGTCTCCTAGTCCAAGAGGAAGGTGTTGACATTAGCAAGCAGAATGAGTGGTCCTGAAATCAACCACTTCTAGGAAAGGAGACCATCTTGGAAAGAGGACATGCCTCTCAAAGGAATGGTGGTAAAAGAAAAGAGAGCCTACAATGAAAAGCAGATTCCACAATAAAACAAAATGATATCTGTGAATCAAAAGAAGGCAGAGGGAAGTAAATGAACAAAAGCACGACATTTTTAATTAAAGACATTGTACTTGGTCATAGCAATATAAGATGCTCATGTCAGCCACACTGACCTCTATCTTTGGAATACTTTCTAGTCAAATAAAAATTATCAATTTGAAGAAAAAGAATTCAATATCCATGTGGAATTAATATAAGAAGAAACACAAGATTATACTTATATTTTTAGGAGACAGACACTAGTAATCAAAAAAGTCATGGAAAAAGCTAAATTAAATATTATTAAATTAAATTTTCTGAGTTCTGAGTTTTGCTATACCTTCCTTACCAGCCTGTCTGTGCACATGTGCCTGCACACACACACACACACACACACACACACACACCTCTTTTTTCTCTCAATGGCCATATGGACAGAGTTGACTATTACAAATTAAATTCTAAATTTCCAAGGCTCAGATAAAATCAATGCAGCAGAAACCATTTCACAGGTACATAAAAAGGAAAACTTTCATTTTTTAATGAAGCAAACATAGCATTCAGATAAATTTGCATGAAAAAACAACCTAGAATATATATAAAATATCTAAATAAAATATGAGCAGACACAATAGCATATTAAAAACTAAACAATAAGGGAAAATATTCATTCCAGTTTACCTGTAACTGATTATACTTTCTTTTTTTCCCTTTTATTTATTGCTTGCTTTTATTGAAGTAACATTGCATCATAACACTATAAATGTTGCAGGTGTTCATTGTTAAGAATCAGCATTTGTATATATTACATAACATCCACAGCCAAAAGTCCAATTTTAATGGATATATTCTAAAAGGAAAAAACTTGAGTTGCAAAAAAATTATGAATACCACCTATTTCTTTTTTGTCTAGTAATTTTGAAGCTGTTTTATGAATATTGTATGCTAAAGAAAGTAAACATGATAATGTTATTAGGCACCAAAGTTTTTGGACAAATCATTTAGAAGATAGAGGAGACTAGAAATAACAATACATACTTGTGTTTTTAAAAAAAAATTTTACTAGTTCTCCCCCTAAAATATCCCAGGAAGTAATCATACTCCCACAACAATGGCTTAAGAAACTAGTCATAGTCAAAGTAGCCAGGGCTTCCCAAAGAAATGAGTAATTGTCAGTCTAGAATAGGTGAAGCTGGAATGTCTTATTTCAGGAAGCAAGATCTTAAATACTGAGCATGAAGGGTTTCCCACCAGCCAACCTTAGGATAAATTTAACATCAAAAAGAATAATGACTCTAATTGATTGTAACACATTGAGCAAATTAAAATCTATGAACCTAATAGTGATAACAAAAAGAACAAAGCTCATTTGCCACCCCGGGAGGCAAATCTACTAAATCCTTACTCTGAAAATTGCTAATTAAAGGGGAAGGAATTAATCACTTAGTCTTTTTTGGGAGGAAAGATAATTCAGTTCAAATTGGTAATAGAAAGCTACTTCTAACAAAGGAAAGATAACAAATACATGCAAAAGAAATGATACACATCAGCATTATGGGCCCTTCAGTGAAATACCTGGCTGAGGTACAGGTGATCAGAGGGTGCTTGGGGCCGTGTGGCAGAATATGCTGCAGAGTATTTCCAGGATACAATTATTGCTTCCCATATGCCTTACAGGAAGGACAGCAATGTGCTTTACAGGAAGTTACCTACCGCCTTAACTGAGGGGTCAATTTTAAGTTGCCTTAATAACCTGCCCTGCCCTTGCACTTGTGATACACTACATGTAGCACAACCACACACTTGAAATAATCTGACTAAAATTACCTAGGTCTTATTTTGAGTATTCAAGAAATACAGGAGTTAACCATTCTGCAAAACACCTGACCAAATATCTTCAAGAAATCAGTGTCTACAAAATTATAAGGACAGGGAGTGGTAGCTGTTCTAAAGTAAAAAAAAAAAAAAAATCTTAAAAAACATAGCAACCAAATGAAATATGGATATCTTGGTTGGATACTTACAGAAATTATTAAAACCAACTTTTTAAGGAAGGGCATGCTAAAATATTTAGGAATAAAATGTGCTATCTGAAATTTATTTTCAAATAGTTTATAAAAATGTGATAAGTATGGCAAAATATAAATGAAGATTGAAACTAAACAGTGGGACAATGGTGATCTTTGTACTGTTCTTTCAACTTTTCTGTTTCTGAACTTCACAATAAAAAGTTGGGGTCAATGACTTAGGAACAATAACAAATAGTTGAAATACGTGGTTCTGAATTGTATAATGAATTAGATATACCATTTCTTTGTTCATTTATCAATTGAGGAAGTTTAATGATAAAATCAGTTTAAATATTATTTTATCAATAATGGAGTTTAAATTATCATCTAGTTCCAAAGGATCATGATAACTCAAGCCCGAGAATTTGGTCCAATCCATTTTATTCATTCTGAGTGGACATGTGGGGTCAGGGCAGTGTGCCCAAGGTGGGCAGATAGGAATATCGGGTGTTGAACTCTGAAAGATAGTAGTAAAAGAAAAGAAATCCACTGAAGTATTTTCAAAGGACCTATAATAAGTTAGTGAGCATGTACTTTTTGTGATACCCTGTGAAGAGAACAAGATCATTAGTTGATAACATGTGATATATGTGTTTACCTAAACTTGGGAAAGCTATGTGTCCAGAGATATGAACTTTCATATATTTTACATATTTGGCATAATGTCTTTCCTCCTGTAAATCCAAATGATGTGACTTTATTTTCAAAACTTTTTTTTTTTTTTTTTTTTTGGTGGGACCCTTGCCAATGGCTGGGGATCGAGCTGGCTCTGCAGAGGCTGTGGGCAGCCTCGCAACCCAGCTCTTAACTGCTGTGCCACCAGGGGAGGCCCTTCAAAACTTTTATGTAATGAGAAAACTGTCTATTCTATAGAACCTACCAATGTACAAGATACTTTTATTTACAATGAAGAGGACAATGGAATAATTTTTGTTCCCATTTTCTATGTGAAGTAACTGAGGTACAGAAGCTAATGACATGCCTAAGTCACACAGCTAATGAATAAGGGAGCTAAAACTTGGATGAAACCTACAAAACCACATTCTTTCTCTCTTCTGGGCTTCCTCTTTAAATTGCATTCCACCAAACTCATTTGTACTTGTAGATCCAGGCTAGGGCTCAGCTTGACTGGTGCTGCTGTGAATAACTGACATTTCATAATAATGAATTCTCTTCACCTAATGTGTTTTGCAGGATAAGTCACGACCAATTGCATTTTTCAAGTGGCAAATGGCTGTTTGGTCATGAAGATCTATTTGGGCTTCATTTTACTTTAATGATGGTTGGTCAATCACATTCTTTGCATTTCACAAGAGAAGAGTAGTGTATTTTCCTGTCGACTTCACTTGAATATAAAATACTTTCATGAGTTGTGGCCCTTGGAGGGCACATCATCGTCTCTTGTTTCTGAACCAACACAGAATTCTTTGCCCCAGCCTTCTAGGTTCATTGCTTTTTTTAAGGGAGTATTGGAGGAGCCTGAGGGCTCTTGAACTTTTGATGCCAACGGGTAGTGAGGCACTCTCCCGACTTAATAGGTTCTTTCTACAATTGCTAAACTGTATTTGATTTTCAATATTAGCAGGCTGGGGTGCCCAGAGGGGATCTTTGTGTATAATTCAGAGGACGGTATCTTTTCCTGCTGGTTATTTTAGTTCTTGACTTTTTTTAAATTTCAATTTGCAGCTATCTGTGCATAAAACACTTGGTGTGTTTAGCCTAATGTCTTAGAATGGAAGCTAAATGAATTTTTCAGTCTTTCCTTAACAGATCATGATTTTCCAGATCAAGAATTCTACAGTGGGGGAAAGGAGTTTATCTTTGTATAAACTTCCTTCCTTTAAAGATTGAACATATTCACTCCATCCTAATATCCACCGGTGACTCACCACTAGTTTGTGTGTGTGCATACACGCACACTGATGTGCACTTATATTTAGTTTGCTCTCCCAGACTAAGATCTTTAATCATTTGTGGTTTTCAGCTTTAAAACAGTAGCTGCTCAAATAGAATTTCTCTTAAAATGACACACATTAATGATTTTTAACTCTGTTAGTACACATGTTTTGGGGATAAGAGATCATTTTTTCTCTATTGCCTACCAAGCAATATGAAGAATAGTGCTCTTCTGAAAGTGAAGTAGTTGAGAAGAATTGCTTGTTTGTATATGAAGGGAGAGTCAATTATTTGATAACAATTTTTTTTAAATTTCAGAGTTTATACTAATGATTGACGTGAAATAGGACAGGAGGAGAGAAAGAATGTAATAGAGGACATGTTTTTAAATATAGCCTATTAGCAGAAGAGTTGTAATTTACTAACATTAGGGGTTAACTCCCATTTACTAACATTAGGGGTTAAGTCCATATAAACACAGTTTGGGGCTCACAGTTCTTAAGAGGTGAGCATGCCAAGCCCTGGGACCCCACAGGAGAGCGCTGGCTTTGGTGAGGAGTTGGAGGGACATGGAGAAATGTGGGCAAGAGCTTTTATTATGGTTTCTTCAGAAGGAGAGGGAAGTAGACTAGGCAGGCTTAGGATCAGCCTGTTGGAATTATTCCAGCAGGATCTGGGGCATATTGCTGTCCCAAGATGTCTGGTCTCCAGCCCTGGCATGATTAGGGTGGGTGGCTAGTGGCCCAGAGTATGAAAGTCTAATAAAGGAAGTGGTTCGCCTCTGGGTTCTTAATTGGTTGGATTGTATTAAAAATGTACACTCTTGGGTGAAATGTCTCTTGTCTCTATGAACTGCTTATCCTTGAAAGGGGCAGTCCTGCCACAAGCAGCAAGGCCCAGATGTCAAATTACTGAATATAGAAAATAAAAGGCATGGCCAATACAGAGAGAAAGATGAGAGGTGGAAGTAAATTCAGAAAAAAAGACACTCAAAATCCTTCAACGCTATCTTGGTATTGCTGAAGAAATTTAATATATTATAGATGAAGAAACCAAGGTTTTCCTGATGGGGCCAAAGAGTTTAAGCACCCCCTCTTTTTTGACCCCCATAGACTTAAACTTATTTAAGTTTACATGTTATAAATTGGAACTTACTATAAAATTACATTAATAGTACTATAAATAATATAAATCATATATAAATGCTTTGTAGACTTATTATAAAAGTTTAGACTAAGAAAATAGCCCTTTTATATGTAAAAAGAAAAAGAAAAGCATCATAAGCAGAAGTGCTTGTAATTATGTGTAATATGTAGTTTTAATGATTTTGTAAAGAAAAATGAAGCTGAAAAGCATAGCTATGTATTATAATATCAAGAAAGAGTGATGCAAATGTAGGGACCAATGAATCAAGATAGATCATCTATGTTTCTCACAGTTTAGGAGATAAGCTGGTACTCTGTGATGACTGGGCTAAAGAGAGAATTTATCAATGAATGGTAATAAGGGGCTGACTTAATGTGTCAGTATCTGCCAGCATCAGACAGATTCTGACTGCAGTTTGAAAGAAAGATGTATATGGAGGGAAATTACTAAATCTGAAATAGAGTGGTTGTGGGGGAAACTACTTCCCCATTGTGAGAAGCTAAATATAGGCTTTGACAGAACAGAAGTTCTCAGCTCTGCCATTACTTGAATTCTTGCTATTTCATTTTCTAGCATATTCAAAGACTTCTGCAGGAACCTCTGTGGCATCAGATAGCTCTAATTGTTAGAACAACCAAATGTATCCTAAACCAAAGGTTATATAAAAGCTGTGCATGAAAACACCAAAAATAGAACTCATATTTTTTTCTTAGTCAGGTATTTGATTTATTAGTTCTTATTGCTTCTGATGTATGTGGTGTAGAAGCAATAATTGGTAATCTAATTCAGTGGTGGCAGATAAGTATAAACTTGCCAGCTACTATGCATAGATAGAAACTGCCTGGAGCCTGGTATTTACAAATATTCCAAGGACAAATCTCAACTGAGTGGCAAATAGCACTGAGCTTGATTAGCAATGTCTGCCATGGACATAGTCATTTATGACAAGAATTTATCATCTCATTTCCACATACTGTCCCCTAATTCTTGAGTAGCAAAATGATATTTGGTGTCAGAGGAATGGGTTAGATGGCTTTCCATATAATTCTTATGAGAGTTACAGCTTCATTTGATAATAGTAAAACAAGATATAATAAATATCCCCCGGACTCTTTATTTACATATATACACATACAAATATATACATATGAATGCATGCGTGCACATATGTAAAATGTGTGTGCTTGTGAATTAAAAGGATCTCTGAATCACATGAAAAATAACAAAAGGCATCATAGCTCCCACTGAAGACCTGAAAACCCACCCAGACAGATAGGAGTTGTGTGATCATGATTTTGTACCCATGCCTCTCATTCCACTGATACAAAAATCTTCAAATCAATTCTGTACTAATAAGTCAGTTAAAAGCATAAAATCACTTGTCAACATACTTTTTTGTAATTTTTTGTATAAAATGACATTTTAAAATATATTTTTGTCTTCTGTATCTGTTCAGTTTTCATTCATTTCTACTTCCTTAGCTTTTATTCTTGAAGGTATTAGGAAAATGTGATTCCTGGGAGTCCACATAAAGAAATAAAACAATCAACTCACCAACCAAATATATCAATACATAGCCAAAGCTGTCTAGTGTTACTTAGTTTTCAGTTTTCCCTCATAGTTCAAAGCAGTCAATTTGTAGTAAATCCCTGCCCCCAATAACATTTCATTTGATTTAATTTTTACTGTTTTCTTTTCATAGTTAATAAAGACTGTTTTAGGTAAAGGCCATTTCCCAAAGTAGAATAATTTTAGTACAGAACATATTCATCAGTTTATGTTCTCTTCTTAGTTGCTTGGTGTTTAATCTTTGTTCTCTTCTTATTGCTTATACCAAATTGCCTGTTTGACACTTAGCTTTCCTGTGCTCATGTAACACAGAAAGAACTAATTAAAACTGAAACTGGAAACAAGGGGATAGTAATGAAAGTGAAGACAAAGATCATTAAAACTTCACATCTTTTGTTATTCATTGAAAATATAAAAAGTGAGTGACATCTAGCATAACACACCTTCCTCTGGTAATGATTGGCTGTCATAAGTTCCCCTCTGTACCTTTCCTTCACGGGGACTCACAGTAGAACATTTTTTTGTGTTTCTCAACAGGAAGCTATGTACTATCTATGGCATTCCCTTCCAGGTTATTAGCCCTATTCATTGACTTTGAACTTATTTGTAGTTATCAGTTATTAGTATCTAATGGATGTATAAGTGCTGTTCTATTTGGTAATGATTTTAATTAATTTCTTCCCTTCTTGAAAATCCAGTTACCCTGATTTACAATTCATCTTTCATTCCTTTCTCCTGATAAATATGAGTTCATTTGACTTTTCCTGTGAGCCTATATTAACATCTGCTTTGTTTCCTTATATCAAATGAGGAAAACAAACTCTTTAACACATGCCCATTTTTATATCTGGATGAGAGTCATGATTTACCCATAATCTTTGAATCCCGCATTTAGAAGAATAGTAACTTCAGTTTTGTTTTACTTTTGATCAACTCTATTAAGGATAATAATTTTTCCAAAGATAACACAAGTAATTTTTGAGGCAGGTGTGTATTTAAAAATATTTCAAATTGACAATTACTCGTTTTCTCCTCCTCTTCTTCCTCTTCTCTATCAACAAAACAAAATCGATTAAATTGGACAGATGTTTTCTTAATGTAGTGACAATGTTAGACTTCAAAAGAATGTTCTGTATAAAGAGATAGCACTATACTTTTTAAATGTTAACTCTCTGTTGATTTACTATTCTAAACTAGGAATTTTTACGTTGCAAAGTTAAGTATACTCTCCTTGATAAAGTGCTAAATTATTTTGACAGGTGACTAGTCTGCCAGCTTTGCATCTTGGTTCACCTGCTAGTCTCTCATGGGAGAAATTAAACAGTAGATTTCTCTAGGAGAGAAAAAAATTCTGAGTTTAATTTTAAAATATTACTAGGGGAAAAGTAAAATGGAAAGCCTATATAGCAGTTGAGAATAGACAGAAAGACATTATTTAACATAAAATACTAACAGAAAAGACCATCATTCATTCATACATCCTCATGGAGAAGTACATGTTCATTCTTGCCATTTGAGTCTTGCAGTTCTGCATCAGTGGTGAGAAAGCTAACAAGGTTGTTTTGGTTTTGTTTCTTTATAAGTTTTGCTATTATTCCCAACTTTCCCCACCCTGGATTTTAAGGGTTAGGGATCAAACTGTTCTAATTTTTTCAAAGAATTGCTTTTTGTTTTTTTAAATTACTATTGCTTTATATAGTTGCTTTTCACTGAACTCATTATATTTGTCTTCCCTTCTCTCATCTCCCTTTCTCCCCCTCAGCTTTTGACACAATCTAAAGCAGGGGTGAAATGCCACATTCCTGTAGATGCTTGGTAAATAATGTGATAAAAATTAGGCTTGAACACTTTAATCTAATTAACCAATTCATTTTTTTAAAGCTATGTGCATTCAGACAACTACTTTTCAATTTTATATTTGTGCATACATTTAACAAACATTTCTTGAACTCATGACCATTGTGATCTATTTAGGGCCTGAGAACACATCAGTGAGAGATGCAAGGTCACTGAGAATGCATAAGTCACAAGCCATGATTTCAATAAGGAAATTAGAGCCACAAGAGATTTGATTTTTTTTTCAATTCAAATTGTATTTTAGATGTTTTGAATTTGCGACCAGTGAACTCACAGTGTTTTGTTTTTTTTTTAAGATAAAGTATATGCTGATAAATAGGAATGGCATAATTACTGCATGCCCAACTCAAGTAAAAAAGGAATTAAAAAAAGGGATATTAATGTGTTTAGCATTCATGGATATGATTCCACACCAACAAGCATTTCTTAGACACCAGCAGGGAATCTGAGAATTCAGGTCAATTCTCACACTAGCTATTTGGAGATAGCATCAGATTCCACAGGTAAAGCCCTCAGTCTCCCAAGACTACCCTCTACTTTAGACATCAGTGGTAAGCCCAGGACATTACATATACTTCAGACTAACTAGCTATAGATCAGTGATTCCTAGAACACCTTCCTCAGGTACAATTAATTTCCTAGAGGGACTTGTAGAAATCAGGAAGATCGGTGAATTATTACAAAGGATGTAACTCAGGAATAGCTAGATGCAAGATATTTATAGGGTAATTTATGAGGAAAAGTCTCCTGAGCATCCATACTCTTTCCAGTACCTCCTTTTCCCTAAATCTCTATGTGTTCGCCAGCCCAGGGTCTCCAAAGTCCTCCTTGGCTTTTATTACATAGGCATGACTGAATAACTCATTGGCTTCCCTCCCAGGGGTTGTGGGAGATGTGGTGGTACTGAAAGTTCTAACCTTCTAAACACTTGGTTGAGTCCCCTGTCAACCAGTTCCCGTTCTAAGGTACCTCTCCCAAAGTCACCATTTTAACAAAGCAAGAGACTTTATTACTCTCAACACTTAGGATCTTATAAGGCTTTCAGGAGCTATAAGCCAAGAACTATGAATGAAGACCAAATATGTGTGAGAAATATATTCAGGTCACCTAATTACAAAGTATGTATTTCCAATAAATCATATTTTCATGAGATGACAGAGAATAATGTTCAGAAAAAAGACAACATCATGACTCACAGATATAAAAATATTTTACTTCTTTGACATGATATTTTACTCATCATATGAGGAAATCAGGAAAATGTTTAACATGTTCAAAGTAAAAGTCAAAAGGGCACACATTTAGATGAAATAAAGGAATATTAAGATGAATTGCAAATGGAGATAAAATTGGATTTTCCACAGGGTGGAGGAAGTCAATTAAAATCACTATCAATTGCCTCCAATTTATAAGAGTTAACAAATGAACAATGAGTGAGGAAAATGAACACAGCTTGAATTTTATAATTGAGGAGGATGTGCTATCCATGAGGCATAGTTTTCCGCTGAAACATGAAGTTTTCATTTGCAGAAAAAAAAGGGGGATAATGCTAAAAAAACACACTAAACCACATTAATTTCTGCAATTTCGCTTCTAGTCTCATAGTGCCACACTCCTGTGGGAATGGATTCGCAGAAAGAGGCAGGGTCGGACAGAAACACGAGAGGCAGCATCTTGGTCCACGCAGTCCATCCCCTCCTCCTGGGGTAGTCACTGTTAAATATCACCCTGGTGCCCTGGCCTCAGATGATAGACTAGAGGTCAGCTGCTTTCCCAGGCTGAGTCAATGAGATCCTCTCTTAAGAAATAAAGCTTTGGGGCCTCCCTGGTGGCGCAAACGGTTAAGACGCAACCTATGAAGCTATCCACAGCCTTTGCATCACAAGTTTGATCCCCGCCAGGGAGCAACACACATAGTGCAGCAGACCTCTCCCGTCATGCCTGCTGCTCCCCTCAGCAGTGTATTTCAGTAGATCTGCCTGTTCTGTTCCCTATTTTGTATCTGGTGAATTCTCTTGCCCCCCACCCCCACACCTCTGACCTGTACCCTAGTTCTTGTATGCATAAATAAATCTTAAAAAAAAAAAAAAGAAATAAAGCTTTGAGCTTGAGGCCAGTTCCTATCTGGGTTGTCCACTTTTACATAGGAAATGCCAATTCATCATGGTACTGTTTAACCATGTGCATAGTGAAACAAATAAGTGATTTCAGAGAAAAAGATGGAGGGAGGGACTTAGTAATAAATAGAGCTTAGAAATAGGTCTGGGTTTCAGATGAATCTCCAGTTCTAGGTCCCAGTTCCTCATAAAGCTCAGTGTTAGTACATGATAAAACAGGTGATATAAAGTTCATTTTTGAAGAGAGAATTAAACTGTAATCAGAAATGTGAGACTCCTTGAAGAAGAGAATTAAATGAAGTAAAATTAAACTTTCTTAGGCCTCAGAGTAACAAATTTATGCAGATACTCTGCTGTATTCCATTTCCGTTCTCTAAGAAATTGAATTTATGACCAAGTAAACTATAGATAGTAGTTCAGGTTAAATTGAAGGTTTAATCAAGTTCAAATAAATGTTTTAAGTAAAGTTAAATTTGGCTATGCTATGTATTTATTATAACTACAGATTTCTATAATGATTTCTTTCTTTGTAGCAAAACAAAGAAGAATTGCTTTAGTCGGAGATTGCTTTTATCCATTTAAATAGTATGCAGAATACTAACTTGAAGTGAAATTTCCAAAAATAGTATTAAAAGCATACCACAGAACTGTTACAGATACAGCTCCCTGGAAAAAGGGAGGAGCATAGAGTGGGTGCCATTTTCCCCACCCCCACTCACGTGCAGTCATTTTGGACTAAAAGTCCCAGTATACTGTGAAACAGACTTCCTGAGGGGGAGCAGCTGGAAGGAGTAAGGTGGACATATAAATAGAGGGTGACACACATGAATAGGAACTTGGAGGAGGCACGTGGAAGAGAGACATGTAGAGACACTTGGAAGAGGTGCTTGGAAGAGACGTGGGTGAGAGACATGTGGGAGGATGTTCCTGGTCTGTGGCAGACCATTATCTTGGCTTCATGTTGGCTTTTGTATGGGACATTTTGAATTTTGCATCTCCCCTTCGTTCCAATTCTCTAGGACCTGCTTCACTCCTTTCTTGTGGTTCAGAAGTTACCTTTGAGTACCTTCTGCATTGCCCCAGAGACCTCAGCTGCCCTGCCTTGTGCTAAGTCAGTTTGTCTAGGCAGTTGCCCTAGACAAACAGGTGGGTGGGTAATTTTTGGAGTTTTATTGGGAAACTGTTGTTTGAAATCCTTTCCTTTCTTTCTCTGTACACTAATTATATTAAAAATTGGGCCTCCCTGGTGACACAAGGGGTTAAATCTCAGCGCTATGAAGCAACCCACAGTCACTGCAGCATGACTTCCATCCCCAGCCAGGGAGCTACCCACATGGCACAGCAGACCTCTCCTGTCCCACCCGCTGCTCCCCTCAGCAATGAATTTCAGTAGATTCACCTGTTCTATTCCCACTTTGTCTCTGGTGAATACTCTCAGCCCCCTTACCTCTGGCCTGCACCCCAGCTCTTATATGCATAAATAAATGAAAAAAATCTTTTAAAAAATATCTTTCACATTGAGAGACTGTATCCCTTGCCTTAGTGTATATGGATGGCCAAATCCCTTTTGGGGTATGCATTCCTTAATGTTTGGGGTCCCTTGGTTTTCCCCTTGGTCACATTCTAACAAAACTATCTGATAAACTGCTGTTACTACTGCTTCTTCACCCAACTAAAAGCTAGATGCAATAGTTTGTTGTTCTGCCTGCAACTCTACTTTATGGCAACTATAAATTCTACCTACAGTAATGCCACTTCTACATCAAGAACTGACCTTACAGACCACTTCCTATTTCCAAACCAAAGCAAGCAGAATGGATTCTTTTTAGATTCTCCTTCCTCATGTTGCTCACTTTCAGGATGAGATCTCAAGTGGTTAGAATACTAATGAAGCCTAAAGTTGAAGGGATGTGCATGAACCTTGGAAAAGGATTGACATGTTCTGTGAGAAAATACCTTTTTATTTTCAAATAGGGAAAATTCATGCTCTGCTTGTTTTCCTATATGTTTTTATTATAAAGCTTAAAGAATATAAAAATGGGTAGAGAATACATTAGCAATCTTATGTTCTCCACCCAGAGAAATAATTTTAATACTTTATTATTTTGTCTTCAAATAGTTTAGATATAAAAGATATGAAATCTAATAGTTTTTCTCCCCCTGCTTCTTGAGTTCCAAAGTTTTCTATTCTTCCCAGATACACCATTAGGACAGATTTTATATTGTTCTTCTAGTTTATGTGTACCACATATGAGCAAGTATTTGTTTGGGTTTACAATTCGAAGGGATAGTTTGGGATTATACTGAAGCACAGTCTGCTTTTATAGATACAGTCAAATTTTTCACTAATGTGGATTGATCTGCATTTAAGATTCTTATTTTCTCCCTGTCTGCTTGATATTTTCAGACTTTATAATTTTTTCTAACTTGATGATTGTTAAATAGAATTTCACTTTAAATTGTTTGGATGTAGAAATCATACTTGTTAGTGGAGATATTTTTCCTTTATGGCAAATAAAAGACTATTGCGTTATACAATTGTCTATAATAGTGAAACATTGGATTTCTTTTATTATTTATTATTTATTTATTTATTTTAAAGATTTATTTATTTATGCATACAAGAGCTGGGGTACAGGCCAGAGGTGTGTGGGGGTGAGAAGATTCACCAGAGACAGAGTGAGGGACAGAACAGGCAGATTGACCAAAGTACACTGCTGAGGGGAGCAGCAGGTGAGACAGCAGAGGTCTGCGGCACCATGTATATTGCTCCCTGGCTGGGAATCGAACTCATGCTGCAGAGGCTGCAGATTGCTTCATAGGTTGCATCTTAACCCCTGGGCCACCAGGGAGGCCCCTCTTTTATTTTTTAAGTGCAAACATACTATGGTCAAAATTGATTCACAGATGCTGAACTAGGCCACAGTGTGGAAGTATTCTCACTTTGTTCACTTGTCAGAATCAGCATCTATTCTGATCATTGTAGTGGGTGAACCCAAGTCAGCTCAAAATGTGTTGAGCTGATCTGGTTCTCTGTATCTCTTACTTGAAAACACTAGAGTTATAACTGATATTGAGATTGAAGTTGCATTTCTGAGTAACCATTTTGAGAGCTATAGGAGAGGAATCCATGTTGATCCAGACAGAATCAGGAACAGGAAACATGCTGCCCAAAGGCAGTCAGCACAAAGGATCAGGGTCTGTGCTTGCTTTCAAATTCCAGGTCAGGGTCAAACCCGGCAACAGTGCTTACATTTAGTCTTGGGAAATTTCCCTTGAGGGCTTGTAATAAATCAGCCTTTGTTTATGGTATGTTAAGCGGGCATTTACCTGTTCCCATCAAATCCCCTGTTATTCTATGTGTTTGGGTATAGTGATCACTCTTGTCAGTGGAGACATTTTTCCTTTATGGCAAATAAAAGAAGATACTGCACCTTTTGGGAAATGTTAAACAAAGACTGAATCAGTGTGTGTACTTTAAGCAGAATGGAAAAAAAGATTTTGAGTTAAAAGATCTGAGGTAGATTCTCCTGCTCCTGAGCAGCTTGAATTCAGGCTAGGGACACGTCTGAATATAAATTACCTAACTATGAGATAAAGCCAATAATATTTATCTCTCATGCTTGTGGTAAAGAGATAATGAGATTAATTGGGAGAATAGATTTGAATGAGCATTATAAAACATACCACCATAAAATAGAAATAGTGTAATTTGAAGAAAAGTCAGTTTAAGGATTCCACCCACAATATGGCAAAATAAGAAGGCTTTGATGAAGTTCTCTCTAAGATACAACTGGGAAAAACTAAATTTTTGCTCACAGGAAATTACACCAACTCATCACTTGCAGTGGGATTAGACCATGGATATTTTGCACTGAAATTGGTGGTTACTGTGGGGCAAAACAGGGAGGCAGAGTTGCAGCCAAAGCTACAAGTCCCTTTTGGGACAAAATGGATGGATCTTGAGGTGATAATATTTAGTGCAGTAAGTTGGGAAATGAAAGTTGGTTTCACTCTTTTGTGGAATATAAATAAACAAACAAACAAAAAAAAACAAACTGGCAAAACACAAACAAAAATAATTGTGTTGGGGGGGTTTATAGAAAACTGGGGTATAGGCCAGAGGCATAGAGGGTGAGAGGATTCACCGGAGACAGAGTGGGGAGCAGAAAAGGCAGATCTACTGAAGTACACTGCTGAGGGGAGCAGCGGATGAGACAGGAGAGGTCTGCTGTGCCATGTGGGTAGTCCTCTGGCCTGGGATCAAACTCGGGCTATTGCAGTGATAAAATACACTGGTTACTAGAGGACATGGGGGAGAGAAAGGAGAGGTAGGACTGGAGACAAGAGGGCATTGGCAGTGGAGATTTGGTAGAGGGTAATTGAAGCATGTGCTACATAAGGGGGTGAAGTTGAACCCCCAAAATACATAGTTATGTAAAAAATTGGAAAATCACTAAAATTTGAAAACAAAGAATAATTGGAGGGAAAAAATCAGAGTTAAAATTATCAGTAAAACAATCTGAATTTCATTGTCTTTCTTCTATCTTCTCTGGGTTAGAAATCTCTCAGAGCAGTTTAAACTCTGGGGAAACATCAAGTTTTTAATGAGGCATCTTTCTTGAGCATGCCTAACATGAGCAAACAAAATCACAAAATACATCTTGTTTTTAGGCAAGTTAGTCCACCTCTCCTTTTCCCTATTTCTTTTTCCTTTGTCCTATTTCTTTTTCCTTCGTCAATAATCCAGCAAACTCACATTTATCACTAGAAATTTTTTTAAGAAAGGGAAATTTGTAGTTGATCTAGATGAAAAGTAGTTTTGCCCCTAATTTTCTGGGCAACCTAGAAATGTCAGTTCAATAGTTTTTTGGTAAGAAATTGGGAATGAGTCTTAGAGATGATTTTCCAGTTTAATGAAAGTTGACATTAGTGATAGATTTGGATTTGATGGGCTCAAATGACTATTTGTTCCCATGGAGGGAAAGAGGCATATTTAGGAACTTTATTGTGCTGGTTATTAAATAACCCATTGTAATGATTTTTATTTTAATTATTGCTAAATATACAAAATCTAACTTACCACCCTAACCATTTTTCAGTATAGTATTCAGTGTGTTACATGCATTTACATGGTTGTACAATCACCAATCTCCAAATTCCTTTCATCTTGCAAAGCACAAACTTTATACCCATTGAGCAATAACTATTCTAATTATTTCAGAACTATGTTGTCTTGAATTGCTTGGTAGAGTACATACTAGCTCAGCAGCGATACCTCCAATTTTTATAAATATGACATTCTTATAGTATAAAGACTAGCACCAGGTTCAAAATGTACATAATTTGACACAATGTGTTTAATAATTAAAAGAACTCTGATGACAATAGTGATGTGCATCCAGCTATCAAAACCTGACCTCCAATTTGATCTGATGACAATAGTGATGTGCATCCAGCTATCAAAACCTGACCTCAAATTTGATCTAGGGATCAAATTTGAGTTTATTATTTTAATTTTACCAGTTGATCAACCTCTTATTTAAAATTAATAATAATAAAAAATTAGGACTTTGATTTCATGGAGCAATTGGCCTGGATAGGACTCCTTACTTGGCTAAGTTCATGAACACTGGCTTCCTCTGTTTACTTTTGGGTGGGCCCATTCAGAGGTGCACCTATCTCTGCTGGAAACTTTGGCTGACATTTCCCCCATGACATATGCTTTGATAGCAGTAGAAAAATTTCCAAGTTCATTTCCATGACTACTTCAAGCAATTGTCAAAAAAAAAAAAAAGAGAGAGTTTCTCTATTGCCTTTCCTACCTTAAAACTCAAAACAACGTGGGGTTAAATCAATTTTATAAAACAGCAACCTGTTGGGAAGGAAATTGACAATGAGTGCAGATGGCAAAAACATTTTGTTGTCATTTTTATTAGCTCTAGAAAAACAATTATATTTAAAACTTAAACAGTGGATCCTACAATCTTTCTTTACCTAATCAACCCATGGATTTCTGAAGATTTAATAGAGGTAAGCAAAGTCTTGTAATTCTTGCGAGATAAAAAATGAGTGCAGGATAACCGATGTCTATATCCCTTTCATGCTAGAGCTACAGAAAAGCTGGAGGGGTCTGAACAGATGCTGCTTCTCCTAGCATGACATGGATTATTATTCCTATTATCATTTAGTCTATCGAATGAGGAGAACAGGCAGATCTGTCACAGTAGGGGGAAAAGAAGGAGGCAATAAAAATGAATGTTCTTCTGTAGATGACAAAAATTTATCTTACAAATGTTGAGATACTATTTAGGTAGAATAAAAAACAGAGTAGGTCTAAAGTTCTTAACCAAGGCACTTCCCTGATATTTTCATAAATTAGTTAAATTATTCCATAGCCACCTTTATGGAAAACAGTTGAATGCAACATATTTACAGGTTTGGTAGGAATGATTTAAACCAGTTTTTTCTTAATCAAATCATATTAGTCTGGTGAAAATAAGATGGCACAATGTAGTGTTAATTTCTCTGAAACAATGCACTGCATGACTAGGAAAAAACTATCAAACATTATTGGAAATACACAATTAGTGGTAAATATTTGAACAAGAGTCAAAGAAATTAACCACTAGTTCCAATTTTCATCATATTATTCCATTCATTTTATATCTTTAAAAGCAATGCCTTAAAATAAAGATACTTGAAATACATGGAAAATAGCAAGAGCAAGTGCTTTACCATTTAGGAAAGACTGTTGTGAAATAATTCTGATACCACTCATGCCTTCTGACATTATTATTCATGCAGAGAGATGTAGAAATTAACTACTATAATTCTGTCAAAGTAAGGAAATAAATGAAGACCAACCAAATGAGAACAAGCAAAGGCTATTTATTTTGAATTTGTGATAGCAAAGAATTCAGCCACAGTCACTTGAGTTTTGGCAGAGACTCAAAGGCAGACAGAGGGATGGGAAAGATTTATTGAGGAAAAACGAGAACTTCAAGTATGCCTTGAAAGGAGCCTGCTGGCCTGGGGAGGACAGACCAGCCAAAACCTAGCTAATCCTATGTGATTTGTTAGGGATGCATTTTTGGCTTTCTCTTATTGCTCTGAAGCTGCTAGCAGGTTCAGAAATCTAATGGAAAATCTGTCATTTATTTATGTGTTTATGAAATCTGTCATTAATCAAGTCTGGACTTTTTGGGGACTGATTGTTACATGGCTTGTTTGGTTTTCTACATTGTTGCTAGCAGTAGCAATCTGACTTCTTACAAGTCTGGCTTAAAGAAGGGTAGCTACCTGGGCTGGTTCTCTTAGAAAGAGTGCTTGTAGAAAGACACCAATGAGGAACTTAGGAAATGGCAGGTCAGAGCTCTGTTTTTCTGTAGAGTCTGGTCATTGTTTATTTGCATATTCAACCTTGAAATATGCCAGTCTGAAAGAAAAAAAAATTACAGCAGAATATTCATTTGTAAGAAACGTCTCAAGAAAGGGAGAGAAAACCTGGAATTTTATAAAGGCAAGTAAATAAGAGTCATGAAGAAGCATGGAGCTGGGACTCATCTGAACTACAGAGAAGGGAGGGAAATTGGTTTTATATTGGAATCTGTTAGGGGCCCTGGTCTTTTGCTACTCTCTCCCAGAATATATGGGTTTGGGGAAATTTCTCAACCTTTATTATCTTCCTGGATCACACGGCTGTTTAACACCATCACCAGTGAACAGTGAATTATCTATTTGCTGGTTCTAACTTGAATTGATTTAAAATGAGTTTACATGACAATTCTGAGAAGACTTTCTATCATTTCTAATGAAAGTGATTTGGGTAAGCTTCATGGATTTATGTCCACACTTGAATGGGCTTTGCCGATATGAGCAGAATGTTGATAAGCATTGCAGGCAGATAAAATGGAACGCAACATGATCCAAATCATGGAAATTGAAAAGCCTCTGATCTGTTTGGTTGATTGGCAAACTGTCATGTCATGATCTTTTAAGGACTTTATGTAGGAAAATTTGATCTTAACCTGGAAAAGTAAGGGAAAAGACAGATCACAAAGTGTCCAAGCAACTTGGATATCATTTAGCACATAACAGGGAGCAGCTAAAGATTTGGGGGAAAGGTACTAGTGGGTCAAAGCAATTCTGCAGGAAGGTTAGTCTCATATCGATGTAAAGGCTGTATTCTTAGAAAGAGACTAGTGAGGAATTTAGGAAATGTCAAGCAAATACCTTGGTCCACTGAAGATAAAGGACTGGACTAGAGGAGGGACAGTGGTTTATGAGAAGGAAATGAGAAAGGGAACTATTATTTCTTTGCTCCAGATCACATTCTACCTCCCTCTGGTGAGAGCATATCAAATTTCCTTTTTCTTGTGATAAATCTTCCCTGCCCGACTCTCTTGTGATGTCTAGACTTGCTTTGAGATGTCTGTAAGATAAGCACCTAGAAGAGATATTCAGAAAATAGTTGGATATTTATTTGAAAATTTATATTTTTAGCTTTAAATTCGTTCTCCTTCCCAGCTTGCCTTGTCAGGGAAAGGTGCCAGCATCCATCAAGACATCCACTTTAAAACCCTGGATGTATTTCTTGATTCTTTTATCTCACAAATCTAATCAATAAGATCAGAACCCATTCTCTATCCTCTTTATCCTAACTAGAACTCTCTTACTCCAACCGCCTCATCATCTGTTGACTGGCCTTCTGAAGAGCTGGCTCGATGCTCCACAACCTCCCTTTCCCCTCAACCAACCCCTGGTATTGACATCAAGATTGTTATTTACTAACTGCAAATATGATCATGTAACCCCTTTTGATTGTTCCCACTTTCTATTCTCCTTGTAAGTCCAAATTGCTTCACATGGATTAAGTTTCACGTGACCTATCACTTCTATTTCAATATCCAGTTTTCTTGACTCTACCCTTTACCTATTATGCTTCAATGAGACTTATCATTTAATTTGTTGAATATACCACTTTTATTTTGCTACCTCCAAGCTTTTAAATATGCCTTTCTGGGTCTCCCTGGTGGCACATGGTTGAGCGCTGGGCTGCGAAGCTGCTGCAGCCTCTGCAGCGCCGGCTTGATCCCTGGCACCGGCGAGGGTCCCACATGGCACGCAGACCTCTCTTGCCACCTGCTGCTCCCCTCAGCAGTGTACTTCTTCGTCAGTCTGCCTGTTCTGCTCCCTGCTCTGACTCTGGTGAATTCTCTCACCCTCCCACGCTTCTGACTATACCCAGTGCTTGTATAAATAAATAAATAAATCTTTAAAATAAATAAATAAATATGCCTTTCTACATTTTATACTATTTTTCTCCTTTTTAGAGATCCATTTATATCTTCTCATTAATCTTGATTTATCCTATAGGCATTATCTGATATTTTATTCCCTTCTTGGGGACAAATGAACCTGAAGTTTGTGGGAGAGGTCAAAACTAGAAGTATGAATGCAATGGAGAAAAATAAAAATAGATAGTCCTTTTCAGGTAGAACACATGAAGCAAAAGAGAAAATTGCTAATGGTAGCTCCAGGAAGAGCATTGATACTTATGGTGAGGCACAACTACATGAGAAGTTGAGGGTAGTTGGAAAGCAAGTACTACATGATGGGATTCAAGATGAGCTTAGCATTGAACAGAATTAGGTACATCCCTAAGGTCTGTTAGGGTTAAGGTATGAAAATGTTCTTTGGAGTTTCCATTTAGTAATTGATTGATAATCTTAAGAGAGTGGTAGTAGCACAATGGTAGTGAGTAGTACAATAAAAGTTAGGTGGTATGAGTTCACGAGTAAGAATAAAGAAAGTTATAGGAAGGAAAGAAGTCGAGCATTATACTTTTAGAAGAAAATGGAAAAGAGTTTGTGTATTACTATGAACTATTAAGTTTAATAGGGCTCAAGGAAGGAGGCAATTCATTTCTTACTAAATATTCATGCTTCCTCTTAGAGGTGGTGTCTTAAAACTTGTAAAAGAGTGAGTATTGATGGAGGCTAAGAGTAGAAAGTTTAAGGTGGAGGTGTCACAGATCAGACACTGGAAGTGGGGGTAGATGTGATTAATATAGTTATTAAACCAGCTACAGAAATGAAAAATCTTTAGGTCCCAACTACTCTAGCAAGTATCAGACTGCTATGGAAAGTATCTGGAGGGTCAGAACAGAGGTGAGGATGTGGAGATTGGGGGCCTTTGTAGTGAACCACTGGTACTTACAAATCAACCTAGTCACATCCTAGAGGTAATTGATTTAACTATAGATAACAGTTCCACAAAGGCATGAACCCCTCCCAAAAAGAACACTATATTAGTACAATTTCCGCACTGACCAGACACAGCTCTCCTGCCTGCCTGTGTCTTGACTATTCAGGTATTTGTTTCACAGACCTTTTCCCTTTGCAAAGCAGCAGCAGCAGCTCTGCTTGCCTGCCTGTGACTATTCAGGTGCCTCTATTTTTCTTTCTCCTTTTCCTAATAAATCTGTCCTTTTACAATGTAAACTTCACCTGCCTGTGTCTGTGCAAATGTCTTCATCTCCTGGGTAAACTTGGCCATGTGCTGCTGAATGGGAAACTCCAGTGACACTTCTCAGAGATAACCTAAGGACACCCCATTCTCTGAACCCCACCTCTCTCCAAAACGATATCACATGATGCTACAATCAACCTAATCCCAAACAGTGTCTCTGATAATCTTTTTATTGGTTTCAGAATGTATTTTTATTAATATGAATTCATGGATGTTTATATTTTATAATATTTTTACTGATTCTGTGATTGTTTTGATGGTTTGGGCTTTTCATTTTCTCAACAATCTGAATAGGAAACTTACATTTCCCTGCTTCAACACTCTCAGTTTCTTCTTGCAACCAATTCTAGGCTGGAAAAAGTTTGTGTATCAGAAGGGAATAAAAATGTAGCCAAGGCATATTATTACTTTCATTCTTCCTAGAGCAAGGATTTGATCCAAAGACAGAAAAAGTTGCCTGAGGGAGTTGTGAGTTCCACATCACTGGGGTTGTTCAAGCTTATGAGAATCATTCAGACTGATGATAGGCCTAGATGATTTTTAAAGGCCCTTCCATTGACAATAGTCTATGAATTTCACATTCATAATGACTTTGGTGCTTGAATGCAAGCTACCCGCCAAGTTAAGAGTAAATAGATGTGAGCTGTTAACAAAGTAAGCAGTGAAGTGGAATATTGTTTTTGCTGGAAAGATTTGCTAAGGATAATCTACTTTAAGAGAGTTGAGAGTTGATTCTATTAATGTTTATTGTTGCTCTTTTTGAAAGATTTCCATCTTGTATCTAACTTCTGAGATACATTTTCAAGAATAGGGAGGTAGGACAAGAACCTAGTGATGTGATATCTGTCTAATCCCTGAATATTAACTAAGGCTTTGTATTTAGGGGTTTGTGGATATATTGTGAAAGACCTGGGACTCCCCTCCCTGATCTAGCAAGCAAGAGAACAAAACCATCTATAGAAACTTAAATTCAGGACAGGTTTTGTTCTGTGAAGAAACTATGCAAGAATCTGATGTCTGGGATAAACATCCATTCACTGATGACCAAGGACATTTTAATGATGGGTTCCTGGCCTTTGAGTCTCCACAGGGCACTCTTCAGAAGTTAGGAACATGAGTTAACCCCAGCAATTGCCCTCCTCACTACAAAGAACATCAACATTTCCTTAGGTCAAGATAACTTAGGAAATTCAAAGAGCTAAACCTATATATGAAAACCAGATGGACTCTGTCAAGACTCAGAGTTACTTTTCCTCTATACTCCCTCACAAGGTATGTAAACTCTACCTAAATAGAACTCACAGAGTAAAATTTGTGGAACTATTTCCTGGAATCACTTTGATTTTCCAATAAACCCTTTGTCTAATAAAAGTCATTGAGTTTTATTTCTGTTGATAGGCATTCCAAAGAAATTGACTGGCTTCATTTCCCCTCATCTATATGTATTTGGTCCATGCCGGCTTCTCTTCCCTTCATTTCATTGTCTCCTTTATTATCCACCTCCTATCAGAGGAGGAAGCTGAATTAGCGCTATTGTGACTGGTCATCCTTGAGAGAAATTCACCAGATACATCAGGAGAAAGCATCAATGACATGATAATCGATGGTGGTTCAAGATCCTGTCTCAATGCTGACATTGACCTTATGCTTAGTATTTCTACATGCCTGGTGTCCTAGGCATATTTTCTACCCAGTACAAATTGAATTGTGATGCCCACATATTAATACTTAAAGAACAATTAAAGCAATGTCAGAAATAGTAAAGGTCAAATTTGTAGAAAACTCATTTCTTCCGCTGAAAACTCTGAATGTTGCCTTAATCAATAATGAATCCCTTAATAGTTTTGTTATTAGGAATAAGCAATATGATTAAGAGATTAAACCATGAATCTGAAAAATAATTACATCAAATATCTTCTCAGTTTTGTGTTTCCTTAAAGTTAGCAAGAGAAAGAACCACAACAAAGAGTCAAGTAGTTGAATTTTGTGTTAAAGTATGGAAAGGCTTTGGAATTTGATTCCTAGGTCTGTCTTACATACTGTGTCATTTGGCACAAACTTTTTCATCTCTACACTTCAATTTTCTCACATTTCAATATGGTTAATAGTAGAGCCTACTACATAATGTTTTTCTTAGAATAAAATAAGAAATGTGCAATTCACATAAAATACCTAAGTTCTTAAAATGTTAATCTAGTCTCCCAGGAATGGTAAACCCAATAGAAATTTAAACAAAACCAATGTCAGTTTCTGAAAATATTGACTGAGGCTAACTCCATGTAATGAAGTCTCACTCAAAAATTGTCTATAAATATGATGAAATTCAGGCATTTTAAATATACCTGTGTATTAGGCAGAACAATTTATTCAAACTATTTGGAAAATAGAAGTTAAATGGATAAATTGGTTTTCCTGTTTCTTATATGAATATTACATAATGCTTAAAATCTAATCAATTTTTATTTGTGGTTAATTGATTTGTAATGTAATGGAGATGTGGATATAGGTATAACATAAGTACATTCTATTCTTTCTTTTTTAAAAATGTCTAACACCATTGATATTAACCTGGGACCATAAGTAATTATTCCTACAAAATAAGTGGATATAGGATCTTTGGGGTGAATATTTCAATTGATTGTATATAATTCACTTTCAAGAGAGCTTCTTTCTTTTCCTTAAAAGCTGATTGTTTAGGATTGAAGTATGGCTATAAGGTAATGGGATTTGTTATACTATTAAGAAATATTATTTCACATTTGAATTATCTTTGACCTTGGGATAGTTTATATTTCTCACAACAATGTTGTCAAGACCCAAAATATTCTTGAAACTTTTTTTTTAAAGGTTTCCTTCATATTTTCATATACTTTGATATTTTTGAAAGAGTTGAACAACTGTCTTCACACTTCACCTATTTGATAATGGATTTTGATTTTTAAAGAGCACTCAAAGTCATTCAGAACCAAATCTAGGGAATAAGATGGATGATTAAGAACTATTCTTCTTCTGATGACAAGAAATAGAGTTGACATACAATTGTGATACACAATTACAAAGAAATGAGGTGTTGCCAGCCTTCCAAGACTAACAATATTATTATCAGCAAGAACTTGCTATAGTTCTAGCATTTTCAAGTCACAGCATTAGATAATGAATTCATACTATTTTATTTAGTCTTCATAATACAAAATATTATTTTTTTCATCATTCAGATAAAATTAATGATGTTTAAAGGCTTAGGTAACATCCTCAAAGTGATATAGCAAAATAAATAGAATTATACAATTTAAATTTAGGATTGTATAAATCTACTTAAACTGTTTTTTAAAGTAATATTTCCCAAATGCTTTAGTGTTAGGTCAACTTTTAGAGAGGACAAATACCTAATCTATCTAGGTAATTCAATTAAAGGTAATTTTTATTTGAATGCTTATGAGTGTAAAAAGAAGCCATATTACTTTCAGAACCTAACATCCTATATTCTAATAATTTTAGAAATTCTAGTGCAAATTATTTAGTACTAATTCTTATTTAATATTATATAGACTTAATGATTTGTCCATTTAAGTGGAACTAAACAATGCACTTTTGATAAAATGTGACATGCATTTTAACGTATATAGTTCCTGCAAAGTAGTGAACGTCATTGCCGAAATTTTAATATTTGCTACTTCATTTATAATTACAATGAGGAGAGAAAGCAGGCCTTTTGAATATGCTTTATTTTTAATATGTTTTTTTCTCTGAAATTCTAAATTACCTTTTTTGCGTAATGATTCTAAATCCTACTGAATTCCTTTTTGCTTTTCTTCATGCTTAGTCTCTAATTCCTTTGCTGATTCTTTTTTTCTTCTTTTCCAGTTTGGCCTTTAAAGTGGTTGTTCTTGAGTCATGTGAGTTCTTTGTATATCTTTGTGATCAGTCCTTTATCAGTTGTATAGAGTGCAAAAAATTTTTCCCAATCAGTGGGGTGTCTCTCTGTTTTGGTTAATGTCTCTTTTGCTGTACAGAAGCTTTCAGTTTGATATAATACCAGATGTTTATTTTTTCCTTGACTTTCTTTTGCTTTGAATGATGAGTCTTTAAAGATGTTACTGAGATGTATGCTTTGTAGTGTTTTACCTATATTTTCTTCTATTTTATTTTATGGTTTCAGGTCTTATGTCCAGGTCTTTTATCCATTTTTAGTTGATTTTTGTGCAAGATGAGAGATAATTTCATTTTTTGCATGTGGTAGTCTAGTTTCTTTTTTTTGCGTGGTGGTCCAGTATTCCCAGCACCATTTATTAAACAAACTGTCCAGGTTCCATTGCATATTCTTTGTCCTTTGTCAAAGATTAGTTGTCCATGTAAGTGTGGCTTTATCTCTGGGCTCTCTATTCGGTTACATTGGTCTGTGTGTCTATTTTTGTTCCAATATCAAACTGTTTTAATTATTATGGCTTTATAGTATAGCTTGAAGTTTGGAAGTATGGTACCTCCTTTCTCTTTTGTTTTCATTAGTAGGGCTTTGGTTATTCGTGGTGTTTTCTGTTTTTTGTTTTTTGTGGTTCCATATGAATTTCATCAGTATTTGTTCTATTTCTTTGAAGAATGTCATTGAGATTTTTATTGGAATAGTGTTGAATCTGTATATTGCTTTTGGTAGGATGGCCATATTAATAATGTTAATTGTTCTAATCCATGAGCAAGGGATGTCTTTCCATTTCTTTGTATCTTCTTCTATTTCTTTTAACAGTGTTTTATAATTCTCTTTGTATAGGTCTTTCACCTCTTTTGTTAGGTTTATTCCCAAGTATTTGATTTTTTTTTGTTTCAATTATAAAAGGGATGGTTTTCTTGATTTCATCTTCTTTAGATCAGTTGTCTTTGTATAGGAAGTAAACAATCCAGTCAAGGAATGGGTAGAAGAACTTAAAAGACATTTCTCCAAAGAGGAAATGCAAATGGCCAACAGGCATATGAAAAAATGTTCAACATCCCTTATCATCAGGGAAATGAAAATCAAAACCACACTGAGATACCACCTTACACCAGTAAGAATGGCACATATTAAAAGAAACTAGCAATAACAAATGTTGGCAAGGATGTGGAGAAAAAGGAACTCTCCTACATTGCTGGTGGGAGCGCAAACTGGTCCAGCCACTATGGAAAGCTGTGTGGAGGTTCCTCAGTCTACTAAAAATGGAGCTATCATGTGACCCAGCAATTCTACTCCTAGAGATCTACCCAAAGGACACAAAAACATTGATTCAAAAGAACACCTGCACCCCTATGTTTATTACAGCACTATTTACAATAGGCAAAACCTGGAAACAAGCCAGATGCCCAAACATACAAGTCTGGATCAAGAAGATGTGGTATATATACAGCATGGAATATTATTCAGCAATCAAAAAAGATAAACTCATGCCTTTTGCAGCAATGTGGATGGAGCTAGAAGGAAGTATGCTCAGTGAAATAAGCCAGAAAGGAAAAAAAAAATATTGAATGGTTTCACTTACAGGAGGAATATAGGGGAACCAAATAAGACATCAAAGTAAAAAATAATAATAGTACAAAACACAACAAAGCAAAAACAGACAATTACAAATCAGAGACATCCTGCAGGGGAGGAGGCAGGAGAGGCATCAGTGGGAGGGGGGTGGGAGGGCCACAAGGGATTAAGGTGATGGTATGCAGATGCATTGGTGAAGGAAACTCTATGAGGACTACACATGAGGGGTGGGGGAAGCAAATATTGCTTAAAAATGAACAATGATGTTAAGAAAATAAAAAATAATAATAAGCAACAATTACTGAATAATGGAGGACTTTCTCGTATAATCTGCTATTTAGATAGCTGGAATAAAGTAGAAAAAATTTTTAAATACCTTTTTTCTACTAAATTTTTCACTCTGAATAAAGAATAATGTAAAGAATAAATAATAAAGTGCTTGTTCTTGGGTCTAGTATTGAACTGTCTTTTACTCATATTCTTCCTTGTTGGGTTCACTGAGGGTACCCACAGGAGTAGTTGGCAGTACTTCAGAGCAATTCAATTTGTCCTAACCCAAAGCTCCTTCCTTCTTCAAACCTGGCCCAGTGCCAGTGCTTGCTATGTCAGTGGATGGTATCATCATATACCATATCATAACCAGACAACACTGAAAAGCAAAACTCAAGTTTTCTTGGATTCCTGATTGAAATCACCACGCCTCTCACCAGGCCCAGCTACGTGCTCACAGCATTTCTTGCTGGCACTGCATAAATGGGTAAATATTCTCTAGGAATTACTTTTCCTAAAGTAATGGAAATGTTTCTTCATTCAGTGCTTCATTCACACCCAGCAAAATGTCCCCACCAGGTGTTTACTCCTTTTTTGTGCTTGTAAACACAAGCACATCTTGTAAGCACACATGTAAACACATCTTGAAAAGTAAAGGGAGAAACCAATCTTTGCTAAATAACACAACAATAATATTAATATTAATAATAATAAACTATAGCTAGCATATATGGATTTGTTACGATGTACTAGTCATTTTCTGGACACATTATGTCTATAATCTTCACTTTTATTAAATTTTCTACCAAGCCAGTGTCAATACCTCACCAATTGAGTTCAGGAGACTGAATCTCAGAGAGGTAGAAGCCCAAGGTCACATAAGTAATAAGAGACCAAGGTAGATTCATGTCAGGAATATACCAATGTGGGGGATCTTTTCACTGTATGATGTGGTGATGAAGATTGATGCCCTATCTCTTCAGAATTATTTCCATTCAAATAGAGAACTTATAGAAACAATGTCTTCGTTCTGGAACATGCAAGCAATAGGATGCTTTGGGTCCATCAGAACTTCTCTGATGAGAAAGTGCACCAGTCAGTTAACGTCTATGTTTTCTTCTCACCCCTTCAAAGAAAAAGGCCTGCCTGTATCCCTCTCAATTTAATTTGCTGCATACCATTTAGGTAAGAGCTGTTAAAGCTAAAATCCTTAATAAAATTAATTTTCTGGATGGAGCTAGTATAAATATCCGAACCGAGATAGTTTTGACTTTCTACTTCAGATTGTCTTCCCCTTTGCTTTCCTGCTTTTGAGCAGGTGTAATCAAATCCACCAGAGTGTTTGAAAAAGTGAGGTGGCCGATGACAGGCTGGCAGAGAACAGCACCTGTATTTGCATGTTGTCAGGACAAGAAGCTGCCAGCACTTCAGGGGAGGATGGCAGCCAGGCTGGCAAATCCTTTGGCTGCCCTATCATAGGTCCGACAACCAGTAAGCCCATTAGAGTGTAAATAGCAATATGACAAGTCTCCATTCAATTTATAGGGTTTTTATTGCAGGTGGTGATGGCAAAAGATTTATCTAAAGTGGAATTCCCCAATGACCATCACCAGCCTCCATGTACAAGCCAATTTGAAGCCAGTGTTTACAAATTGCAAAACACTTGGAAACAAAATCAAGAAAGATTGATTCTTTTGTTATAAATTTAGTTAGTTCCTAGACATAAAATGTAAGGATTTTTAAATAGCCATCTGGCTTAAACAAAATAAAACAGCAAAATCCTCTCTCAGCAAATCACATAGAAGAGAAATGCTTTGACTTGAATTATCTTCCTTGGGCTTGATCAAATAGTAAGCTTCCAGCTCTATTGTATTTCAATAACAGTCGTTTCCTGAAAGCATCTATTTGAAATATTTATACCAATGCTCTCATGGTTGCTTTAATGGGATTTCAACATTGAAAAGTGGGAGTGAGTACTACAGATGGTGTGAGCTTGATCTCTGAACAAAACCAGCTAACTCACTCAATACTCATCCCTGCCTGAGAATTCCTGCTTCCTGTACTTCCAGCCAGGGCAAATCATGCCTGTGGCGAGGCAATACTTGCCTCCTAATTAGGGGCTCTGGGTAAAGGGTACCATTAAGCCACAACCCCCCAAAATAAAATGTCATTATTCAATCACTGTTAAGCTTCTTGCATAGATACATGCCTGCCATAGAATTAGGGTATCTTAGAATTTCAGGGCTAGGAAAAACTATGAAGCACATAAAATCCCAAAATTGTTTCATGGAAGAGACTCATATATAGAAAGAAAAGAATCCATGGGTCAGAGATGCCTAAACTCAAGGGTAAACCTGGCAATCTTTGGATTCTAGTTTGTGCTTTTAATAGGTCAGCTAGTACCTGGAGGTCAACATGACCTCCAGGTAACTATTTTGAACTGAAAAGAAACCAGATTGGCTGAAACATTAGAATGTTATATTCTAGAAGTGTCTGTTGTCTCATTGGGAATGCTAAGAGCCTTTCCCTAGATTTTCCTTAGCATGAACTTATTACAGGCATGGGACAAACCTTCTTTCTGTAGGTTTTAGCTTTAGAGTTTCACACAGTCATTCCTTAATAAACATTATTGAATGCTTATTATATGATAAACCTGTTCTAGTCATTGGGAATACAGCAGTTAAAAGAGATAATAATTCCTGTTTCATACAATTTCTATTTCAGTGGAAGGAGAGAGATGAAAGACAAAATAAACAGTAAATAATGTATTGGAAGGTGATATACACCATGTTTTTTAAAAACAGAAAACAGAAATGGAAGAAAGTTAATGCCAGTGGCAGCTGCGATTTTGAAAAAGATAATCCACAAAAAATAAAGACGTGGTATATATAAACAATGGCCTACTACTTTACTATATAAAAAAGGATGGACTCCTGCCATTTGCAAGAATATAGACGGACCTAGAGGTTATTATGCTTAGTAAAATAAGTCAGAGAAAGACACTGTATGATTTCACTTATAGATATTTTACAGAGAAAACAAATGGATGAATTAAATAAAGCAAAAATAAACTTTTGCACTATAAGATCAATTAAAATACCAGAAAGGAAGGGGGAAATGGAGCATGGGAAATTTGGAAATAAAAGGATAATTGTATGGTGAAGGGTAGATTTAGACTACCCGTGGTGAATTTAATGAATTATACAGACATTGATTTATAATGATGTATACTAGAAACTTACATAATGTTGTAATTCAATGTTACTTCAATAAAGAATAATAAAATAACATGAAAAGATGGTCCAGAAGGGCCTCCCTGTGAAGGTGATGTTTAAGCAAAGACTTGATGGAAGTGAGAGATTGTGATGGGAGGGAAAACCTTCATCGGAAAGGGAGTTACAAAAGGCACAGCCCCCCAGGGGGAGGCCTGCCCAGTCCATTGAAGGAACTGCAAGGACCTGGGATGGCACTGGGTTACAGAGAGAGCAGGAGGGAGGTCAGGGAGGCTGTGGAGGCTCCATCACAGACAGCCACGTGGACCACTGTAAGCCCATAGTCTGTTCTCATTGAGGGGCACTGGTAAGTTTTGAGCATGATCAGTGGAAGGGTTTAAAATTGAGAGTATACTTTATTTATAAAATGTATTAAATTCACTTCGTTTGGACGGAGAGAAAAGCTAGAGTGAGGTAGGAAGGACTGAAGATTTATTGGACCTTTTTAGAGAACTTGGACTTTAACTTAAGAGCAGACATAAAAATAAAAGCAATAAAAACTTCCGAGCAACAAGTTTGAAGTTGATTTTATCCATTCAATGTCCAAAAATCAGTGATATTTTTTTCTTACTGAATTTGGATCTACCATGTTTCTCATTTTGAAGTAAATTTCCTGTCATATCAATGCTGATTTATTATTTTATTATTCTTGGAATGCACATACATTTTGATGAAAGCATCTTATTGTTTCCATTGCTAATCTTTATTTTTTAAAGATTTGTTTATGTATACAAGAACTGGGGGGTGAGAGGATTCACCAGAGACAGTGGGGAACAGAACAGGCAGACTGACTGAAATACACAGCTGAAGGGTGCAGCGGGCGAGACAGGAGAGATCTGCTGTGGGTAGCTCCCTGGTTGGCTGGGGAATGAACTTGTCCTGCAGAGGCTGCAGATAGCTTCACAGTGCTGTGCTTAACCCCTTGCGCCACCAGGGAGCCCCTAGTTCATTTTTTGATGCACATGCAAAGACCATTCTGAGTATATCTGCAAAAGTCAAACTCTTGTTTCCTCAGATTGCTCACAAATCTACCCACTGCTTCTTCAGATAGTTGGAAATCTTCAAAAAAAAAAAAAAATACAGGCAAGAACTGAGTGATGGAGATAGATGTGTTGTATATAGAGTTAGAAAAATAAACAGTTTAAAAATTTCAGACAGCAGAGTCTCCTGTTAGTAGCAGTAGTTGGAATGCTTGGTCAAAGTTGAATGTCCAGTAACGATGATCATTCATGAAGCTCAGGGAGTGTTTGCCAAAAACATGTTAAACAGAATCACTTGAGAGACCAACAGATAGAATGGGTGAGAAGACATAGCAGAGAATAAAGTCATGAAAAGAAGCAAAGACAAACTTAATGTCACATATATGTTGTAAAGAAGACAGGTAACAACATCATAATGTCCATATATGACAAGCCGATAGCCAGTATCATTCTCAATGGTGAAAAGCCGAAAGCATTTCCATTAAGATCTGGAACAAGACAAGGATGTCCACTCTCACCACCGCTTTTCAATATAATACTGGAAGTCCTAGCCAGAGCAATAAGACAAGAGAAAGACATGTGGTATATATATATACCATGGAATATTACTCAACATTCAAAAAAGATAAACACATGCAATTTGCGGCAACATGGATGGAGCTGGAAGGGATCATGCTCAGTGAAATAAGCCAGAAAGAAAAAGAAAAATACCGGATGGTCTCACTCATAGCAGGAATCTAGAAAACTTAAATAAGGGACCAGGAAAAAGAATATAAGAAAGAAAATATCAACATCAACAAACAACTATGAACCAGGGACACTCTATGGGGGGTGGGAGGCGGGGAAAGGAGGGCTTGGGGTCAAAATAAGGGGGTTGTAATTGTATAGGGAATATAAAAAAATTTAAATAAAATGTGAAAAAAAGAAGAGAGGTAAGATGAGAGAAGGTTGATTGACAACCTTTGAGATCAAGACAATGAAATTTGCTCTCAGAAGGAATTGGATACCAGAAAAGAGGTTGCCAAGGTGAAATGAAATAGTTCAGACTTTTCAAATCAAATTTAGTGGGACCTGTTCACATAGGATGGGCACATAGGCTAATGCCACACACAGTGACAGGACACAGTGTCCTGCTAGATAGTCCAAAATTTTCAGGATAACCTGTACTTAATAAAATTTAGTGAATAAAATTCTATTCTTCCTGAATTCACTTCACAGAGTGTCATTATAAGATCAAAACTAACTGTGGGTAACAAAAAACAAACAAACAAACAAACAAACAAAAGGCATGATCTCAATCAGAGTAAGGTTCTTTTCCAGTGTTAAGGCTGTGTCAATATACAACTTATATTTTATTAAATTAAGGTTGATAAAGGGTGTTGCAGAATTAAATAATTCACTTAGGCTAGTTCTGCCCTCGTCTTCATGCCCCATCTTTGTTTTATTGTGTATTTCAATAAATAGACTCTAGAGTTTCAGGTGAATTTAAGGAAGTGAGGGGCTAAAGTGGAGAAACTTTCTGTGAATCACGATAGTCTCAAATTTGTTATTTTCCATGAGAAATGTGAAGTTTTTGTTTTTTTAAGCAAGGACCAAAATAGCTAACTAACAAACAGTACAAAAAATATGGGCAGTCCTGCATTTTAAGCAAAATTTTGTTTTTTTTGTGTCTTTTTGCTCTTTGGACTCCAAAACTAGCAGAGGGGATTGGATAATAGTCAACTTGGCCATAAGAAGGAGAAATAATGTCAGACAAATCTAATTTTCTTTTATGATAGAGTGACCAGCATTGTAGATGGAAAAAGCAATAGCTGTAATATATCTTCCCTTCAAGAAGGCTTTGATTTTGCTCCCCAAGATATGATCATAAACAAGTCAGAAAAAAATATTGTTGTTTATTTATGTCAGATGTCAGATGTGTAGAAGTCCAAGAGACTACTTATCAGTGATTCAGAGTCAACACACCAGAGTCCATTGAGAGGTTCTCTAAGTTTGGGCAAAGTTCAAAATTTAGAACAACGACACATCATGTTCCCTTAGAATCCAAATTGAATTGCTGATGACTTAGCAAAATGACTGACCTGGAACTCAATTGATGAAATTTGAGAGGATAAATTCAATTATTTTTAGAATAATAGCATTCAAGGCTATAGGGTAGCAGTATTTTAGGTAGGAAAATAGAGAGGGATCAAGATTACTCCTATGAGTTGAACTGAGTTATCACGACCTGAGAATGTGAACCTTACATGTATATAGTATTTGCAGATATAATTAAGATAAGGTCATTACTATTTATCCATTAAATTGGTACCATTTTCTTCATAAGAACAGGAAAATGTCCTATAAAACAGACACATACAAGGAGAGATATTGAAGTGACACAGCTGAAAATGTAGGAATATTAAGGGTTGAGGCAAGGCAGAATTCCATGCAGAGTCTCAAAGGGAATATACTGCTAATACCCTGAGTTCAGATTTCTGGGAAAACTATGCGAGAATATTTTCTGTTGCTTTGAGTGACCCAGCATTTGGTATTTTACTTAAGCAATCCTAAATAAGGAACACAATGACCAACAGATGTTCCACCAAAGAAGGTGTGGGAAAGAGGCCGCTAAGGTACCAATAAAACAGAGTCTTAGGGGTAATTCAGCACCCGTTACTCATTAACTATGATATAGGCTAATAATTCCACTCATAAGAACCTTAGTTCCTAAACTTTATAAAGGAGAGATGTTGGAGTAGAGTGGAATTGGAACAGAATTTCTCGAAAAGTGTTCTGCCAGGCACAGAAGTAATTTTTGTAATTACTTCCCTGGGGGAAAGGGAAGTAATTTTTGTAAAATTTTACATGACATTTAGGGATTTTTACAAACCTCTTTTTTGCAGACTAGATCTGTACTGATCTCCAGTATAGATCCCTGCTTCAAACAGGCTGCCCTTTAAAAGCAAGCCCCCTTGAGATGAGATCCTCCTTTATCCTATGACAGTGATGGCAATTTCAGGCAGTGGGTCCATAGGGAAGAAACAGAGTCCTTAATATATTAAGTCTTCTGTCCCCCATCATCCACCCGCTTGCTCATACTCCATGGTATGTACAATGTCCAGCTCCCCAACATAGCTTTTTTTGTTTGTTTCTACCACATCATTTTGTTGTTCTCTCCTGAACAACTATCAGCAGGGCTTCATGGTATAACACCTGATCACTGATCTTCAGTAATTGATTAATATTTTCCATGTTTTTGCAAATAGGTTGTAAAATACTGATTCTGGAGTGGGAAAGATGAAAACAAAGGGTGAGAAATGCTTACCACCCAGGGTCAGTCACCATGGGAACGACTGCTCATTGGTTAAATTTTAGTCTGTTTTCCTAAACTTCACCCTGGTGGTGGTAAATTTTTTCTCCCATACTCTGGAATGACAAGTCAAGTGCAAGGACAGGGATGGAGAAAACAAAGAAGAGGAGGAAAGAGAAGAGTGAGCTTGTGTATTGTGATCAGTCATTATTGTTAACCTCCAAGCCAAGAACCAAAAATGCATGTGATAAAATTTTATTTAGAAAGAAGGAAGGCTATAGACATTAGCCTCATCATTGTTGGCTTTAACATTTTAAAATAGATATCTTGATGGAAGTCACACATGAGCCTTAACAACAGACTTGATGACTGTGGAAGATGAGGGTATGGGCCTCAGCCTTGAAGTCTTTCCAAACCACTACTGCAGCAGAAAAATCATTACACCCTCACAAGTCACAAAGTCAAACAAAAGTCTCAAAGATTGAGCAGATAATTCCATGGAGGCCTATTCAGAGCACCTTGCGCGGTTACAGTCGATTTCCTCCCACATGTTCATTCCTTTGTCAGATATTTATGTCCTAATACCAAAAGTCCATTGAACATCAACCATTGATACAGTAACATAAAGCAGATTTATATATTCAGCTTTTCTAATACTATTGGGAAGAGAAAGCATCGCTCAACGTAATAGCCTCCTTTTGTAAGAGATATTCATTTTAAAATGTTGTCTTATAAATACAAGATGGGTTGAGACTTGTGTGCTCTAAATATTTTAAGGGATTTATGTCTGCATTAACTGTCCTTTTAATCAAACACTTTTAATCTGCTAACACTGCAGAGATTTCATGGAAAAAAAGCTACTTGATATTTCAAAGTTAAACTTTCCTAGAAGAAAGAAAAGTTAAAAAAAAAAAAACACTCCTTAAAAGAGGATATTATGAACATATTGCCAGGTTCATTGTTATTTATCAAAAATATCCCTATGTTAAATCATATTTGTGGCATAAAAATTACTTATTATCTCTCTATCTTGAGTACTTTATTAAAATGCCCCAAAGTTGTATGCCTGCATTTTTGTGGTCTTAAACAAATATGTAAGTTCTATACCTACTCAGTCTGATTCCTTTCTAATTTAGTGTATTTCAGTATATAAAATTCTGGCAGTTCTTCAAGGACTAAAACATCTGTAATCCATGGAAGCTAGACTTTGCCAATTGACTATTTGCTCCCCATTGAATCGTGCTTTCTTCCCATTCATTGCACTTTCCCCTCAACCTAGAAACCCACTCTTCTGTATCCCCCAAATAATAGAATTCTCAATCGTGAACCATTTTCTCTTTCTCTTCACCTCCAAACATCTTGAAGGACTAGCTTACACAATTATTTCCACTTTCCCAGCATTGTTTAACTCTTAACCCAGTAGAATGAACCCCATCCATTGCCTGAGATCACTCTTCTTCAAGTCCATAGTGTAAAAATATATTAATGGCAGTTCATTAATTATTAGAGTTGATTTTGTCAAATCAGTGAGTCATGGATAAGTTTTCATCAGCGAAACTTTCCTAGATAAAATGTCATTCAGAAGCCCTATACAGCAATGGTAATGATTTGATCGAATTGAAATTGGGATAGGGGCCTGAATACATAGTATTAATTAGAAATGAATTTGGTGCCTTTTAGAAAATGGCTTATTTTGAAAAATAGGAAAAATAGGAGTTTCACTTTATTGATATAAAATTGACAAAATGCTAAGTTACTTAAGGAATACAATGTGATGGTTTGATATACACATGGATATGGAAGGATCCTACCCAAGTTAACTAACACATCTATCACCATGTACATTCATCACCCCACCCCTACCTTTTTTGTTTTGGTGAGAATGTTTGCGTCCTACTCTCAGGAAATTTCTATGATTCAAAAACAGTATTATCCACTATAATCACCATGTTAGATCTTAGATCCTGAGACCTTATTCATCTTACAACTGAAAGCTTCTACTCTTTCACTAAGCTCTCTCTATCCTCCATCCCTATAAGGCTATAGCAAACATTTTTTCTGTTCTGTGTTTCTATGAGTTCTATTTTTGTGTTTTTCTTTTCTAAATTTTACATATAAAGGATAACATGAAGTTTTTGACTTTGTCTGATTTATTTCACATAGAGTGATACCTTCTAGGTTTTATATTGTGACAAATGATAGGATATTTTCTTTTTGAGGCTTAAATATATGTGTCACATTTTCCTGACCCTGCATCTGTTTCCATACTTGACTGTTTTGAAGAATGATGCAATGAACATGGAAATACAGATATGATTTTTGGGATACATTTCCTTTGGTTATATACCCAAAAGTGGAATTATTGGATCATGTGGTAGTTCTATTTTTAAATTTCTTGAAGAACCACCATACTGTTTTCCATAATGGCTGGAACAGTTTACATTCCCACCAACAGTGTACTACAGTGTCCTTTTCGCCACATCTTCACCAGTATTTATTATTTCTTGTTTATTTATAATGGCCATCCAAACAGCTATGGGGTGATAACTCCCTTGTATTTTCTTGATGATTAATAATAATGAGAACCTTTTTCATGATTTTCTTGGACATATATAGGTCTTCTTTGGGAAAATGTCTTTTCATTACCTTTGCCCATTATTTGTTTAGTGTGTGTGTGTGTGTGTTGTTGTTGTTGTTGTTGTTGATACTGAACTGTACATTTTGCATATTAACCCCTATCAGATTTGTTGCTTGCAAATCCTTGCTCCCAATCCATAGGTTGCCTTTTTGTTTTATTGATGGTTTCTTGTGCTGAGCAGAAGACAATTGATGTCATTCCAAATTATTTTTTGCTCTTATTGCCTTTGCATTTGGTGTTAAATCCAAAAATTATCTTCAAGATAATGTCAAAAAATTAATTCCTGTTGTTTTCTTCTAGGAATTTTATGATTTCAGGTCTTGTGTTCAATTTTTTAGTTTGTTTTGAGTTGGCTTTTGTGAATGATATAGAATAGGAATCTAGTTTCATTCTTTTAATCTAGCATTATAGTTGTCCCACCGCAATTAATTAAAAAGTCTGTCCTTTCCTTACTGTATATACTTGACATTTTTTGTGGAAAACTTAATTAACTGTATACATCTGTATTTATTTTCTGGGTTTTCTATTCTAGTCCATTGATCTATGTTTCTTTATTATGCAATATCATGCTCTTGATTACTATAGCTTTGTAATATAGAAAAGATCTGTCAGGAAAAGTTTAAGTCACATAATAAGAGTTAGTTTTGAGTTAGGTTGCCACAGATAGTGGTTTAGACAGCACTCATTTTGTACTGATGATAAAGATAATTCATGCAGCCATAAGCATTTGGTTTATGTTCAGAGCCAAAAAGTTATTGATAAATCTACCATTTGATCAACAGAGATCATTAAAAGGTTTTCCTTTTACTGCTCCCATTGGAACTGATTACAAACTATAACACTCATTCCAAGATTCCAAGAATTAATAATCTTCTTCACAGTGGATTCTGGCAATGTCACAACTTTAAGAACATTTAAAATACTCAAGAGCCTTCTCTAAAAACTGACATCGTGCTGCTGAAATACTGAAAGTTTCTCAGTAGAGTTGAAATGCTGAAAATGGTGCCACGCTCATTTCAATGTAAAACTCCAGGTTAGTTAACCAAAAACAAATATTCTCTGAGAAGAAACAAATATTCTCACAAAGAAGTATAACTTGACATATTTTTGCTGCAAGAGAAAGAGAGAGTGATGATTTTCAAGCTCTTACTCAATGAATTACAGTGTCTGGACTAAAGGTTTTTATAGAATCTTAATAATTTAGTACTGACTTTTGATGTATATATGAAACAAAGTATAGGTAAATTACAACGTGAAAGCAATAAGATTCAAATTAAATGGAAGAGAGCACATAATAAAATAAAATATTTCCCTATTATGTTTACTTGTAGTATTAAAAGTTCCTAAGTGTATAGCTGTATAATAGTTAATAAAACATCATAATGTATGCAAAGGTGACTCAATTCAGTATTCCAGTTAGAAGTAGTAAATGTTATTTGCTAAGTAGTTCATTAAAATTTAAAAGCAAATTCAGAAAGGTTCAGGTGCTGTTAAAAAATAAGTTATCACTAATACTTCTTCTTAATATCATGTGACCATTTTAATACCTGAGTGGACAAACTTCTGATATAAAGACAAATATCAGCATTGCAATAAGAAAGAAGTTTGAGAACCAGGAAAACTATGTAGAGGCCAGTAAAGGTCTACAAATGTCTAGTTAATATTCCAGAATAAGTATTAGTGATAGCATGCAGACTGAGAGGCATCTCAGGACCCTCAAACTTGCATGTTCAAAATGGGTTCTGCCATCTGCAGTAACCCTCCTTTCTGGAACTTCTGGATGTAGTCAAATTCTTTGAAGTCATATTCTTATTTGCTCCTGTGTCTTTACCATCTCTAGCATTTACATTTGCTTTGAAATCTGAGCTGCAAAAAAAGACAAATGTACTGATATACATTTAAAATTTTTTTTAACCAAATAGTTCATTGTTTACTTCTGATTTTAAAATGAAACATTTCTGTAGGTTCGTAAGAGTAGCTTGGGCCCTTGATGCTGGGTCTGCTATGCCTAGTAGATAAGTGAACCTGCAGCCAAGGACCACCTGTTCTAGCTAACACCTTTTTTAAGCTCCTGAGAAACTGAGTTAGACAGTGGCCAGTCCATGTATAATTAATGATTCTCTGACCCATGACCCCTGAAGCAACCATCACTGGGTGCCAGTACAACCTCTTCTGCAATTGTGCCAGAGTAGTCAGAACTTGGTCAAATACCTCAGCTTCCCTTGTTTTCTTTTGCCCTTGCTTTTAACTCAGAAACAACCAGAGAAAGATAATTTTGCTGCCCAGATCAATCACACCAAATGCTTCACTTCTAGTTAGTCTGCTTTCAGTGATTCCTACATTTTCATGCCAATGACCTCAATCAGAGCACACCCAATCTTATTGTTTTCCATTATAAAGCTCTCCATCTGCCTTGTCTGCCTTTGGGTTCTGTCAAACACAAGTGATGGTAACTGATTCTCTTGTTGTAACAAGCTCTGAATAAATAGACTCTATTTTCATTTGGGTGGTCTTTATTTCCACGCACCCCATCTTTCTTGACGTTTATAGCTAGGATACTTTCATCTCACTGAAAGTCACCTGTCTTGTTTATCTTCTAAGAAAAATGTTCATTGTTGTTTCTAAAATGACAAGCTGGTAATCTGATGAGTTAATCTACAGTCATGTGAAGATACAAGATTCAAAAAGGCCTTTGCCACTTTCTCAGGTAGAATGTTTATATAGAAATGAGAAACTCATGAATCTCATTTTCTAAAGATTTTCTTTATCCTAAAAAAAATGAGAATAAATAAGTGAATAGAATTAACTGCAGACCAATACCGGTGGCAGCAGCAAATGTCAGAAATACACGTTTTCAGGCCCCACTTCCTACCTAATCTTGAATGACTCTGACATACTCTGGAGCTTGAGAACCATTGTTATAAATATCTTGAACAAAATCATTGAAATTCTCTGAACCTTATTGTCTTCAGCTATATACATGTAGTTAGGAATTCCTTACTTCCAATTTTAAAGGATTGTTTTGAGGATCAAGTTATTAATATACTTGAAAGCTTAATGTTTTTAGGATGCTTTCTCTGAAGAAAGGAAAAATAAACTCTACTGTATTATACTTGGTGAGTTCTTAAGAAAGGAGTTGTGTCTTACTTTAGATAAGCAATTGAAGACTGGTAGGAATGAAACAGAATATGAAATTACAGACCAGGAGACTGGAGGTTGTCACTCACGATGCTTCCTTATCAACTATACTTACTGTGGCTAGTCTGGGACTGTATATGATGATGATCCAAAGTTTAGTCCTAGAGCTATCAATGGATGACTCATTTATGTATAGATACCATTTGGTCTACCATGCTTTGAGAAGTATAATTTGTCTTAAATTCTTTCCAGAGAGTGGGTGGGAATATTCTATAATATGTGAATTGTGTGCTAATAATTAGTCCCCAGGTTTACTCTGTGTTGTGTTTCCTTTTCTTCTCTTTTTAAGATTCCTTTGTCTTTGATAAATGTCCATCCTAGAAAGTAACAAGTGAAATTTGAGCTTCTCAAAGTCATGCTGTTATTCTCATGCCTTCAAAATAGCTGATTCCTAATATGGGGGTACTAAAGGAGTGGTCATCAGCACTGCTGATGCCTCTCAATATATGTCCCATAGATATTCTCAGGGAAAACTAGCTTTTATTTTGTCTTCATGTTTACATTGAATTTTCTGAATCTTTTTTAGGTCTTGGAGCTATAGGATAGCTTGCTGGACATTGATATGCTATTTTATAAAACTATGTCATCTCATCAGTCCTGTCCAATTGTCCTTGAACCCAGCTTTGTGCCTCTTATTTACCAAGTGGCTTTCATCCTTTATATAAATGGCTCACTGAGGTGGGAGGTGCATCCTACTCATTTTCTGAGCACACACAGAATTGCTTTGAGTTTTAGACCAAACACAGCTTAAGCTTAATTTGGCTCCTTTGATACATGTATTCATAGAAGCAAAGATATATGTGTGAAGATATTTTAAAAGCATTAAGCATTACAAGAATATGATGATAATCCATCTTTATTGTCATTATTATAAACTAGGTGTGTACACAGACTTTAAGGAGGGTCCCGTGGTTTCCATTTCCTGGTGTTCATCCTTTGTCTAATTCTCTCCTCTTTAACGTGATTTTTTTTGTATTTTTTTTTTTACACTTTAAAAGGACCAGTTTATTAGGAAAAGGAGAAGGAAAAAGAGAGACACCTGCTTAGTCACAGGTAGGAGGAGAGCTGTCCCCGCTGCTTTGCAAAGGAAAAAGGTCTGTAAAAAGAAACACCTGCATAGTCACAGGAGGACAGGAGACTTGTCTCTTTAACTTGCTTTTAAACAATAGAATATCTAAGATGGTTGTGATATCCCAGCCCGTGATTATTACATTGTAAGATTATTTTACTAGAAGACCGTATAAAAGCAATCTCCCTTCACTGGCTTTGGGGAAGCAAGCTGTCTAGAACTAAGTGGTTGTGTTGGAGAAGGCTTTATAGCAAAGAACTATTGACTTTTCTATAAGGTGGGAGAGATATCCAGCAAGAATTGAATTAGCTGCGAGGAAATGAAATATGACAAAAGCCTGAGGGACTTTGGAAGTGGATCCATTCCCAGGTAAATCTCTGATTAGATAGACTCAACAGACACCTGGACTGGGACGTGGTGAGATCCTGAAGTAAAGACTCAGCTAAGCCATTCGCAGATATCTGACCTTCAGTAGCAGAGATAATAAATGCTTGCTGTTTTAAGTTGCTATGCTTGCGGTTAGTGTTCTGCAGCAAGAAAGACTTAATACACCAGGTTAGAGGAAACAATTCAGTGAGAGTCACTTTATTACAGACACCCATGATGAATTTTTTTACGTAATTTATTTCAGGTAGAATTTTCTTTACCTAATTTTTTACATTCATCAATCGTTATGGTTATGCAGCAGTATAATTTGCTTTGTTGCTATTTTATTTCAGGTACAATTATGCCTAATGGACTGACTACTCTGTATTTACTCAATGAAAAACTGCAAAAATCTCTTTAAACTCACATCGTTGCCAGAGTTTCTCATAAATCTTTCTTCCAAAAATACTAAGACTTACATGTTAGGAGTGAAAGCATTAAAATTATAGAAAAATAGGGCCTCCCCTGGAGGCGCAGTGGTTGAGTGCTTGGTTGCGAAGCTGCCCGCAGCCTCTGCAGCGCAGTTCGATCCCCGGCTGCTCCCTGGCCACCGGAGGAGGGTCCCATATGGTGAAGGAGGGTCCCACATGGCGCGCAGACCTCTCCTGCCACCAGCTGCTCCCCTCAGCAGTGTACTTCGGTCCTTCTACCTGTTCTGTTCCCCACTCTGGCTCTGGTGAATTCTCTCACCCTCCCGTCCTTCTGACTGTACCCAGTGCTTGTATGAATAATAAATAAATCTTTAAATAAAAAAATAAAATTATATGCAAATAACTTAATAGAGGACATTTAAGCCTTGATTATTTTATCTACAAAATGAGGACCTCCCCGGTGGCGCAGCAGGTTGAGCGCCGCGCTGTGATGCTGTCCACAGCCTCTGCAGCGTGGGTTCGATTCACGGCCATCTAGGGAGAAATGAGGGCATCCTTAGCTGTTGCATTATGAAGAATGTTAAATGATTTGGCACGATGGCTGGCATCTAATAATTGTTAGCTTTTATCAACGTTAATATTACCATTATTTCACTCTGAATTCTATGCAAAAACAGAAAATGTAGTATTTTGTTTATCCAACTGAGGTTAATATTAGATAACTCTTTAATTTCTGTTTCTTTTTTTCAAATAATGAAAATAGATTCATTAACCCATATTTCCAATTTTATAAATGATGTCTAGTCTGAAATACCCAGCATGGAAATCACTTGCTGAATTAAGGAAGTCTTTTTTTTTTTAAGATTTATTTATTTTTATACAAGAACTGGGGTGCAGGCCAGAGATGCGGGGGAGTGAGAGAATTCAGAGACAAAGTGGGGAACAGAACAGGCAGACTGACTGAAATACACTGCTGAGGGGAGCAGCGGGTGAGACAGGAGAGGTCTGCTTCTCCATGTGGGTTTCTTCCTGGAATTGAACTCGTGCTGCAGTGGCTGTGGATTGCTTCGTAGGTTATGTCTTAACCCCTGCACCACCAGGGAGGCCCAGAATTAAGGAAGTCTTAAAATCTACTTTTATGTTTATGATTAATAGAGCTATATTGAAATAGTTCTATTTTGTTACTCCTAAAGCAATACAATGCACTGTGAAAGTTAACATTGAATAGATTAAGTAAGTGTCTAGAATAACAATGACCTTATTTAGGCTATGATTTAAATTATATATAATTCACATAAATCTTTAGAATCCTTTTTTAACCCCTAATAGATATATAAAATTATATACATAAAATATGAATATGTTAATGCATTATATATGTGAAGGGGAGTTCTAGGTTTTCTACTAGGGTTCTTGTGGATAATTTTCTCAGATTTCAGAAAACTAAATGGAAGGAGGTATAATCTGCAAATAGAAAGATTTAAATTAGTTATGAAGTCAGATGCCCAAATGAGAGACTGATGTAACAAGGAAATGGGATTTTGGGGAAACCATCTTTTCTAGAGAATTTAAATAACATTATTCCAGGCGGAGATTTCTATATTCTTCTCCCTACCTTCTAAACCACCCTTTTGAGTCCTTCAAATGCTAACCCTATTCGTTTACTGGCACTGTGGTTTCATCACTATATCCCATGGAGGAATGGTTCAAAACTCTGGTTTAAGTTCCTGGGAGAGGACCTTGCTTGAGAACCTTCAAAATACTTTCCTGGAATGGCTTAAGGCCAAACTCTGACAATTACTTGGACCAGCCAAAGTCTTGGGGTCTGCCACCAAGCAGTCCTGAGGCAAGTTTTTGTTTATTTTAATGTTAAAAGGCATGCCTCAAAGAGTCTTTGTTGTCTAGATTCTAGTAATTTTGCATTTGCCATCTGGTGGACATCCTTTGTAATTGCAACCATTAGGCAAATTTATTAGTGATACAAAGAGGAATTCTTATGATTTTGAAAGAGGAATTCTTATGATTTTGATGAAAGGGAGGCACATAGACCTATATAGTCTCTCTCTCTCTCTCTCTCTCTCTCTCTCTCTCTCTCTCTCTCTCTCCCTCCCTCCTCCTCCCCCCTTTTTCCTCTCTCTCTCATCCTCCTGTCCTTTATAAGAAACTTAAAATGAACACCTAAGCAAATCATAATATTGACTGCATATATTTATGATCCCAAGAGTCCTACAGGAAATCTAAAACACTGAAGTAGACAGATGTTACCACATAAACAGATGTCATATAGGCATTGCTGTCTGATGGTGTGTGTGAGCATGTAAAATGGATATTTTTGCAACAAGAAAACCTAACCTGAAAAAGAGTTATGACCTGATTTGCTCCAGGAGCAAATTGAGTCATAAGCATAAGCAGGAATATCTCTATATGGATCCAAAAAAATGAATATTCATGTCAAAATGCCTGCTACCTGAGCTATGACTCTGAGATGTTTAGTAAGACACAGGCATTATCTATTTCTCAGCAGGGGCTCCTTAAAAGCCTAAATTATGGTTAAAGAGGAAGCTTAGCTAACCTGGGCCCATGCCTTAGAAATTCATGGATTAAGCAATCTTTCATTTCACCTTATTAACTGCAGTGTATATCATAGAAATAGCCTAGGTCATTTGAATTTAGTAAATTAGAAATGCCCATTATCTCCTGGAGACTTATGATTTTAAGTTTCTGTTCAGGGGACTTAGTGACTATACACAGAGAAAAATACATCTTTGAACCCCAAAATTCCTCTGGGCTTTTTCAAAATGATTCCTTCTCTTAACCTGCACAGAATCCCTCATTAACAAAACCATCCTTCAGTGACTGGGACTGATAATATGCCACCTAAGGAGCCTAAAATGCCACCATTTGCAATTCAAACCATTCCCTTTGTCTGGAGGAGATAATGTGAGTGTTAGTGAGAGTGTGTGTGTGTGTGGATGTGTTTATGTGAATGTGTGTGTGTGTGAGCTGGAGGCTTGGAAGAGTGGAATATTAAGATGAACCTGCTAATATGTTCTGAAATCTGCAAATATTTGGTTATGTTTGTGGAATGCCCACCAAACACAAGGTCATGAGTGGTACCCCCATTGGTATGTGTTCTCCCAAGTACACAGATGCCTAAATAGACTAGTATCAACTTTTGTGGCCGAAAATACTTTATGCCTGAATTACATGTCTCCTTGTTGATGTTATTTTCAAAGAAATATATATTTTCACTTGAGAATGATTCTAATAGGAATAATCAAGGAAAGTATGTGTTAGGTAATACTTTAAGTCTTTGTCTTTGACATTGTCTGGGGCTTGGAGAATCTTGGAAAACCTCTGATTAATGAATTATTTCATCCTACTGATTCCAGAGATGCCAGTGTCATGGCTCACAGGGAAGAATGCCCATGGGGACTGAATCCATCAATCTTTATCACACACTTCACTAGGTAATCAACAGCACTCTTTCCTCTTTTTTCAAATCTTGCTTGTATTCCAAGCTTATCTTTTATTTTTCTGTGCAATAGGACTTTGTGTAATTTTGTCTGCTCAATAGTCCTGCCACCTTCTGAGACCAGCAGAGTATTTTCTGGAAAAATGCCCCCTCTATCCTGTCCTTGACTTCTCCCCCATCCATGGTGAACAAAATGGTGGGCTTAGTGTTTGTATAGTCTCCATATCAGGGCATACTGATGGTGCAAAAATAAGCACCTGAAACAAATAGGACCAATTATAACAGATCGCTGGAAGGTTTGATCTTGGAAAGTGGGAAAGACTGTATATCAGCCCCTCCTGATGATGGACATTGTGGGAGGTCATATAAGGAAGCCATTTTGCAATAAGCAAGGATGAGGCTGACTGGCAGAGAAAGAAGAGATGAGAAGTTTTCAGTTGGACTTCAGTTGGTGTTGGTTTGAAAACTGCCTCCATTATATTTCATATGTATTCTTCAAATATGCATTTTCTTTTTGGGTAACAACTTGAATTGATGTCATTTAGCTCTAAGAGTTCCAGCTGACACATAGAGTTATCCCCAAAGATTGTATGTTTCTCCTTCAGCAATTTTCTCAGGTATATACGTGGTAGAAAAATCTCTCGCTTCTCACCTAAAGTAGCACATTAAAAAGTTGAGTAAGAATGTGGGGAAAGAAGAAAAAGTGGTTAGATAAAGTCGGTGTCAAGAAAGACAATGGACAAGACTAGTTGATTTCCCAGCTGTGCCCTGATAATTGGTCCTAATGTCCCCTTAGGATCTCTGGTCTAAACCTACTTAAGAATGCAGCTTGCTTCTCAGAGTGATTGCATGTATTCATTACTTTTATCATTGAAAGTTCATTTTTATTTACTAAGTAGGTTTAACTATAAGCCTTACTAGGATTTGACTTCTTATATGACAGAAATGCCACCTTGCTCCGGGAAACTCAGAATAATGCCTCTTATTTAACATCCATGTTATGTTGGAATCAAAATGTGGATTCACAGTGAACTTGTGCAGTTTTTAAATTTGTCTTAAACGAAAGTTGTATTCAAATTACTCACTTTAATATTTACTACTAAGTATTGTGATTTCATTTTTATTGGGTATGACTTAATACCTTCCCAGGAAAGGACTGTATTAGGTTGCAAGAGTAGTTGACCTTCTCACTGTGAGAAATTCACTGATGCCAAATATATTCTTTAATTAGAGACAATGCAATAATGTGCTCCAGAAAGTTCTGTGAAATGGGGAATTGACCAACTCTATAAGAAAACCTCATTATGGAAACCTTTGTAGAAAATAATGGATCAGGTGAAATGAGTCCCTTAGGAACATTTTCTCCCATCAGTGGAGGTTATGCCAAACTTATTTCCCTCCATGAGCTATGCAGGGAAGCCTGGGCTCAGACCCTCATGTGAGATTCCTCTCCCCAACTAATTCTGATACCAGAGTCCATTTCTAACCTGAATTCCAGATTTCTATAACTCCCACCTCTTTCTTTACTACTTATGACAGCTTCATTGACATTCAAGTCAATGAATGTCATTGCTCTGAAATCACTCTATTTGATTATTTAATTAAATATAGTTGCAATGGGAAGGAGCCATGTCACACATCAGTCTACTCAATCACTTGGTCAGCAGTCACCTTGAAATAAAGAGAACTCTGTTTGAGTCAGTTAAACACTTGCTGTACCTATCTTTATCACCCAACTAAGGATAATTTTGAGCATGAAAGAGAGAGTACTATATCATCACTCTGGAATAGTATATTATTTTAAAAATTTTCCAAGAAATCATGACACTTAGTTGTCTAAATTTAAGGATTATGATTCTATTTACACTTCCATTGGGTAAGGTGGTGTGTTAGGCATCTCTTGAACTGTCCACTCACACCATATTGCTTTCCTCTCTGCAACACTTTCGCATATACTTTTTGGTGGTTTGTTTGTAGAATATCTTGAATCATGACCCTTTCCAACCAAAACTACAAGTAGAAATAGACTGCACAAGAGGCGGATTTGGACCCATAATGGACTAATTAGATTGTTTATTTATCAAAATTAAAAATTTGAATTCAGAGATCCTTGGTAGAATCTCTTGGTATTTTATACTTAAAGATCACAGAAGCAAGACAATAATGATAATGTAACATCAGGAACAGAAAATGATGCTCCACAGAAGGAAAAATAGATGTAGGGTAAGGCAGAGTAAAGCACAAATCCTTTTGTTTCTGAAATAGCAAGTGAGTCAGGGATGGCTGGGCTTCTGACTTCTGCTTCTAGGTTTCATGATGTACTGGAATCTCTGATCTATTCAAATAGTCTTATAATGAAGTCTCCTTTTTTGCTTAAGATTTCTTTTGTGTGTTTATTTTACTTATAACCCAATATTCCCTGACAGGTATATATTAGCTTAAGAATCTCAAGTAGTTCTTTTTCTATATATCTCCTATGAATTCAACAAAGTTGACTAAGTCTTGGTCTCTGCAATGGATTGAATATAAGAAAATTAAAGTTACTTACTCAAAGTAAATATGCTTTCATTTCCTGATGGTCTCTAAAGATCAATTAAAACATACCTTATTTTTGAATTGACATATAATTAGCCTTGAAGGAGAAACAGTAGCAGAAATCTAATTTTCTACTTATTCCACTTTGCTTCAGAGTGTTGCTGGTATTTGCCTTCAATAAACTAGAAATACTCAAGAGGAAAGAAAGGCAATTGGCATAGTCTCCCTTCTTCTTTGGCCTCTCATTAATTTTTTTAAGGCTAAATTACCTATTTCAGTTTCATCAAATGCTTTTATAATTCTGAACATTTGCTAATTTCAAGGAGCTGCAGGTGCAACATTCAAACAGGCCAAGTTTTCAGGACTTAAGTTAAAAGAAGAAAGTGAAAAAAAAAAAAAAAAACCTTGCCAAATTCTAGATGAGGGATGAAAATGGTACACAGGAAGGAAAATAAAGCTACATGCAGAGACATAGACCATCAGTGTTATTGGGAGGGTCGGGATCCAGATACCTGCTTACTATTGGGGTCACAGAGACAGATGAACTTTCAAAAAGAGGAAAATTATACAACACTTAATTCTTGCAGGGATATCTTATCAGAGGGAGAAAGGAAGAAACCAACCATGGAAATTTAGTGTTGATTTTTTTTTTTTAAAGACTGCTTTATTGCTTAATGATTACTATTATTTTCTGGTATCAACCTAATAATTAAATTAGATTGATTTGTAAATATTGGAACTGGAAGATGTCAGTGACTACAGGGCAGCCTGATTTCTTATTTTGTAATGAAAAACTATACTCCCCAATAACTAACTGGCTTTCTCATCCTATCAAAGTGCTGTTGACTAATAGGATCTAAGATCAAATTTCAGTAATTTAATCAAATCAGCTGAATATGACAGTCTTAAAGTATAAGGTTTATATATCAGCTTAACACTCTCTTAAGCAAAGCTGATATTACTTTGGTTAAATAGAGTCAGTTTAACCTTCATAAGGTCATTATTTTCCCATATTTAAAGAAACATTTGGTATGCTAGATTTAGAAATACTGAATTTTATAGACTTTTATAATCAACGAATTGCAGCTAATCAATCATATCTAAGATTTTTTTAAATATATGTTAAATAAGTAGTTTTGTGAGCTGCAGACCTTATGTAGTACTAGGCAACGTAAAGTTAGATTTTGTGGATTTTCAAAAAGGATTTTGTATCTATCAATATGAAATCAGAGAAACAGACCCAGTAGGAGCTGCATATTAAAAGATTTATTGCAAGGAATTGGTGCATATGGTTACAAGGTTGACTAAGCAAGTTTAGAATCTATATATCAGGCCACTAAGAAAGGCTAGAATTCTCATGGGCAGACTGAAGCTGCTATTCGCAGGCAAAATTTCTCCCTCTTCATGGAATCCTTAACTCAGCTTTTAAGATCTTTCAGTCATTTGAATCAAGTTCACCATTAATTAAAGTCATCTGATTATAGACTGTAAATACATTTACAAAATACCTTCACAGCAACACTATTTTAGTGCTTGACTGAATGACTGGGAATCATAGCCTAATTGTGCTGACACATCAGAAAGTCCATCATGATGTCTACGTAGTTGGGAGCCCAACACATACTCTAAACCTCAAGTATAATCTTGTGTTCCTCGGGATGTACCAGATTTGAGCCACTCCTTCATGAATCAAACATATGCCAATTCCAAGAGCTCATGCTGAGAGGTCTTTTTGTTCTGCTATCTATGTAATTTATGAAAAAGTAATGAAGCATGGGTGGTAAGAGAACATTCTCAGAGAAACATGATTTGCACTTTGAAAGCATCTCTGCTTTGCTTTTTGATTTGAAAAAATATTCCCCTTTTATTCCAGCATTAATCTAGCAGCAGGAGACCATTATCTTGCACAAATGTTCTATTTCACTGAAGTCTCTAAATGATGGTCCAGGAGTAGACCTGAGAACAAGTTCTAAACTACTGCTCTTTTCTCTGTGTTTTAGAGATCTTGGAAATTTTATTGGAGGATGTCAGTGGGGATTAATGAATGTATTTTCTATTATATCACATTTAAACACAGAAGAGATATTACGGGATAGTAAACAGACTCATGAAAAATAGTATGTGCTGACTTCAGTCTGAATTTAAAATGATGGTTTTCTAATATATCATGAATTAGTGTTTTATTGGTCAGAAGGGGAGATTATACTTTATATACAAAAAGATAGCATTCTCCCTGGGCCTAATAAATTCTATCCATATCAGACATTAATTTAGTCAACTGATGTGACTTTTAAAGGAGTAAATCAGGTTGGCAGAATAAGATGACAATAAGCTACTCTGTGTTACTATCTCCTGAAGTCTGACTGCCATATTGGAATTTGTTCTGGCGTGCTTTCTCAGCCATTTTTATATATTATTTTTCTAATGACTTAAAAGGACAAATTTTCATTCTAATTCATGTGGGTATCTTAACAAATTTGTACACTCCACATAATTTATTTCCCACTTCGGAGCAAATGTTTGTATTGCATGTTAGAAATGTTTAGTTTTATAATCATCTCTTCCCATCTTGTACAAATATTCCCATACAATGTTTTCTGTTTATAGATAAGGAAAGTAAGGTTTAGGGAAGCTAATTACCTGCTTTAAGATCACACAACATTCTGGCATTGAAACTAATATTCCAGGTATGTTCTGTCTGTTTCAAAACCCAAACTCTTCTCTACATCCCATCTGTCAATTTTAATTTGGTTTTTAGACAATATGCAAAAAAAGTAGATTTAAGGGAATAGTGATTTCCAAAGCATGTTACCTTGTCATGTTTTTTTAGGTAGACAACTACCTCTAGTAATTCTCTATGATGCATACAACTCATGGTGAAATATTCAGAACAGTCAGGATCACCTTGAGTCTCTTTAAATCTGACTATATTTTGAGATCTGGAGCTATTGGCTTTTAGTAAGGAGGATTTAATTCAAGTTACGTAAAATTCACTTTTATACTATGTGTGCATTCAAAATCAAATGATATGATAGCAAATTAATTGTGCAATTAAGGCTGTAGGGCAAATGTTTAGCCTATATTGTAGGACTGGCTGATTTAAAGCACTTTAGAAGTACCATTAACATATAAAAATTGCTGTGCTCCTTTGAAAGCAGTCTACTTATTATCCATTCATTAGGCTGATCATCAAAGAATTCTGGTTGACAACAATTTGTTGACCTTCTTCAAGTAACTATATTTACTTAAAAGTCATTAACCTGCACTCTTTGAGAATTTTGTATAACTGCTTTGGTTTCATACTAATCACGATTGTTTCCTGCAAGTGGTTCTAATCAGTGGAGTTTTCTATATTTAGAATATGCTTAGGTCATATGCAGTTGGATTTTTTTCCCTTGAAAAGAATCTTATTAAGATGTTGAGGCAGAAATAAACTGTTGGAACATATTCAGGGATAACCAATGGGCAGATATTTTGATTAATTTCATTCAGTGACACCAAGATTTATGGTTGTAATGGCCTCTGCAGCCATGGGACTACTTAAAGACATCATAACACTATGAATAGTCATTATTTTGAAGAATTGCCATTATCACCATGAAAGGAAGGGCCTAAGTCTTTTGGATGATCATAGTGTTTCTTTACCCATCTTAAAATTTTGCATTAGTATTTTTTAAAATCTTTATCAGTACAGAAGGACCCTTTTACTTCAGTCCAGATTTTCATAATCTGTTTCCAAATCCTGTATTGCCAGTTCATAATGTGTATATAGCTCATATCACATCACAGTGGAAAACAGAGGTACAGAGAACATGAAGAATAATAAGAAACATTTTTATCAATTAGGTAATATTTGTTTCTAGTAGACTCAGATAACCAGTGAGATTCCATTCATTATCAATCAAGCATATCTCAGTAAAAAAAGCATGATTTGGAGCCCAGATACATAACAAAATTATGTGGATTCTATATATTAACTGGTGGAAGGATAAAAATCATTTTAAGACAATAGATCAGAGCAGAAGTATAGTTTAACAGGTAGAAAAACAAAAGGTTTATAATGTTGCTTAACATAAGTAGACAGTGCTAAAACAAGGCCTTCTCAGAAGAACATGGAGAAATTTTTAACCAAAGGATAGTTGATGTCATGTAAGCATAGAGGTTAGAAGAGCTACAAAATTTGACATGATTTTTCTCTAATAAAATAAACTTTCCTTTCCCTTGCAAACTATAGTATCTCTGTGTAGAAAATTCCAGAAGTATCTAGGTGTTTATTATGCTCATGCATGTTCTGTGGAACATTTAGTCTATAATACACCTTACTTTGAATGGTACTACAATGAAATGGAAGAGAAATTGCTATTTGTACAGACGAGTCTATGCTTTTTACTAACTGCTACTGTCATCTCAGCTTCATTTCCCAAGTAAATAACATTGAACTTGTTACTCTAATTTTCTCTCACATCTATTAAGTATCCATATTGTGTATTTGTTTTTGATGTGAGAGTTTAGGTTGGTTTCTTTTTATGTTTCAGAAATATGTCAAGGGAAGATTAGCTCAGAGAAAGTGCCTGTCATGGGCCACAGAGAAGATGGATGAGTGTATATATTGACTGGAAATTTCTTAGCTCTAGAATGCTCTAAAATAAATAAGATAAATTAGATTATTGTCTGTACCTAAGTACAGACTTTTAATTAGAGTTCATGAAGCAGTAAAAAAAAATGTAGCCAGTGATCTGATTTAAGAGGAATCATATCATAAACTGGTTTTCTTCCATTCATAATTTTGCTTTTTCTGTCATTATGTATTTTGAGAGAGGTAACAGCGACATTTTCTTCATTCTTTTACAATGAGATATAGCTATAAGAACAGTTTGATTGTTTGGGTATAGGTCCACTTCTTCCTTTGAAAATCTAACAAAGGCTCAAAGGCACACATGCCAGATTTTTTAAAAAATGTTGCTAGAGCATAAATCCGTTCTTCTTCTGCTCCATAGAGATATAATTATCTCAATGTGGATTCTCATCTCTGTTCTAAAAGTATACTGTTCTTGAGACCTATGATCTCACCTGAATCAGTTCTGTATTCCCCACAGGGTCAGCATAAGTTAGTTCTTGCATATTTGTAGGATTTATTTGAATACAGATAAACTAGGGTTATTTTCACAAGTCTGTTGTCTTAACCCAACTATGGTTTGTTTCTTTTAAATATCCTGTTCACTGAAACAGGATGGAGAGACCAGCACACATATGTGATTGATGGGTTTTTACAAAGGTGCTAAGATTATTCAGTGAGGAAAGTATATTTTTTTAAACAAATATTCCTGTTAAAATGATCTACATATAGGGAAAGAAATAAACTTTGACCATAACTCCCACTGCACATACAAATTAAATTTGTAGAGTCATAGTGTTACAGAATATATCTCTACAATAGGCAGAGTGTCCCAGTGCAGTGGCCCCAGGAACAGGCAGGTGTTTCTCTGCCCCCATTTACGTGTAGCTGCTTGGATTACAACTCCTATCATGCCTTGGCTCAGTCTTCTTGACTTGGTGGTGGAGTGGTGACAGTTGGGAAGTAGGAAAGAGTGAAGAGCATATTTATTGGAAGTGGAGTGAAGCGAGGCGGAGAGTGGAGAGAGACGTGTGTGAGAGACATGGAGGGAGGCTGTTCCTGGTCCTGTGTCCTGGCAGTTTTAGCATTTCGGCAGAGACTATGGCAGGTAGTTGTTATCTTGACCCTGTGGTAGATTATATGGTACATCTTGAATTTCCACTGTCCTGTCTCAGTTCTATGGGGCCTTCCTAACTCCTTTCTGGTGGGTCCCACCTAGAGGTGCCTTAGATTTGAGATAAGCTTTCAGACATTAGCTGCTCCTTTTTGGGCCAAGTCTGTTTGGCTGAGAATTTGCCCATGAGGGGAAGGGTGATTTTCAGAGATCGATCAGGAGTATGTTATTGAAAATTGAAATCCTTTCTTCTCCTTGCTCTCTTTCTATATGCACACCAATTAAAGATCTTTCACACTAAGAGTATGCTTTCTTTATGTTTGCATGCACAGGTGGTAGTACTATTTTAGAATATACAATTTTTTTTTGTTTGTGTGTGTGTGTAGAGTAACTGGGGTGTAGGCCAGAGATGTGGAGGTGGTGTGGGGTGGGGTGAGAGGATTCACCAGAGACAGAGTGGGGAGCAGAATAGGCGGATCTACTGAAATATACTGCTGAGGGGAGCAACGGGTGAGACAGGAGAGGTCTGTTCTGTGTGCACCATGTGCGTCAGCAACCTGGCTGGAGATTGAACACAGGCCGTAAGGTTGATAGAGCTGATAGGCCACCATGGAGGCCCAACAAAATGTTTTTTTCCCTTAACAGTTTTTGGGTCCCTGGGTATACTCTTGGTCACATAATTGCAATAGAATTAAACAGAAGCTAGAACTATACAACTTTTAGAAGTTATAGGTATACGTAGCTATATCTTTAGAGTAGAAAAAAAGTTCATAGAACAGATATCAGAAAAACTACCCAACTTTTCGCTATCTTAGATAACACCTCAGTACCATTCTTGTGTGTCTACTTTTACACAGAACACACCGCTGCTGGCATTTCTAGTCACCAAGTAATTCTCCAGGACACCAGCTGAGTGTCTCACAATTTAACTCAATTTTAACACTGTCTACCTGGAGATAGTTTCAGATTCCATAGGTTGAGGGCTCAGTCTCACAACACTACCTCAGATTGCTTCCCCCCACTCCTTCAGATACCAGTTGAAAGTCTACGTTGTCATTTGTACTTCTGACAGACTGGTTATGGGTCAGACCTTCCAAAGACCCCCTTCTCAGATTCAATTAATTTGCTAGCAGGACACACAGAGCTCAGGAAAACAGTTTACTTCCATTAGCTGGTTTATTATAAAATGATAGAATAAAGAATACAGGTGAACATCCAGATGGAAGAAATGTATGAAGCAAGGTTTGCAGAAAGGGAGTTGGAGATTGTGTGCTCCCTCCAGGTGAGCCTCTCTGCCAGTGTCTCCATGTGTTCACTAACCTGGAGGATCTCCAAACGCCATCCTTTTGGGGTTTTGTGGAGGCTTCATCTTGTAGGCACATTTGATCATTCACATCATTTTTAGCTCCTCTGCCTTCTCAAAAGAAGGATGATAGGAGTTAAAATTCCAAGCTTCTAATCTTAGCTTTGTCTTTCTGGTGACCTGCTCCTATTCAGGAGCTGCCAGAGTTGCTTCATTAGAACAAAAGTCACCATTATCACCCTGGAAATTACAAGGATTTCATGAGATCTGTACCAGGAACCAGGGACTGAGACATGTGTGTGTGTGTGTGTGTGTGTGTGTGTGTGTGTGTGTGTATGTTTGTAATATCTCACAGGACAAAATGCATCTTTGATTAATGAAAAACATTGGCAAATTAGATTTATCAAAATTAACAACTTTTGCTTTCTGAAATACATAATGAAGAAACAAAAAGGAAAGCCAAACACTTGAGGAATTATCCCAATACGTATATATTGACAAATACTTTTATAGAGAATTTGTAAAGAACCCTCGCAACTCAATAAAAAGAAGATAGTCCAATTAAATAAGCGATCAAAAGACTGAACAGAAATCTCACAAAATAAGATACACAAATAGCATATTAAAGATATTTAAGTATTAAAAAACAAAAATTAAAACCACAGTGAAATACCATTACACACTTAATGGAAAGGCTAAAATTAAATACCTGAACAATGTCAAATACTGACTGGGATATGGAGTTCTCATGCACTGCTGGTGGGAATATAAAATAGTGCAATTTGGTATCTTCTTGAAAAACAATTTGGTAGCTTCTCTTAAACATGTAAGTAACACATGGCCTTATGTTCCTGAATATGTCCTTCTGACTGTTCTCCCTGCTCTGTCTCTGGTGGATTATCTCACCCTCCCGTGCCTCTGGCCTGTACCCCAGTGCTTGTATAAATAAATAAATCTTTAAAAAAATCATTACAAAACATATTTTACCTTCTTGAAATGTTTTGGTACTCTTGGAAAAGTCAACACATATCTTCTTCTTTTAAAACATATCACCCCAGAATTCTAGACACCACCACATGCACATCCTCATTTCCATAATTGAGACATTTGCTAAATGTAAAACATAAGTATAAGTTCTCATAGGAAGATCTCATTTGGATTCTTGAATTGCTAATTACACTGCCCAATTAAAGACACAACTTGAATTTGGTTACTAACAAAAATCATATTAAGTACTAGCCACAGGGCTGCTGAAAACACAATTGCTCTTTGGGTTCAAATGTGCCTTATTAGTGCTTATGAATGGCCACTCAGACTAGTACCCGGCAGACCTTCTGATCACAGCCCAACCCACAGTGCACATGGTCAGAGTCGTTGGGAGACCTAGCAGCTTTTTTCTTTGGCTGAAGGGGCAGCAGGGACACACAGCCAAGGAAAGGTCAAGCAGGGCCATATCAACAAAGTTAATGGGAAATTTAATAGCACACTATGGTTTCTTGCTCTGCTTTCTGGCACTGGCTGAGCGCTCTCCCTGTGTACACAGTATACATGATCCCACAGAGAAGTTCTGCCTGAATAATTTGTCTCAGGTCCATTTAGCAGACGGCACAAGGTTGGAGCCCAGTCATTCAAGCCCCATAATCAAGGTTACTGATGTGTTGGACTAAGAAAGGGCCAGTAAAGCAGGCAGATCAGAATGAGTCAGCTACTCTGAGCAGAATGGATGAAATAGCTTAATAACTTCCTTTTGTTTCACTAAAGGAGGGAAGATAGATCTGAGTAAGTGCCCTACAGGAGACTGGGAGGAAACACTAAATACTTGCATAAGGCACCAGACTAGTGATAAAAATAACACACCAATGATGTGTATAGCATATTGTAGTTTATAAATTGTTCCGTAATTTTTAAATCCATGAGGTAAACAAGGATCATTGGTTGTGTTTTGCAGAGAAGGGTGGTTGGCATAGTGACTTGCTAGTTAATAAGTGAAACACCTGATTGTCGAATGCAGTGCATCTGACATGCCCATTGCCACTATTGCTGTTGTCGTTGAGACTATGATACTATCCTCATGGTCTCCTATTGTGCTTCACCCAAAGGAGATGCTCAAGAAACATTTGTTAAATGAACAAAGGATTTGTCCACAATATTTGTGAAATTATATTCTCTCTTTAACAAAATAGCATCCTAATGTAAGAAACCTGATGAGATGAAACAAATTTTATTGATGAGTGTCATGTAGATGAGGTTCATGTTAGTTTAGCAGATTCTTGTTAATTGGATGAATAGACATGTCTCAAGTACCTATGTCTTAGAAAAATACATTTAAAGGATTAGAGTATATAAACAATGTTGTCCCTATGTGTTATCAGGCCCTCCTTTTAAGCCAAGTCTAAACACATGTGAAAATTTGCTGAGTTGGCAAATACTGACATGCTTCTGGGTTTCTTTCCTATCATAGTTAGAGATGCTATGTTTACCATAAAACTCATAGGTCTCAGCTGATATACAGCATTCACTGTAGAGCCAGCCCTCTTGGACTCTGAAAGTAAGAGAAACCCATGCATTAAGGACAGTACCTGTTGCAGGTGATCTGGAATAATCTTTTCTTATCTAGAATAAATAGAGCTCATAGATAATAAGGAATGAGTGAATCCCCAAAAGGGTTCTAAGATGAAGAACTGCTCCTGGGATTAGAATGGTGTATAGTACTTTTAACAGGTTTATGTGTGATGATTGAAGGATGTGAAATCAGTGTTCCTCTTTTAGCATTTATCATTCAAATACTGAAGAATTCACGAACAGAAAACATCAACAAATGTTTATATATATATTTTGAGAGATAATGTTAACTTTTAATGAGATTTGGAGGTTCTTAGCACCCTGGGTAATAGCAATGCCTAAACAGGGAAATTCATTACAGAATCATAAAGACATCTTCAGGACATATTTCTCTGAATGTGTGTTTTATGACTCTTCAATCACCTCAATGATACAGAAAAAAATTCAAAATAGAGACATTTTCACATTGTTTTATATTTTACAAGCAGTCCCACACATTTAATTAATATATATATATTTTACATTTTTCTCATTTATTTTCACAAATCATTTTGGCATTTTGATGATATAAATTAGATTTTTTTTAATAATAGAATCCTGAAGTAGACAATGTTAGTGTCCACCCCCACCTTACTCCAGAATAGTTACTTCTTGAAAAACACTTTCTTCTAGGAAGAGTATGAGGTCAGGTGCTTTTTTTCTCTCTTGACCACACCCCATCTTCTTCCCATCCCCTGAACTCACCACACCCCAACTTCATTGTTTCGGTCTTAGCAGAAGTCTTCTCCTAGACATGTGGGAGTGTGGTCTCTTGGTCCAGACTAAGCCAGTCATTTTACTACCTCCCTCCACCAGTCCATAGTACTTGATCCAAGTAAAGGGACTTTTCCCAAAGTAAGTCAAAGAGCTCGTGCCAGGGATTGCTTTCACTCCCGCTGGCACACGGCATGAGGGAGCATCCACTACCACGCCTGGTCCGTCCCGTTGGAACAGCTAACCCAAGGAGCATTTTTGTTCCAGTGTCCTTGGTCTGCATATCTGCTTTTTAATGTTGCTGCTGCTTGACTCTATGACCCCACCCGTTTCCCATTATTGCTCAAGTGCTTTTTGATCCCTCAAAATTGAAAAAGATGCAGTTAAACTGTTAGAAGCCTTGAATTCAACTCAGATCTCCTTGGATATTCTTAAAGATCAGCCTAGGGAAGCTTGAGGGTCACTTTCAACTTATGCCAACTTACCACCATATTTTGAGGATCAGGGAGTACTCTTTTCTCCATATTTTGGATGATTAAAGTATTTTGTGTAATTTTGCACTGACACACAGTAATTGTCAACTGCAAATATGAAAGGTTTTAAAAGTGTGGGATTAGTGTTTTGTGCCATGAGTTCTTTCATAGATCCAGAGTTCACAAGCAGCTGACAGATGGGCATCATTTTCCAACTTCCACCTATAAAGTAATTGATGTTCAGGGGCCCTATTTTTAGTGGCTTAAATTCTGAAGTTCATCGCACTCAAAATAATTGCCTGAAATAGTCTCTAATTCACTCCTTCATCTAGTATTAAGGTTAAAATATAAGCTACAGAGGGGGAAGTGATATAAATGGGGCAGTCTACATATCCATAGACACACGTATTAATAGTTCATATTTGTGCATAGCCTTAGCCACTATTCTTTAAATAACACTTATCTACATTTAATTAATTATATAAAGGAAGACATTTGTAGAAATGATTTACATAGAACGTACTCATATAAGAGAAATCTTAAAATGATTTCCAGAACCTTCAGTTTTTATGCTAGATCTGACTTCATTAAGACTTGAAGAAAAACATTAATTGATAATTAGCTTTCCTCAAATGTGAAAATTAATATTCCCTCAGTGTTTGATGTTCCTCTGCAGGTGCACAATTGAATTGAAGAGCAAGTAGCAAATTGGATACAGCCATTTAAAAAAAGAGTAACTAGAACAATAAAGGGGAACATAAATATATTTAGATATAATAATAATAGTAATATTGACTTTGATTTTCCTCAGGACTCAGTCAAAACTTCTGAGAAAAATACTCTGATATATGTAAAATTCTGAAATGCAATTATAGGTAAAGAAGCTGCAAAAATCAAATTGGCTGTTTTGTGGGATTGTTTTCTAAACACGTAATTTTAGAGTTTAATATATCCTTTGGGATCGAAAGAGTCATTAAGAAACCATGTATCTACAAGAAATATCAGCAAGAAAGCACTGAATCCAGATGGTTATAACATTTTATTTTAGGAAATATTCAGTGATAAAGTATAACCAATTTTAAATGAGAGTTGCAAAAAAGGCAGTGAAGCTATTTCGTCTTAATTTAGTAAACATTGAAACTGAAGCAAAAATTCCAAGATATAAATTTTTAAAGAGCTCACTTTATAATTGAACAAAAATCAAGCAAACTTTGCAAAAAATTTAGCATTATTTAAAAAAAATTTAAAGCAAAATAATTGTACAAAATGAAAAATGGACTCATTTTGGTCCATTTTTTTCTCCCCTTGCGTTGGATGAGTTATCTGTCAAGAATATAAGAAAATATACCCTACCTGTGACATAATGATGATATTACTAATACTGATGATTTGTAGACTAATCTGTCTGAATGTGTGGTTTTGGAGGACAATACCTTAGCAAAGAAAATATCTTGACTATAATAAGGAAAAATTCCTACTCATTTGACTTTGATCATTTCTTAAAGTAGCTGACAGAGTTTATTCTCATGAACATTTAGTTTTAGAGAGTCTAGTGTACATCTGCCATTTCTCTCCCTAATACTGATCTGTAGTTATCACCACTGCCTGCCTTCCCTGTTCTCATCCCATTCAGCTGAGTCCACACCTGAACTTCAGGGAAGGAGTAGGTGAAAAATAGCAAATTCCAACCACTTAATTACAGTCCCTAGTTCAGGAATGGACCCAGAATCTATATCTGGCCACCAGGGTCAGGGGAAGTCAATTCTGGAACTATTGTTAGTATTTTCCGGGAGGTAATTTTCTCTCCTGGGAGACCTGACCAATTGAATTAGTGTCTCTAGTGTAAGAGCTTAGGACTTGCTATTTTAACAAGAGTTCCTGGTAGTTTTTATAATCATTAGGGTTTGAGAAACCTTATCTTAGGGAATTCCTTAGGGATAGCAATTGAATTTATTCAGTTTGGTATAAAAAGCACATATTTTAGAGCTAACAGAAGTGGGTTCAAGACCCAACTCTTCACTGACTAACTAGGTGACTTAGGGTAAGGTAAATAAATAATTACACTAATTTCAATTTCTTCCTTGATAAACTAGCAATACTTGGTTTTCACCCATCAAAATATTTTATGTAGTAAATGAGATCATGTGTACAAGGTTCTTAACACGTTGCACATATTAACTATTTAACTTCACTAGTGTTATTATATTATTGATGTTTTTATCCAAGTAAGCCTCTTTGGAACTCCATTTAATCCAACACCATAAAAGATAATGTTACTTGACATGAAATCTGGACTAGGAGATCATCCCTCTCACTTATATGAATAAATGTGAGAAGAGAATTCCATAATAAAGTTTTCATTTAAAATGACCATATAGGGCCTCCCTGGTGGCACAGTGGTTGAGCGCTGGGCTGTGAAACTGCCCGCAGCCTCTGCAGCGCCGGTTCAATCTCCGGCCCACGGCGAGGGTCCAACATGGCATGACAGACCTCTCCTGCTGTGCCCGCTGCTCCCCTCAGCAGTGTGTTTCATCACTCTGCCTGTTCTGTTTCCTGCTCTGGCTCTGGTGAATTCTCTTGCCCTCCCGCGCTTCTGACTGTACCCAGTGCTTGTATAAATAAACAAATAAATAAATCTTTAAAAAATAAATCAATAAAATGACCCTATAGTAGGGTAAGCACTATAATGACATAACTGGCTACAGAATTCCTTCTAGAGAGGAAATGGTCTTTAGGGAGAAAGTTAATTGCTTGGGTTAGGAAGTCAAAGTCTAAATTTTCATCAGCAATAGGCTGAACAAGAGTTGGTAATAATCCCTTAAAGGAAAGAATGAAAGGCCTTTCTCCTTTTTGTCCCTGGGGGTAAGGAGTAGAACAGAAAAAAGAAGCATAGATGGGAAAGGGAAAGAGGAGACAATCTGAGCCAGCCTGTGAGGTTAGGGACTGCATGGTTTCAGGATCAGTGATAAGATGGTGAAAGAACATTTTTTAATTGAAATGTTTGCATTGCTATGAAACTCTTCTAGGATGCCTCTTTCCTTCCTGTCTTCAATTCAGTCTCAAGTCATATCAGCTACTTGTACTTCCATTGTGGGGGTTTATTTTATTTTTTTAAGTTTTTTTTTAATTTAAATTTTATTTTTATATTCCCCATATAATTACAACCCCCTTATTTTGACCCCAAGCCCTCCTTTCCTCGCCCCTCACTCCCCTATAGTGTCTCTGGTTCATAGCTGTTTGTTGATGTTGATATTTTCTTTCTTATAGTTATTCTTTTTCCTGGTCCCTTATTTAAGTTTTCTAGATTCCTGCTATGAGTGAGACCATCCGGTATTTTTCTTTTTCTTTTTGGCTTATTTCGCTGAGCATGATCCCTTCCAGCGCCATCCATGTTGCTGCAAATGGCATGTGTTTATCTTTTTTGAATGCTGAGTAATATTCCATGGTGTATATGAACCACATCTTCTTGATCCAGTCATCTATTTTTGGGCATTTGGGTTGTTTCCAAAGCTTAGTTATTGTAAATAGTGCTGCTATAAACATAGGGGTGCAGATTTTTAATGAGGAAATGACTGAGTCAACAAGACATTCAGCAGAATCTGGTTGCCTACCAACAAGAATCTGAGCTAACATTTCCTACTGACCCCCTCTGGAAGTTCACAGAAATCTTAAGGAGGGCCTTGACTCTAATTAAGTATGGAATTTTTGGTAAAATCTCTTCCGTTGCTTATACTTTAGATTTTAAAGTGTGAGTGGATCGCAGTTTTTTGGGTGTAATTATTGATAATACCAGCATCACTTTATATGCAATACAGTAGCTCTTTTTATTTCTTATAGACTATTTTTATATATGGGGTATCTGATTCAGTCCAAATAAGAAGTTTGTGAGGTAGACAAGCCTCTTGTATCTTGTATTGTAGATTTAAAAAAAGCAACACAAAAACCAGAAAAATACAAATACAAACACAAAGCCTAGGGACTAAAACTCCAAGGCTAATTCCTTTGACTGGGATCTGCATCATTCCAGTGTTGTCATTCCAGTTGTCAAATGTGGGGAATACATAAAACACATAATTGTCAGCCTCTCTTTTAGACAACAGCTGAGGACTCTCATCTACCAGCCATTGCTTTATGTACTTGAACCCAAATTGTCTGTGCAATAACATTGAAACTCTTAACTCTATGTTATCTCTATTCACTAAGATCACCTCCAACCTCTTCAGGTTTAACATTTGTCTCTTTTTACATTTAATGGTCTTGTGTGTTGAGTTTTACTTGACCTTGGCATATTGGTTTCCTATGACAGCTATAAAAAGTTGTTGTAAATTTATTGACTTAAAACAACAGACATTTATTCATTCATAGTTATCCAAGTCAGAGCTCATAGAACACTGTCTAGATTTATATACTAAGAATTTAAAAAACATTGTTATAATAATATCATCCTTTTGAAAGCTTTTTTCTACATCTGTGTGCATGTTACAATTATAACTTCAAAGTTAGATTCACACTCAAACCACAAATTAGCTAAATTTCCTTCTAAATTTTTTAAAACACATGAAAGTTCCATAGATATCAAGGGGAAAGACTGAATGCAGAAACAGAAGTAGACTTCGTTAGGCTTTGTCAAGTACTAGACATTGTATTAATTTAAATTTAAACCCACATTATCCCTCTGGAGCAAATGTTATAGTTAATTTTTTGAAACATCCTATTTGGAGAAGAGACAAGAACAAATCATGACATATAAGGAGTCACAGTGTGAGGAGAGTTCCATACCAAAGAACAGTTTTAGCTTGAATAAAAAGAAAAGAAAAGTAGCTAAGAGAATCCACCACTAATTCAAAGAATGGTATAAGAATTAAATCCTGAGAAATATTAAGGTGAAAAATTGTTCTACTAAGAGGTATTTGTCAAACTTACATAAAGAGTCAGAATAGATATTAGCAAAGACAGGGAAATTAAAGGACTGTCATTAATTTATAAAGAGGAATGTTAATTAAAACCTGAAAGGAATCTGGGAAAAATTACTTCTGTTATTTATTTCAAGAAATCTTTTGAACTGCTAATGAGAACATTTGGATTATCTCAGGAGTAATTGCCTTAGTATTTATTGTATCAAATTATAAATTTCTAAAGTTAAGGAGAGGGAGAGAGATTAGTCACAAGTGAAAGGAAAAAGAACATAGTAATATGGAAATAAGAATACAAAATAGATTAAGCTTAGATCTAAGTAAATAAAAAAGTAGGATAAAACTTGACGCTTTAAAGAAAAAATCTGGGATTAAACAATTATAATGGCATCTGGAGAACTTCTCCTAACATTCCATCCTAATTTCTAATTATAATATTTATGGACTCAAAAATATGTTAAAAGATAGAAAAAAAGACAAAGTAGAGGCATAGGAAGAAGATATAGAGGAGGCGGGAGGAAATATTACTACTGAAAAGCAGGACCTCTCTGCAGAATCCAGAAATTTTTTTCCCCACTATCTCTAAGGTCAATAAAACAAAGAAAGCACAATATATGAGCCATTTTCACCACATTGTAAGAAATCTTATGCAAAACCATCTTCTGTTCACTAATTGCAGTTAGTACTGTTAGGGGGAACAGGATGTCCTAAAGCTAATTCCATACAGGCTTTGTGGACTCCACCCCCACCCCAGGCCAAAGCCAAAGACACTGGGAACTCCAAATCCCATCCCCACCAAAGGGAAGGTGGCTGGGACCTGAGGGTGGGGTTCAGCAGCCAGGTTGGTATAAAGCCAGACACGTGGGCTTTGGAGGGGTCCCCCATTTTGGCTCTCCGCCAGCTCACAGCATCCGGCCAGCTTGGAGAGTGACTTTGGGTTTCCAGGTTGGCGGATCGGGTAGGACGCATTAAAGACTTTATTTCCCTATTTTCTCCCTGAGTTGTACATTTTCTTTATTTTCTTTTCCCATGTAAATAAACCTTTTATTAACTTTTTGTGTGTGCCTGTAGTGGAGTATTCATAAGTCCCTTTTAAGCGCGTGGGTGAGGACCCACAGCCAGGCAAACCCGTTCCATATCGGGGCTGCCCTATAACAGTACCAACCAAAAATCCAGGTAGGTATCACTGGCTACCTCAAAAAGCATCATGTTCACAGTAATTATTTCTTCCTCTAATTTTTCTTCACTACATTCATCTGTTTTTTACACACAGTCAGAACAGAACATGTCTGCAAAGAACCCAGAACTCTGGGGGCCCACAGTCAGTGGTCAAGAAAAGCAGCTGGTCCAAGGGGACTAAGGAGCTTTGGCACATGTTTGATCTGTACAACATTATAGGGAGAGGTAGAGAAAGGAAGACTTGGGGATCTGTGTATTTTAAACTCTGCTCCTTTTCAAATACCCCACTTTTACACTAGGTGAAAGCCAAAGGGAACTTTTCTGGATCTGAGCAGGATATTTAGCTATCCCTCCATGTCTGGGGGGAAAAGTCCACAGAACCCCATGGGCCATAACTGAGGCTGTGACAAATCATTGACCTGAATAGCTCTTCTTTTATTTGAGAGTTAATCGAAAGATTAAAAATATTAAATTTAAAATAAAGATAATAAGCCAAAGTATTAAGATATAAGACATTTATAGGATAATTCTTTACAAAACCAGAAGTACATTATCTTGTGTTTTTTTTCCTTTTTTTTTTTTTTTTGTGGGACCCTAGCCAGTGGCAGGGGAACGAACTGGAGCTGCAGAGGCTACAGGCAGCCTCACAGCCCAGCGCTCAACCACTGCACCACCAGGGGAGGCCCAGCAGTACATTATCTTATAGAAAATTAACACTTTCAAATGTATAAAGAAATATTAACTGTATGAAAGAGAAATGGAATATAATGAAAAGAGAACAGGAAGGAATAAAAAGATATGACAAAATGAGGAAAGAATTGGGTAAGGAAATGAAGACTTGCTAGAAAATTCAAAATGCAATTGCAAAATTGAAACTGCTATTGGCGGCAGTAAAATACAGATTTAACTTTACAAAAAGTAGAAGCTGCAGTGTGGATGACCACTCTGATAGGCCAAAGTTAGGCCTCTTGTCACCTTAGTATAAGAATTAGAACTCAGTCAAGGGCCTATGAGCCTCTGGAGGGAACTTCAAAATGCAGATTGTTTGCGGATAAGAACAGGGAGGGCCCTGAGGCTAGTGAAAGCTTCAGTTCTTAATTCAGCCCCTCCCTAAGGGAAGAGATCTGTTTGTGCTTCTCCCCTTGTTCTCATCAAAGAAGTGATATCGATATCTGATCTCCCTTTATGACCTAGAAGAATACAGTTTGGGGATCTCATCCAGTTCGAGGTTTACTGGTAAACATATTTTAAGAATCTCATCTTTATTCTAAGAGAAAGGATGAGGTCACCCCCTCCTTGACTCTCATATGAAGTCACCCCTCTCTATCTTTGATGTCTCAGGTCCTAAAACTCAAGATAAATATTTCAGGGCTGCTCTATTATTCTTCATTATTTACAATCATGGAAATTCTTCACACATGTGTTATAACGTCATTGTTTTCCCTTTGCTAACCTTTCTGATGCTTTTTTGATGATTTGTCCATCTTGACAAGTACCCAGAAGGGTATAGGATGATTTCTCTTATGCCCTGAGAATTCTATTTCTTGCATGCCAATTTCTGTTAAAATGTTTGCTTTTAACATATTTATATTTCTGGAGTTATAGAATAAATACCAGGATTTATGGAAGATGACTGGAATATTCTTATCTAGATATTTTAAAAAGTTGTGGTAAAATGCATATAACATTTAACATTTTTGCTATGTTTAACCATAGCATACGCAGTAGCATTGGATACATTCAAGTTGCTGTGCTGCCATTACCACCATCCAACTCTAAAACCTTGTTCATCTTCCAATACTGAAACCCTATCAATTGAGCAATTATTCCCTATTCTCTCCATCTTCCCAGCCCCTGCAAACTACCATTTGACTTACTTTCTATGAATTTGAGTAGTCTTATTGCCTCATCCAGGTGGAACATGCACTATTTTCCTCCTGTGATAGACTTACTTAAATTAGCAAAATGTCCTCAAGCTTCATCTATGTTGTACTGTGTCAGAATGTCCTTTCTTTTTAAAGACTGAATAAAATTCCATTGTATGCATTACCATATTTTGTTTACCCATTCATGTGTTGATGAATAATTGGGTTGCATTCTCTTTTGGATATTGTGAGCAATGCTGCTATGAATACTGGTATCCAAATACCTATTCAAGTCTCTGCTTTCAGTTCTTTTAGGACTACACCGAGCAGTGTGATTCTAGATCATGTGGTAATCTATGTATAATTTTTTGAAGAACCACCATATTCTTCCACAGCGACCACTAGTGAAGCACAAGCATTCCAGTTTCTCTAGATCTTTGGCAAACTTAAACATGTTTCCCTCTAGATGGAATGATTATGTGTTGAAGAAGATAAAAAGAGCTAGAATGTCTTTAAATTCACATCCCCACCCCCATCTTGTCATCTGTGATGCATTGCCTGAAAGCGATAACTTACTCAACAGCTCACTACTTGCCTGAAACAGTTAACAAAGCTTATATTAATACATGACTTTCTCTTAAAGAACAGATTGTGTACCCAATTTAATCTTTAAATACTTGTAATAATGTGTTATTCAAGGCATATGTGTCTCCATGCTCTGCTGTTGATAGAGTAAGAATGATGCCAGAGTGCCATTAATTGTTGGTATTTTGGAGGGGGAATAAAGATAGAGGAACTTGTCTTGGGTTAATTTCCTAATAACAGACTCAGACATGAAGATTTGTGTAAAAATGACTTACTGTGAAGTACTTCCAAGAGGAACTGTAACAGCAGGATCTTCTTGAAATGGGGACATTCCAGGTGCCTTGTCCTACTTAATGAAGGGTGGAGCTGAGTGACCAGGTAAAGATATAGAAACTTGGAGAAACAGGAGAGGAGGCACATGGAGCAGAGAAATGTGATAAAATCCTGCTTGCTCCTTGGTTTTGGACTTGTACCAGGGGCTTTGGGGAAATGGAAGGAGACACATGGAGTCAAGACAGGTAGAGACACTTGGAAGAGATGTAGGTGAGAGACATGTGCGAAGGCTGACAGTGGCAGCCAGTATCTTGATTTGTACTTTAACTTTGCTTCTGGCCCTTACTTGCCTCACCCCGTCTGCCCCTTTCCTATGGTTTCCTGCCAGAAAGTGCCTTAGACTTATGGCAAGCTTTTGGGTCTCAGCAACCCTGCTTTGGGACAACCCCATTTTGATTTGACTACACATTTGCTCATGAGGGGATAGGTAACTTTTAGGGAAACCATATCCTTTCTCCCCTCCCCTCTCTATGCACGTTCTATGAAAGATCTTTCACACTTCTTTCATACCAAGAATCTGTTTTGTCTCTATGCAGTTAATGGCAGAATCCTTTTAGAGTGGGCAAGTTTGGGGTTGTTGGAGTACCCCCTCATCTACCCACTAGAAAAAATTCTAGAGAAATGGGAGAAGAGGGAAGAGAAGGTGAGTCATACAGTGTGCAATGTCCAGGATACAATATTGTGGAGCAATCTCTCTCCACAGAAAATCACTTTGGCTCAGTCCTGCAGGGGAACTGTAGAGATAAGCTGGGTCACAGCTCAGGGTTGTCTAAATCAGGGATAAAGGGGGTGGAGTATGTGTCAGCTGTTGGTAAGCATTTCTAGTTCTCCTGTGCACACAGGCAAAGCAAGTCCTGGCAGTTTTAGGCAACCCTCCCAACAGAAACACAGGGGTGTTGGCTGTTGGGATAGAAAGCATATGGGAGGTGTGCATAAAAATGGTCTGCACACTGCCAGCCTCTGTCATAGATGTCAAAGAAGGCAATGTGTACTCTGATGAGAAGACAGGTAGAGATTCTGGTCAGGTGCATTTAGTGTCAAGACCTTTAATATAAATAACACAAAGAAAGTACTTTGTATCAAAACTTTATTTATTAAACAAAAAATGCACCATTGGAATAACATTTCTATAAAAAATGAATATGAGACTGTTCTACAGTGATTACAAAACCCCTTTTTCCTCATGTAGTAGTATACAAGATCTTGTAGAAACAGTCATTGTTTTAAACTGTAAGCAAGTTTCCTTTCTCATAGAACAAGATTTACACTTAAATATTGCAATCACTAGTCTAATTTGGTTAACAATGCTAGAGTCTGACAATAAAGAAACTCTTTGCAGGCTCAAAATACCTTGTTTTTTAAGGTGTTTTGTAGCCACAAAAAATTTCTTTTTCCACTAAGGCTAGTTAAAGCTGTAGTATGCCCATTTCTACCATATAAACCTACCACTAGCACACTAACAATTTGTCTGAATTGCAAAGCCCTTTGAGAGAACGAGTAGCATTGATTGGCAAAATGCTATCAGAATATTTTAGGTTTGGCGTTACTTTGTTTGAAGAACCCTGGAAAGGGAGAAGGCGGTGAAGATGGAGCTTCAGTGGAGGCTTTGCCTGGACTTATCCTCATACTCAGCAATGGACAATTCATTTCTAAAGTGGTCCCTCTGAGATATGGAACACTGCAGCTTTAACAGTCGTATCTAGATTCCCAACCAGATCTCCCTTTTTATCATAAATTATCCAAAAAGAAGCCACTCTAAATAATAAATTAAATATTACTTATAAAAAGTACACCCCATACCCACCCTCCCACCCCCCAAACAAGCTGACAATTCACAAAGGTCAGAATTGTCAGGGTTACCCTACAATAATAAAAAACACTATTTCTCCTCCTTCCTAACATTCCTTTCTTTCTTGCATCTGAAAATACACTTTCAGCACACAGTGAGATAGATCCCTTGGTCCATGAGTCTGTGTTTATGACATTTTGTAGAGTTTTGCTGTTGCTCTCCAATCAACAAAAAAATCACAGGATGATAATATACAAAGGCTCTCTACTGAGAGCAGGAGAAGAAATCCTTCAGAGAGTGCAACTAGAAGTCCATGGAGCAAACATTATCTGAGAGTGGCTTGGAGAGCCCAGAAGTAATATCCGTTGATTCGGGCATGGTACTTGGTCTTCTATATATCCTCACTGACCAGAAAAGACTCAGGCATTTCTTTTCAGAAATTTCCTTTCTCAAGCATTTCCTTAAGGATATAGGTATTGGATAGCAAGGTACATTGGGGGATGTATCTGTATATTTTTTGTTGGAATAGAATACCATACAAAACATCTACCTATGATTTTCCACAGTATCCAATTTAATTTAAAACACTGGAATCAGCTGAAGAGCTTTCCTATATAATATTAGAGTGACTTTTGAAAGTCACTGGTGAAATAAAAATTATGGGTAAGCTGTTGCTTTCCAAAGTGACTTTAAAAACAGGGAGTGTATGGATTTGACTGTTAGGACTGCTTCTGCCGTGCTGGGATGTTGTGAGCTCTGTATTGTGTTATTGTGTGGCTGGTTACAGCCTAGGATACTAACTTCTGCCTTTCAGGAAGGTCTAGTTGTATGAAGTAAACTGGGTGAGGGAGAGAAAACCACTTTGCCCCACATTATTAGATAGTTCAGACCATTTTGTTTTTAAACACAACTAAGACTAGGGGATTTTTCTACTTTTCTTTCTCTCATGGACTGGCCATGAACATTCTAAGGAAACTGCAAGAAATATGAGTCTGGGATATAATTTTATCTAAATGGGAAGTGCTTTTGAGGTGTCCCTTTTTGTTGGAATGACAGGTCAGTTGCCATGTCTTAGACATTGTTTTAAATTTGGAGAGGACTTCAAGATGTAAAGACAGATGTGTCTGTTGGAAAACAATAAGTAACCTCCAGAAGACTTGTGTGCATTGAGAAGTTCTTTACTGGAAAAGCCAATGAGCACTGATCTTTATAGTTCTGGAATAAGACCCTTGTGTTAGGCAACTCCTTGTGCAGCTCTTACCAAAGCAGGGAAGTGTAGATACACCTCATCTGCAGCAGGTTTAATTTTGAAGAGAGTAATGCCATGTCTGATTCCTGACCAGAAGCCATAATAAATTCACCTCTTGTATCTTTGTTTTGTGTTTTTTTTTTTTTAGATTGTTTAGTTGTCTGTGCATTTTATAATACCCAAATGTAAAGTTCCATTCTTTAAATATTCTAGAGGTTTACAGCTCTTTTCTATAAAGAGGTAGCTCTGACTGTTTTTTTTTTTTTTTTGTGGAAAATGAATCACTAAGAAATATTTAACTTTTGACTAGAGCAGCATCTAAATGTGCTTTCTGCAGTTTGAGCTATCCTCATTTTTGCGAGTTAAACAAATGCAGGACTTTTCTAGAGGAAAGAAAATAGCTTTCTTATCAGAATGAAATGCAAAAGGAAAACAAACTTTTTCAAGAAGCTCCTACATGCTTGACAGTTCAGCGTGATGCAGGGGAAGCCTGAGCATGCCCTGCCAAGTTTTATTTTCTTCTTTTTCAGGGAGAAATGAGTCCTGGTGGCAGGGCTGCTGGTTGGTTGTCAACATTGCCTTATGGGATCTGGAGAGATTTATGAGCTTAAAGAGCCCTATACATTATGAATTACACTCAGGCTAGGAGCAATGTACAGGCTATCTTGCCATATTCATAGGTTTATTCTTGTCAAGAGATCAGGAGACTGGGAAATTAAAAAGTTACCTGAAAACTTAGGCAGGCAGTTTTACACATATGTGAACCATCTGAGAGAAGGGGGAGCAGAGTTGTACAGAAGTTGTGCTAAAGGCATTGCATATTAAAACCTCTAGGTGAGTTACAAGAGGTTATTTAGAGAATTTAAATGCATTCTACTGTATATTCAAAGCATGGAGCTAAGATGTATTAGCATGGCCAGTTACTACAATAAGCCATTATGTTTGTTTAATGAAGAAAGTTTCAAGAGAATGCAGCAGAAAGATACCTTCCACTGAAAACAAATAAGATATATTTTCATGTACTTTTAATGGTTTTGATTTCTTAAGGTCATTGACTTTGACTAGTGGAATCTAGACATTTGGGAAATATGTGAGTTACCTTGGTTTTCCAAATACGGTCTACTATAGATTGAAACTGTGATGCAATCACAGTTCAGAATGACAAACCCATTCCAGGCTATATGTTCAGGGTGATCTTTCTTAAATGAAAAATGCCTTTTTCAGAGAATGTCCCTTGTTTGTGAGTATCAGAAAAGGGAGACTATTCATTCTAGGACCTCCTGAAGATAAGCCTAGCAGAATGAACATTTTCTTTCCTGAAGTTTTGGATTTTTCCTGCCAAGATTCAATATTATGTTAAGAAATGCCTGTTCTAGGTCAGTGGAGGGTTGTCTTAAGTTGCCCAGATGTTGAACAAAAGTAATCTGCCCCATAGAATAATGTTGCATAGCTCCACAGATGGACTTTAAGAAAATCAGAAAATTGAATAAGCACTCTTGTTGAAGGAACAATTTCACAAATGGACCGAACTTTCTAATGAACCATTTGAACAAGCCCTCTCTTTGACATCAGATTTCCTTCCCGACATAAAACTGTAAAAAAATAATCTGAATTATTACTTCTGTTACAGTGCCGTTTTGCTCAAAATATTTCATTCGGGGATTCATATATAATTACCCACCTAATAAAAGGAGCTATTAGGTTGTAAAGATCCTATCCCTTCCATGCTCTTTTAAAATTATGACCTACTCAAGCTTGAAATCAAAGGCAGAGCTGAAAGGAATAATTCAGCTGAAACTCTCTTATTGGGGTTTCAAGTCACCTAACTGATAAATATGCAAACTAGCTCCCTTTTGGCAATTCAGCTGCATAAACAGGGATTAACTCCAAATGCAGCTGAGAATCTGAAACTAAAAGGGTGCACACAAAATGTTCTTAACTTCACCTAGTTCCAAGCTGGAGATAAACATGGCAATTAGAAGTTTAAAATTTTAGCTCACAATGAAGACGGGGCTTTGAAAAGCTTGACTTGTGGTATGTCAGAGTGCAAAGTGGCACCTCCCCGCTTGCTCCTGACTCTGGGTAGGCATGGTGTAGAAGGGTCCCTTCACTGCAGACCCTGGTGGCTGCCACTTCCCAATGCTGCCTGCTCTGAGTCGGGGAGGACCCTGGTCGTGAAAGTGGCATCACTCAAGAGAAGGTACGGCTAGAAACTGCCTTCCATTTCCCTTCCCTTCCTCAGGGCCTGTTCTTAGGGAGTCTGCTGTTTCCCCAGTGGGTTACAGAGATGGTCAGGAGGCTCCCTGCATGGTGGCCACCTGATCCAACTGATCTAACGCTGTTGTCAAGCAGAACACAGGAAGGGACACAGATCTCTCCTGCCAGACTCCGGAAGACCATGGCCTAGGTGAAGCTTTGAAAGGTCATCACAGTGTGGTATGGCACAAAGCCACCCAAATGGAAACGCGTCCCCTCACAAGCATAAACACGTAATTACTGTGTATCTGAGAAGACTGTACGTTGTGTCTTCTCTTAGGAAAGGAAGTGCTGCTGGCTACGTGCCATTCATTGCAGATATTTATGTTCCAATTTTCCAAACATATATAGTAACTGAGGGTGGATTTACAAATACTTGCTAAAATGGGTGAATTTTACAGCCACTTGCTAATATCCACCACTTGGGTGAGATGAATGACTGAGTTACAAAACATCAGCCTTCGCTGCCTTTTGTTTGTATACTGATTTACTTTTTGTGCTGTCAGGAAAACACCCAATCCTTTGGTGCTGTGTTGTAAGAGTATTCCCATAGGTGCTTTGTACTTTAAAGTTGAAAACATAATGGTGAGCTTGCACTGATCTGCCATGGCATGGTACAGGCTTAAGTAATGCACTTGCATTTTGTAAGACTAGAGCTACACGTTAAAAAAAAAAAAAAAAAGGGTCTTGATGGAGGAAAACAGAAGCCTCAGTTAGGATGGTGTGGTTACTGTGATGGCAAAGTCCCAGGACTAATCGAGCAGCTTCTGCTTTGACATTGCAGTGAAGATGTATCTTTGCTGTTGTTTAGGGACCCCAAAGTTATCATTTAAAAATTCCTGATGCCTATGAAAGAAGGGATGCTTATTCTTTCTGAACTGCTTCAGGATCTTCCATAACTGGGTGGTCCTAGTGGTTAACCTGTACACTGGGTGCATTCTTGGACACAGGTGTGCTGTTTATGGGTAATTGGTATGCTGCAAAGTTCCCGGAAAATTCACCTCATCAATTCAGCAATATGTGTTAAAAGGCCGAGCCTGTGATGGCATTAAGTTGCTTCATTAGCCCTTCCAAACTTGCCATTTGTTCACTCAAATCATCCTGTTCGTACACCTACAGAGAGAATGAGAGCAGAGTTAGTAAAGGTGAATATCGATACATTCCTTGTAATGAAAGCAGAGGCCATGTCTGGTTGGTTCTCTCTGTTCTCTAGCATAACACTGTATTTCATAGCTGGAGGTTATGCTCAGAATTGTGATCATTGAATGAAGATGCTGGTGATGAAAGGGATGGTAATAAATGATTGCATTTATTCACCAACTTTTTTCCTGCAATGAGGAAAAAACTTTCGAGTCAAACAGATGTTGTTTCAAGTCATGTTCCACCATTCACTAGCTGTGTGACCTCAGACAAGTTAGTGAACCCGTCTGACACACACACACACACTTAGGTATTAAATGATGGGTGATGATGATATCTATGTCATGGATTATTTTGAGCATTTTGTGACTTGTTTATGCCTATCATTATGTCCAGCACATGGTGCACATTCACCACATTGCTCTTTTCCTTTCTTTCACCCATGAGAATAGAATTTGTATCATCAGGCTTCTTTTCTTTAAAACACAACATAGGGATATTTGTGTGTGGGAGTTTGTGGGGCACTTTCTTGATGAATGAAAGGTCTGAGGATTATGATTTTGGTTTGTGTGTGGAAACAAAATTCTTACCTACACCAGTTCTGGCTCTATGCCTGGTTGTAAAGGTAACCTTATGACTTGCTCTATGAAAGCTGTAAAGGTGATCTTAAGGCACAATTTAATTGGAGGACAACATGAAGATGTTGAATTTCAGATCTTGGTGAACATATTCTCTACACTTCTCACTCCCTAGGAGCCACTAGAATTATATTATTAGTAATAATGGATTGTAAGTTAGCACAGATCCTCAGGATCTGTGATTCAAGGATTCTGATTTAGTAGTTACAGGAAAGACTGGAAATCTTGTTTCTTCCCCAGGTAGGTGTAATGATCCATCCTTGATGGAAACAAGCAGAAGAGCACCAAGGCTGGTATGAATTTGTTTGTTTGTTTTTTAAAGATTTATTTATTTATTTGTACAAGCACTGGGTACAGTCAGAAGCATGGGAGGGTGAGAGAATTCACCAGAGCCAGAGCAGGGAACAAAACAGGCAGACAGATGGAGGACACTGCTGAGGGGAGCAGTGGGCGCAGCAGGGAGGTCTGTCGTGCCATGTGGGATCCTCGCTGGCGGCCGGGGATAGAACCTGCACTGCAGAGGCTGTGGGCAGCTTCGCAGCCCAGCGCTCAACCACTGCGCCACTGGGGAGGCCCGCTGCTGTTAATTTGAATCCCAGTTCTTTTACTGATGACACTTGAATACATGGATTTGAACTGTGTGGGTCCACTTATACCTGGAATTTTTCACCACCCCCTACCTCTTCCTCTTCAATCTACCAATGTGAAGATGAGGATGAAAACTTTTAGGATGATCCACTTGTGATTTTCTTTTCTCTAAATAGCTTTATTTTAAGAGTACAGTATATTATGTATACAATATGCAAAAACTGACTGCTTATATTATCAGTAAGTCTTCCTGTCAACACTAGGCTATTGGTAGTTAAGTTTTGGATGAATGAAAGTTATACGCTAAGTTTAGTCTGTGTGGCTGGTGGTGGAGGGAGGGTTGTTCAAAGTACAATAGTATATAGTTCCTCTTTTTGAGTCTGTTTCCATACTCCTCAAGTGGAAATAGCAGTGTTGACTCATTAGGTAGTTGGGGGAGATTCAGTAAATCAGTGTTGGTGAGTAATTAAGTGCTCAGTAATTTCTTAATTTCTTTTTTCCCATTTTCTCAGCATGCCTTTTTTTTTTTAAAGATTTATTTATTTATGAATATAAGACTAGGGTATAGGCCAGAGATATGGGGGGTGAGAGGATTCACCAGAGACAGAGTGGGGAACAGAATAGGCACATGGACTCAAAATACACTGCTGAGGAAAGCAGTGGGCAAGACAGGAGGCTCGCCCATGTGGGTAGCTCCCTGGCCAGGGATCGAACTCGTGCTTCAGTGACTGCAGAGAGCTTCATAGGTTGTGTCTTATCCCCTTGCACCACCAGGGAGACCCTCAGCATTTATTTGATTCAGTTATTGAATGAATAGGCCTGCGTCAAGATTTCTAGATCTGTATAGGCAGGGAAACATTACTTAATATCATGGTTACAGTGTATAATCTCATCCTGCCAGATAAATACTCTTGATCCCATTAGAACACTGGTGGAGAGTATGTGGTAGGATGAGCACAATGCCACTTGACCCACTAGAAAATTCTCTCAAAATACATGGTATTAAACATGTTGGAAGTGGTACCTTCTTAAAGAATCTCAGCATGCCAATGAATAATTTGTTCACATACCATATAATCCTCAGCATTTAATGGGGACTGCAAAGTAGCCCATATAGTTCAAAAAAATTAGTCTGTCTATGAGGAGAGAGATTGAAGTGAACTCATTAGTTGGTATCATTTCCCTAAATGTGGTCTTAGTTGTTTGGGCTGTTTTTCTTGAATTACCTAGATTTCATTGTTCACTACAACCATCAGCTATACGTAGCTATTGGACTTCTAAAATGTGGCCAGTTTGAATTGAGATATATTGTACATTTAAAATACACACCAAATTCTGAATACTTACTACAAAAGAAGTAAAATATCCTGTTGGATATTTTCTATGTTCATTGCACATTGAATGATAATGCTTTGGAAATTCTGGGTTAGATGAAAGATATTAAAATTAAGTTCATCTATTTGTTTTAATTTTCTTTTTTCTTTTTAAAGATTTATTTATTTATACAAAAACCAGGATACAGGCCAGATGCGTGGGAGGGTGAGAGGATTCACCAGAGATAGAGCGGGGAGCAGAACAGGCAGACTGACGAAATATACTGCTGAGGGGCACAGGGGGCGAGACAGGAGAGGTCTGTCGCGCCATGTGGGACACTCGCTGGCCAGCCGGGATCGAACCAGCGCTGCAGAGGCTGTGGACAGCTTCACAGTGCGGCGCTGAGCCACCAGGGGAGGCCCTCACCTATTTGTTATTTCATTTCTAATGTAGACTCCTAGAAAATTGAAAGTTACACATGTGGCTCTTATTTCTACAAGACAGAGTTGATATAGATTTTTGTCTCCATTTTTGTTATTTCCTTTAATTACGTTTTTTACTATTCTTATTTTATTATTTGTAGTACCGAAAACAAGAAGTACAAGGGAAAAGTCAAATTAGATGATGCTAATTTTTTTCATCTTTTCCCCCTTTTCAATCCTTTGATTTTCCAAGGTATCTGATGTGTTAGTCCCTTAGCTTTCCTTTAAATGCTTTCTCTTGAATTATATTCAGAAACACTCTAGAGTTTTTCTAAATCGCTGCCTCTAGGCAACATCTTTTCATATCTCCTACACAGTGCATTTTTGAGAGAAATGTTTGTTCTCAAAATTATTTTTCTTTTTGCCTCCATTGATATTTCTTAATTTTCTAATTTGATCACATTTTAGCTGATTCTTTTATTTCCCTTCATTAGTAATCTTTCTTTCATGAAATATTTATATCTTCTAAATGTCAGTTCTTCCTTTTTCTTCTTAAATTCCTCTCATTTCTTCATTTTGCACATTTCTCTCAATTCTGTATTTGAAGGCTATTTTATGGTTTCAGAAATCACATGTAAAATCTCCAGAGTATAGTTTGTTTTCTTATTTTTTTTTATTTTAAAGAACAATTATATAGTCTTATTTCCAGGTATGCCAAAATATTTCATCCCATTGAAAAGGACAAACACAGAGATATTATATATGTATATACATAGTCACACTCGCTAGTCATCTGCTTGTGCTTCTAACATTGCCTCTAAGTACTAATCACTCCTTCACCTTGCACAACATGAATTTCAGGGGCGCCTTACGTTGGCTGGATCCTCCGTTGGTTTATGGCTCTCCTCAGACACTTCGGGGGCTGTTGGCACAGAAACAGGAAGCAGAGGGGATCTTGCCTTTCCAGCTAACCCAAGAGAGGCTGTTTTAACATGAGTCTTGGGAAGAGTAGGCCCTGAAATAGAAAACACAGAGTGATGAACGTAATGTATAAAACATTCTGGGGAACAATCTCTCAAGCGTGGAAGCCAACTCCAGTGGGTTGGCATTGATTTTAGGTTATTGTTCATTTTGTAGTATAGAGATGGATTCTGACACAAAGAATGGGCTCATTTTATTTCTACTGAATGGAAGACAAATTCTGATTAGGCCTTTCCAGATGAAGCTCCACCAGTCATAGGTAATTTCTAGTGGGTTCCAAATCATGCTGTGAGGGGCTGGCTGGGAGCTCCAGACTGTTCATCACATCCTATAAAGTGTCAGGTGAGCTCATTCAATGTCACACTCAGTTTTGGGCCAGACAACCCTGTGCTAAACCACATAAATAAGCCCCAGATGGCTTAGTAGTACCAAGGAATACTTATGCAGTTGAAAGACATGGTCGTTCTAGTCTATAAATGAGCATTAGATGTTATAGCAAAAACAAAGTCCTTTATGTTTAACTTGATAGAATCTCATTACTTATTTTCTTGGGGTTGGGGGAGGGATGTAATGCATTGTTCTATCCTAATCGCTATAGCTTCTCTCCAAAAATTACATTCTAATACTCATGAATGTCATTTGAGGAACAGCTGAGTTTCTACCAGAAGGCATTTTTGTTTGCTATACACAAAGGCTACCTTTTCTTTTGGAGTTGAAATTTGCCTTACAAACCCTACTTATAATAGTAATTTAACTTTGACCCTGTAGCCTAAAATAAAAATTTGATAAAGGTTTATGGAATCAGTTAGTGTATCAGTTATGTATCTAAGGGCTTTTGTTATTCTTAGCCTATTAACCAATACCTCAGTATGGAAGGCATTAAGGTACATGGTAGAAAGAAGCTTTCCTCAGTTCTGTCATCAGTGACAATATTTGAATTTAAATGATCCCAATGGCAAACTATATTTAAAGTGAAAATGTTGGTTGGACCATACCTTGGGAAACATAATTCTAGTTAGTAAAACTGAAAAAGTTGTTACACAGTCAGAAAAGGAGGGAGCAGTGGCTTATTGGAAAAGAAATAATGCAAACAATTGACTAAGTCAGCAATTTGCTGTATATAGGCAAAATAAATGAGAAATCCTAATAAAAGTATTTCATCCATTGCTTAGCATGTAATTCCTTCATATTTATACCATTTTTATTCTTAAACTTCAGGGATCAAAAGTGTGCAGTTGGAGTGATTTATCACTAGAGGGTGATCTTAAGTTTTTAGTAGCTCAGATGAAAAGCAATATAGAGATTAAGAAAAATATAAGCCATTTTCTTTCACAGAGGAAATAACATTTGCTGACTGCCTACTAAGCTCCAGACCTATGCTAAGTATTCTAGTTCACTTTAGACAAAAATAACAGAATGGGGAAGAATTGCAGATTGATCAAGGTAATCGCTTTCAGATTCTGGAAAGCTCAACTATGTAATAATCATGTAATTCTTTATCAATTAGCTCTCCCTGCCTATTCATCTGTAAAGTGAGAATGATAGTAATTGGTTATGATTAAATAAGACTATGTATTTTAAGGGCTGATACCTGTAATTTATTGAAAGAGAGCTAGTTATTATTAATATTTAATTGTCAAAATAACCCTGCTGTTATTTTTAGTTCACATATGAGGATGCCAAAGTGGAGAGAAACTACCTTGTCAAGTTCACATATTTAGAAAAGGGAAGGCATAATAAAAGTTTGCACCAAGTTCTAATTCCATTGAGGAAACTAAGCTTTTACCATTACTATGTTGATCTAGCCCATCCAATTTACATGAGCTTTTTGAAGATGCCATGTAAAAGAATAGAAAAGCCACTTCAAAGATTTAAGTTGAAGGCACAAACTATTGTGTTATGGTTTCTATAGCTGAATTAAGCTTTAATTTAAAGGGAACAGATAGAACTCATAAACGCCAACATTGATCTAAGCTACTTTTATTGCCATGTCATTTAAATATATATAAACACAAAATTTACATAAGTTTTATAAACTTGTTGTTCTTATACTATGCAATAAAACCAAATATACTATAAAAGCAAAGTTATAAAAATAGTACAATTGTTATAAAAATAGTACAATTTGAATTCACATCATTAATTTAATGTGATGAATGAGTTTGAAGGGGTAAAGCAAAATAGTCATAGAAATTTGGGACTAATATTTCACAAGTCTTTTTAATTCATATGTGTTCAGTTTTCACTATCAGTTTTCTCTTGTTGAACAAAACATTCATTCTTTCAGAGAATGTAATGTACGCTGGTCCTCACTGGATGTAAACAAACAATTTGTACATTAAATCTACATCTATCCTTTTCTCTTTTTGCTTCTGGCTATAAACACAGTATCCTGCAATCAATTTACTTGTAAACCCAAATACAAAGGCAGGCACTAAAAACCCTGGCAGAATGAAGCTATAAAATGGCCCACCAGATGCTCCAAAGTGTGGAATTCACATTAATATTGTAGATGATTACTTAAGTGAAAGCACAAAGTGTGAAGCATTTTCATAGAGCGCTGGTGAAGTTGGAGAATGTATCTAATGAGGCTCTACTATGAGTTATATTTTCTGAATTATGTTTATATTGTCTTCCAGAATATTTACAATGTTCTGCTTAACCGTGATTTAGCCTTACTGCCAAGAAAAGTTGTTTCTCTTAGCTCATTCCATGACCCACCTTTTTCATTCCTGCATTTAACAGGGTAGCTGCATTTTAATAAGTAATACTTTCTGTACATAACACTTTTATATTTTTTGCAACAATTTTGACTTAGCTTTCCTTGATGATAAACTTATATTTTTAGCTTTAATTTTTTTAAGAGACCAAACTATGTCTACAAACTTTACAATTTAACTTTTCACCAAATGCATGCAATGTTCACTCTAACACAAATATTTTTAAAGAGAATTACATAAGAAAAGAAAACAGCATGAGCATAATTTATTATGTAGGAAAGTCAAATAGGTCTGGTGTCTGTTTTATACTAGACACCATATAAAGATTCTTTTATGATTTATCAGACTTTCATAAAATTCCTTAATATTTGACTTTTTTTATTTCTGTTTTGGATGCCGAGAAACTACAATCTCACTACAAAAGTATATTCTGATGGCATATTTACTACTCAAAATCTTAAATACTTGGGTAAACCCACAGTGTATTATCACACTTGCATTATCACAATGAGATGCAGGTATGCCTGCATAACTCAAAGCCGTCACAAAGAAGATCATTAGAGTAATTGATTTTCTCTAGTGTAGAGGCAACAGTTATACATTCAGAACCTACTGAGTATTGAACAATAAAGGAGACACAGTGTGTTTTACAAAAGGAAGTGAAGACATTGCCTGGACTCAAAGACCACACAGTGTTTAAGCCTCATGTGGCCGCCTTTTCCAAGTAATATTCACAGATTCAAAGGAATTTATAAACTTGGAACTTTCAGGACTCTTGGAGTTCACCTGGTGACCTTCACTTTATTTTGCTGAAGAGAATGTAAGGCTGCTGGAGATTAAAAGATCAAGGTAGAATTATTTTCAATGCCCTTCCAGAATAGGCGAAGAATTTCAGCCGTCTCTTAGGATTCCTTATTAGCAGGTTTGTCTAAGTACTATATGACCTTAAATATTTTCCTTTCCATTTCTGAGTGGGGAATTATTTTTTTATTTTTTTTTTAATTTAATTTTTATTTTTATATACCCCATACAATTACAACCCCCTTATTTTGACCCCAAGCCCTCCTTTCCCCGCCCCCTACCCCCATAGAGTGTCTCTGGTTCATAGTTGTTTGTTGATTTTGATATTTTCTTTCTTATAGTTATTATTTTTCCTGATCCCTTATTTACATTTTCTAGATTCCTGCTATGAGTGAGACCATCTGGTATTTTTCTTTTTCTTTCTGGCTTCTCTGAGCATGATCCCTTCCAGTTCCATCCATGTTGCTACAAATTGCATGTGTTTATCTTTTTTGATTGCTGAGTAATATTCCATGGTGTATACGTACCACATCTTCTTGATCTAGTCATCTATTTTGGGGCATTTGGGTTGCTTCCATAGCTTAGCTATTGTAAACAGTGCTGCTATAAACATAGGGGTGCAGGTACTCTTTGGAATTGATTTTTCTGTGTCCTTTGGGTAAATACCTAGGAGTGGAATTGCTGGATCATATGGAAGCTCTATGTTTAGTAGGTCAAGAAATCTCCTCTGAGTGGGGAATTAAAAGACTTTTGAGGGACATTTCCTGGGAGAGATTTATCAACAACCAATAAGACAACTTTGGTCTCCAAGTTGCCTCTTAGTAAACGGGAACAGATGTTTTAAAATAGAGACTTCTACGAGAACATCCTGTGGTAGATGTGTATTAACTCCATCCCTAAGCTGATTCTAACTGGGTAGCTTCAACATTTTCTTTTCTGAACTTCAGATGTTTCAAACCTGAACACTGGTGAAGCCTGGTGTAGTGCCAGCATGCACAGGGCAGGTACTCTGTCGATACGTCCAGAGATAAAGGAGAGTCCTGGAGGCCTCAGTGGCTTCTTCTGGCTTTAATGCTTTTTCTATGCCAATTTTTGTGGGGCAAACCCATAGGCTAGCAAAATGGGGAGGCTGTGTTGGGGGAAGGGTTGTAGGTGAGGGCTGGGAGAACTGTCAGCTCCCAGCCCCCAAGGAATCTTTTCTTTCTCTTTGGGCCTTCTCTGGCTTCTAGTGGTCCCTTCCTCTCATAGCCTTTCCCCTGCAGCCACACTAACCCACTCCTAGTCATTCTGCCTCGGCTGTTTTTGTCTCTGAGTGACACTGCCCCTATAGCCTCAGCCTCCAGGTTCAGGTGTGGACACTTACACATAGTAGGTGTGCTCCAGGTGTCCACGATCAAGCACGCATGCCCCACGCCCATGCTCTCAAGTGCCTTCTGCATTCAAGGCCACAGGTTAGAGACAGATGCCATCAATGTAAACGTCTCACCTATTCACTTAGGCTACACCTGGGTCCTTACAAACGCAACAAGCTGGGCTTTTCCTTCCCTTATGCACCCAGGGTGTTACTGGCTCCTGTCTTGATTTTTGTCTGCATTTTCATTCTTCCATAGGGCCACGAGCCATGCCTTTACTCCTTTACCTCCATGCCAGTGGCCTTGCCAAGAGCCTTCTCCAAAGGCTAAATTCTGAATTCATTTCTACACCACTCAAATAGAGCAAATATTTTGTATAAAATAACCAGTCTCACACCATGGGCTGTATTCAAGTGAGAAGGGTGTGGAACAGTTACCATTTGGATTAATAATACCTGGGTGCTTGGCTTCATCTGCAGAGGCCACTGGAAATCATCTTGATACCTCTTACCTTCTGATGAATTGCTACTGTTCAATATCTCCCTCCATATTGAACCTTCCTGGACTTCGGTTGTGGATGGAGCTTTGCCATACTCCCTCGGTTGTGGACTGGTCTTTGCTACACTGTCCTAGGAAACTGGCAAACTGTTCTTGTATCCTTATTTCCTCTCCCCTCCCCCCCCCAATTTTTTGTGTGCTCCTTCTCCCTGATGCCTTAAGGCATGGTAGCCTTTGCAGTGTCCCTGGAGTCACCATCCGTCTGAAAGAATTAATGGAAACAGCAGCAATTAGAAAAGGCAGGGCTCTTCAGTGCCAAGAAATGACAAAATTTTCAATAGCTTTTTCTGCTTCTTTTAAATTCAGGGAGCTGCCTACAGAGAGAAGGCTTCGTATTTACTTCTTTACTTCGGTGATATGCACCTGCATTGATAATCAGTCTACACATGAATAATTTCAATGACATGCCTATGAGTTTTATATCAGAGTAACATATCAAAGCAAAAGAAAAGGAATGAGAAAATTTAAAAGAATCCTTTCTATGGCTCTCAGTTGCTAATTTAGTATAATCTGAACCTGGCAGCCAATATCTTTGGTGATCTTTCCCAAGAATGAAGGATAACTTTCAGAGTATAATTAAGAAAACTCGTGTCCATTTCAGAGAGAAGTGAGCAAAGCTGAGAGTGGCAGGAAGTGAGAGAGGGGCCAAGTCTAGGGCTCCAAAAAATTGAAAATCTCCTCTTTATAGATTTTATAGGCCTTGAGAGATAAAGGGTTCCCAATCCTGAAGAGCAAGCTGAACTTCATCATGACACAAGGTTGATTTCTAGTATTGTCTACCTTGATTCCCCCAGCATAGTAAAATGTGTGCGCTCTACATAAGGAGTTACACAAAATGAGTGCTTAACTAAATATACAAATATTGAGGGACAGTCCTAGTTAGGGACTTAGGACTTAGTTTTATTTAGATTTGTGATCTTGCCCCAAGAGCCTGAATTCTTTGGCTCTTGATTTCTTGGTATATATAAAGGTTAAGTCATTTAGTCTTTAAATTAGTAACTAAAAATTAGACAAGAAAGGAGAATTTAGCTATTATACCTATGCTTAATGTTACTTTTGTAATTCTTTGTTTTCCTTAAGATTTAGGAAGCATAAGTTAATCCGTTGGTAAAAATGACTCCAAAGAGTTCTCCCACAAGTGAATCTTTAACTCATAAATTGCAATAATTGGATTTTAAATGGGTGCTTTCTAAAAAAAGACTATCATTTTATCTTAAAATTACTGATGAAAAACCATGGCAACAATTATGGTTGTTTTGCTTTCCTATTTTAAACAACATACAGTTCAACTAAAATAAGCAGTATTAAATTATGAGTTTAAATGATCCGTGATTAATTGAAAAATTTAAATTTGCAAATGTTCAGTCTGAAACACTATACATTTCCCTCTACCCAGGGTGCATGTACAAGTGTTTCAGGTGACCCTTAGGTGGAACACATGATGTTGATATGCTAAATAAACGAGTTTACAGCGATCCACGACTAATTAAGTGAGCATAGCTTTGGTTTTAATGCTGTGCTCCTCAGCAGGACCCACTAAGAGGGGAAAATACAAATGATGCCGGAGTTCTGAGATGGGCCAGCAGTGTGCATCAGGTGTAGATGAGAGACCTCAGCAGGAATTTACTGTTTTAAGCTTTATTTTCACAGAGAAGTTATTAAACATTTCATTTGCTCATTAGGTACATAATATATGACTGCCAGGTGCAGATTCCTGCCAGCATCTCCCTGTAGTGGGTTCTCCCAAGTAAAATGATTCTTGGTGAGAAATGTTAGATTAGGCTGAGCAGGAATGGAGTGAACAGATTTAGCTGGGTTGAATCAGAGGCCACTAAGTAGTGTGATTTTGATTTCACTATTAATTTTCATATCCTTGCCTACTCCTTCCTATTTCCTATCTCATTTTCTACTCTTTACCCTTAAGTATAAAGTTAAAATGGATAGCTTTGAAGAAGGCTGCGTTCTGATCTCTCCATTCTCACTGACTCATTCTGTGATGCCAGCCAAAATAAAACAGACACTCTTGGTTTAGTTTCCAGGTGAACCCTAAAATCCTCTACACCTTGTGTTTATTAAGTAACTACTCTGTGTTCAAGTTGTCTGGGGGACTATGGAACAGTCATATCATTGCATATGTTTTTCACATGCAATGAGCTTTTGAGGTTATGAAAAAACTAAGAAATAGATACATGTGAAAATGTGAAATAGTCTATCTTTTTCATGTTCACAAAATATTGAACAAAACAAATAGCTGTATCTAGCTAGATCCAGTAGCCTCAAGCAGTTCTCATATGGGACAGAATTTCCAATATACACATTTTGGTATCAATCTTAATGCACTTAGTCTTTAATTTGCAGGGTATGTTAAGGGTGAGAAATCCATCTAAGTGCTACTTCTGGGCCACAGAACCTGGGGAGAGGAGATGGTTTTGTTTCTTGTGACACCACTCAAATGCTGATATTTTTTCCATCTTCTTTTGTCTCCTAGGCTACAATACATCCACCTTGCTTGAACAACTAAATGATGCTGCAAAGGTAATGTAATTCCATCACTCACATAATTCCAAGACCTGGTAGACTCAAATATGAAGACATACTCTTTCTCACTTCTACATATTTGTGGTTTCTTGTGTCTTTGCACCTTTGCAAATTGGAATTCAAATCCTGAATTCACTGGACACATTGGAAACTACCCCCACAGTAACTGAAGAAAATAGCAAAAATTCCAAATAACTGAAGGAGTGAAGTGAGTTTAAATATCATCACAAGTGTATTTGCATTCATAAAAATCCTGTATACCTGAGAGGTGTTCATTACATATTTTATACAAGGTAAGGAGGAGCCTGACAGAAGGGGACTTAAAAGGGACTGGGGTTGATGAACAGTCATTTTATAAAGTTTGTGTTGGGAAACAATGACTAAGCAAAGGATGGATAAGAAGCCCTCAAGGAGGAAATCATTAACATATCTTTTCATGGGACCAATATAGGTGTCTGAGTTGGAAAGGGCAGAGCTGACATCGTACACTGTGAAATTTTCCTGTAGTCAAGCCAGAGACAGGGAGAAGCAACACCAAGCAATGAAGCTGTAGAGACTTTGCACTCATAATTCTACTTGTCCCTGTCTCTTCTTGATCTCAAAATCTCATAAATAAGAACAGTTTCAGGAAAATTATCAGTGATCATGAGAAATGATTTCGCCAGGACTGTTCTGTATCTCTCCATTCTCTTGAAGTCTTTCAGAGGCTCCCAGTACACACATTAACAAAACCTCCAAAGAAAACCAAACACATTACTAACTCAAATTTCAACACCTGTTATTTATTGGCATTCTCCCACATTCAAGTTAAAAAGGTTGATTCACATCACTTCATTTATCACATTACTTCATTTATCACACTGTTGCTGAGTTTGTGTTTAATGCTAAAGCCCAAGTTGCTCAGTAATTTTATGGACATTCCAGATAATCCTTACATAGTTTGTTATAAGAGGAACATTTGTATTCTGTCAAAATTTATCTTTAAATTTTCTTTCTCTGTCTATGCTATTCGCAACAAGAAACTACAGGTCTGAGCTCTTTACATACAAACAGTTGCTAAAATTTAAATTTTCTGTGCTCCTAGGAGGAAAATTGTCAGTTCTATTCTTCATGAAGAATAGCATAAAATCCTCTTTTATTATATCCTAGTGATCAAATGTTTCAGAGAAACCACATTTTTAATTCATAAAGAAACTGCATAAATGACTCTGCATTAAGTTCCCATATTTCAGGAAGACATCAGGAAAATACAGATGCAATGAAGACACCCAGACATTAGTTTTGCAGAATTTTCATAATTACGTAGTATGTGTCGAATGCTATCATATTCATTTACATTACTATGCAATAGATTATATTCCAGGCAAATATTTCATATGCTGTATAAATACAATAATTTTCATTTCAGAAATCAATTTGTTTTGTAAATATTGAAAATATTTCCCTTTATAAAGAGAATTTGCTGTCATGGGATTTTGTTTTCATACAAAATCTTGATTACCCAAATTGATTTGTACATCATTTAATTCTTTAACGGAAGACACACACACACACACACACACACACACACACACCACCCCAATCTCATGACTGTGACCAGAAATATATTTTCCATGTTTCATTTTAGGGTTGGTACATGATCAATCCCAAATCTTCCAACTTCTCCATATATGCATTTTAGACTGACCAAAGCAAAACATGAATAATATTTTCAAAGTATAATCACATTTTAACAGCTCAATGAAGCTTACTTAGTCCATGAGGAATGGTCATTCTTATTTTTAAAAATTTCTGCACAGTAAGAGTTACCTATCACATCTTTCATCCCAAAGGACATGTGTGCCATTGGAGAAAACAGCTTAAATGAGCAGTGCATTTCCTCCTTGGTAATTACCTTCTTTCCTGTATTTTGCTGCTTCGCTTCTAGGCGTGTTCTACACTTGCACATCACCTATTTATCTATTCACCACAACTCTCTTAGCCACCTGGCTTTTGCCCTCACCAATCTATAAAAATGTCGCTTCTAAAGGTCAAAAATTCTCTCATAATTTTTCAGATTAATGGATATCTTCCCTGTAAACCTCTATGGGATTTGGTAATATTATGTTTCCTCAGTTTCAAGAGTCACAGCAATATACCCAAAATCAGGATTCTTCTGAGAAATGATTTTCTACAATTATTAGTCTTCATTTTTTCCTTAAAATTATACTATAGACTCCAAAGGCAATGGCATTTTTATAGACTTGCTGAAGTACTTAAGAGTAAAGTGAACTGACATCAGCAATTTCCTTGGAAATACATCAAAAATTAAGGTGCATGGGTAGATAAGTAAATACGGCGATGAAATACGAAAAAAACGTTCATTATAGAACCAGGTGGTAGGTATATGGGTATATGCTGTGAAAGTTTCCTGCAGTATGATATTTTTATAATGAAACATTAGAAATAAAAAAAATCTGACAATTTTGCATCAAGGAACTATTTAAAACTAGCTTTTTCTTGAAATACAAGATCTCCCCTCTTGACTTCTGAAAGAATTATACTATCATCATTTGTCTATCTCTAGTATCTCTTCTTTTACTCCCTCATAACGTAGATTTATAGATTTGAGTTTTCAAATGTCTTTGTTTCCCTGGGAGTTGTCATCTAATTCTATCTATGCTGTGTGAAAACTCTTACCTCTCTGGATCCACTCTTCAGTGGATTCTTTTTTTTTTAATATTTATTTTAATTATACAAGAGCTGGGGTACAGGCCAGAGGCGCAGGAGGGTGAGAGAATTCACCAGAGACAGAGTGGGGAGCAGAACAGGCAGAGAGACTGAGGACACTGCTGAGGGGAACAGCGGGAGAGACAGGAGAGGTCTGCCGCGCCATGTGGGACTCTCCCTGGCTGGCCAGGAATCGAACTGGTGCTGCAGAGGCTGTGAACAGCTTCACAGCATGGCGCTCTACCTGCTGCGCCACCGGGGAGGTCCCTCTTTTGGATTCCTAATACCAGCAGGTTCCCCGTACATTTCACCTGAATGCCCCACTACCCCTTCATGCTCACCTTACTTCCCAGTCTCTCCTATTCTCTCACTTCTTTCAAGGAGTAACCACTTAGCTCACTTCCACCCTTCTGTTTATTTACAAAGACCAAGGATTAAAACAACAGTCACCTTGGGTCTCACCTCCTTATTATTCATTCTATTCACTCAGTCACTTGTTTCTTCTTTTAGAAGCTAATTCTTGGAACAGTCTCTTCCATCTATTCTCACGGCCATCAATCAATCTACATCACATACTTTCTATCTCAATCTTGGCTTATCATTTTATCCTCCCAAATCACTGCTCTGATTTTACTGACCATACCCTGTCCTCTCCCAGCTGATTACCTCAAAATTGCTGTAAGAATCATCCTCCCAGGGCCTCCCTGGTGGTGTAGGGGGTTGAGCATAGTGCTGTGAAGCTGTCTGCAGCCTCCACAGTGCGATTTTGATTCCTGGCCTGCCAGGATGACACCCCATGCTGCAGCAGACCTCTCCTGTCCAGCCCATTGCTCCCCTCAGCAGTTTTTCGGTCCGTCTACCTGTTCTGTATCCCACACTGTCTCTGGTGAACCCTCTTACCCTCCAGCACCTCTGGCCTGTACCCCAGTTCTTGCATAAATAAAAAAAAATCTTTAAAGAAAGAATCATCCTCCCATAGCATGACTGCTTTATCTACAGATTTCAAAAACATCTGGTATTTTCTCTGGACTTTTACTTACTCTGGTCCTTCTTTGTGATACTTCTGTGATTTGCCAGCAATCAGGGGAAAGAGAGTAAATAATGTAGTCATACAGAACTTGCCTTCTATCCTGTTCTTGTCCTTCAGTAACTGTGACCTTGGAGACACTATTCAATTCTTCTATACTTTGGGTCCATCTCATATAAAATGGCATGGCCTAATTTCAGAGATGGTGTGAGATTTAAGGACAAGGCTTGTGGAAAATAACATTCTCCTGAGTCCTTAGTTGATAGCTTATATAGAATTGGCAACTGACAAACATTTATGTATTATAAAATTATTGCTATTTTACCCTGAGCTGTCTGGAAATGCAATTTCCTGAGACCAGTCCATTCCCCAAAGATACTAGTTAATTGAGATTTTCTTCTTCTTTATTTGTAATAGAACTAAATGTCAGTGAAAAATTCTGACTAATCCATGTCTTTCTGGGCCAAAAAGATCTCTCAAGCCCACATATAGAAAATTATTTATGAGGAAAATGTTTCTATGCAGTGTTTCATAAACTCTTCAATATTCAACATGTTCTGTAGCATGAAGTTTGTGAATATTTCATGTCTATAAAATGATGGGAAGCTAGTTCTGAAAAATAGGCTGGAGGATATCTTATATTGGGCTTAAAACTAAAACTATATTATCTTTTTTTGACAACTATACTTTCTCCAGTTGGATGTGTTTGGCCAATTCAAATATACCAAATGTAATCAATTCATATTTGGAAAGGAATCTGAAAAAGTATGAGAAAATAAAAACCAATGAAAATGAAAAAAATAGAAATGCAAATAATACTTAGAGAACACAAAAATAGTCTATTTTTTTTTTCTTTTCCTCCTATAATTCCATAAGCTGGAATATTGTGTCATGAACAAATTCTGTAGAAGAGCATAAGGCTACCTCTGGAAAAAATTATCACAACTTATATATTTATGTGTTAAGGGATATGCCAACATTTTAAGTTGAGGGTTTTTTCTTGTGATATTACTATGCACATAATCATTGACTCTTTATGTCTATGCATTATAATAGTTTCCCATAAAGGTAGGCTTTGAATTCAGATATCCTTGCCCTGGCATTTAAATGCAATGTGACATTGAATGAATGATTTTTATCTTCTCTGATCCCAAGGTTCCCTGTGAGTAAACTGGCAGAAATTATATATATATAATATATATATATATATATATATATTAGTGTTTTTGTGAAGGTTAAATGAGTTAGTAAATTGGACTAAGTGCTTGCTTGAGGCAATAATCAGTAATAAGGTTCACAAACATCATCACCATGTTAGACTCAGTTCCTTTTTTCCTATGTATCCATTTTGATTCAGTGACTATTAGGCTTTATGTTATTTTAAAGAATATTGAAAATGAGCATCTCTCCTTAAGTATTGGTTTGGGAAGATATGTCAAGTAAGTATGAACTATTTAGTGAGAATCATACTACATGCAGAATAAGTTAAACGATTTTTGACCCGGGAAACAATCAGAGAAGGTCCTAATTGTGTGGCATGTGGAGACGAGAGAGTTGGAGAAGGAGAGAGGTGGTGTCTGAGAGGGGGCACAGCCTCCGACTGGCAGAGCTGGTCCAGGCCAGCTTTCAGGATCTGTGTCCTGTGCCATCTGTCTAGTCCAGGAACTCAAGGAGAAACTGGTAAGTATGAGTGTTCTGTGAGGAAAATTCTCAAACATGAAACCATCAAGACACCTAGGAAAATTTATTTTAAACACTATTCTGAGGGGGTCCTTTCTACTATTCTGTCATTGTTCTCTCTTTTTGATCTGAGTTTCTGAAACTCAAACATTCATGAGAAGTATCTGTTTGCATTTAACCTAAGAAGTTATAAGTCAGGGAAAAAAACCTCCAAAACACTTTCAGTGTAAAAGGAGAGGAACAGACTAGCACGGAGGTGCCAACAGAGGGAGGCAGACTTTAATTGCTCCAACATATAATGGAGAAACATTTTCTTTAAACACTCTCCTCTTGTCACCAAAGTCTCCTCAAACTCCTATTTCCTCCTCAGAATTATTTTATGTCCACTAAATGATTTCTGATGATATTTTCAGGCTATTACCTATAACTTAAGCTTTTCACTATTTCACTGTTTCTTTTAATTACCTTTCATTCTCTATGATTTATATTATGATGTTTACATTCACTTACCTTCACTACCACCAGAAAAAAAAAAACTTTAAAAATTTGTTTCATAAATTTAATATACTGTTTATCCTGGTGTGACACTGGCTGATTGTGAAAATTTCATTGAAATTCCCATGTGTGGGGAAATATGCATAATTAAGTCTCTGCTGGACATGTTCTCCATGGCCTGTGGGAACATGGGTGCCTAGAACAGCTTATGACGACCCCCTGCAATGACCCCACATCCCAGTTCCCCACAGGAGCTCATCTCCAGGAGACCATGTGCCATAGAGAGCTGAGGCTGTAACCAATCTTTGTTAGGCAACAAAAATCAGAGGCGATTTCAGAAGAGGGACCTCTTTTAGGACATTTATAAATATTTAAGGTATTCCTTCATCAGGCATTGAAAAATGGACCCAGGGACCCAGGTGTTGCTACAAGAAGTTAAATGACTTAATTTTGTATAATTTCATCAGAGCTGGGCAGAAGTATTTAGCTCTTGGCCTTAGAATCTGGAAGATTATCTCCATAATACATTTTTGGAATTGGTTTTGAAAAACAAAACAAAACCAGACTCTCTTGTTTACATTCCACAGCTGCATCTAAATGCAGGGTGATGTACAACATGGCAGGTTAAGTGGTTCTTAACTTGCTATAAATAATAAACAAATTGAGACTTTAATGGAGGCTATGAAACCAATAGAAAAAAAAAAATGTGCACACACACAGGCACAAAGGTGAATTTAGGTGAATTTCAAATGAGTCACCAAATCCACAGGTTCCTCCACGAATGCCAGGTGAAGAACACATGATGTTCTAGGCTCTCACTACTTAATGGTGATCTAAAGAGAGTGTCAGTGTGCCTTGGACTCTCCTGAGAACCGCAGACTCTCAGGCTTCCTTCCTGAGCCACTGATTCAGAGCCTGCATGTTAGTAAGATCTGCAGGTGATTCCCAGGCATGTAAAATTTGAGAAGCACTCCTATAGACAGTTATGTTCCAGGAGAATTTAGAATGAAAAAAATGTGTATCTCAACTCACATTTGGAAATGGACCATACAATGATATTCTTAAATAAAACAAAATACTTAGAAAGGGGAAGACAAAGGTGTAATCTTTTACATGCGTTCAGTTGAAAAATAACCTCTTTTTCCACGTTCAACAGTTTGCTTCCTGCCTCTCACTTTTTGACTCTTCCTGATCCAGCTATTCTCTTTACAGGTTAGCACAACAAACAGCAAGACAGAAGTTAGAGCTGGATCTAGGAAATTCCACAGGCTCTAGTCACAACAAATATGTTCATCGTGAGAAGCAATTCAGAAGCTGCATTGTTTATACACAAGAGAAAACCAGGTACATCACCATCAAATCCACACTCCTATTAGATTACAACCTTAGTGGGTTTGAAGTACAGGCATTCTTAACAACTGGTGGAGAAACATACCACGGGGGGGAATGTTAATTAATGCAAATTGGTTATTTAAAGGGACTGGTGGAAGACAACTTCCTATCTGTGGGAAGAATTCAGAATTTGAGAGCAAGACCGGTGAAATTGGAAGAGCAATACCTCCCTCTAGACTCAAACACCACCACTTAGCCCTGGCCACTGCTCTGTGACTCTCTGCTCACTCATTTTCATGTAACGGCCCATCTCCTTGTCTGCCATTTCTCTGTTGCATATACTTTCGGTGAAACACAACATTCCGGAGTTAGAACCTGTGTCACCAGCCACTGAAACATTAACATGTGCATGTAAGCCCCCCACACCCCACCCCATGGTCTCACCGCTTCTAAATATTGGGAACTTCGCTGGGCCCAATTTATAAGGCAATGTAATCTCCACATTCTATCAAGTCAGAAGTTCCTGGATTCAGTGCTAGTATTTTTTTTAAAAGGGCACAATTAATACTTACCCATTTTGTTTGAATCCTTTAAGAAAATGAAAAAAATTCTTTCCATAGTTTACTTTTTCACTTACAGACCTGAAGCACAGGTTAGATTACTTACTGAAGGCTAACCCAGCCACGATCAGAGGAGCTGGGTCCTACTGGAGTTTTATTATTTTCCTCCAGTAAGTGCTTTCAGTCAACTTTGCTCCTGTCAAAAAGGCCCAGCAGACAGAGGGTGGTCTCCTCCCGCAGGAGGCCCTGCTAGATGTGTGTGTGTGTATGTGTGTGGTGGTGGCTTTAATTCACATAGCACTCACACAACAGCCTGCTTCTGTTAACTGAGGTACCCCTTGGAGAGCAGCCAGGAAGAAAACAGATGGGGGGTCAGAATCCCCCAAGATCTAACCCCCTAAAAAGCCAGAAGGGCTTTTTTCAATATGCCCAGAGTAGTCCCTTCAAGTAGCCTCTTCCCCTATATCAAGGCTATTTCAGAAACAAATCAGAATGTATCAAGTGACAAGAGCAGTCATTGCAAATATCATTATTTCTGTCATAATATCTACCTCATTTTTATATCAATTGAGTTTACTTACTCTATTTTTCACACACACACACACACACACACACACATTTAGAATCCCCTTTACCACAATAGATAAAGGCATTCTCCTCCTGGAGAGCCTGGACATTCCAGTAAATACAGAGATTCTGGCCACAAGAACATCAACACTTGCAAGTCCAAGATAAAAGTCAGCTGTGAGACACACAAGGTGTCTAAAATGGCATTTGAATTCCTGGCATTTCTGCTACTCAGATAAAAGTCATAAATATTCAGGAGTAGTACCTTTAAATGGTTTGTATGTCCTTTTAGATATCACAGGTCCTATCTTTTGAAATAATTTGCTCATTTTAATGTCACGGAGAAATTTTGTTTTCAGTGTGTTAGATTGTTCACAACATCCAACGGCCTATTAATGTAGAAGTTTATGTCGAAACATTTTGTTTGCTTCAAAATTTCCCCCTGCTGGGCCTCCCTGGTGGCGCAAGGGGTTAAGACACAACCTATGAAGTTATCTGCAGCCACTGCACCATGAGTTTGATCCCTGGTCAGGGAACTACCTACATGGTGTAGCAGACCTCTCCTGACTTGCCTGCAGTGTATTTCAGTAGATTCGCCTGTTCTATTTCTCACTCTGTCTCTGGTGAATCCTCTCACCCCCACCCGCCCCACACCTCTGGCTTGCACCACATAAATAAATCTTTAAAAAAAATCTATACACTAAAAAAAAATTCCCCCTGCTTCCAATGAAAACAACTGGACTCCACATTATTGACGAACTATAAAGACCTCTATCAACTACTTAAATGCACATGACATACAACTCAGACGCTTTATTAAAATGAAAATCCTTCTCTAATGTATACTATTTTGAGAATAGTGTCCACCTTAGTTTCTGAAGGAATTAAGATTACCAGGATTTTGTATTTTATTCTTTAAAGAGGAAGAACTGTCTAGTTTTACAGGTAAGAACAACTAGGACTCAGGAGAGCAAAATCAATTCCATAATTGGCATAGTGGAGAGAACAGTCCTCAGGACTCTATTTTCAAAGTTTCATTTCCTCTTTTAAAGAACAAAGTGGCTACTTTACTCATCCATTGTACTAAGGATGCCACTGCATGTCTATTTTCATGAAGTTAAATAGAATGGAACTCCAGGGGTGGTTCCTTCATATTGTTTTTCCCATTTGGTAGCATTTACTTCAGCTGAAGTTGTTATTGATAGTTCAGAACATTTAGCTTTTATGATCAAGTGGTCAAGAATTTCAAAATCATTTCATCTTACCTGTCTTTACCAGCAAAGTTTAACCCATTTGCCAATTATCAAGCTGCTTTGTTTCACTCTAATCGTCATTAGACTTGAAATTATAGCCTGAATTTAAGCTCTCGTTCCTATTCTGACAAACTCAATAAATATTTATCGACTGTCCATTATGTGTGCAGGTTTGTGTAAAGGTTCCAAAAATAATGGCACATAATCCTGGAGCAGTTACACGTTATTCAACCTCTCTGAATAATAATCTATCTCTGCATCAAGAATAGTGGTAACAGTTTCTTCTCGGTATAGATTCACTCAGACATGTCCTTTATAAGCCATAAAAGTTTTCACAAAGGCTGATTTTTAAAAAGGCACTTTGTTCCTCCTTCATAAATGACAAAGTCTGTACTGCAGTACTTATGTGACCTATGAGGTTCCTAGGACATGCAAAGGGACATATGCTGTTTTCAGAACATCTTATTTCTCCCCTGTCTCCTCATCCTTCTCTGTCACTCACAAGGCCCCCCACTTCCCAGGATAACTCAAGACTATTCTTCAATTACATGTTTCAAATTATGTAAGCTACTATGTAATAAAATTCTGCAAGTAATTTGTTTTTTTCACTTATGATTATCCAGACTGTCTAGATGGACTCTCAATGTTTTAATCCTATAGCTTCATTGTATTAATTTGATAGTTTTTTATATGATCTAACAATTCCTGGTACAACATTTTCATCCAAAGGACTAAAATTTTTACTCAACTATGGTAAGTCACTCCCTCCTCCCAATAGCTTTTGACAGTAAAACACACCAGCCATTCTTTTTTCATTCTTTGACCCTTCACTTCTCTAGCCCTCAATCTGAATAATAGTCCCTTGTGTCTTAACATTCATTTTCCACTTCCTTCTGCTCATCTTTATTTTATACCACTGGATTCCCAAGCCCTGGTCATTTGTGGGGTACTGTGCAGAAAGCAACAGATGTCAGTTTCCTGGCTCCTTGCCTTCCTGGAGAGGGATGTTGGCAGGTTGGACATGTGCATTTAACACAGAGCTGTTCTGAGGGTCTCAGCTAGTTACGCCTCTAGCTCTAACTTCTTTCTTACATCTAGCTTAAATGAAAGTACAAAACATTTACGCAAATGCTAAGCTTAATGACTAAATCCATCTGCTATAAAATAATTTTTCTAAGGATATTTAATAACAAGGACCATTTTAGAAGCCCTCTGATAGGGAAAAAAAAAATAAGTCAGTCTAAGAATAAGTTTTCATATCACAAAAAAAGCTGCATAAAATCCTTTGCTTCAATGTTATATTTCTCTCAATTTTCAAACTTTGCTATTACCTCAAATGTTGACCATAGCAAGCTACTTAACCTTTTTTTAGATCTTGGGATTATCATCTATAAGTGGGGGATTATTTATACAGTTTACTCACAGAGCTTATTTATCAAGTCTCTTCTAGAACTTTTCCCCTCCTTTTGAGGCAATTAATGGGGCTTTCCTGTTTATATACTGGAATACCATACCAGGAAAAAAATAGCAATTATCAAAGTACCAAGTATAATAGGTTCCAGAGTCACAAATATTGGTGATAGATGCATAAAGCAATCTTGACTTAATTACATTGTACCAAGAGAGAATTTAGGATGTCTGGACCAAAACAAATTTTATCTATTAAAAGAATCTGTTAGGCAATGAAGGACAGGACAATTTCAAAGAGCTACCTACTGAAAAACAGATGAGCTTATACATGAGATGAAATTTCACCGGAGGTAGTATAATTTTCTTCTCTAGAACTGATTGATTGTATTGGCTCCGATAACATCAAATCAATATGTCTCCTACTTAGCTGTGCCAATGATTTATTTGAGCTAACTGGCCTGAAAAGTGACCCTCTTGTTTCACCTGCTAAATGATGTATGACCTCCCATGACCTCTGCCTCTGACTGATTTCAGCAGAATGGAGCTCTCATGTGGTACCCTTGATGAACACCCCAATGGTGGCCTACAAGTGGCTCTGGGAAAGCAATTGTATTAATGTATTATAGTAATTTATTGGCAGTTTTGTGTGATAGCATATTTACTGAAATGAGGCCTGCCAAAAAGATCAGGTTATAGCAGGAACACATGATTTCCCAACCAGCCATAAAAAATAAATCAAATGCCTTTTCTGTCCAGTGTCAGCCACCTCCACCCACTCCTTGTCCTCAGTCCTCAGACAAATTGAAGTACATGCCACAATTTGCAGAGGGAAAATCAAACTCAATTTCGCAGTACAATGAAGTGAGTTTTGGTCTTGTCATGTCCACTGACATATTGATCCCTAGAAGATTGAAAAGATCAGAATGCGCTGGGTTTTTGCTTTTATAAATAAAAATGTGTAGAAATGTGGTGTGTAAATGGAGGACAATAGAACACTTTCATAGTTTTACGAAGAGGCAAGAACTCCAGGGGGCTAATGTTGTAAAACAATGGTATGGCATTATAGTCACTATTTAAGATGTCACATTTCTTTTCCCTTTAGAATTACAGACCAGAAGACAAATGGTCTCCTAATCCAGGTTCATTTAAAGTGCAGCTGATCATTTCACAGCTAAAAGGAATTTTCACTAGTGGTGGAAAAAAAAAAAAAGTACCCTATCTTGGCCTTTGGCAGAATTGATGTCAGATCTATAATGCCATAAGCACAACACTCCATCAAACATTTTCTATTTAACCTGAAAGGGGACTAAGCCGAATCACTTACACCTCCACCACTTACACATGATTTGCAAGGTGCAGTGATTGCAGCCTGCCTGAAACGTGTAAAGACCTCATGGTTACTCACGTCTAAGATGAATCATTAAGAAACGGAACCACATTATTAGGAGGTGATGATGAAATTGCAGGAAATATGATAAAATACCCTAGAACCCAGTAAGCTAAATTTCCAGCACAGCAGGTGGAGGGAAAGGAATGAAGAAATGTTTTCAGGTGGCAGCATTTCAACTGTTATGACAACAGGATGACTTTCTAATTATGACTTATTATCGAAATACTGTGAAATTCTCCACAACTCTGGAGATTGTTACTGCATAATGTGTGTTGCCCTGTGCCACATGTAAAACTACTGCAAACCTGCCTCTTCATGCTTTACTGGAAGCAAACTGAGGCACAGATCAACATCCCTGCCCAACCACACACAGGAATTCAAAAGAGAGAGCTTCCTCATTGATCCTAAAGTCAAAGGATTTGAGGCAGAAGGAGCTTTTTGTTTGGCATGATCTTTTAAAAATTATAGCAATGCCTTGCATTACCATATTCTAAAGTAATTACTTGCAGTAAGTAAAGATAAATTCATTAATAATTACACAGTCTTATTGTGAATCCCAGAGTAAAATTATTTGAGGTATTTTTTTTTTTTTAGCCGACAAGAGAATGACTTACTTCATCAATCAGGTTGACTGAAGTAATGATTTTCTTAGAATTAAAATTTGTTGAAAGCTCTAAGTATTTCATCTTTTAGGCTAAGAAGCATGTAGTTAATGTCACAGCTAATACATTTGTCAGTCTGCTAATTTTCTTTTTCTATTAGAATAAGTAAACATCAGCCCTTTCTTAAAAGCATACTATTTACCATGTGTCAAGAGAAATGCAGGAAGAACTTATTTGAAAATCATGAGGTAAGACGTTATGAAATGAACAGGAATCACAGGGAGACAATGAAGAAGTAACATGAAAAGGAAAAGCAATTATTAATTCCAAATTGATGACCCGTTTGTCTCAAGGTGAGTGGGGTGGGGGGATGGAATGGCATTTAAAGGGGAACTATAATAAAAATAAAATCAACCCCCAAACTCAAGCCAGACATATTGGAATATATGAAAGAAGAGATGGTTTGTAAGAAGTGGTTCAGATAAAAACAAGAGCAGGAGTAAAACAAAAGAAGGCTTATAAATATACAATGGAATAAAAGAAAAAGATCTTGCCCATGTGATATTAGATGAGAGAATGATTCTTCAGATATGCTTATTATTTGAGAAAACAGTTATAGAGATTAGAAGAATTATTTCCTATCTTTTAAGGACATAATACACTTATTTAGCCATATTGTATACTGATGTTGTTAGTGCTACTTGGTTCATTATGGATCTACTTATCTAACAATTAGGCCTTCATCCTAGCTAGCTGTTCCTCCTCTTCCTTCTCTCTTTCTATTCCTACCTCTCCTCCCCCTTAGACTCTAACAGAAACAGAAAGGACTTCTGGTTCTCATCTCCACCTCTGAATTTTCTTAGAAGGGGGTCATAGAGATGTTACTTCCTTTCTAACTTTTAGCATCTTCATTTCTAAAAGTTGGAAGTAGCACTCTACACAGATTCTGATGCTCCTTTCTGGCCCTGAATCTCAAAGATAAGAACCCTGGAAAGTGACTATTGAAAGGCACAAAGTAAAGCTATGGGATTAAATGTATTTCTATAAAAAGTGGTTTTGCAGGTGTTTGTACTTTTAACTAGAGTCTTGGAGTCTAGCTTTAAATCATAGTACCCATGTGTTCAATTGAAGAACCAAGACATTTTCCAATATTCTCTAGTGGGCGCACCTAGACCACATATTAAAAGTATAGAATTGGTATTCAGGATAAATGAGCAAACTTCCAAAGGAATGAAAGCACCTGTAACCATTCCACTGCTTGCAAGGCAGGTACTAAGAGCTGCATTAAAATATCAGTAACAGGAAAGTAGAGATATCAGTTACAATGATTTTAAATGTGAATGAAAGGGCTCCTTACCTGGCTGAGACAGAAGTGGTGTGTAAGGGACTTTCGGTTCTATTGCACTCATTGGTGGAGGTAGCAAAGGGTTGGCAAAGCTGCGGAGTGGATGAGTTGGTCGAACACAGGCCGTGGGGATGGTTCTGCTTGGTGCCTCCTCGCTGCTGGGATGTTCAGACTGGGTTGGGGGCATTATGGATGGCTGTTGTGTGGTTGGTCCTTCGCTCACCGCTACAATGGAGACAAGAAAAACCATTCATTACTCCAGGGCCAAGCTTGTTTTCCCAAAGTCATTTGAAGGACCCCTGGGGTCAATTCACACAAATAAACCAGGGTCTGACCAATCTCTTCTTCAAGTTACGAACATCTCTGTTCCTCCTCCCTCATATAGCGATGGGATTATTACAGCACTGCCTTTTTAAAATAGCAGAACCAGATCCAACAGGATAGAGATCTATCTTTCAGGAGGGGAAGTTAAAATATATACAGCACTGGCCATATTGCCTGAACTGTCTGGGCCCTGTAATCAGAAGTGATGAAGCGAGAAAAAAAGAGTTATTTCTCCTTTCATAAGTAGCAATGTCAGTGAAATTCAATGTACCAAACCCAGCTACAGTTGCATTATTATCTACCAGCCAATATGCCAATTTTTCTGTGCTTTAAAAATGCTATGTCAACTGTCAAACAAATCAGAGTTCCTGCGCTCAAGGCATTGCTAATAAAACGATAGAAATAATAACCACTATCATTGTCCATAACGAAATAGGAGTAAAGTTACTAAAAAGTTATGAGAGATGACTCTGCTGTAACAAGTTGCCTGAATGCAGAATTGTAATTTTTCCTCTTTGGTAGCAAGTCTTACAATTTTCGATCAGATTACTGTAGTTGAGGAAGTTTCACATAATCATTTCTGACAGCATTTGGGTATTTGGACAGATTTATGTATGGAAACACACCTTTACTGCAGAGAACATGGCTGAGTCAGACTCAAGTATTTGCCAGCAGTATGGACACTGTAACTGATTCTTCATATTCACAGCCAATAAATATAGTTTAAATTGTGAATGAAAAGAGCTGCTTGGTAGCTATGTGTTGATGTAACTATTTCAGAATATTTCTTGAGAAAGTTCTACTGGGGCCTCCCTGGTGGCACAAGGGGTTAACACGCAACCTATGAGGTTGTCCGCAGCCACTGCAACGTGAGTTTGATCCCGGCCGGCCAGGGAGCAACTTACATGGCGCAGCAGACCTCTCCCGATTAGCCTGCTGCTCCCCTCAGCAGTGTTTTTCAGTCAGTCTGCCTGTTCTGTTCCCCACTCTGTTTTCTGGTGAATCCTCTCAACCCCCTATACCTCTAGTCTGTACCCCAGCTCTTGTATGCATAAATAAATAAATCTTTAAAAAAAAAAGTTCTATTGGATAAGTTGAAAAAAAAAGAAGCAGTGATAGAATATCTCACTTTTGAAAGAGAATTTTTAATCAGGAAAAATCTCAAGATAATTAGGTTGAGGGATAAACTCTCTGGGAGGCTCTAGGAGGCCAACAAAGGGCAGAATGAAATAGAAGGAAAATCTGATAATGCTGAAGGGAAAAGAGATTAAAGATACAAAAGATCAAGATATAATATTAAAGATATGCAAAAGTGAAATGTCCTTGGAGTTATAACCCTGAGAGTATTTGATATTAAAACTTGTTTTTCTATATTCACAAAGGGCTAGAGGTCCCAGAGCAGCCCCAGGCTTACCCCATTCAAAAATGGAGGTTGAGAAGGTAGAGGGTTGGCTGAGGACAAGCATATAGCCACAGAGCAGCCAGAGCCAAAAAACAGGCAAAGACTTAATAAAAGATACACTTAAAGGAAGATGTAATCAAGGCAGCAACCTGGACAGAACTGACAGCATGTGGAGTTTGAATAGTCCCTTATCTCTAGTCTGGAAAGTCCATCCAGAGGTGGTAAGGAGGGTACATGCCTGCAGAGTCTCAAGGTTAAAGGGGGTGGCTGCAAGGAAAACTTTAAGGCAAATCCTTGGTGATACCAGTTCTCAACTAAAGACAAACTATATAGTTTTAGAAAAAAAAATAATGTGAGTTTTACTATATTTAGTTTAAAGAACAACCAACCAATGGTTAGTTGTCCAGGTGAAAACATCTCTCACAGCTCTAAATCAGATCAAGGCAGCTAGAGGAACCTGGATCTTGGTGCCTCTTTATTGCCAATGGTTTGGTTTTTATTTTTATTTTTTTAAAGATTTTATTTATTTATACAAGAGCTGAGATACAGGCCAGAGGCATGGTAGGGTGAGAGGATTCACCAGAGACAGCAGGGAGCAGAACAGGCAGACTGAATGAAAGCACTGCTGAGGGGAGCAGCGGGCAAGGCAGGAGAGGTCTGCCGTGCCATGTGGGAATCTCCCTGGCCGGCAGGGACTTAAACTCACGCTTCAGAGGCTAGGGACAGCTTCACAGCACTATGCTCAACCCGCTGTGCCACCAGGGACGCCCTGGCTTGGTTTTTATTAAAGGATCTATGTCATCACTGAAAATAACCCTCTAGGGAAAGAAATTTAATAATTTTCCTCATAAATTTAACTTAAGTCTGTCTATTGAAAATGGATTGCAATTAACACACATCATATTTTAAAACTGCTTTAGTCATAAAGAAATCATGTTCTGTGCTGTTTTTCTTTTTTTATTTCTTCTTTCTTTTTAATTCCCTCCTTATTTCCTTTTTTATTTCTGAAGTGAAATCTTTGAAACTAAATAGATCTAGAGTAAAATATTGTGACCATAACCATAATAAAATTTATACAAATTTTTTTAGTTTCTGAAATTTAGTTTCTTCTTCTGAAAAAAAAAATGCTTTTTGAATTTTGATGATGCCACTGAACTTTTTTTTTAAAGATTTATTTTATTTATACAATAGCTGGGTACAGGCTGGAGGCGTGGGAGGGTGAGAGGATTCACCACAGACAGAGTGGGGAACAGAACAGGCAGACGGACATAAAGCACTACTGAGGGGAGCAGCGGGCGAGACAGGAGATGTATGCCGTGCCATGTGGGTTTCTCCCTGCGCAGCCGGGAATCGAACTGGTGCTGCAGAGGCTGTAAACAGCCTTACAGTGTTGCACTCAACCTGCTGCACCACCCGGGAGGCCAGTCACTGAACTTTTTAGGTCCCACCCCTTCCTAGGTTTTTTAATGGTACTTATCAGCATCGCTATAACCAAAAATTCTCAATACGCCCAGTACTACATTCTCAGCCTTCAGCTGGCATCATCATTCCCATGAGCAACATCATGATAAGATTCTTAAGGTTGAGGAAATAATAAACCTGCTCTTTAGTAAAATTGAGTCTTAGTACTGTAGTAGGATAATCCCTAGGAAAGGGGAGGTTTCACGTTCCTTATGTTGAAGGGTGCAGCTGGGTAGGGAGGTGAAGCTAGAAAAGAATGGGAGAAGGACTGACAAGGAGGAAGAAGCAGGAGGAGGAGAAGAGGAGGAAAAGCAAGGCTGGAGAAGAGGACTTGGAGGAGGCACACAGGCACAGAGACACATGAAGACGCTGCTCTTGCTTCTTGGCCTTGGACTTGTACTAGGATCTTGGGGGACATGGAAGGAGACACTAGAAAGGGACAGAGATGTCATTGAGAGACCTATGGGGAAGCTGACAATAGCAGCCTTTTCTTTGGCTTGGATTTTGATTTTGTTCTTTTCCTTCCAAACTTGTCTGGCTCCTTCTGCCCTTTTCCTATGGTTCTGCACATGAACGTGCCCTAGACTTGTGGCAAGCTTTTGGGCCTCAGTGGTCCCACTTTGGGCCAACTCTGTTTGTCTTGACATTTGCTCATGAGAACATGGGTAATGTTGGGTGTCTAATTGGAAATTATTTTAAGCTCTATTCTTTTTCTTCTCTCTGTTGCATACTAATTGAAGTTCCTTTCTGTTGGAAGTCTTATGCACAAGAGTATGTTTTGTCTTGATGTGGTGGATGGTAGAACCCATTTAGAGCAGGCAGGTATAGGGCCTCTGGGATATTCCTCAATTCTGCCCTGTGGCAGTACTACACACTACACAGTAAAAAAAGAAAGTGCCTAATCTTGAGCCTCCCTGGTGGTGCGAGGGGTAAGCACCGCACTATGAAGCAATCCACAGCCTCTGCAGCATGAGTTCGATCCCCCAGCTGGCCAGGGAGCAACCCACATGGCGCAGCAGACCTCTCCTATCTCTCCCGCTGCTCCCCTCAGCAATGTATTTCAGTCAGTCTGCCTGTTCTGCTCCCCACTCAGTCTCTGGTGAATCTTCTCACCTCCTGCATCTCTGGCCTGTACCCCAGCTCTTGTGTGCATAAATAAATAAATCTTAAAAAAAAATTGCCTAATCTAATCCATTAAGTGACAAAGGGATACTCGTCCTATAGATGAGATACATCTATTCCTGCTCCTTAGGGGACTGCTTTGGTTTTGTTTAAAATGATAGATTTTCGGGCCTCCCCGGTGGCGCAGCGGTTGAGAGCTGGGTTGCGAAGCTGCCCGCAGCCTCTGCAGCGCCGGTTCGATCCCCGGCTGCTCCCGGCCACTGGAGGAGGGTCCCACATGGCGCGCAGACCTCTCCTGCCGCCCGCTGCTCCCCTCAGCAGTGTACTTCGGTCCTTCTGCCTGCTCTGCTCCCCACTCTGGCTCTGGTGAATTCTCTCGCCCTCCCGCGTTTCTGACTGTACCCAGTGCATGTATAAACAAAACGAACAAACAAATAAATAAATAAATAAATAAATAAAACATGCCTCTTTAAAAAAAAAAAAAAAAATTAAAAAAAAAAAAAAAAAATGATAGATTTTCTGAATACTTAGCACAATGGACAGACATAGGTTTTCCACAGACAATTCATAATTCTTATGCTTTAAGTGTGAACAAAATAAATGCTTTTCAGAAATGGCTGACATTTAAAGCAGTACTCTTAAACAAACACAACAGCAACTGCCCCATTGGAGAAGGTTTCTCCTTTCACAGGCACAAGCTTCAAGACACCTATGTGAACAGACTGGCTGGGTAACATGCCATTTAGCAATGCTAAGAGCTCTAAAAGCAAAGAAAACCTCCTTTCGTCCACTAAGTGCAGCCTCCGTGCACTTCAGAGAGTAAAGTGAGAATCAAGTATGTGCTGGCAAGGGATGCATTTTCAAATGAAATAGTAGGAATTCATTGTCAAATAGCTTACAATTACACAGCAGCGTCAAATCTCAAGGCACTTTATAATAATTAACGTCAACATATAAATAATTGCTATGGAAAAATTGGCAGAAATATTATAAAAACAGAAATGGAGATTTTTCTTCTTTCTAAAATTCCAACATTTAAAAGAAAAATAGCATGACAATACCTCTGAGCAAAGACTTGAAGACCTGAAGACTTCCAGGAACTCAACTCACTCATTAATCTCAGAAGATCAGCATCACCAGTGTACTTCATTAACCCTAGTTCCTCACAACCTAGATTTTTGAAAAGATTCTAGAGAAAGCTCCCTGACCTCCAGTGTGCATCTGATTTTTATGCATGTCAAGTCCCATTTGTTAGTTGAACTCCAATTGGGGGAAGAATTGGGGCAGGAAAATAACATGGGCAATACTGACCAACCACCCTCCTAACTAAGACAATGTTAGAACTGAAAGGAATAGTGGGAATTATCTACCCTTCTCTAATGCCCACCTGTGTCAAAGGTGAGGAAAGGAGGCACTGATTTTATAACGACTGGTATAAATGAGGCCTCAAGACCATCTGATCATTGAAGTTTTCAAAATATAACACTACTTTTTGCATCCCAAGGATGGTATGTTTGCCTACTGAGGCTAAAAGTGAAATTTTAGTAGGAAGAGGGAACATTTGTCATCTTAGTCACCTAAATCTTTATTGACGGATCATTGGAGATGCATAATGCAAACATATTATGTCCTATATCTTTCCTTTCTTTTGATAGGAAAAGAAATTCAATTTTATATAACTCAGAAAGTAGATCTTTGGGGGCAGAGTATTAGAGATTTATCTTATAAACTCAAAGTTCTTTCAGATAACTTTGGAGGAAGGAGAGTCACTGCACTTGACACAAATTTTTCCTTCTCTCGGTGTGCCTTTCACTGTTTTTCAAGGGGACTAATAAGACATCTTGAGCCAGAGTCATGAAATGTTTTCTGCTTGAGAGAGAGCAGGGATGTTTAGTGTTCTCCATGGCATTTAGAAGCCGATCCTGATGGCTAGAAGTTAAATGTTTCTGACAGTGATTTAGAGAATATTTAGTTTCTTTGAAAAGAGAACACTTACTTTTTTCTTTTCCAAGCAATCACTTGGAAACACATTAGTTCCTATTCCTTTTGCATTGCACACAGCTTTGTCAAAAAACAAAAAAAAACAACAAAAAAAAAACCTTGAAGAATGACTGAATATATATTTTGAAAATCTATGAAATCTTGACCAGGAATAGAATGTGCTTTGCCTTTGATTTTAGATGAGATTCAAAAAGTTACTAAGCTAAATGCTCTCTAACAAATCCTTTATTGGTATCATGTTATATAATAGTTACATTTTACATTTAACAGTCCCATTTAACTATATTTAATAAGTCCTTTTAAAAGATTGAGAAATATAAAAATCTAAGGAATTTTACTCTGAAAACAATCTAAGAAGACTAAATTTTCCATGTATTTATATCTAATAGGCCATATTTTCTTTGAGAGCAGCTTTAGGTTCTTAATAAAACTGATTGGAAGGAACAGAGGTTTCCCAAATACCCTCAGCTGCAAATATACACGGCTTTCTTCACTATCAGAACCCTGCATCAGAGAAGTCCTTTATACTCTAACCACAGCTATATACAATTCTGTGGTCATAACCACAGAGTAAAGAAATCTGTATACTAATTTATTGTTTTCTTTACCATTGAACTGTAAAGTATGAAATCATTTTCTCCACATCCAAAGAAAAAGAACGTGTAAATGGGATATTGAATTTTCAGAGGGAGACTATGCCTTTAAAAAAGGAAAAGAAATGTTAGGAACATATCACGAACAAACGTAACTAGTTAGAACATAGATGAAATCAAAAGAAAGTAGTAGATAGCTATCAAATAGGGAGAAAACTAAAGTAAAACTTTAACCTCTACTTTTTGCTGGGAGAGTTCATTTCAGCTGCTGAAGAAGGCACTTGTGGATTCTGAATTGTTTAACTCAAATGACCTTCCTAGTTGTTCTAGATTTGGAAATTTTGGGTTGTTGAGCCTCCCATATTTTCCTCATTTAATTTCCGTCATTATGGTTGGAAGGAATATTGTTCCTTGAGTTTGTGCACACAACTCTGTTCCATAGATCTGATGTGCAGTGAGAAAAAGAAAAATAAATCTAATTCTCTCTTGGCAGATTTTTGATGCCTTTTAATTCTAACCTTGCTACATCTAAGAAATTTATGATTTCTTAGAGCTGTTCCTGTAGGGCTAGAAAAAATATAGCTTACCTTACAAATATACTTTATTGCTGTTACCATCTTATCTATTACAAAACATCCAATCTCACATCAGCTGCTGAGTCACCTGTTCTTAACTAAGAGAAGAAAGCCATAAAATCAATTTTAAAATGCTGTGCTTGAAGAAAAAAAAGTCAAATGGCATCGGAAAAATCACCAGGGTGTATATAATAGCTTGAGAATTTCTCTTCATTCCTACTTTGTTTAAACCAAATACAATACTATTCTAAGGATACAAAACCAATATACAAAAGGCTGCTGTGTTTCTATACTCACAAATCACCAGAGAAATTAAGAAAACAGTCTCATTTGTAGTAGCTTCAAAAAGAATAAAATATTTAGTAATAAAATTAAGCAAGTAAGTAAAAGATATGTATACTAAAAAATTATAAGATACTGATAAAATAAGTTGAAGAAGGCATAAATAAATGGAATCCAATCTAATGGTTTGGAAGAAATGATATTGCTAAATGTCCACACTACCTAAGCTAATGTACAAACTCAATGTAATCCCTATTAAAGTTCCAATGACACATTTTCACAAAACAGAAGACAAAAAAGCACACAATTTCTATGAAAAGAAAGGATCCTGAATAGTCACAGCAATTTTGAGAACACCACCAACAAAAAAAAAAGTTGAAGGCATCATAATTCCTGGCTTCAAGCTATATTACAAAGTCACAGTAATCAAAACAGTATGGCAGTTACATAAAAAACATAATCCATCAAACAAGAGAACCCAGAAATAAATCTATTTATTTATGGCCAATTAATTTATGGCAAAGGAGCCAAGAATATACAATGAGGGAAAAAACAGTCTCTCAATAAATTGTTAGAAAATTATCACATGCAAAAGCATGAAACTGGACTTTAATTTTACACCACAAACAACAATAACTTCAAAATGGATTAAAGACTTGAATATAAAACTAAAATCATAAAACTCCTAGAAGAAAATATAGGGGGTTAAACTACTTGATATAGGTCTTGGAAATAATTTCTTGGATTTATCAGTAAAACCTCAAATAATCTAACTCGTTAACTACGTCAGGTTAAAAAACTCTACACAACTAGGGAAACCATCAATAAAAAGAAAAGGTGGCCTATGGAATGGGAGCAAATATATGCAAACCACAGATTGGATAAGGGATTGATATCTAAAATATATAACACCACTCAAGAGTGACCAAACAGTATGATTTTTAAAATGAACAAAAAGTTGAACAGACATTTTTACCACATATATGTAGAAAGGTAGTGGAACCTCACTAACCATCAGAGAATGACAAATCCAAGCCACAGCAAGATATGACTTGCCAGGGAGGCTATTAACAGAAAGACAAGATAACAAGTATTGACAAGGATGCAAAGAAAAGGTAACTCTTTTGCATTTTCAGTAAGAATATTATCTGATACAGTCACTAGGGAAAACAGTATGGAGGTGCCTCAAAAAATTAAAAAATAGAACTACTATATGATCCAACAATCCCACTCTTTTGGCTATAGATATCCAAAGGAAGTGAAAATGGCATCTGAAAGAGATATCTGGATTTCCACGTTCATGACAACATTTTCACAAGTGTCAAGATATGGAAGAAACCTAAGTGTCTGTGAAGAGATAAATGGATAAGAAAGATGTTGTATAGTATACACACAATGGAATGTTATTCAACTATGAGAAAGGAGAACCTGTCATTTCAACAACATGGATCAACTTTTAGGGCATTATGCTCAGTGAAATTAGTCAGGCATTGTAAGACAAATATTGTATGATTATAACTTGTATGTGGAATCTAAAAAGATAAACCCATGAAAATGATACTAGAATGGTAGTTACCAGGGATTGGGAGCTAGGGAAAAATAAAGAGATGTTGGTTGATGAATACAAAATTCCAGTTACAAGATGAAGAAGTTCTGGTATCTAATTATAGCATAGTGATTATAGTTAATAACACTGTACTATATACTAGAAAATTGCTAACATATTAAATGTTCTCACCTCAAAAAAATTAAATGGTAATTGTGTGACTTGATGGTGGTATCAGCTAACTCTATGGTGATCATCATTTTGCAATATATAAACACATCAACACATTGTGCACCTTAGACTTACATAATGTTGATTATATCCCATTAAATTTTAAAAAAAATAATAAAAGCAAAAGATAACACCACTTTGGAAATATTTTTTCCAACAATTATTTCTTCAGGTTAAAGGTATTACCTGATTTAACAAAAGAAAACTAAAGCATTCTACAGTATTGTGAATACTGTACCCAAGATTCAGCCACAGGATCAATGAGACATCTTTAACTATAACCAACAGACACTTAAATAAGAATATGTTGCAGGATAGTCTTGATTATTAACCTCCTAATTAGAAAATCTATTAATTTCAAGCACCCATCACATCATTGTTTTACTGAACTACTTAAACTTTGTTTCCCTATAATTTCAATGAAATATACTGTGAATAGATTCCTAAAGAATCCATCTAGAAATATGAGAGTGGGATCCAAAAGGACTGAGTATCCTAGCAAGAAAATTCTAGTAGCCAGGTCATAGGCAAATCAATACTTTCTTAGGATAGAATTCAAAATGTAACACATTTGGTAAGATTTTCTTAGTATCATTCATTTCTACTTAAGGAAAAAGAAAGGAAAATGCATTACACTTACATTTTCCTGCTCCGAAGCCTCGATCCACTGACAAAGTTGGGAATGGCACAGGCCGGAGGGTAAACTGTGGGTGGGGGTAGCCACATGTGGGAGATGGAAGGATTCCTGGGTACTGGGCACTTTCCAGGGTTGGCACTGGGATGGCACTCACCACAGCTGCAAAACAAAGATGCTACTGATGTTATTTTTATCTTATGTATCCACCTCACAGGCAAAAAAGGAAATGTTACATTTTCACATTTTCAAATTCATGTGCAATTTTCATATAGTACCATGTAGGTTTCTCTACTTCCTTCTTACCACAAAATCCTATTCTTACTTTAGAAAAGTCAGCTCACTGCTCCAGCATCTTACTATGGTTTGTCACCTGAGCCCTAAAACTTCGTGGTTTCAAAGAAATGACTAACCAAATCATAATCAAGTCACCTTAAAACTTTCTGATTTTTGCTTTTTTGTTTGATTTTTGTCTCAACTCTTGCATTAGAATGTTGGGTTATTTAGGAATCAAATATATTTGGTAGAGTAGGCAGAGGAAATGGGAATTTTCTGTAGTTCTGTGAAAGAAGGTAATTCCTTCTTGAAACATGGTTCAGAGAGAGAAAAGCAAAGTATATTTTCAGTAATCAAACTTAGAATTTATATATAAGTAGAGAAAAATGCCTTCAAACAGTCAAAACTATGCAGCATAGTGATATATCAGTTTATCTAACAATGTTTTCTGGGAATACTGAACATCATTTAGTTATACTGACTTAAACCCACAGATAAATATCTTACACAGTATTTTCTATGTTGACTGAGCATTGTTCAATTCCATTATTCAATACCTATTTTAATGGTATCACATGAAATGTGTATTTACTGTCATTGTAGTAAGTTTTCATCTTACGGCCTCTTATAAAATGTTTAGTTATTCCCTACCTCTCCTTAACAACAACAACAAAAAAGAAGTTTAACTTCAGAATGATCAATTTTAGCAGTATAATTCTGTCCATGAAATTAATGAAGTTGTTTCTATTATATACATGACTTTAATTATAACCTAATGCAATTTCTGAAGTTCAACAAGCACTGGCACACATATTTACACAAAGAAAATCTTGGTATCTTATGTAAGTAACTTCCTAACAATAGATACAGATTATATTGCATTTATTATAAATTAGAAATAACACATAGATTTAAAATATATTTTCTAACTTAAAATCTAAATTCTTTATCTTAAGCATATGACAGTTAAAATTTAAAGGGCTGCTTCTAGTAAACTAGTTTTTACAATTGCATTACAGATTTTTTTTTTCAGTGTACTTATACTACTCCTTGAACTACATATTAACATGTTTATTTGAACTGAAAAATAAAGTCAGTCCTTTTCAGAAAAAAAATATTTGATTGATTGGTTTGACTATGGGGACTATCTTAAGTAAGTTAGGTGATGGGTGCTGTCCATGAATTGAAAGGAACATAACTCAATAGGATAAAGACATTTTTCTGAATATTGTATTAATAAAGGTGTATTATAAGTGATACTTCAGTGTTTCCAACCCTGTCTTACTTGTACCTTTAAGTAAAAAATAAATTAAGTTGTATAATTTCTTTATAAGTATTGGTGTACCTATTAAAAACCAAGACATGAGATAACATGAATATCAAATACTTTTGAAATTCAGGTGTTTACTAAAATTTTGAATATACTTGAAGGGGAACTATCTAGCTGTTATTGAAATATTATTAAAAAAAGTTTGAAAGTGAGTTTCTAGTGTGATGCTAGCATATAATGGGAAGAATTTCAATCACTGAGGGATTTCTATAAAAATCTCATAGTTGCAACACCAACCCACACATTATACAAATAAGGTTTCTCAGTGTTTAGATCAATAAAACATTGAAATAGAATTTATGTCATAGGTAACATTCATCCATGGATATACAGAATGATTGTTCAAAATAAGCCTCACTCATTCTATTAAGTGGTAGAGGACTTGAATAACAATCTACCTATACGCTATTGTGCAGAAATAGTAATTGTACCATTAGCTTAATTCAGATAATATCAGCAGTTCATACTTATGGTTACATAAATTAATAATATAAACATAAAATTTCAGTTTATAAAAATGTTATTTTTTAAAAATAAGACAAATGATCAATAAAAGGCAATCATAAAAAAATGACATTTGTATGTTATTCTGTGGGGAAAGTGAATTGTAGGTACAAGTTCAAGGAGAGGAACTTCATGTATTTTGCAAATGGCTGAAGGTGGATATTAAATCAATATGGTACTTTTATGATTTTGAATCTATTCAAAACAGTGGTATATCAGAAAAATGACATCTTTCATAGACATTTATCTTAGAATGTTTTAAATTTTAAATTATAAATGTGTGTGGCAATGCAAAATTTCCTGAAATTATTTTTGGGAAGACCTCAATGAAAATTTAACAATAAATGGAATACAGTATCAAAAATGAAGATATTTTATAATCAGTAAGCTATTTTATAAAGAGTAAATTGTGGATACACAAACACAAGAACAGACTTCAGGGAAAGGAAAGGAAAAAAAAAATAAGCTGACAAGGAAACTTTTAAAAAGAATCAGAGATTGAAGCCAGATACCAGTAAAAACGTCTCCATAGTCCTCAAAGAATAGGCCTTAATTTTTTCCCAGTATAATGCTAGATACGTCATATCATTAAAGTGAGTTAATAAGGATTTTTTAGAAGTGATATTTAGAAACTCACTGAAGACTTTTAAAGTGTTTTGATGCATTATTTAGTTTCCTGGGGTATAGAGTTGTAATAATAATAATAATAATGAATAATAACAATAATATACTTGAAATATTTGTAAATAAGAGCCTCATAATACCACAAAGTTTATATATATATATAAAAATACCACTAAGTTTATATATATATATATATATATATATATATATATATATTTATATGCAATCTAATATCCCAGTCTCTCCATGCAATCAAATTAATGACTTCACCTAAATGGAATCACAGCATAGTTATTCAGGTTGATTGCTGGATAGCAAAGGCTTTCTGTGTTGACAATTTTACTTATAAACGAATGTGACAGGAGAGTCTCCTTTAGCTATGGAAGGCACCCACTCCACAAATTGTGCGCATTTCCTTATTATTACCTGAACTTAACCAATATCTTATAATACATTTAGAAAAAATAATTTCATAAACATTTCCTGGACAGAGTTGATTAAATTGGAATCAAGGAACAAACTAATTTGGCAAGGCACAGAATCTCTAAGTTAGAGAGTTGAGAGAACCCAAGAGACAAAATTTACATTCTAGTTCCAAGGCCATTGTCGAAGAGACATGCTACTTTCTAAGAGTTTTGCATTTTGACTATTAACCTTAGTACAAATGGTTTGCATAAAAGAAAATTTCTTTAAAATAACAGATCTGTTATCTACTTCTGCATGTCAAAATTCTTGTTTTATTTCCTGACATGAAATAGAATACTCAGTAGTCCAAAGCTTTGGTTTTGAAGTATTTTGATCCATGATTTATTTCCAAAAAGGCACAGAAATCTATACCAATGTATAAGAAAGTTCTGGAAAAAAAAAAAAAAAAAAAAACATTGCAAAGTAAGTTGGATACAACATTTTGTATTGTATTCCCCCATAGATGTCACTTTTGAGAGCAGAAACATACTCATACTACAATTCAAAGCATTCACTGCACTGCTTTGTTTATGTAAAACAATTCAGAGTGATATCATCAAGGATTTTCAATAAATCTCTGTTCTGTGGCCAAATATGACAAGAAATCTCTTCTGACACTGCTTGCTGACAATAGAATTTATACCTCACACTGATACACAAAGATTTTTTTATGTAGAAATTCTCTCAACAAATGAACAGGCATGCAGATATTTGAAAAGTTTACACCATTCTTTAAAATGTTAGCATTAAGCAGGACCTATAAGAAATCTAAACTGGAGATTTTTTCGATGCTACAATTTTAAGAAATAAAACCCTTTAGATCTTTCCAAACATGATAACTAACAGAATTGAGAGATCTGTTGAGGAGGAGAGGTGGACAAATAGAATAGTAAAAATAATAATATTTTGAAGTGAAAAGTAAAATAAGATGATTTTTCATTCTGCCATTTCTTTTTTTTATTTTAATTTTTTAAATTTATTTTTGCGAAAAAGAACTGGGGTGTAGGCCAAAGGTGCGGCGGAGGGGGTGACAGAATTCTACCGAAATAAACTGCTGAGGGGAGAAGCAGGCGAGACAGGAGAGGCCTGCTGTGCCATTTGGGTCAGCTCCTGACTGGGGATCAAACTCAAGCTCTAGCAGTGAGAATACTGAGACTTAACCCCTAGGCCACCAGGAAGCCCTCTGCCTCTTCTTTACCATCTCTTTCTTGCAATGTAATCTGGATTATTTGAAAATTTAGTATCTATTGCTCTTGATAAATATTCTCATATCCTTTACATTTTCAGATGTTCTCTGATGAATGAGTGGCATACACCTGCATGCACAAATCCCACCAAAGACCTTTTAAGGAAAAGCATGAAAATTCACAAATATGTGTTCTCTAGTTATTCTTAACATAATGGTAGAGTGCCCAAGAACTGAGTTCAGAGAGCATAGGCCTAGTACCTACTTCTGCCACTTGGTAGCAAGTGAGTCAAAGTGCCTAAGGCACCGCCCACTGACCCCCACTGCATGATACTCACACCCTGTGGAATTCCCCGCTGCATCTTACCAGGGTTGGTCTGGTACCCAAAGAAATGCAGCAGAAGTGATGGCATGCCACTTCCAAAATCAGGATTAAAAATACTGAGCGCTGTCTCAGAATGCTCACTCTGTGTGGAGCCAGGAGTCACATCTTCTGGCTGTGCGGGCAGATCTGAGAGAGGCACAAGTGGTCGGAAACTAAAGCTCTCAGTCCAGGAGAATATGAAAATCCTCAGGGACAGATTCAGATCCTGAGCTCGAGCTATCTGGCTAAACGGTTCCTGTTTTTATTGCTATTTTGGTGGGGGTGGGGGTGGGGGGGGGGTGGGGGTGATTTGTTACACAGGAATAATAACTATAGATTGATTTGAGCAAGCCACTGAGGCTCTCTATTACTTACTTTTCTCATCTGTAAAGCAGAGATGGTAGTAGTCCCACATTTATGTGTAGTGCTGAGGATTAAAAAAAACTCCTCCACAGAGAACTGGAGCAGATGGGCAATTGTGAAGCTGCAGTAGAGCGATGGAGCTGTGAGAAGACCCTGGTGACTCCCCACAGCCTTCACTCACCTGCACCTCGCCTGCACCTTGCCCTTCCCAACTGACCTTCTTGAATGAGATGGGGAGCCGTGGTAAACATCTGGTTCATTTTGACACTGTGTGTCTCAGACAGAAGATGAGGCTTCAGGGAAGGTAGACTGATCTAGGGCAAAGTGTTCTGAGATGAGGCTGAGGCATCACACTGCTTCCTGCTCTGCAGCCCAGAGCCTTTGCCAGTACACAGGGGTACCCCCACATTAATCTTTAACAGGCACCCCCACCACCCAGAAGCCCTCGACTGAGATGAGAAAAGTCAAATCTATAAGCTGCTAGTAATTAAGACAGTATTAGGTGACATAAATGAAAAAAGAAAGGGATCTTTATTTTTCAGATTGCTTTAGGAAACCTTTCAAAATACTCTGTATTTTGCATTTCATTATCCACAATTCTTTACTTTCACCAACTCTGCCAAATCCCTTCTTGGTGGCCCCATAAATTCTGATAAGCAAACCATTATTTGTTTTGTAAAATGCTCCTTAAAAACACAATTTGTTCTCCCTACAGGCATTCTTTTTGAGCTTAACAGTCATATTTCGATGGTGTCTACACAATTCTACTGACCTGTTGATTTTGATAATCCAGCAGAATTACTAATCAACTAATTTTATTTAAAATGTCATTTGCTTAGAGAATTACCAAGAACCAACCTGTCTTTTCAACTCTCATTCACTAACAACTCTTTTTAAGCTCACTTAAGCCTTCTTATGCAAAACAACTTACACTGCACTACGGAGCTACAGAACAACATACCAAAATAAAAAGCTACCACCTACAGAAACTCATAGTAAGAGAAGGGGAATGAAGTAGGTCATTCATACTCAAAGAATAAAAACTGATCTTAATAATGTTCTCAGCAAATTAGTATTTGGAATCACATATTAGGTGATGGTATCATTTCTAATGCAAATTTAAATGAGCTTTGAATTTTCTGCTCCTTGTCACTGCTCCCACAGTTGTAAGGATGTTACACTGATGTTTACAGTGCTAGGACAGTTGTTTCCAGTCATTACTCCTAAGAAAGCATTCCTGGTCTGGGCATGCACAGGGCTGCAGTGTGGTGGAATGAATGCTTGGCTCCAGAAGCTTGTTACACTTAGGATACTAGCTTCCAGTACCATGGAGGTTAGGGGCACACAAAAACTTGGACAGGGAATCAAATGCCTCAGCAAATGGGATTATCTTCTACCATGACAGATGCTTTCAATGTGCATCTGTGCGCAGGAGGGTCTCTTCTAGTATAACACTTAGTCAATAGACCCTTCATTTATAAAGTCTACCTTTTCTCATGCAGCTTTATTTTACTTCTCAATAGCTTCTTTGACTCATTGAGTTCTCCAACAAGTGACTAAAGCAGATGGTGGACATGGCGGAAAACAAGAGCTGTCACATCTCTCTCACAGTGACTGTTCTAGAAAACCCCAAAACCAATAGCCATAAGCATCCCCTGACTGTTCAAAGGCAAAACTGTAGGCCTCCTCTGCCTGTCATTTTTACTAGACCCTTCCAAATGCAAAATTCTGAGATTTCTTTCATCCTTCAGAGGATGATTTTACATTATTTTTTTCTTCATATATTTGCAGGAAGAAGAGAAAAAAGCCAACATGAAATTCAAAGGAATTCTGACCAACAAAGTCTGATAAGTTTGATTATTGGAAGTTATAACTGATACGATTGTACAGGTCATTTGCTTCAACCTATTATCATTCCTAGCTCCAATTCCCTACCTCTCCCCCAGCATTTCAGAAGAAGAAATCACAAATTGAAAATGGAAAGGGGATGCTTGCAAGTTCATATGAATAGATATATTCTATTGAGTAATAACATGCTAGAAATGTAAGTAAATCTAACTCTCTAGGAATTGCAGTCAGCTTAAGAAGTTGCTCATCTGAGATTCCAGATTTAGAAGTTCGGGCTCCCTCGCCTCATTTGGGATGACTGAAGGAGTTCAGGCCCCTTTAAACTGCATCACCAGTTCAGTTTCTCTCCTCCTCACTCCTGCATCCCTCAGCTTCACAGGTTTTATTCCCAAAAGTTCTTACTAATACGCATGCTGGATCCCTATCACTGTCTCAGAATGTGATTCTCAGAAACTGAACATATGACCCTTTAAAAATTCAGGAAAGGGCCTCCCCGGTGGCGCAGCGGTTGAGCGCTGGGTTGCGAAGCTGCCCGCGGCCTCTGCGGCGCCGGTTCGATCCCCGGCTGCTCCCCTCCCGGCCACCAGAGGAGGGTCCCGCATGGCGCGCAGACCTCTCCTGCCGCCCGCTGCTCCCCTCAGCAGTGTACTTCGGTCCTTCTGCCTGCTCTGCTCCCCGCTCTGGCTCTGGTGAATTCTCTCGCCCTCCCGCGCTTCTGACTGTACCCAGTGCATGTATAAACAAAACAAACAAACAAATAAATAAATAAAACATGCCTCTATTAAAAAAAAAAAAAATTAAAAAAATAAATAAAAATTCAGGAAAGCTATACCCTACGCTTTTGATTTCTTACAATCACTTTTATTTAGAAGAAGAAACAGAATCATTTGCCCGTAAAATGGTCATTTGTCTGAATATTTGAAATGCATCTTTTGTCAGCATTTATAGAAAAGAACACTGGACTGGGGGGTCAAATAATCTGGGTCCTTCTCATGCCTATGATATCAGCAGTATATGTATCTTATGAGCTTCAGCTTGCTTAGCAGGGGGGTGTGTCTTGGGCATTACTTAGCATAGCATGTGCCACATAACGTTTCAACCAAGAAATATAATTTTAGGAAAAAATATTTTATACTCCAATGAAATTAAATACATTTTCCTGTGGATTTCAAGGCCTGCAAAACACTTCAAATAGTCTATACTTTATTGCCTAAGTAATTTTATAGAGCATGGCGAGAAATGTCAAAGAGGGGGAAATGATCTTACAAAAACAAAGATTCCTAAGTGGAACTGCAGGTATCTTTATACGTGTGCCTAGAAATTGGAACAATGCTCTGATCTGAGTTATGCAAACTCGATACAAGACTTGAATACTCTAGGGCCTCCCCAGTGGCGCAGCGGTTGAGCGCCGGGTTGCGAAGCTGCCTGCAGCCTCTGCAGCGCCGGTTCGATCCCCGGCTGCTCCCCAGCCTCCAGAGGAGGGTCCCACATGGCGCGCAGACCTCTCCTGCCGCCCGCTGCTCCCCTCAGCAGTGTACTTCGGTCCTTCTGCCTGCTCTGCTCCCCGCTCTGACTCTGGTGAATTCTCTCACCCTCCCGCGCTTCTGACTGTACCCAGTGCTTGTACAAATAAACAAATAAATAAATAAATAAATAAATAAATAAATAAATCTTAAAAAAAAAAAAAAAGACTTGAATACTCTAGTTAGTCCAAATAATTGCATTGGGGTCATCAGTGTTTGCATATACTATTCTCAATGAAGTCAGATCTTTGTCAAGACAGAAATCTATAATTTTTTGGGCCTACTTCAAGTTCTCATCAGTTATGTCAGTTGCAGAGATTATCAGATAGCTGAAGAATTTCTTTTTAAATCAACTTTGATTATATGTCAAAATCATCTCCTTTTGTTAGATATAGCTTTGTCAGTACAGAGATTGAAGAGAGAAAAGAATGAAATCTAACTATTTAAAAATATATATTCAATTATCTATGTCTATTGAAATTTTATTAAAGCATAAAATACATTTTAAAAGTTGGAATATCGTTAAATAGTGCTCAGTGGGTTTTTTTTCCAAAGTGAAATGCCTTTTTGCCGTCATCTATGGCATGAAATAGAACATTATGGCAGTTGTCCCCATTGTTACTTCTGGTCACTAATAACCTCCCCTTAGGAGTAACTACTCTTTTGAATTCTAGCCTCATAGATTATTTTGCCTGCTTCCTAGCTAATCATAAATTGAATAATGTGGATGTACTAGGTTTCTGTCTTAGAACATTAGGTCTGTGAGATTCTTCATATTGTTTTTGTCATTTTTGTTTGTTCATTTTCACTGCTGTATAGTATTTCATTGCCTGACTATATCACAATATAATGAAGTTGTGATACCATGATTAGTACTTCCTCACGCATTCTTGTGTATGTCTTTTGGTGAGCACACTATGCATTTCCACCCAAGAGAGAAATATGTTTAAGAATGGGCTGCTAGGGCCTCCCTGGTGGCACAAGGGGTTAAGCACAGCACTATGAAGTTATCTGCAGCCTCTGCAGCATGAGTTCCATCCCTAGCCTGCTAGGGAGCTACCCACATGGTGCAGCAGACCTCTCCTCTCTCGCCCGCAGCTCCCCGCAGCAGTGTATTTTAGTTAGCCTGCCTGTTCTATTCCACACTGTCTCTGGTGAATCCTTTCACCCCCTACACCTCTGGCCTGTACCCCAGTTCTTGTATGCATAACTAAATAAATCTTTTTAAAAAAGAATGGGTTGCAAAGTCAGAATATCCTCAAAATTAAAAAAAAATACTATTAACTATTTTAAATGGCATATGTGCATTATATGATAATTTTTTTAAAAAGTTTATGGTTATTTTAGAGTCCCAAATCATGTAGAATAAGACACTGGATGTAAAAGGTTCTTATTTATCATAGCTCAAAGAGACTTGAATCAGCACAGTGCAGTGGATAGAACAAACACAAGTTGCACATTGGAGAGACGACAATCAAAAAAATATTTTAAAGGATAAAAGTAATACAAGACATACAAGTCATCTTTATCATTAAAAAAGCAGTATGCCATCGAGGTATAGAGTTTGTCCAGATATGTCCCAGAATAAGTTTCTTAAGCTCTCTGAGTCCTTGCTTCCCATCTATGAAATCAGGATAATATCACCATATGAAATACTATGAGAATTAAATACAATAACGATTAGCAAGATATTTAGCAAGTAAATAATATTCAGAAACTCTCAATACTTGATAGCTTTAATTTCTCTTTCTAAGCTAATTTTCTTTCCTGTTTAATGAAAACAAGTTTAATTGCCCTTAATACATCAGGAAATTTTATTAGAAGATATTTTATCTATAATTGACAGATAAAGAGCTCTAAAACACTGATGTATTACAAACAAGGAATTCTTACAATATATTACTTATTCATTCAGACATCTGACATATATTTAGCAAGCACAGATATTGTGCTAGGTATGGAGCTATACAATGTGTGAATATGAAGATGAATTAGATACATTCCTGCCCTATCATGGAGTAATTCACAACCTGTTAGAGGAGGGGAGATTTGGACTTGAATACCTTAGCATATGAGGCAATAGTCTGTGTAATTAATGACACAAAGTGGCATAAAAATATGTTACTCAAATTTGAGAAAGAGAGTCATCATTTCTGGATAATCAGAAAAGAAAAAAAAATATGAGAACATCGATATTGGCTCTTGTCTTTGAAGGGTGCATACAAATTTGTTAAGTAGAGACATCTGTCTGAAAGGAAAATTGTGTTCAAAGGAAGTACAAATAAAGGACAAAATTGATTTATGGACTGGAAATTAGTTCATCTTGGCAAGAATCTATCAGGTGTGTATACACACATACATACATTACCCTCTCCCCCTCCCACACACACATTCATATTCCAGGAAATAAGGCAAAGCTCAGGAAACAAGAAATGTTGTCTCAGATGTGATATGCAGAGGAGTTGGTAGTTGTTTTTTCATGGCAGACAATGGGGAGCCATTGCAGAAATTTATGGAGTAGACTGCCATGTCTAACTTGTTTTAGGAAGAAATTTGGCAAGCAGGATACAAGAGAGTGGAAGATGCCAGAGAAAGGACGACTAATTATGAAGCTGTTTTGACAGTTCAGGTGTGAGGTCATAAAGAAATAACTAACAATGACTCTTGGGAATGGAATGGTAGCCAGAGATTCAAAATATATTGTGAGAGAAAAATCAATGGGATATAGGAACTTATTAGAGGAGGAAGTTACATATGGGACAGAAAGGCTCACAAAGGTTCTGAAGCACAAGGATTTTTGAGAAGAAAGCTGTAGAAGATTGGCACAGATAGAACAGTAACAAGAGAAAAGGGGCAGAGAAAAAGAGTTGTCCAATGTACAATATCTCCCTATGTAGCAAAAGGAATGAAAGAAAAAGGACAGTAGTTTCACAGAGTAATAGAGGTGGGGAAATAATGATTAAGAGAGCAGAACTTTGAAGTCAGGTCTTCTGAGTCCAAATTTTAGCTCTGCCACTCACTGGCTGTGTGACTGCAAGGTACTTAGAGTTTCTCAGTCCCCAGGCCTCAGTTCTCTTGTCATTAAAACAAGCATATAATAGTACCTAATCTATGAGCTGAAGAGTTGGCAGTCATTGTCAATTCCATGTACATTTCTGCACTTATTATAGTAAAATTGAGAGATGTATTGGAGCATAGAGGATACATGACTTAGAGTAAGTGGAAGGAAACATTAATCCACTCATTTGACCACACTGTTGCCACAAAGTGTCTACCATGTGTGGACTGTGTTCTGGGTGTTGAGGATATGGTTAATTAGACTGTTCTGTTCTTTCATTCCTTTTGCTACATAGAGAGACATTGTGCATTGGACTGCCTCCAACCCTTTTCTCTTGTAAGGAGTCCCTTACAAGAGGCAAGAAGAAGAGCTGACTTTAGATGGAGCAAAACCAGATAGAAGGATAAGGATAAAGGTAGGTTGAAGGATGGGAGGATAGGGTACCATTTCTGAATGTTTCTTTTTTTCTTGGTCGCATAAGCAACATTATTAGCTAACGATGAGGAAAGGAGAGAATTTTGGGAGTCTGAAAAGAACAGATGTAAAATATTCATCTTATAGAAGTGAGACAATGACTGACTAGAGAAATGTCTTGACATTTCCTAACACATGATATTTCACCTTAGATTGAGTTCATAAATACCCAATATGGGGTTATGTGCTTTCCTCCACACAAAGTCTGCTGGTAAGATTTGGTAGAATAACTAATTGAACCATGGTTGGATTTTTTTCAGGTAAGTATAACTGGGAAGGAGCTCTCAGGAATTTGCAAGATATAATAAATGACTATGAATTTTAAATTGAGTTTGGAGGGAAGTGAAACCATGAAGCAGATAGGTGACATGGTAAGGTGGCAGAGTTGATGGATTAGCGGTCCTAGCAGGATTGAAGAATTGTTGCCCAGTGGGCAATAAAATAAGTGAGCAGGGATGTAATAAGGGGATCGAAGGAAGAATGAGAGGAACTGACATTTTCTGGGGGTGCAATTATTGGTTTAGTGTGATATGGAGTTGATGAGTTGAGGTGGGAAGGAGACAATATGACACCACAGGTATCACAAGGGAGCTGATGTCCAGGACATCCAGTGGATTATCTGCATTGATATTAAAATCACCAAGATTGATCATAGAGGTAATTGGAAAGAAAGTGATTCCTAGATGCTAATATCTTCCTAGACTATGGGAGCATGACAGCAGACTTCAGCAAGAAGTGGGCAGCGAGTGAGCATGTTAACACTTGCTTCAAGGGTGCTAGAATAGCTAAGCCTGAAAATCAGACCTATAAAAAACTTTAAAAAGCTATGAAAGTAATCATCAGCATGAGATGAACAGTAATGACAGCAACTTCAGCTTTTTTATAACAACCCATATTTTTTATAAATAACTTCCTAAAATTTTGGCCATCTGTTTGACAATAGGCAGACCATTTGCTTGTGTGCAACAATAACAATATTAGTAAAAACTCTGGCTTCTAATGATAATGATGCAGTTTGTCATTCTTCATTATGCCCACTGGCCCAAAAAATTCAGAGAACACTCCCATCAGCTATTGATAATTGGATAGAAAGATGGTCAGAAACCCCTTCATTTGACTATATCGTGGTACCAAACGTGACTCACCAGGATTGCTGGACTGAGCCTCCATAGGAATCATGAGCTTGGCCCGGGTGGCTCGGCGTGCGGCCAGTGACCTCTCCAGGGTGGACATGGAGCTCCCTGCCTCTTCAGTGTCTTGACCTAAAGGCAAAACCACACTTCTGAGAGACACACCTTCTTCAATCCTGCAACACTTTCTATCCTCTCTACTCAGGCACTCCAGTGCTCTTTTTCATTTTATTGATGGTTTAAATAATAATATTCATTTTCTTGTAGTCCATTCAATGTACTCTCATTATATAAACATGAACAAAATGCATAACTTTAATTCCAAGAGAAAGCTGTTATTTTTTCATTGTTCATAATTTTTTTGCTTAAGTATATACATGTGGAAGTGAGAATAAAATGTTTTTCCAAGATGGCATTACACCATACATACTCTTTTGTAAAATTTCTCAAGAAAATAATATGAACATCTTTCTCTGTCAATAAATGTCAGTAATATAATTTAATGGCTCTAGACATTCAACTGAATTTATCACAATATGTGTAACTAATACTTAAGATACAAAGACATTAAATCTTATAAAAACATAAGAAAAAAACTTACATTCTTCAGCCAACTCTAGGCATATTTGAATAAATTTATTATGACCTCATAAAATGCCACACCAACATGTGTGCCATTAATAGTAATAGGAAAGAATGATAAAAACAGATTTGAAGTTAATAAAAATACATGTTAAAAGAAACAAAGCTGAAGTTCTAAATAGTGTTTATGACTTGTACCCATTTTTGAAAAATATATATAAAAGCAAAGTTTATATATAGACATCTATGTGTGTCCATGTGCATACACCTACATGTGTGTAATGTAAATGTATTATATATGTCTGCATAGAAAAGTTACATGCAAGTCTTTTGACATTGCTTTCCTTTTGCAAAAGAAATAAAGGCATTTTGGGATAAGGAAAAGGAAAACATTTTTAAGTACAATTTTCTTGGTTTTTAAATTCACATACCAGGGCCTCCCTGATGGTGCAGGGGTTAATGAGTGCTATCAAGCTAACACCAGCCACTGCAGCACTAGTTTGATCCTCTGGCTGGCCAGGGAGCTGACCCACATGACACAGCAGACCTCTCCTGACTCGCCCGCTGCTCCCCTTAGCAGTGTAGTTCAGTAGATCTGCCTGTTCTGCTCCCTGCTCTGTCTCTGGTGAATCCTCTCACGCGGCCCCTTCCCCGCACCTCTGGCCTACACCCCAGCTCTTGTATGCATAAAGAAATAAATCTTTAAAATAATAATAAAATCCCATACTTGTATTCTTTTTTTCAAATAAAGTAGTAGCTAATAAAATTTTAAATTGAAAATAATGCTGAGAAAAACATCTATGTAGCTAAGGTATCAGTGGCTGCCTAAATCGGAATCTGTCTTCATACACTCCACACTATACAGAACCAGAAAAGACAATAAATCTATGCAAATCATATTCCTTTGGCACAACTAAAAGACAGAGAACACAATAAACTTCAAGTTTTTAGTAAGTGAAAAAAAAATAATTTCCAGTAAAGCTATTACTCAAACTGCTGCTACAATATCTCTATGGAAAGGTGAGTATTTAAGAAAATGCACAGGAAAGAAGAGGTGAACAAGCCTTCTGAATGTGCCCTAAAATTATGCACAAATAAAGAATGTCCATCTTGATTCTAAAAATATTTTAAAGGTCTCCTGGAAGACTGGAGCACTTGAAAGAATACTGTTCACTGACAGAGTTTGTTCTTTAAACAGATCACACAGAGCACTTAATGGAATGAAAAGTATAACTAGCAGGAGGGCTGCTTTCCCTATTATCATAGAATTGACAAGTAGGTCCTCAAATTACAGACAAATATGCACAAGCATCCTTCCATTCTAAAGAAAACAACTATCATTTGGAATCAAACTTCTCTCAGGACTCATTAAGTGACATTGCACTTAAAGTCATTGCAGTGTATAAAGGCTAAAGGAAAAAGCAAGAAGGAGTAGTACTAGAAATCATTGGCAAAACCTTCTGAGGGCTGCGAGGCAATTCTAGCCTCTCCAGTGGGAGGCAGAGATGCTCTCTTTTTGTCATGTTCAGTAAGGAACAAAGCCACAAGAATAAACACCCAAAAGTACAGAGGTTCCTGCCAAAGAGATCTACCTTTCATTCATTCTTTAGGAAGAAATCTGTCCAGGCAGGGGTCTCTCTGGTGGCACAGCAGGTTGAGCACAGTGCTGTGAAGCTGTCCACAGCCTCTACAGCATGGGTTTGATTCCCGGCTGGCCAGGGAGATACCCACATGGCATGGCAGACCTTTCCTGTCTCACCCACTGCTCCCCTCTGTAGTGCTTTCGGTCCATCTGCCTGTTCTGCTCCCAGCTCTGTCTCTGGTGAATCCTCTCACCCTCCCATGCCTCTGGCCTATACGCCCACTCTTGTATAAATAAATATATCTATTTTTTAAAAAAAAGAGAGAAATATGTCCAGGCAGAAGACTTGCTGGTCTACTCTGAGTCTATTTAAGCAGAGGAAGAGGTCATTGAATGTGGGTTCCTATGAGCTGGCAACGAGCTAGCTGACCAATCATGGGCAACTGTGACCTTTTTGCTATCTACAAATCACAGCAGAGCATTCCTTGACTACCTATGGAGTATAGCCATTTCACAAGGCAGGCCTAGGGATGCATAAGCCTGATTATGTGACTATCTCCATGGTGGTCTTGGGATAACTCTGCCTGTGATAACATGCTTTGCTGATGCAAATGTTTCTTGACGTATGGTCACAAGGTCCCCTTCTCTGTCCCTTTTAAAACTCTGTCCCCCATTCCAATCCCACCATCTGGACTTTATTCCTCATACCACTGTTGCATGATCAGCTACTACTAGCCTGTGTGCTTTCAATAAATGTATAAGAGCTTCCACTCAAGTAGCAGAGTCCTGTCTTGCAAACCTGCTCCATGACTGTTGTGTCCCTCATCGTGTTCCTGTTGCAAAGGGGCAACAGTTGAAGACAATAAGGTTGAGAGAGGGTGAGCAGTGGAGGACAAGCTCTATCACCATTTGACAAAGACAGAGAAACTCCTCTGGATGCAGTGGGTGCTTGGAAAGTTGGTGAGGATGCAGTTCTCTTGCTGGAATTCACTTGAGTATAGTTGACCCACCAGAGAGCTAGCAAACTTAGCAGGTAGAGCTATTCAGATGGAAGAAGGTTAAGCCCTAATGTGAAATGGCCAGTGAAGTGACCCCACAGGGCTTCACAAGGAATGTCTTTCATCAGAGATCCAGAATTCGAACACCATATGAAGACAGGCCTTGTGTTCAATAAAACAGTGAACTGCAAACTGTCCTTTCTCCCTTCCTCCTCATTTCTCATCTCCCTACCTGTCCTCCCACACAGCCAGGAAGAACAAATAGGTAAAAGTGAAGAGGTAAAGGAGTTTCTGAAACAGACCTTGCTCCCTCCGTCTGTCCCACCTCATCCACTCTATTTCCATAGATGGTGTTGGAAGAGTTAAAGAACAAATTGTAACTCTAGCTCTTAGAGTCAAAAGATAGTGACCTGTAAGGGAGGGAGAACCTTTAATTTATATTTCAGATTGCTGTATTCAATAGAACTTGATGCAGTTTATATACAGAAACATTAGATATTTAAGGTTTAGAAAAGGCATAGTCAGCAACTTGTGATTTAAAATCAGTAACTGAAGTCCTTGTTTGCACAATTCTAAACCAAGGAAGTCTAGTTAACCACTTACACATCCAAACAACTAAAGCATTTTTAAATTTAGCTTGGAAAGAATAAAAACTCATTCTGCGAACACATCATGAGTGGACCAAGAGATGTTTTTCATGAGAATGGTTGATTATTCTACTTCCAATATGCATCTCAAAGATACAAGAGGCCACAAAAAGTGATGTCTCTTCCAACTATTCTCTAGAAGTGGGATTTTCTGTATCAATTCATTAAAATGTAGGCATTTTTTCCTTCAGATCACTTTGTATACCAGCAGAGTCTACAGACAGGCCCCATCTGATTAGGCTAGTGATTGCATTACATATTCATCTCATACTGCACAGAAATGACAGTGGATCTACCTAGTAAGCAAGACCAAAGTAAGAGAATAGTTGATGTTTTCATACTTCAAGCACCGCGATGTGACTATTTTAAATCAAGAAATAGATGGCAAATTTCAAATCAACTTTCAATTATCTATAGACATAGGGAACTATATATATAGATAGATAGATATCTATCTATCTATATATATATAGGGTTTCAAATTTTATTGCCTCCAAAAACTTTTGTTCAAGATTTAAACAAAAAGCAATTGACTCACTTAGGCTTCACATTTCATTACCCCTCAACTCTTACCTCTTAGAAGTTATGACAACCATTATAATGATTAATGGTAGGTTGTTGGGTCATGAAAATAAACTATAAGTAGTTCATCAACCAAATTTGTATCACATCATCTTAATTACTGATAAATGACCCACTAATTAGTGGGAAGGTATCTCCCCAGAAGTGGGAGTGGAGAACCCCCTGGTGGGGTTCAGCATGGGCTGTGGGGTGCATAGTAGAAGAAATTTACCTGAATGAGAGGTGCTTTTGCTCCCCATCTGGGTTTCTGACTGGCTGTGACTGACTGGTGTGAGGTCTTGACAACTTTGGATGGGGGAGTCCCTTCCTGCAGGGTCGGTGCCTGATGGCTTCTCAATATTTTTCATCTCCATTTCTTCATGATGGATCCAAAGATCAGGGGGCCGGAGGTCCTTCTGGCTGCCCTTCCTTTTGCCAACACTGTGGGTGGCCCGTTTCCTATGGAACAAAATTGGAAGGCAAATGTGAGCCCCTCAATTCAATGGCCATTCCTCCTTTTGTTCAGTCAATTCAAGTGAGAAGCAGGAAAGGAAACAAAAAGACTCCCAGGAGGAAACCCGTGAAATCCAGGAATTGGCAGACTGGTCTTGGCTGCCTTTCCTCTTCTCCCCGGGAGCTTTACCACATTAGAGGAAACTTGGTGCTGAATCCCAAGGGGCTCGGCTGCCTGCCAGAGCATGCCTTACTCCGGCCTCACCGACGGCACAGCCACGTACAAGGTGACAGTGGGTTAGATGGAGCCATATGCCAATCTTGGGAAGTAGGCATAAGGTACCTGACTGCAACATCTGCTTAGGAAATAAATGAAGGAGTTGCTTTGAAAGGGCAAATAGAAATAAAATGACCAGAATCTGTGCCAACAGCCAAGATGGGGGCTTAGAAGAAAGTCTATACCTCAGCTGTGTAATTTAATGTGCAATTGGGAAGCTTGCTCTTTGAAGACAAAAGGCCGATCAAGGACATTTTAAGGGGAATAAAGGCCTTTTGCCTCAGAGTCCCTAAGTGTCTGGATTTAAACACAATAAGATCCATCCTTTGAAAAGAGAACAGAGTTTGGAAGTATGTTATAAATGTCTCTTATTTCCACATCAAGAATTTAGCAACTATGCATTTACTATTTGAGTAAAAGTCTCTTCTGGAGCTAGTGAAATTTAAACATTCCCAGTGTGCTAAGTAGCCCGGTGTGCATGTTAGTAGTTCTCTGCAGGTCAGTAAACTGTGGCCTGAAGGCCATGTACTCCCACTGCCTGTTTTTTTAAATAAAGTTTTATTGGATTCCTGCAGAACACATTCATTTTGCATTATAGCATGTTGGCTAGTTGCAACAAAGATCATTTACCTGCCAGAGCCTAGAATATCTGTTCTCTGGCCCTTTTCAGAAATAATTTTTAACCTCTGCTCTACAGTTTTAATTTCTAAGTCTCCACATGTAGCTTCTGTTTTTTTTTTTTTTTAATTACAACGTCTGTTCTAAATCAGAATTCAGAAGTTTGAAATCTAACCTTTGACAGAAATCCAGAGAAATACTTCTTTCTCACTTTCCTCATTTGTAATGAATGCTTTTTGAGGATAACAGCTTTCATGGTTGCCAAATGGGTCCAACTAACTACTCAATGAAAAATCTTTGTAACCTGCCAGGACACTGAGGAGGCTTTGTTATCTCAATGGCTGAACAAGAATCTTTGCACATTTTAGGCAATTAATAAATGTTAACTGATGTGATTTGTTGAATTTTCCTTAATGTTTTATTGATGTCTTTCTTAAATCATGTTGATGAGATAGGGAACAAAGAACACCAGACTTAATATCTAGTCGCTTAGTAGATAAATATTCTAGTGTTTTCTGTCCTAATATTTTCCCAACTGCAATTTGCTGATTTTTGGAAGCAGCCCCATAGCAACTCTAAGCAATGGCCTGTTATAAACCCTAGATCATCTTCTTGTGTCTAACATAATAGCTCTTTGCTAACCATCCATTCTCTGCATTCATTTCCTTATACCTCATCTTCCCACAGCTATGTGCAACTCACACATAGTGCTGTAGCTGTATGTAATCAACCCTGCTAACTTCTTATAAGAGTTCAATGTCATTTTCAAATTTGGAGACTTCATCCTTTTAGATTTCTTTCTCACATAACAAAATACTGAACAGTTTTTTTCATAACACAGTATTTAGATAACCTGTGGTAAAGAAATTGGTCAGATAATTTTCAAAACTAGAAATAAATGATGAATTCTAGTTTTCTCTTGCTTACATCCACATCTCATCCACCCATCCACCGGCTCATTCATTAATTTATTCACTTATTCACTGGTCTTAGCACCAAGCATCCCGAGATATATTAAATTTAAAAAATACTTTCAAATCTGATCGAAGCAGAACCTTTCTGTATGCTGTGAATTATAACCTCCACCTGGAAAGAAGTAATATGCTTAATAAAATGCATATGCATTTTCTGATGGATTTTAATTAAATCACAACCTCTTCTGAGAGGCTATTCATCCACTAGCTGGCTGTCAGTCAGAAGAGCTCGAGACTTTATTTCTTCTTTTATATACTCTATCAAAGCTCATCTACATCACTTTGTTTCCAGAATGTCTCTTATCAGAAAGGCCTTTGAGGGGCCTCCCTCCCCGCCCCTTGTCATTGCAGTGGTTTGTCATGAAATTGACATGTTCTCATAACTAAATCCTCTGAAACTTGCCTTAAAACCTATAAGAACAGCTGTTATCCTGGCCTTCTCTCCATCTACTGGTTCCATGACATAATGACAGCTACCCAATTGAGACCTCCAGTACTTCTCTTACCATCAGAATCTTCAAAATGTGTATGTAGGTGAACCTAGTACAGTGATTCTGAAATGTGCTATCTCTTTACCTTATCTATCTATCAATCTACCTATCTGTCTATCTTAGTTCTGATCAGATGCTTTCACAATCTATTTACTTACAAACTACTTCTTTAAGAGTCCCTTCAAACTCTCTAGCTTAAGGAAACTTCCTGATTATGTTAGAATCTCACTAGTTCATTTCCCTCATATCTCCCTATCCCATTTACCTTGCATTGATCACCATTTGGCTGTTGAGCTTCTTAGATACTCCTCCTGTGTTAATTGGTTTCCTTCAGTGTTACTGCAGTAAACTTTGTTTCCTCCTCTTTTCCAACATTAGCCATTGTTTTACAACATCTATTCATTTGTTTATCAAGAGTTAACATTGATCAGATTTGCTCATTTGTACATGCAAATCCCATATTAATCACAGCAAGAATTTTTCATTATTGACTTGGATGCAATTTTTTTTTTTTTGCAAGGTTCTTCTCTTATTCTTTTTTACCCTTTAAAAGTTTTTTTAAAGATTTATTTATTTTATTTATACAAGCACTTGATACAGTCAGAAGCATGGGAGGGTGAGAGGATTCACCAGAGCCAGAGCAGGCAGTAGAACAGGCAGACTGATGAAATACACTGCTGAGGGTGCAGCGGGCACTGCAGGAGAGGTCTGCAAGCAATGTGGGACTCTTAGCTGGTGGCTGGGGATCAAGCTGGCGCTGCAGAGGCTGTAGGCAGCTTTGCAGCCCAGCGCTCAACCGCTGTACCACCGGGGAGGCCCCTTTTTAAAGATTTATTTATGCATACAAGAACTGGAGTACAGGCCAGAAGTGCAGGGGGTGAGAGGATTCAGCAGAGACAGAGTGGGGAGCAGAACTGGTAAACTGACTGAAATGCACTGCTGAGGGGAGCAGCAGGTGAGACAGGAGAGGCCTGCTGAGCCATGTGGGTCACTTCCCTAGTTGGGGATTGAACTTGTGCTGCAGTAGCTGAACACTGCTTCATAGTCCTACCGCTTAACTATTAAAAAGCCAAAAAACTTGCACTGGAAATCCAGGTAAAATATGTTTCAGATATTCAAATAAATATGTATAATTTTGAGGTGGAATTAACATAAATTGAAGTCCTACAAGGTTGGCAGTTAAAATTCCTATGTGGAAAATACTGAAAAATAATTAAAATGTTAAAAAAATTAAAAAATCATTGAAAGTGATTTACCATAGATTTATGAGTGGAAACATTTGATCCTCAATACTGAAAATGATTATTTTTGTCAAGATTAGAATATGGGCTGATAGTAAACATTTGCTGTGTACATGTCAGATCAAATAGGAGACTTAGTCAACTGGTGATTTTATCAAGTGAAACCTAAATTTTATGGACATACTCAAATTTAATGTATTCAGGCAAGCTGTTAATCATTTCCTCAGGTAACTGCCTTAGAGATGTGACAACCATGTGTCCTGGATTTCCAGGCTATTCCTAATGTCAAGTAGTTTGTCTTTAGTATCTATACTGCCATCATAAATGTTCTATATTTTAGTCAGAAAAAATTTTATGACTTCATAACTAAACACATAAAAAAAAAACCTCCATCAATTTAAGCTTTCATAACACAATTTTTCTGTATTATTCTACTAAATTTCACTGTGTTACTAAATCTCTCAGAAAGTGTTAGTCTTGTCAATTTAATGAAAAATATAAAATTAAAAATATACAACTAAAATGAATTAGAAAATATTTATGTCATATTAATTTGCATTCCATGGGGAATTTCGGTGTGTTTTATAGATAGAATGATAGAAAGTACTTAGTCCTACTTCTTATTTGAGGAAACTGACATTCAGAGACTAGGTCCTCCCTTAAAGTTAATTAAATAAATATAAGTAATTCAATTAAAGAAGGGGGTAGAATCAGAACTACAACTTGAGCTCTAACTTTTATTAGTTATTATACATCATAAAAATTGGTGCTTAAGTGGTAGGTGTGGAATAATAACATATCTGAATAGGTGAACCTATAATCCTAAATCATACAGGTTTGTAAAACCAGTGTTACCTCAATAGTTAAGCAAAAAATAAATAAAATCATCTATCTATTTAATGCATAGAATAAAACCCACAGACACTAACTTGCATAAGGTATTAACAACATACAAAAATGTTTTAAATCCATTTGGATGCAATTCAAATCCCCCAATAAAATACAATAAATTTTACATTCTCCAATATTCATCAATAAATAAATATTAAGGATGTTCAGGAATGTGCTTCTTTCATCACCTTGTTAATTACATTAAGCTCCCATTTTTCTAAGAGCCCTATTGGGGATATTATTTGTTTCAGATTGGAATTGATTTTGCTTTCATTTGTATTACTCAATTTGTTCTAAAAGGCTCACTGGTGGTGATATGAGGTGAGGGATCCTCAGTGACATCAAAAGAGCTAACTTAAAATTCAGATATCTTGAAAAAGCAAATTTTCTTTTTCCTTTTTAGCACAACCAAAAAAAAAAAGACCAAGATGCATGCCAATGGATCTGTTTCTGAAGAAAGATATATGAAGCAAAACTGGAAAGTATACCAAGTAAATGTTAAGAGACTTTAGGGAGGAAGTAAGGAAAAACCAAAGTGGTGGCAGCAAAGGGGCTATAAATTCACTTTCGCTGGGTTTTCAGTCATTCATGGGATGATTTATCCTTTCACTCATTTTCTAATCTTAAAACCATGTCATACCTAAGGCTCAGTAGCTACTCTTTCTAAATAAAACTTTCAAGCTCTTACCAAATTGCTTTAAGGTAAGATTTAAGATAATATGAATTTTTCTAAAAGCACCAGACTCCACTTTCGCACATTGAGGAGACTGGCATTTTCTCTGTGGAGAAATAAAATGCATATAGGAATCCTTTTCATCAGATCTCTATCACCCTGAGACATTCTTCTCACAAGGCTGAAAATGGCAAAACGGAAACAGAAACAAAAAGCACTCTGTGCTACAGATAGTTAATTTAGTTTAGTGAATAAATGTATTTATGTTTTTAAAACTATCACAAATAAGCCATGTTTGGGTTGGTGCCCTCCCTAATTCCTGGAAGTGAGTCTTTCACAGCTGTGTTCTATAGACCTGCTCTTCTGATGGTTTCACATTCCCAGCTTGTACAAACTCTTTCCTGTGGATGCTGGGCATAGGGATTGTTCAATGCCTTACTCTACTAGAGTCATTTCCCCCTTAGTGCCAGTTAATGCCCAGCACTCCAGAAACTTGAGGGTGGCTACAATTTTCCAGAATGCTTACAAGAGAAGTTCATTCTATCTGCTCTCTTGTTTGGACACAAGAGACTGGCAAGGCAGATCTCACCAACTTCAAGATAATTCAGTCTCCTGAATGCAACTGATATGAAACTTAATCTGCTACAGAAATAAATTAAATATAGACTGCATCTAGAACCCTCCAAGTCACTTTCTTCAGTGTGTCCATCTTTCTTTGTCTTGTGCCACTACAAAATGCTAAGAGATACATTAGAGATCAACAAATTTGGTCATAGGATTTGTAAAAAGAGAGAGGTTAAGCTGTTAGCAAGGGCAGAGGGAAAATTACTTGATGGAGAATCTTTCTCTAGGAGTACGTGCAATACATAGTTGTCAAATGAACCATCAATGGATGAATGCCTTGGATTTATATAGTTGTACCATGCCTGAGGCTCAAAAAAATAAAAAAAAAAAAAAATAACAACAACAACAGAAAAAAAAAAAGGTAAGATTTTTCTGCAGCCAATCCAAGGAGAGAGTACAGCTGAAAACCTTTCAAGCGGATTTGAAAAGTGCTGGAGAAACAAAGAGGCAGAAGATAACCAGGAGACACTGTAGCTTCCACAACTGGCTGACACTAGGTTAATATGCTGGTTATGGGCTATTGCTGGAAGGAGATAAGCTGAATGGAACTACCTGTGTACGCTGATGTATCATTCTCTGCATGTGCTAGAGCCAAAATCTGTCTAAATGAATATATTTTTAAACCTTCACATTTTTTCATTTCTGAGAATCTGCCATAGCCAGGAAATCCACTCCATTTTGCATTTCTGGAATTTCTCTTCTATTGTAATAGTTGTCTACAAATTAAACACTTCATAGTACTATGACTGAGTTTCATATTCCACAATTTATTTAATCATTCATACAATGAGCACTGATGAAATGCCTATAGGCCTCCACTCAAAAATGATCAATACTTTTAGGAGAACACACATCACCATAAGCATAATTTCAGAGAGGTTCATATACAGGGATACATGAAGTCCTTCTCTTAGGACACATTAGGTCAGGAAGAAACTAACCTAGAAAAATAAAATCAGGGCCTCCTGAGTGGCGCAGCGGTTGAGAGCTGGGCTGCAAATCTGCCCACAGCCTCTGCAGCACAGGTTCAATCCCCAGCAACAGGCAAGGGTCCCACATGGCACGCAGACCTCTCCTGCTGCACCCGCTGCTCCCCTCAGCAGTGTATTTCATCAGTCTGCCTATTCTGCTCCCCGCTCTGGTGAATTCTCTCATCCTCCCATGCTTCTGACTGTACCCAGTGCTTGTATAAATAAATTAAAAAAAGAAAGAAAAAGAAAATCAAGCAGAAATGCTACGTGGTTCTTCAGATGGATTCTACTACTATATCTGCATGCCCAGGTCTCACTCACTTATGTTTTGGGCCTAGAATGAGCAAAAGGTAAGCTTTTGCCCAGCTTGGAAGATACTAAACATGTACATTATGAAAAAGCCCAAGAAGAAAACCATCAAAAATATAACTAAGGAAGATGAGAGTGGAGTCAGGCAGAGATGAGTCTCCCCTTCGGATTCAGCTGTTACCTACTTTCTCTGCTGGGCTGAAGAGCGCCGGGTGCAAATCACAGCCACGACCACCACCACCAGCACTGTGATTATGCCAATGGTCACCACGATAATCACAAGCAGGCTGCCGTTCTTCTGAGGGGTTACGCTGCCATGTGGGGGGTGCATCTGGCCAATGGGTGGTTCTGAAAAGATAGGCAAATGGATATCAGGGTTAGGGAGATGTGGCAGCTCAGTGCTTACTGAGATCTGTTAGGACAGGACAAGTTCCCGTTGTTCTGAGCACTCCTGAAGCAGGGAAAAAGCAATGATGAATGATCTACCCAAGATAAATGAGACATCTGTACCCACAGAACATTATACAGGAATGTTCACAGCAGCATTATTTAGAATAGTCAACCCAAATACCCATTGACTGACAAATATTGATAAAATGTGGCGCATCCACACCATGGATTGTTAGCTGGTCACAAAAAGAATAAGTAGGGATACACACTACAATATGTGCATATTGAAAACATTATACTAAGGAAAGGAAGCCAGACACAAAGACATGATTCAGGGAAATCTATTGAGATGGAAAGTAGTTTAGTGTTTGCCAATGCATGGGGAGAGGGTTTATTGAGCAGGATTGTTAAGGAATTTGGGGTTAGGGGGGTTGAAATGTTCTGCAATGAGTGGTGATGACACCACAGCTTTGTGAATATACTAAAAACCACTGTGTTGTGGACTCTAAAGGGGAGGATTTATGGTATGTGAATTATAGGAAATTTTAAAAAGGAGTAAAGCAGCATTTCTGAGTAGGACATGGGGAGGGGATTAAGGAAGCTATTTTGCACAATAAGGATTCCAGTCGATAAGGATGAGAGAAGACTAGGGTTTATGAGAAAATATCATTTATTTGATCCTGTGAAAGACAAACTATTTGACACCAATCACTCACAATTTACTTCAACTGCTTTTAAGAAGCTACCTATAAAGCACATATAATCTTTAATCTGTTGAGGTTATATGAATCCCACTTAAAGGCAGCCACTGGGTTTGAAAAAGTGTCATAAAATCCTGATATGAATGTTTTCCTGTGTTGCAACAGTGCCCGTGGCACACAATATTTAGGTAAAAATAACAGAGCAATAATACATTTTTGATAATTTATTTATGTAAATCAGCAAGAATGCTAATGATCCTTTAAATTGCTTTCTTTAAACCCTTAGTAATCAATCAATTAGAAGAAATCCTCTGTTCTACATCATGCATGTCATTATCAGTGGCATGTTTTTAAAAAGTAAATAATAACCTATAATTTTATTTATAATTTAGAAGTAGCAGCAGGCTATGAATTTGGATAGTCCCTCGACCAAACCTGAATGTGTTTCTTTAACAACCTGTATTAGCTTTCTCTGCCTCCTGAGGAAAACACTTAGGTCTTTTTCCACCTAGTGCCTCTATCTGTAAATTGGAGATAATAATGTTCATTGTATACAGCTACTTTCAGAGTTAGAGAAAATACTTAAAAAGCAACCATCTCAGTGACTGACATAGATTGAGTACTTATAACAACATTACTCTAAATAAAACTTTAAATAAAATGTTGCTAAAATTAATAATTTACCATACCATTTGGGATACTTCTGATGTGGACTTCCAAAACACAAGCTTTTTACAAATAGCACTAAATGTGAAAACTAAATTAACTTTTTCTCACAAATGAATATAACAACCCAATGTTTGCCTTAAAATCGAAACACTAGCTTTTGACAAGTTATCTAAGAATTATTGCTGGTTACTGATTCAGTACTATGAAAAAAAGTTCTGCTCTAACTTGAATATCAGAGGAAGAAACTCATAAAAAGTCTTTAAATAACACTTTATGTTAAAAGATCTTCATCATAAATGAAAGAAATAGGTTTCCTTGAAGTAATTTTTACAGTTACTACAAATAATGAAAGGTCAGAACTTTCTGTATTAGAGTTTTACTTACGATTGAAAAAGTCATTTTACTGTAGTATCTTAATATGCCCTTTCTGTGCTTAATAAATTAGTTGATTGGAATAAATTAACCTTTTATATGAGGCTTATGATGGAGCGAGTTAGAGCTTTCATGGATTTTCAGTAGCATGACTTAAATTTAATAATTCACCATGTCTAAAAACTTGGTTTGGGTTATCCATAGCATACCTTATGAACATTTTTTAAAATCTTGTAGACTGAAGCTCTTCAAATTTATACTTTGTTTCCACCCAAGAAAACATCCTGGTTTAAGTCAGGAAACAATGACTCTGGATTCTGCCTCTGAGAGTTAGGGTTCATGGAGATTCCCATTCTAATTCTTTGGTTCCTAGTCTTTAAGATTTCCTCATAAAAGTTCCCCTCAGTTTAAAACTTGGCATTTCAGGTCTTTTATTAATTTTCCAATCTCAATTCCAAGGTTGAATAATCAGAATATCTGACATTTAATGGTGTCTTTAGATACAGTTAATTCTCATTGGTTTGCAGCAGTTGTGTTATCTAAAGTCACTGCAAACACTGAAATAGGTAATTAATACTATGAATTGTTTCTAGAGAAAACAGAGTATTATGTTCCTATAAGCCTCTGGTCACATTTTTAATCAAGCGATCGATATATATAACCTTGTTTTTGGTGTGTTTCCATTTAAAGACATCTTATTTAATGTATGAGGTTGATTCATTAACTTTGAGCTCACAGCCAAATGACATTGTAACTCATCCCTGAGTGAAGCTTTATTAACTCACACATTTTCTCCATAAGGCACATCACAGTCTTTTGTGCTTAGGGACACTAGACATCACTTCAGCACTCTATCTAAGGCCTCCTCAAGCAGTGAATCCACCAAACAAAACATAGAAAAAAGTTGGCACTAAATATATTGCAGAAAGGACATGTGTGTATAGCATGAGGGCTGAAACATCACTTGTCCATCTCAGTTGAGTCCGCAGGCATTGGGCTACTCAGACTTTTACTGCTCTGAACATGAACATTACTGACCATGAATGCATCACAAGCATTGACTGGAGAGTTACAAATACATTTTGGTAAGTCTGTGAATTTGCAAAAACAAAGGAATTTCCAATTAGGAAAATTAGGAAAATTTTTAGAACTCAAGAAACTACATTAATGCAATTAAGGATTCTGGAACATAAACTGACTCCAGAAGGGGCAAATGATATTTAGCAACTTTTTTCGAGATTCAGGGGTTTCAGAGGTGTTTTTGAGTTTCATAAGTTTCACAGATTTATGAATTCACAGACTTATGAATCCTCAAGCTACTGTTATTTCATGAGATAATGGATGCAACACAGAACTGGCACTCAAAAGACATGATGTTCAATATATTCTATTCTAAGCGATTTTTCCAAAATAAAGCAAAGCATAGTATCCTAACACATCTGTTACTAGTTTTAGCACAATAATATACTTATCCAGTGTCTGACTAAGACCTAGATATGTTTCATTAAAATCAATGTGAAGGGAAAAATTTATTTTAAATCATATAAGCATTTGATACATTTTTTTTTATTTTCATGATAGCTGATTACCATTAAAGATTCCATCTTTTTTTTTTCTACTAAATTTAATAGTCTTAATAGTGATTGGGAGACTGGTGCAGTAAAATAAGGACATTTAATTTTTATAATATTTAGTAGGATTTCAAAAGTACTTAATGTTTCTTATTAAACTTGCTCTCAAAAATTCCATAGTAAACTCTTTGATAGACTCATGCTCTGAATGCTTAATTATCATACAGTAAACAAAGCTAGGTATTGACTCCAGAAGGATTCAATATTGAGGATCTGGTCCCACTGCCATGATGGCTGTGCTTAATAGCTGTACAATAATAGGGAGGTAAACAATGTGAACCCAACACCCACAGGCTCAGTTCAGAGGATGGAAACAGATGCAATGAAAATTTCTAGTTGGGGATGATCTTGTCTCCTACAATTGCAGTCTTCCCTGATAACAATTTTGTTATTAGAATAGTTTGAGCTCAACATATGTTTTATTAATTTTGGAGGTCTTTGACTTTGAAGAGGAATTCATATGACACTAAATAGTTCAAATCATTTTCCCTTGAAATAAGGTGCTATCAAGTCAATCAGTTGGAAGAGATCTTGCAGATAATCTAGACCAATGTTCCCTAAAATGAAATATTAATCAGCATTATGGAGGGAAAAGTTTCTTGGTCAATTGCATTGGAATACATATTTCTTTCCTCCAATCTCATAATTTTGAACATGCTAATATAAAATATGAACTATCAGGACAGTAGGGCAGGGGTGGTAGAGAATATCCAATTTTCCATAAATATGGATTTAAGATTCCATCATTTGCTGGGGATATGATCAAAGCATGGATGTATCTTGAGGGCATTATGCTAAATAAGTCAGAGAGAGAAAGATAAGTACCATATCTGATAGTACTTATATGTAGAGTCCAGAAGGGGAAGGGTCAAACTCATAGAAGCTGAGACTAGAATAACAAGGGGCTAATGCCTGGGGGCATGGGAAGATGTTGATCAAAGGGTGCATATTTCCTGTTAAAAGATGAATAATTTCTGGGCATACTATGTACAACCTGGTGATTATAGTTAATAATATCATATTATTAACTACACTTGAAGATTGCTAAGATAGTAAATCTTAATATTCTCATCACAAAAAATGTAATTGTGTGATATGATGGAGTGATTAGCTAATACTATACTGGTAATCATTTTGTGATATGTAAGTGCATGAATCAGCCCATTGTACACTTTAAACTTAAGTGTCAATTAACAATGAAGCAGGGGGTGGTGGTGGGAGAAAAGCCATGAAAGATTCAAAAAGGCAATGGAGAAATCATATGCGCTAAGAAACCAAGTTGTGATGCAACTATGGATCAGCAAATAGTTAGGCAAGAGAAGGGGAAAAATGTTATATATTAAATTCTATATATTTAAAGTACCTTGCACTACGACATGAAAAGAATTTCACCTGGGATCTCACCTGGGGTCACTGCATAGCCATTAGAAGGAAGTTGTGAGAGCTATTTTTCTGTGGAGCATGAACAACAACCAGGCTAAAACCATGTGAAAGTATTTATAGGGCCTCCCCCACAGGAGGCATTGTTGACCTCATAGAGCTTATACTTTACTGGAAAAGATGTACAATAAACAAATCATGAAGCAAATAATGGAAAATTATAGCTATACTGGATACTTAAAAATTAAAGTAGAATTCAAGTAGAAATACATAATATGAGGACACAAATGGCGGAAGGAGAGAGTCCATGTAAAGCCTCGTTATAGAAGCAATATTTAGACTCATACTCATGGAATATTGCTAGAAGCCAGTTCCTCCTCCTTTATAATGGGACTGACAACAGGCCTTGAGCTTCAGGAACACTGAAATGGCACAAAATGCGGGTGGAAAGAGAAACAGGATTCGGTTCATACAGAGCCTTGTAGATCACATCTAGTTACCCTAAGTACCATCTCACATCATTGAAGGGTTTTCATCCAGAGACAGACCTGATTTGTTTTAAGAAGATATCTCCTCCTGCTGTGTGGAGACAACTTGATGGCAGAAGTGAAGAGACTAGTTAAGAAGAGAGTCAAGTCCTCCTGGTGAGACATGATGGTAGCTTGAACTGAGATGGTGGAAATTGCTATCAAGTAAAGTGAATAGTGACACAATAAAGCTTTAAAGCAGGAGAACAAAGTGGATTGTGCTTGGGGGAGGACAGAAAGGGAAAGTGAGGTTCAGGTTGAGGCCATGACCCTTATGTCTGAGATAAGGGAGAGAGTGAAAGGGCCAGCTTAGTGAGAAAGAGCAAAATTTCAGTTTTGAATGTTTAGGCTTGAGATCTTATGAAAAAATATAAAGAGACAGCCAGAAGGCTGTGCTAGAGATACAAATTTGGGAATTGATCTAGAGGTGGAATTTGAATCTTTGGAATAGATGAGATCAAGAGAATAGAAGGAGCAGAGAAAAATTCTCAAGACTGAGATGTCTAGTGTTCAGGTAGAAGGGGAGGGAGGACCTGGAGAAAGAGAAATGAGTGTCCAATGAGTTGCTCAATGGTAATTTGAAAAGACACACATTTTTTTTTTTCCCTCAAAGAGTTTCTCCCGAGACTGGTGTATCCCAGAACAACCTTTCATGGAATGGTAATTCAGATCAGTGATTTTCAGTTGGGAAGATTTTTTTTTCCCCCAGGAGGAAATTTGGTAATGTCTAAAGACATTCTGGGTGATTCTGACATGGGGAAGGAGAAATTCCATTGGCATCTAGTGAGTAAAGGCCAGAGATGCTGCTAAACACCTTACAATGTGTGAAACAAATCACATTTTCTCACCTCAAATGGCAAAAGCACTGAGGTTGCAAAACCCTGAGCTAGCTGAATACTTCTTATGTTCCAGTGAAAAGCTGAGATCCACAGTTTAACTGACTTGATTAAGGTCTGACAGTACTAATCCCTGACAAAGTCAGTTCTCAACCTGGAGTCGAGATTAGTCTGGAATCTTTAAAAACATTTGAGATGGTAGGTGAGCAGAGCCCCTGGCAGACCCTAGAACTTGGGATCCCCAGTTACTCCAATCATCTTTCCCTCATAAACAAGTATAAAATATTATTTGGGACCTTTCTTTTGATATTTAGTGACACTTCTGAGTGTCTTAATAGTTTGCCAAGTCTCAGAATAATCATTTCATGCAAATATGGACAAAGCTTGTATGTTTGCTTTATTTAGTTGAGTTAAAATGTCTAAGTTTTGTTTTTCAAAATTACAAAGCTAGTCATGGCCTTTTCTCCTAAGCATAGATCACATGTCATGTTTTATAGAATAACTAATATGATTCTGAATATTCAAAAAGTTAATAGTATCGACTTTTATGATAATGCTTTGTCCAGGTATAGCTTTCAAAGATCTAGATCAACAAAATAACATCTTTGCAGGGTTGGTAGATTTCTTAACCAAAATTATTAATTTTGCAAATTATTGGAAGAACTACCAACAAAATATATTGATAATTTATATCCCCCAGTGAGAAAAGCAGAACTTAATTGAAGTAAGTTTCATGTTGCTTCATCATTCATATAAAAATAAAATACAAAAATCACATATTTTAGAGTTGAGGGTCTTCCTGCTTTGAGAATGTGGACCATAATCCCAAAGTGAATGCATCATAAATGTAAAATACTTACACATCCTTACATATTTGGTTTGATCTACCTGCCATCAGAAAATAATTTAGGAAGCCTCTTCAGTTTCTTCAATTTAATTAAGGGTTTCCAACTACAAGAGTAAACATGAACTATAGCTTTGTTTTTTCTTTATTAGAATCCTAAGAATATATTTTTAGAAGAGTGACATGCTGTAAGAGAAAGTAAGTGATTAGAGAGGTCTAAATTTATTTGCAACTGGCTTGAATGTCCTGACAATAAGCCATTATTCTATTATAATGCAATGAAGGCTGAATACAGCAAATGGAGGGAGAGATAGGAAACCTCTATAATTCTGTCACTCTAAGAGGAGATGCATGAATGTTTCATTGGATATGAGGTTCAAAACTCAGATTTTAAAATGTTCTTGTTGATGCAGTCCATTTTGTAAAGGTGGGATGGAGTTGGAGTTTTATCAGTCAGGGTTTTGCTCATACATCTAATTGGAAAACATACCCTCTTCTTAAGATATAAGACATTAGCAGAATTTTAATTAAGAAGTTAAGGTTTTCTGATGCCTTTGCTGATTTGCTTGTGATATCCCAAGTGAAAGTCAAATTACATATTTATCATCATTTATCTGCTAGCAAAATAGGATAGGAAGCAGATTAAATTTGCCCTCCCCAGCCATATCTCTCTGAGTTTATCAATTCACCTTACTTAATCAAACAGCCTGTAAAAAATTTTATTCCAGTAGGCATTCTAGAAATATTTCTGGTACTTTGCTCATCCCATTCATTTAATAAGAAATACCTGAAACATCATTAAGTGATATAGAAAATTTAGGAGGAATAATGTCAATAATCCATCCAAATGGATCTGAAGGTATGGGATGCCATTCCTTTATGTTATTTTCCTGACTTTCTCCTGTGAGATAATGCATAGCAAATCAAATTTAATTCAAATTATATTTCTCAATAGGAATCTAAATTAAATGGCAAAAAGAATAAAGTGACAAGTGTTTCTCTCAATTTCTGTCATTCTCTTCATCTGAGGTCTGACTCCTGTGAAAGGAAAATTCTTGGAGACTTGTCCATTGATGTTGTATTTGGGCTGGGTTTTCTTTTCACTTGGTGACTCATTTTATTTTGAAAGACAAGTCTAAGTCATTCATATCAAGCTTTCAGATGTGATCCTCAATTAGGACTGCCAGACTTAGTTAACAAAAATATAGGAGGTCTGTTACATTTGAATTATTTCTAGTGTCCTATGCATATGAATAATGAGACACATCTATATGTTGAGATACAAATCCTTTTGTTACCTCATACTCACAGGCAATCAGAAATTATTAAATTTTACTGGGCCTCCTATATTTTCAGTTTCAGGCCACACATACATAATTCTATATCTGTAGCCTGCACCTGCTCCACCTTTACCACCCTTCACCCTGCTCAGTAGTGGCTGAAACGACAAGGGGTGAGTTGTTCTTTTTCAATTCCCTCTTTAATTTCCTGTCACTCTGTTTGTTCAAAACAGTACTAACCTGTGCCAGTTTACATAGGCATGCCTTGAGCTGGGAAAGAATTCCAATTCGAAACTTCCTATAGAAATAACATTTTACCCTCATCTCTTCAGGGTAATTCTAAAGGGGACAGTGTTAGTTCCTCACATGGATTCGAGCCCAGAACCTCTCTCAGGGTACAGACAACTACAGTTAAGATTCCACAAACAACGTCAACATCAATTTCCTTTAATGCTTTCTCACACCCCTGGGATTTTTCTCACTGTCTTTCATCTTCCTGGAGCGCAGAGCCTGCCTGTCCACCTGGACAATTCTCCTTCGTTTATTGCTTCTATTTTTCAATCTGTGACCACAGCTCTTAGCATGTGTCCTGCATGCAAAGCAGGGTTAGTAGCACTTCCTAACTGCTTAAAAGCTTAAAGTAAGTTTGGCATATTGTTGAGACTTAAAATAAAATTTAAAACAAGAGAATGAGTTAATGAAACTTGCAAAGTTTGAGGGTGGGAATTACAGTTATCTAAACCCATTTTATGAAGCATTTACGTGGTCTGTTTTCAGTCCTAACACTTACCCCTCCATTCCTATTCCTGATGTGAGCTCCCCAAAGTGTCTCCAATATATTGGAGTCTACAAACCATCAGAACCAGGCACTAGCCATAACATGTATTTAAAACTCAAATAGATACAAGACACAGTAACAGTGCTTACTGAAGGAAGAGGATCTATGTAAGAGCTAATAGGAGGTGCTGAGGGTTGTAGCAGCCTGGAAAGACCATCCTGGCTTGATTATAACATACTTGGAAGCTTAAATGTAAGCACTTGTATTTGTCTGGTTAAGTAAAATGCATTAACAGGAGGAGGGGGCATGCCTGCAAGTAGAAAAGAAGAATCACCAAGTAAAAATAGGTCCCTGAGGAGAGGCGGCAAACAACGAGCCTTTGACTGGAGCATCTGGTCTACTCCAAGGAGGTACATATCCTCTTTGGGGACATGCATGCATTATATTCTCACAGCTTATGATAGGAAATTAGCTCACTATCTTACTCTCTACTCTTGCTTAGCAAGCAATCCTTTAGATTGCAATTTTGATGTTCCACATGGATTTCTTAACAGATGATCATCCAAATGGATAATTATATATTCAGAAATCGAATTTCTCATGAAAATCTACTAAAATGGTTAAACACATAGTATTGTTTTCATAATACAGAATACTTTTCAACACAAAGATAAATCAAGGAGAACTATTTGTAAACACATGGATAAATATTTAAAGAAACAAAATTCAGAGAAAGGGATGTTGCAACAGGACACATATAGTATGATGCCATTTCTGGAAAGGCATAATCATGTGTATTGATATAATGCTGTTTACATAGTAAAGACTATATGTGAAAGAATGGTTACATCATGGTGAGGTATGGAGGGAATGATAGAGAAGCATCTGATAAGGCAGAGAGACATAAGACATTTCAACAGTATGATAAGTATTTTTTTATCTTAACCTTGGTGGTGGGTACAGGTATTCGTATTTGTATTCTGAGTATATGCTCTAACATTTTACTAAAACAAACTAAATAACAGCAAAAATTCTTTTTTATGTCGGTAAAAGGAATTTATATATGTATCAGTCCCTTGGGAATTTGTCTAGTATTCATCCATACACCCAAAGTTTCTGTTTCAGAAGATCCTAGAAGACAGTTCCAGCACTGATCTGCTTCTTCCATTCGGTTCTAGATACTACTCTAGATACCCTCAACCGTGTCATTATCAAAGTCAACAGACATACGTAAATGTGCCACTGGGATGAACAGAAAGAAATGCCTGATCTTGACAATGTGAAAGATAATTAGCAATAAGGTGCTAGAGAATTTTGAAGAGTAAACATACATTCCAGGCAAAAAGTCCCAGCAATGTCAACTTAAATTCAGTACAAACTACATTAAACACTACCTCTCTCTAATATTTTAAAATATTTTAAATATGAACAACACTTTGAAAAAGAGATATGTAATAGCTTGACATCATTTATAAAATTCTTATGCTAGGACTTTATTGACTGATTACTTTGTGAACTTGTCAGCCCTCACTGGTGTCATCTTTGTTGGAAAATACATCAGGTTTGTTAAGATCTTTGTTTCTATTATGCCAAATTATCCCTAAATCCAGGGTTTTTAGCACTTGTAGTCTATAGGAAATTTGTCTCAGATGCTATAAAATTAAACATGTAGAAAATATAATCAACTAAATAAAAGCTGATATTTCTGTACCTACCATTAAGAGTGCTTCTGTCAATCAAGTTAGTATCCACTGGCCAATAACCTCCATCTCCATGACGACCTATTTAATGGGAAAGTATATCAGAAGGTTAGTGCATATGTGGTGTGAAATCACAAGCAAAACAAAAATATTTTAAAATATATGAACAATTGAACAAATTTATTTTGCTGACTTCAAAAAACATCTGAGAATATGAATACCATTATAACTTGTGAAAAGATGTTAGTTTCTTTGTGTGAGAAAGGTCAGTCTGGAAAGCAAATTCTTTTAAACAAGTTTAATCTAATTCCACTCTGAGAAGCCTCCTCTTTTTTTCTTCTTTCCAATGCTCTTGCTAAAGTATCACTAAAAGATACAGCACCAGCAAGTTTATTTTTTAAAAATATTTGTTTTATTTATTTATGCATACAAGAGCTGGGGTATAGGCACAGGGGGTGGGGGTAAGAGTATTCACCAGAGATGGAGTGGGGGGCAGAATAGGCAGATCTACTGAAAAACACTGCTGAGGGGAGCAGTTAGTGAGACAGGAGAGGTCTGCTGCACCATGTGGGTCAGCTCACTGGCTGGGGATAGAACTCTTGCTTCAGTGGCTGAGTTAAGTGCTGAGACTTAACCCCTTGTGCCACCAGGGAGGCCCAGCAACAATAGTTTAAATGCTGCTCTCCTAAATATCTCAGAAAAGGGCGCAGGACACTCCCTGAGAGGTCCCGCCTGCACTGCTGCTCAGTAACTTTCCTTGTGGTGAATTATCATTCTGCATGGACAGCACCTTTTATCTTACACCTGGACTTTGTATAGTGTCTGCGTTAGATGCCCAGTAGGTGCCTGGGGGTTAGAGAATTAATGATAAGGGGTCAAGAGTGGAGCGTTTGTCTCAACACACAGTGTCTGGATATTACTTACAAACACGCCAGGAAAGGGAGAAAACATTTTTAGTATCACATTATTGGGAAAAGTATTTTCCATCAGGTGTCCAGCTATTGTAAAAGTCATATTTTAGAGACTTGAGCCAGAAATTTACTAGAAATAATGATACTATTGTCCAAAGTTAGTTAATGGTGTTTCATCCCAGGTAATCCCTTTTTCTACTGGTATATTTATAGAACTGTAATTATTTGATTCGATTGTGAATTTCAGAATATCTATGAGGTAGGCCATTTGTAGAAAAATGTGGGAGTTGAAGTGATATATAAACACATATACAAATACAACTGATTTTCTATTTAATTGTTTCAAAGAGTTAGAGATGTAGAGGAAAGCAATTGAGACAGTCAGCTATACCTACACAACTGTTCCTCATGTGTAACCATTTTAGTTTTCTTTAGGAAGAAGAAATCCTGCTCTTGGGAAAGTCTTTTGCATACTTTTCACAAATCTCATCATTTTATTTGCAAAATAGTTGTAAAGGAATAACTAACACCTTGTTAACAGACTATAGCTTCCCAATCAAAAAAAAAGTTTTGATATCAAGTCAGAGCTGAAGTTGAGATGTCAAATTTTCAACAAGCAATGAATAAATTGATCTAATCTCATCATTTTCTGTTTTCAGCATAAGCTGGCACATTGCTGACCAGTGACTGTGGGTAGGTAAGGAAGGACAGAGAGAATTAAGGTGGTTTCTATGGGTGAGTGTGTAGGTGGGGTGGGGGAGAGTAGTGACAGGAACATTTAAAATAACAAGAAATTATGAAAATGTTGGTGGGTTGACTAAAATATGAACAAACCTAATCCTTTTTCCAAGTACCTTGCTTGTGCGACTGACACATTTGGGATTTCATTGGGAAGAGGATAAGCTTTGCTCAGGGGACAATGTAAGATCAATGCTAGAAGAAATGAAGTGAGACAGAAGTTCTGCATGAATATTAAGATGATTTTTCTGACATCTGAAAGCAGCTAGATTGCAAAGCAGTCAGCCAAAAGAAATGCTAACTGCCCCATCACTTAGGCCAGTAAAGCAATAAATGATTCCTGTTGGGAGCAATCCTGTATTGGCTGGAAATTAGGTAGATAGCCTGTGGAGGGTTTTCCTTTTCCTCCAGCATCCTGACAAATGAGTTTTTAATGAAGTGTTTCACTCTCCCAGCTACTTTGTGGGAGGATGCAAAAACAAGCCCACAAGCACATCCATATATTACTCAGACATAAAGCTATTTGGGTACAGCACCCCTTAGATTTAGGGAGATTATTGATTACAATGTGAATTTCGATAGGAGAAAATCAGATGTCATTGGTTAGAGGGGAAGATTAAGGAACTCAAAATGCTTTTTAAGTAAGAGAGAATAACTTAAAATTTAAGCATTCTACTCACACAATCTAGTGTATTGACATTGGTTAACTTTTTCTTGGTTATAATTAGATTGATACCACAAAAGAAAATGAAGCAACTCTTAACAAACCTAACAGAAAGTACTTTAAAGAAACTTGATATCATCAACAAGCAAGATTGGATTTATGGTAATTTGAAGTTCTTGCACTACTTCAGTTAAAGAAATAGAAAACTCATTTCCAAGATATTGATAAGTCTGGGATGTCTTCATCTAAAGACCTGGGGATCAAATTTTAATCTTGTGTGCTATTATAGTTCTATTCTCTAATATACATATGCATATATATATATATATATATACAAACATATATTTAATTAGTGTTCCTTTACGGAGTAATAATATGTTAGGGGGAAAAGGTTTTCCAACTGTTTTAAGGTAAGAACCACAAAGTTGTCAAATGAGACACTGGAAGCTAATGAGGATACTAAGTATTACTGCTTGGCAAGTCACAGCTTTTTTATTTTATTTTTTCCTGTGGATCAAATATTGGGTGTGTTTAATTAACTCGCTAATTTCATAAGCACTGATTTAGGGAAATAGAGGACTAATTAGACCTTGGAAGATGGTGAGTAAAAGTCAGTTAATGTAAAATTAACTATGGTTCTATCCCAGAGGTCTAACTTTTATTAATGGAGCTTAAAACTGGTAATAACTCATTCGAAATTTATTAAGTGCCTACTATATGCGAGCCACAGTCCTAGTAGATCTTCACGAAAGGGTAGTGTAAAAATGTGTGAGATATGGACGCTGCCATTGCAGATATATTTATTGGTTCATTGGGTCTAGATCCTATACATGTCTATTCATAGCTAATGTCAGCGAACTGCAAAAGGTATTAAATTCACTCTGACTTTAAAGATTTAAGATAAATTAATCTATGGACTATTATAAAATCAAAATTAGATTTCATTTAAATGTTTTTCATTTACCTAATATTATTAAAAGGGCTACAAGCAAAATCAATGATCATATATATATCAAAAAGAATATCATTTTCATCATGGTCTATGTGCCACAAGTATATTTATCCTAAAATACTTCAGTTACTTTTTTCATACCCTATTGTCTCTAACGTTATTCAAAATTAAAAAGGTCAAATAAGTAAATCAATGCTTGAAAATTTAAATATAACATTTTTGAAAATGAGAGATTTCAACATATATACAGGTTTTGAAAAATCAAAGTGCAACATGACTAAAAAATTGGAAATGGAAAGTTTCTTTTTAAAATAGTAATATCCAATTTTACATGAACACAGCAATCAATATACTATTTGATTATATTTTACAAAATATGAAAAAATCTTGTTACTATGTACCTATATTTTCTTAATAACAGAAATTGAGGATGATGGAAAGAATTAAGATACTAGAGAGTAATGAATTTATGCATCATTTAACCATCAAAAGATTTCACCCAGATAAATATCATCAAAAATTGCTTCTTCCAGAAATGTTTTGTACTTTTCTTTAGGTTTTTAAAGTAGGAAGTGATGGTTTCAGATAGAAAACAAAACAAAATTAATGAACCTGTGATTGAATTTTAGAAAAGTGAAATTTGGCTGTTTTAGAGTTACTCTAAATAGTACTTGTATTTTAAAATGTGTTTTATTTAAGTACTTCTTAGATAAGCTCAAACCAGAAATTTAATATTTCTCCCCATGATGTTTATTTTTTAAATATTATAAAGTGACTTAAAGAGTTTCCTTTTACATTTTAAAGAATAGATTTTGTAAGGACCTTCCTTGTTGTCCTTCCATGTCAAGAGACACATGCTTCTTTGGAAAAGTTAGTTTCCATGATGTCTCTGGCACTTACTCTCTGGATTGAGGGAAATAGAGAGAGAGGTAATGAAGTTTCCTTTGGGAGGGGTGTTCATTTCATGTTGCTTAGTGCATGTACAAAGTGGCATGTACTGTGTGTTCCCAATGCTTGATGAGTGACTAATGTGAGTTAGAATGCTTTGTAATATATTAATAATGTGAACCAATTTTAAGCCATTGCTATTATACAACATTTTCTCTGTACCCTTGTTCTTATATCACTCAAAATATTGTCTCTGTATTTTTAATGTGGTGTGTGTGCACATGCACTTGTGTGTAAAATGAAATATCAATTGAACACATATATGCAAATGGAGAGTATTTCCCATGATAAGACTATTCCAGCACCTACGAGAGATTAATTCAACTGGGATTTCAGTTCTAGTATCCGATTTTTTAAAGTAGATATTTATAAGTCCAGGGAGGAAAGAATGGAAAATTAATCTACAAAGGATAGGAGAAAACTGGATGAATATGATAGTTCTAATATTTCCTTTAATCATTCTTCCCTGTAAGGAGATTACAGAGGGTGTTCCAGAATGGCACCCACACAATCAATTCCAAGAGAAAAACATATAACTCATAATCTAATCAAATGGACAGATTGGTCTTCTTATAAACATTTAATACACATCCTACCAAGCATGCAGAACACTAAGATATCTTCTTGACCTTAGCATGGTTCTCAAAAATAATTCTGGAGATAATGATGGAAATTGTATTGATTTTATGTCTTCTGTGTCAGTGGATAGAGAAGATCTATTAATGTCACTTGAATACAATTTTACTGTCTAATACACAGATCATATTCAGATCTATTTAAAGCATATGATTCGTCAGAGCCTGGAAAATATATCTAAGAGATTAATTTACCGTGCAGCTGATATTACTGCTGATTTCAAATAGAGGCATCATGGCATCGGAAAGCCGGGAAGTAAAATCCTAAGTCATGCCTAGCATTTCAAACACACAGTCATAGGAAAGAACTAATGAGCTCTCTGCATCCTTCCTGAGATTCAACACAATGAAAATTCATTGAAAGAAAGTAGAATGTTACCACTTTATACATAAAGACAGCTCACATGCATACAACATATTGAGGCTTGGTGTTAGACAAGTCCTTCTTGATTTGCTTTCTTTAAAACACCTTCTTTTATTTGCCACCTTGAATAGGTCTAAGTGGGAATGGAAATGTATTTGCTGACCTACACAGAATTAGATGCAATGCTAAAGAACTAAATAGCCATTGCTCATCTTTTCCTTCAACTTGAGATGCAGTTTTTTAGAGTTCTAATTTCTAACTTTAAATCTTTGTCTTTATTTTTTAATGAAATACCATTGCTTTACATCCTTGTTAACTTGACAGTATAGGATTTCTTCCCTCAGATATGTTCCCCATAACTCTCCCACCACCAAAGCACCAATAGTCCTCCATCATAGTCCACTATGCTCTCCCACTACTAATCCTCTCAATCCTCTCCCTCTTCCTCCTAGATGCCTCAGATCTAGGAGATGCCTCAGATCTAAGGTCAGCTTTCAAGGGTGTTTTTAGGTTTTTCTTTTCATCTCTTGTTTGGTTTCTCTGTATTCCACACATGTGACACCATCCCATATTTATTTTTCTCCTTCTAGTTTATTTCACTTAACACAATCCCTTCCAGCTCTATCCATGTTGCTGCAAATGGCATGAGTTTATCTTTTTTGATTGCTGAATAGTATTCCACTGTGCATATGTATCATTTGTTTTGGGACATTTAGGTTGTTTCCATATCTTGATCTACTCATTTGTTTTGGGACATTTAGGTTGTTTCCATATCTTGACTGCTATAAATAGAGTTGCAATAAACATAAGAGTGCAGGTTTCTTTTTGAATAAGTACTTTTGTGTTTGTTGGGTAAATTATTTTTACTTTTCATTTCCTCATGATAAATAACATAAAATAATGACATCCAGGAGCACTATTATTTTGGGATTCTCTAAAGTAAACTTTTGATTAGGTGCTAAATAATCTTTTCAGATTACCCTGTAACTTTGTCCCCAAAGATCTGTACCATAATTCAACAGTTAATTAAACTATAAATATGACAGGTTCTTAAATAGAGCCTGGGGTTGTGGAGAAGCAGGCATGACAATGTGAATGAGAACAAATGTTTGCCCTCAAGGAATTTACAAATTGGCCCAGAGGTGGGGACTACAGATAAAAAAGTATAAAATATTGACAATGTAGCAAGGAATGAGTTGGGTATTATAGACATATAAAAGAACATAAGACTGGAAAGATAAAAAGGATTCTTGTAAATAAGTAGAATCGGGAAGGACATCTTGAAAGATGAGGACTTCATTTGATAGAGATAAAAAGTACTGCCAAGGGTAATAGAATGACACCTAGTAGGGCATGGAGTTCAGAAAATGCACTTTTCCAGAGTAATGTGTGGATTGTCCCTAAAGACTGTGGTGTATATGGAGGGATGGACTGGTTTTGAAGCAAGAAAAGGTAAGTTGGCAGTCAGACAGCCCAGTCTTAATGTCAAAGAACTAACCTCATTCTGCAAGTCACAGAGTTTTGAACAGAAGATTGAGGAAGTAAAACCTAGGATTGATAGAAAAAGGGAAAAAACTAAAGCTAGAACCTGATATTTGCTTAACATCTACAGCAAAGAAGGATACTCAGCAACACAGGGTTTCTTATAAGAGGAACTTGTTTAAGAAAAACTTGAGGATTTGTTAACAAAAATGTTTCTTTTAGGTCTGAGAAAGTTAAAATCATACCATGAATTATGTCAGCTCTTATGAGTACTGAGTTAGGTCTTTTTTTTTTTCCTTCAATGTTACCTATTAAGACAGTAAAACTCCTGAGTGTTTGACTTAGGCAGGTATTTGACTGCTTGCTGGGAACATGACAAGAAGATCAACACTGTATTAAAAGCATATTAATCACTATTTTTTTTTTGCCTCAGCTTTTCACATAGTTGTAATTTCCTCAATTACAAAATATTGAAACTAAGAGAAGCACAGAGAACAGCTTTTTCAAGGGGGTGTGGCAAGCAATTGAGTAATAAAGTGAGCTGAAACTATACACAATAATAGAGTAAAAAGAGATTTTAATTTTCAATTATAAACCTCCCATCAAAAGGTGCTGAAGCTTTCCATTTTTCTAACAACAGGCTGACTGCTGTAATCCAAACCCTGCAAAGTCTGGATTACATTAACTGAATTCCAAGCTTGACTAGATTGCCTTGAAAAACCCTATTTCCCTGAAATTGGAAACAATTAACATTCTGTTTATTCATGAGATTGAAACTACTCAGGTGTAAAATGGCAGGTGTAGTGTTAAGTACTTTGCCTGAATACCCTTCTGAGTTACGATGGGCCTTTAAACTAGGTGAACTTATGGTGATGCAATTTACATTTAACTTTTTTGATAACAAAATAGGAGTCAATTAACTCACTGCACTTCCATAAATTATACAGAAGTTAAGAGCAGATAGTCTTACACTAGTTAGACTGGCTGTATCTCAGCCTTACCACTTATATGCTGGCTGGGTAAGTTTTGACCTTGCAGTGTCCCTTTTTCTACATCTATAAGGTTGTTATGAGAATTAAATCTTTTTTTTTTTTAAGATTTATTTATGCACATAAGAACTGGGGTACAGGCCAGAGGCTTGGGTGGGGGGTTGAGAGGATTCACCAGAGACAGAGTGGGGAGCAGAACAGGCAGACTGACTAAAATACACTGCTGAGGGAAGCAGCGGGCGTGACAGGAGAGGTCTGCTGTGCCATGTGGGTCAACTCCCTGGCCGGAGATGGAACTCGTGCTGTGGAGGTCACAGACAACTTCATAGGTTGTGTCTCAACCCCTTGTGTGACCAGGGAGGACTGAGAATTAAATCTTATGGGACATACACAGTACATAGAAGAGTGAGAAGTAGTGGGGATGATTAAAGATGAAATGCTGCACTAGGTGTGAGGTTAGTGTATTTTTCCAAAGACAATGTAAAGTTTGATCATCTTAAATCTTGAAAGAAACCAAAACATTATTTGAGTTAAGGTCATCATTTTGTAGATGAGGATGCTGACAGAAGTCACGTCCCCCCCAGAATCACACAGGAGGAACAGTGCAAGATGGCAGTAGAGTGAGAGGTACATGATTCCATTCCAGGGCTTATGGAATACCTGGAGGGGTCATTAGCACTGCCTCCCCTCCCGGGACAGTCACCAGCCTCCCTAGAAAGCCCTCCCTCTGAGAAGAGCCTTCCTGTGGAGCCACACAGTAGCCCCCTTTTCTAGGTCTGGTGTTTTAGATGACTCTTCTGTGGACTGTGGAAAATTAAGGAATCTGTGAGAGTGCTGGAAGCAAGCATTCTCTTCATGATTCAGCTCGGCAATGATACAGATCTTTTGTGAGGATTTTTGCCCTCATTAAAACACTCTCCCCCACCACAGCACCTGCTCCATTGTTAAAAGCAGCAGGCATGGGACAATGTGCAACTGTCAGCATTCTTAGCTCATGTGAAGAATTAGGCACTTTTACAAATAAACACCTCAAAGCAGAAGGGCGATATGAGGTGGTCAACAGAATATAAGGATGCAAAGATAACCTGTTGAGATGAAATGTTCTCATGATCACTTTTGAGAATGTCATATTTTATAGTTATAGTTGTCCTCCTTCACAAACCCAACAGAACAGGCTTTTATAAATGCTTCTGTGAGAGGCTCTAAAAGCTTTAAGCTTAGAGGAGGAAGTGAAATGTTTCATCAGTGGAGCAGCAGTCTACACTCTGGTGATTGGAAAGAGCCAGGTTTGGGTTCTATCTTGGTGGATTTTCTATGACCTTGGGCAAAATGTTACTGTTTCCTTCCTCATCTGAAAATGGGAAAGATAAACTGTGAGAGTGAAAAAAAGATTTTTTTTTGAATGTGCATGCTATAAACTGACTTGTGTCTTCCTCCAAATTCATATGTTGATGTTCTAACACCCAAAGTGACTACATTTAGAAACAGAAACATTTGGGCATCATTAAGGGTAAAAGAGTTTGCATGGGTGGGCCCTGACTGGATAGGATAAAGGTCCTTAGGAGAAAACACACCAGAGAGCACTTTCCCCACCTGCCCTGGGGGGGGGGGGGTGTCACAGCAATTAGGTGACTGCCAAAAAGGGAGTTTTCCATAGAAACCAACCCTGCTGATCTGAGTCTTCTAACCTCAAGAACTGCAAGAAAACACATTTCTGTTGTCTAAGCCACCCAGTCTGTGCTATTTTTACATTAGGATTCTTAGCTGAGAGTGTGGAATTCACACCATTCTCGCTGTTTCCTGAGATAAAGAATTCTCAGGATCATATACTCAGTGGTGTGACTTCCCACTGACAAGATAACCTAAACTGAAAACTATCTGCCTTGTTCCTTAGACAATTCACAGTGGTGGGGAGAGAAAGACTGTACAGGGGAAAGAACTGTAAGGACTTTACACAGAGCAAGTTTGTATAGCTGTATGCAAGCACGTGGGTTGACTGTACATGGGTACAGGTGGCATGTATGTGATGAATACATGTGCTGGTTAAAAGCAGGGGTTCTGCCACATGGTTGTTTGGCTTGGAACTGTGGCTTTGCTGCTTTCTAGCTGTGTTTCTACACAGTCAGATTCTCTGAAGTTCAATGTCTTCATTGTTAAAATGGAGACAATAATACTAAACCTCTCACAGTCTTGTTAGGAGGGTTAACTGAGTCAACACTTAACAACAGATAGAACAGTTTCTGGTGGTAAGAGCTTCCAAAGGGTTCATTTGCCATTGCACATGCCCATAGAGACATAGACAAGTTGGCAGTGTTTTTACCAAAATAGGGAAAATAAAAATGGAAAAAACACTGAAAGCAGGACATTTCTCTACCTCTTGCACCCTCTTCACATCACCCATTAAATTCCCCTATTCTACCTAATTCTCCAAGAAATTAATCTTATGGCTAAATCTCTAAAATCTCATTACTTTCAAAATTTCAAGATGACTTTCACTGGTCACTTGTGCCTGGAAGAGGTCAAAGAATTAATTAGTGCCTGAAGAATAGATAAGGAGCTACAACAAAGGGACTTACAGAGTAGGTTGAGATTAGAAGGTAAAGAATATGTTAGATATAATCAACTAACAATTACCTCAAGGGAAAATCAGTTCTATGTAAATTGTGTATCATTTTTATACTCCTGATATTACTCAGAAGAAAACCTCTCTCCAGATAACAAGTGATTCAAACATAACTGACTTTTGTTTTTCACACTTATGTTGTTCAGGGCAGATGTTAGATTCCAAGGAAAAGTAATTGTGACAAGAATCAACAAAGACTTTTTTTTAAGCAATCAAAATTTTTCTCACTTTCTTTCATAGTCAAACTCAACCTCCTGCTTTTCTACTTAGGATTCATCTTTGCAAGGTTAACTCTGATCCTAGTTGCCAAGTTTTTTTTTTTTTTTTTTTTTTCTCAATGGTAATCTTCTCTCAACCAAAATCCAACTCTGTCATAAATGTAACAGGGGATCACTGTCATGGGAAGGGGTCAGCTGGTAGAGTAAAACTTAGTCAACTGATTTGCTAAGCACCAAGAGTAAGAATATTTGAAAAGGATTTTTCCTATTATTTTCATCACTCTTAGTGGGATAATTAACCTAGTTTATCCCTCTTGTACTTGATCATCAACTCAGAAGACTGATTATATTTGCAAAGAGCTCTTGATGGCCAGTAAATTTTATGTGCTTTCTTTGTAAGAATTTAAAGATTTTATTTATAACCACTAAAGTGCATGTTGTCAGTCCCTCTCAATTTTACAAATGATTTGAGTTTGATGTAAACTTTAGAGCCTGTCAATTTAACCAACTGTATATATCAGCTGTGATCGCAAAAGGTGCTAAGTGATGTAAGAAGCAAGAGAATCTAAGTAATAATAGATGAAGAAAAGAATAATTGCCCCAATATAGTAATAGATTGGTAACTGGCAATAATTCTTGGGAATTTCTTTTGTTCCTGATAGCTATCTGATTTCACCACCAATGGGAAAATCTGAGTAAAATCCAAGGAGAGTGTGTGGCCAGAGGCTGGGGAATAATTAGTTCTTTTTCCTTTTATAAAGGAATGAATTACAAAAAAATAATTTTGGGGAACTTAAACTAATATTCAGGAAAAGAGTAAACTGAAAAAAAAAAAAAAAAACAGCAAAATACAAGTAAAAGGAATCCTGATAAAATTCACCTAAGTGAAATTCACCTAAGTGGCTAATAAGGTAACATTTTGTCTGTTTCAGTTACTTGAAAGAAATTTTTCTGTGTTTCTTTCTCTATTTTTTTCTAAATACAATTTCAAAAATTAATAGTTACCTGCCCATGGAAGTTCCAAATTCATTTAAGTTCAGAAGGCTATGAAAGGTTAATTATTTTATAACTAAAATAGTAAAACCACTTTTGCTAATTAATTCCTTCAGCTTGGACTTGGCCAGCACTGATATTTAATATACTTAAATATATGCTAGCTGATTATCTTTGTCATAAATAGTTAATAATTAAAGTAATAATAATAAAGAACTTTAATCCATAGCTCAAATATTGCTATTGAGTAAGTATTGATCTTACAGAGGTATTTTAAGTGGAAGCAGTAGGAGCAGTTAGGTGATAGAAATGTTCATCCTGGGTAGACATTTCTGTGATTGCATCATTTCCATAACCCCTTGTATGTAGCCCTAGCCATGTTCTCTTAAGCAGAGGCACAGTATAAGAATCCAGACATAAACCTGAACAGAAGCCCATTCAGTAAAATATTACTAGTTTATAGGGTACCTTCCATTGTCAGCAGGTCTTAGCATTCAGATGTTAATATTTGTCAAAAGGTAAAAAGTATTCTTGTTGAACAGAATGTTTACTGCAATCTTACAACATGGTGCCTTAGAAAATATGATGCTTACAAGTTCTGCCACTGGATGTCCAAAGCAGAAGAGAAACCACAAGGCAGTAGACTCTGAACCAGCAAATATAGACCAAGCTGACTACTAGCATTTCTAAACTCCCCCTTCTTTAAAGAATATAGTATCCTGAAAAAAACAAAACTCAAGCTATTATTTTTCTATGCTGGCATTCCATGAGTTATCCTTAGTATAAAAAGATTGGGACCCTACTTTATCAGCCTACAAATCATGGTAACAGCAAATTCTCATCTACCCGTGAGATGATGGATAACTCTTATTTATCTCCATTTTCCTTTTTGTAAAACCATGTCTTTTTCTCTACAAAAATCAGCTTTTTTTGGCAAAACAATGTTAGAAAGGATAAAATACCCTAACTCAAATCAGCATCTGATTCATGGACTGAAACTTTCTGGCTTCAAATGAACAACAGTAATGCCCTAAAAAAGTTGACTTAACTTTGTTTTTATTTATTAAAAGAGGCTCATTGTAGGGGAAAAGCACACATGATTTATGTTTTTTTTCTCTGTAGAGCTCCGGAACTTTAATCCATAGCTCATGAAAGGGTGCAAGAGCAGCTTGAAAATTATGCTGAGCTTAATTATACTTAATGTGAATTATTCAGAAGTGCAGACAGAGACTAAAAATTTATTTCATACAAAGAAGCTTGACATTTTAATTGGTCCTTCAGAATAGAGACAAAACAATTTCCTCTCAAGAAAATTTACATCTTCCCTATCAGAGTCACAGCCTCAGCCAAGCAGAACTTCATTAACAAGATTAATTATCACGCCAGTGTCTGCTTCCTCAGGTGTGTGGCACAGGTGAAAAGAGGAATACAAAATAATGACTGACATTTCTAACAGATAGCATTGATTCAAGGAAGGAGAGAAAGACAGGTTGGCCACCATACCTTGGTCGTTAGCCATTTTGTCAGGATGTTCCACTGTGAGGGAGAAAGAAATAATATTATTAGAGTTTGACAGTTCTCAGCAAGAAAGCTGACATATCAAATCTATAGTTTTGTCTGCAAGTTCTCCTGTGAAGGCCAATGCCCTTTTTAAGTATTTCAGGTCTACACATTCTGAGACATTGTCCTACAGGCATAAAAAATGATAATCAAGTTTAATGATAATCAAGTTTAATTTTGATAAAATAATCAGAGGGAAAAATACAATGTTTTTTCTTTATGAATTTGTTCTAAATGGTATGTTGTCACATACCTCTACACATAAACTCAGAATGATGACAACATAAATTTAATTAAAAAACAATCAACAGTGTGAAAAAATGCATGTAGTTATCAATATTGATCACTTATAAATTTTAAATAAGTTAAAGAAGTTATTTTCTTGTATTTGATTTGTTAACAAGGGAACCAAAATTCATGTGAATAGGGTTAGATAATAAAATATCTTCAGTGTTTATCCTAAATGGTTTGGTAAATTTTTGGAACGTATGAAGAAAATTCTTTAGTTCAAACTTTTGATGAGAAGAACTATATTCTTGAAAATGACATTTCAATTTAAAAAATGTCCCTAAATTAGGGCCTCCCCAGTGGTGCAGGTGGTTGAGCACAGAGCTGTGAAGCTGTCCACAGCCTCTGCAGCGCGGGTTTGATCCTGGCCGGCCAGGAAGATACCCACATGACATGGCAGACCTCTCCTGTCTCGCCTGCTGCTCCCTCAGCAGTGTATTTCAGTCATTCTGCCTGTTCTATTTCCCACTCTGTCTGTGAATCCTCTCATTGTTCCACACATCTGGCCTGTACCCCAGTTCTTGTATGCATGAATAAATTAAAAAAATCTTTTAAAAAAGTCCCTACATTTTCTTAAAAGATTTCGTTTAACAAAATGTAACTATACATGAGATAAATCTCCAATAGCATTATTTTTCTAGAAATTGTGATATGACATTTTAAATAATATAGATCTTTGGAAATCTCCAATTAGAATTATTTCACCTATACTTGATTTTCTTTGAGCTTAGAGTCTTCTGGGTATATTTAACTCACTTAACTGTACCTAAACTTGACATGTAGGTTACTATATTTGCTGGTTTTCTTCTGGTAATTAAATCAGTTACACTCACACAGAGGAACATATAATAGCATTCCCATAAGGAGTGTCCTATGCCCTCATCAGCTCTCTCATTATGCACGGCAGTCTTACAGCAAATCTATGATGATGGTTTGAAAAATAAGTTAAAGTAAATGATGTACAGCCTCTGGTTCTTCCTTTTCTATATGAAAGAACACAAATTACTGTACAATAAAAATGTATTGACTCAAGATACTTAAATAATGATAGTGCTAACAAAAGTCCCTTTCAGATGAACCAGGTATATAAATGTTACATCAAACAAGGACAAGTTTTTCTTTTTAAACACTTTTTTAAAGATTTATTTATTTATGTATACAAGAACTGGGGCACAGGCCAGAGGTGTGGATTCACCAGAGACAGAGAGGAGAGCAGATCAGGCAGATGTACTGGCATGCACTACTGAGGGGAGCAGTGGGCAAGACAGGAGAGGTCTGCTATGCCATGCAGGTTACCTCCCTGGCCAAAGATCAAACTCATCTGCAGTGGTTTCACAGTGCTATGACTTAAACCCTTGTGCCACCAGGGAGGCCCCCGAGGATGTTTCTAAGCTAGAGATCCCTTAAAACTTCTTTCATTTAAAACAATGTGTAGGGCCTCCCCTGATGGCACAGGTGGTTGATCACAGAGCTGTGAAGCTGTCCGCAGCCTCTGCAGCACAAGTTCAATACCAGCCTGCCAGCGAGATTCCCACATGGCGTGGAGGACCTGTCCTGTCTTGCCCGCTGCTTCCCTCAGCAGTGTATTTCAGTCAGTCTGCCTGTTCTGTTCCCCGCTTTCTCTCTGGTGAATCCTCTCACCATCCCACGCATCTGGACTGTACCCAGGTTCTTGTATAAATAAATAAACAAACAAACAAACAAATAAAAATAAATAAAACAATTATGTAGACTTATTCCATGAAAAGGAAAAAATAGGAAAGGTATTGATCTTAGTAAGCAGTAGTCCTGGATTCTGAACCACTCTGTGGAAAACAAGTATCTATATGAGTGCTTATAATATTAACATTCTACAAGCGTTGAGTAAATTTTATAAATGTCTTGTATCTCCTCAAAATTTAACAAACATTTTTTAATTCATGTTATCTAATCAAATATTTTCAAATCAAAATTACTACAAAGTAATTTTCATCTTGATTGTATCTTCCACTTCCCATTGAAGAATAATGGTGTCTCAAAATGCACTAAAAGGCATTGATGAAAAGTGCAGCCAGGATAGGATAAATGTATGTTCCATGGGGCAAGTTTTTCCTAATTCTTATCTTCTGGATTTGTTTTACTGTTAGCAAATCTAGACTGACTATAACTTGAGAAATTCTGAATTCTCAAGAAAGATTATCTCCTAACAAGTAGTTCCTAACATGGACCCATTACATTCTAAATATTACTTTTCATTAAAGACAAAGAATGGTATCAAAAATATTGTACTTTGTGCCTTGACTTTTTAACTGCCCCTGTCATTCATGAATAAAATCATGTTTATTCACAAAATAATTTGGAGACTAAAACTTTCTTGTATTCTGACAGTGCTCAGTACTATATCCTTGAATGGGAGACAGACACATGTCAGAGGAATGATTAAGGATGCTCAGAAAATTTCAAGTACTCTTTCACTGCTGAGACTCTGTTCCTTTGTGTCTAGGGAGTGACCTCATTCCTTCACAGAAATCCTGTGTCCTACTCCAGTGGGAACATTCTTCCTCCCTATCACTTAATTGGCCAACAAGGAGAAGCTTATTTTATTGGAGGAGACAACCCATGTGACAGCAGAGATAAATCTTCCAACTGTTTGAGAGTAAACACATATCCTAATGGGGAGGGTTTGGGCAAGGGAGGTGGGGATTTGCAGAGTCCTATGTGGTCAGAGATTCAAGTTTAGAGATTATTTTAATTACTATTCCAAATAAAGAATCAGATACCCCACATATATGTCAGTACATAAGGGTAACTTAATCCCTTTTTAATTATAAATAGTTTTTTAATTAACCAGTGATTACTGATTGAGTTCATGTAACTCTCTAGCTGGTAACTAAGACTTGAAAGATAAACTCAAGTCTCCAGAAGAAAATGTTTCTATCCTTGCCTAGACTGGATGGGAGAGAAGGCGGGTTGTGGACACCCCCTGGGGCATGACTTGAAACAAAACACTTGCCCATTGCCAAACAGGCTACAGAGAGTTCCTCAGTTCAGGACAATATGTCAGCTCTTCTCTCTGTCAAACTAAGTGGAATTCTGATTAACAGAGGTCTTATGTATTGAAGCAATTTAGGACACAGAATATCTTAAATCAGAGAGCAATAGCATGCTTTTATATCTTTAGTTGCCTTTGGTTAACTATGATTTCAATGCTTTACAGATGAATTATTGCTGTAAGTTACACTGTAAGTTACATAAAAGATGCATTTATGTACAATGCCAAATATTGATAGAGATGTGCAGGGTCAATATTTCTGCATAATTAAGAATGCAGTCAAGACAACAAACTTAGTTTACTAAATGAGCAAGATGTACCTTAAAATCTAATTCACTGGTAGCATGTAGGAGAGCAACATTCAACATCCAAATCAGGATATTAATAATGACCTTTGAGGACTATTATGACATGTAACAAATCCCCAAATTTGTTCTTAGTTCTGAATATCATTTCACAGACGAGTTTTGGGCATTTAGGGTAAACAGAACCAAATGAGGTATCTAGTTCATTAAATAATCTACAGGATGGTGATCAGTGTGGGCCTGTAAATCCTGTGATAACTCATCACCCTGCTGCTTACTACATTTGGACGCCTTAAGTCATCTTAAACCCCTCCTGATATCTCTAGTTGGCACACGCTGTGAGCATGAAATTAATTTGGCACTTGTCTATAGATAAAGATGAAGCATTTGTGAAACATTATCTAGTTACATTTCATGCTTCCACAAAATGAATAACCAGTTTCCTTTCAATTGCTCATTTGGAGTAAAACCTGATTTAGACATGAAGTTCCTAAAAACCTGGATAGAAGAAGATTAGCTCATTTCGTCCTGCCTCTTTCCCAATTCTACTCTGTCATGAAGAACTGTCACTCCAGCTTAGACCAAATGCATGTTTGTGTGCTCTTAGCCATCTTTCAGATTAGCTGTAAGCAAGTCTAGTTTTTTAATAGCTCACTAGCAGAATTCAAAAGTCCACTATTTGTGCAGGAATGGCAGTAACAGAGCACATAGTTATTCCAAAACTGTTCTTTCAGTATGTCAAGCAACTGGGTGGAATTGTCAATTATTCATGTACTTCTAATGTTTCAGTTGTTTGCCATCATGCATTATCAAGCCAGATATAAATAGGCAGAATGTGGTCACATATTTAAGAACCAAGTATCCTTTAGAACAACACACATCGTGACTCCATATACATCTTTAACTTCAGCTCTGGAACAAGTTATTTTCTATTCCTAAATAATAGAGATTTTTGAAACAAGTTGTCCTCCAGAAAAATATTGTGCTCTAAAATAGTAAGGACTCATATGAAAATCATTTTGATGTAGTTACTATTCTTGGAGCTTAGAATCTTTATGTGAACATACAACTATGCTTAAATTGAATAGCTATTTATTTTCTTGCAAGCATGTGGAGGTTTCTTCTAGCAATCACACTAGTGTTTTTGTTTATTTCATTGTTTTTTACCCTGGGTCCTTAAAATAAACACATTCATTTTATTTGAGGCTTTTTGTCTTGACACATCAAAAGTTCTTTTAATGTGTAAGGACAATAGTTCCTAAAACATATTTAAAGTTGGCAATGGTATGCCATTCACATAGTTCCATGCTTTTTAATTTTTATTCCTTTACATGAAATGGCTAAAGGATCTCATTATATTTTGAATAGAACCACTATACATGAAATCAATACAAAATTTCAAAGGCATTGTAAATTAAAAAAAAAATGTCAGTCTAAATATGTCTGCCTAGGGCTGATGGCAGAAAATGTGATAACACAATAGATCTTTCATTGACATTCTGGCTTTCAGCATAAAAAGGTACATTTTAATTGATTTTTAATGTCCACTGTATTCATGCTGCCAACTGAGATAGTGTGGGATAATTCCTAACACTGACTCCAAAGCCATTTTATAACAATCTTATAGGAAAAGAAATAAATAATAGGAAATGATTCAAACCTTTTAGAGTCCTGAAGAGAATGGGATCTGAGAGGGGGCCCACCCCTTTTGAATTCCGTGCTTGGATTCGAAAATAATACATAGTGTCAAGGTTGAGATCCATGATTTGATGAGTAAGGCGATCACCGCTGATTGTTTCCATAATCCAGTCATCAATTGGTATGTTCTTGTCCAAGGTATAAAACAAGATGTAAGCTGCATAAATAGATGAATGCAACTTTGTTTAGTGTACCCAGTGCCTCTATATGTCTGCTTCCAAACACCCTGTTTTTCAAATATAATTTGCACTGATTATTTTATGTTCATAAGCTATAAACTATAGTATTCATTTTGGCAAGTAATGCTTTTTTCATATTGCACGGATTATATAAATAATTGCTTCAATGTACAGAATCTGAAAATGGAATAAGCCATTAGAAATAGAAATATTTGTCATATTTAAAAATATGAGGTTTTTGCTGCCTATAAATCTGATTATTGGTTTTCTCTAATATATAAGCATGAAAAATGTAACACATAGATAACAAGTCTATATAATTTCCACTGCAGTCCAATAATGAAAATAAGTAATGTTTGTTTTGGCTTGTGCTTAAATAATAAAAATGCATTGAAAAATATAAAATACTGCACATGTTTAAAGCGCTATAAAAATAAATGATCATATTTGATTATTGTAATAATTCTGGGAGGCTGGCAGGGCACTACTGCTTTCCTTTCAATGAGGATGAACCTGAGGGTATGCAAGCTAGGTGGTAAAAGGACAGGATCACATCTTATACTAAAAACCCAGCACTATTTTCCCTAGTCCATCCCACCTGGGCAAAAGAAAAGCATATTCTGGATAATTGTAGGTTTTAAGGCCATGATCACAAATATTAATAATCTATCATTTGATAGTATCAATTGCCCTCCATGTTAGGGGGTATTTCCTTGAATGTTAATAGCGTGCTCCTGTGGCATAGCCTAATATGCAAAGAAATCCAGACATCCCTATAAAGCACTCATTTTCTAACATGATGTTTAGATAACATGGTCATAAGCTTGTATTTAAAAGCATTAATTCATAATTTTGGTTTTGTGTTATCAGATGAAACTGTAAAGAGGCTCATCATTGGTATCGTGGCTACATGAATATGGTAAGTTACTGTTTCTGCCACAACATCTGCATCAGATGGGCCACAGATATTCCCAGGTCTACTCTTTGAATTCATTCTTTGTGGGTCATATTCTTACAAACAATTTTCTTTTGATTCACTTATCTCTTCCTTTTGAGTTCCACTTGTTTCACGTGTCCTTGGGGATCATGACAAAATGATTAAGTCAGTGTTTGCTGACTCAGATTGACTTCCTCCTCCAAATAACCATGAGCATGATCTAAATGATCTAAATCTCAGCACAAACACTTCTGGACTGATCTCCATACTATGATTATACCTGCCTCTCCCTTACTCCTCACACCACGCTACCTTTCGTCACTTTCTTTATCCAAATCGTACCCATCCATCAAGGTCTAATTTAAGCTAGATGCAACATATGAAACTTTCCTCAATTATGAGATCTCTTTCTTGTAAACTTTTTAATCTACTGCAACAAAATATAAAAACACTTACATGATTTTGTCTCACTCATCAATCTCCTGGTTTTAGAGGATGCATTCTAGTTACTGAGTTGGATATTTCTTTTTTATGTGATTCTGAAGATTAAGTAATGTTGCAACCTTTAAAATCTAGAGGTACACTTCTCTTAAATCTGAATTTAAGATTTAAGGTGCAATGCTGTTTTACTTTGGCATTTACCCTTTCCCTTGTTTGGTGTTCCCCAGAACTGCCTAATCAGATGAATTACCTTTGGGTTAGGTACATATTACAATACACCCCCCTCCCCCCAAAAAGGGGGCATTTTGATTTAATACGTGTGGACGACAGGTTTTCACAACCCTTAATTTACCCAGTTCCTGGTAGTTATATCATTTCATAATCCTTTTTGCCTGATTGTAGGCAGGGCCTAAGTCTTGCTTTTAATGAATGGAAAACGGCAAAAGTGATGGAATGGAAAACGGCAAAAGTGATGGACTATCACTTTCATGATTTTTTTATTTTTAATATAATTTTTTTAAAGATTTATTTATTTATACAAGCACTGGGTACAGTCAGAAGAGTGGCAGGGTGAGAGAATTCACCAGAGCCAGAGCGGGGAGCAGAACAGGCAGACTGATGAAGTACACTGCTGAGGGGAGCAGCAGATGCGACAGGAGAGGTCTGTGTGCCATGCGGGACCCTCATCAGCTGCTGGGATCGAACCGGCATTGCAGAGGCGCGGGCAGCTTCGCAGCCCAGTGCTCAACCGCTGTGCCACCAGGGAGGCCCCCATGATTTTTTTACATGAGATAATCACTTCTGTCTTCCTATCAGACTCTATAGTCTCTCCTTAAGTTGGTGCAGGAAGCAAACGTTACACAACATTTGTTGTATAACAAACATGTAACAAATGATTAAGCCACAACATTTGTTGAGATACTGTTACACAGTAATAGGTAAAGAACAGGAAAATATCATCCCAGAAAACTTCACTGTGGATGATTTTCATGTTCAAGCATGGCCAGAAATCACTGCTTGAGTTGATACGTGGGATGAGAGGACTGTAATTCAAAAGGGGTTGTGAAATATCATTTGATAAAGGAGTTGTTTTTGCTACCCCAATACAATTTTTTGACAAAAACTAATTTCATGGGAGGGACTCTGAAGGCTGGGTGGAGGTTACTTTTGAAAAATATATTTGCATATAACTTCTGCAAGGGCATACAAGGGAAGAACTAGTCTATCTCTTTTCGATGAGTAAGGCAGAACTTAATTTGTATTCCTTTGTCTGTTGTGCCTTCCTTGGTAAACTTCCTAACTGACCTTCCCTTTCATTCCACAAAGTCCTTCTGTCATAGCTAAGCTATTTAAAATGGCATCTGAAGTCACATGGGTGAATTAGCCATGCTGGGTCTCTCCCTGTGTACAAGATATATACATGATACTACTGAACCTATTATTGTTTTTTTCTCTTATCAATCTGTCTGATGCTTGTTTGATTATTTCCCAGCCTAGAAAAACCCAGAGGAGTACAGGATGACTTCCTTTGCATCCTGACATTGGCTTTGATCTGTAGTCAAATCCAAGCAGTCAAATGAAGAAGACCATGTGGCTAGGAACTGAGTGTTCCTTATAACAAATGTGTAACAAATGATTAAGCCAAATTTGTTGAGATAGTATTACACAGTAATAGGTAACACAACAGGAAAAGCATAATCCCAGAAAACTTCACTGCAGATGGTTTTCATGTTCATGAAAGGCCAGAAATCATTGCTTGAGTTGATATGTGGGATGAGAGGACTGTAATTCAAAAGGGGTTGTGAAATATCATTTGATAAAGGAGTTGTTTTTGCCTCATGAATGTTAATTCACTTATAATTCATCCCCATGATCAACATCAATAAAATCTCCTAATATTCTTAGACCCAGAACAATCTCCATTCTTGTTCCCAGAGAACTGTATCTACTGAATAGAAGTTTCTGGTACCAGTAATATTTTTCTTAGCTTTTATTATGAGATGCTCTTATCTCTTTAAAAGAATAAAAACATTCCTTTAGTTCAGGAGCTGTATCTTATATTACTTTTTATTCTTTAAAAAAAACTAATAAAATAGTCTTCACATAATAGATATTGAAACTCACTTACTGAATGAAATCTCCTGCATGGTAAGCATGTATGTTTTACATTCATGACACTTAAATCAAAAATTTCCTGGGCTATTGTAAGTGCATGATGGACCTGAAAATTTGGAGAACTATGTTCCCATGCCAGCATAGCTACACAAATTCCCTATTTTATTCATTTATGAAGTAAAAATAAAGTATTTGCATTCATTGTGCTTTTTTTCTGTCTAAAAATGACCCAACTACGCATTTAGCAATGACAGTTCTGGCATCAATTAAGTCAAGTTGAAAGGTGTAAGCATCACAGTCTGAAAATTCCAAATATCTGAGCAATTTCCTGACATCTGTGGGAAAGTCTTTTTTTTTTTAAATAAATTCAAGAACTGAAATACATCATTCAAAACTGTAAAAACTGGCCTCACAGAAAGCACAGAACTTCATTTGAATGTGTGACCTTGGTATGTTTGAAAGATATTAAATCTATTGCTGAAGTCTCACCTTAAAGATTTTCATATACCCACACAGGATGGAACCAAGTCATTGGTTACTCATGGTCTTTCTGTACCTTTTTATTTATTTCTCTGGGTCCAGGTCTTTTTTCTCATCCTTTTCTCTTACTTTTTTTTCTATTTTATTCTTGTTTATTTCCACTGCAACCGGTCAAATAATGAAGCATTATGCACTGTATGAGATTGTAAAACCTTCCAGAACTAAGTGTTAACTCCTGGGACATCTACATTGGAATGACATTTGTCTAAATGTATTACATAATGTAACAAAATGGATCTATCATCTGACTTTATATAAACAGGTAGTTGTAATGTCAGTAGCAAAGTGTCAAAGAGTGTTGGACTGCACCACAATCACCTCCTCTGTCCTTGTCCATACAACTCTTCCTACTCATTAACAATTCCCTTCTGTGACACAGGTAGGCTGCTCAGTACAAGAAGACTGAGGCACTTGGCATAAGCTCTCCCAGCAGGTGCTCAGTCCTGGGAGGCTTGTCATATTTATATATTTGATTCTGATCATCACGTATATAGTTGGATATAAGAAGGACCCATTTCTTCTTTTGTGCTAAAAAGAGTACAATATGGATTCAGGAAGACCTGACCTCAAGTCATAGTTTTAACATTTACTAGTTTATGTGACTTGCTTACTCTGTGTCTCAATTTTCTTACCTATAAACAAGTTGTTTAATATAAGAACTTAATTCACGCAGGTACTTCTATTGCACTATCTATTATACGCTAATTGTAAATACTACATCAATGATTTATTTCTTAGTATTACCAAAGATTAAGGAAGTGCCTTGGAGAGCTAGAACTTTGATTTCAAGTCTAACAATTTAATAGCAACTGAAAGCTTATATGACTCAATAAGTGTTAGTTTTTTAAAATGTCAAGAATATTGTTACTGGGGAGAAAACACTCAGAAAAATCTGAAACCTGTTTCCATGGAGTGTTTGGCCTTGCGCCACAAGGAGTTTGATTTTCTCTCATAACTATATGGAAAGGGGATGGAGAGGAAGTATAGATGCCTACATTCTTAACTTTTCCAATTGGGTTAAGTGTGGAGACCTTTGAAAACAAGGGAGAGAGTATATGTAGATGCCTGATACCAGCCTGAATGCCCAGCTGGGTTCATAATCTGGAAGGTCTTAGTGTCTTTTACAGAAGTAACAGTGTATTACTTGGCTAGCGATGGTGGGAAACAGAACAAAAATTTTTTAAAAAAGGAAAAGGAGACATGGGGGCTGGGGAATGGAATAAAGTGTCACTATGACAGGCAAAAGGTAATGTGCAATTTGAGGTAGGATGTGTGTACTTAAGCTCCTTGGATGGAGACAGATTTCACAGGCATAAGTGCATGTTTGCTGAAGTCTGGCTATAGTCTAGACACTTTATCAGAGGAAGTACCAATGTGATTAAAGAGATCTGATTTTTGAGAAGAAACACTTAAGGAAGAGGGGAAAGAAGTACCTGCTTTCAAAACCAAGAAGTCCTAGCCTAGAAGCAGAAAGAAAAGTGGCTAGGTGATTTCACAAAAGCCAAGAGAGAAGAAAATTTCAAAGAAGAGGAACTGAACTAGAGTATCAAGTGACAAAGGATAAAGGAGTATAGCATTAAACATTAGAAAGTATTGATAAGGAAACAAACTGAAAATCTAATTCCTGTCTCTATTTATGTTGGTCCCTGATCTTAAATAATGTTGGATGCTGCATTTAAACAGATCAATGCTTCACAATTCCAGCTGTACATTAAAATCACTTGGGAGAGATTTAAACAAATACTATGCTCAATCCATCCTTAGATAAATGAAATTATAAATCAGCTGAGAGCCACTGATTTTGACCAGTGGAATACTAATTAGTTGGCGCAAAACACAGCCTAATAGTTAAAGGGTATGAGCCTGAGTTTTAAATCCTGGCTCTGCTACTTCTTGGCCATTTGACATTAAGCAAGTTATTTATCCCAGAAGTCCCTCATCTCGATTTCAAAATGAAACAACAGAAATTATGATGACTGGTAACACTGAAGTGCTCAGCAGAATGCCAAGCATATAATAAGTTCTTAATTCATTTTGAATCATTTTCTTTCCATTTCATTCTTAAGTCACCAGTTTATGGTCAAGAAAGTTGGGCATTGGAATGAACTAGATCTCTTCTTGCATCTTCTTTTTTATTTCATCTTCTTGAAGCATAAATATTTAAAAACTGATGGTCTGCATTCTATGCAAAGAACATGAGTGGAGCCTGGCCCTAGAATGGGTTTCAAGTTGAAATAATAATAGCTAATTTACTTCAGTGCTCCTTGGGCATCAGGGATTTTTCTTAGCACTTTGTCACAACATATCTATAGAAGAAGTTCTATTACTATCCTTATTTTATAGATGAAAAACTCTGTCTTGGGGGTTAACTGATTGTTTACGCATCTCCCTCAGAAGTCTAACTCATAACCACCCTGGTCTACAGCTGTGCACATGCAATGACTTAGGAGAACAAAGAAATACGCAGGTAGGATGAGATGATCTCCCTCCATACAGACATGTGTGTGCCCTGCGAGAGTGGAAGGACGCTGACATTTCCCTTTAAAAGTTCATGAGAAATTGAGAGTAGCAAAGCTGGGTCATCTGCCTAATGATATGCTATTTCAAATATTTTATCATCTTATTTTCTGAAAGTAGTATGAATGGAATAATCAAAATATATATGCATGGATCAGAAATTGTTAAGGATTCTTAGTTGTTCCCCTTAAGTAAAAGTATCTCCACTTGACAATTACAGCTTGGTTTAATAAGTGAACTAGGATTTTAGAGGTCAAAATAATACTTCCTTTACTTTACCAATGTGAGACAACGGAGTTTTAGTAACATGAAAAGAAAAGAAACTACAGGCCCAAAGTAGAGTCACTAATTTCAAGTCCCAGTCAACAGATGAAACCTATTAATTACAGTTTCAGTTCCTCCTAGGAATGGACTCGTACACTAGCTAATGTGGAATTACCTGGGCAGTGCTAGTGAGGTCATCTGCTCAACAGACTCCTGTCATCCCCCAAATGAATGTGACCTTGCACGAGCATCCACTTTTCACAATTATCTATTCCTTGTCCTGCTCCCTTCTGCTTATGGGAGTTTTCATTCTGTACAGTTTCTCAGAACTTCTTCATGATTCATGAATCATTGAAAACAGCCAATGGAGTTTTAAAATGGGCTCAGTTGGATTTTTTCTTTGTAATGGTGAGAACATACAATGCTAAATAAAATATGTGAACAAGTTTCCTACACATGCACCGTGATTGTGCACGCTGAATTTTATTGCCCAGATTAATCTGCATTTCCTATTAGGGGACAGACTTCCATTCATTCCCATAAAAAGCAAAATTAAGCTTCCTTTCAGGGTTGAAAACACATTCCACTGTTTATATCGACTATTTGATGAGATTTTTTTAAATACAAGTAGAGAATTGGGTAGGATATGACTTATCCTTTATCAAAAATACATTTTTTTCTATCAGAACTTGATTTTATTCAGTTTCTTTTCTATTTTTTTCTTCTTAAACTTATTATCAGTTGATTTACCATGTGCCTATAAATAATTGTTTATAACATAATAAAATAGTCATCATGTAAACAAATTGAAATCTACAAAAGTACTGAAATAGAACCAATGAAAGTCAATCATAACTCTGAAAGGGGAGAAAAAGGAAATTAGACTGAGCCAGGCTTGGTTTTAAAAAGTCTGGCACAGTGACAAGTGAGCATATAAGATTTGGAGGAGATTTTACGTCCCTCTTCTTTTTCCGTATTTCTCAGCTCAAACAAAAATCCTATTTGCTATAGCTCTAAGAACAATCTTCCCAGAGAAAACAAGTTTTCAACTTAAACTTAAATCACATTTGGACTTTTCACATTATGTTTTCATTTTGTAAAATTCAGAAAGTAACTCATGTAAAGTGTGCCATCTGAACTATAATTTCCATTCCTATCTCTGTATCACAGAATGACTGAATTACTTTGTTAATTTATAATAGTGCTATCCCACCTCTTGTATGCAAAACGGAAGAAAAAGGAGTGACTGTCCTATGTGCCTAACCCACTGGTTCCAGTTAATTAGACTATAATGTGCACATTTTATGTTATATAATATTTTTCATAATAATTATATGCTATGGAGACATCTATTAAAAGCTTAAAGTGATCATTTAAATGCAAAATCCCTGATAGAACTCCATTATATTTTTCATACTAAATTAACATTACAGGCTTTTAATGGATGCTTTAATTAGGCATTGATGTTATCAGCAATATTTGGCAAAATAAAATCTGTCACTGGAAATATTCATTAAGATCAATTTCTGTCAGTCAATATTAAGTGTTTTCAGAACCTTTTGATTTAAGTAAGAAGCTGAAAGTGGAGAAACCTTCCTTACATATAAAAAAATACATACAAAAAAATTATGGGCATTAGGTGCCTTTGTATTTTATAATTGCCAAACAACCAGCTTCTTGTTAGTCATTAATGCTCCGAGACATTCCATGAGAAGGTTGTCCTAATGCTCCACAGAAAGAAAAACAAAAGGTCTCTACTAATTGAAATACGCAGCTTTCAGGAAGACATGTACGGGAGACAGCGGGGGTGGGGTGGGGTGGTGGGCGGATGTGTGTGTGCGTGTGCGTGTATGTGTATGCACCATTAGAAGAACTCCACCATCAGTGGGGGGCAAGAAGAGATAATCAAAATGGGTCAGGAAGTCAACTGAGATGCTGGGCCAGAAAACTAATAGGCAGACATCATGGGCTGGAGGTTAGCAACCAAGGGCAAATAGAGTAAAGGTGGAAAGAACACTGAGGTGCTTACCTGTAATTTTCCCATTGGCTTCCAAGGGGGGCTGCCAGCTGACAATGACAGCTCGAGGCTTCCCTTCGCGAGTAATGACTGTCAGGTCCTTGGGAGCAGAGGTTGGGGCTGGGAGACAAACAGAGACAAGGCCTTGTCAGTGGATGTGAAAGAAAAGAGACATTTATGGGACTTGTAATCATGATGTCGATGTTCAGAATCTATCATGCAGCAGGTCATGCTTATTTTACCATTTATAATTTATCAAGTATTTGCATTAAATAAGTCAATATAGAAATTAACATTTTTTTTTTTCACCAACAAAGTTAAGTGACTTCCAAAGCTGCAAATATAGAGAAGAGAATAGGATACGAGTGGATGTGCAGGAGAAAAGTAAAATAGGTATTTTCAAGTGGGTACTACATTAAAAATGTAGATCATATATGACGAGAAGCTAAATATATCACCTCAAAATATACCCCTGTGGGATCCATCTCTCTAAAAAGATCAAACAGGTGTTCCTCATTATGCCTAGAAGAATTCTCTTCCTGAGTGTCACATGGAATGGGAACCCAAAGACCACAGTGTCCCTGTTAGTCTTTACCATTACCTACAAATGCAAACTATTTTAAAAGCAGTGAAGATCATAGAGACTAAGAAAACACATCCTTTGCCTTGGCTGTTTGATCTTTTCCTAATTGAAAGCAATCACTGCCCCCCCCCCACCTCCCTTTTTTGTATTAGGGTTAGTATTGTCTGTGTGTAGATTTATCCGTGAATGTGTCCTTCTTGGCTAAGAAAATTCTCCAGCTTGCTCTGTCCTTGATGATCCTAGTCCTTAAACACAACTATTTCTGGCTCATACCATTCTTAAAATTTACAGCCAAGCAAATTCTCCATACCTATGTCATTAAATTGATTTTTCCTTTGCTAATCAACCTGATGCTATTTTGCTTACTTGTCCAAAATAAGAATACAGAGGACATAGATTATTTTTAGTTGGTTATTTTATAAAACAACAGACCAAAGAAAAGCTCTAAAAATTAAGAAGGTTACCCTTTTGTAAGAAATATTTACATTTGTAAGAGGAAACTGCATTTGTAAGAGTGTCCTTCTCTGTACCAGAGAGTGATCAAATCTCTAGAAACTCTAGTCAAGTGGAGAAGGCAGTGACTTGAATTTCCATAACAACCATCCCCTCATTTACTCTGCTTTGCCTGTTAACTTCCCATAATGAACTTACATCCTCTATCTTCTGTCTTTAGCTAAAATGGTATTTAAGTGGTGATGTTGGGGGGGAAATATATCCTGAACAAACTCCACACAGGTTTTGTGGACTCCACCCCCACTCCAGACCAAAGCCATCAAGACACCAGGAATTACAAATCCCATCATCACCAAAGGGAGGGTTGCTGGGACCCGAGGATGGAGTTAAGCAGCCAGGTTTGGTATAAAACCAGACAGCTGGGCCTTGGGAGTCCTCTTGGCTTGACTCTTGCTTTTTGCCAGCTCTCAGCATTATACTGGGATTCTAGGTCAGTGGAACTGGTAGAACACATTGACCAATTTATCTCCCTCTCTTTTTCCCTGGTTATTCATTTCTTCATTTCCCCTTCTTTTGTAGGTAAAATCTTACTAGCCTTTGGGGTGTGTGTGTGTGTGTGTGTGTGTGTGTGTGTGTGTGTGGCTATAGTAGAGTCTTATTCTAAATCCCTTTAAGCTCATGGGTGAGGACCCACAGTCAAGCAACCCATTTCATATTGGGGTTGCCCTGAAACAGTTACTTGGGCCATTTTGGGGAGTTAGTTTTTCTCTGGGTACCTCCCACATATATGGAAGATATGTATTTTTTATTTTCTGGAAGATATATATTTTTTTTTCTGGGACTTCTGAGTTAAGGACATATAAGTATGGAGGGAATATAATTTTTCTTTCCCTACATATACATATTTAGTAAGACTAATCACCACATGTCTCCAAGAGACAGAATTATGTTAAAAATGTAAGACTTATATATTATATATGGAAATGTTTCCCAATTATTTCCTTAAAAGTAAAAAAAAAAAAAAAAAAAAGAATGAGTGAGACTCAGGTTAAACCATTTGGCTTAGATAATAGAGGAACAAAAAACTGCCACCCCAAAATATGTCTTTGACAAGAGATTTCATGAGAGGGACTCTGAAGTCTGGGCAGAGGTTGATTTTGAAAAAGATATTTACATAAACTACACTCTGTAAAGATTTTCTCAGTCTGGGAAAATATAATCTCCTTATCTCTTTTCAGTGGAGAAGGCAGAACTTGGATCTGCATATCTTTGTTTGCTGTGCCTTCCTTGGTAAACTCTCTAACAGATTTTACCCTTTCTTATTCCCAAACTCTCTTGTCTTAGCTAAGCTATTTAAATTTGCATCTCAGTCCATGTAGGAATTATTCAGTCATGCTGGGTCTCCCCCATGTACACAGGGGGTTTACATGTTATTATTAAATTTCTTGTTGATTTTTTTCTCTTATCAATCTCTTTGATGCTTGTTTGATTACTTGCAAGCTTAGAAGCCTCCAGAGGGGTATGGCATGATTTGTACGGGATATTTCTTTTGCATCTTGACAGTAACATACTAGATGTCAAGAAAGCAAAGAAATATTTGAAAATAGAGATGGTAGGGAGTCTATGAGGGTCTTAGTATGAAATAAGATGGCATGAAACCTCGCCTTCCTTAGAACTACCTTCCTCACATGTTGTGCTCAACAAGATTTTAAATATACTTTAGAGTGGTGGTAATAACTCTCAGGTTTCTTTCAATCTGCTTTCTAATAGGTCCGATTCTTTAGTTTTCTTTGTAGATAATTTACAGTCTTTTATCTTATAGTATATTTTTATTACCCTTTGACATGGGCAATTTTTGAACATACCTAGGTTCCATAGTGAGCTTCTGGAGGAATGTGCTGATTGCTGCATAGAAATTCTTATGTAATACACGATAGGAACAATTTGGTCCTAATTCCTAACTCTTTACTCTTATAATTCTCTGTGGCTCTTTCATTGGCTGTACAGTGCACAATCTGAGTATTGTGAACACTATTCCCAATTTATCTCCCTGAATAGATTTTCAAATAGAAGATATACCAAATATTTCCATCTACCATGCCATTGTATTAGCAATGCCTTGATTCTCACAGTCACTAAGACTCCAGGTTAACTGAACTTATACCTAATTGTTATATTCTGACAAAAACAAGTAAAAGGAAATGAAAGGAAAGAGGAAGAGAAGGAAGAGAAGAAGGAATAGGATAAGAGGAGGAGAAAGAGCAGAAAACATACACCAAATGTAATTGATCCTGTGGAGAAAAAGGAACTCTCCTGCACTGCTGGTGGGAGTGCAGACTGGTCCAACCACTGTGGAAAGCTGTCTGGAGGTTCCTCAGTCTACTAAAAATGTAGCTACCATACGACCTGGCAATTCCACTGCTAGGCATCTACCCAAAGGACAGAAAAACATTGATTTAAGAGACCACCTGTAGCCCTATGTTTATTGCAGCACTATTTACAATAGATAAAACCTGGAAACAACTCAAATGCCCAAAATTAGATGACGGGATCAAGAAGATGTGGTATATATATGCAATGGAATATTGTTCAGCAATCAAAAAGGATAAACTTATGCCAATCGCAGCAACGTGGATGGAGCTAGAAGGAATTATGCTCAGTGAAATAAGCCAGAAGGAAAGAGAAAAATGTTGGATGGTTTCACTTATAGCAGGAATATAGGGGAACCCAATAAGACATCAGTGTAAAAAAATAATAACAGTACAAAACACAACAAAGCCAAAACAGACAATTATAAACCAGAGACATCCTGCAGTGGAAAAGGGGGGAGAGAGATCAGAGGGAGGGAGGGAGAAGCACAGCGGACTGAGGTGATGGTGCATGGGTGCATGGGTGAAGGAAACTCTATGGGGACTACACCTGAGGGGGTGGGGGGAAGCAAATATTGTTTAAAAATGAACAATGATATAAAAAAATTAAAAAATGTATTTGATCACAAAAGTAAGGACCCACATAGGTATAGAACTGAAATAAGATCAAAAAGACTCTAGTAAGAAAAGATGATTGCTTATAGAAAAATATAAAAAAGGCAATGCTATCTTAAAGAGGCACCACTCTCATAAAGAGCTCATTGAAAACATTTTTTAATCCAAATAGAATTATACAAATATAATCAAGAATTTTACAGTTATAAAATTAATTAACGGATTTGTCTTTTTGACTCATCAGAATAGTCCATTTATCTTAACTGCGTAAAATTCACATTCATGTTTATTTAGAAAATGGTCAAATGTTGGTTAGGTTGTGTCACTGAATCTGTTAGGTATTCAAAAAAGATATGATGACTCTTCTTTACTTAAGCTAGCAAAATAATACATTGAAGAGTTGGTTATAACAAAATATCTAAAAACAAATCTATTTCTAGTGTTGTGCAAGTTTTTCATTCTCTTATCATGTGAAAACCAATGAATAAAAATTTCTGGCACTGGAATCAATCTCAAAGATTTAGGATTATCAATCTCAAAGATTTAGGCACTGGAATCAATCTCAAAGATTTAGGATTTTGAAATGCACACTATTCCCTAATATTTGGGAAAAAAATAATATGACTGAAAATATCAATGATTCCTCCTAAGTCAAGCAGAATGTCTCTGGTTTGCTCCTTTCCAACCCCATGGGTTTTGTCTAGAGAATTATTTTAGGAATTATTTATTGACTGCCCATCCTCTTTGCATTAAAATCTTAACAAATAACACTAAGTAATAATTGAGCCCCTCCACAATTTATATTCTTGCTTTCACAGCCTGATTCCCCTTGTTGTATTATGAATACAATGCCCTGGTCTCCTCACGCTATTCTAATAGTTGTTCCTTTCTGATGCTTGCGTGTGTATTTTTTTTAAAAAGATTTATTTATTTATGTATAACAAGAGCTGGGGCAAGGGCCAGAGGTACTGGAGGGTGAGAGGACCCACCAGAGACAGAGCAGGGAGCAGAACAGGCAGATGAACCAAAAACACTGCTGAGGGGAGCAGCGGGTGAGACAGGAGAGGTCTGCCGTGCCATGTGGGTATCTCTCCTCCTGGTGGGGACTGAACCGGTGCTGCAGAGGGTGAGGACAGCTTCACAGTGCTGTGCTCAACCACCTGCGCCGCCAGGGGAGGCCCATTGCTGTGTATTTTTGGAAAGAGTGCTCCATTCATGTGGAAGACTCTGGAATGATAACTGATGACCCACTAGGCCAAAGTTCAAACATCATTTCTTTTGTGGAATCTCCCCTTTCCATGCTCTGATTTCAATTTGCTCAAAATTTCATTTTTTTTTTCATGTTGTTACTTCAGGGCTACTTAAAATAATAGTTTTTCTTCTGCATTATAATCCTCTCAACAATATAGACTGTATTCCCTGTACCTTTAACACCAAGTCCCAATCTCAGGACTTAACAATTAAAAATGAACTTATTTGGAAATTCATACTTAGCATTTGGTATAAAGGACAGACACTGCCCCTGGTTGGTCTTGTTCTTAAATAATTTTCCCCACAGTTTAATTTCTCTGGTAAATGCATAAATAGAAGGTAACATAGGTATTGCCCCAAATGCCACTTTTTAAAAAAATATTTATTTATTTATTTATTTATCTATCTATTTATTTATTTATTTATACAAGCACTGGGTACAGTCAGAAGCATGGGAGGGTGAGAGAATTCACCAGAGCCAGAGCGGAGAACAGGACAGACTGACGAGGTACACTGCTGAGGGGAGCAGCGGGCAGCAGGAGAGGTCTGCGCGCTCGAGGCCCGGTACCTGGATTTTAATAAGGAAGGACTGCACGTGGAGTCCAGCCTTTGGCATGGCACCCCCTGGAGGGGACAGTCCAGTATCTCCCAATGTCTAATGCCTGAGAATATATTGGCTCCTGCTCTTTTCCAAGATCTAATTGTTTCAGAGGTCCTTCCAGATTTTCTGTTTGGCTTAACTAGATTTCATGAACTTGCGGGTTGCTCTTATCTTTATCATGAGCAACTTCAGGACAAGTGAGTAACAACACAGCCTTGCACGATTTTATGTTATTGCAGAATTTTAAGCAAAACCTAGAGTTATTTCATTCACTTCATTTCCTTCTCACAGTTATAAAATCTGCAGACACTTGTGAATTACTTCTTGCTTCTCATCATCACCCAGGGATCTCAGCCATATGCTATTTACACCTTTGGTCCAGATCATTATCTGTTTTGACAATCATTCTTCCTACTAAACACATTTCTAAAAGTTAATATATTTTTGTCAGCAATGGGTCTTACTATTGGTGTTCCTATAAGGATAGGCAGTTGATGAGAAATCAAGAGGGTGCACTTAGTAAGTCAGATGTTGGGGTACATTTTATGTTCATGAAAGAAGAAAAGAGATGGATTTGTTGGTGTAAGGAGAAAATTACCACTCCTCTTTAACTCAGGGAAGACCAAATGCCTCAGTGATTTACAGTCAGTTCCTTTCCTTTCCACTAAGAGCAAGGCCCTTATTCTACCCACAGTACATAGTTCACTCAACTTGTCTTCTCTTCCTAAGAAGCTGTGAACACCATCATCTAGAATTTTAGGACAAGAATCAATATATGTAAATACTCAGAAGAAAAGGATGTTAAAATTCAATCAGACAAACTAGAAAAATGTAAAAATATTCACAGTGAACTCTCTGAGCTAATATAGGAACCGAAAATAAATATTAGAACTTCAATGCCATGGAAAAATTCAAATAGAAAGAGAAATTCAACTTACCCAAAGAGTTTTATTGTTATAATTTTTAAATATTTGGAAATGTGTGATACAGTTTACCCTCAAATATAATAGAATACCATGAAATCAGTGAAAAAGCATATGAAATCCTATATTCTTCAGATGTTGAATTATAAATGTCAACTAAACTGCATATCTGTTAAAGTTATAAAATCAACAGGTATTTTTCCAGAGTAAATATGACTGGTAAAAGTTACAGTGAATTGCATTTGAATTAATTCCAATTGTAACAGGGGTTTCCGTTCTTTTATCCTATTTCCGAAGGTGAACTTGAACATGCTGAAGTATCTTCCCAGATCTAGCCAAGGTTATTAGGGCAAACATTCATAGGACTACAGCTAATTTCTCTCCCCAAAAGTAAATGCCAACTGTGATTGTTGATCAAAAACACACTTATTTGGGACTGAGTACAATGCATGCATGTCTGCCTTTACCTAAATGTATGGAAAAGAAGGCTGATATTCAAATTTCCTGAGTTAATTAAAACCAGACGACCTAGTCCCCTAGAGACTCATATTCTTTTCTAGAGTAGGCAGAATATTAGATATAAAATTACAAAAAACTATCATATAAAATATTTTATGTAGCATAAAGTGTGATTCAGACAGGATAGTGTACCTATGTCCCAATACCCACGGAGCCTGGGAACCAGCATTATCAACTGTCAAAAGCAGCCATTGGAGGCCAGACTCTCCTCACATACCTGCTTCATATGTGGTGGCATGTGCTGTCATGCTCCACGTGCTAGATCTTCTGTTTTTTGTTACCATGACCGAGAACTCATACATTGTGTTTGGTTTGAGGCCCGTTGCAGTGTAACTCAGAGATGTTGTATCTTCTGACTATATGAGCAGGAAATAAAGAGAAAAAAATCAACTCTGTCAACTTGGTAAATCAAGACATTAAAAAAAAAAAAAAACCAAAAAACTATCAAATAAGTTAGTACAAAAGGAGTCCATTTCCAAATAGCAGAGAGCTAGGACACAGAACTGTCTCTACTTTTTTAATGTCAACCAGTTTACATTGGCTGATTGTACATCCAACACATGATCGATAAAAATCAGGAGTTATGTTGTTCAACAGCTAGCTGGTAAATTATCCCAAGTGAGGCGATAACTGCAGTAAAAAGACAAATTCCACTTCCTTCTGTCAATTCCACTTTTAAAGTTACCTGCACAGACTTTAACTTAATTCTATCTATAGTAATCAATATCTTTTCCTAATATGTATTAATGCTGTTTTTTTAAATGGATGATCTAGAGCATTTTCCACTAGTAATAAACTTAATTTTTAGAATTCTACTGTTTATCATGTTTGAAAAAAACCTTTAATGTACAAACTTTTAAAGATCCCCATATACATTGGGCTATTATAAATAAATTGGATGAAAGCAAAATTATATTATGTGGTTTTCTTTCTTTGTGCACATTTAATGTTAAAAACTCTTTTAAGATGGTAAGTAGAACAGCTGATCAGGAAAGATAGAACAAATGGGGTAAATATTAAAAAGATTACATCAGTGTTAGTATCACATGTCTTCTGAATCCATTCTTTGTCCTTTAAGCAGATTAAGGAATTTTTGTAGAAATTAAATTATCTCCTTATTGCTTATTCAAAAGATACATATGGTAATTGAGTAGTTACAGATTAATCTCCCAAATTAATGTGTATGTTCCATACAATCCAGAAAATTTAAGAATATTTATGTCTCTTAAAAATATCAATTTATATTTGGTATTTGGATTTTGATCTTTTTCCAAACTTAAATATTTACTTTTACTTTTATATTTATTGCATTTGTTACATAGTTATGTCTAGAAAACCAAGGAAAGATCTTTTTTCCCCCATCTATGTTATATCGATCACTTTCCTTATTACTCTAGTGTGGTACATCTTTTTTATTCTACTATGAATCCCTCATAGGTTATAGCTATGAAAATTCTACATTTCATTACAAAACCAAATAAATATTTAACTGCACTAATAACATTTCGATGATGTGCTCATCCATCCTATTAAAGTGACGACCTCGTAAACTTCTATCAGAAGCTCTTCTTAAAAATAGCTGTAAAAAATGTGTGCCCCAGTTAAGTGTAGAACTACTTTGTATACACAGAAAGATGGAAATATTTTCATCAAATAAGATGAAAAATGGGCAGCTGTACCTTATACACTGATACATAACTTCCAATCTTACCTTCTTTTACAATCACAGATACCTCTAAGTCTTAGAAATGAGACAATGAGATATATTTCATTGAGGAGGCAAGTCTCACACCTTGATAAAACTAGTCTTTCTGAATATAGAGGTCACTGGCCTTTGGATGGTCACTTTGAGTCACTATCCAAGCTTCTGTTTTAGAATGACACACTTGACTTCTACAAATCCCATGATTCACTGAGTTTTCTCTTAGCTTCATGAAGGTTACAGCTCATTGTTAATCATTAAGTCTAGAAATACTATGGGAAAATTATAGCCAGTTATATTTGTGAGTGTAAAATACCCAGATACTACCTCTCTGTGCCTTAGTTTCTCATATCTAGAAAACCTAACAATAGCATTGACCTCACAGTGTGAACTAAGTGTCTATAGTGTCTGCCTCAGACTAAGCATTAAATGTTAGGTATAATATTTCATGCACAGTCTAATGTGACATATCATTTTAAGCTTGCATTAAATTCCCTGTGGGTTGTGGCACCTTGAGAGGTAAGACAGTCTTGCATGCCTTTGCATCTTCTTTGACCCTATGCTATAGCAAGTAAGGACCACAGAATAGTTGATGAATGTATTCTGAATGGAAATCACATATAGTGTCAGGTGTTTAATTACCTTACTAGAATAAAATTATAGAAAATTCCCTATTTGATCAGGGAAGTCAATACAGAGTCAATCAAAATATAAACATCTGAATTATGGCTTGATTTAGATCTAATGAAGTAGAAGATACTCCTGTGGGAAGCGTCTTGGATAATGCCATCAGGTCCTCTGAGTTCCAGCTATAGTTTAGTGAGGAATCTTTGCCCAGCTATATAACCTACCTGTGCCTTCATAAAGAAAACTGCATATATATATATACTGATCTATGGAGACTTTTACTCATTCTTTTTACAGCAGGTGTAAGTATCGCAATCACACAGATGAGAAAAAATGAGGCCGAACAAGATAAATGACACGACAGGGCAGACTCAGGTGGTCAAGGGCTCCATGTATTTATTTCCCCTCCTCTGGCTTGTGTATGCTCTGCCAAGCTTACAAAGCTGTAGTGGGACATGAGTGAAGGAATAGAGAGACCAGTGGTTTCAAAAGTTCAAAATGCATAATGTGTGTGTGTGTGGAGGAGGGTGGAATGTTAGTAATTAAAGCCTTCAATCAGGGAAAGTGATGGGAGGAAAACAGTTAAAAGTATTTTTTCTGTTCCCAAACTTCAGTCCATGAAAAGTCCAGTCATTCCTTTTAGAGGATAGTTTTTGTGTTGGGCCTCACTTTATAGGCATCCTTTGTGAGAGTCAATAATTCTGTCTGTCATATTAACTATTCAACTGAAATAATTTGCCTCAAGAAATTTAGAACTCAAACCATTCTGCAGAGAATAATCATTGTCCTTCAGAACATTTCACATACTGGCAAAGGACCCAGGGCCATTCTATGAAATGAATGTATCTACAAAGTACAACAATTATGAACATAAAAATTTTAAAGTGGTCTTTTAAAAGTAAACTTAAAATTGGTCCATCTGTATATAAAGAGAACTTGTTTTCTTTTGAATGCTGTGATATGCTTCGTTGTTTGTCTTATCTTATAATGTTATTTTTATTTATGGTTCTGCTGAGTCTTAAATCGAATACTGGTAGGAGATGGATAGGGTACTTACAACCTATCTTATATCGATGATATTATTTGGACTTGCCTGGAGAGTTTTCCCAAATATCTGAACTGGCAGGGCAGCAGTACAAAAGAAAACTGTGTTTTAAATGGTTTCAACTGAAAACTGATTTATGATGAAATGTGAATTTCATGCCACTTAAAAGTTGAAAGGGACAAAGCAGATGCAGCATGGCTAGAGTTAAAGAGGCTGAAGTACAAAATTATGGATGGGATTTTGTTTAATCACCAGGGTCTTTAGAATCAGAAATTCTCAAAGGGTACTTTCATTCCCCCAACTCACCACTGGCTTGAGGATGGATTTAGAGAGATGGTAGTATGGTGGAAAGAACCTCAGATAAAGTGCAGGATATCCAATTCTCCCTGAGAGCTACCCTAGCAGAGGGTAAAGAGATGGGATGTAAGGGGGATAGGGAAAGGCTGGAGAGAGAGGATAGTGCTATTTGGTTCCCTGGTTGTCTGGTGACATTCGCACACCTATTTTCAAAAGCTGCCTTCTTTGTCCTAAGTCATCATCTTATCAAGCATTGTATTATCTCATTTGAATAACTTAGAGTTCTTTGAAATATACTGATGGAGTTGCATATATAAATCATCCCAAACTTACACGTAATATCTTAAGGAACAACAATTAAACCATATTTAATAGCCTCTTTGATCTAGTGCAGTTTAAGGTAGGTAGTAGGTGCTTGATAAATCACTTGTTAATCTTGTTTTGGGTTGCACTGGTGTATTGCTTGTGTGTACTAACACTGTGGCAGGCTTAGAGGTAACAAATTGTCTATTTATTAGCGTTACTAAGACAGGCTGTTAAGATTTGAAAGTGACAAAGAGGGCCTCAAGATTAGTATCCCTAAAGATGTCTTAGGGGACCTGGGATCGCTCAGTCTTGAGTCCACAGGACTGGAATGAGAGCTGGTCTAATTGACAGTAGTTAAAGGGAAATATGAATCGTGGTCTCTCTGCTACATGAGGGTGTTTCAAGGCTAGATAAGCATGTCGATGTCAATGGCTTACGGAGGTGATTAAAACTATATTCAAATTATATCTTCCCAGCCATATTCTCTCTGTGATAGTTGGTTTCTAACATTAATAGGGTTGCCTTGGATGTCAATCTAGATTCTAAACAAAAAGAATACCAAAATCTATCCAGAAAATGAATGTGGAGAGTCCTGCTACTTTCAAAGGGAAAGACATTCCCTTGTACAGAATCCTATTATTGACACGAATGCAGAATCTGGTGGAATTCAAACAATATTTTGCAGCTCCTGATGCTTTTCTACCTTGCCTAAGAATTGTTTCCTAAGACACAATTTTTCCTGTGCTAATTTTAGATACTGAGCGATTAAAAATGCTTTGTTTTTCCATTTAGTGTCACTGCAGCAAAATGACTCATGACAGCCCAGGAAGCATTTAAAGCACTGTATTAAACAAATGACAGTTCATTTTCAATGCCATACTATCAACGAGCACTTCACCTTGTATTTTGCATTCGCAGAAAAGCTGGTCCTCCACCGGACAGTGTAAAGTCGCACTTCAGACGTTTTTTGGTTCTTAGGGACAGAGTTGTCTGCCCAGCTGACCCTCACAGCATCGTGGGTAAGAGCCACAGCCTGTACACCTACTGGTGGGAGCATGGGGGTGGAGACATCTGGGACAGAGGTGGGGAAATCATCAAGCAAAGGATAATAATCAACTGGGTCAGTGGGGTCTGGGTTAAAAAAACCCGCCAAATGAAACAAACAAATAAATACATAAAGAAAAGTTAAAAAAATAAACATCAGTGGCAACACAGCACAATGAGTTAAATGCATGGCAATAATGATGAAAGGGAACATGAGAAGAACAGAAAAAAATACAATTAATTCAATCGGGAAACTCATTAGAAACAGTGTTGCTACATTATAGAAATAACTATTTGCTATGATTTACTCATTGCTTTAGAGTGGTTTTATCAAGCTGATTGTCACTTGAATATGCCTTTGCAAAGACTATTTCTTCCTAGAATGTTGCACGTTGCTTCTTAAAAGAGCTAGCATAGAATCAATCCGTCTCGTCACTATATAGATAACAAGATTAAAAGGGGTGTCTGGTTGATTCACTCCTGTAAAGAAAATAAATGCTTAACTAATATCTTTGGTTTCATGTTTGCTTTTCTCCTTCTCTAACCTAATTTGTTTTCTCTAATGCTTTCAATATTAGTTTATATCTGCATAAACATGGTTTAGGCAAAACAAACAAATGGTAAAGACCAAAGGACTTGAGATCTGCCGCATTCTGTCTAAGCTGATGTTGCACAAAGCTAGTTGACCAAGTCCAAGCACTTCAACCACATATGTGAAAATGAGGTTTCAGGTAGTACTTGGTATGGCAGGTTTCTTAGAAAAATTGTAGAAGTATCCACTTTCCCCACATTCTCACAGAGTAATTGGCTACATTTTTAGTCTTTTAAGGCATTCTGAAATTATACATTCTTTGTTCTAAAATTTCAAGTCTGGTGGAAAGAGTTTATTCTACTGGATGGAGAGACAGAAGGATCTACCTACAGACTGGGGTGTCTCACATGCTTTGATGCATCACACAATCAGAATCCGTACAAGGATGTGAGTTTTCACAAAATCTCTAGAAAAAACTTTATGCTGGGATATCAGAGGTACTTATTTTGAGGCTACAGTCAGAGTTCCATTTTGAGCCCTACATTTTATATTTAAAATTTATATTTAAAAAAAATTACTTTTACATCATGTGTTAGATACTCTCACCAGCCAAAAAATGACATGAGCTCTCTGGCTGGGCCTGTGATGATAGTTGGGGAGGGGAAACCTGCTAGATGTGGAGTATCTGAAGCCGTGTACACACATTTATATTTCTAAACAGCCTGGCTCCAAGCGCAGCAGCTGCTGGCTGGTTTTGATGATTGCTTCACTTTGTCCACTGCATTTCAAATGCCTATCCCCTACTCATCACTCTGTTTTCCAATGAATTATTTATTAGTTTACTGGGCCGTGGTCTTTGGAGCAAAATACAAAACCCCAAAACAAAAACAGAACAAAAGGAAATGGGGCGGGGGTAGGAGGAAGAAAAATGTGTGTTTAAAATTTAATGACAGAGCCAAGCTTTCCCTATTTCCTTTGATGTGACTTTTTATTAAGGTTCCTTTATACCCAAATGGATTTATGAAATGATGAAGGGGTTGCTGAAGATGCTGTAGCCTCCAGGAAGGTCCCTATCACCATCAGGTGGCTACTGAGCTGCCTCACTTTGCTCAGCTGCCTTTCTTTTTTTTTAATTTATTTATTTATTTACGCATACAAGAGCTGAGGTGCAGGTCAGAGATGAGGGGGGTGAGAGGATTCACCAGAGACAGAGTGGGGAGCAGAACAGGCTGATGTACTGAAATGCACTGCTGAGGGGAGCAGGAGGCGAGCCACTAGGGAGGCCCCTCTCAGCTGACTTTCTAAGATGGTTCTACAAATAGAAGCACAGCTCAAAATTAGACTCTTCTTTGGACCTACCTAAATTAATGAGTTTCTTGCTTCTTTGCTTAATCCAGTTTTGTTGGTATACCTGTACCACCTCTACAGCCTCTCACAGGTGTAAAGTTTTGAAAAGCAGTTATTCTGCTTCGAGAAATGGTGATAATCCATTCAACTATTTCTGGATTCTAGAAAGATTTTCATGACTCATTGAGTTTCTTGGAGCCTCAGTTCCAGAATATGTCCTTCAAATTCCAAGTCATGATGTCTTTGGGTATTTGCCTATGGACTTATGTCATGTCTACCCTTGGCCAAGTTTTTCTTGCCTATTTTAGGGAACATTTTATTTTTTCGAGGCATGGTTTGTCCTTCCATTTGCTACCTCCTTTGGAGCTGTGCTAATACAGCAGCCACTAGTTCCATAGACAATTTAAAGTTAATTAAATAAAATGAAAAATGCTGCTTCTGTTGTACTGGCCAATTTCAAGTGCTCAATGGCCACAGAGGCTTAGTGCCAGCCCCACTGGAGATAGGGATGCAGAGCATTTCCAACAAACCAGAATTTCCTAGTGGACAGCACGGTTCTCAGTGCAAATATTTTCCATCTATTGCTAATGAGCTCTTTCTCCCAGCCAGAAACAGTTTGAATAGTTGAATTTAAAATGTTTTGTTGCTGAACAACTAATTTTCAGGGTTTTTTTTTCCTCCCTTTTTCTTCATTCTCCTGGGTACCTTATGTTATTGATTTTCAGTGATTATATTCAAAAAAGTAAATACATGCATATAGGCATACAAAGCATAGCCTCAAAACTTTTGCTAAAAAGTGAAGCCTATTCAATTCCTACTAGATGCTTTGGTAAGAGCCCCTGAATTTTCAGTTCAACAAGCTTTTAAAAGTATAACACAATTTTACATCTGGATTGTACGTCAATTAGACATTGACCACACAGATGAAAAGAAACAAATTTAAATCACACATCTCAGTATTCCCCTGCCCTCTTCCCTGACCCAGGATCAAAATGCCATGTTCTTGCAACAGTGAGAAAATAAAAGACTTTACAGCAAAAGTAAAACTACTAAGCTGCCCATTTGACCTGGGAAAACTTGCAGCAGCTCCATATTGATAGTCTCAGGTTGAGATGAGGCTCCAGAGCACAGCAACACACATAAACACGTGCACGTAGGGAGCACCATGGCCTGGCAGCTACTGCAGCCTGCTGCACTGGTTGCCTGACTTGGTATTTACTTTACACGGGCCTCTACCATGATAGCTCACGGGAGTACTTCACAGACACTCCAAGACAGAGAATGTCTTCTTTGTGACACTTTGACACATTTATTGATAGAGCTTCTCCTTCAATTTTATTTATTTGTCCTTTGTTTTCCACACGTTTGTCATAACGTGTACACATGCTATAAAAAAATAAAACCATGTCTGCCATAACTAGGGAAAGTGTACACTTTTCCTTTGGAGAGGCCTTCATTCATTCATTCCTCTCCCACCTCTCACTGGTTATTCTTCAATGTGCAAATTCCTCACACTATTTCTAATTTTTGATGTAATTTCATTTCCTAGCGTCCTTAGGGTTAGTGATGTCTGGAAAGACACTGTCTTGTGGATAGCTGGTGTTTTAAACACCACCCAGGGAAGGCCCATGCTTAGAATTAAAATGGCTACAAACAACAAGGGGAAGAGGTTGCGGCTGCCTCAGTGGTTCTTTCTAAACAACTTACTTTCAATTTCTCTGAACTCCACTATTTATGCTACTGTTTTCTGCTTAAAATTGATTTTTTTCCTGGTCCCTTAAGTGGCTATTGTTACTACTCTTTAGCTTTGTTAAAAATATGGGAGTTTGGGCCTCCCCGGTGGCGCAGCGGTTGAGCGCTGGGTTGCGAGGCTGCCCGCAGCCTCTGAGGCGCCGGTTCGATCCCCAGCTGCTCCCTGGCCACGGGAGGGGGGTCCCACAAGGCGCGCAGACCTCTCCTGCCGCCCGCTGCTCCCCTCAGCAGTGTACTTCGGTCCTTCTGCCTGCTCTGCTCCCCGCTCTGGCTCTGGTGAATTCTCTCACCCTCCCGCGCTTCTGACTATACCCAGTGCTTGTATAAATAAATAAATAAATCTAAAAAAATATATTAAAAAATATATATTGGAGTTTTAAAAGACTGGCTATGGTATAATTTGTGTGACCTAATCAGCTGCTCAGTGTCTTTTATCATCGGCAAGAAAGAGGCAACTGAAAATGGAAATGAGAGAAGCACTGGGACAGCAAAGTGGCCCACAGCTCTCAACATATCCAGGTACTGGACAACAAGAGTAAGGGAAGTGAAAATCCCAGACATGCATCTCCCATGTTATCTCATTGCTTTTGTCCTGGACTTCCATTTGCCCTTTTGCTCTAAATTTAGGGATAACACCTTTCATAGAAAATATTCTCTAAGCTTGTACTGCTTATTTATCCTTTTTGGGAGTCATGAATTCTTTTGATAATACAATGAAAATGATATACACTCGCTACAGATCAATGAGTTTATTGGCATGTACCCCAAATTTTGCATATCCCTTCAGACAGGAGACTTCGGAGTGACAACTTTTCTTTACAAGAAAATCTGTTCAAAATCAATAAAGGGATAGTATGCTCTGGTTGTCACATAACAACCAAGGATTTACTTAACAAATGAACTGTATACTCTCAAAATAAACTATGAATGGCATATGGGTTTGGAGAACTCATTGCACCATGTTCACACAGAATCCCACTGTTAAGTTCATGTTCATATAGTGCTACCTGTCAGCATCCAGTAATTCTCCATGGTCTTTGGTGGGAACAACAACATCCTGCTTTTAGATCCTTCATTCTCATGAAGGTCATATTAGCTGATATGTTAAAGGAGGGCTGTGGATTGCAGGTTTTGAAAGGGGGCAGGATCAGAGCATCCATTAGTGAGCTGTCCTGATTTCAGACATCAGGCTATTCACAGTGGTGATCTTACTTTCTAGTGACTCTGACCAGCCTTGTCAGAGGTGTTACTTATTCTATTTTTGAGTAAATAAACTTGCTTACAATAAGTCTCCATAAATGGCTTGGAACTGACTTACTCATCATTCCCTAAATTCTTTGAACCCCTTTTCTCTCATGTGTGGTCTTTACAGCTGCCTAGACTTGGTCAACCCCTTGAAGCAGTCAGATATATTTTTAAATGCAAAGGCCCTGGGCACAGTTGGAGTGAGCTGGAGGTCCAGTTTAGGAAGAAGTCTCCTGCATGACTCAGTCATCCAAACCAGCCCCAGGAGTTCAGTTCATCCTTGTCATATTAGCCTGAAGGACCCTCTGCAGAGAAGCAAGTGCCCATTTGGGTATTCAGCAGCCGTTGTGCAGAAAACCTTTATCCTACCGATATTGCACTGGCTAATAAGATAGGATGATCAGGGTATGAAGAGTGGAAAGAGGGCATTAAAATATGAAGCTACTGAAAGAGAGAGATGAGAGATCCATATTCTCTAAGTTCATCTACCAATTAAGATCGAATTCCTCTCACTTTGGGTTTTGAAAACCAAAAATCAATCAACTGATCAATTGTGTATGTACATGCCGTGTGCACACATAGCTCAGTATATGATTACATGCATTATCTTTATATAATTTGTGTTTTGTTTGCTCTAGATTTTTTTTTACCATAACTCAAGCACTGACTACCTTGTCACAGAGGATTAACTGTTTCAGCTTACCTGTTATAGATCTGGTGGTGGCACTCTCATATAGAGGAACTCCTTCTCCTGCATTGTTAAAAGCTTTTAGGGAGATTACATAATGGGAACTTGACTCTGGAGAAAAACAGAAAGAATATGAACATGCTATTTACTTAATGTGTTAAAATACTCAGGGTAAACATTTTTTTTGAAATCAAATTTAACATAATCTATTAAGTAAATTGTTCTTTAAAAACAAGCATGCTTGGTTCTGGGAAGAAGGTGGTAAGATAGTTTTTTGATATTCCTGAATATCCACATAAAAAGAGAATGAATGACTAGCAAGAATACCCAAAACATTTGGACATTTACAACAAAAGAAGATGATGAGCAGACTCTTATGCCCAGTACAGGTGGATGTGGACTAGTCATCAATAACCTTGGTGCCTACATGTTATCAGCATCTGTGTAAGTAAATCCATAGGGAAGCAGTGAATTTGGAAACAGCATAATTCTGCAGTAACCTTAGGTAATTCTTATATGCCCTGGCAGACCAATTTGACAACAGTGAATATAAATATTCAAAACTAGCATGCAAAGTCTCTTTCCTGGACAGCCTTATATTGGGGACAAACTACTAAGAAACATTCAAAATTTGAGCAAGACAGAAACAATAGAGAACAATTTAAGAGAAAGTCCAGATAAAAATAGGAGAACAGTCATAAAAACTTAAGAATATAAGTAAGCATATAAGTTGATTAAAAGGTAACCTATTTGATAGGAGGTAACTTCACATATTATATAATTTAAAAGGATTTAACATCCAAGATATATATAAAAACTCATTCAATATAACAACAACAACAAAAAAAAGCCAAACAACCCAATTAATTAATGTCAGTGGATATGAACCAACATCTCACCAAGGAGACCCAGAAGGTCAATATGTACAAATACATGGAAAAAATGTTCACTGTTGCTTTTAATAAAGGAAATGAAGGTCAAAACGACAATGAGGTAGCATCTCACATTTGTGAGAATGACACACATCAAAAAGACCCCTGACATTGTGTTGCAGAGGTTTTGAGAAAGAAGAAACCTACTCTGTTAGTGGGAATGTAAACTGGTATACCTGTTTTGGAATTTGGTCTCTAGGTTTACCTTAAAAAACTAAAAATGCAAATACCATATGACCCAGCAATTCTACTTTTGGCATTTATCAGAAGAATATAAAACCATCAACTCAAAAAATGATATGCTTCAGAATATTGATAGCGGGACTATTTACAGCAGTTAGGACATGAAAACAACCTTAAGGGCTACAGAGAGAGTATTGGATTAAGAAGATGTGGTATATGCACACAATGGAATACTACTCAGCCATTAGGAAAGAGGAAATGTTGCCTTTTAAAGTAAAAGGAAAGGTACAAGAGGGCATTATTCATAGTAAAGCAGGTCTGAATGACACAAGCAAATACTGGATATATGCATGGTGGACAATTAGACAAAACAAACATTTATGAAAACCTCACACCATCAGTCAGTAACTGGACCTTCTCTGTGTACCTCTCCCCAGCAGGTTACAATGAATTGCATCCTTTTGTTTGGATTTGTGGTGATGGGTAACCATACCCAAAACCAATGAGAGAGGTTCTGAATTGGTCAGTTATTTTATTTTATTTTATTGGACCCTTTGCCTGGTACATGAACTGAAAGAATACATGACTTATATGGGGAAAGTTAGATTATTATCAGACTTTTTGATGACCAATATTTTATGCTAGAAGAAACTGGAGTAATTTATTTGAGACTTTTAAGGTACGAAAATGTGATTCAAGGATTTTTAGAGCCAACAAAAGCGAACTTTAAGTAATAAAGAGCATATCTAAACTGTTACCAGCTTGCCAGCAATCAGGGCATATTGTTATATTGTTTCCCTCACCATGAGAACTACAAGAAAATGAGCTTTAAAATTCAAAATGACCAGGGGAGATATCAACCTAATTCCTAAGTGCTGAGCAAATAAAATACACTAAAACTAAGTAAGGGTTAGAAGGGAGAGATTTTACTTTGTGATGTCTACATGTTCTTATAGATGTATGAAATCATAAGACAAAAATTAAGAGAGGATAGTGATAGTATAGGCAAAAATAATGTTTGAATAATTATTATTAACCATAGTATTATTCTGAAACTAATACAATACAGCAAAATGCAAGTGAGTAAACATGAGAAGTTCAAATTCTTTCATCCCATATGTTTTGAGGGCCAGCATTTTGGTGTGGATGAAAGGACACCCAAGTAAAATAGAAGTAGTTAAACATCTTGTGAAAAATGAGCTTAAATTCAAAAGGTGCTTAATCTCTGTTCTAGTTCTGTCAATAATGTCTAGAAACAATGATCCAACAACAGCAAGCATCCCTAGCCCAAACTGGGATTTTGAACAAATATTTCACTTTGCAAGAAACAGGGCCTCGGTAAAGATTGTGGTCTGAGGCAGGAATCAACAATTAATCGCTTCTCGGCCTTTTGGCTAAGATCAAGTGTAGGAATCAACAATTGAATGTGAAACATCTTGACACAAGGTACCAGTGAAGACTAATAGCATCAAATCCAATGGATTCAGGAAGCAACCTAAAGAGATTTCTACAGACCAAAGATGAGAACAATGTGACTTTCAACAAAAATAAGAGTTTTAATGCATTGCAACCCAACAAATATGAATGCATGAATTCATAAATATATTTTAAGGAAAAGGATAGTAAAAGTTGGTCACTTCTGATGTTGACAGATAACCAAATTACTATTTTGAAGACTGGGTAAAGTATCAAATATGTATCACTTTTCTCTCAAATCAGCTTTATCACTGTGTAACCAACAGTGTATGTGGGACAGCATCTCCTTATAATATTGTTCCAACTAACCGATAAAAACCAAATGATAGAATTCAAATATTACTGTTTTTCAGTCACAGTGAACAAATAGTTTGGGGCATTAAGAATGCAAGGCTGCTAAGATAAAAATAGAGACATGGAGACCTTATCTACCTCCTGATGGAAGAACATAATTCCTTCCACAGTCTCACCAGAGGGATTGAACCTATTTAGTCTGATCAAACTTAAGGAGCCAGATGCCAATGGGCAGGAGATAGAGCAAGGGAGCATTTCAACCCCAAGTGATGATAATTCATTAAGCTTGACATGAACTGTATCTCAGTTCTATTTCACAATGAAAAAAAAAAAAAACATTTGAAAATGAGTGACTATCTATGACAGTGTTCTTTGAAGTGATTAGATGGATTTTTTTATGTGACCTAAATATTAGTGTTAAAGGCACTGACATTTCAAATCACAATGACAAAAGAGGCACAAGAAGGATAAAATGAAATTGTATGTAACATAATCACAGGGCTTCTTTTTAGTGAATTGCTTCCCCTACATGAGGGCATGTTTAAGTATATGTAAAATTATATTGACATGTTAGTTATTAATAAGAAAATAATTGATCAACTTTTAAATGCTCTTAGAGATTTACAAATATTATGTACCAGATGGACCCCTGTTGTCAGGTTATAATTGTAATTCTTTAATTAGTAGAGCAACTAATTAAAGACTGTATAAAATTAAGCAGTAAAGCATGTGATAGAACTTATGAATGCTACTTAAACATAGAAGATTGAAGAATGAGTAAGGAACTGGGTTATAAAAGGCTTTCTCATCTGGTATGGACTTGGAACCAGGTCGTCAAGTATGGGTAGGATTTAGAAGTAGGGTGTTAGGAATTAGAAAACATGTCAATAGAAAATATGGGAAATGTTGAAAATACAGGTAGGCAGCTCAGCAAATTTTTTTTTTTTCTAGGAAAAATACGCTATAATTTCTGGAGGAGAGAGTATGTTCAGTAACTACAAAACAAACATTTACATTAGATTCAAGCCATATAACATTTCTTTTTTGTGGGTCAAGTTGCTTTTGGTTTGCTCATATATACATACACACATACCTGTATGTATTTACATTATGTATTTGCATTTATCTATGTATGTATTTATCACAGAAGAGAGAGAAAGATCAGGGATTCTAAATTCACATGAACCCAGACCCACAGCCACTAGTCTACAAGCTGATTCCTACACACATAAGTATACACAAATATATATATGTTCATGGATACATGGATAATGAATTTCTGAGTCTAAATGTCAAGCATAAGAGCAACAACTGATTAGAAGCTACATTATGTGTATAAGGAGGGTGAATATAAAAAATAAAGCAGGTGCTCATTCATGCAAGGCAATTGAGTATGGTTGTTTTTATGTTCCCCTCTCCAGTTCAGATGGGGGTTCAGTCAAGAATGTCCTACTTGATCGAGAGCTCTTGACTTTTCTGCTCAAGGTTAACAGCTGAAGCTTACACGTAGTCAACAAAGTCCACAAGACATGGAATTTATGCCTTTGTCTCTCTGTCCCCACCTGCCGGTCCTCTAGTTTACACCCCCTTAGACAGCACACTCTGTAAATGCCCCCACCACATCTTTGCTCTATGGGCTTTAAATCTTTTGCAGTGCATACCGTTTCTCACTGAAAACATAAGAAAGAAGAAGAAAATTACCTTGACTGGTTCATCTCATTTTGTTGTTTGGAATTTTCATCTCAGTCTGAATTATACAAAATGTGCACCTCACTTAGCTGCTCTTTGGCTCCCAAGCAGTATTCACCATTTCTGAATCACTCCCGCCCAGTAAAAGCAAGGTAACTGTCATTTCAATGCTGATTGTTGCTAATATTGACAGTCATCGAGTAGCTAGTCAGCTGAGTGATTTTCTCTTCTACTTGAGTCCAGAATTTTGTAATTTACTAGCTGTTGGTGAATACACCAGTTGTTATATCCCTCAGATCCCAATGATATTGTGACACCTTAGGGGAGGCCAACTTCAAAGTTGAATGAAAAGTAGCAATGGCTTAGCTCTCTATTCAACAATGCTCATTCTGTGATGGAGTTGTAACTGGTTAAAGAATACCATAAAGAAGAAGGGCAGCATTGGAGACCTTTTGGCCCAATATTTTCCTGCTAGCAATTTGAGTATATTGCGTTAATCCCCTTTTGCATTGCAGTGAAGGCATCTCCTCTGAGTACAAAGATGCTGACAGAGTGATGAGGAACAAGGAAGAAGGAAGGTTTTGTCCCATACATAAGAAGAGTGTCATTTTCTATCTCACCACTAGGGGGCAATGTGGAGCTATTTTCCTGCACATGCTCAGAGCTCTTAAACTTTAAAACCAGTAAATCACAAAAGAATTGCCTAGAATTGCTCCCTCTATAGAAGCATCAAATGAGTTAAGCACATTTAATATTACCATAATGAATTCCAAGTGAATTAATCATTAATTATGGTCAGACCCCATTGTTCAGGAACACACTTAATGACAATTATGACAGTAATTTTTTTTTTTGGATTTGCTGAAATGTTGCAGACATATAGTGTGAAAATTTATCAATTGTCTCTGAAAATAAAGTATAGCAGTATTTTCTTATTTGAATTCACTGTGACAGAATCATGTTGAATTAACTTGCATTTTGGTGGTTGTCCGTGAGAAGTATTTTTAATTCTGTATTTTCTGAGTGATCCCATAGATTTCAAATTATTGATCAGACTTTCATCATTTGGCCAACCTTTCTTATAAAATACATGAGATTGAGATAAAGGAGACTGAAGAAATACTAACTCTCTGAGCACCCAAAACAGATGGCTCCTGGCTTTCTCTGTGGCTAAGAATAAAGGAATAAATGCACACGGGGTTGTAAAGACAAGAAATGGGTAAAAGGAAGAATTTTTGGTTTTCCATCAGAGATTTGGCAGGTGCGAGACCCATAAGAGCTTTTGTTGAGGCTTGCCTGAATGCAGTGAGATGAATGTGACTCTCTGGGGCTGAGGGACTGAACCAAGAGACCTGCAGGGGCTGGACCAAGATGCTGTACTTGGTGACAAAAGCCAGTGAGAAGAACATAATTATTTTTAATTAATATTTTGTGTGAATTAAATGCCAGTGGCATGTGCCAGATTGACAGCCCGTAGTCCTTTATTCATTACACATTATGTACTTCACTCAGTGGCCCCTTCCATGCCAAGTGCTTGTCGGGGTGCAGTGTTCGTGTCCCTGCCTCCTCTGCCCTATTAGCCCTGCCAACAAGTCAATTAGAGAAAATTAGAGTGGTTTCTGTTTTCCTACTGCAGATGCCTGTTCCTCGCAGTGAACCAGGGCTACCACATGCACAGAGTCCAGGCCACTGGATTGCTGTCAGATGGTAAATGGTACTGGACACCTTTGACCCCACTGGACCTGAACCGGTTAATTAAGTATAATGGGTAGACAGCAAATACAGCCGATTGCATTGATTTCTTAAAAGGATGAGCAATTCATATTTCAGAAAGATGGAATTTCTACAATGCATTCAATATCCAATTCTACTTTATTTATATACATACACATACTTCCTGGCAAATTTAATTAGGTGATGTAACTAGCACCCTTATGATGTTACTTTTGTTTTTTTTTTTTTTCTTTTCTAGGAGCACTGTCCAACAAATGGACAGATTATAACACGACTTGCTCATTAAGCCGCATTGCATAACAGACTCAGCTAGTTTGTGTAAGGAAGTATTTGAGTCTAAAGAAGAAGAATTAAGGTAAAATTCAACCTACCAATGTCTAGCACCAGAGAGAAACTGGGTAAAAATAAGACTTTTAAAGGAAAAAATCCAGTGCTAGGCAGATAGAAGGTACTTAACAAGTACTTGTTGAATTAATGAATATATGAGACATAAAAGGCTATATGACTTAGTGAAGGTCAAATAGCCAGCCCCTTGTCAATCTGAATGTAGACCTCACATTTCTTGACGCCTAATTGCACATGCTGATACTGTCAGGTGGGGATGGATGTCCTGAGCAAACTACATAGAGGCTTTGTGGATGCCACCCCCACTCCATCAAGACACTGGGAACTACAAATCCCAGGATCCCCAAAGGGAAGTTGTGTGGACCTAAGGGCAGAGTTAAGCAGCCATTTTCTCTGTTTGTAAATAAAACCCAGCCATGTTAGTGATAATGTTACAAAGTACTTGGCTCGTGCTCTTGGCCAGGCAGGTTTGGTCTCGGTGGGTCATTTGGGATCCCAGGTCAGCAGAATGGGTAGGACACATTTAAGAATTTATCTCCCTCTTTTCTCCCTGATTTGTGCATTTCCTCATTCCCCTACCCTTGTAAATAAACCATTGTTAACCTTTTGTGTGTGCCTGCAGTGTAAGTCCCTTTTAAGCACGCGGGTGAGGACCCACAGTCAGGCAACCCATTTTAGAGTGGGGTTGCCCTGTGACAATACCTGTAGTTCATGAAAAGTGGTTCCAAAGAGATTGTACAACATATCCCCTCTCATCTGCATATTTGCATCCAATTCTTCATCCGTTCATGTGTTCACTTACTCATCAATTATCACTGAGCATCTTTTGCATGCAAAGATGGTTATAAATTCTCTAGGATATGTAAATATTGCAAAAACTCTAATTCTTGTTGGTCTTGATGAGTCTTTTACTGAAGAAACTGTGTTGGAAATTTAGTTTTATTGTTAAAGTGTTCTGGAAGCAGAGAGGTTTTGTGGAGAGGACAGAAGATTTACTTAATCTTTTGCTAAGCAAAGGTTGAGGGGGAGAGTGGGCTACACAACAGCTGCCAGAGGCTGTTGCTTTCTGCACGCTGGGATCAGCACTTGAAGGCAATGACAATTTTTCTTCCTCCTGCTTTTCTTCTCCTCCCTCCTCCTCCTCCTCTTCCTAGTAGTAAAATTTTGTGATGACTAATTAGGCCCTTTGTTAATTTAATCCTTATCTTAGTTCAGTGTTTTGCATGCAGTAAGTACACAATAAATATTTGTTGACTAGAAGAACTATCATTTCCCTTTTTTAGGTAAGTGGGGGATTCTAATTCTGAAGTTCAGCTCATGGCCTCTGGACAACTTGCCTTTTACTGAGTAAGAGGTGGTGAGTTGAACATTTTGAATTAACTCAAACTGTTTTTAGAGAAATTAATGCCTCAGAACATAGTAGTTTAGGAAACATGGAGCGATTGCAATGACTCTACATCAGAGGCCATTGAAATTGACCAGGCAAAGATCACAGGACCAGAAGGAATGAAGACGTAAAGATGGGTGTGAGTAACACAGTTGTAGACAGATTTGGAGGGAAAAATAGGGAAAGGGAAAAGTCAAAGATGACTCCTAGATTTGGAATCTGATAATGTGATGAACTTATTGTTGGGACTAGGAAGTCAAGAAGGAAAGGATTCTGCTTCTGTCATGTTTGCTAGGGAGTCCAAGGGGCACTACAGACAGAACTGACTGGCTGCTCTGGGTTCTGGCTCTGGGGTCAAGATGTATATCCCTAACCTGAGGAATGGTGGACTCTAAGCCTTGAGAAAGCAGTGCCTCTCCTCCAGACACTCTTCCAAATAATGTTTTGTCTGTTTTTTCCCATTGATTTAACCACATGATTTGGTGTTACTTGGGTTCAGATAGGAGATGAACTAAGAGACACTGGCCCTTCCTTGGGGAATGCCACCAAATTTATGCAGTGTCTTCCATGACATTTAGGAAAAGCAAACTCTCTTGTAGTCTGTGCTTTAGGCAATTTTTGATCAATTATTCTGATAATGTTACAAAGTAGGCAGGGCAAGGGCGGCCATTCCTATTTTAGAAATGGAGAGCCTGAGGTCCCACTGCAATCATTGAGCCAGGGGACACAGGGGGGGCTGACAGTGTGACTGGGTTTGCCACTCCCTAGTGCCTGGACTCCACGGGCTGTGGTTTTCTCTAGCCCATTCCGCAGAGCAGCCTTTGGTCTCCAAATAGGACAGAGTATATATCCCTCACTTGCTCCATCAGTGAGGTGTGACTTGGCAGAGAGCCCTCAGAGTCAGAGAAATGACTGAGTAAATGCTTAGATTATGAAGAGCTACAAGCAGCTTACAAATGGAGCACTTAATGAAATGATTTCTCAGCAAAGCTTTGCATCAGGAAATTACCAGAGACAGTATAACCAAACACACAGGGCTTCCTCTTTTTCCTCATGTCTCAAAGAAAAACTAAACCAAATAAAAGACAAGATGGAAACACTGTATAACCCATCACCCAAGGACCCAATTAATAAGAAACACAAATGATATTCACTTAATCCAGACAAACAAATAATTGCTTTGGTTTGAAACATCAGTCAGTCAAACTGACTTCGTAACATTGAAAAAAAAAAGATAATGTGTTTTGGTTAGAAACTAAAGCAGAAATATCTTTTTCCCTTTTACAAATACCTGCCATCCCTTCCTTGGTTTTTACTTCCTGTCTTTTTTTCCTTTATTCCCCCAGCTCATTCTGCTCCTATTCTTTTGGGTTTCTGGGAGAGGGAAGGGGACAAAGAAGTATAAGAGAACAGAAAACAGAACGTGTGAAGAGAAAGAACGGTAAGGCTGTGGACATGTGCTTGGAGGTTAGTGTGGGTACAGAATTTCTAGAATTGGTACCACAGATGCATCCTTGTCCTGCTTATTCACACTTCTCTCCACAGCAAGCCTATAAAGCGGGCACAGTGACTGTCCCCATTTCAGAGGTGACACACTGCAGCTGGGTGACAGTCGAGAGCTCATTAAGGAACTGCACTGACGCTCAGAGCCAGGTCTGTCCTACTCGCAAGCCCACCCACAGGTCACCACAGGAGAAGACAAAGACAGCAGGGACAAAAGGCCCTATGGCTTGCCCTCTCTTTGGAGTAGAAAAATAGAAATAAAGACACAAGACTAATAACTTGAGTATTTCACCAAGCCTCATTTTAAGCAGTCTAAATGGAAGTTTTTTATTTTTTTTAGTAATGTATACCAGCAGCATCATATAAATTTCCCCCCAAATCATGGTGGACTAGCATGTCAGGTGACATTTTATAGTTTGATTCTGCTTTTCACTAAATAAGTGTCTGAACTTTGTATGTGTACGTGTGTGTATCAAACGAGTCTACAATCTGTCAGTATCTGTATTCACTAAGGTCTCTATCCTCACCTGGGCAATTTCTTTGTTATGTCAACACTGACTTCTAATTGTTCTTCGAATGTACACTTTTCGTTTTGCCAAATAGGTTATCCTCAGGTAGCCTGCAGCCTGCGTGCATGTGTGTATGTATTTACTTATAATCATAATTGTCAACTAAGTGCTGCCAAGTCTGCTTTTTCCATCACCTTTAGACTGAGATCCAGATGGGTCTAGAAAGCAGCTTTATCCTGTAGCACTATCTGTGATGATGCACATGGCCCATATCCACACCATCCAATATGGCAGCCCCCTGGCTACACTGAGCTGTTGAGTAGATACTGTGAAAAGCGTGACTGATGGTGATTGTTTTCCTTTTACTTAATTTTAATTAATTTAAGCTTACATTTGGACAATGGCTTCCATGTTGGACAGCACACTTACACAGAAGCTCTGTTTACCTTTCTCTCCTTTGGTGTTGCCATAGTTACTAAGGCCTTGTGGACAATGCTGAGGGCAGATGGATTAGATTCAATGTGAAGGTTACTGCTGCTGATTTTCTCTTGAAATGTGAAATAACCCATTAGGTATACATGCTATGATTTTATGGCCTGTGACAACGTTTAAGTTAATAGGTTTCATATACATGTCACACTTGAAGATAACAAAAATAAAACGTTTGTGTTTTGATTCAATTTCCTATATACATCTTAATTAATTTATATCTATGTTGCAGTAAGGTCACCTCAACTGATGAAACTTTTGAGTATGCATGATTTTCAATTCTGTGCTCTAAAACTAGGACTTGTTGCCAATTCGAATTTACTCTTGACTCAGGAAAGCATCTTTGTTAATAATGGAAAAGGACATCAAATTAATGATAATTCTAAGGTGATTCTAAAATTGAACTCATTTTAACCTCATGTTTTAATAAAACATGAAAAATTTAAGTTGGAATAATTAGGTAAGAATAAAGACTTAGTAAAAATAACTACCAATAATAAATGATACAAGGAGTATAGTAGGCCATTTCATCGCAAACAACTATGACTTCTGACTTAAATGCTTAAGAAAATCAACCAGTTACCTGGATTGTCTTGGGATCAATGGATAAGAGAGAGAGAGAAAAATAGAACCAACTAAATGGTTTTAAAATGGGCTGAGTCAAGGGCCTCCCCTGGTGGGGCAGTGGTTGAGCGCTGGGCTGTAGGGCTGCCCGCAGTCTCTGCAGCACTGGTTTGTTCCCTGGCCGCCAGCGAGGGTCCCACAAAAAAAAAAAAAAAATGGGCTGAGTCACGATTTAACCAAATGTCATCATTAATAGTAATATTCAGTAGGTGGATGGAAAAAATAAAAGAAAGAAAAATGCTGTTAATATCAGCAAGCCAGTTAAATAAGAAAGAAAATAGACATTTTGGTCTCATAAAATATATTGAACTATAAAATTAGTAGTATATATTTGGATTTTAATAGACACTTTTGTATATAACTGCTTTAAATTGACCTACACTATACTACCACCACATGCTCGGATCATTCTGCTGAAAGGCTGAAAACAAAGGGAATGGTAAATAGCAACCTATTCAGTTGTGGGAAGACAAATGAAGAATAAGTCTCCCCAAGGTGTTCAGAAAAGGCCTTCCTAAGACCTATGGTGTATGAATTATTCAGAGCTAAGGTCAATCAAGGCCCTACAGACTCACAAGGAACTTCTACCATTCCATTAACTACCTAGAAGTATGAAAATTTGGATTACTACACAGAATTAGTGTTTTTACCGGAATCCTAACTCAACGGCAGGTTATGACACCTAGTTACAAAGACTTTGGGCTTTATAATAAGAGTCACCTTCTCTTCCTCATGTGAGTCTCACTCCTCTGTCCTTAAAGCCCCAGGCCCATAACCCATTCCTGAATGCATTCTCCCTCCCTCCCTCCCCCCTCTATAAATATATATATATATAAATATCTCTATATATATATCTATATAAATATATATCTCTATATATAAATATATATAATATCTATATAAATATCTATATATATCTCTCTATATAAATATATATCTCTATATATAAATATATCTCTCTATATAAATATCTCTCTATATAAATATCTCTCTATATAAATATATATAAATATAAATATATATATATATATCTCCCTCATTTTGCCTGTCTTTGGAGTCCAACTCTATGTAGATTTCCCCATTTACAAATTTCATTTGCTCTTTTCTTCTACTAATCTGTATATGTATATATAATATATACACATATGTATAGATATATAGATGATATTATATTTAAAATTACTAGCTACTACATCAATATTCAATACATGCATGCTATTTGCTTTGTTATTATGACCCATATGAACATCACCTCTTATAAATACCCATTATAGATTTAGATAAAGTGTTGTTCACTATTTTTAGGGTCCACTGTTTCTTTTTGATACATTTTCTGTCCCTTAAAATCCTGCAAGAACCATCACCCTGGCATAGCTATGACAAACACATTTTTTCATCACCTCTCTTATGCTTATACAATAGCCTTAGAATGGCCATCACCCAACTCCTTACAGATTATAGAAGAAAATGCAATCATGCCACAGCTAGTCACTTTTTCTCCTTCTGACACTGCAACCCCACTTACATTGAGATCTGTGGACTGGGATTTTACTTCTGACCTGGCCCTGGGATATAATTTATGACTGAAGACATGTCTTCAGTGTTTATTCCTGGATGTTATGCATACATATATTAAGGAACAAAAAAACATAAACTGCAAACAGAAAGATAATCCTGACATTTCTGTATTTTTGATATTGGTTCATAATTTGTTCATTTTATTTCTAAGATTTGACCTTGAGCCACTATTGTTTGTTTTATTAAATCAAAACCACTAATAAAAATGTACTATCAGTGAAAGAATTCAAACTCATAGGCAGTCTTTTCCAGCAAAGATTTTCACATGATGCTTTAAATATCCTAAGGAAACAACTGAAAAAGGGAAGAATGCACTTGTTTCTCTACATTTTCCTGTTGATTAAGCATTATAGATTGTACTTTACTTTCAAAGAAAGATTTTTTTGTTTTGTTTTTGTTCATGCAAGCAACATTTTCTACCATGGAATTACTATAGGATCATTTGAATTAAAATCAAATTAATAAAGTAGAGAAATATAATTAGATAGATTTAAATAACAGTATTTTCAAAGATGAATTAAACATTTTTTTAAAAGATCTATTCACTTATTTATACACTGGGTACAGTTAGAAGCGCGGGAAGGTGAGAGAATTCACCAGAGTCAGAGCAGGGAGCAGAACAGACAGACTGACGAAATACACTGCGGAGGGGAGCAGCGGGCAGCAGGAGAGGTCTGCGTGCCATGTGGGACCCTCACCTGGCAGCCAGGGATTGAACCGGTGCTGCAGAGGCTGCAGACAGCCTCACAACCCAGCGCTCAACCACTGCGCCACCGGGATGGCCCTGAATTAAACATTTTTCCAGTGATAAATATTAACAAGTGATGTCCTATCCAGAATTCAAGATAGTTAATATGGTATGAACTGTATTTGTTACAAATATATATATTAATTAGAACAAGCTGCTATAATAGAGAAACACCAAGTGCAGCAGCTTCAATGAAACAGAAGAGACAGTTTAGAAGTGAGCAGTCCAGTGTGGCTCATTGGCTTTGCCATCCTCTGTGTCTTTCAGCTCTGGTTCTAACTCCTGGTCATCTCCTAGCTGGTAAGAAAAGGGGCTTATAGGTTATTTGTGCTCATGTATTCTGAGAGGAGGAAGGCTCAAGAATGGCACTGACACCTTTAGTTATCTGCATGGACCAGAACATAGTCATAGACATCCACAACTTTTGTGTGTAACTGGCCTTAGCTGGGTAATGTGTGCCTTGCTAAAATCAGGCAGGTGTATATATTACTAAAGTCATACCTTTTTCAAGAATCAGAAGAGACAACACATGGAAAGTTCTCTCCACAAGGGAAAGAGATGTGTACCAGGATGTATGAGAACAGAGATGATGGCTTGTGTGTGCCCTCTCCTTTCGTGTATACATCACCCATGAGAGGTGAGCATCTGTATTCATCTGTAGACAGGGGCCATTTTTCTTTATTTTTTTATACCCCCAGTGCCTATTCTAGTTTCTGGAAAATGATAAACACTTAAAAACTGTTTGTTGAATTAAAAAAAAATGACTGGCCAAATGTAGGAATTTAAAGGTTAAAAAAATTGATACTCAAAAAGATTAAATATCTTTACCAAGGTCATGCAGCTTATAGCTGGTAAAGTCAGGATTCAACCAGGATCAATTTGGAGCTTTTCTCCTGAGTGATTTTCCTGCAAGAAAGTTCCTGTGATAAAACAAGCCATCTGCTTGAGAGAAGCTCTTCCTCCGTAAACTGGAATATAAAATCTGTAATGACGACAGCTTTGTCAGCAAAGGATTTGTTGTATTTCTTTTGTGGAATGTGAAAGAGACTCATGTTGGTCTCATAAATTTCCTGAGCAATCACCCACTGTTCTCTCAGCCTTTTTGATATCACAGAAGTCTGTGCTTGACTGATTCTCAAATGAATAATTCGAACAAGAAGGCTCATTTCCAATGTGCTGCATTTTCCCTTATGATTATAAATAGTAGGGTTAGCACCTGATTAATGGATGTTTTAACAAATGCTCAATACTACAACACTTACATATTCCTGGTCTCATCCTTTACCTATCAGCTATAACGATTTTTGAACAGATCCCTTCAAAAACCATTAAATCTGGTAATGGACTAACTGAGCTCCCACCCATGGGTTCAAGTATTAATGCTCACTCAGCAAATGAAGAGTTTGATGTTTTTCTTTACCCTTGAAGATAGAATTCAGAGAAACTTTGCTGAATATTCAGCATAGGACAAAATTTCCATCAATATGAGAATCACCGTGGTGAGGGAGGGTGGGAGGGGGTGTGTGTGTCCAGAGACTATACCTGACCCTTATAAATTTCAAAGTTATGAAATAACATGTGTGGGAAACCAAGCTGGTAAATGAGAAATATGGAAAAATACAGTTGTAAGTATATTTTTATGCATATATGAACAGGAGGGAGGAGACAATTGGAAGAAATACAAAAAAAAAAAAAACCCTTCAAAATCACTACCTCCATTTCTTTTTACTTTATGTGGAAATATTCATGAAGGGTGGGATTTTCATGTGGATACAGAGGGAGAAGCCTTAGTGTCTGTGATGGTGAATTTAAGGTGTCAGTGGGCACTCAGGTTAAATAAGCATCCAGGCATATTTGTGAGGGTATTTCTGGATGAGCTTAGCATTGATTTGAGGACTGAGTAAAGCAGACTGCCCTCTCCAATGTGGTGGGCATCAACCAATCCACTGCAGACCACAAAGATGAAAAAAGAACTTAGTTTAAAATTTTTTCCTCATTGCTTAAACTGGACTGTTTCTTCTCATCTTCCTCTGTCCTCAAACTAGGATTTATGCCATTAGTTTCTGTCATTCTCAGGCTTTTGAACTTGAAGTGAACAATATCATTTGCTCTTCTGAGTTTCCATTTTGCTATACACAGCATATTTATACATGTATGTATATAGGTATATATGTATGTATATGTGTATCTCCTATTAGTTTTGCTTCTCTCAGAAAAATCGTGAAATAAGGTCATCATTCTTTACTTCTTCCTCAACAAGAAAATGCATGAACTGGAGGAAGTGGTGGAGGGTAAAAGTGATAGGGTGTGGCCACTGAAATTTAGATGGTGCGTGAATAAAGCATATGCACATGTCCAGGTGTGAAGCTGCACTCCCAAAATGGCATGGAAATCAATTAAATTTGATTAAATCCATAAACATCTGCTGAGTCAATGTCTGGTAGATTAAAGTTTACATTTCCTACTCAATGTTGCAGTTATGTTTCCATGAGAAAACAGGGACGGTTTCTCTTCAATTATGAAAGAAGTTGAAGGAAAAAATATATAAAATATATTAAGATTCTAGATGCTTTATTTTTAAATTTTCCTAATAACCTCAAGAAATCTGTATTTTTATTTCTCATTTGGCAGTGTGAAAAATGAAGCCTAAGGCACTCTATTATTTGTCAGTGGTCTCCCACAAAATAAGAAGACAATGATTCTAAATTAAGTCTTTGAGTCAAAGACCAGTGTTCTTTCCATTCAGCCATAATTGACAATATTATTTCCTATCTTTGGACTTTGATATATGTTGATTGAATTGCTAATTTATAGTATTAAGCTCCAAACACTAATGCTCTAATAACTTTGTCTAATTAGATGAAAAGACTTTTCCAAGTAATTTTATCTTGCTGTTATTATCATGTTAATGATCTTGGACACCTGACTATGATTTTGCACATCTTATATGCACCTCACTGATAACCACCACCAAAACTAGTCTGCTTACACTCAATGAAGCAGTTAAATCATTGGAGACTCAGGTGTGGAGCAACTTGTTTTTAGAGAAAACAAATTGTTCTAGTTACAAGTTATACAAATCAGCATTGCTCAATTAAATATACTACTTAAATAGATACACTATATTGATATTTATAAACCAGTACATTCTCTCTATATTATGGGCAACTGTATAACTAACATGGTAGAATTTAGTTAAGGAGAAAGAGAAACATATATGACTGTAGACAAAGAAGGATAAAGAAGCCTAATGTGTGTGTGAGAGAGAGAGAGACTGCGAGGCTGAGAGACAGAGGGGAATGGTAAGTTGAGAATAAAGTAGATTCTTAAACTTCTGTAGTTTTAGTGAAAAACAGAAAACTTGCTTAAGATTCTTTCGGATCCTAAAAGCTATGGAGAAACGACTTTGCTTCAGAAAATGGCTCTAGAAACTTCAAATGGCTTAGTTTCTTTTGCCAGATTTTTCAAATTTGTCTTTGACTTTCACAAAGTAGCTGGTGAAATCTACTTAACCTGATGCAGTGCAGTACAGTGATTAAGGGAAGTGTTTGAGTCAGAAGGGTTGAGCCCTGGTCTCTGTCACCCACCTGCTAAGAGATTGGGTACCAATCATTGAAGCCTTGTTAAACCAGGTGTAACTTTAATTCATGTGTTAATCTGATAGTAAGATGGCCATCAATCAGCTCACCTTCCTTTTAGGATTATGTTAAAGATCAAGTAAGACAGAGCATTTTAAATACACAGAGTTTTTATGAATAAATTACAATGGATGGTGCAAACCTTCCATTATTCCATTATCTGTAGCACATATATTAAGCGAGTGTCCCAGATTAGTATAACATAGCAGCACATCAATAATTCCTGCTTGTTTCATTGAACACAAATAATATCAGTGGGGGTTTTCCTTGTGTTTTCTCCTCAAGGTCTAATAATAAAACAGGTCAAAGGAAATATAAATTTAGTCACCACCTGAAAAAGTTGTTTATAATGATGGTCTAGTCCAGAAGAGAAAAAATTCTTAAACCAGATTTTGTTTCCTGAAGATACATGATACTTGCTTCAAAAATAACTCCATCCTCCAAGCACACTGACAGGATCTGTTTTCTCCTCCCACGCCTGTTCTTGCGAAGGCCAGGAGTGCTTGTTATGCTCATTTGACAGATTGAGGAAACCAGGACACAAAGTCTTCATAACTTGACCAACAACAGAAAAATTACTGCCATGTGTTGTGCTGGCATTTGGGAACTTCAGAATACTTCCCCCGCCGCTCAGACAAGTAAAAACACCGAGAGAGAAAATGGGCACCTTCACCCATCATTAACAAAGACGGAAACTCTTACTGCACATGGTAATATATGTGTCCTTGCTTTTCTTTGGTTTTTGTATGTCAATAAATACACTTCCCATGGTTGTGGTCAAAATAGCAACCTGTGAAGTCTTTGCCCAGGTTCAAATAATAAAAGATGATGTGGCAATAATATAGGAGACTTAAAAAATTAGTAGTGAGAATTGAATTATTAGTCACGATTGTGAGATACAGGCTAATAAACAATAGGTTAGGAGGAGGGTCAAGAATAAGAACAAAATCTTTCCTTTTCTGCTCCAGTCCTACAACCCTTCTACAATTATGGCTTTGTCCAGGAATTTCATAATGTTCTCTGATTTCTGCTCAGACTAACAAATGGAGGTCTGGGAATTAGATTATCACAAAGAGAAAGCATTTATTTTTATTTACTTTTATTCTTGAGGTTATAATTCCTAGTTCTCTTTTTTGTTTTTAAGGAAAATTTCAATTTCTTTGCTGTAAATGTGGTTTGCTCTTAGGGAAAGGAAAAAACGAAGCCTTTGTGTGGTATTCATTGTATTCCATTCAAATATCTTTTCTGTCTTGCTGAAAAATAAAGCTTTGCCACATTGCAGAAAAGGTAGATAGGGATGAATGTGGGTTGGCATTCAGTTTCTAATTTGCTTCTAGACATTCATGTAAGAGGGGTGGTTAACCTGAAGAACCTAACTCCTTCCCATAATCCAGGCAATATTTCCTCGACTAAAGGTTAGAGCCGTCTTAATCATTTAATTTCACTACCAGGAATCTTCTCATGTGGTCACTGTCTGTCACTCTTATGCTTTCTTTTGCCAACAACCTTAACTTTTGTGTTGAGTTCTTTCTTATTTATTTTTTAATATTGATCGACCTGCTTTTAGAAAGGAGATGGTACCTGGTTCAGAAAATTTAAAAAAATGATTCAGAAGAAGATTAGGAGAAAAACAATTAAGAGTGACCTTTTACATCATTGCTTAGGGCTGCTGTAGCAATTTATATAAAGTTGGTAGCTTCAGTTTGGAAACTCATCAACGCTTAGTCTGAATGCTAGATTCCCCAATCCAAGATGTGAAGGGAGGGGCACACTCCCTGGAGGCTCTGGGGAGCTCTTCCTCAAACCTTTTCCAGTTTCTAGGGGAAACTGCCACCTTCCTCCTGGCTGCGGGGCTCTAATCCCTGCCTCTGCTTTTATGTGACCTTCTCCTCTTCTCTCAGCAGCTCTTTGAAGGGGCAAACACTTGGTGTTAGGGCCTTCCCAATATCCTGGGAAAATCTTACATAATCCTTAATTATTTACCAAATAAGCTCATATCAACAAGTTCTGGGGGTCAGAAGGTGAGCCTATCTTTTGGGGATCCCCATTCAAATCACTATACCTTATAAAGAGGCATATCTAAGAAATCAATAATTTCTAAAATGTCATTGCTCTGCTAATTGTTATAAAGGCTATGTTGACATTCACTTAAATGCTTGTAGGAAAAAAAAAAAATATCCCTTGGCTCATAACACCATGCCTTCTCAGAAACATTCTAGGCTACCAGCAAAAATATTTAATCTCTGCTAATGAAGGAAGTGACTTACACATGACTTTTAAGGGGATGAAAATCTGACTTATTATAGTTCTGCTTCTTATTTATAGGAATTAAAATACAATGGAACAGTAGAAATACACTTGCCGTGTTTTCTTTTAATGATTTATAACACTGTCTATTATTTCTGAACTACGTGAACCTTTTATTTTTTTGCCTCTTATTCTAATGAGAGAGTAAAATGCTTAGTTTAGAAAACAACCATTCCTGTTGAATTAGTAGTACTTGATATAACAAATTATTTCCTAGAATTGTTAAAATGTTTCTCTAAGATTTGGGCTAACCAATAGCCTCTGTCAAATGACTATGGTAATTAAATAAAATGTGAAATTAAATTACATATTGGATATTTCACTGAATTACTTGTTTAACTGATTAATGTGTCAGGGTAGACATTGATAGAAATAGATTTCATTCAACTGCTACCCTTAATTTGTTAATTTACCTGTACTAGTCTTATGACTAGTATATGTCTTATTCTCTGCATTCTTACAATGGAATACTAATCACTAAAACACCCACACGCACCCATACACACCCATACACACCCATACAAAGTGCCTCAAAAAATGAGAACATTAGATAAGATGTATTATTCTTTCTTTTGGGGTTTAATTTCTCCCCTTTTGAATGTGAGCTGAACTTAATGGCCTGTTTTATTGAGTAGATTAAAGCCAGAGTGATATATGACTTAGGTTACTAGGTCACAAAAAGGAAGTAGGTCAATTCTTGGTTGTCTTCTCTTTTTCCTCTCCTCCACTCCCCTTTTCCTACCCAGCCATCCTCTCCTCTCCCCTCTCTTCATTAACTCTGAGAGAAGATAACAAACCTGGATAAGGCAGACTACCTAATGGAATGATTTGCCACTTTTAAGGTGGACTTTCACAAATTCTTAACTACATATTAATTAACTAAATTTTAACTATCCCATATCCTGCTTTCCACCTACTATCACTTTCATAACTAAATGCTTAGGCACAGAGGTAAGACAGAGCATGAGCTGTATACCAGCAGAGCCCTTGGATACAGGGAGGGAGGCAGAGTATAAAGTCCCACTGGCAGGATAAGCATGAGTCCTACTCAAACGTCTTTTGAGTCAGAACCCTTCAAAGTAATTTAGAGTAACAGAAGTTAGATTCTCGACGCCTTTATAAGAATATCAGGAACAAAGTATTTAGAGAGAATGACTAAAGTGTAAGGCACAACTGCCTGGTGCTGGTGAGAATTAATTAAGTAATAATGGGTTCATCACTTTGCTCTATTGTGGTTCAGTTTTTAGAACAGACATGCTGAACACAAAAAAGACACTGGTCAATAATTATGTTATGCTGGTAGTGACATAGTGTCTGTCTCCTCTAACTAACTAATAAATTAGGAGGCCAAGTCTAATATTCAAAAACCATAACAATGTATTTTAGGCTCTCTTTCAACCTTTGAGTTTGTCTTTCCATGATTTCATTGAATACAGAACATTGTTTTCTCATAATAATGGAAATATAATGATGAAAAGAAAGGCTAGGTGGTGGGTAAGCCTGAACAACTAGCTAAATGATTTATACACAAATCCACAGCATTTAGAATTCAATTAGTCCTTAACAAAATGACCTTTAAATACATAGCATGGGCCCTTAGGGTTATTTTGGAAAAGGAAAATCCAAGAATATTATGAGTTCTGACTTTGTCTCTTTCCAAACTAACAGTTCACCACTGCACCTGCCTTAAATGAACTCACATTCATGGTAAAATTGGTTTGTTCACTAGACCTTAAACCTCCTTTGCTTTCCCTTACCTTTGCAGTGTTGTACATGCAACATGTCTTCTCCCATGAGAACAAATCCTACCTCCCTTTTATAAAAGAGACAATAACAAAAACAAAGAGAAACCCCACCAACTGGGAGAACATTTTTGCACCCAACACTAATGATAAAGGACTGATCACAAAAATCTGCAAAGAGCTGATGAGACTCAATAACAACAAAGAAAATAATCCAGTCCAAAAATGGGCAGAAGAGCTAAAAAGAAACTTCTCTGAAGAGGAAATGCAAATGGCCAACAGGCATATGAAAAAATGTTCAACATCACTTGTCATCAGGGAAGTGCAAATCAAAACTACCATGAGATACCATCTTACACCAGTGAGAATGGCACATATTAAAAAAACTAGCAACAACAAATGTTGGCGAGGGTGTGGAGAAAAAGGAACTCTCCTGCACTGTTGGTGGGAGTGCAAACTGGTCCAACCTCTATGGAGAGCTGTGTGGAGATTTCTGGGCCTACTAAACATAGAGCTTCCATATGATCCAGCAATTCCACTCCTAGGTATTTACCCAAAGGACACAGAAACATCAATTCCAAAGAACACCTGCACCCCTATGTTTATAGCAGCACTGTTTACAATAGCTGAGCTTTGGAAACAACCCAAATGCCCAAAAATAGATGACTGGATCAAGAAGATGTGGTACATATACACCATGGAATATTACTCAGCATTCAAAAAAGATAAACACATGCAATTTGCAGCAACATGGATGGCGCTGGAAGGGATCATGCTCACCGAAATAAGCCAAAAAGAAAAAGAAAAATACTGGATGGTCTCACTCATAGCAGGACTCTAGAAAACTTAAATAAGGGACCAGGAAAATGAATAACTATAAGAAAGTGAAAATCAAAATCAACAAAAAACTATGAACCAGAGACACTTTTTGGGGCGGGGGCGGGAGGGGAGGGATTGGGGTCAGAATGGGGGGGCTGCAATTGTATGGGGAATATAAAAATAAAATTTATTATTAAAAAAATTATTTTCAAGTCAGTATTTTTACCAAAACTCTTCCAATTACCTCATATTATGGGAACTTGCAACCTACCAGTGCAATTACTGCTCTTGGAGAAATCTTTAACCTCATTTGTTCTTTTCAAGAAATATTTTTGTACTTATATAATAAGACTCTGGGAGGTTGGCTATATGAGAGACTACAACCTACATTTCTCAGTATCCACCCGCTATCCTCAATATTATGTTCCATGCTTAGCAATTACTTAATAAACATATATAATAAATTTGGCAAAGAATGAAGACCTATTTGGTCTTTTGACACATTATCTTTTGTAAGAGATTTCTTTTGTTAATTATGCAATAGCTTGCCTCTGGAAAGTTCACCCATACAGCGTTTTGACTAATGTTAATTAATTGGTCAGAAACATTTAAAATTAAACACAGCTGAGATGTGTTGCATTATCTTATATTAAATTAATTTACATTTGCAAAATAAAAGCATTGAAACCTACTAAGGTGAACTCCAAAGCGAACATGAAGTGCTAAGTTAACAAGAAGTACTATTAGGGCTCATACTCCATCCACAACATTTAGAATGTAGACACTGGGCCAACAGTGTTGAGAGGGAGAAATGATTTGCAGCAAAGACAAAAGGCGTATACAATCAGATACAAGATAAGTTATTGATTCACATATGTTCCTACAGAAACTCCATTTGAGTGCTCACTTATTAAAACTTTCAAGGTAAAATTGTATTATAAAGTTACTAATATTAATATAACAATAAGCAGGGATTCCCCGTGTAAATAATAACATGATAACAACAAGGTACATTGATTTTCTTATAAAATGGCTTAAACGACATACAATATATGAATTTTTAATGGTTATTCTGATCTTCCAGACTGAAACACAGTTGGAGGTTGTGTTCCCTAGCACTTCATTGTATATAAATGCTTTGAATAACACAGTTGAGGATAAAGAAGAGGGTAAATCTACCTTCCTGTTTTTTTTCTTTATCATTAAATGACTTATTTCAAAAGGTTTTTTTGTGTCCAAGCTTTGCAAATTTCAGATCGAAAATCATTCTCCATAATTCTTCCTACATTTTGATTCAAGAAAATACAAAGCAGAATTTTGTTAACCAACACCTATAATGTACTTCATTCCAAAATAATAAAATGTTCTCTACATGGTGCTTATTCATTTTTTATTCATGTATGTCAACTATTCTAGGGGCTGCTAAAGTGCATTGATTTTTCTGATTTAAAATGTTTGCATGTCATAAGCTCAAAACTTCTATATTCCATGCATGAAAGGATTTTTTTTTTTTTGATAGGGAGGTGATGCTGAGGTTAACATTATAATTTACATTGTATTCACTGAACTCAGAATGCACTCTGGGAGTTATAAAGGTTCATTTCTCCACAGGCTAAGAGACTTATTTCTAAGAGCACTCAAGTTAAATTATTCTCCAAAAATACAGTATGACAGTTAGGATTCTTTCTTGGTGAATTTTGTGACAGAAATCAGGAAACAGGTATAATGTGGTTTGGCATCTTGTATTCTTGAAAGGCTCAAAGTTTTGGCATACTGAAATAATAAAATACTTAATTGTTTACTAAAGGACTTCTATTTCTGATCAAAATCAATTAGTGGAAAACTTGAAAACAGAAATATGTAAGAAAAAACAGTTTTCAGGTACTGGATCTCACATAGATCAGGTCAGAGATTTCTGAGAGAAGAGAAACAACGTGAACCCATGAGTTCTCCATCTTGTTGCCTGGAGAAAGCTTGTAATCTGCAGCAGACAAAGTGGCAACCCAGAAGGAGTTTGATGATCTCTGTGAATTGAGGATACAGAGTCGGAAGTCTGAGGTGACCAAAGCTGCGGGAGTTTGTGGCAAGGGTTGGAGGTGTGGGTGGAGGAGTACCAGAATGAAGAAAAATATACAGAAAGAGAGTTCCAGAGGTCTAATGAGGGCCTCTTGAACTTCCACATGAGTATGTATCAGTGCATGTAGAAAAGGTAGACATTTCCCAGGGCTGAGAAAAGAATCATCCAATAGTAGCAACAACAACAACAGAAAAATCAACTTTGGGGCTCATGCAGGGTCAAGAATAAATGGATTTCTACCAGTGAGATGGACAATCACTTATTTCAAGGGAATCTGGGTAGAGTACTCAGAAGGCAATGCTTTAGAAGGCACACAAATCTCCAGCATCCCATGAGTTAAAAATATAGAAAGTTTAAAAAAGTACACAAAATTTAGCAAACATGCTAAAGAGCAGGGAAATACAATTTACAATGAGGAGAACAAGTAATAAATAGAAATAAACCCCTAAGTGACACAGATGAAAGAATTTGTAGACAAGAACATTGAGTTATTGAAAGTATCATTCCATACACTCAAGAGGGTAAGAGGAGGAGAGATTGAGCATGTTAACTGCAATGCGGAGCAATGTGGAATGTATAGGAAAGACCCCAAACAAATATCTGAAGATGAAATGTACTATATGCAATATGAAAAACACACTGGATGGGATTAAGAGAAGATTAGCCACTGCAGGGGGCGAAAATAGTTGTCTAAAAGACATAGTAATAGAAGTTATCCAAAATGTAGCACTCAGAAAAAATTGTGTGTGTGTATGTATATGTGTATATGAGCTGTGGCACATCCTGAAGCACAATGACATAGTGTAATCAGAGCACACAGGTGAAAAGGCATGAAAATGGGGTAAAGACAAATGAAGGGATAATGCACAAAATGTTTCCAATTTGATGAAACCTTTAAGCATACTGATGTACAAATAAGTGGATTTCCAACAAAACCCAAACAGAAGAAATATAAAGAAAACTGCACAAAGATATAATAATAAAATTGTGCAAAATCAATGGCAAAGAAAAATATCTCCAAAGGAAACAGAGAAAAAAAACTACAAGCAGAGGTACAAAGATAAGAGCGATAGCAATATTTCTTGTTGCAAACAGCAAAATATACTAAATAGTGGCATAATATCATTAAAAATATTGAGAAAAACAAATCTGTTGACTTAGAATTCCATCTCCAGTGCAAATTTATTTAAAAATCAAAGGCAAAATGAAAATCATTAATCACCAAAATAACTCCATTACAAAAATATTAAGGAAGACTTTCAGGAAGAAAGAAACATAATACAAGTTGAATAATACCAGCACAGAAAATGTGTAGTTAGATACAAAAAAAATCTTTTTTTATTTCTTAACCGTTAATACATATTAATTATTCAAAGAAAAAATAATAGCAATGTATTGTCAATTGGTATACTATTTTATTAAAGTCAATAGTGGTAAGTTAAAAAGACACATTATGTAAGACCTGGGGATGAAATGTACAACAGGATGACCATAGCCAGCTCTCCTTTGTGCAATATTTGAAAATTTTAAGATACTAGATGCTAAAAGTTCTTATCATAAGGGGAAAAAGTTTCTCTTTTTTTTTGGTAACTGAGTTGACAGTTATTAAATACATTTATTGGGACAATCATTCACAATATAAGTCATTATGCTGAATACCTTAAACCTTCACAGGTTTGTTAATTATTAATTGCTAATGTTAATTATTTAAGAAAACTGAAAAAAGTAAATCTCTGAAAAAAGTAAAGTTAAAAAATAATAAAAAAAGATACACATCATAAATTCTCAGCTGTCCACTAAGGAAGCAAACTAACTACACCTAATGAGCCTAGAAAGGATGTAAGTGATTAAAAATACTTGAATTAATCCCAAGGTGGGGGGACAAAGAAAAAAGGCACAAAGAACAATTGGGGCCAGATATGCCATAGATAAAACACAAATAGGATGGTAGATATAAATTCAATCATGTTAATATTCACATTATATGTAAATGGCCTAAATAGCTTAACTAAAAGTCAGAGATTTTGAGGTTGGAAAAAAAGAACAATATTGCCTAACGTTGTGCTGTCTGCAGGAAACCCACTTCAAATATGAAGTCACAAAAGTTTAAAAGTAAAATAATGGAAAACTATATGTTATGCAACATACAAAAAATAGTCTGGGGTGTTAATATTAAAATCAGACACAAAGTAGATTTCAGAGCAACAGCTATTACCACTGATAAAATAGGGTACTTCATAAATGATATAGTAAGTGGCAATTCATCAAGTGTCTAGGACAATTGTAAATAATTATGTGCCTGGTACTAGAACATCAGATTACATGGAGGTGGAAACTAAAGGAGAAACACTAATCTGCAAGTATAATTGTTTAATAAACCAGATGCCCAGGCATCTGTTTTTTTCTATTTTCCCTTCAAATAATCCTTAACCCAGCTCATGGGATAACAGTTCTCAGACCACCATGATTAAAATCTGAGACTCATACTAGGAGCTGTGATTTGTGTTTGATCAGAACTTTTGGGTCCAATCTCACTAGATTATTCTGTTACTGAATTAAAGGGATTTAATTATTTGAGAACACATTGTTTTTCCTACTGGAAGTGAACCTTCACTTTAGTACTTCAGTCCTGTGGGGATTTGGCCCTGGACCTCTTTCTCCATTCTCAAGAGCCAGGTCTTTGCTATTTATGGCAATATTTATCTGAGTGTGTTAATGCAACATTTAACTTTTTTTCATTAAAAAATTAGCCTTTCTTGTTTACTTTAGTTCTTTTGCTGTCTCCCTTCATTTATAAAATGGGGATGATAACTGACACTAATATAATGGAGAGGATGAAGGAATAGATTGGTATTTGAAAAATACTTGGAAAAAATACACTTGAGTAGCTGTCTGTAAACACTAACTGACATGGGCAATTTAGGAGAAACCTGAATTTTTCTGACCCCAATGAAACATTTTATAGAAAAATAAAAAAAACATAGATGGAGGAAAAGTTTTTGATTGTATACTTGAATTTAATGTTGGTAGACTGAATGACCAACATAATCCTTTACCAATTTGATTTTAAAAATGACAACTTAGGTTATAAAATGCAAGATGAAATGTGAAAAGGCTTTGAAAAACAGAAAGAAGAGAGGAAATTTGGAGATTTCAAATGAAATATGTATTTTTTTCACTCCAATGAGATCTATTTTCCTGTAGTTCTATAATAGTATTCATCTTTTGTAATAGATTCTTCCAAACAGCTTTAGAAAATTCACCAGGTGTAAGACAATGCATCTGCTTTGGACCTCTGGGAGTAGAAAGTGAGAAAAGAGTTACAAATAGAATGGTATGTATTATTAATGAATCACCCTGAGGCTGTCCTTCAAGACTGCTTGGAAATGCCTATAGGTTTAGAAGACACTAACCTCAAAAAAAAATTATAGAAGAAAAAAATCCATTCTTCGTGATATATTCTGAGTAATGATCTCATGGAATGACCTTTTCTCTTTCCCCTCTCACTGTCTGGGCATCCTGCGCTCATGTTGCTTGAATCTCACTCTCCCACTCAGGAGTTTCTAATCAGCATTCTATTACGGTGGAAATCAGTTTACATTCCTGTCTGTCACGCTGAATCAAATGTCACTGTATTGTTTAGATTTTGGACTCATATTAATATCAGTAAATAAATATGTTTGATATAATTCTGTCCATTTAGTGAGTTGTCTGAGTTTGAAAAGCTGAAATTCTCAACTCTTTTTAAAGTTACATTTGATATAATTCACGTTTAGGTGAAGAACACAAACCAGAACACTACCAACTAGGTTTAGAAACCTACAAAATTCAAATCCTATGGAACTACATTATTAATATTCATTAAATAGGTGAGATACAAAAATGATACTACAATAAATACCTTATTTAAATAAACATACTATTTTTAAATTTATAGATTTGCAAGTTGCTTTACTTTTATTACTTTTATTGACTCTCATAGAAAGCTTATAAGATAGCATATTATCCTGCTTTATAGAGGAGAAAACCAAGTCTTAGGCGACTCACAGTGGAGATAAAAGGCTACTACGTCACATGATATCAGTGATGTAATCCCTCACTTGATACCACTGGATTCTCAACAATTTGCATCAGAAATGGAATACCCATTTTCTTAATCTTTTTTTCCACTTAGCAATACAAAGTAAAATATTTCCTATCAGTTTTTAAAAAAGGGGTTTTAATACAATTTAGAAATAGGTAATCAATTTTCCCCAAACACTAAATATTTTGATTAAAGCAAAACTTCAATATTTTCCAATTATCACAATGCAATGTGTGATATTTATATTTCTTACAAGGACCAACTTCTTCATCTCTATTAAGTCTTATCAGCATCTTTTAACTCACTGACACCAAAAATAGGGATAAAAGATACATTTTTAAAAAGACATACTTATGCATGTATATGTATATATATGAATTTATATATGTATACATATGCATGTATATATATACACACACACATACATGCTTTGTTTTATTTAATCTACTGAACATTAAATAGGTATATTATTTTTTCATAGAATCTTTATTATAATGTATTTAAAATGAAAATTTCTAAGCTTTAGAAACACAAAGTTGTCTAGACATTATATATAATAGACAAAATGAAATAATTTTTTTAAAAAGATTTATTTATTTATACAAGATCTGGGTATAGGCCAGAAGCACGGGAGGGTGAGAGGATCCACCAGAGACAGAGCGGGGAACAGAATAGGCAGAGTGACGAAATACACTGCTGAGGGGAGCAGCAGATGAGACAGCAGAGGTCTGCTAGCCATGTGGGCATCTCTGCAGCTGGCGGGGATCGAACTGGCACTGCAGTGACTGTGGACAGCTTCACAGCGCTGCATTCAACCACCTGCGCCACCAGGGAGGCCCCAAAATGAAATAATATGTTTTAAGGACTGTATGATAGTTAAAGAATTAAAGAATGCTACAATCCATTTAAACAGAGTCAGCCATAACTTCAAGTATCACAGTTATATTTATGGTTATATGTAAACAAACACATATATACACATGCATACATATGTGTATATATATATAGTATGCATGTGTAAATATATGTGTGTGTATATATATATGTGTGTGTGTGTATGTATGAAGACCCAATTACACACTACCTATAAATGATAGGCAGACCTTATGTATAAAGGTATAGGTTGGGAGTAATGGATGGAAAAAAACAAACCATGGAAAATCATCCTGAGGAGCAAGAATTTTATTAGGGATAGAGACACATTTATAATGCTGAATGTGGTGATTTACCAATTTTAAATGAGTGTTTAGCTTAATGAGTGTTTGAAATAAAAAAAAAAGAGAGAAAAAAAGAATTAAAGGGAGACATAGATGGTTCCATTTTCTAAAGGGTTACAGACATTCAAGTTTAGTCATCCACAGAACTGTTAGTCAGAAATTTAGTGAAAACAGATCATCTGAAAAAAATATTATCAAGGACCTTGATCCTGGGGATCTATATCATATATAGACATCCAACCTAGCATTAGGGATCTTGAGCTTAAAGGGGTAAGATATTAAAAGATTACCTATAAATAGTAGTACAAATATTAGTTAATGAAGTTCTATGCCTGCACTAAGTAAACTTTGTTTGATTTTGCTTTAAATTAAGCAATATCAGATATTGTTCCAAATGGTCTTGAATTTCTCATCCTGAAGCTGCCTGATGTCTATATAGTGAATTATTATGAATAAATGGAATGCTATTTAGAAGTTCTGGTCTGTCATCAAAGAGAAAAGGGAGTTTGTAGGTCAATTATAAGCCAAATGGCTTTTTCATAGCCTAAAATATAACCATGATACTTGAAGTTATGGCTGCCTCTATGTTTAAATGGATTATAACATTCTTTAATTCATTCTTAACTGTCATACCATCCTTAAAACATATAATTCATTTTGTCTATTATATATAATATCTAGGCAACTTTGTGTTCCTGAAGATTAGAAATTTATTTTAAATACATAATATATTAAATACATTAGAATATGAAAACGAATATACCTACCTTAATGTTTAATAGATTAAATAAAACATTAAATTGGTGGATTCCTGGCAAAGTTTAAAGGTGAGCTTGAAGGAATTATTTATCTTTATAAAAGATAGAACTTATGTCGAACTTACACTCTGACTAAACAGAGGAGACACTTGTTGAAAAAATACCTTTTATTTCCACAGCCATGAAGATACTTGAACAATAGCAATAAAACACTAATAAGTTTATTTCATATTTTAAGTCATGATATGAGACATAACTGAAAGAGTACTAGCTGGTAGAATGTAAACACATATATACCTTAAACGTGTCTGTGTGTGTGCATGAGAGACAGTAATTTCTCTTTGCAGATAAGTTTTAAAGTGCAAGCTCATGATAACCTATTGATATCATTTTACTTTTATCAGTTTTCCCAGCTCTTTAAAACATACCACACAAAAGTAAATTTCTATTTTTCTTTTTGGAGATTTCTGTTTGGATAGATTTGCTATTGTTAATCTCCCAATCATGTTAACTTGCTAGACTTAGCAACTCCAGGAGAGGAGAGGACAGTGTCTTTTTAATGAAGAGAAGCATTATCAAAAAGACATAGTGGAACAAAGCAGTTTTCTTTCATGACTTCATTCTGAGTTTGCACCACATCCTCACTGTGGGAGAGCCACAGGAGTTTCTCCCTCTGGTGCATGACATCAAGATGAAGTGTCAGATATTGTGTGTACTGAATAATGGATAATGAGAATCCCCTGACATAGGTTTGATGGCCATAAAATATGAGTTGTGTGATGGCCTAAACATTCAAACATGGGGACTGAGAAAATATTATTTCCAAATGCCAAGCTAACTAAAATTGTGGAGAATTTAAGTAGGTGCCTCTCTTATTAGTGTTGGAAGCAATTACAGACAGAATGGGTCAGTGCAATTTTTCTCCTATGCTGGGAAAATCTTTTCTTGCTATTGCATTGTAGTTATTCAAATTCAAATCAGGACCCTCATCACACATGTTGTGTTTGTGAGAGGCACTGAGAATCAGTAGCACCTCTCCCCCCGCCTATCAAAATGTGTTTCCCATGAAGAGGTCAGTGCACTTCATTGGAAATAATATGGTGTTAAATCAACAGGTAGAATCAAATTATTTTTTGCTTTCTGAGAATTGTTTGAATTATTGCCAGCTTATATAATCAAATATATTCCTTTTATTTCTCTCTGATGTAATATTGCATGGAAAATCAGACAACGAATAAGAACACTGCATATATTAGCTCTCTCAATAATGAACAAATACTCAATGAATTCAGCAATACTGTGATTATTGTGTTCCATAAAATCAGATTAAGTAAAATAGGAGAACTCAGATTGGGGAGGGAGAAGGAATATACATAAAGAGGAGTCTGATAATTCTAAGTTATTGGTTTGATTGAAAATTCTTTTCTTGTTTTATAGTCATATTGATATAGTCACAAAGCTTTATCTATGAATGTTGAGGGAATAGAAGGTAATGTGACAAGATAATTGGCAGAAGTATAAAGAAAAATTGACATGATATTCTTATGGAAAAAGCAGATGACAAAATGTATTGACTCTCTTTTTATAATAATTATTAAAACAAATAACCCAATCAAAAAAAATGGGCAGAATTGCTAACCAGATGCAGCTAACCAGAAAACATACAAACACCCAACAGGCACATAAAAAAGTGCTCATCATTACTTATCAGAGGGCAATGCAAATCAAAACCACAATGAGATACCACCTGACTACTGTGAGATTGGCCCATAACAATAAAGACCAGAAACAAAAGTCAGTGAGGGTGTGGAGAAAAAGGAACACTTGTACACTGTTGGTAGGAATGCAGACTGAGCCAAACCTTATGGAACACAGTATGGAGGTTTCTTAAACTATTAAAAATACGTATATTTTATAAGCCACCAGTTTGATTCCCAGGTTTTTAACACAAAGAATGCAAACACATTAATTTGAAGGGATATACACATTCCTATGTTCACTGCAACAATATTAACCATAGCCAAGCTATTGAAACAATCTAATTTCCTTGGACAGAAGATGGGTTAGAGAAATGGAACACTACTCAGCTGTAAAACAGATGAACTCTTGACATATGTGACAACATGGATGGAACTGGAGTGGGTACTCTTCAGTGAAAAAAGTCAGAAAGCTAAAGCCAAATATTGGATGGCTCCACATATGTGGAATATAAAGAAACAAAACAAAGGTCAGACAAAATCAAAGCAATAATAAATCCTAGCTATCTGACTGGAATTGCGAATGCATGAAGTGGAACGGGGAAACACAGGAGAGAGGGCACAATGAGCTCTTGTGGAAGACAGTGGGTGTCTTGGTGGGGAGTGTGGCACGCTGACATGCACCTGAGCTGTGATCCTGTACCTCTGTATATCACATGCAGTATTATAAACCAGTACCTCAATTAAAAATACATGAGAATAAATTTTAAAATTATAAGAGAGGGTAATTATTACAAGTGGAAGTTTTCATTGAGCAATGGAAAAAGAGAAATGATCCAAGGCACCTTTTGTATCCTTAAGCCACATAAGAAAAGGCACATACCAGGGTGTCCACCACTGCACATTTTTCTAGATATAACTCTCCAAATTCAAAATCCAGAGAGGAAAAATATGTGTAAATATATATGATTATGTATGTATGACAGATTAAAGAGAGAACTATTTTAAGAATATATGCTTCCAACTGAAATAAAATTTCAAAAATACTTTTTTTTGTATCTATTGATATGATCATATGTGTTTTTATCCTGCCTTTAGTCGAAATGATTTGCAAACACTGGACCATCTTTGCATCCCTGGAATAAATCCTACTTGGTCCTGATGTGTGATCATTTTGATGTACTGTTGAATTCGGTTTGCTAAGATTTTTTAAGGATCTATTTTCATTTGAACTATTGGTCTATAGTTTTTTCTCTTTGAGACACACTTATTTTGAATCTGCTATCAGGACAATTTTTTTGGAAGCGTTTGAGAAGGGTAGGCACTAGGTGTTCCTTGAAAGAAAATAATTTAAAATAAAGCAGTCCAAGGCATTACCTTATTAATAGAATAAAATCACAGCTACTCACCTAACCTCTCAATGGAATAGTAGCGCTGCTTACTGTCCACGCGCACTGTCTCTGCATAAGGGCTCCCAACGCCGTAACCAATTATGTAACCTCGGACCACAATATTTGGGTTCAAGGGAGGAGTCCAGCTCATGATGATGCAGTTGGTCTGGGGCCTCACATGAAGGGAACTTGGCTGGTCAGGGACTTGAGATTCTAGAAATCAAAGAGAGGCATCATCAGCATATCTTAGGGTAGAATATGTAGCACAGGAAAGCGTCCCATTAAATAAGGCTTCACATTATATTCCATGCATTTTGATATGGCGCATCATTTATCCAAATTCTTCCTTGTTTCAGCTGTTTCAGCGCGTGATATATTGTCCATATTTGATTTAAATTTCACAGAATATTGTTTTTTAAAAAAGGATATATTTATGCCTATAAAAACTGGGGTACAGGTCAGAGGTGTGGGGAGTGTGTGTGAGAGGTTTCACCAGAGACAGAGCAGGGAACAGAACAGGTGGTTTGACTGAAATACACTGCTGAGGGGAGCAGCAGGAGAGATAAGAGAGGTCTGCAGTGCTACATGGGTCAGCTCCCTGGTGGGGGATCTAACTTGTGCTGCAGTGGCTGCAGAGAGCTTCACAAGGGGTGCTCCACCAGGGAGGCCCATCACAGAATATCTTAAGCACAACAGGTCACTGAACTCCTCCATAGGTACTAAAGCATAGGTACTGTCTTTAATCTGCTAGTGTCTTCCTTGGGCTAATTTTTTTTATACAATTTCTCATTAGGAATCATGAATATAAGGTAAAATCAAGGCAGACATATGAATAGAGAAAGCAATGAACTGTCAACAATTGTCTTGCCCAAGGATTCTTTTTTTTTAAGATTTATTTATTTATTTATACAAGAACCGGGGTACAGGCCAGATGCACAAGAGGGTGAGAGGTCTCACCAGACACAGAGCGGGGAGCAGAACAGGCAGAAGGACCGAAGACACTGCTGAGGGGAGCAGGGGCAGGACAGGAGAGGTCTGCCGCGCCATGTGGGTCCTCGCCGGCCGGCCGGTATTGAACCGGCGCTGCACCGGTGCTGCAGAGGCTGCGGACAGCTTCACAGCATGGTGCTCAACCGCCTGTGCCACCAGGGTAGTCCCCCAAGGATTCTTTTCTCAGATATAACTAGTAATAATAGCAACAACAGTAAGAGACTGCAGTATTCCTTTATTAAGAAATTATCAGGAGGAAGAGTTTAGGGCCATGGTTTTCTCAGCATAATTAGGGTAATACTAGACCCATGATTTACTGTATCTGCAAAAACTCCATTTTTAACAGAGAGAGTGGCCTGGATTAAAGCCACACAGGTTTTGGAGTGTTCGAATTTGTGTAATATTAAACTGTCACTTACTAGCTGTGTGTCCTCATAAAATTATTTATCTTCTCTTAATTTTATCTAATTAAACTGGCATTCCAAATATTGATTGACTTAAACATGGAGCTCTGGAAATAAGAGTTTGTGTTCATACTACTTCTCACTAGCTGAGACCTTAAGATCTTATCATTCTAGCCTCAGTTTCCTGATGTGCAGGATGAGGATAAGGACACAATAATGAACTCATATAGGACTAAGCAGATTTAAAGAGAGAATGCACAAAACACTTGCGTTGTTTATAGCACGTAAGTTTCCAACTGATTATAGCTGTTAGGGAGAATGTATACACCATCTTCACATACATTTCATACATTTTCTTTTAAAGATGTTTGTTGAAAGTTAATAACATGGTGATACATTATTATTCATCATTATGATCCCATCCCCAAAGAAAAATGTTGTGGACACTGATCATTCAATTAATAAATATTTATAGCATCTAACTATGTTTGGGGTATGGGCAATATTCCTATGATGATTAGGACCCTGGAGAAAATGAATATGGCAACATAAAACCTGCATTCTTGGAGTTTAGAGTTTCATAGGAAAGACAGACATGCAAAAAGGCATAAAGGCAGTTACGGTATATGATGATAAATATTTTGGTAGGTCAATATAGGCAAAAGTAGCCCATTTTTGAAAATTAAGGGTGTGTTCTGGGAATAAATCCAAGAAAGAACACACTCATCTAACCTTTCATAGTCCATTAAGTGCTTAGCACTGTTCCTGCCAATTAATAAGTATTCAAAAATCTAGAGATTTGAAACTTATTCAAAAATTTTGTGTTCATTATTTTTTTCCTAACTGAATATCTCAAAAGGAAATCCATGTTAAATTATGCAAGAAAATTTGATGACTAAAGTTAGTATTGCAATACATTTTTCCACTGGTTGTACTGCCACAGGTGATACAATCTCCACCATCAATTCTATCTACATGCTTGACATATACACATACACGTACATGCATATAAAATATAGAAAGATGGATAGATAGATCAAGAGAAAGAGAGAGAGAGAGAGAGAGAGAGAGAGAGAGAGAGAGAGAGTCAGTCAAGTGATATATTGAAGCATGTCTTTTATTAAAGATCTGTAAGGAGTTGCCATACATTTTCAAAAGAAGCTACATTCTGGGGACTCCCCTGGTGGTACAAGCAGTTGAGCGCCACTCTGTGAAGCTGTCCACAGCCTCTGCAGCACCGGTTCGTTACCAGCCAGTGGGTAGACGATGGTCCCACATAGAGCAGCAGACCTCTCCTGTCTCGCCCGCTGCTCCCCTCAGCAGTGTGTTTCGTCAGTCTACCTGTTCTGTTCCCTGCTCTGTCTCTGGTGAATCCTCTCACCCTCCCGCACATCTGGCCTGTACCCCGGTTCTTGGCTAAATAAATCTTTTTTTAAAAAGAAGCTACATTCTAAAGCTAGTACATCAACAGCATTTTCTAAAGATGCTTTTATTCCTCAAGATGCCCACTTATGGGCAAAATGGGACATGCTATTATTTGCCTGCTCTGAAAACCTATAATATACAAAGACCCATAAAATTATCTCAAAATATGGCTATGAACTATAACAACAGAAATAAAGTACTTGTAAAGGATTTCCTACTGGCATCAGTAAGTAAAAGTAATAAAGAAGATGAAAGACAGATGTATACTTTCCAACCTCATTGCCATGGAGGCTCTTACATCCTTGAAATGGAAGAGGATCTACAATGAATTCAGTTCAACAAGTTTGAAGCTTTTGCAATAATTATTGAAAGAACAAGATAATCCACCTGATCGATTTAGAAAATGAACTAAATACTATTTGGATTTTCTGCATGTATGACTTTTAAAAACAATCTGAAAGTATAATGATTTGGGTGACAATGTTTAACATCTTGTAGAATAAAATGAAAACTCTTTAAAATATTTTCAGAATGAAAAAGAGAAAGGTTTTGAGAACAATAACCATTTCTCCATCTTTTCATGTAACAATGTGGTAGCTCCCCTACATATTAGTTACTACCCATATAATGACATTCATCTGGGCTTTAAGGCAACAGTAGCAAGGGTGGCACAAATCAACTCTGATGAAGATGGACTGTTAGTACCATAGATGCATCTCTATTCCTCACTGCATAAAAGTAATTTTAATCCTAGATCCAAATCTCGAAATATTTTTTTAATATTGTAAAGAACAAAGATCTTAATACTTAAGGATACATACTGCCTCCCATATAATATCTAATGGGTTTTTACTACTCAATTACTATCACAGGCCCAAAAGGAAGGGTGCCTATCAAGGTAGGATTATACTTAAGACACTCATAATATATGACTTCGTCATAAAGATAACTATGTTGAAGAGTCTTCCTAATCTGGAATAGTGCATTTGTGTCAACGCACTTGCTTCTTAATATAAAGACAGAAATGACAGTTTTCATTTAGATTGAGTGAGTTTTCTGTAACATGGATGGTCTTGTGGATTATGAAAGTGGTTACTACTGGAATGAACTATTAAACCCCAATTTAGAAAATTTTCTGTAGAAGGAAGTGATATGGTACTCTTTGTTTGCAGGCTAAAACTGAAAATCACTATTCAGAAATACATGAAGATTTAACAAGTACCTCTAGGACACTGATTGCATATATAAAGCACAGGGAAGTATTAAGGTAATTGTTAAGATAATTTGAAACCCAAGAACACATTTTGCCTGAAATATCCAAATTAATGAGGCCTAAAATTTCAACTGGAGTCTGAATTATCAAGATAACTAGGTCAACTGCCATTCTTGATTATACTATGGAATTATGGTTCATGTCTTGGTTTAATTTGGTTCCAAAGAACATTATTATTCTTTGAGTGATGATTACAGATTTCTGCTAATGAGTAATGTCCATATACAGCACAGACTAAGAGATGCAACAGATTAATTCCTGGGATATTTTAACAATTATTCTGAATCTTTTATGTGCCACTGGGGCATTGGGGATAAAATACCAAGGACAAAACACCAAGAAATAGTAATAAACAAACTAGGAAACCATGAGGTCTTGGCAAGTGCTGTGCTGATGAGATACTAACAGATTTGCCAATGAAAGCATCCCTGGTAGAGTCTAAGAGGAATGAAAACAGAGCCAGTGAAGCAAGGCTCAGGCTGGAAAGCTTTAGAGACCAAGGAAATAACTAATGCAAAGCCCTAGAGCAAGAATGAGTGTTGCATTTGAAGAAACAAAAGGTGTTCATTGTACTTAGAGCAAAGGAGAGAAGGAATATGAAGATGAAAAGGGAGTCACCCAGTAGGAATGAAAAATGGTAGAGTTGGGATGGAGCATGGCATTTCCAGAAAAAAAAAAGTAAAAATAGAATTACTGTATGATCTAACAATTCCACATTAGGGCATAATTCCCAGATTAAAGTATAGAAAAGAGACACACACAGATCATGTTATTGCTGTGCTCAAAATCCCCTCAAGTCTTCCCACACCACATTGGAAGGTGAGTTCTTCATAATGACTTAAAAGGTTAAGTATAATCTACCCTGCTCCCCTCTGAGCTCTGTCTTCTTTTCCTGCCATATTCCTCTTTGTTCACCTCACCCAGGGACTCATTCCACACTGGGTACTTGGCTGTTCCCTGAACTCACCCAGCATGTGGCCCAGGCATTTGCATTAGCTGTACCCTCTGCCTAGGAAGTCCCCCTCAGAAATGCCTTCCTCCCCTATCTCCTTCAGTTTTTTGTTATTTAATTTTCATTTTTAGCCTTCCTTCCCTGGCTACCATATCTAAATTTGGAAACCTTTCCTAATCTATAATCTCCTTTTTTTCCCCATAGCCACTTACTGTGCTGCCTTTTTAAAGTGATTGTTTTATCATCATTATTATTTTTGTTTCATCTTCTTCTATAAATTGTCTATAATTTCAATACCTAGAACAGCTCTCGGCCTAAAAAGCTCAAAATTATGAGAACAAAGTTTTCATTTTCTATATGGTTGAATAAAGTGTTATTATGTATAACTGTCATTAAATAGAAAATTGCTACACTTGTATATAATATAGTCTATAGATATGAATTTTAAGAAAAAAATGGGGCAGCAATGAAAAAAAACAAGATGAAAACACAGGACTATCTGTGGCCAGCAGGCTAGGTCTCTGCTGGCTCCAGTTAATGAAAGTATGGCTGTGTATTAGGCCTGCTGTGGGTGGTACTGCCAAGTAGTGCCAGGCAATTGCTACTTGTGACAAATACTCCCATAGCTATTCTCTATTCAGTGTGCTGCACTTTAAGGGTCATTTTTGTTAGACTTTTGTTCCAGTCCTTAATAGACTATACTTCTTTACAAAGAATTACATAAGGCGTTGCAAGACCCATTCTCTTTTTCTAGACAGGTCTGATACATATTAATGTGTTACTTTCTCTTGGAAGTGTGTATCCTTCCCAACGGACATCATCTTACTTAATCTACTGAATGCTATAAACTCGAAGTTATTTGCTTGTTTACTGAAGTTGTTCTATTCACCACTGAAATCCACCTTGCAATTTTTTTTTTTACAATTCTACCATTATCTCAGTATTAACTTAAAAAATACATGCAGCAAAATTCACACAGACATGTAGATTTCGATGGGTTTTGACAAGCACATAGAACCACGTGTTCACCACTCCTGTTATGGTTTAGGAAGCGTCCTGGCCTTGAAAATCTCTCAAAGTTTTCCCCTTTGTAGGCAACTCTTCTGCCTTCCCTCAGTATTAATTCAATTAACAAATTTTAAAATTTCATTTCTCTGTGAATATGTGCTCTTAATGTTATTTTCAGCATTAACTTTTTGTTCTTGCTCCTCGTAATAAGGGATAAACTTTATATAGACATATCAGGCAAAAGAATCATATCAACATTTAAGGTATATTTTATATTTTAACATTTCAGATAGTTTGTGCTCAAGCTGTTCTATAAATTTTACATTATTTATCTCAAATTTACTTATAAAGATTTACAAATATGACATTTTACCTTTAAGATAAGTTTTTACCTTTAAGATAGGCTTTCCTTTCATTTTAATTGCTTTATGACAATGAATCTTAGTACTCCATTGTTTTACTTTATTTTTAGCTACTTGGGTGTCTTTAGCATACATTTTACTCTATTTATGCTCCTGAAATTGAAGATAGTTACAGACAGAAACAGAGACTGGGGAGTAAGGAACAGTGAAAAATGTGATCAAAAGCACAATGTTCCAGTTATGAGTCAGTCCTGAGGATGTGAGGAACAGCGTGGGACAGCAGTGAACAGCACTGAGTTTTATATTTGGAAAACTGCTGAGAAGTAGATCTTGAACATGCTCACCACACATACACAAATAGAGTTAATAGGTCGAGGTGACGGATGTGTTAACCTTATCATGGTAATCATGTTGTATACCTTGCATATCTTAAATTTATATGATATAGCAATAGTTTGTTAATTATATCTCAATATTTTAAGGGGAAAAAGGGGGAAAAGGTAGAACTAGAAAAAAGAAAGGATGTAGAAATTCCAAGTGAGCAGTACTCTAAAAAGGGGGTTTTGACAAACTCAACCCTTTAATACCAAAACAGTGAAATCTAATTCTGAAAATGCATCTACTAGGTCAGTGTCCCTTTAACTGGCAGTTCTGGAGTGGTGGTGAGGGGGTGTTCTGTGTCCTCCTATTCAAGGTAGAGTACTGGAAAGGAGTTGTCCACCTGATAGGGATTCACACACGCTCCCCCGAAGAGCGTGGCTGCACTTCTGCCATCCCACAGTCCCCTGGGACTATTGCTGGTTTCAACGAACAGATAAGGTCTGGCAGGTCCACAAGAATCCTTTTAACTAGTACCCCCCAACCCCCACCAAATCAAATAGAGGGAGGGAGGGTTAGTTCCAATTAGTCCTGAAATCTGGAGGAGTAATAGGAGCCAGGAGTGCATAATGAAAAAGGCCCCACCCCACCTGGACAGAAAAATCCTTAAAAGCCCTCCTGCCTCACTGTCTGGCACTCCCGCTTTCTGCACCCCACTGCTTGCATGTGCTGATGTGCTGTCCTTTCACTTCCTAACAAACTTCATCACTGATTTTATTTTGCTACTTCATGAAACTCTTTACTTGAAAGACACCAAGGACCCTCGGGTATTGTGGTCTTCGATACACTCAGCCCCAACAAGTAACCTGATGTCTTCCTGAAGAGACAGTTGATGGACCCTGGATCCCAGAGTCTTTGAACCTATACATACACACTGGTCATGGTTCACACCGATGGTAACTCAGTGAGAAAAAAAGAAGGGGGACAGTAAAATATTTCTTAGGGGAGAGTGGCTTAATGCTTTGCCCCAAGCTTAACAAAAAATCGATTCTTTTCTTCTACGGTTCTTTATTGGTTGCAGAAACCACAGAATCCCAGCTCCAGATTTCCAATAAGGTGAAAGATAGGGCAAAACCAAGTCCCTACCTGGTGCAATGTTGGAGAAACATGACTTCTAGCTCTGCGTTCATGTGACAAAGCACCAGAAAGTCATATTCCTGTCTAGGGAAGATGTGGGTATATTACACTGAACACAGGAATAAAACAATATGAGGTCCAATTTTATTGACAAACTTGTAATAGTGAGAAAATCTAAGTTTGACAGAGGTGAAACTCTCCATGAGGCATTTTTAAAAGCAGCTGGGGAATCAGATCTGGGAGAGTGACCTCTCAGTTTAGATTTCAGGGGCCCCAACTTCAAATATCATAAAACCTCACTAGAATTGTCTGTGTCATAATGCATTTTATCAGCTCCTCAATACTGAATAATCTGCAGATTTTTGGTCATTCAAAAGGTAACCTTAATCTGATGGGGCCTGGGTGCCGGCATTATTTTACTTTATTTCTCAATACACCAAAGAATTTCTCTGTACTCTGCATTCTGTTATGTTGATCTACGTTTCAATTTCTATACCAGGCAGTACTATATTGATTTCAAATCAGGCTTTATAGTAAATGTTAATGTTTATTCTACTTTCTAAAAATTCTTGGAATTTTTTTTACATTTATCCTTCTGTGATGAAGTTTTTTTCTGACTGGAATTGTTTTAAATTGACCTTTAATTTGTAAAGAACTAACATTTATATGATAGCAAGGGTTTGCCTCCTGGAACAGATACATTTTATATATTTGAGTTATTTCATATATTTTAATGAAATGTTAATTTGTTCATTTCTTTACAGTCTATTAAATTTAATCCTAGATATTGTTCCTTAGGTTGAATATGTGAATGCATTTCTTATATTTTTAATGTTTAATTATTGCAAAAATATGAAAAAGTTATTTTTGCATACACACGATTACATTTTCTTCATAGTTCTAGTAGGTTTTTAATAAAATTTCTTGGAATTTTTCAAATACACAAATCACAACATGTATGTAAAAACAATATTGCATTCCTTCTGTAAAACAATGCTTTTGGTGGGGGTACCAAACCTCTAAAACCCTGCTGAATAACAGATATTGTAGTGGGAAACTCCTCTGGTTTATTTGATTCTTAAAGACAATGTGTTTAGTATTTTATGACTTAGCATAATGTTTGCTCTTACTTTCTTACAAAACAATATTTTAGAGTTTCCTTATATTCCCCTATTAGCATAATAAAATAATGTTTATTTAAAGAAATGCCTTCTTGCATCTACTGACATAATTACATTACGACAATCCTTTGACTTATATCAGAATTAGATGGTGGGCTTTTAAATGTACTGAATGTAGTCATCCTTTTATGTCAGGAGGGCATACGTTTATTTTCTTAGTAAGGGTTTATCATCATGAACAAGAAGTAGCTTGACAATAAGTCCAATGGTATTGACATTTCATATTATTGTCAAAGTTTGAGATTTGATTTATCAAAACCATGCAAAACAACATTTGTTGAGTGTTTGCTATATACCTAAAACATACTGGGCGCATTTTATTGCCATTATCATAGTTAAGTCTCACAAAGATCTGCTGAGGTGGATACTATTGCCATACCTTATTTATAGTGAGAAAAATCAGGTGTTAGGAAAGTTCAGTAATTTGCCCCAAGATTACACAGTGAGTGGAGCAGAATTCCAACACTGTCATTAAGACTTAAGAACTCATAATTTATCCATTTCATTAATACTTAGAAAAAGTCAAGCAAATCATAAGGAGATCAAGTATTTCATGAGCTTATTTAAAAATTTGCTATAGCCAAAGACTGGAAAATTCTTTGAAAACGAATTCAATTCTAAATATTTTATACCATCCTCTGAGATTCTGAACAATCACTTGCCCCAAAATTGAATCAGATCCTAAATTGCTTTCAAAAATGAGTCTTGGCTTTGCCTGCAACATTCCTTACGTGTAAGATGAATTCCACTTGAATAAGGGGACAGACTCTTCAATTTCATGATGGATTGGCTGCTGCATCACTGGCTCATCTCATTCTGAAAGTCTATTTGTCAATTAGCAATACAGAATATCATGAATGGCTCCAATCGAAAGCTCGGGTGAAAGAAATCCTTTTTTATGACATTCCACCTACCCCCTTCTGTGCATAAAATACTAATATCAAGTTAAATCACTGGAGGACCATATTTATGAGCTCACTGCTATAAACACAACACCTTACCCTCAAATTGGTATCTCTCACTTATTACTTGGATGCACTTTAATGGCATGCCACTGGTTTTTAAGAGGGATGCTTTAAAAAGCCTGTGAACATCACAGTGGTCTTTATTATTTCCAGGTCACAAAATGCAGGAAAAAGAGGAACTAGTTAAATGATATGAAAAAAAATACCTAGAAATTCTAAACAAATATTAAGGCTGTTAAAATTAGAGTACAAAAAGGTCAATCTTTTCAACACATCAAAGTAGGAAAAGAGAATTAATATAGACTGGGAGGTTAAATGGATGTAACAACTGAATGCATTTATCTATGTGGTCCTAGATGGAATTTCCAGTTTGTGTAATTGATCTATGAAGAAAAATGTGGGAGTCCATCAACGAAAGTTGAATAATCAGGATATTAGACAAATCATCTGAAAAAATGAAAAGGAAACTGGAAAAAAGTTTGAAGTGCTGTATATATGTTCTCATTTCAGTTATATATAGAAATGTCTCCATTTTATATATATATATATATATAACTTGTGCATATATGTATGTTTTGTGTACATATAAAGACAGAAATTAAAGAAAATTAGGGTGTTCATAGTCATCATCTGATCATCTTTGAGTGATAAGACCCGTGTGGTTTTGTTGTCTATAATTTCTACCTACACCAGTACCCATTTACTGCTTCTGTAATGTACAAAATCCAATCATATGTTATGGTGGGTTTGTAAATATGTCAGTAAAGATCTGTCGATATGAGCTTAAATAGCACAATGTATGCAATGGATGTAACAAGCTGTATGTCTAAAATAACATTAGTATAATGATTTAACATAATTATACAACTGAAGTTTTTGATCATTATGTAGTGACCCTTCTTGTCTACACGTTTTTGGCCATTAGATACTTCCCTCTAGCTCCTTCCTCCTTACCTTTCCTCCCCCTTTCTCTTTTCAACTTCCTCTTTTTTTCCTTTCTTCAACTTCTTTCAATTAATCAAAATCTTATTTTTGTTATTTCTCTTTCTCTTGCCAAGAAATAGTCCACATTTCAACTCCACTGTTTGAATGAATACAATTTCAATATGCATTGTTCCTCTTGCTGCGTGTCCTTATCATCTTAGATTTCACCATTATTTAGAAAATAAGATTTAATGTATTTCTTCTCAAAGCCATGTTACAACATATAGTGCAGTTTCCAAAACACAGGACTTTCTTTGTGGTTCACTTCTCAAATGATATGAATTTGCAGTAATCCCATTTTACCATTACCTGATCAGGCTAATAGGACTAATTATCTATTTCTTGGGAGCAGGAAATTAGTCTGCTCCTAGCTTCAGTTTTTGCTACACCACTGTTGCATTTTCAAGAATCTCTGCATTGCTGATTTTTGCTAGCCAAGCTCTTCCATTTTTAGGTGAGAGTTTTAATTTTAAATTATATCATTATTGACTGTGTATAGCAGTTTCTACCTGTTCCCTTTAAAAATAAAATAAAATAAAAAGCAGCCCAAACAAATCCCCAAGCACAATTTCTTGGAGGATACCTTGCTGAGCTTCATTACAAATTCACTCATATCTTTATGCAAGACATTTACATAAGAACTTTAGGGAATTCTAATGATCTTGGTTTTTTTTTTTTTAAGCTGAAATTTTGAGTTGCAAAATAAATATTTTAACACTTCCCAGCTGTTTGTAATAGCAAACAAGCTTTCAGGGAACCCTGAGCAAACAGTGAGGTTTGGCTCTATAATTACTTGAACAAAACATCCTAATTAAAAGGGCAATCCAGAAGGAATTGTAGTATTCTTTCAAGTTACTGTTGATCATCACAGGGCTTAAGCCAAGCAGAGAAGTCAAGGCAAGCTACAAAAGTCACAGGAGAGTAAGTTGCTTTCAGCTGTCTGCATAGCCTCTGTGCAGTGACCTGCACCCTTGAGGTGCAACAGAAGACTTGAAGGCAAGGGGGTAAGTTAGGTACTGGGTTCACCTAGGGTGGGCAAACACCTCAGTTCCCTTTCATTAAAGATGTCTTAGACTACAGCAAAGAATGCCTCCCATTTGACTTTGTTTTCAAAATGATTGCTTCCTCCTTATCCATAATTTAATGGAAATCAAAGCAATTCTGTATGGAAATTCTGATTTTGGAGTATTTAGGACTCAAAGCTTTCCAACATTAGCCAAGAAAGCTTCAGAAGAAGTCATTTATATCTTATTTTATGATTTAAACATTTACATGAATAAGTTAAAATGAGATGAATATTTAAAGCAAATCTCCTTAGCTTAAATACAGACACATACACACGCACACACACACTATGAATATATGAACACTCTGCACACATCAGGCAAAATATTCTTTTGATGTTACTAATCGCCACATATGAGCTTGTCTAATTGTCCAAATATTAAATCTTACAAGGGTTACATTTTTTAATGCTTGAGGGATGCCGTCAAGAGAAGACAAACAGACGGAAGGAAGAGGAACTGAAGTCACTTTAGGGGAGTGTCTAAGTGAAAGCGGGTCAATAAACTGAGAAGAACATGGAAGCAAAAATGCCTGGTCCTATTAATTTCTGACAGCAAGTAAAGCACCGCTTCTCAGAGTAAGGGAAGTCGATCTGTATCCCGCTCATATAGTTAAATGCCCTGAAATGGCTATTACTTTCCATTATGATTAAAGGTGAACAATCCCAAACTACAAACTCTAACAGCATTGTGTGTAAAAGTATCAATTCCACTAGCTTTTATTTATATAATTTTTGTTTACCTTTCTTTCAAGTTGCTCATGCACTCATTATGGTGAAGGACAAGTATTGTCTAAGCAATTACAATCTAAATGGGGAAGCAGAAAAGCAGCAATATCTGAATGTGTTAAAATACTTGACTTATGGTACAGGAGTAACACCTGAATGAGTCAGGGGGCGTTTGAAATGAGAGTGGCAGAAACAATTTTCCTAAAAGTGTTCTTTTTGAAGAATATCTATTATGCTGTCCCATGCACTCCGCCCTGTCATCTTGGTTTTCAAACAACTTTCCATGAGATTTTGGGTTCAAGCACTATTTGTTTTCATGAAGTCTTTTCGGTCAAGGCACCGTTTTCTGTTTTGCCTCCTCAATCAACAGAGCCGTTCCCATCTCTTCACATCATTACTTCCCATGACCAAGCACACTATAGTTGCCTATTGTATTTCATAATAACTGTATCGCTACTCGAATAAGAAAAAAATATATAGAGGAGGGACATGATTGAGCCAAGAGCATAAAACAATTCAAATAAATCCCATTAAGCAGCACTTACTAAGACTCTGCTCATAGCACAGCATAGCATAGAAACTCTTGATGAAAACAGATGTAGGAATCTGAGTATTTTTTTATCTCATGGCTATGGAAAGCATGCAATTAAAAATGGAAGCTTTGTGCCATTCAAGGAGCTGTGATTAAACATTTGATTCCACTTAGATTGTGACTCAGAGTGAGGAGAAAGAGTACATAAGTCAAATGGAGAGCCTCATTCATCTTGGGTGTTTTATAGGACCTTCTGCTCCGCTGCTTCATTTATTTTCACTTTTCCAGTAAGAGATATAGCCCCTTAAGTTTGGGTAAATGATATGACCTCATTTCTTAGAATCTTTGGCCTGGATTCACTGTCTTTTACTGTGACTGGTTTCAGTTCTAGAGGCTGGGGGAGACTTTGTTCCTATAACCTGTACTGTATATTAACTTACTAAATCTGGACTTGAGTTTCAGCTCATGATTACTAGAATACTGACTTTATTAAATTGGTTAAATTTGCTTTTCTTAAGTTATTGTTCTTCAAAAGCAAGCCTACTTAGCTATCCTCTATAAAGGCAGATGTGGAGATCAAACATGAGTACATCAAATTTAAAAGTTAAAAGTTATTTTTCAAGTCAAAGAAAAGGTAAAATATTTGTATAGCTTATTCTAACCATCCTTTCATTCTAAAGAGAGATCACATCTTTAGGACTTTACCTCCAATGATACTGGCCTCCTTCATACTTGAACCAAGAACTGGGTTTCAAGCTCAGATGTCTGTTACTGCCATTGCTTACATTGGCAGGCTTTTGTATGACCTATTCGCAGGCCTGCTTCCCTCATTTCTCCAAGGCCTGTGGAATCTTCTCAGTCCTCTAATTAAAGCAGTGCTCCCTAGTCATTCACTTTCCTTCTATGTTTTTTTCTTCAGAGCATTTATCATGGTCCATTTCTATCTCAATAAATGCATGCTTCTTGAGGAGACCTCATTCATTACCTCTAGTACCTAAAATAATGTCTAGCCTACAAGAACACATGCTGAACAAATGAACAGATGAATTAATATTCCCTAACCTATTAGTGAAGGGTGTACATTTTGCAAAGCACAACTTTGTATAAATCTACAACTTCTTTATTTATTTAACCCAAGGCAAGATAAATAACATCTTCTAAGCTTCTAGTTACTGTTCTGTAAAGTCCAGTATTCCCTCCAGGCTTGTACCAACTGTACTGGCCCATCTTTATATCTAAGAATTTTTTCTGCTTTAAATCAGAACAATCTCTTCAAATGCAAATATAACTGTCACTAATTTTAAAAATCCTTTAAACAACTTGCTTAGGATAAAGCCAGTTATTACTTTAACTACAGTCCTTAAGAAAAAATTTAGGGTCTCCCCAGTGGCGCAGCGGTTTAGCGCTGGGTTGCGAAGCTGCCCGCAGCCTCTGCAGTGCTGGTTCAATCCCCGGCCCCTGGGCGGGGGTCCCACATGGCGCGCAGACCTCTCCTGCCGCCCGCTGCTCCCCTCAGCAGTGTACTTCATCAGTCTGCCTGTTCTGCTCCCTGCTCTGGCTCTGGTGAATTCTCTCACCCTCCCGCGCTTCTGACTGTACCCAGTGCTTGTATAAATAAATAAATAAATCTTTAAAAAAAAAAAAAGGAAAAAGGAAAAAGTTTAAAATCTTATTTGGTCTTGCCAGATTTAGAACCTGCCTATCTTACAAGCCTCACCACATACCATCGCTTCTTTTCAGCCTTGGTGGTCTTTATGTTTAGGTCTCTCACAACATCATGGTCTATCTTGACTTCAAACCTGCATTTACCTTGCCTCCTCTCTTCTCCTCATTCAGTTTCTAATGTATGCTTTCACATAGCTAATTCCTATTCCTCCTTTATGTCTTCTGTAAATCTCTGCTTATGTCTGTCTGTCTGTCTGTATATATCATCCATCTCTCTCTCCATTCATCCTATGTTGAACCACAGAATATTACCACTATTCAGCCAGGTTTGAAATATAAAATGGCAGAACATTTGTCTTCCTGTATTATACTCTTAGCTCCACAAAGAAAGGATCATGTCTTTCTTATTTTTATACTCTCCGAGTTAAGCACAGCGCCTGAAGCATAGTGAGTTTTCTATCAGTATTCTTAGAATTAATATTTTGTCACATGGCAGTGATTATCATTATGATGGAAAAAGCATGTATGAGTTTTCTACTGACAAATGTGTGACAATAATAAAATCACAAGAGGCCATAAATTATTTAGGAAGAAAAGAAAGGGAAGATCGAAGAGGAGGGAAACAAGAAGGGATTCCAGGAAGAAGAGGGAGGGAAGATTTGAGAAACAGCGATGCAAGACAAAATGGTTCGAGAATAAAATAAGGAGGCGGGAAGGGATACCAAATTTTTAACTTTAAGTGACAATCATCTTCTGGCATCACACTTTTAATACATATTTTACTCCTCTCTACGCTTTTTCTGATACTAGTTTGATCACTTAAATTTAAGTTTACTGATCATAATGTTTTCTTTTTTATGTATCTCTTAGTTTCATGAATATCTACCTCTGTTATTTGTAACTCTACTTCTACAGGGTGTATCTCTGTTTTATTATTTAGATCCTTTTTTTTTTTTTACTCTTATTAGCCATTTTTCCAGAATTTATTTTCTTACTTAGTTGTAATGTTTTTATATCAAGAACTATTTTCCATCTGGTAATTTTGAAGATTTTGCTTATATTTATTGACATGTGATCTTTATATTAATCTCAGTATCTCATCCACAGATGTCTGAAGACAAATGTCATTTAAGCAAATAAGGAAGACTGTCCTTTATATCAATATAAAAATTAAATGTCAAATATTAATGACTATATCACAAGCACGTTAAACATATTTCTGTCTTGCAGAAGCATCATGAAAGGGCAAGAGAAGCTACATAAAGTACTTCCATTCTTCTATAAAGTAATTCTATAGAAATCAGAGAAATTTCTATGAAAAAAAATGTTAAAGGTCAATTACTTAAGATAAAAGAAAAAATTTCAAATTTCCTAGAAAGAAATTGTTATGAGTCACCATAAATACATAATTTTATATTCCTATGGCATTTAATCAGGGTTTCGTTTGTTTTGTTTTTGTGTCTGGAAATATAGGAGGAAACATACACTTAATTTTTGAGTGGATCAAGTTTTTTAAGAGACCCTTTGAAGTTGCAATAATAAAGAAGGTAAAATTCACTGTGATGGTACTGGGGAAAGATCTTACCATCTAGATCATTCTCCGGGGTCTCTGCTGTGTACCAGTTGGAAGGTGGTCCAGTGCCGTTGACCGTCATGGCTGACACTTGAAAACTGTACTGACTTCCTTTCTCCAGTCCTGTGAAAGAATTTTCCAAAGGAAAAAAAGTTACTTAATAACTTATATTCCCAACTGGGTTTCAAAGGTTTTAGAAAAAAAATAAGAATAGTAGGGATGCTTTACACTTGTCATTGATGTGATAATTATTGTTACTTTGGCCAAAAGGGAAGACATAGTACAGTAACAATTAAAATTATTTCATATATTCTCATGCATTTTTCCAATTTATAAAAATACAGCCCTGAAAATAGCCTCATGGCAAATGCAGAATATAAAATAGGAACAAGAAAATAATCAAAAATAGCAAGGATCATTTTTCCTCACAGTCCAGAAGAGGCTTGCCTATAAATCAAGAACAGTCAATCTAAAAATTTATGTCTCCATCATTCACTCAAGGTCAGTGATTATGCTTTCTTTGGACCAAGAAAGAAGAATCCAAAGTCAATGCACTTCAGCAGCAAATATGAGGGTCTTTGCCTCTTGAAGCCAACAGAAAACATACTTTCTTTTGCATTGTTTTAACACTAGGGCATGAAGAAGGTATACTTCTGTGGTAACCAGGACATATAATATTGTGCACAGTTATGACTATAGAGCTTACTTTAGAATACTGGTAAACCAGAGAAGCCCTATGGATTACCATTGCAATATGCACAAATTATTATGTAAATATCTTCCCTTTTTGCTAAATCTCAAGGTACTTCATTAATACTACACATTATTGTAAGCAAATGACACTTGCCAAAAGACTATATGAATTTTTTGAGTTATTGAGAATGCAGCTTAAATGGACAAGCTCTTAAAACCTGAAGGAGTTGAGCTGAACAACCCAGGAAGAGTAAAAAATATCTTTTTTTCTATTAATCTGAAATGGACAAATATTTGGTGCCAAGGAAAATTCATTAAGAAAATAAACAGGGCCTCCCCGGTGGCACAGCAGTTGAGTCCTGGGTTGTGAAGCTGCCCGCAGCTTCTGTGGCACTGGTTCGATCCCCTGTTGCTCCCAGGCCACCGGAGGAGGGTCCCGCATGGCACACAGACCTCTCCTGCCGCCCGCTGCTCCCCTCAGCAGTGTACTTCAGTCCTTCTGCCTGCTCTGCTCCCTGCTCTGGCTCTGGTAAATTCTCTCACCCTCCCGTGCTTCTGACTATACCCAGTGTTTGTATGAATAAATAAATCTTTAAAAAAAAATAAAATAAACAATTGGAGAAATGATGCTTCTATCATGTACAAGGTTATGTAACTGTAGATATCTGCATAGGAAAATGGCAAATATTGGGGCTATTAATCATAACTTATCACTGAAAGGAGATAATGTTTTAAGTGATGGCTAAAATGGATTTGTTAATATCAAAGAGCAATTATCTTTAATAGATGGTATTATTAGAAACATAATTTGATAAACTCATCCACACAATGGTATCCATAACACAAAATGCTGTGTTCTTAGGAAGCTTCCAATTTTATAAAATAGACTGAAAGATATTTGAAGACAGAACGAGAATGATGTCATTGCTATTGCTATTTTTGTATTATTGTTATTTTTATGATATCCACCTATCCCATACATCCCACAGTAGTTTCTCACACATACAAAGGAACACTCACAAAACAACTCTTGAAAGATCCACTAAAGTAGTGCTTAACACAGAGGAAATATCAAGTTAAAATACAATATCCAACATCAGCAAGGCAGTGAATGGACACGTTTGAATACAGGACCTTTTGTCATACCTCAAGTAGGCTTGTGTTCATTTTGGATAAGATGAAATTTCATAGGCACTGTTGATTATTGAATAAAATTGTAATCAGGATTATAGAGCTCTTCCAGAAAATTAAAAAAAATAAAGAAACCAATAGGGAGAGAACCACGGAAAGAAATAAATACTCATTGCAGCTCATGGCTTTCATAGTGGTTTTAAATGAAATAGTTCCAGTTCATCGAGAATATACCCTTGCATTAAGTAGAAACATAACTTCATTTTTCTTGATAAGGATGGATAATTTTTTCAATAGTATCCCCAACAACTGATTGAAATGCCCTCTCTGATGGTCAACTTTGTCCCAAGTTACTCAATCAAACACTAATATAGCTGTGCTGTGAAGGCATTTTGTAATTGTGACTAAAGTCCATATTTAATTTCAAGTAGAGATATTATTCTAGATAATATGGATGGGCCACATATAATCAGGTGAAATGATATAAAAGCAGAGCTGAGTCTTCCCTGAAGAAGACACTTGTGGAAAGCAACTTAACTGGATAGTTCTAGTCTTCTTTTCCTGATGGCCTGTTCTGTGGATTTTGGAATTGCCATTGCAGTCACTGACAATCAAGTAAGTCAATTCCTTGCAATTAATCTTTGCATGTATCTCTACTAGTTCTGTTTTTCTGTTCAAACCCTGACTGACACACCATAGTATTACATGCAATATTTTGACAAATAAATGGACACCTTTTTGGATGTTCTATTCATCTTTCAATCAAGTGACTTTTTGTGTGTAGAATCCATCAACTTTAATAGCAGTTACTTAACACTTCTTACTATAAAACAGATATGAAAATTCCTCCTTAATTTTGCCAAATTTTTATTTAGATATTGTGAGTTCATGATCTGTCAGTATCATTCATTCAGTTTTGAGTCAAACAAAAATCTAACAACTTGAAATTAACATTAGAAATTAGTTCAGTGACAATCTTTAAGTGTTTCTCCAGTGGGGTCTTCCCTGACCCACCTAGGTGACTCATCAGAATATTCCTTCAACCTGAAAAATATGGGCACTACATCACCCACTCTGTCACTTCCATAGTGAAGTTTTAACATCTTATGTAGTTTAGTGCCTTAGAACATTCTGAAAAGCCTACCAACTTTTCTTAAAGTAGCACACTTTTTTTTTAAAAAGATTTATTTATGCATACAATAACTGGGGTGCAGGCCCAAGGTGCAAGGTGGGTAAGAGGATTCACCAGAGACAGAGTGGGGAGCAGATTGACTGAAATACACTGCTGAGGGGAGCAGCAGGCGAGCCAGGAGAGGTCTGCTATGCCATGTGGGTAGCTCCCTGGCCGGGGCTTGAACTTGTGCTTGCAATGGCTACGGTTAGCTTCACAGGTTGTGTCTTAACCCCTTGTATCACCAGGGAGGCCCAAAGTAGCACATTTTAAATTACTTTTTATTTTTCATTTTATTCTAGAATATAGCTATGGAATCTCTCACTATGAACACCTAGAAATTCTAGATTAAGTATAAAAACTTTTAAAATAGATATGAAATCCCAATATTAAAATACTTTAATTAATAAAATGGCCTATCTAGCGCTATTCAGCAGTACATCTAACACAATTGTCCCAGTAAAAGTGCTTTAATGGAGTGAATCTATTCCAACAGAAATACTTTGCAGGAAATTCTTAGGTAGATTGCCCTGAACCTGTGTTACCAAAGTATTATCTACACATGAATCCTAATTTTACACAGTGGGGTAGAAAATTTAAATTTGCCTTTCAAAATATCTATCCAAATGTCAGGATTTTAAATTGGGTGCCTTCTATCCCAAACTTTTATCAACATAATCAAACCTGTGAACAGCTCCTGGTTGTTCAGATAAGTGTATGATGCAGGGATAAGCAGAACCAGACAATTTGGTTTTTCAGTGAGGCAGCCTGGATAGTACACTCAAAATTCTAGGGCCTCCCTGGTGGCGCAAGGGGTTAAGCATGGCGCTATGAAGCTATCCGCAGCCTCTGCAGCACGAGTTCCATCCCCGGCCGGCCAGGGAGCTACACACATGGTGCAGCAGATCTCTCCTGTCTCGCCCACTGCTCCCCTCAGCAGTGTATTTTGGTCAGTCTGCCTGTTTTGCTCCCCACTCTGTCTTTGGTGAGTCCTCTCACCCACGCATCTCTGGCCTGTACCCCAGCTCTTGTATGCATAAATACATAAATCTTTAAAATTCTAGGCTGCAGATGTTTTTGCTTGTCTTCTGTGAGGGGTACAGGATTGGGCAAGTTTTAGAAGTACTGAGAGCTCTCTCAATCTTAATTTCCCATATAAAGTAATTAGGTAATAATACCTGCTTTTCCATCTTATAGTGCTCTTTTGATAAACAAATGACAAAAACTGCTTGCACGAAAATATATCAAAGCTCATTTATTAGTCTGTCTATTGATTTCCCTTTTAATTAAGAACAATTTTCTGAATTTTAATATTATGAGATGTATTATAAATTCATTACTGCATTAATATAATAAAGTAAAATAGCACTACTTAATTTTTTACTTTAGTCCCCTAGGCCAAGTGTGTGTGCATTTTCAAGCTGATTTTAAGTAGAACCTTATTCTAAAGGAAATAGTGTTATAGCAGTTGTTTTCTTACCTGGAAAAAAACTTTTAGTGTTGAAAGCAGAATGCTTCTGTTTCTATCCCTTGTTGTGCAAGCAGGCACGGGGCATTTTCACTATGGATTCAGGCAGAAGGATAAAGGATAGTCCTGGAGCCCTCAGTGGATTGTACAGGCTTTCATGTTCTCTCAGGGAACCAGGTACACAGGCACACCAGGCAGGCTGGCCATGTAAGGAGGCAGGCATGGGCCTGATAGGGGGTGCTGGGAGGCAGGCAGGCAAGCTAGGTAGCCCCCCAGACCCCCATGAATCTTTAAGCTTTTTCTCTGGGCTCTTGCTGGAGTTTTCTCGTGTATCGCCTCTCTGTGGTCACACACCTATTCACCAGGTAGGGTAGTCATCCTTATAGCCCCTCCCTCCTAGGCACAGGTGTACACATTTGTACATGCGCACATACCCATGCTCAGGTGTCCATAATCAGGCACAAGTGCACCACACCCATGAGCCTTCTATGTTAGGGAGATCAAGGCCGCAGGTGATAACCACAGAGGCCAAAGACATAAAAAGCCCAATCAACTTATTTTACCTTACACCCTAGTTTAAGTGACTTTAGGCTCTGTAATTCTTCTGCTTTATTTCTAATTGCTTAGCTCCTAATGTCAGAGATGATACATTATTCAAACAGTATAATTCCCCTTTACTTCCCTAATGTTAACTTTGTGATAAAATTGCTGTGCCATCATTTCAATATTTCAGTTGATAAAATACCAATGCATGGTTAGCATTGTTTATTCTCCATTGGCCATGAAACAAGAAAATTCTTAAATTCAATTCCAAACAAGCTTCCCTGAAGAGCACTCAGAATTAAAAACATCACTTTCAAATTTAGTCAACATGGGTTCCACAATAAAACCGATAGCTCGTATTTGAAATCCTTGTTATAACTTTGAATTACTTTGTTATTGCAGATGTCTCATTATTCTAGTTAAAAAAAAAATACACACAAAAACACCTGTCTATCAGAGGACTGCACCTGAATACTTACATCACCCAAATTCAGCATTCTGGCATTTTCAATTTCCTAAAAGTCAAATCAATACAACCATGTATCTCATAGGCATTGGAAACATAGGGTGAAATCTTGTCCATCTTAAAATGCTGCAGATTCATATAGAAAATCAGTTACTTCTTGTAGTGTAAGGTAAGAAGTATCAGGTTTTTCTGCCCTCCCGCCAGCAGGATAGATGATGGATCCTTGCGGTCCTGAATGCATGCCTGATGGCGGGCACCTGGAGTAGGGTGTGGGCATGGGTAGATGGGATTCACCTGGGCTGAGAGTGGGCTTTTAAGGGCGATGTCACGGGGATGCCAGCAGAAGCCGAGAACGAACAGAAGCCGAGAGAGAAGCAGAGAGGGCCAGAGAGCCCAGATAGGGTGAAGATTTGCTGGGCGTTGGGAGGCCTGCCAGCCTCCTGGTCCCCCAGCACCCCTGCCTGCCTTGTACCTGGTAATCCCAATAAAAGACCTGCAAAACCACTGAGGACCCTGACTCCTCCTTTACCCGGTCTGCTGGATCTGAAAACCTGCACTGTGGTCTTCCTGCCCCTACAGTACCCAGTAAAATCCCAATAAAAGTCTGTGAAAGCCACTGAGGGCTCCAGGACTCTCTCCTTTTAGCCAGGCTGCTGGATAAGAAAACCTGCACTGTGCCCATTCCTGCCCCCTTACACTTCTGCTTACTACCAAGTGTGTAAATTACTAAATCTATTCTGGGGACAAAATCCCAGGCAATCTAAGTGTGTATACAGTTCTTCCTGATTCTTTGATTGAAGGCATTCCCACAATATTTAGAATGCTGTTAACAGGTATTGTTGATGCTGAGTCATAAAGCAGGGAAGAGGAAGGCAGAGACTTTGCAAAACTTGCTTTAGTATTTTATGAGTATGAAGCTATTCTCTGGCTGGTTCTATTTCTTTTGTTCAAATTTAAATTGAATTCAGTGTGCCTTTTTTCAGTAAATATTATAACAGTTACAATATAACTGCTGAGATTATGTTTGCATTCACAAATTCATTTTATAACTTGAAATGAAAAAGGAACAGTGTGAGTGAAAACTTCAAATTTGGAGGCCACCTTGGTGGTGGGTGTGTTGTGGTAACACACATCTGAAGAGGTATAACCCTGTATCTTTGAATCATGAAGCATTACATAAGCCAATGTTATGTCAATAAAAAAATAATGAAAAATATTGGAAAAAGTCATATTTGGAGTTGTGTCTGACAAATCTATAAAGATGGGAATGGACATTTATGAGCTATTTTAATAACAATTAATTGATCCCATTTCTTTGCTTTTGGCTAGAATGATATAAACCAGAGTAGTGATGATTTATCCCATGTTGATTAGAAGTTTTAATTGTTAAGATTCTAGATCGATAAAATATCACAGATTTTAGATGGATACAATATATGACAGTTATTTATTTTTGAATAAAATTTATTGTAGGATAATTCAAAATGATTGTCCTTGAGAGGAAAAGTATTGAAAATAGTCTGTGGATGTTATGGAAATTTCTCAGAGAAATCAGGTGGCACTCATAGAGGTGGAGAGTAAGATTTGATTGTCATGCCAGCGGGCTCAGTGGGATCACTCCCGAAAGACTGTGCCCTAAATTGCAGGGATGGTAAGGCTTTTTACAGTTTGTATGAGGAAACTTGTCACCCCATCCATCATACCACAAGCATTCTTTATTGTTTGGGATGGGTGTCAAGGTAGCTGTGCTACTACTGTGGATACGCAATACACCCAGCAACTTCTCCACACCAGCAAGCAGCAGAATCTAAGCAGTAAACTCCCCCAAGCAGCAGACTTGGGAAACTTTTTGCTTCATAGGGAGTTAAATAATGTCTCCCCCAAACTTACGCATACTTGAAATATCAGAATGTGACCTTCCTTAGAAATAGGGTATTAATAGATATAATTTGTTCAGGATCTCAAAGTAAAACCATTGTGGGGTTTAGTAGGTCTACATCCAATGAACTGTGCACTTATAAGAAGTGAGGACACAGAGACACAGAGGAAGATGATGGAAAGATGCAGGTAGGGATCAGAAGAGCACCGCCTCTAAAAGCCAGGGAAAGTCAGGGACTACCAGCAACCACCATGAGGATTACCAATAACCACCAGAGGGTATTAGGAGCCAGACATAGGATTGAGTCTAGCTCAGAGCCTGTAGAAGGAACTGTACTAACCCTGATTTTAGATATCTGGACTTCTGCAACATACATTTTATTGTTTTATACCACCATATTTATGGTATTTGCATGGAAGCTCTCGGACTAATTAGGATGACGTGTGCTAGTGAAAAAGCTAATACTGGCTGCTCTGTATGGCTACTTGAAAACAAGGTCTTACCTTCTGAGAGAGAAAATTCTAAAAATTTGTATATTTAAGGAGGTATCTTCTTAGCTTAATACTAGTGAGTTGAATGCTTTAAGTACTATTTGGAGAAAAAAACATAAATACTAAATAATTCCCACCAGAAGTGGGAATGTGCAATGTGACTACTATTCTTTACTTATTTTCCAGACCAGTCTCCTCTTAGCTGCTTAATGGGCAGAAAATTGTTAGTGATTGACATTAGTCTTGATATTTTATGTCATTTTTTCACTTAACACATACAATTAAAGATACAAATTTTTATTGTTACAAAAGTAACAGTCAGTATTAACATTTGGTATTTATAAATGTTTTCTTATATGAATTATTTTTTTGGTTTATAAATAACTGAATTATTTACTTAATGTGCTTTAAATATTTAACATGGAATTTAACATTTTTACATTACAATATTTTCATAACTATTTTATAGTATCCTACCATATTATAATCTGAATTTTCTAGGTAATTGTCTATAGTAGTGTCTTTTTTATTATTTGCTATTAAAGTAACAATTAACACATTTATAGATTAAAAACTGCAAAACATATGGCTGCAAAATTGGAATAAATCTGAGTGATTGGAACTCTGAAGTATACCTTTATGAAAACATATATGTACATATATGCAACCATGCATATACACATCCATATATAGACACATAGTTATATAAAACACATATATACATACTGTTCTCCAGAAAAATTATGTAATTTTTTGGTCTTAGAAGCATTATAAGAGAGTTTATATTTTTCTCAATGCTTTCCAGAACAGGGTAGCATCACTCATTTTTTTCCTCTATTACTTTAGTCAAAGGAAAATGATAACTCATTTTTGTTTTAATATACATTTCCCAACTAACGAGATTGAACATTTTATCATGCTTAGTGGCCATTTATATTTCTGTGAATTAAACATCTAATCCATAGTTTTTCCATTAGAACACTCATCCTTTAATTAATTAATCTATAAAAAGAAGTTTGTATTTTTAATCTTTCATTTAAAAAGACAAAGCAGTGATTAAAAAAAGTTTCAGGGCTTCAAATGTCTATATTAAAACACAAGAACTGAATTAAATTATCCTTAAGAGTCTCTTTTTCTAGTCCATTACTAAGTCTTAGGAATTACATTAACCATTTTTCAGCAACATTTTCAATTTTGGTGATTTCTTTCAAAGTACAATACATGTTGTACTAAATATCCAATGAACACTTCAACTTAAACTATTTTTATCTTCTTTCCATTATTTCATCAGAAAAAAAGACAGAATGCTGGCTTTTGCTAAACTTTAAAATTATATAGTAGAGAGCCATGATTTCCACTTAGTTTCAACAATACCTGCCTAAGAGATTTGGTCCTGATGTAAAGAAAGTAATCTTATTTTTGGTAATCTATCTTGGGAGAAAAAAAAAAAAAAACTAAGGCAAAAAAACAGACCGAATCAACTATTAGACAGCAGTCTGAGAGAGCAGGTTAATGTGTATGTGTGTGTGTGTGTTCTGTAATGCTATAATATATATATTTAAAAATTATATCAGTATGTTAATGTAATATAAATGTTTACAAAATAATTATGAATTTAATATTATATAAAATATTATAAAATATGTGTTATGATTTTTAAATAGAAATTTACTGAGTACTTCTACAGAGAAAGAAAAAAATAAGGTGCTACTTTTTTCATTTGTAATGATAGTTTTTTTTTTTTTTTAATTTTCTAGAGGCATGTCTTATTTATTTATCTATTTGTTTGTTTGTTTGTTTGGTTTATACAAGCACTGGGTACAGTCAGAAGCCGGGAGGGTGAGAGAATTCACCAGAGCCAGAGCAGGGAGCAGAACAGGCAGAAGGACCAAAGTACACTGCTGAGGGGAGCAGCGGGCGGCAGGAGTGGTCTGTGCGCCATGTGGGACCCTCCTCTGGTGGCCGGGGAGCAGCTGGGGATCGAACCGGCGCCGCAGAGGCCGCGGGCAGCTTCGCAACCCAGCGCTCAACCACTGCGCCACCTGGGAGGCCCTGTAATGATAGTTTATCCATGAGTTATATGTTAAAAATTTTCGTTTACATTACTATACCAGACCTAGTTTAAGTGGCAGTCCAGATTTGCTCTACTTTACCCACTAAACCAGGTCATGAGCTACTACTACCTGCTTCCTTCCCAAATTCCTGATAACGGTTCATGCTCTTCTTTTGGGGTAGAAAGTATGGAGTACTCCTGCTACCTCACATCAAACCAACATCATAATATGTGATGACTGACAACAAGAAAATCCCTGCTTGCATACTTATGGGAAGTTCTGGCTTCCCAGGCCACTGTATAGAGATACAGAATAATAACAATTTACTGATGGGCTTTGACAAATGAAAGAAGAGAGAAACTACTCATACTTCTTGTCCAGTCATCCACTGTAAGACACATATGGCCTTTCAGCAGACACTGCAAGAGGCAAACCAAGCTCTGTTCTATATACATGATCAGTTCAATAATACTCTACCATTATTTGATTTCTCTGATTCATTTCCTTCCTTCCTCACTGTGGTTTTCAGGGGCTTACACCCCCAAAGACATCACTTTGAATTCTTGCCTGGGCACTGTTTCCCAAGAATGTGGACTAACTTGAATTAAATGTTCCTATAATTAAAGAAATATGCAATTATTCTTTTATTAAATTAAAAAAAAAATCTCCACTGCCTGGAAACTGGATCCAGATTTCACAGAAAATTTTTCCTACTATGAGTTCTACCAATATTGCTCAAATGTGAATCTAAAATTATGAAAAGCAGAATAACCTCTCTACTCTTCAAACTACCATTCTGCCTACTTTCTAACCCCAAACCCACCTCTAGAGTTTGAGGGAAGAGGGGATCAATCTGACTTAAACTTGTGACCATTTCATTAGATGACTTTTAAAAGTTACTAGATAAAAAGTTGGAAGTTACTAGACAATAAGGGATTTTGGTGAATCAACAATGCTAAAACATGGATAAAAAGCATGTGCTATGTTTATTAAGATGATGACCCAGAAGTAAAATTGTATTGAAATATAACTGAGAATATCATGTGAAAATACAATATGAAGAGCATTCTTCTTCAGATTTATGTCCTCTACCATGAAAAAAATAAATGAATGTTTCCTTGAAGTAGCAGTAAATGTTTTTTCTTAGCATTATCAACACTTTGCAGGGTGACACCAGGTTAACACTGACCTGTGAACAGGTACCAGAGGTTGTTTGGTTCCAGTGTTTCCATCTCACCCCTTCGGGTTGTCTTTCTATGCCGAATTTTATAGCCAGTAATAAATCCATTTTGTGTTCCTGATGGAGGAGGCAACCAGCTTACTTTGATACTCTGAAAAATAATAGATGTAAATTAAAACACTGGAGAAAAGAAAGACGACATGTTCGAGTCAAAGAAAAGATTCTAATTTAAAGTGTGAGTAAAACAGAGAGGCAAGAAATGTCAGGGATTACCCCTTAGAAGAAAATTAAATCTATTCCTATAATCTGTCAGTATTTCTATTTACCTGATTTTGATAAAAATACAGTTCACTTGATTAATTACATGCATTATTGCCTCACCTTTACAAATTCCACCAAATTAACAGTAAAATATTCTAAAGGGTATAAACCCATAGGAAATAAAAATGCAGTTTTATAGCGGATGAGACACATTAACAACTAAGAAAGTAATAATTGGAAGAAAGTATGGTAACTGATTCAATGGAGACAGAAGAACTCTAAATATTTTTTAAGAGCTACTTATGAAATACAAGGTGATTTATATGAAAAAAAAATCATGGAAGACTGGAAAGTGTTGCTTCTTAAAGACATCGGAAGGCAGCATTGAGGAATGGTGGAGAAATAGAAATGGAGTGAATGTCCTCTCCACATGAAGATAAACCAGTCTAACCTTTCCTGACCTTGGAGCAGTGGGCTTTATTGTCTAGGAGCATTGAATGAGAATGCACAGTTTAGAGAGAACAGGCAGAGAAGAGAATAAGGATGAGGGCAAAGGTTATTAAATCAAAGACATGACACTCAAGTTTTCTTCCTTCAAGTGATATCAGAGCAGTATAGTCAGGTGTATACTGTCCAGGCAAAATGATAATCATCCTACAGGAAAATTGTTTGGCCCTGGGGAAAACATCTCAGTCCTTAGCCAATGTCCTAGCTGTGAGGTCACTTACTAATTCCCTCTCATGCATTAAAATTTGTACTGTACAATCAGTTTTTTAGTATTTCATTACTATGTGAACTGAGAATTTAAGACCAGCAGACATAAAAAAAGCCTCTAGCAAAAAAGATAAACACATAAGGACCTAATGGCACTTGAAAGAAATAGCATTAATGCTTAGAGCAAAAAAGTAAACAAAAAGATATAATTAATATCTTAATAATCAAAGAAAAGATATTGCACCCACAAGCAGGAAAGTAACACAAAAATAATGAACTAGTTTTAAAAATTTCCAACAATTAAAATTTGGTTGCACAAGTTAAATATCAAATAGGTCGATTAGAAGGCAAATTAAAAGTAATCTCCCAGAATTTAATGGGGAGGTGCCTGTGACAGTGGCAGAAGGAAATTGTATATTCAGTGAAGGAGAATTTGGGGGGTGATGGAAATATTGTGCATCTTTATTTCACATTTTAGGTGGAAGCAATAGTCAAAAGACCAAGTTATAGGCTGAATTATTCCCCTCCCAATCCTTCCCCAACTCACATGCTGAAGCCCTCTTCTCCAGTACTCAGAATGTGACTGTATTTGGAGACAGGACCTTTAAAGTGGCCAACAAGATTTGATTATTCATATTAGCCTAAGTTCACTATGACTGGTCTTATCACAAAAAAAGTAGGTTATGAAACAGACACACAGAGAGGAAGAACATGTAACGATCAGGGAAGAGGAAGGTCATCTACAAGCCAGGATGAGAGGCCACAGAAGAAACTACTCTGCTGATACCTTTACCTTTACCTTTCTGCCTCCAGAAAAAAATAAATCCCTTTTGTTTTTGTACTCAATCTGTGGAATTTGTTGTGGCAGTCCTAGAAAATTAATATACTAATATAATAATTAATATGTATATTAATAGATGCTTAGGATTAGTGCATTTTGTACTTCAACCAAGAGGAAGGAGGAAAAGGAGAAGCAGGACTAGGAGAAAAAAGGATGAAGATTAAGGAAGGGGCAATGGGGAGGGAAGCCTAAGAGTGCTAAATTCCTGCAGTAAATTAGATCCATACATGATATTTAAAACTGGTGAATGAGTGAATTATGGACAGCTACAGAAGGACATTGTTGAGAAACATAAAGCAAATTCCAGGAAAAACATTACAGCTAAAAGTAGTAAATGTTGGCATGTGAAGGGAATGGGAACAGAGTTTGGGGTGAGGCATGGAAGTCTATTGGCTTTTTTTATAAGCATGTTGATACTATTTAACTTTAAAAAATAATGTGTATATAATACTTAGATGTCACTGAAGAAAAGAAAATCTCTTCAATAAATGGTGTTGGGAAAACCGGACAGTCACTTGCAAGAGAGTAAAACTAGAACATTGTATTATACCATGCACAAAAATTAATCCAAAATGGATTAAAAGAAACCTTGATATAAGACACAAAAACAACATATGTAGAAGAAAACACAGACAAAACGTTTTGCAACAAAGATTTCAGTAATATCTTTGTGGATTTGTCTCCAAACAGGAAGATAAACAAAATAAAATATAAACAATCGGGACTATATCAACTAAAAAAAAATCTGCACAGCAAAAGAAACTATCATTAAAATAAAAAAAAGACACCTTACTGAATGAGAGAAAACATTTGCACATCATACATCTGACAAGGACTGATATCCAAGATCTACAAAAAATTCATACAATGTATTTATTTATTTATTTTTAGATAACAGCACAAAATTGTTCTTTTGAGGTAGCAGAAATAAATGACTATTTGAAAGAAGCAAAACAAAGAGTCAAGAAATGTATTTCTGAGCCCCCTGCCCATAACCCTCTGGGTCACACTGACCTCCCTTCTGTCCTGTGGCGATGTAATTGAAGCAAAACAGTACTCTTGGAAGAGACAGAAGTGAGACTCTTCTTCCAGATCTTTGCAGATCTACTACAAATTAGCTGTCACTCTGCAAATGATTGAGTTTTTTCTTGGTAAAATTATTTATTTATTTATTTATTTGTAAAAGAATTTAAAACATCATCTAAAGTCACGGTTAGTGACTTGTCTTGCATTTTAACAATTTCCAAGAACATGCCAGCCATATGCATTCTCAACACTTGTGGTTGTTATGCTCTGGAAACATTACTGCCAATACTGAAATCACAACTTTTGAAATATTGCTTTTAAGGAAAATACAGATTTAGGTGCCTGTCTTTGATTGTCATGTTTTTTTGTTAAGTCGTTCCTATAAGACTTTGCTTTATGTGTGTCTCTGTTTAAAGACACCTCACTGAATATTATTAATTCATTAACATTGAACTCTTGGACAACTGCACTATTACATCTGAATAAACAATGTCATTTCTCCACAATGCACACCACATATTTCTTGCACTCAGGACACTAGACAGCACTTCAATACTATACATGGGGTGCTTTTAAACAGGGTAGCAGTTACTTGACAACAAAAAGAATATATGTTTATTTTTTTTAAAGATTTATTTATTTATTTATTTGTTTGTTTATTTATTTATATAAGAACTGGGTTATGGGCCAGATGCACAGCAGGGTGAGAGGATTCACCAGAGACAGAGTGGGGAGCAGAACAGGAAAACTAATGAAATACACTATTGAGGGGAGCAGCGGGTGTGACAGGAGAGGTCTGCTGCGCCATGTGGGGCCCTTGCTGGCAGGCTGGGATTGAACCAGTGCTGCAGAGGCTGCAGACAGTTTCACAGCTCTGTGCTCAACCGCCTGTGCCACCAGGGGAGGCCCAAGAATATATGAGAACTGAAAGAAGATTGAGCATCTCTTTGTTCAACCTTAGCTGGGAATGGGTACTTCCGAAAACAAGTTTTTCAGTTCTGAGGGTGCACATGTCTGCAACTGATTGCAAACATACCGAGGGCACAGATTATAGGGTACAAATGAATTTTAGTGGCAATTGAATTTGCAAATGCAAACTTGGGGACTGGATCAACTGTAGTTACATATTCAGCATGCTTTAGACATTTTAAAAGAACCCATTTAGTTAAAAGAATCTAGTTCATTGTTCTATGTTATTAGAACATAGAACCTATGTTATTAGAATATATTTGAAAGCAGATGACACCACTGAGACCATTCATGTAGCCCCCACTATCACATGTGAGAAGCTAATTATTACTCTTGTTAATTCTTAACACTTTTCTTGCACATACTACAGACTGGGCAGTGGTCTAAGCACTCTGCAAGCTACTGTTCATCTTCACAATGAAGTTGAAATCTCTTGTTAGGGTCATGCAAAACTGGGACACATAATGCTTAAGTAACTTTAAGCTATGTAGTCAGTAAAGCAATGGAGACAGGATGTGAATGAGATAATATAAGTCTGAAGCTGGCATCCTTCACTATTTGATATTGCCTACATGGAAGTCCAAGAGGCTGAGACTGTAATTCATTCAACATCCTGCATTAACTGCATGTGTGCTGTGTTACAAGTACTATCTTTGAGAGTACGGTATACCCAGCTAAGTCATGGGGTATCTATTCTGGCTGAGGAAATAGCCACATAAACTAATAATGAGCACATAAAGTGCTAAGTGCCAAAATAATTCCAAAATATACAATGGAAATAGAGAGAGAGATTCATTCTGTCTCATGTGATTAAGAAAAGTCTTCACAAGGAGCCCATGCTTCCAATGTCAGTAGGACTTCTTGGAAGAGATAGGTAAATTACTTAAGACAGAGGGAATTATTAAGAGCAAGCTCAAGGTGAAGCTTTAAGTGAAAGTTAAGTAGATTCTTAGTGACGAGTGCAAATGAGACATAAAGGACAATGTAAAAGAGAGACAGATTGGAAAAATTAATCTTTTAGGTCAGGCTAACTAGACATATAGTTAGCTCAACGTGCCGACTTAAAGCAGTTGCATAAGTTCTTTGGGAGGTAAATTAATGAATAAGATAATAATAATATATTGTTCCTAGCTCCTGAGGACTCTAGCCTTAACTACATACACACTCACACACTTCTTCCTCTGCCCTACCCATCCACGTATTTGTTCTTTGCTCTCAAGTGTTTTAGAAATTGTCAAGAAAATCAGAGTTGATGAATATCATGCATTACACTTCTATTCCACTACTCATTTTATTTTTCAATGCTTCAGTGTAGTCATGGAAGATATTACCATCTTATGATTTTTTAATGGAAGAAATTGATGCACAGAGTTTAATTAATAGCCAGAAGTCAGTCACCCAACTGTTATGTCTAAGGTTCTTTTGTTATTTCATATGAAAACAAGTAATCACAGAACTTCTACTTGGCAATTCTACTCACTTAAATTCTCCTACAAAAGGAATACATGTGCATTTAAATAATTAGTTTTTAATGCATCCAATGGGTCACCCCATAAGTAGCCCTTGGTAAAACAAGAAGGGTGATTTTGTAATGAACACAACCTTGTTTTTTAAAGTAAAAATTAAATTCAATCAGAAATGGAAATATAAATGAAGATATTAAATATTAGACTAATATATAGAACCTTATGATTTCCAGCTAATGCTTTGCTAGGGCTTTATCGAATGACCTCTCATAATTCTTATAAATGACCTAAATCTCAATGTACATATTGAAAACTGGAGAATAATTGTGCTTAGTATGTCTACCAAATGATTGTAAATCACTTGATCAGCCTGGAGAACTTAATTATATTAATGATTACATGAGCAATACTTAGTTTTTGACAGATCATAATTTTTCTTTATCATATTTCAGATTTCCAGTGATTACATAAATTATTCCCACATAGCCAATACCTTAATATCAATGCCTAGCAGCAATTAATTAATAGAATCAGTTACACACTCCACACGCTAGGAGGTGAACCCCCTTAACAGTTATTATTCATCTTTGCAAGTAATTTGTCATTCTTATTCATCTTCATATGGGGTAGCAGCTAAGTTTATTAGCATTTTCAATGCTTTCTCATTGATTTCAAGGCAGCATCTGCAGATTACAAAGACTACAGTGGTGAAATTCTATGTAGGTCCTTTCCCCACAGATTATATGACTGGACATCCTAAATTATATTATTTTGGGAGGCTAAATGAAAATGTCCACTAACATTTCCTTAGTTAATGGCACAATGTATTTTATGTTCTATGAGATCTGCTCGCCAGTGCCCTATAGCTCAGGCTTCATTGCCCATTCCCCACCAAGCCAGCTAAAGCTGTCACTGTTACAGGAATAGTTTTGTGACATAACCTAGTCTTCATGGGCAAGCCTGGTAATGATTTTTATTAAAAGTACTTAACACATGATCTTTGACTTTTGAAAAATCAATTCTAGTAGCTGTGACTTGACTCCTGGTCTTTTCATTATCTGAGAAGGAGAAATTAATCCTTTTCACTGTTGTAGTATTCTATTTGAATCAAGAATTTTACTTTTTTCCAGATTTGTGAAAAAAATGCAAACTTTAGCTTCCCCCAATCCCTCTATTCCCTCTTTGGTTACTGTAAAATGAATTCATTTACAAATCAGCATGGCAGAGAGTGGTTAGATTTATTGATTTTAAAGAAAGAGTCTCTTTGGCCATTATTTACTGTCAAAGATAATCCTGTCTAATTTAGCGATGAGGTATTATCCTATTCATGGGCTCCAATAATTTATTCTTTTATCTTTCCTTCATAGTAGATGCATGTGAGTATAAGAAATCAGGGGGGGAAATTGGTAAGCCCAGCATCCACAGCCTTCCTCAGAAGCTATATTTGCTAAGCTTCTATTTCTAATTTCACATACCCCACTGGATACTGAAATTTTGTCTGGACCCTCTCTGGAGTGAATTGTAGGTAGACAAGCCACTCTTCAGATTCAGTTACTGTAGTAGAGAGCCTTTAAGAAAAAAAGTGCTTTTAGTTAAAGAGAATTTCCACAGAAGGGAATTGGAGGGCATCATTTGAAAGAAGGTCCTTGTAGCAAATGAGAATTCTTTGGTGGTGAGTGTGTGGTGGTGAGATGTATCTGAAGTGTGATCCTGACCTCTGGCTCACATACAGTGTTGTAAACCAAAGTTACCTCATTTGAAAAACAAAAACAATGCATTGGGTGAAAAACAAAGGAACCTAAGTATCTTGAAACTTAGTTGAAAATCAGTTTTGGACTCTGCTCCTTATTCTGGTTCTGTATTTCTGGTGACTTGTTGAATCTGATGTGAAGTTGCTTGAAGAATGAAACATGCTTTTAGTACTCATGAGGCCCTATAAATTTTTATAAGAGTGCCCATCAGCCCTTCTAAATAATCTATTTTCATTGTATGTCCCCTTATTTACATTCCCTCTGCCACTGTCCTCACTCAGACCTTAATTTACCATTGCCAAGAATACTGCCATGGCTAACTAACTGAGCCCCATGCTCCCAGTCCACAGCACTCACTCCCTTACCAGTTCTCTTCCTTATTGGTGAATGAGGCACTTAAGCTCTCTGAGCCAAGGTTTTTTCCTCTGCAATATAAGCTAATAATAGTACCTATCTCTTCTGTACAGCAAAAGAGACAGTAACCAAAACAAAGAGACACTCCACCAGTTGGGAGAAAATTTTTGCACACAACACTAATGATAAAGGACTGATCACAAAAATCTACAAAGAGCTGATGAGCCACAACAAAAACAAAGTATATAATCCAGTCAAAAAATGGGTAGAAGAGCTAAAAAGAAACTTCTCCAAAGAGGAAATGCACATGGCCAACAGGCATATGAAAAAATGTTCAATATCACTTGTAATCAGGGAAATGCAAATCAAAACTACAATGAGATACCATCTTATACCAGTGAGAATGGTACATATTTAAAAAAAAAAAAAAAACAAGACTAGCAACAACAAATGTTGGCGAGAATATGGAGAAAAAGCAACTCTCCTGCTCTGTTGGTGGCAGTGCAAACTGGTCCAATCACTATGGAAAGCTGTGTGAAGATTCCTCAACCTGCTAAAGATGGAGCTTCCATATGATTCAGCAATTCCACTCCTAGGTATTTACCCAAAGGACACAGAATCATTAATTCAAAAGGGCACCTGCACCCCTATGTTTATAGCAGCACTATTTACAATAGCTAAGCTTTGGAAACAACCCAAATGCCCAAAAATAGATGACTGGATCAAGAAGATATGGTACATATACACCATGGAATATTACTCAGCAATCAAAAAAAAGATAAACTCATGCAATTTGCAGCAACATGGATGGAGCTGGAAGGGATCATGCTCACCGAAATAAGCCAGAAAGAAAAAGAAAGATACCATATGGTCTCACTCATAGCAGGAATCTAGAAAACCTAAATAAGGGACCAGGAAAAAGACTAATTATAATAAAGTAAAAATCAAAATCAACAAGCAACTATAAACCAGAGACACACTAGGTGGGGGAAGAGGAAGTAGGATCAAAACAAGGGGGGTGGGAATTTCATCTTGTATGTAACCAAGATGAAAATGCATGCATTGTGCAACAATGAAAAATGATGTAAAAATATATAAAATAAAAAAAAATTGTAAAGTAAAAGGGGACAACAGAAACATGCTTGGAAGTTTTTTTCAGTGCTCTGGTGCATAATAATTAAGCAATCAATTGTAAGTACTTGGAGGGAGGAAAAGAGGAATGAGAAAAAGAAAGGAATTTAGATGGAGAGATCAAGAGATAGAGATGATTAGAACAAAGGAAGGCAAAAGTAAATAAGGGTTAAAAGGGTGCAGGCAAACAAGACCGTGTACAACTAACAATGGTCAGAACAGGGGCCTACTTATTTGTGTACTGACTAAACAATTTTTCTTCTGTGAAACAAAAGGTGCACTGAGAGAAATAAATTAACTGGTAACATTTTTGAACCCTTTTTCTTCCATGAATATTTACTGAGCAATTTACTCTTTAGAGTCAAGTCACATTCACTGTTATAGCGAGGCTACGTAGCAAGATGAGACCTTGGAATAGAGCGGAGACTAAAGGAATGCAGGAAGGTGAGGAGAAGCAATATATATTTTTTGGAAGTAGACTTGACAGGACTTGGTGATTTATTGAATGTCAAGTGTAAAGGAAGAAAAGTTATCAAGAGTGACTCTTAGGTTTCTGGCATAAGCAACTCGGTAGAGGGTAATGGATTTACTGGGTTAAGGTTGTCTGAAAAACTATATACTTAAAAAAAAAAGTTCACAGGACCTGCTGATAGCATCAACAATGACAATTCACAGAGGATGATGTAGGAACAAAGGCTGTCTGTGGCGATATTCTAAGTAATATTGGGAAGGGCATTTTCCAATTTTATCATTTTGAATAAACGATATCTAAGTTACCAAAATTAACCAATAACAGCACCAACCAATGTTCAAACTTTGATACTTATCTAAATACTGGATAAATATCTCTGCTGATGTTGAAAACATCTCACTGAATTTCAGACTGGAACAGCAACTAATGTACTAATAAATCAGTATTTAACATGATGTTAAGTGTATAATTGTTGGACAATTATAAAAAACTGACCTTCTTATAAACCTATATTCTTTATGATATTAGCCAAATATGGATTGGATAAAATGTCAGTAAGATATTAAGGTCTTACATATATTTGTCCTGCAGTTAAATGCCTTTCTTACAAATTTGGCATGTTTTTACTTCATTTATAAATATGCAATCTCTGGTGATAAGTTAGAAATTCGGGTGGCATACTAAAATTGGTACTCTTGCGATCATGTAAGCAACAGTTATTTAAAATGACATAAAAGTATGTTAGCAAATATGTTATGTGACACATTTCCAGGGTGAAGTCTGCTAGTACCACATAAAAGTTGAGTTAAATATTTGTGAAATAATAAATGTGTGGTTACACACAAATTGAGGAATACTTGATTTACAATAAAATTTTATGAATATACCTTAAACTCAGGCAAGAAATATTGCTTAAAAAAACAAATGCTACCCTGTTGTGATTTTATTTAATGACCTGGAAAAAATGCAAACATTTCTTCATCAGTAGGTTTGTTTAGTTGTGAAATAGCCTTCTCTCTAGTTGTTCCTTGCTGGCCTCCTACTCCTCATAGCTAGTGCCGGTGGGACTCCTATTTAGAAATTAAGCCTTAGTTGACCTGGAAAAATCCTATTCCTGGTTATGTAATCCCCTAAGTCACACTGGGATATTTCTCAGGTTGTTCAACTTCAACTTAAATCCTGCAAATCCGTTTTGATTTGGTACCAATTTTAGTAACTGGGTTACTCTGGTAGGGATGCTGCCAGGATTCTTTGTGAATGTTCTTTTGCCTTGTCTGTCTGCCTGGTATACCCAAGATATCCAGACAAGTCCTCCAGTAGGAGATCACGCACCTTTGTGAACCTACTAGAGGCTGGTAGATTTCCCTGACAATATTTAGTTTCCTTCTAAATCTAGACATGTTACCTGTTTTCACATTCTGAACTGCCCAAAATGACTGACCTTCCTACTCACCACCTGAAGTCCGCCACCTGCCTACTCTGACACCACCCTCTAGGCACTGCTGCCCTCTAACACTGTTTCTGTGGATGCTGTGGCCAGTCTTCCTGAAGGAACATCCTTAATCACCTTCCTTTCTCCTCTTCGTTTAGGTGCACAGGTCTCCTGGCAATGACTGTTAACAGCATATGCATTCATCCCACAGATCTGTCTTTTTTGAATGTATTCTATGGACACATGTCAGTTTTCTTAAAAAGTCACATGTAGTGAAAAATGTCATCTGGAATATGCTACATTTTTTTATGTTCCATTTTTAAGTTTCTTAGCTAACGTAAGATGGGCTAGATTTAAACTGATGCTGGGAAACTGACGTGCCACCACTTTTCTCTGTTCCTTTAATCCAATTCTGAGGGCTTGATCTTCAAAACTTTGGGGAAAAAGAAGAGGCTAATCACTTACCTAACTTACTCCATTTTAGCAGCACAAGAGGAGGTGAACTAGTAAATTAAGGTCAAATAGGTTTTCAAATCTTTACTGTGACATCCCAGGCTGCCATTGTACAGAGAGATATGCCACTCATTGTACACTGACAATTTGAGAGTCTGTTAGGCTAGTAGTTCACAACTTTTCTCTTTTCTTTTCTTTTTTAAAGATTTATTCATTTATACAAGAACCAGGGTATAGGCCAGATGTGCGGGAGGGCGAGAGGATTCACCAGAGACAGAGCGGGGAACAGAACAGGCAGACTGATGAAATACACTGCTGAGGGGAGCAGCGGGCAAGACAGGAGAGGTCTGCTGCACCATGTGGGTTTCTCTGTGGCCGGCTGGGATCGAACCTGCACTGTAGAGGCTGCAGACAGCTTCACAGTGAGGGGCTCAACCGCCTGCACCACCAGGGAGGCCCATTTCACATCTTTTCAGAGTAACATTTCACAAACAGTTCTTCAAAATATGGCTTAAAGATAAGGCTCAGAGGTTAAACACATGAAGAGCAGACTATAGGTAAGCGTGGCCATAATTCAACTCACGGCGTGGCTTATTCAACTCTGACCCCAAACATCATGCCCATTCCATGCAGTAAGTACTAGTCAGTGATTAACTCTATTTTTTTCACATTTGAAATAATGTCTGATTCTGATTTTATATTTTTTGAGTGCAACATAGAATCTTTTCTACCTCTACCAAATCACCCATGCCCTTACCCCATTAACTTAAAAAATGCACTACACATGCTCACTACAGCTGAAATCCTATGTATAAGTACACTGAAATATACTGGAGCCTCCTTCATTCTTACACTTAGTGTTTAGAAAATATTATTAGATGTTCAGTCTAGTATGTAGTCCTGGGTCATTGTTTAGATAGAGAACAGAGTTTTACTAATAAAATATGTTCAATAATATAGTAAGATAAATGGCAAGAAACATACTATTCCACTTTGTTTTTTATTAAGTTGACATTAGGAATTTTTATCTATGTCAAATATATATTACAAGATTAATTCTATCATACAACTAGCAATTGAGAAGCAATCAAGGTGAAAGGGCTTAGAAACTTAAAAATTGGAAAATCCAAAATTTCAGTTATTTTGATTTTTTAATTTTGTAGTCATTGATAGTAGTAATAGTACATTTGCTTTAAATTCACAAGAGGACATGAAAACTAAAGCCAGTTTTCAAAGAACTTTGGACTCACATGATTGGGTAGTGAACACAGAGAAATAAGTGAATGAATGATTTTCATTGAGGTTGAATTATCTTCATAAACACTTCATCTGATTGTAACATCAGATTATACATTGCTGGAAAACTTTCCTTGCTACTCAATAATTATTCAGGGCAATCTGTGAAGAGGTGGTTTCTAGATGACATATTTCACCATATTCTGATATTTGGCCCACAGAAACAGGCCTTTCTCCACTGATTATCATAATCCCGCTGTAGCTGATTTTCAGATATGAAACTATGTATGAACTCTACCATTAGGAGAAAGAAAAAAATATTTAATTTTTCTACTAGCGAGATTTTCTTACCAGCTCAATGAAATTAACAAAATATTTCTAAACCAACCAAGAAAATCATCCCCAAATACATATAGCATAATTAATCTTAGAGTGGAAAAACCCAAAAACTAAAAGGCAGAATTGCTATATACCTAGCATTCTTCCTTTTGTAAACTCTAAGATTTAAAATAGCATTTTCTTCATGTGATATTTTGCTATGCATAGTCTAGTAGCCAGATCAGATTTCTTCCGGTCCTAGAAACTGGGAATGTAATTTCTAGGAGGTATTCACATTTTGACAAAATTCCATTACAATAAAGCAATTTGGTTGTTCCCTAGAGTTCATGATAAAGTGATCTTACGAGTAATACATTTCAGAATTTGTCAGTATCAATAGACTTTATTCTCCAGTGCCTAAGTCATTCCCTGGAAGTAAGCTTGATGTTTAGGGAGGCTCATTAACTCTTTCAGATCACCATGTTCTTTCTAAGACTATCATTCCTACAAAATGAAACTACTAAAAGCTATATAATAGCCTTGATGCAGGAGCCAGAGTTAAGAAAGTCAGAACACAAATACATCAGGGGAGTTATATGTAAAATTATGCCCTTGAAAGGCACAAGAAAATAGACCAATATATAATTTAAGGCAGAAAACAGTGTCCACTTATTTCCCGTTTCCTTTTCATTTTAGAAAATAGAAACCGAGCTACGATTTGAGCAGGAAGGTGACTTGTCCAATTTCATATTAAACTGATCTTAGATATTTACATATCCTGAAGTAAATAGGTAAGAACTTAAATATTGATTTATTCTGTATGAAAATTCTTTCATATATGGGATAAATTGCATTTATTGAGAATAACCAGTAAGAACTTAGGGAAATGCAATTATGTATTCATGGTAAAATGATTTTAGTATAGCAGCTTGATCTCTTAAGAATGAAACATTCATTTAAAGGTTGCACAATGTTCAAAAACAAAATAACAAAAACTTTATAGCATCTTATACTCAAAAATCTTTTTAGCATAATAAAGCAGAATTTTCAAAATTCTTGTCATAAAAACAATTTCTATCTAATGCTTGATGGAAGAACTTATGATGGCAAATCAGTTTCGTCCTATATAGAATAATGCACTTCTAGCTTTTACGTACATCAAAATTTAGATAGTCTAATATTTAGGGATAAATACTTGTAGCTAGGTCTATATTCAATAAGGAAGTAAAAACTCACCATGAGAATTTCTTTAAAAAATACACAGAAGCAGCTATTTAACAGAGGCATATATTCAAGCAAACTGTCAAATTAGGCCCTAAGTAATTAATCTCTGAAACCAGCAGACTTTCAATCTCAGAGCAGCCATCTCAAAGACACGATTTACCATGTAATTACATGGGACATTACAATGTATTTATGAGGTCATTTGTTACAATGTACAGTAATTACAGAGTACTTACATAGCTATTTATGTCTCGTAAAATGAAGTGAGACTAAATATTTTAATTGTGTTGGAGAAATAAGGGAAAATATTTGAGTTTCAAATGTCAGGTGAGATTATAGGTCAGATTCACATAACTCATATTAACAGCTAGCTGCTTCCAGAATCACAATTGTTTTGTCATGCTCGCCTGATAGAAATGAAGGTTTGAGAAATATTACTTCCAAGGATGAAGGGACTCAAATTGTTCTCTTCAATTGGAATCTTCAGGTAAAGCCATAAGACAGACCAAAATATTATTTATCCTTTATATTGTACATCCAAACCACAAATGTCCAGATGTCAATAGTTGCTGGATTAAAAGAAATGCCACATATTTTCATAAATAGCACAATATACTAGTAGATAGAATGATAAAATAGCAGTCCTTGTGTTTCCTACTTGTATTACTTTGGGTAAAAATGGTATTTGCTCGAATTTTGAAGGCTTCTCTTTTCAAATTCACAGCCTAAGCCTATTCTCATTTTCTAAAAAAGATTCAAAGTAAAGTTTTCAAAGTTGTGCTTTTTTTATTTTTTTAAAGATTTATTCATTTATGCTACAAGAACTGGTGTACAGGCCAGAGGTATGGGGAAGGGAGAGGATTCACCAGAGACACAGTGGGGAACAGAACAGGCAGATCTACTGAAATACACTGCTGAGGGGAGCAGCAGGCGAAACAGGAGAGGCCTGCCACGCCATGTGTAGCAACCTGGCTGGGTATTGAACTTATGCTGCAGTGGCTGCAGATAGCTTCATGGTGCTAAGACTTAACCTCTTGCACTTCGGGGAGGCCCTTGTGCTATTTTTTTAAGTTTTTTTCTCATCCCAGTCTATACTTGGAAACTCTTAGTTGTGTTATAGTAGCTGACAGAATGAGAGTTCTGTGCTTACTACATCTGAACATTGCTGATACGAATAATCCAAAAGTGAGATTAGAGGTCTCATAATTACATTATTGATTTAAAAATTAAAACAAAAAATATTTTTGGATAGTTGATGATCTATTTTTTTTGATTAATATCTAAGTAAATCTGGCTATTTACATGGATTGCTATATTAACTTTTTTAGTAAACTTCCTGAAAGTTTGCTATGTTCTAAGCTTGGTGCTATAACAGGCAAGTTTAGCTAAAACATTTGACTTGAAGAGAATTATCATTTTCAGTGAAAGATTCATTGAGCTATTGCTTTTATTAGATTCATATTAAGTGAAATAAACAATAAAATGTATATCCTCTTGGGAAATACATTCTAGTCTTATATTTGAGTTTAGGGTTTTAAATGAAAATGGTTACTATTTGATGAATAATACAATGCCCAGTCTTTGCTTATTCTTACTAGGCTGACTCCCATTCATGCTTTTCAATGATTAGAAAATTCAGAATAAATTTAGTTATGATGGTGAAGATAAAATATTCCTTTTTAAGCTTGAGCCTGTCTTGTGAACTTCCAAAAGAAATAAATGTCAAATCTTTTTCTGACATGCAGATATTCTAACCACCAAATTGCTATAAATATGTGAACTAATTAATTCTGTAAAGGCTGATCAGCAGGTTGACAGTGATACCAAATGCAGCCTCCTGGCAAAATAGGATTCTATCAGCGTTTAATGACTCTTATATTCCTATATAATGGTCCCAAATCCAGATACTCAGGGCCCACACAACCATCTGCAGAATGTTGTCTGTTAATATGCAAATAAGCCAATTAAAATTCAAAGACTCATTCCACAGCCAGTCAGGTCAATTCTGATCAACTGTACCAGTTTTATTTATACATGCAGAAAGAGCAAGTTCCTTTCCCACTAAAGTCCGGAGAAGCTACTCAGAGTGTACATATTGGGAACATCCTCAATAACTTATTTCAATGTAAGAATAGTAAAAAGGTAGTCTGCTTTTGAAAAAAAAATTATGGGTAACTATCAATATGTCAATCAGTATTTCAATTAGATATGCAATCGTTATGCATCTAATTGATTAACAATTAGCAGCACCTGTAGTTGGCTATAATTTTAATTACTGATTACATTATGGTTGATTACTTAAAATGATATCTGCATGAACACTACTGGATCATAAAAAAGAATAAGACAATTCCGGAATAATTAGTGGACTAAAAAGGAGATTAAAACCAGTTGAAAAACATATTAAGCAATAATAAGGGATTTTTCTTTAAATTTTGCCACAACATGGACAGAAGCTGCTTGGTGTTCACCTCAAAGTAACTAATTTTCTGTTTTCCTGGAAAATATGAAAGTAGGTTCAGAATAAGCTAAAACTTCCATCGGAACAATAGGCATGAGAGAGGGTCCGAGGTTACAACAGATAACAATAGAAATCCATTTTTAATCTTCTTTATTAAATATTCATGATTTATAAATGGAAAAGTTTGTTGATCCTTTGTCATGAATATGATAGATTAGTCAATAGTAATCTTCAAAAGAGATCTTAGATCTTTTTCTAAGGCATAACAAGAACCTAAATAATTGTTTCAAATCCAGTTTATTTAAAAAACAGTAAAGATTTAATAAAATGCTCTAAAACTAGGGTATATTAGAGTAGCAAAACATTCTGGTGTGCATACTGGTATGTTTTCATTTTGGTGTTCTGAGTGTTTGTAGCCAATTAGGTACAGGTATTAGAAATGATAATTCTTGTAAACTAAAAAAATATTTGACATAGTTTCCTACTACTTTAACATATATTTTTGAGGGTTTAGGGCCTCAAAATTGATTAAGGCAGAGATCTAGCCACTTTTTATATTTTTTTCATGTCTATTAATCAAATATTTGCACAAATAATTAATTAAACATAATATTGTTTAAAAAAACCCTCTTCATTGTAAACATTTTAAAAATTTACAAAGTGAGAATAGTTTGAAATAACACTTCATAGTGACCAGGATGGCTATGATTAAATAGACAAATAATAACATATTGATGAGGGTGTGGAGAAATTAGAACTCATAGCACTACTGATAGCAATGTAATTTGGTACAGCTGCTAGGAAATACAGTTTGGCAGTTCCTCAAAAGGCACAGAATTAATATGACCCAGAAATTTCTTCCTAAATATAGGTCCAAAGAAACTGAAAACATGTCCACACAAAAACTAATATATAAATGTTCAGAGCAACATTATCCAGGTCAAATGATATTATCTGATGAGTGGATAAACAAAAGATAGTATATCCATATCGTGGAATATTATTTGACCATGAAAATGAATATAGTATTGATACTGCTACAGCATGGATGAAACTTGAAAATGTTACTCCAATTGAAAGAACCCAATCACAAAAGACAATGATATACAATTTAATTTATATGAAATGTGAAGAACAGACAAATCTTAGAGCCAGATAGTAGGTTAGAGATTCCCTATTGCTGAGTTAAGAGGGATTTGGGGAGAAATGAGGGTTGACTCCTAATGGGTACAACATGTCTTTTAGAGGTGGTAAAATACCTTTAAATTGATTGTGGTGATGGATGCATAACTTTAAATGGGTGTGAATGGTATGTTCTGTGTTATAAATCAATAAAGAATATATAAAAAATAATAATTATCCTATCGAAAAACTAGAGCATTATAATGAACTCAGTTTGTGCAATACTTGGTTTCAAATTCTCAATTCATTTCCACACACAATCACAAACATTGAGTTTTTTTTTTTTTTAAAGAAATCCCAACTACATTTGTAAAGTGGAGAAAAACACTGTCTTGGAGGGACCTGAGGACCTGATTCCCCTGTTTTTATACCTAGTCACTAGCAGGGTGCACAGTGACACATGGCACTCACAAATGTTTGCAGATGGCAATGCCATCTAGGTAAATGTGGCCTCCAGAAAAAGGTAGTGTGCAGAATAATGGTCTCACTCCATTGCTTCAGGTGTCTCCTTTAAGGACATTTAGAAATCAGGGTATGATTAGGGAATTCAAGCAGTTGCAAAGAGCTCAGTTGTTTAAGTTCTAATAAAGTCCATGGGGAAATTCACTGAGGCTAGAATCCAACTCTATTTTAAAAAGATTCTTGTATATTAGAACTTGACAGAAAGACATAGTTCCAGCCCACACAGAGTGTTTTCTTGGTGGGCATAGAGGATGTAGAGAGTAAGTAGTAACTCCTGCCTACGATGAATGGGTGAGCTGTGTGTGGACTTGCTGAAAGATGTCAGACACATATTTTGCATGCTTGCTTATCTGCGTAAGCCCAAGAAAATGAAATGAAAATATATGTAATGTTTCATGGGCTATGTATTTTTTCTGGTAGTGTTTATCACCATCCTAAGTTTTGGTCTATGTGTTTGATTATTTGATGAACATCTTTTTGGCTGCCTAGAAGTTAAACTCTTAAAGTTTCCTGCTTTTTCTTATCACAGATTTTCTAGGGTCCCACAATTTCTTTATTGTGATATGAAGGAAGTCTAGGAGTACATTGAAAGAAGCATAACCAAAAGGTTATCTTTTAATATTTGACTTTTAATTCTTTACCTGTCTTATTATGAATTTGCTTTAAAAATTACAGTGAAAAAGGGCCTCCATGGTGGCACAAGGGGTTAAGACGCAACCTATGAAGGTGTCTGTAGCCACTGCAGTACGAGTTCGATCCCCAGTCAGGGAGATACCCACATGGCGCAGCAGACCTTTCCTGACTCACTCACTGCTCCCCTCAGCAGTGTATTTCAGTCAATCTGCCTGTTCTGTTCCCCACTCTGTCTCTGATGAATCCTCTCACCCCCACCCTCTGGCCTGTATCTCAGTCCTTGTATGCATAAATAAATAAATCTTCTCATCACTCAAAAAAGATAAACACATGCAATTTGCAGCAACATGGATGGCATTGGAAGGGAACACGCTCAGCGAAATAAGCCAGAAAGAAAAAGAAAAATACCGGATGGTCTCACTCATAGCAGGAATCTAGAAAACTTAAATAAGGGACCAGGAAAAAGAATAACTATAAGAAAGAAAATATCAAAATCAACAAACAACTATGAACCAGAGACACTTTATGGGGGGTGGGGGGCGGGGAAAGGAGGGCTTGGGGTTAAAATAAGGGGGTTGCAATTGTATGGGGAATATAAAAATAAAATTTAAATTAAAAAAACCATTACAAATAAAATAAAAAAATAAATATATTAATAAATAAATCTTTAAAAAAATTACAGTGAACTATTATGAAGACATCTTTAAAATAGCATGGATGAAATCACTAAATAGTTCTTTCCTATATTGATGTTTGCATTGAAGTCTGGCAGTGGGGAGAGAGGGGGGACTCAGTGGAGGGTGGGAAGGGAGGAGAGGAAAACAGGTGGAGGAGGGAGGACAAGTGTTCATGAGAGCAAGCGGGAGCACGAAGAAAGGGGAGTAAGTAAGTCTGTTCATTTTTTATGCTTAGACTAAATCACAATAAATCAGCTGGTAGCCAGGCAGATAGCAACCTTTGTCTTGTCCCAGTCTATCATGTTAGAGCCAACTTACAGGTACCTGTTCCTGCTCTTTGAGGGAGAGGGATCGGAGGAAGAGAGGAGCACAGGGGACTGAGGTGATGGTGCACGGGTGTATAGGTGAAGGAAACTCTATCTGGGTGGGGGGAAGCAAATGCTTAAAAATGAACAATGATGTAAAAATTAAAAAAATAATATATGCAAAAAAATTCTACTCTTTGAGTCAAAGTTTATCTTATTCATGGATTCTGGCTGAATGCTTTTCTTGCTGCTCTAAGCTTTGTGATTCATGTGAAATATTGAAGTGCTAGAACAAAATAGTTCCCCACTACTGAGGTGACCGCAGGGCAGTTGTGAAGACATTCACTTTGCAGTAATTAGGCCGGCGCTGACTTCTCTTTTATATATCCTTCTATTCTTCTGTTCATTAGCAAGTTATATAAAGATCATGTGATTAAGCCACTGAATATTACTGGGAAAGGCAAATGACCGGAAGTCACCAGACAACATTGTCAGCCACACTGATTTTCTATTTTAGGATTAATGAGTAGGGTTATTCAGGGCAGGCCCTTAGATTTTGTACCCAGTGGCATTCGTTTAATTAGAACTCTTTTCTTGCTCTCTGCACATGTTCAATAACAAGAGGCTACGTAACATCATCTGTGTATCTTATATTTTAACTTAGAGATGAAAACAGAATCCCATCTCACTTTGCTGCTTCTCACCTCAAGGCACATGAATTTTTTAAAAATTGCTTTGGAAGTGGGGGATAATCGGAAGGGTGTGGGGAGATATTACTATCAGGAAACTATTAATTTCTAATATTCCAGAGTTATAACATGTTCGCATAATAAACTCCGAAGATATTACAATGCTTTTTCTACTCAATTTTCTTTGCTGTGGGTATTTTGTAAATGAGGATGAAGAGGCAAAGTTACTTTTGCTTCTTAGGATGTGGGCTAGATGAGTTATTGTCTAAATCTCAACCTTAGAACTCTGTAAGAACCCCTGTAATCTCTTCAATTGTTTTGCTGATCTGTTTTAAAGGACAGGAGAGGATCTGACCCTCAAGTCAATGATTCAACTTTTCAGATGTTTTCATTCAGGAAATAGACAGAGAGAGGAGGCTCATTGAGGTCAATGGGGCCTGGGTTTAAATTCCATTAACTTTCATTTACTAGCCATGTCATGCACATGGACTTTTTTTTTTTTTAAGATTTATTTTTATTTATTTATTTATACAAGCACTGGGTACAGTCAGAAGTGCGGGAGGGTGAGAGAATTCACCAGAGCCAGAGCGGGGAGCACAGCAGGCAGAAGGACTGAAGTACACTGCTTAGGGGAGCAGCGGGCGGCAGGAGAGGTCTGCGCGCCATGTGGGACCCTCAGCCGGGGATCGAACTGGCGCTGCAGAGGCTGAGGGCAGATTCGCAACCCAGAGATTAACCGCTGCGCCACTGGGGAGGCCCCCCACATGGACTTTTAATTTTGGTTTGTAAGTGAAAACACACACACACACACACAGAAAACAATAGAAAAAAATAATCTCAAAGAAACTTGTGAGACTTAGCAGAGGACAATATTTATCAAAGTAGGACATGTTGTAGGTGATACAGAAACTCATTTTCTTCCCCCTGCAAAGTTATCACTGTCCCTGAGAAACCTGGTAAGAAAAATTGAACCAATTCTCCAAACTGAATGTGTGCTTCCATTTTGAAAGTGTTTTTATCAGATTATAGCCCTCCAACTTCTCTTTTATTCTACCCCAACAAGATGTTTATGGTATTTCAGAGTTCTAATTTGGGTTTTTAATAGCTGTCCATGCATAATTATCAGAAGTAAAGCTGTCTGAGAATTTGACTGTAACTGCCAGCCTAGACAATTCTGGTGGTATACTGGTCAATCCTCTCTTCAACAACAAAAGCCCCCATAGGTTGCATTTGCCAGACATCTCAAGCTAGCAATGGCTTAACAATCAAGCAGGGTTTCTGAATATTTAACAATCAGCTCTCATGGGCCAGTCCCAGCTGGCTCCAGGACATATTAAGAAGGAATCTGAAGTCAGTTTGCCAACAAATGCCACAAGTCCAGAAGTGAGAACAGGAACGAGAATGAGTGGAGCAGTACATAAAAATCTACTGCAAGGTCCTTAGAGCAAGGCCTTTGTTTGACTGGAAGTTTTTATCCCCTGTACTTCTTAGCAATCAAGAAATACTTGTGGATGGGAAGACTGAAAAGCAAGTGGTCACATGATTTTTTTCCCTTTGGTTTGTGTTGATTTTACATAGTTAATCTTAATTTCAATTAAAAATCAAAGAATAACATAACATTAAATTTAGAGTGAAACCACAAAATGCCTTAATTCTGGTCATAGGTGACTTCTGCTGGCAAAAAAATCTTAGATCTTTAAAACATGTTTAAAAAATGAAGCATCTAAGGCAAACATGTTTTTAGCTGAGTTTCAGCATTTTTTTTTTTTTGAGTTTCAGCATTTTTATATACGTTTTTAATTACATTGTGATGACCACGAACCACATCATGGTACAAACATTTAAAAAATGAGTCTCCTGTAAAATTGCCTAAGTTCAAGATTCTGAGCATCCTGTAAACAATGCTACTCTTCCGAGAGAACTTACAACATTTGGCTATTGTTTTTGGCTCTTCTGAGGAGTCCAAAAAGGTAGATTGCTACATTTCTCTATATAAATACATATTAATATTTAATATTAAATTATGAAAAAAATGGAAAAATGGTGATTCTTCATAACAGTTACATTAGGAATCAAAAGTATCTGTTTCGATCAGTTTTTCCAACTAAGCTAACTAAGGTTGATTATAAGAGAAAAGTATACTTCATACCAGAGGACACCTGTCAATAAGAAAGAAGGCAAGCGTATTGGAAGCTTGGAGCTTGGCAACACGGTAGATTAAATAAGGGAGGCACATAGAAAAGAGCAGAATTCCTGGGTATCCAGAACATACTAATCTTGCCTAGAAATCTTCACAGAGGAATTTAAATCTGGTGGCTATTCAAAGTCTCAGACTAGGGACAAGATTTCAAATGACCGTGTGAATGACACTTGTCAACAACTTTGTGACCATTTTGTTCCTTCAATATTGTTTCAAAGAAGAATACAAAAATAAAATGTACAAAAATCTCTGAAATATAAACAACAGTATGATTCTAGATTATTATAAAATAAATAAAATATTTGGAAATAAAATAAATATTGAGTATAAATGCCTATAAAAATAAAAATAAAGTTTGCATATGACAAGATTATATCTCCAGTAATGGAATCCCTATGCTTTATATTCATCCATTCAGCAATGAACAGGCAGTCATAAAGTGATCACTCCACAGACTTCTAAAATAGTCTAGATTTGAATCTCAGTTTTAATACCTAACAGCTCTAAGTTCTTGGTGACAAGTTATTTATCTCCTCTTTCCCTCACTTTTCCCATCTACACAATGGGATCACCACCACCAACTCTGTCCATGTGAGGATTGATGAGACAACAACATAAAGCACTTATGATGCACTATTTCAAATGCTCTGCAAGGATAAATGCTGAATCAGAATGTTCTCAACAGAAAAATCCAAATTATGTTAAAGAGGAATAATATGGTCATCTCAGAGCAATACTTTTTTTCAATCTGAAAGGACATATGCAAATTATCAAGAGTAGAGAGAGCAGGAGAAAAGGAAAATCAAGGAAGAGAACTTACTTTAGTTCTACCACATTAATGAGTAAAAAGTAAATATTAATCTTCTGTCAACCAAAGTAGTTCACTAGCCCTTTATAATAAAACCTGCTATTGCACAGGATAGAGTTGGTATGGCATGTTAAAATGCACATTTCACACATTAAGAATCACATAAAAACCTTGCTATGACAGTGTTACTTGACAAAGTGATTATTAAATTAAACCTGAAATATTTTTTTCCTCTATGTAAAGGAAAGCTCTAGTTTATTCTTCAAAATGAGATGAGCACCAGGGCCTACATTTTAGATCCATATAATTCCCATGTATGTGAACGAAAGAGCCATGAGGTTAATTACTCTGATGTCATTATATATAATACCAAATATATCTATATTTGTACTTTTAGCCTGATGTTAAGCATTATATATACAATATTTGCTCAGTCATATTGTTACAGCAGGCAGACTGGCATGGATGGGATCAGAGCTGGCAGGGAGACACCATGGGCTCTGCCCTTACCTGCCCACCTTGGACATCTCATTACAACTCCCAGCATGCCATAAGGTGGACGCCCGGGTTGGGGAGGCTGCTCAGAAGAGAGGAGCAGTGTGGGTGTTGTGTGAGGAATACAGAAAGGCACTGAAACAAGAGGGCAGGCTATTGCTGGTCTTTGCTTTTTACAACTTCAGTGCCCTTTCCAACTCTTTTCCGAGACAATGGCAGCCATCATTTTGATTTTGTGGTGGATTATCCAGCTTGGACAGTACAATGTGAACGATGCATCTCTCCTTCTTGCCCAGCAATTTGGGGTCCCTCTGTCCTTCTTGCCAGTAGGGACCTTTTGGACCTGTGCTCCTGGAGACTTTGCTGTTATGCCTTGCAGGCTGAGCTCTGGGTCCTGCCTGTTTGGCTGGATGTTTACCCACAAGCAGAAGGGTAATTTCAGAGTTTCACCAGGAGTCTATTATTTGAAAGCTTTCCCCCTACTCTCAATCTCTTTCTATCTTTACCAATTAAACATTTTGAGCACACTAGAGTTTGATTATTTTGTTATATGCATGCGGGTGGCATGAATCCTTTGAACAGGTAGCATGGATTTTTCTCAACAGTTTGGGGTCCCTGAGAACACTTTGGTTTCACCCAGTATCAATTTTGGTTCTGTGTGGTTTGGCTCAGTATCAGCTTTGGTTCCTGGACTGGGAAGGAGCCTCTTGGTAACAATATGCCTGTGAATATATTTACATTTTTGTTATTTATTAAAAATCATCCATGAAAGGGAAAAAGAAACATTATTTCTTTAAAATGAAAAGAAATACAAAATACCTGTTGTAGTTCCAATTCTTTATGTAAGTGCAGAATATTTAAGTATGAGCCAAAACCCATAATTGCTATCATTTCTCAAAAAAAAAAAAAGGGCAAAAATATCACCACCAAGATCCTGGAATATGCCATTTTCTTTTTCTGTGGATGTTGATATGGGAACTTTTCAGTGGCAGAAAATTGCTATCGTATGGACTTTCATTATAGCCGGTGGTTTTACAAATGAGTCCAGCAATGGGAGGTAGGCAGACCGTTCCTGGTCTTTGCTCTTAGTATCTTTAGCTAAAGTCCCACTGGCGATAAATATGCCAGCATGGCCACTGATATGCTCTGTGAACTGAGTTCCTGTGGAGCTGAGGTTTTCTGTAGAGTGAGGACTTTATTTTTCCAAGTGATCAAAGGATCACTTGGGCACAATCAATTGAGAGAGTGACATTTCACTGGGAACCGAGCTCACTGATTTGCTTCTCAACTGTATCATCAAGATTGCAGAGGGAGGAGAGCTGGGGGCAGGGAAGCAATTCTTTAACATCTCTGTCAGAAATTGAATGAGACAAACCCATTCCACAAGATTTTCTAATTTTGTCAAAATTATATCTGCTGTCAAATCAACTATTGGAATGTTGAAGCAGTAGTAAAATTGACAGTGTGGGATGAATACCCAGGTCGTGTTCGCGTTTGGCAAGCAAATGTGGTGAGTGAACAGAATAACAAGCAGCACAGGATCATCTTTCTTCAACTCAAAGACAAAAGTAAACAGAACAGCATGGGATTGTTCGGGGAGGGGAAGGGCTGGGTGTCCCACTCTACAGATGTTATTGGCCAATGTGTGGCCAGTGGAAGAGGGGAAAATAGGTTTACAGTTCTTTTTTTGGCTCATTGTCAGGGCTGACATTTGAGGTGGACCGTAAGTTTTCATAGTTTAAGCTGTTGTCTGTAATAAAGTATACCTAGTAAATAAAGATCCATCCAGAGTTTCAAGGGCTCCTAACAGCCAATTCAAATAGCATACACAGATGCTGAACCAAATCTACTCTAAATGCATCAAATACACAGCAGTTCAAATCTCCAAAACACTGACTGGTGGTTGACTCTGGCACCTGTATCCCCCAAATTCCCTTTTCACCTTTGTTTCCTAAATCTCTCAGAAAGACACATGTTGATTGTTTCTTATTTTAAAAAAGAGCACAGATCTTTGTACCCCTTTTCTACTGTAACAACCTCTTGGAACTAAGAGATGCTAAAATACCTTTAGAAAAATTGTATTAATTTAGTAAGAATGAAATATAAACATTTGGGAAATTAAAACTATTTTGTTTTTTCTGAAAGTATTATATTTGTCTAAACTTTAAAATTCGTTTGCAGGCATTTAGATTTCCACATTCTCATACTCTTACTTACTGTCCATTCTTCATGACCTCTTCTTTTTCTAGTACCTAGCACAGATAAAGTTGGGTTTGTTCTTGGGTCATTTGCTTCTAGTTGAATACCCTCTTTAGCTGACTAATTTTAAACCAGTTTCCATGGTTTCAACTATTACTATTGACACATACATAACTATTTGATAGTCTGGTTCCAATACTAAGTTCCAGAATCAAATTTCTAATTGCATTATCAACATCCTAACCTCAATCCCAAAATATAAAAGATCATACTACCAAAGGTACTTCTAACAATTTTGGCTTTTTCCTTTTCCAAACTTCTTTGCACTCAAGAAATCATGAGGTCCTATTGATTTTATTTTCCAGGCAAATCTCAGTCATCCATCCTTTTCTATCTGCAAGATCATTACCCTTGTTCAGCTTCCAATCATTTCTTACTTGATCCATGTGAATAAATTTTATTTATTCATAGGGAATGTAAAAACACAGAAAGGTAACTGAGAAAGGCAGGGTATTTAAAATAACTTGACAATGTTTTTGTTTTCCAAGGAACACACCAAGAACCAAATTATTGTTTATTGACATTAACAAATGAAGCAAGAGGATTAACTAGAATTTGTGATCTGTATAAAGAAAAATAGTAATGTTAAAAAATATATAACACTGGAAATAAGAAAGAAAGGCAGGTGACATGTTTCCATGGAAATTTAACAGGCCTGTAGAAGGATCATTTTATTATCTATGTGCATTATATTAAACCTACTGTTTGTTATTAGTTAAAGGATCCTAACTTAGAGACGGTATAAGTTAACCTGTAGATTTTATGTCCAGTATAAATGGAAATAATTTCTGTCTAGCAGCAGAGAAGATGTCAAAGTTTATAATTTATTATCCCAATGGATATTAACCAATTTCATAACTACGCTGGCAATTTTATTCTAACATTTCTTTATTAAAATGCCCATAAATACCAGCCTTGTCATCATTCTAGTTCTGTCAGTAATTAATGAGATGAATAAAATGTTTGATATGTTCATTTTATATTTATATGGGGATCATATTTTTAATTTTTGGAAAGTTATGCCTTAACAATAGCTTAAAAATAACTGATTTTTAATAAAAACTGTTTTAACTCATGAAGAGTATCTTCATTTGCACTGCTGATAGAAGAGGATAAAAAACTATTGTAGCTTGATTTAAACAATGTATTAGAGTCAATAAAATTTGGTGATTAGAATTACCAGTGATTACCTTTTTGAATCTACTCCCACATTAGCTCTAGGAAGACCAGGCCTATCTGAAAAGCCAAATCAACAAGAAATGAGACAGAAGAGAACTTGCCTTAGTGCTGCTTGATTTTCTTAATGAGTTGTTACTCACTGTGTCATCACAACCAATTTCTCCAAACCATGTTTATTATTTGATGACAATGGCACAGTCATTAGCAAAAAGCATTTTGCTCCATTTTTTTTCTGTGGTACACTGTAATCCAATGAACTAAAGGAAGCTAGCAAAAAGGGTTGAATGAAAAGATTACCAATTGAAAATCATTTACAGAGAAGTCTTTCCCTGTGACAAGTTTAGTCATATTGTTGAATTTAGGACTAGGAGGAGATCATCTAAGTGGCTGAGTTTTCCAAAAAGTCAGTGTAATTTTGTAGTTATTACAGTGATAACTGAGAAGAAAAAAAAAAAGTCAAACCTTCTCTAATTCCACTGTTCAATACTCTTTGCCTTCTCAGGCCTTGAACAACAGTGATAGCCTTAAGTGCAAATTCTAGCACTTAACTAAATATGGGCTTATATTCTTCCCTAATAGCTTCGGGAATGTTTGTTTTTTCTCCTGTAATGGGAAGGCAATCACTTTCTCAACTCTTACACTTTCTGCAAGGCTGAGATCTTTCCTAACTTTCTAGCATTCATTGATATCCTGAGAATGCACTAGTATCCTCATATACTAATTGTATTTATTTACATGGATTGGCAGTTTGAAATTTTTGGTGTAGCTGGGTTGTGCAACTAGACGACAATCCTACTGGCCAAGAGACTGCAATTTGACCAGCAAGGACTTAGGTATCTTATTTTAAAAGGAAATGGCCATTCATTTATAGCCTCTGGGGAAAAAATCAGAAATAGAACCATCTGTTACCTGGATAGGAGTTCAACTGAAGTTTTCAATCTAAACCCTCCATTATTTTATTAAGAGTAATATGCTGATAATCAAGCTAATTTTAGCAGTAGACATGTTTAGTGTTCTCCTATACAACTTGTAGTGGTATCTTGGCCAAAGAAAAACACTGTATCTTCTTACCTTGGCATTCAAGAGTCTAAATATTACCTAAACTACTATTCACTCATATCTTTTCCTCTGCACACACCACATGCCCTTACACACCTGCACATGTATTTACTTGCTATACTTTATTCTTATATGATTTTGGTTAACTGGAATGGCATGTCCTTCTTAAGCATCCTTAATCTTCCTCTTCCTACAGATCCTACTCAGAGGTAAGTGTTCCTCCTTTTGAGCTCCTATGAAACACTGTGCTGTGCACACAGTTATACTGATGCAGAGAGTTGAAATCACAGTCTATGGAGAGAGCTATATATTAACTAATTCAATTAGCCCAATTCAGACCTCTGTGGACTTTATAATTGTACCAAGACAGAGTTTTTGTCTAAAAAACTTACATTCTAGCACAGGGAGACAAATCGATTGATACAAAAGACAATTTCAACTATTTATATATTCTGTGAAGAAGAGAGATTAGGGAAAGTAATTGAGAGCTGGTAGGAGAGGGGGGTGCTACTTTAGCTTTCTGAGGATGTGCTGTTCATGTTATTTGAGACATGAATAAGACAGGGCAGGCCATATGGAGATTTGGAGGAAATGTCCCAAGCCCAAGGAACAGAAGCACCAAGTTCCTTAGGACTAAACAAGCACATTTGATCACTGACACTCCTGGTAATGCAGAAAATTCAGGATAAGCAAAGGGAGAAGAAAGTGAGGCAATAAAGCAGAAAGAAGCAATGCTATCACTACTAGAAACAAGAGTCAAAAAAAAAAAAAAAAAAACAAACCTGAAGATGGGCCTCCCCTGGCGGCGCAGCAGTTGAGCAATGGGCTGTGAAGCTGCCAACAATCTCTGCAGCGCCAGTTCGATCCCTGGCCACCGGCGAGGGTCCCACATGGCATGCAGACCTCTCCTGCAGCGCCCGCTGCTCCCCTCAGCAGTGTATTTCATCAGTCTGCCTGTTCTGTTCCCCGCTCTGGCTCTGGTGAATTCTCTCACCCTCCCGCGCTTCTGACTGTACCCAGTGCTTGTATAAATAAATAAATAAATCAAAAAAAAAAAAAGGAAAGAAAATACTAGAGAAGATTCATAGTTAGTCCAGAAGAAAGATCAAAGATATGCCCTATCTACCCCTCTCTAGCACTAAAGAGAAAGAGTTAAAAGAGAGGCAAATACTTAAGCGCACTCTGGGTATAAATTCTTAAATGCATCTGGTCTGCAGTGTCCAAAAAGTTCTAGTCTTTGCTAGCAACCTATTGATAGTCACTTTCTCCAAAAACTCAATGCTTCAATGGTGTGCACACACACACACACACACACACACACACACACACACACCCTCTAAAACTATGGACACAGATACACAGATTAGAGCTTTGGTCTCCTTTGACGGAAGTTCCAGGAATACCAATATCAGCAGCGCCACTGAACACTTTAGTGTCTGTTGGAACCATCTAGAATCCCAGCCCCCTAGAATCATGAGACTTGGGGTAAAGAACAGAGATGAGACTTGTGTGACATCATTAGTGCCCCACACTTATTTCATAATTTGTAATACAAATATAATGACAGCATATTGCAATCTACTCCACTTCATATTCTTTTTTTTTTAAAAGATTTATTTTTATTTATTTATTTATACAAGCACTGGGTACAGTCAGAAGGGCAGGAGGGTGAGAGAATTCACCAGAGCCAGAGCGGGGAGCAGAGCAGGCAGAAGGACCGAAGTACACTGCCGAGGGGAGCAGCGGGCAGCAGGAGAGGTCTGCGCGCCATGTGGGCCCCTCGCTGGCAGCTGGCGCTGCAGAGGCTGTGGGCAGCTTCGCAAACCAGAGCTCAACCACTGCGTCACCAGGGAGGCCCCCATTTCATATTCTTGACAAAAATAACATTGCCAACCATGATCAGTAAATTTGTTCCAAACAGGATGAAAACTGACCTTTAAGAGGTCAAATTAAAATTTGACGGGGAATTCTGGATGAACTAGGGGTAATCACAACCCCTGTCTTTCAGCCCCTGCACACAACACATGAGTGACAGAACATGTTCTGATTCTTCCCTAGAACCATAGTGACTCTCTTGCTCATTCTCCTCACTGAATTAGAAAGGGAGGGGGGTGTTATTTTACTAATATGAATTTGTCTATCTGTAATTTATTTTAAAATGAAATAAAGATAGGATAGTGTCTTTGAAAAGTTAGAACATAATTTCCTCCTTCTTAACCCATCCTCCACCCTCTTTTTTTCATTTTATATACATTCGGAAAAATTCCCTTTAAATTAATCTTGCAGCTTGTCAATGATGCTCCTCTTTCCCACATTCCTTAATTAACTCTTTTCCTAGGGCTTGCCTGGGGCCATATTGATTTCTCTTCCCTGCACAATATTATCAGTGGGAAGGAGCTGCTTCTAGATGGCGGTGGGATATGTGAGCTGGTGCTTCACAGAGATGCCAGGGCCACATGTGTGACGTGTGGACTCAATTCAGATAACACAAGAGGACTGAGCCCCTAAAGTGCTCTGCTGGGTTGAGAAGATTCATATTGAAGTCACTATGATTAATGAAAACAACAACAACAACCGAATTGCAGAAATAGACATTACCTAAGGAGACAAACTGTGAGGAAAAGAGATGTAATGTGCAGAAGAACAAGATTTCCAATGGCATGGAAACAGTAAAACAAATTCAGAATTTATTTGCAAACAGATGACTCTTAGGCATCACTCATGATATTAAATGTTTAATTTTTAAAGAGCAACTCAGTACCAACTGATTTTCTTGACACAAAGGACTATTAATTGAACAATTTGAGGAATTTTATTTAAAGTGTTTTTATGACACTTGCTCTTTAGATCCTAACCAGGTCATATTTTGCTAATCATACTAATCAAGTTTCATTTGGTGGAAATCATTCAATTTAGCCCTTTGGCCATTTTATGTATATCTATATCTATGCCTAAGGGTGTCTGTGTCTGTAACTTTCATCTACAATCTCAGTAAATCAGGTCTCAAACATTGCATGCACTTATATAAGGAACTAAATAAACCACTGATGGTGCCAGCACAAAGGGACAATTCTCACCAACTTAGAGAATTAAGAGGCTCATGTATAATTTCTTATTATGAAAGAAAACATCCTAAGGTGATTATTATTCATAAGAACTCATACTTTAGGCTCTGTGGGACTAAATGAGATTATGATAACTTAAATAGAATTGCAACATCACTACATTTAATTTACAACTCTGTACCACTTGTCTGCATGTGGCTGATCTTGCTGCACTTGAAAATGCAGGGATAATCAAGCTAAATTATTTCCATTTAGTAATGGATCATTATCCCTCTTTCACTATTTGCTACTGACTCATAATCAAGATTCAGATCCAATCAATAATTGTGTTCTTTTCTCACTAGGTTAATTTATATTTCCATATCTGCGTTAAGCTTTTTATTTGTCTCCATGTGAAGCATCGTCCTTAGAGAATCATATTATCAACTTTTTGTGATATTTAGCTGCTCTCAAAGAGAACAGCTTTTTGAAACAAAAGCTAGCATAACTATTTGAAGCTTGTTTTCTAATGAAAATAAGAGGGAATATTAGTTAACTCAATGTAATGTGAAGTGTTAAATACTTTTATACTTACAAAGATACTTTGATAAATACACAGACTAGAGTTGCACTGACATGTTTAGACTTGCATTTGGTTCAGAGTAGGCATTAACTTAAAAAAAAAATTGCTGAGTGAATGTCACTATACAATTGACTGACTGAATGAATGAATTCCATGAGGAAATAAAAATGAACTGAGACATGAACAAATGTGACATAAGTTAATCTATTACCATCATCTATAAGTCAGGATCATTTTGTGCTGATAAGTAGGAGAAAAATGCAAATATTTTTGGAAGGAAATTTTGCCAAATAATGATAATTGATAGTTCCTGGAGGAAAGATATGTTTCAGAAATCAAACCTGGTATCATTCTCTGCTGGGAATAATCACTCACAAAATACAATCTTTCATAGAAACATAATATATAATCTGTTGTATTCCTGAAATATTTCATAAATTCATCCCACATTTCACCTTATTTTGAATCTTCAGAAACAGGCTAGGGAATACTCGATCCTCTCAGACATTTTCAAACTAAAGTTAAAGGAATACTCCATCTATTAACTCAGCTGAATAGGCATGTACTAAATGGATCCAGATCAGCCAGGTCAGGTACTTGTTTGGTTTAACCACTTGTATAAACAAATTAACCAGTCATTTCTGATGAAGTACTAAGTCCCCTAGCCTTGTAATGAAGGGCCAGCCACTCTTAAAGTAGAGAAGCTATAATTAAAACACCTTATCACAACACAGCTAACTGGGTAAAATTCATATGAAATTAATGGAGGGTACACAAGTGATCTAATCCCAAGAATAAGCTTTCCTTAGAACATTAGTTGCCTATAAAAACAGGCAAGAGGACAGCAGATTCATTCTTTTACTACTCCACAGCAATTTCAACTTAACTTGGCTGACAAAGGCAGGTACACTGTCCCTCAGGCCACCTCAATGATGTCCATGACTCCTCCATCTTGGTATTGATGCCCTGTGTAACCCTCTCCCCTAGAGTATGGGCTGTTTGGGATAATTTGTTGCAGCAATAGGTAACTATCACATTGCCTCCCTCACTCCTTAGGTAATGATATAATTAAAAATCACCTTAAGATATCTCATGTGTATCTGTGATGGTAAACTGCTTAGAAAATCTGCATTCAGTAGTGCTTGTCTAGACCACAGGTAAGCAAATACTCAAAGAAAACAACCAGGTATTCCAGCATTATATATGATTGACATAGATGTTTAATCTTATATACTGAGGACAGCAGAGTGGTGCACAGCAAAATCTGTCGGGCCACAATGCTGGGTTCAATAGTGAGTTGTGATATACAGGAGGGATGCTCCATTGGGTTAGTTGCCTTTTTTTAAACAAATATATATGTATTTTATTGACATAACACTGGTTTAATTTGGATATGATATAGAGGTATAGGATCTCCCCCTTCAGTTGTTGGTACCAAAACCACACCTACCACCAAGATGCCCAGAGACCACACTACAGTTTATTGTGCTCTCATTCTACTTTGTTCCCTGTCCTATCTGTCCTCCGGCAGCCTCAGTTCTACAGTAAGATTTCTAGGGCTTATTGTTGGTTTGGATTTATTATGTTTGTTATCTTTGTTATGTTTCTGTTTATTTCACATATAAGTGGTACCATCTAGTATCTTTCTTTTTTCCTTTTAACTTATTTTGCTTAGCTAATCTCTTCCAGTTCTGTCCATGTTGCCACAAATGGCAAGATTTTTCATTTTTAGAGCTGAGTAGTATTCCACTGTGTATATATACCACATTTTCAAATTTACTCATCTATCCTTAGTACCTACTTAGTACCTACTTCTCAGAGTACTGTGAAAATTAAACAAATTAACAAATCTAATGTAAATATAACAGTACCTGCTTAATAAGCACTATATAGGTACTACCTGCTTATATCAGAAAAGAATCCTCAAGGGCTGTCTCTTAATAATCAGTGGAAACCATAGAGTTAAAGATCAGAAGTATGCTCAAAATAAGAGAAAGGACTTGGGCTAAATCTGCAGAGTTCAAATCTGCAGGGGTTAGGTAATAAAACAGAATTCTGATTGGTACCGATGTACCATATGGTATTTTGGAGCTAATTGCATTTTCTATATCATGAGGTATAAAGTGAAATTGCAAGGAGTAGTGATTCTTTTACTTCAAAATTCTCTCTTATCATTTTAGAGAAATGTCTCTCAGTATATGACTCCCAGGAAGTAGGTTGATATTCATCTCTTTAAACAAGCCTTCAAAATAGCCATTTTAATTATAGGTATCTCTAAATTCTAGAATTGAGACCATATAACTAATCACATAAAATTAGGTTTTTAAAGTGATTCTGAATATCCTGTTCTTACATAAAAATCATCAGCACTTTGTCCTCTCCACAAATAAAGCAGCAAAAAAATCATAAAAATCTCCAACTGGCCAGCTTTTAGTTAAAATATTCAAACCAACATTTTCAAAGCAACTTGCAAGAAGCTTAAAAAGATTTCTCAAATCCTCTACTCTATTTGAACAAAAGCAACCTTGAAGCCAAGAGTTTATGGGTAGTACTCTCTTGAGGCAAGTGGGCAAACTATAGCTATTTTGCATCCATCTTAAGAAACGTGAGGGCAAATAAAAACTCTGAATTTGCTCCCATACTTTTTTGCTCTTCAACCTCAGAATGAGATGGTCTATTACAAATTGCAGTGTTACTTGTTCCAGCTCAGCACAAAAAGCCTGCTTGATCAGTATGGATTTCCATCATCTCATGAATGTACCACGCTCATTCTCTAATGTAAAGAGTATTATTCTTGTTACATGTCAATTTCATCTCGATGAAGCTGGGGGAGAATGTCATTTTATTCTTCCAAAGTCTTGTCCCCCTTCAACTTTCCAAGCCTCTATCTATCCTAATGTGATCACTTTTCAGGTAAAACCCAAAGATGTTCATTTGCAGAAAACACTCATCTCACATTGGAGATATGCTTTTGAAGCAGGTTACCTGAGTATGATTTCTGGATTTGCAGTCTGCTGGAAAGCTGAGCTTTTTCTTAACATTTATTTGTCTCAGTTTCCTTATCCGCGAAATGGGGTTAATGATAGTACCTATCACGTCAAGCTGTTATGAAAACCAAAAATACAAATAATACGCACAGTTGACAGCCTGACACAAGGCAAGTATTCAAAAGTCATCAGTGATTAATGTTGTCATTATTATTATCACTACTACTACTGCTAACATTCTATGCCTTTCTCTCATCATTGGCATGCAGAAGACTCATTTTCTGCTCCACTTTTTCTCTTAGTACTTAGGTCAGACTATGGAGGGGAAACCCTAGTTGAAATCATCACCTTATATGGAATTTTGTGCCTGAGGATAATGACTAGATTTTGGTGTAAAGTAGAACACCATTTCTTTTTTTTTTATGTTCTTTTTAGTAAATTTCTCCATCTTTATTTATTTATTTATACAAGCAGTGGGTACAGTCAGAAGTGAGGGAGGGTGAGAGAATTCACCAGAGCCAGAGCGGGGAGCAGAGCAGGCAGAAGGACCGAAGTACATTGCTGAGGGGAGCAGTGGGCAGCAGGAGAGGTCTGCGCGCCATGTGGGACCCTCCTCCTGTGGCCGGGGAGCAGCCGGGGATTGAACTGGTGCTGCAGAGGCTGCGGGCAGCTTTGTAACCCAGCGCTCAACCGCTGCGCCACTGGGTAGGCCCAGAACACTATTTCTTAACGTAGATATCAGAATGAAATCTCCTTTCATAAGGAAAATGAAGAACTAATATATCTTTTGTTAAAGTTCAATAGAGAAAACAAAAAACTTTCACTTCTGTAAAATGGTATCACTTCATAACAAATAAATGGAAACACTGGTTATTTCAGCAAAGTGGACAGGAAGTTAAAACAATATCCCCACATGCATATTCACTAGGGTTCATATCCACACAGGCTCAAATAAGCACACATTTTCAAATTTCTATCAGGATAATAAGAAATTGAGTTTATTTCCATTGAACTCTACACCTGAGTAAAACTTGACTCTGAGATGTCTTTCCTGCTGAAACCACCTGTCCACTAATAAACAATAATCTTTCCTGTAAAAACACATTTCTAGTATAAATGACCCGGAGACTATGGTCTATAGAAAGCACTCGCTCTCTGTACCAAAGGTGGTCTCTGTAGTCCCGCCTTCCCCTGCGTGCATCCATTCACTTTCCACAAGGCTCCCCCACACACCCTCCACAGCCAAGCCTGGTCCTCTGTTCTTTGCCTAATACATAGTGGCAGCATCTGTGGCCTCTCATCCTGTTCAAGTTGTCATCTTAAAGACAGAGAAAATAGAACAGAAACTAGGCTTCCAGAAATCAATGTGACAGCCCCACGATTCCACTATAAAAGCATCGCTGCTTTAAACTTAGGAGGGTTCAGTAGTTGGGCAGAGATATGAATCTTGTCATTTTTTTTTAAGGCCAAATAACAAAGGCAAGGAAGAAAAGAAGATGAGAATGGCATTGCAAATGAGAAAATTGAAGGCTGAGAAATCCTGATTACACACATTCTGGAGAAGAGCTTATTGAATATGTAAGAAGGCATTTTCTATTTTAACATTTTCCTGAGTGAAAGAAAAAGATATTTCTTAATTTCAGTCCAGTGAGCCAAAGAAAGGGATATTTATTTATTTTAAATCTTATTAATTTGGCAGTACATGTTTTTCTTCCTCTCAACATCTATGTGAGGTCACTTGAAACAATATATTTACTACATGTCTTACTTACATTAGGATGTGTATATTATAATTTGAATTGCTAATTTTTTGGACAAATCTGTAAAAATCCCAATGCTTTAGGGTAAAGAAATGACCCCCCTCACTGAGAAATCCAGAGACAACATTTAATATTAATCTTGTTTCTGACTAAATTTCCCTCAGAGACTTTCTAGAAACTCATTTTGTTGCCTGTGTTCAAGTAGAAATCAAATATTACAGACACAATGGAAGCTCTCAACTACCCCCAAAGTAATAAGTTTGTTATATAGTGCTTTCACAGGGGACACTTGGAATGCTCTGAAGAGTTGTTTTTGTTTTTAATGTTACAAAATAATTATTTATGGGGTTATAATATAAGTGAATTTTCTTTAGACATAACCAATCTATGCCAGGGTTAGAGCTTATTTAGCCTCACACTTTGGAAATCTGCTATTCACAGTGTTAACTGTGTTTGTGTTAGCTCCACTCAGCTTGAAAAATTCAAAAGGCACAACACTGCCTATTCTTCATGACCAAGACTGCAGATGTGTTGCTTGGAAAGAAACACTTGCAAATACGAGATACCTACACTCTCAGCACTGAATAAATTACAGACAAATGTTAAGCAAGTGTCAGATGTAGACTAAGAAAAAATGACCAGGGATTTGATCTAGTTCAAACCCTAGGGAATGAGAAGCCTGTGTAGTCATGTTTGACGATGAGGATAACTGAGTCCAGGTGTTTTGTAGCTGGGGTAGTGAGTTTCAGATAGGAGAATTTTTTATTCTGGTCCGGGTTTTTAACTAGTCCAGGTTCTCTAATTGAGTACTATGAACAATAATGATAAAGAAAACTGTTTTATATTTTAACTTTCCAAATGGATGTAAGATAGATATATAGTTCCCCTAAGAGATACACTCATTTTATGGTATGAAAATGAAAATGAGTACATAATCAGTTAAGTATATATATATTTTTAAAGTTTATTTATTTATACAAGCACTGGGTACAGTCAGAAGCACGGGAGGGTGAGAGAATTCACCAGAGGCAGAGCGGGGAACAGAACAGGCAGACTGACGAAATACGCTGCTGAGGGGAGCAGCGGGAGTGGCAGGAGAGGTCTGTGCCCCATGTGGGACCCTCGCCGGTGGCTGGGGATCGAACCGGCACTGCAGAGGCTGCGGGCAGCCTCACAGCCCAGCACTCAACCACTGAGCCACCAGGGGAGGCCCAGTTAAGTAACTTTTTTTAAAGTTTTTTTTTTTTTTTTTTTTTTTTTTTTAAGAAAGGGCATAGATGGTGCTAAGTATCATCAGCAATCAGAGAACTACAAATGAAAACCACAGTGAAACAGATGCCACTTTGTACCCACTGGGATGGGTATCACCAAAAATAGAGGTAATAAATGTTGATAAGGATGTGTAACCCTCATACACTATGGTCAGAATTTGGATGGCATGGAAGCTTTGGAAAACATTCTGACACTTCCTGTAAAGGTTAAATATAGAGCTATCATATGATCCAGCAATTCTACTCTAGGTTATCTACCCAGGAGAAACAAAACATATATTTAACCCAATACTTATACATGAATAACCAAATAATCATTGTAGTGCTATTAATAACAGCTAAAAAGTGATAATAAACCAATTTTCCATCATCTGAAGAATGGATAAACAATATGTGGTATATAGCCATAAAGTAGTATTATTTGGCAATGAAAAAGGATGAAGTACAGACTCATGCTACAAACAGATGGATCTTGGAAACATTGTGCTAAGTAAAAGAAGTCAATCCCAACAGACAATATATTGCATGATTCCATTTCTATGAGAAGTCCAGAATAGGCAAATCCACAGAGACAGAGAGCAGATAAGTGATCTCTACAGCTGTGGGCAGGGGTGCAGAGAATCATGACTCACTGGGAATGGCTACATGATAAGGAATTTCTAAAATCAGATTACCATGGCTACAAAACTATACAAGCAAACTAAAAAATATGACGTTCTTCAATTTAAAAAGGTATAAATGGTATGTGAATTACATGAAAATAAAGCTGTTTTAAAAATAAGAAAAGAGTACAGGACAGCAATTAGGAACTTTAGGTTGAATCTTATCTTTGTGTGTCCTAAATAAGTCTCTTAGCCTGAGACTCTCATTTTACAGAGCATTTAAACAACTAAAATGGAAGCAAACAAACAAACAAAATATATAAAAGATCTACTAGGTGAGATAATCTCTTTTGGTTACTCCAAGCTCTGTCTTTCTCAATAGCCCCCAAGTATGGAGCCTATGAAATATGTGAGGAATGCAAATAAAATGTCTCCAGATAGTATCATAAGCTTATAAAGAAGCAAATAGAAAAGAAACAGTATAATGTGAAATCAGGTAGCAAAATAAATGGCAATAATTATAAAAGAGGTAGAATTTCAGAGAAATTTTTGATTGATATGTATCTACGACCACTGAAGATTGGTTAAAATTTCACAGGTAGAAAGAAGTGGTGAAGAAGGCCTTGAGTCAGAAAGACTACATGCAAAGCCAAGAGGCAGAAACTTGTACTGTATGTCCACTGACTAAGGGGTCTAATGTGTGGCTTAAGTGGGCAAGGTTGTGGAGAAAAAGGAACTCTCCTGAACTGTTGGTGGGAGTGCAAACTGGTCCAACCACTATGGAGAGCTGTGTGGAGATTTCTGGGCCTACTAAACATAGAGCTTCCATATGATCCAGCAATTCCACTCCTAGGTATTTACCCAAAGGTCACAGAAACATCAATTCCAAAGAGCACCTGCATGCCTATGTTTACAGCAGCACCATTTACAATAGCTAAGCTTTGGAGACAACCCAAATGCCCAAAAATAGATGACTGGATCAAGAAGATGTGGTACATATACACCATGGAATATTACTCAGCCTTCAAAAAAGATAAACACATGCAATTTGCAGCAACATGGATGGCGCTGGAAGGGATCATGCTCAGCAAAATAAGCCAGAAAGAAAAAGAAAAATACCGGATGGTCTCACTCATAGCAGGAATCTAGAAAACTTAAATAAGGGACCAGGAAAATGAATAACTATAAGAAAGTGAAAATCAAAATCAACAAAAAACTATGAACCAGAGACACTCTATGGGGGTTGGGAGGTGGGGAGGGGAGGGATTGGGGTCAAAATAAGGGGGTTGCAATTGTATGGGGAATATAAAAATAAAATGTAAATGAAAAAAATAAAATGTAAAAAAAAAATAGAGGACTTGCATTCTTAAAAAAAAAAGTGAGAAGGTGGTGAGAATAGAAGTGGAAAGATGCAGTGAACCATGGAAAGTCTTGAAAGAGGAGCCCAATATATTGAACAAAGGAATCTGGAAGAACAGGGGTAACAATACCAGAAAATGGACTCTTGGCCAGTGTGGTAGGGGAGATCTTGGGTTTAATGTGATGGTGAGGAGACCTGTATAGTCTGGATCAGAGGGGTACTGAGGATGTCTCCTAATAGTTATCAGTGCATTTCAGCTATGTTTTTTTAGTGACAAATTTAACTGGAAATATATAATATGTGAGCATTTTTACTTACTTCCAATTAATACTGGAAGGTCAAGGAAGTAAAAAGATCAAATTTGAGTATGCTAAGATTAAAATAAATGAGAGACTATGGTCAGTCAGGAAGAGGGAAAAGAAAAATGGTCTTCAAATTCTGGAAACATTATTCTAACAGAAGAAACTCATTTTGCTGTCAATCACCACATCAATTTAGAACCTGATAATGATCAGTCAGTCATTTTCCAGGTACCTTTTATACGTAGATTATTTTTTCCATGCACAGTACACTGCTAGGATTGAAATTCATCACCCAGAAATTATTTATGACATGCAAAAATTCACCTTTCCCCTACTAATTTCTCATAGCCTGTCACTTCTATTAGTAATTTTGAACTAGGTTATAGCTCAGAAAACTTAGTGTTAATGAGGCCAAGCCTAGTTCTCATTAGTTTCCATTTGGGAAGAAAAGAAAAACACACTTTTTCCATAGACTGCATCCCTAATGTCATCCAGTTATTTCTGACATGGCATGTGCTTGGCTTGAGAAGGATTTACGTTCCTACCAGCCAAGGTGTAAACTTGCTTGTATGGTTCATTTATGGACACATGCAGGGCATTATGTGAATAGAAAATACTCAATAAGTACTGCTAAATGAAGATAAATCCTTTTTAAATTAGAAATCCTGAAGCAAATTTGTAAGATTCTTTTTTCCTCTAAGTATTACACAATACTTCTCAGAAATCTTCTCTGAAAGTAGGTATCATTTCTTTTTCAGGATATGAAAGATGGTCCTGTCACATTACTTGACTTTATGGCATATTGCTCTGTCCACGCTGATTTTTTCAACCTTATTCTGTTCGGTGAAAAATGATGAGAATTAGGGAGCTACGGGGAGAGTCATCTGACAACTACTTTATAATGAGCTAAGTGCTGAACAGCAGGTCTTACTTCTGCTGAACCTGAAAGTCTGATATCAGCTTTTCCAAATTTTGAAGACAATCAGAGGAGCCATTGACTCTATCTATGAGATAATGGGAGAGGACCATTAACTAAGTCAAACTCTAAACCAAGGGCATTCAGTGGGATCGGTTAGTAGTGGTACCATTGAGAGTTGTTCCTCACAATGCCCTTTTCCCAACATTCTTTGTAAAAGAGCTTCATGGCAAAAGAATTCATGAAATATTAGCACAGAGTCAAAGAGGTTTCACTACCATAAGACTCCTCAGAGTACAGCTCTGGTGATGGGATTTGTGAATTTTAGGAGCAAAACATTGAAATAAAGTTTCCCCAAAATGGTTAATGCTTCTTTGGAGGGATAATTTATGAATCTTTATATTCCACTTAACATCAGAGGATATGGCCTAAAGAAACTTTCAATCATTTTTAAATTTGGGTACAGCTCTCCCAAAAAAGAAAAATAAGTTTATTTAAAAGTTCTTAAAAGAAACATTTGCAAATTTAAAAGAAAAACCATTAACAGGGCCAGAGCTGATCATGATATTGTTAAAATATATAAACATATTAAAATAGCATAAAGTTATTAAAAAATTAAAAGTTATGTTTTAAAATCACAGAGTATATAATTCAGTAATTTTTGGCTTTTATTTTAAAAATTATCAAAACCAAAAAACCTAGTGATGTGCATGATCAGAACTATATTACACGTTCTTAGTAAAAATTGCTTTGTTCTTTATGTCCTAAGAATTTTGGAGCATATATTGGTTATTTCATCATTATTATTTTAAATGTAGTAATAGTGATTATAATCCTTTGCATCCAGACATCTACTGTTTCTAAATTCAACTTAATAATTCTTTAAACATGTCTTAAAATTTCAATTTTACAAAAATAATGTTAAACATTAAACCAAAGCTTAAACTCTTAAGAATCAGAAATACAGTTTAAAATTATGCACTGTGTATAGTCAGCTCAGAATAACAGAAATGAATTTTCTTTAATGTTGAGAGATAGAGTCATATTAATATTGTTATAAGGGACTTAAGCTGATTCCCCTCCCACCCAGTTTTCAATGAAAATCTTCATTCCCAATGTTTATCAATGACAGACCAAGAAAATCACAATATACATATTGTATTCTTAAAAACTTTTTAAAAATCACCATGTAATCTTTTGTTACAAGTGAACAACTCTCCTTATTTTATGGAAAGATCACGAAATTCATTCTAGGCAGTAACAGAGTTCAATATTTCAGAGAAATGAATTTATTGACCTCTTGCAGATACCTATGATTTTTTGTCACTTTGAACCTTCCTTAAAATTCAGAACAAGTAAAACTCTTATTAAGGACTAAGGAAGAATGTCTCTTCAGCAAAGTATTTTTATTTGTATTTTATAATTTTCATTATATCAAGAGGAGAATAATATATTAAATTATGTTATCTCTTGAGTTGTGTTATCTCCCCAGAGAACCATGCTCAGGACACATTTAAATGTATGAACAAAGATTTAAATGTATGAACAGGATTTTAACTTTTAATGCCTGGTCAGGAAAATCTAACGATAATGTACTATTTGAAACTTGAATCTACTCATAGGGAAAGACCAATGTTATGTCATATACCAGCATGGAACAGACTCTTGGTGATCACAATGGGCAGGCAATAGGGTTTGGTCTATGGCCTGTAGGTATGGCTGCTTATTTTTTTATTTGATTTTAGGTTTTTGTCAAGAAGAGAGAAAAGTGGGTGTAAGATCAGCTTCTGAATATATTAGAAGCATGTGTGGTGGGTGGGGCATGTGCAGTTTCAAAAAGTCTCATACCCTGATAAAGAACATCTTGGGGAGAGGGAAGGAGCACAAGGACAGAATTGTAGATCCTTTCCATTTTAAAAGACTCGATTTGGGCCTCCCTAGAGGTGCAGCGTGTTGCGTGCAGCACTGTGCAGCTGTCTGCAGCCTCTGTAGCGTGGGTTCAATTCCTGGCCGGCCAGGGAGATACCCACATGGTGCAGCGGATCTCTCCTGTCTCACCTGCTGCTCCCCTCAGCAGTGTATTTCGTCAGCCTGCCTGTTCTGTTCCCGCTCTGTCTCCGTTGAATCCGCTCACCCCCCCTCGCATGCCTCTGGCCTGTACCCAGCTTCTTGTATAAATAAATCCTTAAAAAATAGAAGATTCTGATATATTTGGAGTAAAATAGGTAATGGATTTATATTTTAATGGTGATTCAGGAGCTGTTGGGCATGGCATCTCTCTTTCTCAGGGAGGCTAACTTAGGAAGTTGAGTATAAATTGGGGGCAATGCCATTCCATCCTAGAGGCAGACTTGGTCAGTTGCTCTTGGTCAGTTGCTCTAACAAATCGTGACTGAATGGGTGGCTTAAACAGTAAAGTTCTTTGAGTTCTGGAAGCAACACTGAGAGAGCAGATGACTGCCATGTCACTTTGCAGTCAGAACCCTCCTCTGGATTGCAGACTGGCTTCTCTCCTAATTTAAAAGGGAGCTAATTCCATTCATGAATGTTCTGTTCTCATTTAATCCTAAATACCTTTCTCACTAAACACCCACCTCCTAATATGGTAGAGAAAAGAGGGCTTAATGGATGGATTTGGGGGTGGTGGGAGAGGACTGACATTTAGTATGTTCATCACCACTTTAGTGATGGGTGAATCTCAGTCCATGGCATCCTCTCAAGTTTGTGGACTGGGGTCATCACCTCCAAAAAGAAATGTTATTTCAGAGCAAAGAGTCACATAACAGCTTTAAGCAAACCCTTTCTGCTTGTCTCTCACATGACTGTTTTTTTTTTTTTTTTTTATGCTCAGGTTAAGGGTATTTGCTTGACACAATAGATAAATCTGCCTCTTCTCCCCACACTGAGTAATAATTCACTCTCATAATGAAAGAATCCTGGAAAAATCCCTTCACTCATTAGCTTTTAAAACTGCCCGGATGTTTTTGACTTCTGAGGTTATATGACACTTTATGCAAATATCGTTGAAGGAAAACACATTTCATCTAATCAGGCATTGTTGGCATTGTTTAGACACATGCCACCTAACACTGATTCATGTATATCCTTCATCGCCCTGTCTCAGATGAAGTATCAGTTCTTAAATTAACTCATTAGTCGTGTAGAATAGTGTTGGGTGGGGGAGGGAGAAAGGGATGACTTCTTATAAATCATAATGTCATGGATTTATAATTAGCTTCCATCTAACTCCTTAAATCTGTGTGAGAGGTTTCTTAGTCAGAGAAATTTGATGCACATTTCCTCTTTGACACTCCCACTAAACCGGCTTTTAGAAAGCTCAAGATCCTTTCCCATTAAAAGAACAATAATACAATATAATTGACATGATGGTTAATGAACTAATTTCTGCAGAGAACTTGTCAACTCCTTAGGGAGGCTAATATTAATACAGAGAATTGTTATAATGAGACCAAACTGGTCTATACCTTATTTGAGGCAACATGGCTGCTGGTCTCCAGTTGGACAGTCCCAATTGAAGGTGACATTCAGAATCACCTCCAAGTTAAACTCTTAACCTGATATTTAATATCTGAGTAGCCTTAGACAAGTTCTTCTATCTTTCTCTGTTTCCTTATCTACAAAATGGACAAAATAACAATTGCTCTTAAGGCTTTTTTTTTTTTTTTTTTTTTGAGAATGAAGTGAAGTAACACATATAAAGTACTTATAATCATGTTTGAAAAGAACTTTCAATAAATATTGGGCACTAAAATAGGAAGTAAAGGTAAGAAATAGCTGTTGTGGGTTATCAAAACTTTTTGGAGTCACCTGAATTTCTGCACCTTGTCATTTATATGTGTGGTTGAATTAAGCTTATTTTTTCATAGCTATTTACACATATACATATATATGTCTCTCTCTATATACACACACATACATACACACACCTATTTTCTGGCAGTGATATTTTCAATTAACTAATATAGACTAATTAAACATGAATGCAATTAATAGTGGACTATACACTGGTTATTAGGAGTAAGGAAATAAAAGCACTAGTCCTATTATTCTTATCAGCTATGTGACTCTGTCCCTTAGTTAACTCACCTCATTTAATGAAAGCAAAATGATAGCATTAGATGTAGTGAAAAATGCTATGCATATCCTTCTAGTTTTGGAGAGAACCTGTCAACTCCTTAGGGAGGCTAATATTAATACAGTTCCATCAGTATGGAGTTCACTTTCCTGTAAGACTCTTTCCTTGTGTGCTCATTTTTTTTGTAACCAAACTAAATATTTTCAAAGAGATTTTATCATTTCCCTTTGTTTATTTGTGGAATCAGAAAAGGCTGCACTCCTCTGGCAGACCAAATAAACATGATTTTGTAGAGGACAGGTGCCATGCCAAAGAGTATATTCCTGAGATTGATACATACCCTAGAAGGCTGCAGAAAGGTTTCAGCAGGAAGCTGATATAATCACGGAGGTGCTCTTCCCACATCAGTCTAAACACAGGAGGAGGGGGGATGGGGGCTATTGAAATCTAGAGATGGGACTGGAGAGACCTATACAAGAGACCGAGATGTTTCCCTACTATAAGCCAGATAAAGGACAGGGAGACCACTGAGTATGTGGAGAGGATGAAGAGAAGGATGGGAATCAGGGGCTTCCCTGGTGGTGCAAGGGGTTAAGTCACAACCTATGAAACTGTCTGAAGCCACTGCAGCACAAGTTCAATCCCCGGCCAGCCAGGGAGCGTCCCACATGGCACAGCAGACCTCTCCTGTCTTGCTCGCTGCTCCCCTCAGCAGTGTATTTCAATCAATCCGCCTGTTCTGTTCCCCACTCTGTCTCTGGTGAATCCTCTCACCCCCTACACCTCTGGCCTATACCCCAGTTCTTGTATGCATAAATAAATAAATCTTCAAAAAAAAAAAAAAAAGGATGAGAAGCAGAAGAAAGAGATGCAGCCCAGGAAAAAGTAGTAAAAAATGTAAGATAAGACATAATTAAGAAAGATCAACATAAATGTGGATCACCTTGCTGAGAATGCACTGAGGAAAATAATGCAGTAAAAGCCAAATGGCAGGGTTTGAAGAGTAGGAAAAATAAAGGAAATAGATACTGAGCAAAAATATTGCCATGAAGAAAAGGACAGAGACTAAGTGGTTAAAACACCTTTTGGTATATATATTAGAGGGTTAGTTATTATTATAGTAGAGAGTTATATTCAAGCAGATATGAGAAGGCCATGGAGGGAGAAGCTGAGGCGATGAAAGAGGGGATAGTCAGAGTGAGACATCTGAGGAACCCCAAAGCCATGAAACACAGGGAGAGGAAGTGACACTAGACAGGATGTATCTTTCAGAAGCCTGAGGAAGGACTGAGAGCAGAAGTGGGTGACATTGCTAACCTACCCAGAAAATGCCCATTCAGGATCAGAGAAAAGTAATGCAGAAGGACCTGAGGTATAATGAGGAGAGCTGGACCAGTTAGCTACAGCTGACTGCCCAGTTACTCTTCCCAATTTGTCACTATTCATTAACAATGAAGCTGCAGCTCTACCCATCAACTCTTCTGGAAGGAATCCCTTTTTTTTTTTTTTAAGATTTATTTATTTATGCATACAAGAACTGGGGTACAAGAACTGGGGTACAGACCAGAGGTGTGAGGTGGGGGTGAGAGGATTCTCCAGAGTCAGAGTGGGGAACAGAACAGGCAGATCTATTGAAATACACTGCTGAGGGGAGCAGCGGGCGAGACAGGAGGGGTCTGCTGTGCCATGTGGGTCAGCTCCTTGGCAAGGGATGGAACTCATGCTGCAGTGGCTATGGATAGTTTCATAGTGCTGAGAATAACCCTTGCGCAACCAGGATTGCCCTCTTCTGTAAGGAATTCTTTTAATCTCTGAGCATTCCGCATTCATTATTTATTACTTTGTGTTCATTTGATTAATTACTTTATGTTTAACCCAAAGTGGAAATTTTTATAGCAAAAGAAATTCTTTCATTTGGGGAATAGAGGATGTAAACATCCTATATGCTAAATTTTTAGTCATTAAAGAAATGCAGTGATAGAAGTAATTTAATATTATCATTAATATATATCAAAAACTGCTTCCTGAGGGAAGTTGGACCCGATTCCCACTTCTTTTTATACAAAGGATAATTCTCTCTTAGAGATAGAATTTCATCACAATATAATTTTTAAGATTTTTTAGTGCCTTTTCAACATCATCAAATAGTATACTTTAGATCCCTGTGAGGGGCTTTATTTTCAAATTATCTGTTGCTGGCCCCTATCAAAAATGCAATTAAACTTGGAGTAGCATATTCTATGATGGAAAATCTAATTTGATGGAATGCCTATAAAAATCTGCTCATAAGAGAATAACATATTTGAAGGTATTATTTTATCTCCCATATAGATGTCGTCAGAGATTTACAATTAATCATGATGCTATTAATTTTTATTGAAGATTGATTAAATGCTGACCATCAAACCACACAACTGCCTTTGTGGTAAAAATCTAACCCAAAAGAATCTATCTATGTAAAAAACGCCTCTTAAAATGTGGTGCTCAGAAAAAAACATTTCTTTCCATTGTCGTGTTCCTATTACAGCACACAAAAGAAAAAAAAGCATGTAATTCATGCTGTTATTTTTTGCCTTGGACAACAAGACTCTCAGAGTCAACTTGGCACAAGAAATAAGTAATTAATTACCCCAGGTTTCCAGGAAAATGGTTTCCACTTTATCTCCATTAATTTGCATATCCTTATCCTTATTTACTTCATAAACAAGTACCCCCAAATTATATAACAGTTCTTGATTTGTCATAAAAAGGTAATTATGAAAACACCAAGACAAGTGACTGGATGGCACCTTCTATCAACATTTAATATGGGACTCCTCTCAGGCCTGAACTCACCCAGGTTACTTGAGGACACAACACACACTGACAATTAATTTTTCTATTTTAAAAACTAATTATAATAAGAATTGTCTGTTTAGGGCCTCCCTGGTGGTGCAGTGGTCAAGCGCTGGGTTGTGAAGCTGCCCGCAGCCTCTGTAGTGCCGGTTTGATCCCCAGCCACTGGTGAGGGTCCCACATGGCGTAACAGACCTCTCCTGCTGTGCCCACTGCTCCCCTCAGCAGTGTATTTTGTCGGTCTGCCTGTTCTGCTCCCCGCTCTGGACCTGGTGAATTCTCTCACCCTTCCACGCTTCTGACTGTACTCAGTGCTTGTATAAATAAATAAATAAATCTTTGAAAAAAATATATAATCATCTTTACCATTAAAAAAAGTGACAGAAGGAAGCAAGAGAAGTTAACCTGATTTTCTATCTGCATCAGGTAAAGTGGGAACTTTCAGAGAAAGTTGATCTGAATGGCTCTAAACACCTTCCTCTAAAGTGCAAACTCCCTTGTCAATTTTACTGAATTATTTAGATTCTTGTCATGTTTTTAACTCTGTGGTTATATATAGCCACAAGAAGGATATTCTTGCTCCTTGCAGGATGGGGGCCTCTATTTTCTTCTTTTTAAAAGTCAGCAATTGCTTTCTCCAATTGTTCAGAAATTTTGAACCAGGATGGTGCTTTGATTATTAACTAGCAGCGAACATATTCAAACTGGCCTAAATAAATTGGATTTAACTGACTTAGAGGACTGGAAGTTTGGAGTAGGATGAGGGGAGCTTACAGAGGGTGGGACACTAACTCTGGCTTCTTTTCTTGGTTACTTTATAGGCTTGATTGTCCTCTATGAAGATTTTCAATCTGGCTTCCTATATGGTCACAAGTTAGCTGCCGCAACCAGCAACTAGGACAACTGTTCTTTTTGGAGAGAGTAGAAACAATTTCCCAACACTCTCTTCTGAGAACAAGGAAGAACTTTCCTGAGACTCCCTAGTAATCTTCCCCTCCAGTCTTCTTGGCCAGAATTTATGAACAGAACCTTCTGGAGGTAGTCACTGACAAGTGTGTAGACAAGGGTGTGAGTCACCAAAGTTGTCACAGGCTAATCTGGACCCATGTCCAAGACGTCTCTTGGGGTCAGCCTCTTCTAAGTTGCCTGGAAAATGTCCAAGAGGGACAGACATACACTCAAAGTCAAGGTGCTGCCAGGAAAGGCAAATAGTGGGATAGACACTGATCATCAAATAACAAAAAGGAGAGAAATGGAGGAATCATGCTACCTGACTTCAAATTTTACCATAAAGCAGCAATATTATAAACAAAATGAAATTGGCACAAAAACAGATACATAGACCAGTGGAAAAGAATTGAAAGCCCAAAATAAATGGATATGCATAACAGCATTTAATCTTTGATAAAACACTCAATAAAATGGGAAATATAAATAACAATTAAATGACAATAAAATGGGAAAAATATAAGCTACATGGACAGGACAAATAGAGAACAGAATCATGGTCATCAACCATCCCAAGTGAATTCCCAGCACAGCCAACATCAACAGCCAACAGCGCCAGTGAGCCACCTTGGATATTGCTATCAAGTCCATAGATAAAACCCCTGTCCACATCATGTGGAGCTTAAGAGTTACATGGCTGGACCCAGTAAACTACAGAGTCACAAGGGCTAGTCAAAGAGTTATTGTTTTAAGTCATTAAGTTTTGGGATGGCTTAATTCACAACAACATATAATTTAAAAAGTCTATACATCACTTGGTTCAATTCTATAAAATTAACCTGAGGGTCACAGGGAGCTAATTGGCCAAAGGCACCTCATCAATGGCTTTGAATCTAAATCTTTGCAATAGCAGGTACTAAATTGGAACATCAACTTTTCTGCAGGATGTTTTTATTTCAAAGGGAAATAATTTTCAAGTGCACCAAGTGAAATTCAAATAATGAAGTGTTAAATTTCCACCGAAGAACCTTCAGTGTCCCTTGGTGGAAAGAATAAGCTCAGAGTGAGGAGAGAAAGTGGTTTGCAAGAAGCTGTTACATCTGGTTACACATGCAGCAGCAAAACAACATAACTGTTCACTGATAACAAAACTGAATATAACACAAAACCCAAGTCAAATTTTTATAAGGGAAATTCTTCCGCCTTGTGATGTTTTGCCAGCGATGTGAGGGTACTGCACCAGACAAATTAACCTCTAAGAACAACTCCTATTTCACTCTTGTTTTCTTAACAAGCTTGCTTCAGTGTTGAAACTAATGCAGATTTAAAATAAGGAAAAAAATATTTTCAGTACTAAGTACTAGATTTCTTCTGACAAATCAGACGAATCTGTACAGTCAGAATCGTGATTCTCATCTCTTCATGTCAGCTGAGTGATCATGTCGTGTACATGAACAATATAGGACTAACACTGTGTGAAGATCTCACCAATGTAGATATAATCTATTCTAGTCATATCCAAACTTAAAGGAGCCTCACAGTTCTTGCAGTTTCTCCTACCACAGGAATTGCCAGTAAATGATTCTCTTGCTGACAATACCCTGAAATATCATTTAATGAGTGTGCCCATTTTTTACTTCCTTTGATAACATTGTGAACAGTTCAGAAACAAAATGGCAAGTGGTTCCTGCCCATCCCAACTGTTATCTCTGGTTGCTTAGGGAGTAATACTTGTCTCTGGTAGGGATTTGAAATCACTTTCAGCCTCTGGTATAAAGAGATCCTTCAAATATGATTGCTAAAGATAGTAGCCAAGTACCAACGCCTCCCTGAACTTCATGTTTCCCGTTGATTTGTTTTCCTGTGTTCACTGTTAAAGTGTCATCACCAGGCTGTGCTACATGAGGATTCTTCTTTGAGAGAATTTTCTCCCCCCGAAAATCTACAATACAGTCAGAAGTTGTCTTCACACTTCTAATGAGGACCCACCTCCTTGACAGCTCAAGTGACATTTATTTTGGTGCCAGCCTCTGTGCCACTGTTATTCTGTTTCTCTTTTGAATCCAGATACTCACAGCTTAGAGTCACATAAGTTCAATAAGTTGAAAACGTTCCCTCTTAAAACAATAACAGTTTTTATAGGTTTGGGGTCCTCTCCCTAGTGGCTTATAGTACTGTGAGATCTCAAAAGGAGGGTAATAACATGAATGCTTGAACCCTGAAAGTTCACTGGTCAGATGTCAGGATGTCAAGGACACAAGGATGGTTACACACACACACACACACACACACACATACTCACACATGTACCATCATTTCTTCACTCTTTTATACCAAAAGATAAATCTGGGCTGCTCTAGGGAATAAAGAGAATTCTATTCAGTGACTGAAAATACATATTTTATTGAGACTAAAGAATGTGAGACCAGTCCATTTGAAAAACAACTGCCTTTGACCTATATTGGGGTTCTACCAGCATATTTTGTAGATTTATCTGAAGTCTTAACTCAACGGTGAATTATTATTGTTAGTGCTATCACACTACTTTCTTGGCTTTGTTTTATTCCTAAATACTTCTATGATGGAATTAAATTTCATTTTCTATCTCCCCAATAAGACTAAATACTCTTTATGGGTAAGGGTCTCATATTTATAGTGTGTGTTTGCCATTATGTTTAAAACGTATAGTACTAGTTATCTAATATATATTTGTTGATTAAGTCATTTTTATATGTACCTTTTCACCATTTTCCTGGAAAAATGGACTAAATATTGACTGAGCAAGTATTATGCTTCAGAGAATGTATGAGATATTTTATATACGTCAATTCATTTAATCCTAAATGCAATTTACAACAGCCATAAAACAATAGTGTATGTCTTCCCCATTGGAAAAGTACATCATTAAGCCTGAAGACCTTTGAAAGACTCTAGCTCATTTACTTTCTCTGTCTAAATCACAGATTTAACATACTTCTCTTGCTTTAAACTTTTCTCCTGATAACTGGCTATCAACTAGGCCTCAGTCTTATCAGTGTTCTTCCTATATATCTTCTTCCATACAAACCCACAATCTACTTTCTGTTTTAAGAATTCTACTTCAAATAAAAGAGTAAAAGGGAATCGAGTCGTCTCGGCCAGTTTTTAGAAGATCCTGTTCTCACTAGCCCCGGAAATCTATACAGCTGCTTATCATCAATGAGTTGTCATTATCCTTGTCCAGTTTCAGGCCAAAACCCTATGTGTGTATGATTTTCTTCAGGTAACCATAAGTGGTCACCAAGGCCTGGCCAGGCAGGGCCCCTGAGGGAAGACCTTCCCCACACCTGACTTGGTATGCAGTGGATACACTTTGCTTTATGAGGAAGCAGCAAGCAAAGCCTCAGGACCCCGACAGGAAGTCAGCTGCTGCATGCCTGCTTTCCCAGCCCAGCCACCTTCATTCCTTAAGCTTCTTTTTCATGGATCGTCATACAAAAATCTTTTTGTGTTCTGCCTACACATCCTTCTGGGGTATAAGGTAAATGGTTTTTCAGGCTTTTCTGCCCTCCCACCATTAGGATTGCCCTGTCTGATGGGGCACCTGCAGTCGCTACATTTTTGTAAGCTGACTTGTTTACTTCTGTGGGTCATGGGAGTAGTATTGATATAGTCGCCAAGAGAAGGAGCAGCAGGAGAGAGGCAGGAGAGAGAAGGGGAGAAAGAAATCCAGACGAGAGAGAGAGAAGCCCAGACGGAAGACTTGCCAGGGGCTTGGAGGCCTGCCAGCCTCCTGGCCCCCAGGCACTCCTGCCTGCCATGTACCTGATTTTCACACTACATGTAAAGCTCAATAAAAGCCTGAGCATGCCACTGAGGGCTCCAGGACTCTCCTTTACCCATCTGCTGGATCAAAAAACCTGTACCTATCTTGCCCCTACATGGGGAAAGGAGGGAGAACCCTGAGGATACTCTTCCCTCCTCTATTCACTACATTTCCTCACTTTTCTTCTTCCCTGTATAAGCCCCAGCATCCCTGAAACTATGGGAACCCTCTCTCCAGGCACCCTTGACAGAGACAAACCCCGATTCTGTGCTCATCCACCTGAACCTCCACTGGTGCCATTCCAGGGGGAAATGGAACAGTAGAGTTGAAACTTCTTTTGTTTGTTTCTAGCTTATATAATTCTTATATAATTGAAGCTTGGTGAGAAATATTTGAGTGCCACTTTCCTTTTGGGCTGTTTTCTTGATTGGTAACTGACACCTAATAGCTCAGCTCTCTCCAGTTCAACCCAGTCCTTGACACTGATAGATTTAAGGTACAAGACAACCTTTCTCAGACCTGCTTTAGGCTTCACCACCCCCCACCCCTTCATCCTGGTCACCCTGACTCATCCTATTTGAATGCCCCCAATTCACAACCTTCACATACTGGCTAGGATCTATGATCCTTTTAGGAGGCCAAAGATCTCTGCTCCCAGAGATCGCTCTGTTTCCCAGGTTACCTTGATGCCCTAATACTTTTCAGTGTTTCTTCTGCATCAAGAGCACAGGCTAATGCTCTCAAGATCTACCTTCCACGCATTAAAATGATATCACACAAAAGGGCAAGAGTCTATAAAAGCCAATTTATATTTAATTATTACAAATATATTAAACCTGGTTAAGTAAAGACAAACTTTTTAAAAAATGGCTTTGACCAGTTTTTGAGTACAGGCATAGACTCAGAGAAAAATGGAAGCACTAATAATGAAAATACCAAACTGTGCTAGGGATTGTGAATGCAGGGGTTTCATTTTAATTCTAATAACAATCTTGTGAGAGTGAATACTTAGTTGAAACTTCAGATTTTACAGACAAGAAACCAATAAGTAGATGTTTAATTAACTGTTGGTTTGTATATGTATTGAAAATCACGTCTAATGGGTTTTCTACCAACCTTCCACCTGAATAACATTGGACTGCTCTATTTCTGATCCTTTCATTGACTACGATTGGACGTTTTATTTCTCTGCCTTTTTCACATATAAAATTGACAATAACTATGGCAATCACAGAGGAGATTGGTGATATCACAGCAGATACAGCAGATTCTCTATATAACTCAGGGTAGACTGAGGCCATCTCAGAAATAGGAAAGTATTCAGTTTAAGGAGCCTCCAAAGATGGAAAATTTCTATTCACTTGTTCCTGCCGTTTTTTTTTTTTTTTTTTTTTTTTAATACTTAACCTCTGCCTATACTTTTATCCTTTCCTTTAAAAAAAAATCACCAAAAAATTGCCTAGCATAAAAATAATTAGTTTCTATTTATTCTTCTGGAAAACAGTAGAGGCTGTTTGACTGTATATTATACATTGGTGAGAAAAACAGTATTTTTCTGATCCTACAGCTAAAATTTTGGATGTCTAAATATTTTTACTATTTTTCTTACCATTCTTTTGTAACAACAGTAAAATTGCAAACAGAGCCTTTATCACTTTATTCTAGTTCTGTTTAAAATGTGTATTAGGTTTTTGCTTATGTAGCACTTTTACATACTAAGTAAAAAGGCATAAATTATAGCATCATATCAGCCCTTGGGTATCCAAAATAAAAGAATTTGACAGACCATCCGAAATTCTGTAAATCATATCATCATTTCCACCCCCCTTGATGTGACACCAAGAAAAATCAGATGTCGTTTTCCTAATTCTCTGATACCTGGTATGGAACATTAGTGTTCAAACATTTGAATTCCTCTATTCAAGGCAGGGACTCTATGAGGTTTTGTTTGACATTCTGAAGCATTTTTCTTGTTAATCATGTCAAAAAAAAAAAAAAAGTGAACACGTATCAAAGGGCTCAAGGATGTAATAATTCATGTGGGCCACACTCTAGGTGTATTTCCCGCTCACTTCTGGCTCTGCTTGAGAATTCACACATTTATAAGAATAAGCCATCTTGGGCCTCCCTGGTGGCACAGTGGTTGAGCGCTGGGTTGCGAAGCTGCCCGAAGCCTCCATGGCACTGGTTCGATCCCCAGCTGCTCCCTGGCCACCAGAGGAGGGTCCTACATGGCGCGCAGACCTCTCCTGCCACCCGCTGCTCCCCTCAGCAGTGTACTTCGGTCCTTCTGCCTGCTCTGCTCCCCGCTCTGGCTCTGGTGAATTCTCTCACCCTCCAGCGCTTCTGACTGTACCCAGTGATTGTATAAATAAATAAATAAATATTTAAAAAAAAAAAAAAAACAAGAATAAGCTGTGTTGAGCCCATGGTCTCTTTTTACATGAGCCACCCTAAAGAGCTCAGAGCAGTGAACATTAATCAGTGGAAACAAGGAGGAAATCTGGAGTGATTCATGGTTATTTGGGTTTTGAAGAACCATGAAATGGTACACCTGGGAGAAACTTTGAAGGGTCATTTCCTCTTCTTTTAACTTTTCTTTCCCCCAGATTCTGCAACTATAAAATGGAGTGTAGAGAGGGAAAATCTTTTGTGAAGATTAAATAAAATTAAGCATTTTGATGAAATCTTTAGATGTAGTGATACTTCTTATATATTATTTTATGTCTACTATTATTATAAAACTTATAAAGATTACAAGGGCCCTATTCAATGTGTGTAAAGTAGGATAAATCTTCAATCTCTGATTCTGCATTTCCTCACCCTCACTGGAAACAGCAATACTTAAAATTTGCTTATATCATAGAGTTTTTGTAAGGGTTAATATGTCTAATTATAAGATTACTGCTTCATTGGTCAATATATGTCTAAAGAAATTTACAATATAGTTATAATATTAATAATTTAAAATGCAACCATGTACACAAATGTAACATTTAACCTCAACAAATTATTCATACCTTGGAAAACTAGGAGCCACTATTCACCTACACTAAACTAGGGCACTAAGAAGTTAGTATAATATATCTTCTAATTATAGATTAGAAAATCCACTGGAAGAATATTAATCAAATGCAACTTCCTAGATATAGTGCATTTTTCTATATGATAAATAAAAATAGCTGTCATAGAGAAAAATATTAGCAATTATACTAAATAAATTCAAATAATAGAAGAAACAATCACTTTTAACTATTGGCTTTTACAGAATTTCCTCTAGGAAGGTCAAGCACAGTACTCCATGGGGCTCTTTTGAAATGTAATTAATTGAGACAATTTTATCTGCTGAGGTCTTTTCAGTAGGTAACAGGTGTAAAGGTTAAGCTCAATTGCATGCTCATGTCTTCCTTCTCAGTGATGAAAAGCTGATGATCATTTATTTGTTTACTTAAATTGATATGTGACTAATAGAGTTTTGCAAGTGAGTGTTAATGTTTAAAATGCTACAATTCAGTTTGCTATATATATTTTTTTGGTACAGGAAATGGCTATTTCTTTTTGATTTTTGTAATGAGAATCATTAATTGACTCTTTTACAGCCAATCTCTTTAAAGTACTTTTGAACATTTTGTATGGCTAGTTCAATGGGTTGTTATAGAATTTTTGAAAGTATTATCTGGACTGTATCTGCAAGTATAACAACTGGCTAAGAAGAGTATGCAGACCTGCCTCTGGCTGAAAATCCTGTTGTCAACCACTGAGCAAGCACCTATGTGATCACTAAGGATAATTACTGATATCAGCCATGATCTTCAAGAATTAAAGCCAATCTACTAAATCACATGAACAATTCCTTCTCCGTTTGTCACTTTATTCATTTACTAATAATGGTGATATTAAGAAATACCTTAGTGTGTCTGTGTCAGAATTACATTTAAACATAACAAGATCTGAAAGAGCTTTTTCAAAATGCCTGGTCATTAACACCACTTCAACAAAAGTTTAGCCCATTTTGCTTTCTCTCAGTCATTCATATAGACACATATTTAGCAGATATTATAGGTCCTTGAACTTGTTTAAATATGAAGGATAATCTCATGATCTAGATAATACTGCTAGGTATATATGCTTTGTGGAGAACAACGGCCTAATAGGAATATAAATAGTAATGTTCTACCATGAAGAAAAGCAAAACTAATGTTGGAGGACTTACCAGATTTTAAGACTAGTTACAAACGTGTAATGATTAACACAAGAAAGACATTAAGTAATTCAATGAGGAAATAGGACTCTTTTAACAAATTATGCTGACAAAACTATGAAAAAATAATAAAAAAAAAAACTTGGTTCTTCTTCAATCCACACACAGAAATTAATTCAAGATGGATCACAGATTAAAATGTAAAAGCTACTGGACCACAGATTACCTTAATACACCAGGGCAAACAAGGCTCCTTGACAAGTCATAAAAGGTGAAAATGATAATTTGAACTTCATCAAACTTTAAAATTTTCACTCATTAAAACACAATATTAAGATGTTAAAAAGAGAACTCTTGAATTTGGAGAAAATATACAGAATTTAAATATCTGGTAATGACTTGTTGCCAAAAAATGTTAAATAATTCTGACAGAATGATAATTTAAAAGATTAACAATCAACTTTAAAGCATAGGAAAAATAAAATATTCAAATGGCCAGTAAACATATGAAAAGGTGTTCATCTTCTTTACTTATCAGAGAAATACCAATTAAAGCCACAAAAAGAATGACTATTTGCTAAAATAAACAAGTCTTACAATAGATATGTTTGTAAGGAAATTCCATTGACTACTGGTAGGAATTCAAATTGGCAAAAGTATTTTGAAAAACTGTTTCTAAGCAAGAGAGAAATATATCTAAAGTCTGATTCAGTAATTTCCATATGTAGTCCCCAGTAGGTATTTACCTAAGACAAAGTTAACATCAGTAAAAGACTTGTTTAAGAATAATGCAATCTCCATCAATAAGAGAATGGAGAGTCATATTCAGTATATCTATACAATGAAATTATATTTAGCAATAAAGTGGAACAAATGACTGTAACACCCAACAAAATGAATGAATCTCAAAAGCAATATGCTCGGTGAAATAAACCAGACACACGAGGGCAAATACATTTTGATTCCACTTATATGAGGTACCTAGAATAGGCAAATTCATAAAAACAGAAAATAGAAGCATGGTTACCAGGAAGGAAGAAGGGAGTGGAAATTATTATTAAATGGGTCTAAAGTTTCTGTTCTGGTGCCTCCCTGGTGGTGCAGCGGGTTGAGTGCAGCACTGTGAAGCTGTCTACAGCCTCTGCAAGCAGGTTCGATTCCCGGCCGGCCAGGGAGAAACCCATGTGCCACTGCAGACCTCTCCTGTCTCACCCGCTGCTCCCCTCCGCAGTGCTTTTGGTCATCTGCCTGTTCTGTTCCCCACTCTGTCTCTGGTGAATTTTCTTACCCTCCTGCACCTCCGGCCTGTACCCCAGTTCTTGTGTAAATAAATAAATCTTTTAAAAAAATAAAGTTTTTGTTCTGGATGATGAAAAAGTTCTGGAGAGAGACACAGTAGTGATGGTTACACAATATGAATGTACTTAACAAAGAGATGTACACTTAAAAGCGGTTACGATGGTTAACGAAATTCATGTCACATACATTTCAACACACACAAAAAGCGAAACAAATTTGGGATGAAATGAGTGGGCAAGGGAGAAGTTCTGTTCTTTCTCTGCTTATGGTCTTTTGGTATTCTATCCATACCTTCATCCTGTCATCATCAATCCTTTCCAATAAGAAAGTGGATGTTTGGAAAACAAAAGTCTATGGAAAGGAAAAGGAGTTATGTTTCTAGGACTCCTTTCTCCTTGTAACTCTGTTCAGACAAAAGAAAAATAATTCCAGGTACCACATGCCATTCCAAGAGGTTTAAATTTTCATTAAAGTGAGACAGCAGACAGGCTTTCATGGAAATAATGTGAATCTGTGCCCACATCCAGCAGGGATAATGATTCTTTTAATTATAAGTTACCGGGCCAAATTCAAAAAGACATGATGGGCAGGCATTAGGTAACTAAATAATAAATAGTAATTGCATTTCTTCCTTTGCATTTTAAAGGGAAAAACACCTGAGAACCTCTATTTGATATTCCTCACATAATGTATCCTCCGTGTCAGGAAGTCACTTGAAATAATGCCATTTGATGCTGTGCAGCCAATAACTTTAAATAACATCATTAACATTAGAATGAAAAGAATGGAAATTGACTATCCAGAGGGTATTCTTTCTCATACTTACAAGGTTTGTCAAACAAAAATTATGTGGCTCTCCCTTTGTTACACATATTTGTCTTATATACGTAATAAAATGAATATATTTATTAGGGAGAAGAGAGGAATAAACCATATGATTATCAAACCTTCAGCTTTAAACCAATCATTAGTAAGCAAATTATTATTTTTTAAGAGATTTAAGTATAAAAAAGCACTATGAGAATTTGTGGGTGTACAACTGCTCTTTCAGTGCAGAGAAGAGTGAGCTCTAGTTAGGTAGACAACTGTAGCTTGGATTTCATTTCGGTCACTTAATTGTTGAAAGATTTAGGTGTGCCTGCATTTGATAGCATTTGTAAAATAAGGACTTTAGATTATTTTATGTTGGAAGGTCTTAAAAATATGTCCCTGAGTCTCTATTTAAGGGAACTATAGTTTTCTGTTGGGTATATCTTTAATTTTTGTGGTTTAGCTGGACACAGTTTGTGTGACTTTCAGGGACATGAAGCAAAAAAAAAAAATGCAAAAAGCTGACTAGTTAATAAGATATTTTGAATGAAGAAAGAATGGGGAAAATATTTACCTTATTTCTGTATCTTGCTCTTGTGTTTACCCCAAAATTATTCATATAAAACAACATACTGATCATGAAGTTATAAACACTGGTCTACAAGTCTGGGACTAAAAGTTATTCCTGAGAGTTTTAAATATAATCCAAAATAGTTCAGCAGGAAAACCAGGAAATCAAACATTTTCGTTTTTTATCAATTCTTTTTGCTGTGGTTTTGAGTAAAAGTACGAAAAATATATTAACTAGGAATATGAATTAAAAAAGAACCTAAAATAATTCCATTAATCAGCTTCAATACTTCTAAAAAATGTGTAGAAAAACTATGTCTTGATAAACGTACTTAGGATGAGAAAGGGCCAGGTAAACAAATCTGCATACTTATTGACCTTTGACTAAGGGAAAAATGTAGATTTTGGTGTAAAGCAGAATAAATATCTGACTTATTTTTTGCATGAGATAGAGAAATAGAAGGAAAAATGAAATCTTAGAGTTTTATTAACTGAGGAATGTCAACATGAGGTAAGCATTAGTGACTTCTTTAGAGTCCTTTAGACATAGGCATTTCAGGCTTTGTAGAATCTTCTCCCCTAGCATTTGTTAGCTGTTTCCCTTTTCAAATTAATGTATTTATTAAGGTAATGCTGGCTTACAATAGAGTTGGCATTGTGGAATTATAGGGTTCTCCCTCCTCAGGTACTGCCATCATAGTGCACTTGCCATCAAAACACCCTTTGTCTACCACCATCATCCTTGCGCTTCCTCCCCTCTTTGTACTCATTCCTCTCCTACCTCCTCCCCCTTGTAGGTGTTTTGATTCTATAGTCATCATTCAAGGTCATTAACTTCTTTCTGAATAGGCAAGGGAGTTCATAGGAATGATAAGGGAGAGATGAGATTAAAGCAAACAAAACACAATAGAAATAATCTTGAGGGTATTAGGCACATTCAATTACAAGTTTGAAAATGGACTGAAATAAGGAAAACTATTAATAAAAAAAATTGAATGAGTCAAAATGGAAGTGTTTCTGAGGCTAGTGAGTATATGGAGAATGAAGACAGCAGAGATCTGAAAAAAGAGCCATTATTCTGGATGGTTTTGAAGTTTAAAGTTTTAATGAAAGTAGCTTCAATGTGACGGGAAGCACGGGTAATGTATGATCTGGGGATGGAAGATGAACCAAAGTTAGAGAGAAGATTGCTGTGAATGAGGAAGCCAGTTGGGGCAGTGAATGTATCAAATAACTGGACAACAGAATTAGCACCTTGCTTATTGCCTGACATGCACCAAATATACAACCGATCTTTGTTTATTGATGTTAAATAAGTGCAAAAAGATTCCAAGGGATTTTGAAAGATTGTTTTAGTGAATATAATCTAAGACAAATATTAACAAAGATAAATAAATTCTTCCATGTGAATCAGAGAAAGCATCCCATGACCTGAGTGAAGGAGAAACAGCTATGAACATCAGTGATGAAGCACTTACAGGTTTAGTCATGAGTCAGCACCATAATGAGTCCCAGACAGTGTGACCGTCAACAACATCAGTGCACCAGCAGATGTTAGGAATGACTATGTAAGAGGTAAGATGAGGAAGATATAACCTAAAGGGATGTCTAATAATCACATGACATTTGTAAACCATGCAGAGAAGGATGACATGTTGTGTTGGTAGCTTATAAACAAGTGAGAATTATTTGCAGAAACTAAGGCTATTTTGCTTGGAGAAGAGTCAATAACAGAAGGGGTGTTTGACAGACATCTTTAAACACTGAGAATCATGCCTAAGAGAAAGTCATTGGACTCAACAAATGAGTTCCAGGGGAAATGAATATGACAAATGAGAGGAAGTTATAGGGAGAGAGAGCCATTCATTTAAAATATGAATTTCTGTGAGTTAGACCTACCCATGACAAAATGGTTACTTAAAGAGAAACACAGTTCCCTGTCAGAAGAGTTTAGTCGGGAGCTACAAGAAGGTGTTACAAAGGGGACTCAACTATCAAATGGATGATTGGAGAACCACATTTTAAAAAGCCTTTTAGCACTTATTTCATGAATAAAAAAAGTAAAATTACAAATTCAAAATAAAATATTGATTCTGGTTTGCTGTTGTGTATGTGGTAGAGGAGACTATAAATTAGTGAAAGTGGAAGAAATTAAAATTGTTAATACTGGAAGATCCATCTAAAATCTTGAGGATTAAAAAGAATTTGTGTAAGACTCGTACATTTAAAAGGTTGAATCCAATTATTACTCAGGTAAATTTTACTGGATTCTAAAAATCAGTCTATCAAATATAAAATTCAGAATCAAGCCCAAGTTCACTGAAGAAAACAGATTCTTCAAGCCAGTTATATCATTAGTTATTAATCTCTGCAAAGCCAGCAGGCAAAGGAGGGCAGATTGTTAGCATTAGATGAAGACAGGATTTGCTGCACTGTAAAGATACTTGCTTTATAGTCTATTTCACAGCTACAGATATTTATAGTTATAATAAGTATAAATTTATTTTATCATGTGCTTATTATGACAGGTGCTATTTTGTGCATTTTATAGACATTTGTGACTTCTCACGCAAAAAGCCAAGAACACGTTCAGACTTACATTTCCCAAGAATAGTATCAAAACAAAAGTGTTTACTTAGTGTGAACCAAATTTAAGGTGACAGCATGATAGATATTTTTCCCTCTGACTAAAGAGCATCACTTCTCATCAATGTCAGTTTCTCACAAGGCCCACATGTCGCAGAACAAGTATATTTTCTTATGGCTAACATCTGACTCCTGTGTGTGTCACTCTGTCAAGTTGTATCCCATAGTAAAGTTCTTGACATCCATGTCCTTCTCAGTTTGAAGGGGAGAAAATCAATTCTAAAATCAAAACCAGAATTCGAGGAAATACATCCAGAAAAAAGGCACACTCATTTCATTGACCAATATAGTAGCAAGTTTACATATCTATATAACCCCAGGCAAAGAAGACCTTAAACTATATAATGTCACATGTGAAGATATTTTTAAAATCAAGATATTTACTACTAAGAATAGAAAGAGACCATGCAAGTGACTGATTGAACACATTTTTCATATGGTGAAATCTATCTTTATATTGGATTTTTAAATATTTTATGATTTTTTTAGAAAATATGTCTAAGGGAAACACATGCTCTCATAATATTTAATTTGAAATAAAGAAAAAAATAAGTACACCCTGACCTATTTAGCTTATCATGCTGAAATTCATATGACTTATGTCTATAATCTTAATTTAAGGTTATTTAATACTAAGAACTCTTAATGGATGCCATTATCTAATTGTTAAATAATAGGTGCATAATAACTCTATTGAGAAGAATTAAAAATAAATTTATGTGTTTCATGTAATAAGTCAAACCGAAAAACACAAACACTATAGGATTTTACTTGTATATGGTATATAGAGAAAACAAACAGATGATAGACTAAATAACTCAAACAAAAATAAAATTCCTTAGCACTACAAGTAAGACCAATTAGTGGTTACTGGAAGGGAAGAGAGGAGGGAGATTGGTATACTGAGAAATAGGAACAATGGTATGGTGAAGGGTAGATTTGGAGTGACCTTAAGGTTGTATAAATGATGATTCTTAATGATGAACATCTGATGCTATTATTATGCCATTCTATCAATACTTCAATTTAAAAAAAAATTAAAAGGGCCTCCCTGGTGGCACAAGGGGCTAAGTCACAGTCTATGGAGCTATCAGCAGCCACTGCAGCATGAGTTCGATCCCTGGCCAGGGAGCTAACCACATGGCGCAGCAGACGTCTCCTGTCTTGCCCACTGCTCCCCTCAGCAGTGTATTTCAGTAGATCCGGCTGTTCTATTCCCCACTCTGTCTCCAGTGATTCCTCTCCACCTCCCCCCCGCCCCGGCACCTCTGGCCTGTACCTCAGCTCTTGTATGTATAAATAAATATTTAAAAATTTAAAATGAATTAATGAGTAAATAGCTAAATTACAGGCACAGGACTATGCATTAGTATGTAAAATTAGATCCTGCAGTCCCTTAACAACAACCATGCTTCCTAAATAACATTAAAAAATCTGATCTATTCATTTTTAAAAGGCTGTAATAATCCATTACTAATGAAATAATTTATATTCATTATGAAGATATTAAAAGCACTGTAATTCTACTTTGGGGCATATCTAATTACATAGAGTTAAAGACAAAAGTATAGGGTAGCGATAGTAAGCAAAAAAAAATAAATTTTCTAAGGCTAAATGTGGCTTTACTATGTAAAATGGTCATCTGCATTGGAAAGAAGGTGCAAGATATTTATCATTCAGCACAATCAATGAAGATGAACGGACCATTTTCTGGAATAAGAAATAATTTGAACACACACACACACACACAATCCCTCAATCTTAGTAATAATTATCCTGTAAAGCATACTGAGAAAAACAGCAGAATACCCCACAGGAGAACAGTTATTTGGATTTAACTACAGGTTATGAATAAAGTATTGATGCTCCAAGTCTCATAACCAGATTTCGAAAATGCATGTTATTATGGCAAAGGAATTCATCTTCCCCTTGCTTGTTCCTGTTTTTAACCTTTTACAAAATCTCTGTGTGTCATAACCACAATATAATTAGGTCAGAATCCCCTTTCATAACACATTTAAGTATCTATTTTTTTAATCCCTGATGTGCCACAGTGGAGACTGGCACTCCAGACACTCACCCCTGTCTAGTATGTCAGCAAGTGTTTAAAAACTAGCTCTTAGGAGACAATTTTGATTTTCAGAGGTGTGGTATAAATATCAGTACATGCAAGAAGGGTAATTACCAACGTGAAGTCACTGAGAGTGAAGCTGCGAAGAAATGTTCACTATGGCACCACTGCACAGTCTTTCCACCACACAAACTGGGTATGAATAAACTCATGGCACAGATTTCAGTAAAATACAATGTAAATATAAGTTTCCATAATGTAATTTTTAACAATTATTGTGTTTAACTATCAGCTACAAAAGTCTTTAAAAAATTAACCATCACTCTTGCGAGCCAGACCATATTAGCACCACTACACCCCTGGACAGCATCTATCTTTTGCCTATCTTTCTTTACCTTTGCATATTCCCAGATAGCACATACCATTTTTCTTTTTTTTTTTTTAATTGCAGTAACATTGATTTACAACACTGTGTAAGATTATGTATAGGTTCAAGCCCATTCAGGTGTCCCATGAAAATTTTCAAGTGGGTTCTAGAGTGTTAAAAATGTTTGGAAACCATCAATCTTATTTGACTTGCTAGAGTGGGATTTATCTCTCATCCTTATGATTTGGTTTGTCCATGAAGCACAAGTTTCCCGGACTGGAAATCTGCTGAATTAGAAGTGTATGTTGGTGAGTGGGAGAAAGGGATTCTTCCTTTGAAATAAGTATCTGCCTTCAGGGACTTTTACATTCCTTAAAATTTGGGAACATAACTCTCAGTCTTGAGCTTCTTTCTTCACGCTGGAACTGGCAACTTCTACCTAGTTCAACCACATTTAAGTTCAGCTCCAGCACAGCAGACCTGGTGCCCCATAACCCCCCCCCCCCAACATCTTTGACAATATCAAAGCTAGTATAATTGGAAAATGTCCCACTCACCTCTAAACAGTAGGTAGGGGACAAGCATCTTGTCCCATTACAATAGGCACAGAAGTTAATTTCTTAGATAAGAGAAACTATTTCAGAAACGATTCCATCTCAGATGTTGCCATTCATCAGAATTTCTCATTCATTGCTGCCATTCAGGGAGGTGGTAAGGTTTTCTGACTGACAAGCAACAAGAGGGGCCTCTTTTAACACTGGCAGGACTGAAGTGTTTAACTTGTGTCTGCCACATGGTACATATACCCTCAATAAATATTTATTATTAAACAGAAAAATGAATAATGAATGCAACGCATGAATGAACACAGGAAAGAATTAACCCAAAATTATGAAAGGAATCAACTTTAAATTCTCCACTACTGCTTTTTTCCTAATAAAACTTCCAAACTGAGGGTGCTTTTTTTCAGTCTTATGATGTTTCCTTTAAGTACCATTTATGTTTGATTTCATTGAGAGAATTATTTACATTAGCATCTTAATGAAACATTTTTTCCTTCTTTCTTTGGAGTATATAAAAGAAAACTCAACTTGGAAATATTAAAATATAGACATCCCTAGAGAAATACAACTTGTTACAACAACCGGACACACATACATATTTTTCATATTTCAATTCATCTATGCATCAAAGATAAAAATCTAAAGTCAGCTGCGTATTTCAAAAAGATGGATTTTATTTAAAGTCAGTATGAGGCATTCCTTATACATAAATCCCTTTTGTGTGTGTCTCTTCAACTTCATCAGTGTAAAAATAAAATAGACAACTATCGAGTTAATAGCTACTGCCTCTTAGCTAAAATACAAAATGGTCTGTCAAACAGATTTCTCTGAAAGATGAGAAATTTTTAGATAGGGGGAACTTGAGTTACTACATAAAAAGCAAATGGAATGTCTTACCATTTGTTTGGAACAAAGTTATATGTAGAAGAAACAGGTACTTTCTTCCAGTTCCACTAAAATCAAATATTAATATGATATTAATTTTCTGAAAGCATTAAATAGTTCAATACTTTTTAATCTGCTATGGCATACCTTTCAATGTATTTGAAAACTCTTTTTGTATTCAATATGTAGAGCACTTTCTACAAAATGTTCAGGGGACATGAAGATTATTGTTTTAGATTCTGCCAGACAAAGTTTTCCAGTGAACTGGGTGATGTTTTAGACAGCTTATGGAAAACTAATGGAAGTTATCAATTTCTATGTGAAAGAAAAACATAATAAAATAAGTAGATTTCAATGTCAAGTGGCATGGAGAATATATATTTGGATTGCATAATGTTAGTGAGTTTTTAAATGAGATTTAACCAAAATGTCTTCAGGGCGAAGCTAGATCAGATTTAGTATGACTGCTAAAGTAGTTATATCTTAAAATATACTCTCATTTAGATAATTACCTGAGAACATATTCTCTATTTCTTATCCAATTTATGCCTATTTGGTTCAGTTTTGTTGATCATTTAAATCAATGCCATTTGCTAATAAAATGTTTGTCCAGTGTTCTGATTTGCATTTTCTCTGAATCTAACATTGATTTCCTAATGGTTCCAGACTACAGCTGCTACAACAATTAGGGATTTTATTTTCTTGAAACAAACCTTTAAGGCTGAGGTAAACTTCTCTGTGATCTCAATTTTCTACTTCAAATCTTCTATAACAAATATATTCTATAACTTGGAATTGTGGAAAAACTGGAATTACATTTGGAAATGTCATTACCTTTTATTTATTAGATTGTTGAAGTGTCAGCTTTGCTCACTTTACAAGCTGCAGTTCCCCTACCAGGTGCTTTTTTAGATTCATCAGGGAGGGATACAGTTGGAAGAGCCAAAATCTTACATGCAGGTTCATTCTGAGAAAGACAGGGGAGTTAGGGGAACTGTGTGTGTGAGAGTGAATGAGTGTGTTTGTGTGTGTGTTTGTGTGTGTGTGTAAATTCCCTTCATAATTCCCCTTTCTCTGTATTTATACCCTTTTCTGCTTATGCTTTTGTGCATAGTTCCACGTGTTCACTGGATGGAAGAACCTGTTTCCTAGGTGAGGACCCAGACCCATTCGGCCTAGCCACTAATCCCACTGAAAACAAACCAAAGGCAAAACCTGTTTTGAATTCTGATTTGTCCCCTTCCTTCAGCATAAGGAATACAGGATGCAAGACCATCACAGGAGGAATCATTGCAGCCTGGGATAGAACCCCTGTGCAGCCACTTCCTCCCTATGCTACACTGCGGAGGCTTTTCATCCTCTTGTTCCTCTTGTTCTCTGCTATAATGGGGCTGGAATCCACTCACTTTGCCACTCTTTCATTATCCATCGCACTCCTCTCCCCAACCACACCATCCTATTTTACTTTACACAGTTTATATTCCATGAGATTTCTTATTAATCACTCCCCTGCAAAACTTCTTAACTTGCACCGCCTATTACCTCCTAAAGTTAGGATCCATTTCTTTATCCCTATTCACTTCTCAAAAAACTCATCCACTGTCCCTGTCTGGTCCTTCAGCTCTTTCTCCATGCCCAGGCCTCCTCCTGCAGGGGTCATTTTGTGTCATTATTTTACCAGCCCTTCCATTAGCACATGACACGCGCAGCAGCACACACCCTTTGGAAACACTTTCCCTTTGGATACTGGGACCTCATCCCTCTTTGTTTTCCTGCCACCTCACTTAGTCCCTCTGTCCAATCTCTCAGTGAGAAGTGTCCTGATGTGCTAGTTAGCTCTCCTTGGAATGCTTTGCCAGCAGTGTGTGCACAGAACTGTTGTTTTTTTTTCCATATTCTTGTCTCAACTCAAGTGTCAGCTACTTCAAAAGACTTTCCCTGACAATTTGATTTAAATTAGGCCCTTCTGCATCACATTATTCTACTTAATTATCTCACCAAACTTACCAGTTTCTGTGTTAATTGTTCATTTCTTTGCTTATCAGTCTATTTCCCTTGAATGTTTGTCAGCTCTAAGAAAGAGGAACATTTGACTGCTTTTATGGTAGCTTTACCAGCAATAAGCACAGCTCAAAGTGTGTTGTAGTAAATCATGTAATGAATAATACTTATAGGGTTGTTATAATGAGTAAATGAAATACTGCTTTAATTGCTTAGCACATTGCCAGGCACAAAGTACATGCTGAAAAAGTTAGCTACTGTCATTATCATTATAATTGTAATAAGGTGCTCCTTAAATATGAGTCAGTAACGTTAATTACAATAACTCATGTCGATGCCTTAAAACTTTCAGATGGAGTATATAAGTTTTAACAGTTGCTTTCTAGTATAAACACTATTTAAGTTACACTAGTCAATTATATTTTTTGCATACTGGTAAAAATTTCAACATCTCTGAAATCAAATCATGTAGTTATCAAGTGCTTTTATCTACTGATAGAACTGAACCATTCATGTCTTCTAACTAATCAACTAATTCCAATGATAAGGGCAACTTCCATGAACTAAATTAAATCAGAGACCTTATCACTAGACCTAGGTTCATTTAATTTAAGTCCATTATTAAACCTCCCACTTTTCAAAAATGTATGACTTGAGGGAAATCTCATTAAACTTCATGGCAAGGCTAACGTAAGCTTTGCAGTCAGAGTCAACCAGAAATGGAGCCATTAGAAATGTGTGTGATGAAGCACAGATTACAAAGTGATATTAAAGTGGGACTAGAACTCAATGGAGAATGGTATGCTGTCACATATTTTAGCTTCTTTGTCAAAATCCTTTGTGCGGGCATACAAATCACAATGCTTATAATAAATCTGGAGCAAGATAACCTCAACACACACAACAGCAAAATTTGATGTATTTGAGTATTTGAAACATGAAAAATGAGAAAATTCTAGAAAATGTTTTTCTGAGTACTGTTTACAGTATAAAAATTCATATAGAGAAGGGATTCAATCTTGTCTGTAACTTATTCAAATCCTGTAGTATATGTCAAAGCAATTCTCCACTCCCTGTTCTACAGCTATGCAATAGAAATAAGGATGTTTCTCAATTCACTGGTAGCTTTTCATAATTTCAGGGTTTTTTTTTTCCTTTTTTTCACTTAATTTATATTTTTATTCTAAACTAACAGAGGTAACACTATGCTTTTTTGAGGGGGTAGTTTGCTCAATTTATACAGAGTATCTTGTTCTGGAATGCATATCATGACATTAAAATAACAAATGAAAAAGTTGCAAAGATAGAATTTAGTATGAAAGACATTGTAGAAAGAAATAATTGGGGCAAAGTAGAATTAAATTATTTCTCATAGTATCTTTAGTATCTCCAATGGAGAACTTATATTTCTCACAATTTTTAAAATCATGTTACTTTCACTGTTTGGTAAAATACCATCAGGTAAATATTCCCTGGAATAGATGTTAAGAAGAACATCCTAAGAACATGAGTGATAGAGTGAAACAAAGCTATGTGTTTAATTGCCAGAGTATCCTCTTACTCAGTTTATTTACATACTGAGTTTAAATTGGTAGTATGCATTTATATTAATTAAAAAATTGATTACCTATTTTCTTTTACTATACTAATAGCCTTCTTATTCATTGTTAATCTTTATTCATTGTGTTTTCACTGAAAAAATGGTGGAAAAATGATGATTTATTGTACTTCAAAAAAAAATCAAAGGATGAATTTAGCCATTGGTTAGGAGTTTTGGCTTAAATTGTGATATGAAACTGATTCTGGCAAGTACCATTATGTTTTCAGATTTATGCTAGTATAATCACATGTATATAGTTGTGGCTCTTTATTATTAACTTGACAGTTGGCCTTATCAGGGATTTATAAAAAATAACTAATAAATGCAGGACCTTGGAACAGAAGTATTCTGAAAGCACTATCAATAAGGGATAGTAATGTGTTCCCTCTCAACTAATTAAATAATCTGTCTATATTCCCCACTCCTATGATTCATTAAACCCTTCATTTCTCCACAAGAGTGAAGATCTTAAACTTTAGAATGTACTTCATTTCTCTATGAAGATAAAGTAGAAAGACAATCAAAAATTTTTCACATGGATTGACTTTTTTTTTATAAAGTAAGTGAGGATACAACAAGGATAATAGTGACTGCCAAGGTCTGGAGAAAGGGGAGTGATGAGGAGTTCTTAATTAATAGTTACAGAAGTTCAGTTTGACAAGATGTGACAGGTTCTAGAGATACATGGTGGTGCAACAGTGTGAATGCACTTGGGCCACTGAACTATACCTTTAAAAATGGTTAAAATGTTAACTTTTATTATTTTTTTAAAGATTATTTATTTATTAGATTCATTTTTATTTATACAAGCACTGGGTATAGTCAGAAGCGCGGGAAGGTGAGAGAATTCACCAGAGCCAGAGCGGGGAGCAGAGCAGGCAGACTGACAAAGTACACTACTGAAGGGAGCAGTGGGCGGCAGGAGAGGTCTGTGCACCATGTGGGACCCTCCTCCAGTGGCCGGGGAGCAGCCGGGGATCAAACCGGCACTGCAGAGGCTGCAGGCAGCTTCGCAACCCAGCGCTCAACTGGGGAGGCCCTAAAATGTTAACTTTTAAGTTCCATGCATTTTACCACAATACAAAAGTACCTTTTTTAAAAAAGTACTCTGCAAATACCTGATGACTCTTGCCCAAATTATAGAATAAACAATTTTAATTTTGGGGAAGTCTCATAAATTATCACATATTGAATGATTTTAATGATATAACCATTTCTAGGCAATTTTTTTTGCAAATTCTAGATAAAACTAATAAACAGAAAAGACTGCAAGGAAGGACTACCAGGAAACATGCATTCCTTGAAGTTGTGCTCTTTTCTGCAGACCCGTTTCAAAACTGCTTCTATCATAGCTCCCTGAATATTATCTATGTTTCAAGAACTGTCAGGTAATGAATCAAAGAACTCAACAATTACTTGAATTGAACTGATGGATAACTGGACCAGACACTGCTTGAAAACAAAAATGTTCTGCGAATTATAATTGAGTACAAATACCAGTGTATAGTTGGTGAATGTAAATGTCACTGTGTAACAGGGTGATCCCCAGGAAAGGGGGAGGTTCCCTGCCCCACCCAAGGGAGGGTGGAGCTGAGCAGGAAGAAGAGAAGCAGAAGAAGAGACTAAGGAAGGAAGCAGGATGGAGCCAGGAGACCTGGAGGAGGCACTTGGAGCCTAGAGACACGTGAAGAAACTGCGCTTGTCTTTTGGTCGTGGACGGGGTGACACAGATGTGGGTGAGACCCATGGGGAGGTGACAATGGCAGCTTTTATCTTGATGTTGATTTTGCTCTTTTCCTTCCGGGCTTGTCTGGTTGTTTCTGAGCCTTTTCTGTGGGTCCCCACTGGAAGATGCTTTAGACTTGTGGCAGGCTTTGGGGCCTTGCTCTGGGCCAATCCCATATGGATGGACTTTTACCCACGAGGGGACGGGTAGCTTTGGGTGCTTTATTTAGAAACTAGACTCTTTGCCTTTCCTGTATTGTTACCTAGTTTTATTAAAGTTCCTTCCCATTAAAGTCTCATGTTTTGTGTTGATGCGGCGGATGGCAGAACCCATTTAGAATAGGCAGGTTTGCGGGGTTTGGGCTGCCCCTCTCCCTGTCCTATAACAACTGTATTTAAATTGTCCATCAGTGGGGGAACACCAGTTTCTAAGTTATCTTTAAGTGAAATCACTTAGAATGCCTCATGTGCCTTCTTTTGCTACATTAAAGTCATTTCAGATATCCACTATATTTTTGAAGGGAGTCGGAGATGGGGCTCCAAAAGATTCAATGGCCAAAGCATATTTAATGAAGGATTTAGAGGGAGAGAGAACAAAAGTTTTGTTTTCATGCGCTATCTGAAGCCAACGCCTGTAGTCACCATACAAAAGGGAGATCAATATTCACAACAAGTGTGAGAGACCCTGAATTCCTAGGTGAACAGTGGAGTTTTCAGGGAGACTCAGTGCACCAGGGAGGGGGTGCACTGTGGATTCAAGTGCCTTCTACATAGCTGAGAAAATAGTCCTGATTTCAGAAACAACAATAGCAACAAACAACAGGAGGATCTGCAAATTCATACAGTAACTCACACTGCCTCTGGTTTTCATTCTATCAGTCCCCCCCAACAATTTCACACTTTTGCTTACAGTACCTATAGGGTGGGTACCCCACTGGGAGACAAATGCTAATGACTCCCTCAGCTCTCCACTTGGTGATTCACTTCTGCTGATAAGAGAATTCTCACCAGACTGGAGGCAGAAACCTCTGTCAAAACCTATCCTGTCACACCTCATCTTTAAAAGCAAGCCTCTCTGAGATACAACACTTACATTCCCTTTGTATGTTTTCTTTTTCTTTTTTAAATTAGAACATCTGTGCCCAAGATCATCAGTTTGATTTTTGAAGTTGGAAGTAACTGTCTGCATCATCCCTGTGGGTTGTTTCTGGATAAAGGGAATTGTATGACTGCTGAACTAATTTTTGAGTTATTTAAGCATGCCAAATGATGCGGAAACATAGGGGAGTGAAATGCTTTGTGAGGCAGGAAGAGACCAGTCAAGTTTTCTACCTTGCAGTAAGGTATCATACAACTATCAACCTGTAGGTGACTGGTACCAGTTTTTAGGAAGGGAGAAAAATGATACCTTGTTCTACTCCTGGCAATCACGCTACAGTATTCAATTGATAAATATCTGGACATGTGAGTTAAGTCCAGTTTACTTCTATCAATGTACTTGTGCATTTTCTTTAATTTTTGTAAAGATAAATTAAGAAAATGGATAACAAATGGATATATTGCCATTGATGTTTTGAGCCACAAGAGATTTTTAGAGATTATCTCTCCAATCTCTCACTTTATAAATGGGGGTATAAGGCCCACTTTTAAGAGTTAAAGTAGGTTAGATGTACTAAATGAAAAGTGAATTTTCTTTCATAACTTTTCTTACTAAAGTGTGAGTTCCATGAAGGAAAAAATGTGTGATATCCCTATTATTTTCTATTATCTGTCTGTCTATTTTCTATGTATCTATCCATCCAGCCATTCATCACCCCCCTCCATATATGCATATTTATACATGGATATATATAAAGATATGGAAGTATATAGTCTATATACTATAGTTTTATATGTACACACACACACACACACACACACACACACAAAGAGAGAGAGCAAAAGAAAAACATAGTAAATGTGGAATGGATCAATGACACTGAGGCACAGTGCTTTCCAAGATCTCAAAGAATTGGTAGAAGTGCCCAAGTGTACTCTACATGTTTTCAGTGTACTCTAAAATGTTCTTAGAATTTTTGTACTTAGAACACAGTAAAATGGTCATGTGCCAACAGCAGTTTGCATTTGGAAACCTGTGCTTTATCTGTTAACCAACTAATTAAGTAGTAATTTATTTCTTCAAATAAAAATTTAATTTCAAAGTAAAGTCTTGAGAAAATGATCCTTATAACATGTTTTCCCAGTAAAATAATCCTATTTTTAGTCCATACTATAAAACACTGTTTTCTCTTTTCTTGTGAAGATATTATTTCTAGGAAAGATATTTTAGTATGAGAAATAACCATCACATCATGATCCATTATTTCTTAAAATCTAGTAATTGTAGGTCAAACCATTACTTGAAAACAAAAATTTATGTACACAGCTGTGCTGCAGGAAGGGAATCTAGCCTGTTTGGTAATTATAGTTTACAATCTTCTCTACTTGTTTTCAAGAACAAAATGGTCCAAGATTTTCTTTCTTTCTTTTTTTTAATTTCTTCCTCTCCATCTATAAGTACAAGCACCTCTCTGAATAATCTGGAAGGTGATTTCTTGGACCAATTGGTTTATAGGTGACCATAACATGAACAAGTAACTACAAATGGTGACTTTATACCATTATTAGTGACTCTCAGTTCCACAAACAGATACCCCAGCCATTAATGTGCAAATATGCTAGCCCTACCAACTTTCCTCATTGATTGATGTGAATAATAATCAATGATGCTTCATAACTGCAAATATGATAGAGAATACATTCTGAACTATAACTGTTATTTCTGTATAAAATTAAAATCCCAAATAAAATGACGACTATACAAATCATCATTATGTTAGTCTGAAAATACAGTATTTATCCACTACAATGTGTCTTTTTGAATAAACCTTGTTCCTTAAAATGGTAAGTCGGGGTAAATATTTATATATTTGAGAACTTTTCTTTTGTCTCAAACAAAAGAATACCAAAATAGAATATTGATTTTGTCTTTCTCTTCATAAACATACTAGGAATAAGAAATTGGGATTTTGATTGCCCAGTTTTTATCCTCTTGGTAACAATACAAGGAAAGTAAATTATAATTCCTTGAAAGCTGGTAGATAATATGATAGAGGGAAGAAGAGAAGAGGTGGAGGCATTCTAGCATCTGGAACCACTGTATTTACTCTGAAAAGCTAATGAAAAAGTTAAATTTTCCAGCTATGCAGTGTTTCAGAGATAACTACAAAAGGATAGAAACAGAAGTATTCATATTTGGTTGCTGCAAGCACTGCATATTACAGGAGATTAAGGGCTGTGATATTTGTATACATGTATAAATCATCTGAAAAAGTCAATTCTGCAATCCAGGAATTCCCTCTTCAGGAAGTAAATAAATCCATATTCAAATACAGTCAGCATTCAAAATCATTCAATAATATCTTATTCACATTTCAGAAGAAACATTCATCCTTTGTTAGAGTAGACTTTTAGTGGAGATAAGCACACACACAAATACACATACACAGTAATTCACATCATATCTATTTTCTATCCTAGATGAAAGAGGAAAGCAGGTGAAAACTCTAATTAAAAAGATTCATTAAAATAAGAGAAACTATATTTTCCAAATTTCACTCATTAACAACCTATGATAATTGTCAAAATCTACTTGACTTTGATTTGCAATCTCTTTATACAAGTGGTACATCTGTAAGACATTTAATATTGTTGCAAATAATAATGTCTTTTAAAATGGTGTTTATTTCTGCTTATTTTCCTTTCCAACATTTCTTCTCCCTGAGTTCACGTACTTTTTTTCTCCTTTCTAATTTTTCATTCGTTGTGCTAGCTCTATCTAAAACTGCCTAAAAATCCAAAAGAAAACAATTTTAAAGACATTATACTAGTTCCAAAAGATAAATTCATTTGACACAGGCAAATTTGACCAAAATCACAAAATACGGCTTCTTCAGAGCACTTTTGCAAAATATGGCAAGGGATTGTGCATTGAGTGCAGAAATAGCTACTGACAGTAAGTTATGTTCCTTGCCTAAGTTTCCACTACTTTCTCAGGCGCACTCAATAAGAGGGGCATTAATAATCATATTAATGTAAGAAATAAATCGAGTTTTGGTGAGGTTAGAAACTTTCTAAGATCATATACATATAGTTTTTAAAATGGAAAGATAGGATTAAAAACCAGAGTGTCACTTTCTCTAAGATCAATATGACTACTCTGCTGTCTTCCAAAACAATGAAGCCAGGGAGGCCAAGCCCTCACTGAGGTCCAGGGGTAGCAACTGGATCCCTTGACTGCACACACCCCATGATGGCAAAGTCAGACCAGACAATCCTCGATTGTTTCTTCTATTTTGCTTTGACTTATTTTCAGCCCTGAGCCACACTTGAAATAAGGAGATGCTTCTATAAAACTGATTTTTCCATTACACTCCTTATCTTCAGTAACACCTCCTGTGATTTAATCTTTTCAAAAAAGTTATATTAGCCTTCCAGGCCCAGAAAATGTTAACTACTGGGTAACACCATTTCAGGAGTCTATCTCATTGGACCTCAAGAATGGTCTTCAATGTCTGTGCTCATAAGGGAAGAAGAATGACAATGAAATATTCCATTCTCATTAAGATTTCTGCAAACAAAATCCCTCTATCCCATCTCATTCAGTTGTCTTACCCATTCTTAATTTAATTGTTCTGTCTAGCACATTATGTCTTATACTGGTGAGTATAAATAAAATAGATGTCTTTGTTTCCTGGTGAAATAGCCTATAGCCATTGTAACATTTAGAAAATCAAGTGTACTAGAAGAAAACAAATCCATGCTTCAATTCATTTTTAAGCATGATGTTGAAGATGTGGGCTCAGTAGGCTTACTCACCGGGCTGCTCTGGAACATTTCTTCCTGTGGCAGCCATAGTCCACTCAACATGGGGAATGGGAAGGTTGTGTTGGTAATGGAATAATGAACATCTCAATGACTTACCCTTGAATTCACCACTTCCAGGGAGACGTTCTGAGGCGGGGCACTAGGCACTAAAAGGAATACAACGAAGCAAGATGGTTACTGCTGAAGTCACTTAAGAAACCCCAACTCTCTTTGAAAAGTGAAAGTATGTCTTTTTCAAAATGTATGATGAAATGGTAGGCTCATCTGGGTGGCACTTCAAAATTTTCTGAAGAGATGAAAAATAACTCCATTTGTTGATTTTACCTCACTGGGATGGTGGGTCATCCATCTAGGGAGCCCCCAAAATGTTTAGGCAGGAGAGTACCTGCTGAGTTACCATATAATGTCATTTAATTATGGCATTCTCATGATAACCTTCCCAGTGAAACCCATAAAAACACACGAGAGATTTCCTAGAGTGTGTTTTTTTTTTTTTTTAGTATGCACTCAGTTAAAATTATTTATTTATTTAATTAGAAAACCTAAATAAGGGACTAAGAAAAAGATTAATTATAATAAAGTAAAAATCAAAATCAACAAGCAACTATAAACCAGAGACACACTACAGGGGCGGGAGGAGGGGGTAGGATTTCCCAGAGTGGTTTTAAAGATTACGACAGTGTGCATTTCAGGATCTGCATGGCTTTATGATGAAATATGCCTTTCTAATGGTCATTCATGTTGCTTAATCCCTTTAATGCAATTTTCATTATCTCTTAAAAAGTGAAAAGAAGAAATACGAAATACATCCTTTTTTTTTTTTTTAACAGTGTGTAATTAAACTTGTGTATCATAGATGTGAGCAGGTTACAAAATCACATTGGATAAGTCAATTCTATTAGCAAAGGAGCAGTTTAATTTCCTTAGTAGGTTTTCCAGGTATTTTGTTTGCTTTTGCATTTGATTGCCCTATTCCTTTATGGAAAAAGGAAGAACATATACAGCTTTCTTTATAGTAGTAGTAATGAACTTACCACATCAAAAAAATGAATATTCTATTATGGGAGTAATTCCAAGACAGCCATCTATTGAATGGTGGCTATGTGTCAGGCACTATTCCAGATGTTCTGGATAAACCTTAAATAAAACAAAGCTTTCTACCCCACAATAGTTACAGGTGTAGTGCTAAAAAAATTGCCTGATATATATTTACCTGAAAAATAGTCCCTATGCTTGTTCATGGCATATTGATGAATTAAATAGAGAATTAGAAAAAACAAGAACTGAGTTTTGTCACATCCCCCCTTCTTTTGCTTGAACTTGACTATGTTTTACTAGGGTTTTATATTTTACCCTGTAATTATTTATGACTTACTCTGATTTCACTTTCTGAAAAGTAATCACTATGAGGACATGATATATAGACGTCTGATTAATCTTTGTATCCTTCAAACTGACATTCAATTAATATTAACTGACTGTATGATTAAATGAATAAATAAATACTTACTTAAATATAAATTCCTGGATCTTTTTGGACATGTTAGAAACTATAATTATTTATTTTGTTTTGATTTTGAATTTCTTGTCTTAATTCACCAATGTAGCATATGATAAAATATTCACCTGAGGCTTGTTTTTAATTAGGTCAATGAGTATTCTTTCAAAATTATTTTAGGAAACATAATTTATTACTCAATGTCTTTCATTTCACATTATGGTTTTCTTATTATACACAGAATATAAATTCCACAGGGACCAGGAATTTTGTCCCATTCAATGCTTCATCCCTAGAATTCTACAAAAGTATAAGGCATGTGGAAACACTCAGCACATACTTGTTGATTTAAATAGTAGAAAGCTATAAGTTATAATAAACTTCTCTAATAAATAGGGTATTGGTGACAACAAAAGTTTTTTTTAATTAAGTTATAACATATAAACAATAAGGTCCAACATTCTTGAATATACAGCTTGATAAAATTGCATGCATATGGTTGTGTTCCTATCAAAACATCACCTTGGTCAAAATATAGAGTATTTTCAATATAATGAAACTCAAATGTTGCTTTCTAGTCAACATCCTTCTAAGATTTCATGCCATTCTACTTTCTGATTTCTAACACCATGTATTCTTGTTGTTTGTTTTTGAGCTTATAAAAATGAAACCATAGCTTTTATTGTAGGCTGACTTTGTTTACTGTTTTTTTTTTTTTTTTTGAGATTCACTCATTTTGTTGCATGTAGCATTTTGTTTTTCTTGCTTCATACTATCACAATATACTGTATGATTATCCTATTTTCATACATTCTACAGATGGATAGCATTCGGATTGTTTCCCGACTGGGTCTATTAGAACAAAGCTGGTATGAAAGTTCTTGTGTATATTTTTCAGGCAGAGAAGCGCAATTTGTCATATACCTAGGAGTTGAAATACTGGCTGTGAGCGGAAACCCTATGCAGTTACATACATGATAAATAGACACAAAGTTTTCCAAAATGAGTGTACCAACTATAGGACAGACTCACTGCTAATTTAACAAAGTTCCAGTTGCAACACATCCTTGCTAACATTTGGCATTTTCAATCGTTTAAATAAATTTTAGTCATTTTTTTAGGTATAGCATGTTTTTAATTTGCTTTCCCCTAAGGACAAGTAATACTTAGTAATGTTCCAAATGTTTGGTGGCATATGAATGTCTTTTGTTGTGAGTAATCAAAGTTTATTTTAATTCACATAGATCAGTTTCTCCCCAACTCATCTCTCAAGTGCTCACTCTTTTTTATTTCAACTTCAATTTCACATTAATATTATCAAAACATTAAGATACTTATTTTCTCTACTGCCAAAATAATGGAAAATTTCTCATACATCTGACAACCTTCATATCATCACAACTCTACAAATGCTGTGTTGGTGCAAGAGCATTTTCCTGAACCACCTTCATGGAGTCTTGGACATTTCAGTCCAGTCTCCAGGAGAGGTAAAAAAGCAGGAAAATTAATAAATGATCTCTATAGTCCTCTTCTTAAAAAGAGGAAAGATTAAAGACAGGGTGAAAATAACAATGATATGTGTGATCGAAAGCACTGAACCAACTGACATCTTCACAAAGAAGACAAATTTAATATCCATATTGAGTATTATTCTCAAAAGCACTGGAAACTAAAATTGGTATAAGCTTAAAAATATACCATTCTCTAAGTCATATAATTTCACAACTTCTAAAAATTACAGTTCTCTAAAAGGAAATTTTGGAAATGATATCTTAATATTAAGTGATAGTCACTTTGAAACATGGAAAACCTCTTCTAGTTTATATTTTCTAAGTTGCAATATTTACATGTCACATTATCTTTCACTAATCTTACTATAATCACTGTTGACCAATTATATAATATAATTTGATATTGGATGAAAAAGAAGGTAACTTAATTATGTTTTGTTTTAGGTACTGTGTTAATTGTCATGTTAAGCTTCAAATGACACGTTAAGTATATACATGGCATTTAACTAATTTTCAGAAGATAAGAATACATAAGGGAAAAATGCATTGTTCTTTTTGCAACTATAGAATTTCAGAAGCATTAAGACAATTTTTGGTATTAGGAATTTAAAGTCAATATAATAAAATCCCTAAGGACCTTATAACAATGGGTTTTATGCCTTTTGTCTGTTTTCTATAATTTTTTTTTTGTCATCGATAGTACAGTGGCTATTCTTGTCTTACAGTGTCAGGAAAGAAGGAATATTTTTTTTCTAAAGTATTTTTTTGTTATAAATTGCTCCTCCTGTCTCCTCACTATCATTTATTATTCATCACTATTATTTAGAGATACACATTCAATAAAATTGGATGTTGGTGGAAGCCACTAGAATCCACAGTTATCTGGCCTTTTCTTTTTTTGTCTTCTCAAAATGTTTCATGTCAATTCATGAGGCAGAGGGGCAGACTATAGTTCATGTTTTTTTCTTTTCAAAATGTCAAGCAATTTATCATTTACAATAGGTTCATTAAAGCCAATCAGAGGTGTTTGATCTGGAAACTCCCCTCACGTGGTAGAACATGATGCTGAGACACTCTACAGGGTAGATCAAGTTCCCACATTTGTACGTGAATCTCCATGCATACAGGCATTTGAATTCCTCCTGTATATATAATTCACAGATTGAAATAATTTATATATAATTATAGGCTTTTCACTTTAAGGAAATGATACAAGAAATTCATCACAGAATAATTCTGCCTCTTTCCATAGTAGCTGATGTGACCTGGTTCTACTGCTTACTGGCTTTTATGACCTCTTCCATTTTGGCTTTATCATCTGTAAAGTAGGGGGAAATTATAGTGTTGTGATGCTTACAATATTGCTAAGTGCTTAGAGCAGAACTTTGAACTAATGAATATTCAATAAATATTAGTGAAATAAGTAAGAAGTATATCATATATTTTGCCCATGAAATTGGATCCCTTTGCTTTTGAACACAGGACAAGATGTCATGGAAACATAAAATTCATTCATAGAAATCCTTAATGACCTGTCCATGTTAACTAGCTCAAGAGACAGTGTTTGGAAACAAATGTGCAAAGTTACATTCTGCATTCAATATTAGATCTTATGCTCTACAACTCAATGGTTTGAAGAAGTGAGTCACTGCAAACTAATGATATAATAGGTGGAGAAATTTGAATGAAAAACAATGTTTTTTCCCCAGAAAAAATAATTAAAGCAGTGCTAAATTAGACTTGACAGCTTATCAGGATAAAAATCTTTACAAGCATCTTAGCATAACCAGGTTCCATTGGGATAATTAATTCAGAGAAAAAATATTTGCATTTCATTTTTGTTTTTATTTAATTTTTATATGGCTCCAGAATAGATTTTAATGGAAAGAATTCTTCTGACAAGTTATCTGATGCTTTCTGTAACTGAGATGCATTTTGAAACTGTCATATACTAAATCAGCCACGCAAAAGGGAAGTCTTAAATGTAAGTCCACACAAACAAACATTTGTACAGATTTGGCAGAACTGTCCAATTAATTAAATAAAATACAAAGATACATACAACACCATCCCTCAAACTAAGGCACATGTAGTATAATGATAACAAGATAATCAAATTGACATAGATAACATTTATTGAACACTTAAAAATATGCCTTGTTTATGTTTAGGTGCTTACATGGGTTAGCCCATAAAATTCTCATAATATCTCTCTTTTATAACACCCAGAAAATCAAGGCAAAGAGGGTTTGGTGACTGAGGATGGGGAGGTAGATGACTATTAAGTGTGATTAATATATTCTTATGTGATGCCTGACCTTATCATGGACAGCTTCAGAAGAGAGAAGACATGAGTTTGAAGTGTAGAGAAAGGGACTGGTTAATAAGGGTGTGAAATCCAAGCATGCGTGATTCTTTGTTGAAAATTAAAAGATGAGTTGATCATAAACATGAATGCAGTTGAGGTCAGGGAGGCCACTCAGAGGGGGGCATGACGTTCTTGCCTTCTGCTATCAAATGCATCTGATGGAGGGTAGTGTAGCGGGTGGCCTTTGCACAATGATGCTTGTTGGGCTGGGGTCATGAAATCCTTTTAATGACAGGCATCTTCTAAGTCCTAAATGTTGCAACACTTCCAAATGATACTTCTTGGATTAATGAGTAATAATCTATCTTTCTCACTTATGACATTTAAAACCAAAGTGAAGAATAAGGCCACAGTTTTCAGTTCAGAGTGTGAATGAAATCTACATAAATTATGTAAAATATTCATTTTCATTTGTTTTCCTTTTATTTTTATAATTATAAGTTGTGAAGTAATTTATTCTGCCAATAAATATTCTACTCTTTCTTCAATAGCAGAATCAGATGGATGGGCATAAGAATTACATTAAAAATGATACTAAAGTGGTGTTACATATAAAATACTTTTTGAAGTTGAAATTGCAAATACGCTTTTCTTCTGTGTCTTCCATGCACTGTCCACAATAACATGCATGCCATTGTGCTGATATTGTGTGGAATATCCACCCAGATACTTTGTCAGATTAAAGAATGATGAATTGGTCAAGGAATCATAAGCTAAAGTCATTTTTCTTTGATTGAAAAGATAAATTATAGAATTAAATACACCAACATGGAAACCATTGCTTACAAAGATAACTTGCCATCTTTTTAATATTCATAGACCTCATGTTTGCATTTCTGCACCTGCCTGAATTTTCAATGGCCCCATATCATGTAACCTGCTGTATTTTCACTCTCCATTAAATTTCCCAACATTTCTGTCATTCAGTTCTTAGCTCTCTAGTTTCCCCTGCCACTGATTTTTCAAATTCATCATCTTCATTAAGGTTTCTTCCTCTCTCTTGTGATATTTAAAAGAATAAGTCTAATCTTTCATTTTTTAGGCAAGGTACAACTAAAGCACATATTTTCATATTTAGTTTTAATACATTTTTGAGTGATGTGTTTGGCCTAAAACCTTATGACATATTTTCAAATTAGAATGTATGTGTAGGAAGACTATCCATCATTTACACTTTATTCTTTTAGAATGAGAAATAAAAACATACCAATACAAATTAGTTCATACACCTGCACAAATGTGTTTATAGAAATAAATATAAATACAAACAATTAATTTGAGCTCCCAGGCAGTAGTTTCACCTGGAAGATTACTTATTAAGACTTTCTGACTCAGAGTATATATCTTTTAAAAGACAGTTTAAATGTGACCATCTTAGCAAATAATAGTTGAGTGAATTAGCCAAGTTTCTAATTTATGCTAATATATATTCTATAAACTTTTATTTAGGAAGCCTGGAAACTATAGTCTACTCCATATATACACTCTTATTTCATTATTATAACAAGTACGTGAGCCAAATTTCACTGTCTATAACTTACCATCAGAAAGTGTAACCACTGTTATATCGTCAGTAGACACTCCCGGCCCATAGCGATTATAAGCTAAGAATCGAAGAGTATATTCCGTGAATTTTTTCAGGCCTTCCAGTTTATAAGACAGTCCATCAACTTCTATATTCTGGAGACATAAAATGCCAGAGTGTTATTCGGGAGGCACATTAAAGCAGAAACGACAGCCATTCTGTGCAATCAGTGAACAGGATATTAGACTCTTACCCGCAAAAATACACTTTAGTCTTATAATGACTTGTTGTAAAATCTAACATGTGACACCCACTCCCTCACTAAAGCCCAAACCATCCTGTAGACTCCTAGTTAAAATAGCACTGCACTATTTTTATAGTCATTAAGTTCCAATTTGCTTAACACATGCAGTGCATTGAATGGTGTGTGGCAAGCCGCCCACACCGAAACCCTGATAGGCAGGAGGCAGCTTGTAAATCCCCGGGAAGAGAGGGGCCCCTAAAGGGACTATTTTTCCAGGGAAAAATAGATTTCTTGCCTCCGTTGCTAAAATAAATCCACAACTCTAGAAAGGAACAGGGACTTTGCCACAATTTTTATCTCTCATAATACTGTGAGATAGGTTGAAACTGCTTTCAGCAACTTCACAGTTGCAGAAATGAGGTATTGGAGGTGAAGGCCACGGAGAAATCAGAGCCAGTTCACTCTACAAGACCCATTATTTAGCGCTTCACAATGGTCCTCGCATTCACATCTATCTTGGGTAACAGGGCTTTGAATTTATTTAAATATATTGGTAAAATACATTATTGAAGAGTTAAAAGTGTAGAAAAGTAGACAGAAGAGAAAGGTGAAAATTATAAGTTAAATAGCAGGGGGACAGGATGCAAGACTAGAATGAATGATTACATAGGCAGTACTCCCAGTGATTCTTATCACCATGTCACTTGGGGCTTGAACTATTTCTGAATAGACAATTGCAAAACAATTTTGAAAGACAAAAGAAAAGAAAAACCTCTATGCTGCTGTTGAAGCATGAAGACCACGTGACACTTGGCAAACTTTACACCACATGCTAAGAACCCAGTTACCTCAAGGTCCCCTCTAAGTCTATCCTATTTAACCTATTTATACATATGCATGTCTACACATATTTTTCTACATGAAGTTGGAAATCTGGAAGCAAATATTTTGATAGTAATATATGTCACAAAATAGGATTATTAAGTTTAATATGTCTCCCAAAGACTTATTTACCTACACTTTACCTAAACATCTAATTTGCCTTCTTTAGATGTCAGCATTCACCACAGATTATAGGCAAAATGTAAGAAGGAGGAAGGCAGACTTTTGGAGTGAGGGAAACTGAAAACAACCAAAAATGTGATAGATGACACCCCAGTGATGGGGAGCAATAGAAATGGCGTCAGAATGAAAAAAAAAAAAGTTTTGAGATAATTGAACATAAGCTTAATTGATCCTGAGGATAAGGGCTAAAAATGTCAATGACTTTGGGACCAGATGAGTTAATATAAAGGTGTTCGCACTACCCCAGGCTATTTATCCACTTAAGCAAATAAACAAACAAAACTGGCATTCTTTACAATGACTTCCTCTCATTGCCTATTTACCTATCTGACCCATTTAATTGAATTGAATTGCCTAAAAGGTTCTGATAACAAGTGCTTTAAAACTAATCAGCTGTCATTAGTGAGACCATCCAGTATTTCTCTTTTTCTTTCTGGCTTATTTCGCTGAGCATGATCCCTTCCAGCTCCATCCATGTTGCTGCAAATTGCATGTGTTTATCTTTTTTGAATGCTGAGTAATATTCTATGGTGTATATGGATCACATCTTCTTGATCCAGTCATCTATTTTTGGGCATTTGGGTTGTTTCCAAAGCTTAGCTATTGTAAACAGTGCTGCTATAAACATAGGGGTTCAGGAATCTAGAAAACTTAAATAAGGGACCAGGAAAAAGAATAACTATAAGAAAGTAAAAATCAAAATCAACAAACAACTATGAACCAGAGACACTCTATGGGGGGTGGGGGGCAGAGAGGGGAGGGATTGGGGTCAAAATAAGGGGGTCACAATTGTATGGGGAATATAAAAATAAAAAAAATATTAAAAAAATAAAAATATGCTTGCAACTGAGGTTGCTTGCTATGCATGGAAAAAAAAAAAAACTAATCAGCTGCCTAATTAATGTGCTGGACACTGAGCTGCAACTAGAACTGGCAGAGCTTCTATTTCACTCACAGCCATCTAGTAGGTAGCAATGGGGTATGGTGGGGGGATCCATCCCTTTACCTACCTGTTCCTTTCCAGTGGACACTTCAGTGCAGAACAATCTGTAACCTTGAACTGGTCCATTTGCATAGGCAGGGGCTTCCCACGTAATAAGAATTGAGGTAGGTGAGGTAGACACAGCTTGCAGGTTTTCTACTGGCCCTGGAACTTGCACTGTAATATACAAGAGAAATCCATCAGAACAATAGGGTTCTCTTCCTCCACACAAACAAAATTGCATCTTTTATAGTTCAAGGAAATTATAGCAGCATTTTATGATATTTAGAACCATATAGAATAATAATATAAAACATAAAATACAAATATAAGTTATGATATTTTAGAATCATTTTATTTTAAAATTCAGGAGATACTATACTGATATTAATTATTTCCATTTACAGTTGAGTAAACTGGTTAAGGCATATAAGTGACTAAGAACAATATAAAAAAATGTGGCATTTTTGGTCCAAATTCCTAGTACAAAACGTTTCTAATATGCCACTATAACTTTGCTTGTGTATTGCTAATAACTGCAGAAACAAAAGAGAAAATATAATTAGAATACTTGTACATTATGGTTATATTTATAATTCAAATAGGCAGTACAGCTATGGATTAATTTACCACACTGTCTTATTTAAGTCAGCATTTTAAAGTCTTGATCAATTGTTGGTCCTTTAAATTAATTTTAAGATTTAATTTTTAATTTTACTTTCTAGTATACCATTTTCTCTCATAACTATTACTTTACTTAATCAAGGATAAGTAGCTTGCTCATCAAAGAAATTAGGTAGCACAGGTCCGTAACTGTTTAACAAAACACTCATGTTTAAAGATCCTGAAACTCTCAGATTTTAGAAAGACAGCATGGTATATATGCCATGCTTTATGCAATACTCTTAGTGGGGTCTGCGACAACACCTTATTATCAAATCATACATTTGCTGAAAACATATGATTTTACATCAACATATGATATTTAACTTAGCTTTAGGTCAGCTCAGGTTTGGATGTGAAAACAAACCCTTCATTTTCCAGATTTGCAAATTTTAAATTTGTGTATAATTTTTTATGTGTGCATACTGACTAGAATATAAATATATGGTTTAAATGGTAAATGCAATAGCAATGTTAGCTATTGTAATTTAAAATAAAATAAAAAATCTTGCCATTGCCAACTTAATGCTGTGTATTTTCCCCAACCTCAGAAACCAACTAGCATTGGCTAGATATACATTTAAGGCTTCTGATATGATTCTGTGAGTTTGAACTTCCATAGAAAACAGAATATATATGAAAACCTAACTGACATATTTGATGATGTACTCCTAGTGATGACCCTGTGTCTCAAAATAATTTTTCAGAATTGTTCCATAGAACCCAGTCTCTTTATTTTTTTTAAGATTGATTTATTTGTTTGTTTGTTTGTTTGTTTATTTATTTATACAAGCACTGGGTACAGTCACAAGCGTGGGAGGGTGAGAGAATTCACCAAAGCCAGAGGGGAGAGCAGAGCAGGCAGACTGACAAAGTACACTGCTGAGGGGAGCAGTGGGTGTGGCAGGAGAGGTCTGCACGCCATATGGGACCCTTGCCAGGTGGCTGGGGTTCAAACTGGCACTGCAGAGGCTGCAGGTAGCTTTGCAGCCCAGTGCTCAACCGCTGCATCACCAGGGAGGCCCAGAACCCAGTCTCTTTAAAGCAGGTTTTCTTGCACTGTTCATATATTTGTTTGAAAATAAAAACATTCATATTAGCAATATATATTTTATGTTGCCTTCACATATTTTCCATTAATTCCCAAACATTGACAATACTTGCTACTGACAATTGCATTCTTTTTATTGATTATTAGCAATGCCTTAAAAACTTATTTGGAAATTATTTAAAACCTACAGAACATCTTAAGAGTAAGAATGATACATAAGGGCCTCCTTGGTGGCGCAAGGGGTTAAGACACAACCTATGAAACTGTCCAGCAACTCTGCAGCATGAGCTTGATTCCTGCTGGCCAGGAATTCACCCCCCACACAAACACACACACCCCTCTGGTCTTTTTCCCAGCTCTTGTGTGCATAAGTAAATAAATCTTAAAAAAAAAAGATACATAAAAAACACTCATACTCCCTTTATCCAGTTTTACAAACTATCTATATATTTTCTCTCCTTCCTCTTTCCCTTTCTCTCCTCTCTCTTTTCCTCTCTTTTCTTACTCTCTCACTTTCTCATATCTATACCTATTCAGATTTAGTTGTAAACATTATGGACCTTTGCCCCTGAACACTTTAGTACATTCTAAGAATTAGTGTGAATAATATCACTATTAACTTCAGTGGCTTAAAAAATCGTTCAAAACATTCCTATATTTTATTAACCTTCATTTTATCTATATTACATGCATATTCTCATTATATCAGCCTCACCTAATAGTTTCACTTACGTAGCATTCCCCTCTTCAATTCAGAATCCAGTCTAGAATCAAGGTTGCCTTTTCTTGTTATATCTCCCTACTTAGTAAGCTTTAAACTGAAGCAATTCCAAAGGCTGTTTATCTTTTAAGTCCTTTATACTTTGGTAGAATATAGTATTTTTTTATTAATAGAAAGTTCCTCATTTGGTTTTGTGTTGGTTTTTTCATGTTAGATTTAGGTTATGGGCTCCAGGTTAATATAAGACCTGAGTAATGGCTATTCTTTGCACATCAAATAAAGAGGCATGAGATCATTCTTCATTCTCATTTGTTAAGATGTTCTGTAGGTTTTAAATGATTTCTAAATAAGTTTTTAAGGCATTGCTAATAACTGATAAAAAGAACGCAATTGTCAAGGTGCTGTCAGAGTTCTCCATTATACAGTTAATCAGTCCCTCTGCTTCCCTCCACCTTCAATTCCCACCCCCAGTCCAGTCCCCTGGTGCACAGCTTGTAACTGTGTGGTCAGTCTGCGGGAGATATTAGGACCATATAAATATTAAGCTCCTTTTCAAAATCTCTTGGAGTTAGTCTATTAATAATAGATCCTGATGGAACCAGTTTTTACTATGGTGGTTACAAAATGGTGATTTTTTTTTTTTCTACTCAAGATTTCCTCCACATTACCTACTTGGAACTCACCATGCTATTATAAGCAAAAGCTTGTATTTCTTTCTATTTATGTATCTATTATCAGTATGGACACATGGATTCCTACCTTTTAAATGGTCCACAATTCCTGATCACCCTTCATTACTTTAATGTATAAATTGTCCCAGATTTGCCCAGTGGGATCCCCTTTAATCTGTTTCCTCTGTGGTTATGACATGTACCATCATTTATTGGAGCATTCCCTTTCTTTCTGGCACAATATAGTTTAGGTTCAATTTGGTTCTGTCCCAGCTCTGGAATCAAATCAAATATTTCTACAAATATCTCTGGCAACATTCAGTGGAGTGTGGTATTCCAGACAAAGATGTACATGTTGAATGTGTACATCACTGGCTGGGTCTTTGCTCTTATGTATTTCCCTCATTCCTCTTTTGTGTCCTTTATTCCACATACTCAGGCTCTTAAGGAGATGTATTCTGTCACCATCTCAATATTCCTGCAAGAGGAGGTTATTTTTCTATGGAAAATACCCTGCCCCACAGAGCCTTAAATAGGCAATATTGAACAATAAGGAGTCTCACCTGTGTCAAAGTTTATAGTGGCACAATTATAATTATATTTCAATGAATAAGAATTTTCAATGAATAAGAATTTAAAAATAATTCACATGATTTTATAATTACTGATGTAGTTCACAAAGACAATGCAAACATTTTTTAAGAGAGGGAAGTTCTAATTTGTAATCTATTATTCTTCAAAGGACAGAGGACACGACAACAGCAAGAGAATTGAGTCTGAGTGAACTGCTTAAGACATATATTGAAGGTGAGGTAACCAGGATTTTTCAGGTTCACACAGGGCATATCTATGCAGCTCTGTGATGTGTCAAGTAGTAACTAAATGTATTCCTTCTTGCTCACCTGTGACTAAAATGAAAGGGCATTGCTTACGAAGAACATGGTTTATTCTGGAAGCAAAGACTCAGATTTAAAAATGATCAAACTCAAAGGCCATCACTCCTGATATGAGAGAGAATATATTCAAGGAAAGTTTCCCTGGGCAGAACCACTCTAGCGATTCTGGAAAAAAAGTGTTGCTGTCAGGGGAAAAGGAAGAGAAGTCAGTATCCAAGGATTTTCTGTTCATTCATTTCACTGGAGCACAATGGGGTGATGAGAAACAATTCAGATGGTCTTCAGTTTTTGAGGAATAAAGAAGAAAATGAGCTTTCACCTCATTTCAACCACTCATTGTCAGTGACGACTTTTCAGAGGAATCAGGAGGGAGGGAATGCCCACATCACTCTGAGAGTATCCCAAGGTCTCTCAGTGTGGACCGAAAGAGAGATAGCCAGCTAGACCCCCCAGAGTGTGGAATCTGAGAATCTGGAAGGACAACTCAGAGGACTGCTTAGGATACAGGGGTGAGGCTGACGATGACTCTGTGAGAGTGGCAATCACATATGCCAATTGCATAGCCACTTCAGTCAGGTGTTCTGGGGAGAAGAGATGACAGGATATCTGTAGCTCAAGGCAGCACTGCCAAAAAATAAACAGCTGGTCACATCCCTCTCTGTCGACTCCTGCCATAGCTTCTTAGTGTCCTGACACTGCCAGGAAAATGGCTAAAACCCTCCACATAGTTTCCCAAATAATAGGAGTAGCCCACTAGATATATATATAATTAATAAATGTGTATCAAACAAGTGACTTTATACACAGCTGCCAAATGTTACAATAAAATCACAGGCCTAAAATACACTGCATAATATAATTCACTTGATATTGTTAATTCAGCATTGTCATTATGAGTGCTCAGAAAATACTTGTTTTCTAATGCAACCGATGAGAATAAAGTTGGTGTATATATGTACATGTTAGTTATATGCATGCAAGTTAATGTATACCTTGCCTACCATATAGTTTCCTCATGTGCATATTAGTTTAGTTGCCTGTGGGAGGCAGTAATGACTGCAGTTTGGATTCAGTCTATACTGGAGTGCCAACCCTGATTGTCTGTTCACCAGTGAATTGTTCTCCCTTCCTATTGGTTATTAGATCCTATCAGAAAAAAAGGATTCCAGAAGAATTTCAAGCATAAACAATCACCAAAATAAAAAGGAGGATCTAGAACATTTAGTTTAAATATTCACAACCAGTAAGTATTTTCATCAATTTCAGTCCAAATGATAATATTCAATTTGCCCATTCCAGTTGTCTTTTTCTGGCAAAGGACTGCCTTTAAGTATTAAATTATTTTCTGCTTTTTTTGTTTTAAAATATAATTTATTTTATTGGTAGATTTTCTTTGATACCCTTGCCTGTTGAAATAAAAATACCAAATTCTATGTTGTTCTGAATAATCATCAAAACATCAGTTACCATCAAACCATTTATATATATATATATATATATATATATATATATATATATATAAAGCTGTAGATACACATTAAAAAGTGGAACATATAGCTATTTACATCTAAATCCATATTCATATCCATGTCCATATCTAAATCATTCAGAGCACAATACTGCCTGCACATGGGATTTTCTTCCTCTCAAGATTGCTGGTAAGTGTTAAGACTCTGTTTCATTTAAGCTACTGAATACTTACTCTCTTGACAACAGTGCTATAAATTCAAATCCATGAATTCCCTGTGCATTCCTTTTAAATTATGGCTCTAACATAGATCTGTGGATATTACGTTATGTTATGTTAATTATGGAAATATGTATATGTAGGTGTATATACAAGTATATATACATGCATAGTGCATATATATATATATACATGTGCATTTAGTCAGATCCATATCTATAAAGTACGTTTAAGCGTAACATACACACTTACATATGTGAGTCACTAGGTGCATAGTAGAAAAAAAAAACAGGAAAAAGAGAGACTCAAAAATGTTCAAAAATGGGAATTAGATGTGAAATCAATATAGTTAACAGCTTCAGTCCTTCATTTCACTACATTTTAGGATGTCAGTCAAGTAACTTAATGGGCTTAACCACTCATGATTTCCAAAATGTCTTTAATAATCCCCACTGATCCCCTCAGTTGGACAATAATTTTGTGGCAAACTGCATCTAATTTCTCTCCATCTTTATTCAAGTTACCTATTTCTTCAAAGAATGGAAAGATTTCAGAATAGATGCATAATCTTTGCAAGTAACTCATCAATCACTGTCAACCTAACCAACCACCTTTTGAAATTTCAATATTGCATTGCAGTAGAAATTCATCATAACACCTGTACCTAAGAACAAATTAAATCCTTATGTTGAAGCAAATGAGATGTATTACATGTCATTATTTGTACTGGGAATAGTAATTTCAGACTATATATATAAAATTATAGTATCACAGCACTTTTTAACAATATCTTATTGCATATTAAGCCCAAAATGGCATATGCATGTCTGCTGAATTTTTAGTAAAACATGATTTGTCACATATAATCATATTTAAAACAGGATGTACAGGCATGGTGTGTTATGTGTTTGAATGTGCAAGTATGTACATGTGTGTGAAGGAGAGAGAGAGTGAGAGAGAGAGAGAGAGAGAGAGAAGGGAAGAGAGCAAGTGAAGGTGGGAATAGGGAGGGAGGAAGGAGCAGGGTAGGAGAGACTGTCAGAGTTTAATAAGCTACAACTGATGAATTAAAATGAGAATGAAAAAGTATGGCTTCTAGTCCCTATTCTGCTTATGACAGATGCCAATCATTGTTATTAAGAAGTCTATGCACAACCTATAATTGGATGTTCATCTTCCAAAATATGTACATTTTTGAGATGTAGGGTTTATATTATAAGGATCTATGATTCCCCAAGAAATAGATTAGATAATATACCCAATTTCTTTTTGTTCTGAAAACCAGTGATTATCATGAAATCTTTGTAGTGATTGTTATTTGATGATAATGGGAAATATAGTAATAATTTCACTTTAAAGATACATTTTCAAATTTTAATAAAATGCTCCTGTTTCAAAAGTTGAAACATGTTTGTCAAACAGACTTTTCTATATCATTTCCCAAATCATGGATAAGTCAAAGGCATTTGAATTAATCTCATTTAGGTCACCAAATATTTGAGGTTTTATAGCTTTTAGAGCTTCTGATGACCAAGGAGTCACATAGGGTATATGAATTAACACTCTTACTGTCTTTCTTTTGTTCTATTTCTACTGTAATATCTATATACTCATCAATATCTCTGATTTCTGTACTGGAATTTGATTTTTTTTTCTAAACAGGCTAAAATCTAAATTATGATCAATCAAATATATAGGTCTAAAAATATCTTGGGAGTTTAAATAAGTCCTTCCAACTAATAATGTGAAATTCAGGTTTTCAAGGTAAAAGTCTTAGAAGGATCAAGACAATCTACTGTCTTCATAATACCAAATGAGGCTGATGTCTTTTCACCACTAAACTGATGTTTCTCAGCTAGAAGTCCATAATGAAGACAAATGTTAGTGTCAGAAAATGGTAGTTGAACATTTGAATGTTTAAAATCTTTTAGAAATAACTATGTAGTACTATGTGTCCTACAGTTTCTAAATCATCAATTTAACAGCCACTATTTTTTTTTTTTTGAGAACTAAAGTAACAGGCATTTGAGAAAAATATCACATGTCCTCATTCAAATAATGACCCATAATTCACATGTCCTCAATTTAGGGCAGGATTCTGATGATGACTCCACCTCTTTATTCATTTGCTAATTTAAAAATGATTGAGTTAATTTTTAAGAAATGGGTAGCGAGGGATCGAAGTAATTATCCACAGTGATCCAAATGGATTTAGACTGCAAAGCTTTCTTCCTTTAAGCAGCAGCTTCCATTGCTGATGATTTCCTCACTGAATGTGCTTCAAATGCAAGCCATTTCTGAAACTATTTGCATTTATTGATAATAAAGTGCATGCTTTGATTGCCTCTTTGATTTTTTTTTCCTCCTGTAGTTAACAGCTTTAATGATATTTCTATGAAATCTGTTCCTATTCTGTATGGGGAATGCAACATCGGAAGCCTGGAGGCAATGTAATTATTAACATAATGAAACCCCTTCTTGACTGAACTATACATAGTTAGGAGATATGACAGTAATTTGGCAAAGAAGAAGCACAAACTATGGGTTTGGTTTCTATTACAAAACCACAGGAGTCTGACTAGATTTAGTTGGAGGAAGCAGTTATAACCTGAACATTTTACTTTTGGTTTTCATAGATGCTATCTGCTAACTCATAATATACTGAACTGTGTCATTATATCTATACACACATAGATAAAATGAGTGATATATACATCTTGCAAATTGCTTATATATACACAAAAACATAATATAAGCTAATATAGTGAATGATGGATATGTTTAATGGTATAGTAAAAAAAAACCTTTATATTCTCCCTAAAAAAAAAGTCTTGAAAGTAATTTGCAATTCTTCCTAGAATTCAAAGCATTTTGACAATAAAAGTGATTACAGGAATTGACCTCTAGATAGCATCTTTCCAGCATAGTAGCTCGGGATTTTCAATAACACAACCAAGAATAATAGCCCTTAAAAAGTATGTAGAACATTTTAAATTTCACTTTAAAAAAAAAACATAAGCAATGCACAGAGTACTGGGGAATGAAGTTTTCTGCACTGAGGTCTCAAACCACATAAACTCTAGATTTCTATATATAGTCAACGGCAACTGTTTTTGTAATCTAAAAAAAAAAATGCCTAAAAGATACCAGACACTGAAGTTAAAAACTTAGTTTCAGCCAAGTGTGCTTATGTTTTTATATTACTGGAAACTTGATGGCATATAAACCTAATCATGCTGACTTTTAAAAAAAAATTTCCCTAGGATAATTTGGGTTTGGTTACTTTTCACTGTGACCAAAAATTTTATGATAAAGGTAATAACTGACTTTAAAGTCTAATCATAAATTTCAAGTGTTTAGTATACAATGCTACTTCCTGTACTATGAAATATTTTACTGTGGTAGGAATTTTCAGGAAATTATCCGAACTAGAAAACAAATACACAGGAACACCTACATATGAACAGTGGAGCACACGTCTATAACAAAGGCTACAATTTCTCTGGAAAGACAAGGAAGCATATAAGATTTCTACAAATAGATTTACTGGTGTAGTGATCATGAGGGTTAATTAATGAAAATTGGGATAAGAATAACTAAGAATTTTATCGATGGAAGAAGGAAGTACAGGGAATGAGAGGTGTGAGGAGGAATCGAATGAGTCAGGATACATGGGTGTGAGTGAGTTTAATGGTAGCTTATCTAGAACAGAACTTACAAGTTGGTTAATGGAGATAAAAACCTCTATACACCTTAGCAAAGGCTTCAGAGAAGATGAGGTGCTTGGTACAAATAATGAGAATAATTCTCAGTTGAACTAAATTAATGATGGCACAAAGTCATATTAAGGAAGTAATACACAGTATGTGATTATCAATTATTAAATTGTTTTTCTATTTTGCTAGCATTACCAACAAATCAAATGATGGTCTACCAATTTTAGGCAAATGTGAATCAAGATACTTGAATAGAGTTTAAAAATCCACAGATTTTTTTTCAAGATGCTTTTTGCTAAAATATAAGCTTGGGAACAGAGGTTCAAGAATTTCTTTCACATAAGTTTTCCTAGAAATTATAAAGAACTTTTGAGAAATTCCAAATAAGAATACTGAAAACTATCTTTGTGATGGCTGGGAAAAAGAAAATACCCAATTGGGAATGAATTATGTTAATTTCAAATCCTCAATCAAACTGCCCATCCTCTATTTAATAAGGTGTTACTGGACCAAATTAAGCACTTTTCTGCATAATTTTCTCCTGGTTTCATAATTGCTCATAGCAGGGCTATTATTAGCATTACTAGACCTATATAGAAAAGTAAAAGTTCAAAATAATATGTAGCTAATATTATTGTTACCTGAAATCAAGTTTATCAAACTTTACAAAATCTTGGTGCCCTCCTCAGACCACTAAAAAAGGGATATTTGCTCTTCATAATTCTCAAGACTGAGAACATGAGGGCATGACATACATGAAAGGGCAAAGGAGAACATGGCATGTCACAGATTTGCAGGGATACAGTCTACATCTGTATTGTGGTTGTGTGTAAGCCTAACCTGGCCAAGAGAGAGCCTGATAAAAGACTGGAGATTTGCTTGATATGCCACCGTAATAGACATAAGATAAGCATTTCAATCCCCCATAAGTACTCCAGTTATTTTTGTTATGGCTATATAGGCCATAAATTTAACTTTAATTCTCATAAAAGAGTCCCAAACAAAAATCCCCAGGAAGGATGTGATAGGTCTCTTGCTTGCTTCACACTTATTTGAAACTCATGCACTTCAGGGCTTTGTCAGTTCTCTATGAAAAGATCTGCATCAGAGAGATAGGAGTCTTCAGCATACATGCAACGCAGAGTGTTTCCCATGATGATAATGTAACTAAAGCCCAGCAACCTTTCCCAAAGTTTGCTTGTAATTATGGTTCATATCAGAAGAATCAATATGTGATGCTTATAGTTTTAATATAGTAATAAATGACATATAGAGAGAGCTTTTATAGAATAACACTGCTGCCATTTATTAGAGAAGGAAGCAGAAATCTTTTTCTGACAGTTAGGTGAGAAAGTTTTCCTACATAATGACAAACCGGTCCCACCTAAGAGGTACCCATATCTTTGGAGGAAGAAATTTATTGTTCATCTATTTCAGGCTTTAAAACATAAGGAACTATTTTGGGTAAAATGGCTTTTGGGGAGAACCGTACATTAAGGAAGACATTTAGAATTCTATTCTCCTAATATATGTGTTTCACAGAAGTTAGAGATCTAGGCAACTCTGGTACAGGAGATTCAGCAGATTCCATCTAATAATAGATCCCATCAAATGATCTCATCTTGGTGAGAGAGACTAATAATATTCTATATTACAGAAGAGAAAGGTTAACATCTTGAAGTAGAATGATGAAAGCAGAGAAAATGAGAAGAAATTCGTGATCTACATACAAGGGAAAATCAGAGCATTTAATACATTAAAGCATGGAAGTATCGAGAATAACTCCTGTAAGATTTCTCAAAATACTAAAACTGATCTTTTTTTAAATAGATTTATTTATTTTTATACAAGAACTGGGGTACAGGTCAGAGGCCCGGGAGGGTGAGATGATTCACTAGAGACAGAGAGGGGAGCAGAACAGGCAGATGGACTGAAATACACTGCTGAGGGGAGCAGTGGGCGAGACAGGAGAGGTCTGCTGTGCCGTGTGGGTATCTCCCTGGCTGGCTGGGAATTGCACCCGTGCTGCAGAAGCTGTGGACAGCTTCACAGCACTGAGATCAACCTGCTGTGCCACTGGGGAGGCCCTAAAAATAGATCTATGTTATGGTCCAGCAATTTCACTCAGGTATCTACCCAAAGAAAGCAATAAACACTAATTTGAAGAAATATACACACCTCTACTTTCACTCTCACAGCCCTATTTATAAGTTAAATTATGGAAACAATCTATGTACCAAATGGCAAATAAGTGGAATAAGAAGATAGGGTATATTTATACAATGGAATACTACTCAGCAATAAAAAATGAAATATTGCCATTTGGGACAACATGGATGGAACTGTAGATAATGCTAAGTGAAACGGGTCAGAAGGAGAAATACAAAGAAACAAAATGTGGAATATATGGAAACAAAAGAGAGTAATAGAAAATTTAAATCCAAACAGACCCTAGAAATTTGACTATAGAATTAAACCTACCACAGGAGGATGGTGGCACATAGGGCGCAAAGGGGGTAATGGAGTCCAATGAACTATGGTGGAGAATTATGGGTGCTTTGGTGGTAGGTGTGGTGTGGTAACATACTTCTGCAGAAGTGTGAATCTATACTCTCGAATTTTATACAGTGTTAAACCAATGTTACTTCAACACAAATTAAAGAAAAGATTTCTGAAGATTTGTATTTTTAGCCATGGACTTAATGTTGTTTATACTCATGTTGATTCTCCACAATGAACACCTAAAAGTTATGTAATGTTATAATGCAATGCTACTGGAATAAACTAACTAGATAAAAAGTGGCTCCTGTACTTCTAACTGGCATAGCTGGGCATTTCTGTTCACTGAGGTAACAGACACTGGACTTAAACCAGAATCGGGAAGGTGTGTGGGAGTTTGGGTGGGTGAGTATCACACACTGCTGGCACCCAAAGTGACTTTAAAGTAACTCGCCATATACAGAAATGTCCGGCTTGTCATTTATCCCCAGATGGACTGTCATAACCTAATATTTTCTTCACCTTTATTTCTCATTTAATTTCTTGGTCTCACAGCTAGATGATTTCACACCCCACTTCCATGAATGGCCTAATCACATACTTATTTCTTTATTTATTTCTTCTGCAATATTTCCCTTCTTTTTCCATATATAGTAAGCAGCTTTTCAGGAACATCAGTTAGTCTCCAGATTTTGTGATCATCTGTTTGCTCTGTTCCCTAACTTAGTTCCTCTAAACCCACACTTCGATCTTTTTTAAGGCGCTCAAAATAATTACCCCAATTAACAGATCAGACTGTGCTAAGGCACTTTTTATTTTTTGGAACCATGCATACACATGTTTAGGAGTTCTTCCCCCTTTCGTCCTAATACTTGAGAAAAGAGAGCCCAAAATAAAATATCTTTCATAACAGCAGCAACAATAAAAATTCCAGTAACAATGAACCTGGGTATACATCTGACCTTGACAATACTGAAATTAATATTCACTTTGCGATTCTGCTGACATTTATCACTGAGAAGCACCTTTAACGCCCTTACACATACATGCATGCAAGGGGAAGATTGATAATCACACAGGGCAGAAAACCTAGTTGTCCTCTATCACTGAAAAGCATCTAAAAGGCTCCCAGCCTGCTGACTGAACCACCCTAAGGATTAGGTTTATTTTATTTTCAGTATTCAAAAGATAAGAAGTTTATTAACCACATGGAAGATGTGGGCTTGTATAGGGATAGCAGCAGGAAGACAAATAGACTTCAACAGTAAATCAACTCATGGAGTCTGGACAACGGCTTTAAGTAAACCTGAACACAGGGATCCCAGTGAGCTGCTGTGGATCAAAGTATTCCTTTCTAGCCTCATTGCCACTTCCTTGTTTTTCTTTGCATTGGTGCCTTAAATTGTAAAACCAATAGGATAGAAATGTATTTGACACCTGTTCAAAGGCTATTGATTCTGACATGGGGTGTAAAGGGAGTAAAATTCGGCAAACAATGGTTAAATATGAATGCTATTTAGATAATTTCAGAGATATTTAAGAAGGGTTAACTTTAACCACTGTATTTAATAACTCCAAAACTGAAGTTAATTTGAGATTGGCAATCTTCTTGACTTCCTCCTGTTTGGGTATAAGGCATAAATGTATCGCGCTAAGTTGTCACTGTCCATGATAAATGAAATATGAGAGTTTAAATTTTCTAGTAGCTGCATCTGAAAGAGTAATAAATGGAATTAATTTTAATAATGCATATGTGTAAAACAATCTAGTTAAAATTTTATTTCAAAACATAATATAAATTTGTAAAATGTGTTATTTCACATTTTTTCCTACTGACTTTAACATACAGTGTGTATTTGATACTCACAGCACACCTCAATTTAAGCAAGACATTTTTCAAGTATTTTATAGCCACTGTTGCCTAGCGATGACCATACTATCTATTGCAGAAATAGGCAATGCAAATAGGATGATTCAGGAACACTTGTGTTGGAATGGGGGAAAATCCAATACTTCCAAAGAGTGACAAAATTACTATAAGAATGTTCAGGTATAAAGAAGATATGAACAATCATATTCAAAGTGCTAAAATTAATCTATTGCATAATCTAAAATAAGTTAGTGGCACATTAAATATATTACTGCATTGTTATTTTTGGTTAAACATTATATTGAATGATGAAAAATTCCACCAGAAGTAGCAACAAGTCATTTCTGGGAGTCTAAAGCTTTTTTGTGAAGAGCTGGGACTGAACCACATGCCAATTAACCCCCCTGAAGAATGGAAGTAATAATTATTATATTTTATTTCCTGCTAGATTGTAGGATAAAACTTTGAATCAAGACAGCTGGCTGAGGTTTGAGATTAAGTAAGTAATTTATAACAGGGCATAGAAATTATGTACCAGCGTGATCCTCAGCACCAGGATTACCATAACTCACTCAAACTGGCTTAAACTCAATAATGATGAATTAAAAAAATATATATTGTCATGGCTTTGTTTTCTGAACTAGTAAGAATATTTAACTTATTAAAGAATTGCTAAAACACAATTAACTCTCCATTAACTATTTTTCCATTTCTCCTGAAATTATGGTGCCAATGGTAGTTGGCACACTCACTTCCACATATTAGTGTTGTAATAGGGAATGTCAAGCCAGGTTCAAATAGCAGCTCTGACACTATTAGTTTTGTTCCATTTTGTCATCTAATGGAGGAGTTGGGTTGGGCCAGAAATCTTGCTCATAGGGTATTTCACAGGGGATGGGATGATTGTGGGCTGAAGTGGACAGATTTTAAGATGATGACACAAACTCTCTGGGCGCTCACCTACCTTACGGCGACATGGCCAAACGAACCAAGAAGGTGGGGATCATAGGTAAATATGGGACCCGTTATGGTGCCTCCCTTAGGAAAATGGTGAAGAAGATTGAAATCAGCCAGCACGCTAAGTACACTTGCTCCTTCTGTGGCAAAACCAAGATGAAGAGGTGAGCTGTGGGGATCTGGCACTGTGGTTCCTGCATGAAAACGGTGGCTGGTGGTGCCTGGACCTACAATACTACTTCTGCTGTCACAGTAAAGTCTGCCATCAGAAGACTGAAGGAATTGAAAGACCAGCAGAAATTCTACAATTTGGACCATTGCCAACGAATAATGAGCTAATTTATGTAAAAAAAAAAAGATGATGACACAATATTACTGCTTTAGGTCACAGCTGTTAAAATCATAGTTAGGATGTTGCCATCAAGTCTGGGAGGAAATGATCATGGGATTTTTATCAACTCAAGTTCAACCATAGAAATATGACTATGTATTTTATGTCAGTAACAGTTTTCACTGTTAGCTTCTGCAAACTCTGCTTCTCAGCTGATTCCTTCACTTGTTAGCTCCTTCAGAGTCATCCAAACAGTTTGGGATCCTTAACATTCAGAAGGTGCTATTTTCTGCAGCCTACAAGGCAGGGTCAGAGTTCTGGACAGAGAAGCAAGGTAAGAACTTAGCCAATATGATTTTAAACAAAATTAATATTTTTGGTTAATAATTCTCTGCTTGAGAGACAACCTCTGTATTTTTTTTGGTGGGGTGAGAAGTGGGGTATAGGCCAGAGGTGTGAGGAGTGAGAGGATTCACCCCCCACAGAGGCAGGGTGGGGAGCAGAAGAGGTAGATTTACTGAAATACACTGCTAAAGGGAGCAGCGGGCAAGACAGGAGAGGTCTGCCATGCCATGTGGGTTAGCTCCCTGGCCAGGGATCAAACTCAGGCCATAGTGGTGATAGCACTGAGACTTAGACCCCAGGCCACCAGGGAGAACTGAAAATATTTTTAAATGAATAGTTCAGCTTCTTATAATTAATTAGAACTCCATATTTCATGTAACATTATAAAACAATGCTCCCTCAATAGAATTTACTTTTTTTTGGTCCCTTTATTTAAATTTTTTTAATTTAAATATTTTATTTTATATAATTCTTACATCTTTTTTCATCTTTGCACAATGTATTCATTTTCATTTTGGTTATATTCCCCATATAATTGCATTTGCTTTTTAAGGCTATGTACATATAGCATGTGACCCAAATTACTTAGATTCTTACTAACAGTCTATGTGTTTTGTAGGGCAATATATGTGCTGAATTAAACAGTATCCCCCCCAAAAAAATGCATGTGTACCTATATAGTTCTTTGCTTTTATTAGCTTAATTAAAATGAAGTCATACTGTATTAGGGTGGGCTTTAAACCCCATATGACCGGTGTCTCCATAAAAAGAGGAGATAAGACACAAGGGCATGGATATGGCGGAGAGAAGGCCAACTGAAGGTGAGACAGAGATTGGGCAGGTGCAGGTATAAGCCAAGGGATGCCTAGTATGTTGGAAACCACCAGAAGCTAGAAATGGCAGTGAAGGATTTTTCTCTAGAGCCTTCAGATGAGGGTGGCTTAGCCAAAGCCTCGATTCCAGACTTCCAGTCTCCAGAACTATCAGAGTATATGTTTGTTGCTTGTAACTGGCTGATTTGTGGCACTCTGTCACAGCACTTAAGAAATGAATACAGCCAGGATGATTTCTGTTTTAGAAGAAGAAACTGAGAATCAGATAAGGTGACTTCCTTGAAAATATACAGCAAAATAGAGATGATCTCAGCCTAGAACCTAGGTCTTCTGCTTCTTGATTTAGTGTATCCACATTCAGGAAAAGAAACATAAGTTTTGCAAGCAGAGCTGTTAAACATAAACAAGCCAAATTAAGAATCTAGACAAAAGTCTGGTGATCCCTTCCTATGATTGGCTTTAAATACTCTGTTCCCAAGTTTATTTTTTGTAAAACTCAATGATTGGTATCAACAGCCTCAAAGGCACTTTCTGGATTTAACCTTATGTTTCACATTACTGGATATATATGCCCTGAATTAACAGAGAATATCACATTCCCCAAGACAGGGAAAAGGTAAAGAAAAGAGATTTTGAAGGTCAAAAGGCAAACTCCTCCTGAATACATGACCTCTGCCGGGCAGAAACCAGGCTTCTGCTGGTGAAATTTTGATGTAGTCTCAGAGCAATAAGGTGATTCAATTCTGGATCCCTGAATAGATATCCCATTAGAATTCAATCTCCTGTTTAATGAACACAAGCAAAGTACATTTCAGAAAACAAGCTGGTTCTGGGCTAACATTTATTTTGGCACTAACTTGCCCCTTTTGGATTGTTATCATGGAAAATCTTGGCAGCTGGAACATTGGGCTGCAGATCTGAGGTCTGCTTTTAGTGGATTCTTTCTAGTATCGGCCACATCAAATTACACTTTCTTGGCTTGCGAGGAAACTTTCTAAGAAGGATCTCCTGCACATGGTCTGTGTGGCTCTCCTAGGTGCACTCCTCGGGCCATGGTGGCCACAGATGCTGTGCTGTCCACGGCATGGAGAATTCGTCTTTCCCAACAACTATTTAGATTTGCCACTACATTGCATTGGACATTGACATTGGTCAAGCAGTATGTGGCATTTTGTTGTTTTTTTATAGTCAAAGTATTGGGTACCTTCTTTGTCTAATTAATTATATAGTAACTGCATTTAACATGGAAACCTCTAACTGAAAAAGAAAAATCCTTCATTTCCACCACATCCCATCCCTTCCTAAATACTCTCCAAATGAGCTCCTTCTCCAACTTTCTGATGCCAAGAAAGGTCCTACAATTCACCCTATTTCTAGGTCCAAAACCTAAGAGTACATATGGCGGCTGTGTTTTTCCCCATTCCGCAATTAGTAGCCAGTCTTGTCCCCACTTTCCAAAGAGGCCCTGGATTCTGTAAGTTCTCAACCCTTCAGTTTTCAACAAAACATCAGTTATCCTTATCTCTTAATGAAACAGTATTGGTCTCCTTTCTGTTCTCACTTCCATTTAAAAATGAATATTGGATCAGAGCATTCCCTCCGGTGCAGATGCCTCTGTGCTAAGAATTAAATCAGTCTTCCATACTGTGGTTTCTAAAAATTTTCAAAGCTAGACCAGACTCTCTTTGCCCACCCCCGCCCCCTTCCTATACAAAGTGCTGTGGTCTTCTTCCTCTCCAGGGGCTCCACCTTTGTATTTTGTTCTACTTTAAGTGCTCTGTCAGGAGATATTTGAGGGCACCCCTTCAAATACATTCAGCTATCTCTATTAATGCCCCTTACTTAGAGGCTTTCCCAGATTTCCCGACTTAGAACTATTCCTAGCTTACATTCAATAAGCTACATTATTCTTCTACATGTTTTGCTTTTTTTATTCCTGGTTGCTTTTGTTTGTTATGCCTCTCTACCACTAGAATATAAACCTCTTCAGGATAAGAATATTGGCTGACTCTTTTACTGCTGAATTTCCAGTGCGGAGATACATACTATAGCCCATCGGTGGCAGACAATGAAGACTGGATACATGAATGAATTTATGAACGAATGAAGGAATGGGTGACATGATAAGGTTCAGACAAATTTGAAGGACAGGAAATGAACTAATGCAAACTAAAAGAGTTATCCAGGTGGTGGAATAACCAGAGTAGGCTTTCTACAAAATTTTAGATAGAATCTTAACATAGAAATACAAGAGACTTATAAAGCAGCCTAGAGAAGAACATTTCAAACACATGTGAAAAGCACAGAGATAGAAATGAACAAATTATGTGCAATGTTAAGGAACATGATTACCTGAGGGGTAATTAGAATCCAGCAATATAGGCATGCACAATTATAACAGCTAGCATTTATTAAGGGCTGACAAAGTACCAGAGAGCAGGCTAAGTATTTTGTACTAATTACTTCATTTAATCATCACAATAATCATTCGAGGATGTACTATTGTGTCCCACTTCACAGATTTTCTTTAAGCTTTGCAACAGCCCGGCCAGAGGTCTCCATTTTACACATGAGGAAACTGGCTTAGCAAATCTAGTATCCCAGTTAGTCAGTAAATGAAAAATTCAGAATTTGAATCCAATCTGATTTCTGAGTCAATGATTTTTTTTTAAAGATTTATTTATTTATTTATACAAGCACTGGGTACAGTCAGAAGCGCGGGAGGGTGAGAGAATTCACCAGAGCCAGAGCGGGGAGCAGAGCAGGCAGACTAATGAAGAAATACACTGCTGAGGGGAGCAGCAGGCGCGGCAGGAGAGGTCTGTCGCACCATGTGTGACCCTCACTGGTGGCCGGGGATCGAACAGGCATTGCAGAGGCTGCGGGCAGCTTTGCAACCCAGCGCTCAACTGCTGCGCCACCAGGGGAGGCCCTGAGTCAATGATCTTAACTACCTTTCATTCCTTTCATTAATTACCTTTCATTCTTAACTCCTCCCATTTGGAAGAATTGAAAACCTGATTATGGATTATTAAAATGTAGTAATGAGCAGGTTATTTGCACTGACCTGGAGTTCAGGCTCTACTGTTTAACTTTCAGTGGATGAAAACACCATGATGATTTTCTTCCAGGCATTAATGGCAACATCTTAATTTTGACTTTGTGGTATTATTATATTTAATATAAATCATATATTTCTGTATAATATATATTACATATTGGTATAACTTGAATTGGGTATCATCACCTTGAAATATTTCAATTTCAACCTGTGGCAATCCCCTTGCTTGTTGAATGACCCGGGATTCGAAATTCTGGTTTAATTCTACTTCTATTTTAAATGTAATTTGGGGATTCCTAAGATGGGATGATTGAGCTGAAACCAGAATTTCAAAGAACAGTTGTAGGTTTACTCCACCTAGATAATTCCTGCAGAGCAGAAATATCTTTATTAAAACAGTATAAAAATGTGGGAGCAGAGACTTAGAGAACAGAAGTGAAAGTCACATTGTTGTCTTTTGTGTAGCATGTAAGAGTTACACATATTACAGCAGGCAGAATGTAATCTTCAGATAAAAGAATTCATAAAATAGTGAACTTAGGGCCTCCCTGATGGCACAGTGGGTTGAGCACAGCACTGTGAAGTTGTCCTCAGCCTCAGCAGTGCCGGTTCGATTCCCAGCTGGCCAGCGAGAATCCCACATGGCGTCGCAGACCTCTCCTGTCTCGCCCGATGCTCCCCTCAGCAGTGTATTTCGGTCCTTCTGCCTGTTCTGCTCCCTGCTGCCTCTGGTGAATTCTCTCACCCTCCCGCATCTCTGGCTTGTACCCCAGTGCTTGTATAAATAAATAAATCTTTTAAAAAAATAGTGAATTTATTAAAAATGAATTTTACTTGTTTAGGCAGCTATCACATCAGGTTAGGTCACTATAAATTCCTTGATGTGATTGTTTCTAAAATAGACTATTTTATACTAAGACTCAAAAAGCATATGCATATGTGTTACATGATATATTCCTTATAAAGTAATATCTTTTAACCCTAATTCTAAGTTACAAAGTAGAAAATGAATTTGATCCCACAGTGTGATTTAGGATAATTTCTATTTATTCTACAGCTATCTACTTATCAAAAATATCATCCCTAGTTTCTTTGATATAATCCTGCCCATTTTACATTATTTTTTTATCCCTAGAATCTTAGAAAAAGCTTGATATATAGTAGGTGCTCAATAAATGCCTATGACCTGCAGCAGATGAAAAATTGACTCTAAAGGTGATAGTATACAAAAGTATATATGATAAAAAAGCCATTTTCTTTTTCTGTCTTTATTCTTCACTAGTTATGTTCACTAGCTTTCCATAGAATCAGATATATCTGGAGGAGTTCCACAACTATTAGGTTTGCAGTTTTGTCTCTGAAATAGGATTTTATGTGGCTGCCCCTGTATGGAGACAACTCTGAAGATGCTCAAACTCTCTTGTTCTAACTGTTAAACAAGGAACCTACTTTAATTTTCAGTAAGTGGCATAACCAAACTAGGCAATTATGCCCCAAACAAATGTACCCCAAAGATCCAGTCAAGAAATGGACAGAGGAGCTAAAAAGAAACTTATCTGAAGAGGAAATGCGAATGCCCAACAGGCATATGAAAAAATGTTCAACATCACTTGCAATCAGGGAAATGCAAATCAAAACTACCATGAGATACCATCTTACACCAGTGAGAATGGCACATATTAAAAAAAACTAGCAACAACAAATGTTGGCGAGGTTGTGGAGAAAAAGGAACTCTTCTGCACTGTTGGTGGGAGTGCAAACTGGTCCAACCACTATGGGGAGCTGTGTGGAGATTTCTGGACCTACTAAACATAGAGCTTCCACAGGATCCAGCAATTCCACTCCTAGGTATTTACCCAAAGAACACAGAAACATCAATTCCAAAGAACACCTGCACCCCTATGTTTATAGCAGCACTATTTACAATAGCTAAGCTTTGGAAACAGCCCAAATGCCCAAAAATAGATGACTGGATCAAGAAGATGTGGTACATATATACCATGGAATATTACTCAGCATTCAAAAAAAGATAAACACATGCAATTTGCAGCAACATGGATGGCGCTGGAAGGGATCATGCTCAGTGAAATAAGCCAAAAAGAAAAAGAAAAATACCGGATGGTCTCACTCATAGCAGGACTCTAGAAAACTTAAATAAGGGACCAGGAAAATGAATAACTATAAGAAAGTGAAAATCAAAATCAACAAAAACTATGAACCAGAGACACTTTTTGGGGGGTGGGGTGCGGGAGGGGAGGGATTGGGGTCAGAATGGGGGGATTGCAATTGTATGGGGAATATAAAAATAAAATTTATTAATTAAAAAAAAAAACAAATGTACCCCAAAGAAATCAAAACTCTTTATCCCAGACTAGATACCCATACTTCCCCAATATTTCTCATTAAAATGACACTTTTGTGTCCTCTTTGTTCACACTCCTTAATCAATGAGAAATTTGTAGTTTTTTTCTATATAATTTTTCACCAAGCAGATCACTTTTCTAGGCATTTGGTAACAACAGTGGAAGAAGCCTGAGTTATAGTTTGGGCTCAAAGTTAACAAGAGAGTAATAGTAAGGAAAACTGAATTGATGAGAAATCAATGTTTAACCAAATCAACATGTGATCTTTGTCCTTCATCTTTAATAGCACTTTGAAAAATACTTAGATATTTTTAACCTGAGAAAAGATTCAAGAAACTAACCAGAATATAATCAAATCTAGATTCTCCTGTCCTTTAAATATATATCTCTTACATTAATTCAATGAATAATTAACTTTTTCAACATTCAAGGGTAACCAGTCTGTTAAATATGCTTTTAGTAAGTTCTGCTTAAAGTAGTTTTGTTGGACTGCTAGTTTTTGAGTCAGGGCGGTAGTTGACTTGCTTTTGTGTTTTCATTTGTTAGTATCATATCTGCATTGGTGTTGTCCAACAGATCTCTCTTACAATAGTGGAAATGTTAATTGTGTTGTCAACTGTGGTATCAAATAGTCATACATGAACTCTTGAAATGTGGCTAATGAGGCGAGGGAAGTGTATTTTTAGTTTTCAATTTACTTACATTTAAAGTGCTACTGAAGACCTCAAATGTGTGTAATATGTCTGAAAAAATTAAATTAAATACTATTTCATTTCAATACATTTAGATTTAAAAAGAAACAAGTGGCTAAATGACCACTATACTAGCCAGCACAGATCTTACACTTAGCACAAAAGAATTATTCTTGAATGAATGGATGAATGAATGGATGGATGAATGCAGAATGTACAGAATTATTCACATTTGTTTTGAACCCTTCTATTAGTAATTAAACAACCCATTCTCTCACATCTACCTCTAATTCTTCCTCTAATATACATCTTTATAAATGATATAAAGCCTTACCTAATTGTCATTAAGTCCAAATAGGTACCTAAAGTCATATGTTGCTGAGAATGCCAAACCAAGCCTTTAATGTCTCCCATTCTTGTATTTGTAATACAGAAAACATGTTTTTCAATGAAAGACTTAAAATTACATTAGCATTTGTATTCTACCAATAAAGATGGAATGTGTGTTTATTTTTTCTACCACTAACCTCTTGATCATGTACATGATCAGAAAACTGGATGATTGTTGATCAGCTGTGCTAAATACACCACCATAGTCACCCCAAATATCCATTCAAATCACCAAGCTGAGCAGTTAGTAATAGGAAACTCATTCAAGTAATAAAATAAACAGATTGGACAAACTGATTTACTAGGTTGCTTAATTTATAAAACCATGATGAAATACAAATAAATGAGTAAATATAACTGACATTAATATCTCTGCCACACCTTAAGTATGGATCAGATTCTATTTGCATCTTTTAACCAACGAGCTCTTTATGAAATGGTAATGTTATAACACATTTTATGGAATAGTAAGGTATTTTCTCATCACATGACTTTAGACTTTAGCTAGGGATGCAAAGATGTTCAGTGGGCAAAATTAGAGGGCAAATCAGTCTGTAGCACCTTCCTAAACTGTAAAGAAAGGATAATTAGTGAGGAATTAATAAAATAAAGAAATGACTTATTGTATAGCAATCGAACCATATCCAAACTGCCAATATGGTGTTATATTAGCCTTATTGCCTTGGTGATTACTCTACGGAGTGTTACACTTTGTAAAAGCAGCTGGAACTATCACTCCATTACTTCCTTCCTATTTTATTTTTGAATTTTCCCCATATATTAAGTGGTTTATTTATTACAAATATTCTATAAAGTTATACTATTATTTCTATATTACAGATAAATCACCTGGAGTACAGAGACATTAAGTTATCCAAAATCATTCAGATAGGAAGTTGTAGGACCTGTGTTTGAATTTTAAAGTCTAGACACAAAACCACTGTGGGTCTCCATTTAATTGTCACATTATTTCCATGATTATTATATATTTCCCTTGATTTACAGTTTAGAATACAGAATCTTAGGGTGATTCGATAGTTTTTTTCAGAGATATGTGTATGCAAGACCACAAATTACTGATGTAGAAGTTATGAGTAGGGTGATAAAAATTAAAAACAAAATTTTATTTTCTATGACCCAGCAGCTTCTCAGTTATCAGTTTGTCGTTGCAACCTAAGGAGGTTTAATCTATGTGCCCAACTTATAGTTGAGGAAAATGAGGTCACAAGGGCCTTTGCCCTCAGATACAGGAAGTAATGTCTAGAGACACAGGTGGAATGTTCAGAGATATCTGGAGACTTCTGTTTTCTCCATAACAGCCCTACAAGCAGCCCTCTCAGAATGCAAAGAAAAAGCCCAGGAAGGAGGAAAAAAGCATACATGTCTATTCTAAGTCACTCAACTTGGGGCTTGCTTTCGCTCATCTTTTCAGTGCAAAGAATATAATGAACCAAGAATATTACTTACAACTCTCAAATAGAAAAGGGTTTTGTGGATAATTGGGTTGTGGTCTAGCAAATATGCTTCCCATTCTAACTCAAGCCTCCAGCCAGTATGTGGTCCATTTTAACACCCTTTAAGATTAAACTGCCTTAACAACATCTTAAAGGACGTCAAATAATAATTCAAAAATTCTCCACATGTGGTATGAAAAGATTAGACAAGTCTTAAGCAGGCAGGGACTTAAATCCAGCTGATAATACAGTGTAGAAATTATACACCATAAAGGCAGGGGGAAAGAGCAAGGGCTTAGCAAAAGGGAGATATAATCAGGGGACACAAACCTTCCTATAAATCAAGCCTTTCTATTCTGGGTGATTATTTCATAAACTGGATCTTGGGCTGTTGATCTATTTAAATGATTACCATAAAATAGATGCAGTTTTAGAAACAGTTGCTGGCTGATTTATATTTCAGACATATTTTCCATCAGTGTTTATTCCTTGAGAATATGGTTTTCATAATAGAGTTGATATTTTCAAATAATGTGGAAAACTTGAAATTCAATTTGTATAAAAGCTATGTAATTTTAGTATACAATTACTTTACCATATTTGGGGAAACAGTGATAAAAGGAGCAACCAAATGCATGCCCTGACGAGACCCACTTTGAAAAGATAAGATCATTTTTTTCAGGGAGAGGAATCAAGATGGAAACATCCCCCTCTCTGGCCTCTATAGTCTAATATTCTGGCCAAATAAAAAAACCCCACAAAACAGCCTTTGCATTTCCTCTAAAACCACAGAAATATAGGCTTGTGAGAAGTAAAAGGCGGGGGAGGGGGAAGGTGGGGTGGGAGCAAAAATAGAAAATAAGTAGGGGGGAGGGAGAAAAAGCACAGGGTCTTCAGGAATTTCCATCTTCCTCAGCAATTGGTGTATTATTGAGCAGGCTTGGAGATGATGAAGTGTTCCTTATCCTGGAAATATTTTTAAATTGCCAAAATAGCATTCTGTGTTAACAACAGAAGATAAAATACACATGCAGTACCTATTAGTCATGATAACATAATTTATTTATCCTAATGTCTGTAATAAAGACAGCAAGTGAGTTCCCACAATACTCTTAATCTGAATGAATTGAAGGGGTTGGCTAACTGGCTTGCACATGTTAAGGATACACTGAATGTACTGGTTACTAAGCTGAATTGTTCCTATCCACCAATCTACTCAGTATGAAATGATTTTTCCTACAACATTTCTCAATGAAACAGAAATAGGTCACGGTGCAAGTAAACAATGACCTGCAAAGGGAGGGATTCTTACTCCATACAGTGGTAAGAAAAGAGGTTATATTCAATAAAATAATGGCAAAACATGATTAGTATTCTAAGGTCCTTATAATTACACTTAGAAAAAATAAAATTCAAAGCTCTTTCATATTCTAAAGCAGAAACACAGAAAGATAACTACTATGAGACAATAATATCAACAGTCAACATATTTTATCCAGTCACACACTTAATTTTTATTTTGTGCCTTAACATCATTTATATTTGTCGTTAAGCAAAGTAAACACTGAGGTCCCCTGGACAAATTCTATGACTGCTTTCTGAATGAGGAGGAATGGATGAAATACAAAGGACCTAGGAAGCTCTCTTTGTAGTACTACACTTTTTTTTTGACGAGGAAGGTATAATGTGATTTAAGCATAAACAATTAAATAGATAATATGTCTTCCCATTACAGGCAAAGGACTCACAACTAGTCTGATTCAGATTCTTTATATTTCACTTGACAAACTCATGTAAGTTTTCTTACTTTAGTTGTTTTGTTATTTTGACTTATTTAAAAATATCTGCTTCTTCAAGAAGGCTCTAAAATCCATTCAAACTATTACTTCATCAAACACACATATTTTTGATATGCCTCAGGTATCTAGAACAGTGCTAGAAACAAAGTAGAGGCTCATTAAAGATACTTATAAACTGAATTATGTTATTGTTTTTGTCTTACAAAGTTAAGACCATATGTGTGATACAAATAATCTGATTCTGATTTTTTTATTAATTACCCTAAAATAACAGAAAATGTTGTATCATGAGTAATACTTTCATAAAATGATGTTACTATTAATCAATGTCAAAATGGAAAATACTTTCCTGTCTCTTGATGGGAAAAGGCTAGCATTATAAAAATGAATTGAAAAGAAAAAACAGATTCAAGTTGATTCTAAAACTAGACATAGAAAAAATAGTATTGATAGAAGAAAAAAAATGTTTGTCTTAGAGACTGAGGCTGACTGTCTAGGATTTTTATCAAGTGTATTATGTAATCATGGCCAGTCAGCCCTGAAAAAGCACACTTAAGTAACTCTAGGGATAGTATTAGGATTAGGAAATGAAAATTCAGATGAGGTACAGAAATTGGATCTCTTGAAAGTGAATATACCTAAAAGTTTAAGTTTTAACTTTAAATATTTTAAACTCAGATTGCATGCAATATGGCAAAATATCAATTTCAAAAATACATATCTTCACTTAATTTGCTTTTATTCAAATATAATGATTATTATTTAAAATATTCATATATTATTGATTCTATATATCTATGAGGAGTAATTCAATGAACAAACTGATGACTCATGTGGTAGGCTGACACAGGCACTATGAAACGGAAGTTAAAATTATCTATTGATTTAAAACCAAACAGTAACAAAACATTCTTCAGAACAGAAACCTGGAAGAAGGGCCAGCTTCTTAGCATCAACCAGTGAAGTTGCACAAGGCCTCATGCTCAGTAGAGCCCTACATGGAGTGATGCTTAATGGCTTACTCTAGCTACTGAGTCCTGAAATTATGTATCTGTTCCTTTCCTGATAATTGTTCAAAACCTGCACATTATTAAGCTTTGAAAGATGCTATCAGAAGTTTTACTTCTGTAAGGCAAATATTTCTAAGACTTGTGCAGCTTAACCCTAACTCCCCACACCCCATCTGCCCTGCAAAACGATACTTAGCACTTTTTCTTTGTGATCATAGTAAGGTAGAAAAAAGAATGGAGAGATTTTGCCAAGTTTGCACCCAGGGTAAATATCAAAGTGCTTCTGCTCTCTCTTCTCCAACATGCTAATTTAAAATGCTCATAAGTGACCTTCTAGAGAGATTGTTTTCGCACATTTCACAATCAAAATGTTTCTAATGTCTCCTTCACCTTCTTCCGAGAGCAGGTGAGGTGATTTTGAAGTGAACCATAAGTTTTAAATAAAACAAAAAGGAATGCAAACAGCACCATTAATTTTAACAAAAGGAGTAGATGTAATTAAGTAAATGCAAAATTAGGCTGGGTAGCTGCTCATCAATAAAGTAACATTAGAAATTTGGTAGAAAAAACAGAATTTTGTGAGAGAAATATTTTTCAAATGTATCGTTTTGGGGCTATTTCTTTATAAAAGTAGAAGTCACTAAATGATAAGATATTCAATTTCTTTGCATTGTGATCATGTGACTGAAAATCATGAATTAAATACAGAGAGTTTTTTTTTTAGTCTAAATTCCCTTTTGCTAGCTGCTTTCAGGACATATTTCAGTTTTTCACTAAGTTCCTATACTTCGAATGCAACACCATTGTCCATTGTTCTTTTACCTTTGATGTTGTACTCTGCATTGATAAACTTGGAAAATCTGAAAAGTCAATAGAGAGGACTGAACCCCGAAGGGGCTGAAGAACTGGCTAGTAGACTACGTCAACCACTTACTTAGGAAGTGACTATGAAGACTGTCTGGGCAGAGAGAGTCTTAATAGCTGTTAATTTGCCATTATGGAGATGTGGCCTCAGGGAGAAGACCATTTTGATAAAAAGTCACCTTACCTTTAAAAATCCTCCAGTTAAATATGTTGCTTCAAAAATCTTCTCTCCCTTTTGTATTCGAATGAAAGGGTTCAAGGATACTGCAGGCAAAAATCACTTTCTAAATATCGCCCTTCCCCTTTCATACTCACACTCAGGCTGAGTGGCCACTTTGATGGGTTGAGAACTCTCCCCAGGCCCCCACTCATTGTAGGCCACGACGCGGAAGGTGTACATGGCTTCTGGCTTCAGGTTTCCCACAGTAAACTGAAGGGACCCAGGCTGGGAAGTGTTCAATGCTCGCTCCCTGGGAAATAAAAGTTGCAGGGAAAGATTATTCCAACACAAACATTTTTAGCCAAAGTCTGTAACTGCAGGGGAGTGAGTGAGGTGGACCTCAAGGCTGTGTGCTCATTTAATGTTGACTCAGCAAGACCTCTGAGGTTTACTCTGAAAGGGCCAACAAAGAAATACTTCAAGGTTTGGGGAGCTCAAGATTATGCCATTCCCATGAAACTTACAAACAAGTATTTTCCCTTGACATTTACAATTTAGAATTCAAAAGTCATGACAAAGAGCTATTAAAATAAGAAGAAACATCTGGAACGTAGACAGGAAGATGCATTTTGTAAACAGCCAGCTAATGACAGAAATCAGGGTTTCAATTATTCCACAAATCGGTCTTTGTCAGTGTTGCCAACAAATGCATTTATGCATTTATTTCATTGTGGAAGGGAAAAGGCAGATGCTAAGTGGCAATGCGCATGGAGCTTGAGCTCCTGTGGTTACATTAAGTGCAATTAGTGAACGGAAGTAGATTCCCTGTCTGCGTGAGGAGAAACAGTAACGTAACTCCACTTGCCTTGTTCTTCAAGCCACATCTATATGTGTCCAATTCATTGCCCATTAACAACTTCCTCAGTGGTGCCAAACAAATGAATTAATCTGCCAATTGTGGTGAAATTTACAGTACATATGGCACTGTCAAATAGTTTGTGCCATTATACCTTTTAGGGCTTATTTATTGCAGCAGTTATATTTTATCCAATATAGCCAATAATTAAAATATGCATGCTGGTTGGTGCCAGCACTTGGAGGGAGGGGGGAATGGATTGTTAATATTTAAGAGGTACAGAGTTTCAGTTGCGGAAGATGAACATATTCTGGAGGGTGGTGATGTTTAAAAAGGGTTATACTGCAAATATTATGCTATGCTGCACAATGTTTATATTTTTATTTATATTATTATTTATGCTTAAATAAAAACACCCTGTATGAATCGGGAGTAGTCCAAGGTTTGGTAATCCTTCAGGAGTCCAGTTGCTGAATTGTGACTTACAGAGCACGAGAGGTGTGTGGGATCTGACAACAGCCTAAAGTTGGAAAGGATGTGAACATCGGATAATGTTTCCATGTATTGTACTGCTCTGGCCTACCAAACTTATATATTTAGGCTTATAAAGCATTTTTTTTAAGAAATTTTTTATACAAGAACCAGGGTCAGGCCAGATATGCGGGAGGGTGAGAGGATTCACCAGAGACAGAGCGGAGAACAGAACAGGCAGACTGACGAAATACACTGCTGAGGGGAGCATCGGGAGAGGCAGGAGAGGTCTGCTGTGCCATGTGGGAATGTCACTGGCCGGCCGGGATCGAACCGGCGCTGCAGAGACTGCAGACAGCTCCACAGCACAGCTCTCAACCACCTGTGCCACCAGGGGAGGCCCCTATAAAGCATTTTTTTAAAGAAAACTCTCATAACCAGATTGGATGCCCTGTGGATATAGGGATGTTTGCATCTTACTTATTTTCTTACAGCAATAGAAATTTTATATACATTGCCATGCAGTCTTCTTGCATACATAGGATGTTTTCATTTTTATTATTTTACAGATGAAATTTAGAGAAACAATATGATTTTTTTCAATAAAAACATAGTTAGTGGGCATCAGAGCTATGAATGAAATCTGGGATTCATCCTTTAAATCCAATACTGAAATCATTCAACAATAGGGGGAAAATGAGAAGCCTGTTTGGTTCATGGGCACTGTGGGTAGGAGATACGAGATTGCAGGGCAAGAAAGGAGACTGGGCATTCAGGAAACCTCTGTGACAATGCTTTTGCCTATCAACTATTGGCAGTCATTTCATGGTATTTTTATCCAGACCTTCCAGTAAGATAGTTGTCATGGAAGGTCAGATTTGCATAACAAACTTCTTGGGTGTGTATAAGGAAAGACAGCTTTCATAATTGCCTTTATTCTCATAACTATTCATTAACTTAAATAATTGTGTTCCAGGACATGCTGGCATAACCTTTTATGCCATTAAACAGGCATTCCTCCAAGGAAAAAGGAAGGAAATCTGGGCATACACAAGATCATATCATGAAAATATTATTCATATATTAAAGAGGATGCTGGACATTTTTATGAAGGAGGAAGTTGTAGGTTTCTATAAGCTCCATGTGTTTCAAAAAGTATATCAAATTATAATAGTCATAAAATATTACATTCATTTATATGGACAGTTGGTACTTGCTTGATATTATATGAGTATGAGCAAAGCATCTTCAGAAAATACTTCATGCTAATGATCTGTAAATTATAATTTAAGTAAATGTAGTATATATCTCCATAATCACAGACAACATTACATCCCTTTCTCTGACTATATGCCAGTACTCCCCTGAATTTACTCCTAATTTCAACGTAGACTCTTAATGGTGTCAAATGAGTTAACCTAAACATTTCAAATTTGTATGTCATTTTTCAGAAATCTGTCATATCAAAGTAAGTCCTCATCAAAATGTTATTAAGATTATGCAGTTGAGTAGGGATGTTTAAGTTTGTGTTTGTTGATTTGGCTTTCTTGTTACTTATAAGTCCCAGATTTTCCTGGATCTAACTGGTGTTCTTATGAAAATATAACTCATAGGAGTTCTGACAGAATTAAATGAGATGTTGCCTGTAAACCATTTAAGCTATAGGCATGGTGCCAGGAACTCAACGTGGAGTCTCCCAAACCTGGTAGTTGCTGCTGTTATTTTTAATATTATAACAAAAATGCCACCACAACAGCATATGAAATAAGTGTTCAGAAGTCAAAGAAGAGAACTTTTTCACAAAACATTTAGAACTAGGAATCTCAGACCAGAAATTAAGAAGAGGTTTGATCAAGAAAAATTATACAAGTACGTTTCAACTAGCTATTTCCCTCCAAAAAATACCTTTTATAATATTTTGTCAAATTGGACCTCCCTGGTGGCGCACGGGTAAAGTACCACACTGTGAAGCAATCTGCAGCCTTGCAGCACAAGTTCTATCCCTGGCCATCCAGGGGGAAACCCACATGGCGAGGCAGACCTCTCCTGTTTCGCCCGCTACTTCCCTCAGTAGTGTGTTTCAGTCAATCTGCCTGTTCTGCTCCCCACTCTGTCTCTGGTGGATCCTCTCACCATCCCTCTCCCCCTACATCTCTGGCCTGCGCCCCAGCTCTTGTATGCATAAATAAATAAATCTTTTTAAAAAAGACTAAATATTTTGTCAAATTGTTTGTAGAGATTAGCTAAATCAAAAAGAGTGGTCATAGTCACAGATATAGAAAATGATCCAATAATGAAAATAGTTATGTTTTTTAAAAGGGAGACTTTGCTGACAGTTGTGAGGGATTAGGAGTGGTCTGAGTCTGCTGGGAAGCTGGGCAGCTGTGTTACCTGACATTCCTGGGCTACTTTATGCTTTCTCAGGTTCTACTGAGGCAACCTCAAATACTAAGGTAACACAAATTCATTCTGGAAAAATGGTATTTCCTGCCATGATATCCTTCATAAATCTGCTCGGTTACAACTCTCAAGGATTTGCAAACTTTTGATCATTCCTTTCATGCTTTCACAGCTGAAAACAAAACATTTCAAGTTAATTTTCCAGCAAGTGCAATAGAGTTTAGAAAGGCAGTTTTATCACTCTAGTTTCCCTGGTACCACTCTAGGCCAATACCACAGACAGACCTAACAAGGTTCAATCCTCCATAATCGCCACATTCAGGCAGAGACACGAGGCCTCCTCTCTACCTAAGCTAGTCCATGCTCCTCTGGAAATGGGCAGACATGTATTTTAGAGGTTCTAAAGAACAGAAAATTATTGATGACAGGAGTCTGTCCGATTACTGGGTAGGGTGTTCAGCTTGTCACTGCACCAACTGCTCCTGGGAAGCAGCAGGTGCGAAGTCCACTGCCTCTGGCAGAAGTTCTTTCCTATTACACTGAAGACATGAATAGCCTTCAAAGCCTCAAAGAGCAGAGTTGCGGTCTGTGGCGGCAGGTAGATATACTGTCAGACAAAGCTTCATTGCTTCACTTCTTTTCCCCTTGACTCTGAATTGGTGGTGTGGAGTTCAGGCAGATGGGAGATGAGCTGACAGATGCAAAGCAACTAACTTGTTCTTTCTAGAATTTATTCACTATAAATCTACTCTTTGAAAATCCACATTGGGTATTAAATATACGAAATCTGTCTCTATCTGCTTTACACAGAGACCAAGATGAGTTCATTAATGTCTTGGAAATTCAAGTTTGAGGCACTTTGATTAATTTGGTTACAGTTTCTTGAAAAATAACTGCTAAGTTATACATGCACACCTCTTTTTAAACAGCAAATATTTATTGTAAAAACACATAACTTGATTCACTAACAATAATAATGTTGCTTTGCTGAGATCAGCTGGTGAGGCTTCTTAGATTTTAAGTGCTGATACAATTTTAGGCATGAAGTCAAACATGCTGGCATAGAATGTACCCTATCACAATTTGCATGGAGACCTAACTCTGATGAGATTATATTCTACTGTACCTGGAAGTGGCCCCCTGCCTTGGTTTGCACTTGCAATGTATTTTATTATCATAACTGATTTTCCTAGTTCATTGTCATTGGCCTTCTGAGTTCTTTCTATCTCTAGTGACATATTCTAACATACATATGCTATCAACCCCATGCCCAAAGCATTGACATAGTTGCCATTCTAAGGTTAATACAATTTCAACTCCTTGGATAATAATCACTGGCCCTTAAGATAGGGCCCAGACCTTACCACTCATCTGCAGTGAGTCACCCTGTCCCGCAAAACTGTATTTCTCCCTGCTTCTCTGTCTTTTGTCACTTTGCCTTTCGTTAGTTTTGTTTTGTTTTGATTAGCCTGGAGTTACATACTCCCGATGCATAGTTGTTAGGTTTGGCAAAAACATATTCATTCTTCAAATCTAATTCATATGAACACTACTGATGGGAACTTTCATAATATCATTCCCTGATTCCAGCAGCATTGCTCTCTCTTGTGAGTTCATTGTTTGTGGTTAATACAGCTATTAAAAAGTGAAACCATATGCCATATTCCATTGATAGTTTATTGATACTCAGTATATAGTATGGCCATGTTGTTGGTGTTCACAAATTTTTAATGAAAGCATAAATAAATGTGAAAATTTTAATTGAATAATTATGTAAGATCTCCATGTAGTGGTATTTCAGAAACACTTAAGAATTTGGATTCTTGTTTTTTGTGTTTTTTTTTTTTTTGTGGGACCCTAGCCGGCGGCTGGGGAATGAACCCTCACTGCAGAGGCTGCGGGCAGCCTCGTAGCCTAGCGCTCAACCGTTGCACCACCAGGGAGGCCCTTAAGGATTTGGATTCCATGTTCATATCAATTGAATTGTGTGGGCTTTGGATGTCACTTCACCTTCCTGGGTCTTGCTTTCATTATTTGAAAAATGAAAGTGAAACGTATTCAGAGAAGACTTTCTAATTATTGGGAATAAAAATCATCTATTTGTGTCTTCATTTTTGAGCTGAATTTAGTGCCTCTATATTTACATTTCAGAAGTAAGCAGGGCTCAAAGATCAAGCATGATAGTGTCTCTTTGTGGATCACAGCAGCATCTCTAGCTCATATATTAAGTAAATACACAATATCTTGCTTAAGTGCTCCAGGGTGTTGACATTCATTTACAACTGGGAGGTGAACAGCAAAGGTGGTTTTGAGAAATCAGAAACCTAATTAGTTGCTTCAAGGGAAAGAGTTACTCTAAAGACTATGCTATTTTAATGGAAAGAGTCTTAGAGTTTCCTTTTTATCCACACCACTTTCATTTTTATTTCTTTAGTGAGAGCAAGAATGGTACAACAATAAGACTTCAAAACTGATAGATGGTATTTATTAGAATGGGGCTCAAAACAACATCTGCAACAACATCCTGAATGCTACACTCCTAGAACCACAGGCTGAAGCTAAGCACTCTTGAAGGGAAAATAGGTTCCAAGGTGACTCACCACCAGATAAATGATACTGGGAAGTGGAGAATCTCTCTTGGTCAGAGGTATTTCCATTAAATTTTGGTTTAAAATTCTGTTTTTTCTTGAATTGTTAAAATTGCATAGTGTGAGGAATAGGCTAAACTTTTTTTTCTTGCTTAATATAATCTCTGTTTTAACAACTAGCAGTAGATCCAAGAGACTATTATGTAACAAATAGCTGCTGCAAAAGCAAATAAAAAGCTATTATTTCATAGAGAAAAAGTTATTGGTTTCAAATTATTTTGTTTGCTCTCAGACTCCGTCCCACATAAGTGTTTTAGATTGGGGTCTTCTTCTTATTCTGGCTTTTCGGGGACAGCTCATCTTATCCTTCCTACCTGATATTCCATCTGTCTATCTATCTATCTATCTATCTATCTATCTATCTATCTGGATATTACCAAATATGGAATGTGTGTATATATATATATATATATATACACACACACATGTACATTATATATACATACATTATATATACACACATTATATATAAACATATGTACATACATTATATATATTATATATATACTATATATATACATTATATATATATTAAAAAATAGAATATCTGGCTAAAATTTCTCCTCTGATCACCAGATTCCCATTTTTAAGGTCTTGTTTGATATTTCTTCTACAATGTTATTAAGGTATATGAAATGCAACATGTCTGAAACTAAATTTATCATTTTTATTCTGAAATCTGGGCCTTTCCCAGCATTCTAGTCTCAGAAAATACCATACATCCATTTATATAAGCTAGAATCCCTGCAACTATCCTTGAACCACCACCCGCACCATTAATGCCCAACCAATCACACTGTCCAGCCCATTTTCCCAAGTATCTCCTGAATCTGTCTCCACTGCTCCATTTCCTCCAACATACCCTTACAGTTCAAGATACCATCATCTCTTGGCTGCTAAAGAGCTTCCTGGCATCCACCCAGCTGGCTTGCAGTCTAACTTTCACTCTAGTCACAGTCATATGGCATAAACATCATGAACACGTTTCTTAACTTCTCTCACACAAGCTTGTACCTTTCCTTTAGAGCTCTTAACTCAGCATGAAATTGTATATTTATCAGTAAAACGATCCTCCCAACTTTACTAAACTGCTTCCAAAGAGCTGCTGGCGTCTCCATTATTTCCAACACAGTGTAAGACATATAGTCAACTTACAAAGACTAATGAGTCATTCATATACACATGGCTCTTACAGGAGATGTGCTTTATTTTTCAGTATTATGTCCATTGAAAGAACTAAATCATTATCTTCTCATGCAATGATCTAAGAACATTTTGAGTTTTGAGGCAGAAATGACAGGGTCTTATATTCTGTACAGAAGCCAAGTGGCAGCACTATCCCCACTATGATCAGAATTCAATGCCCGGCCAGAGAGCTAACCCACATATGATGCAGAAGACCTCTCCTGTCTCACCTGTTGCTCCCCATAGCAGTATATTTCAGTAGATCCACCAGTTCTGATCCCCACTCTGTATCTGGTGAATCCTCTTACACCTTCACCTCTGGCCTATACCCCAGTTCTTCTATGCAAAAAAATAAAATAAAATAAAAAGGCAGAGTGAGTGGAGAGCTAATTCTGCCAAGCTTCAAACCCAGGCCAGAACATGAAGCCTCGGATTCTGATGTGTTCTCTTCCCCTCACAACACACTCCCTTCATGGCTAAACAAGCTCCATCAGTTGCACAGTCCTCAGCTCTGAAGAGCAGGGAAAGAATATGTAAAAACCATGTTGAAAATGTAATACGCAGAGAATTCTAAAACGAATCCTCCATGTCAATCATGAAAAGCCGGCCTATAATCCTGAACAGTGAACAGAGGTTTTCCGAGAAAGCATCAAGCAATATAAAGCACACAGTGTTACAAGTTGGAAGATCCAGTACAGTCTTTGTTCTGCCACAAAATAGGCATGTGACCTTGAGCAAGTCAGGGCTATCTTGGAGCCTGTCCTGCTTCATTTGCAAAATGAAGATACCAGTCCCTTATCAGCTACCTCACAGGGTTCTTGTGTGGATTAAACTGAAGGATGCTCAGGAGAGTGCTTTAATTCTCTGATCTGAACTCCCTCAGTACTTTTCCATGTACTTCTTTTAGGATGTATCTTTCACTTTGTATGGTAGAGTGAAGAGATCATTGGACTAGAAACCCTGCATTTAAATCCTGCTTCTCATCTTTATTCCCTGTATAGCTTTTTAGGCACTGCTTTTTTGACTTTCTTAACTGAGCAAGGTGAACTCGTGTGTACAATAGACATGATCATTCTTGTCTTATCTGAGGATCAGATGGGCTGAAATTTGTGAAAGTGATAGAGCCCTTTCCAAGTATGTATCGGGAAACACCTGTAGTGTACTGACTTTATTTTGGACTCACACAATATTTCTTTTACTTTTTCTTTTTTCTTTTTTGATTTTTTGTTTACCATACTCTTAACTTTTTTTAGTTTTTTTCAAATTTTATTTTATATATTTTTTACATCATTTATCATTTTTGTACAATGTATGCATTTTCATCTTGGTTATAGTCCTTATACAATTCCCACCCCCCTTGTTTTGATCCTACTCCCTCCCTACCCCTGTAGTGTGTCTCTGTTTTATAGTTGCTTGTTGATTTTGATTTTGATTTTATTATAATTTGCACATGGAACTAGCTATTAAAAATTGATTGCTCACCAGGCAGTGAGTAAGTGTTTCAGGCACTTTTCCTTAACTTTGTCTAGTACTTACCATAACCTGAAGGGCCTGATACCATTATTACTCAAGATGAGGAAATGAAATCACCAGTAATTGGTGATGTTCTATTCAGAGCAAGCTGGTATAGTGATTGGGAGTATCTGATTTGGAGTCAGTGTGGCATTAAATCCTACCTCCAGCACTTAACTAGCTGTGTAGCACAGCTGTACATGTCCCCTTTAAGCCTCGTCTGGAGAATGTTTTGTTGTGAGGATTAAATAGCATAATTTATTTAAGATGCTTAGCCTGGTATGTGGTGCAATAAGTGCTCAATAAATGTTGTCTCTCATAATGGATGCTGGCTCTGTGGCCTTAGACATGGGATTTGGCCCTCCTCTGAGGCTCACTCTCTAAATATTGAAGTAAGAGGAAGTTGGGCTTAAACCACAAAGATCACTTTTGGTTCCAAGAAATTCTAGGTATTAAGTGGGGATAGCTGGTTCTCTTCGAATTCTGGCTTTGCAGTTCTGGAATTTATGCTGCTCTGTGATTTGTAAAATGAAAGCACCCCCGAGGACCGAATAACAAATGTTAACTATAGCACTTGTATTATTGACACCATTAACGGGTCAGGCAGATTAATGATAATCTAAGGTAGAGTAATTTGCCTGACAAAGTCATTGTTAATCTGAGGCAAATGTTAAATCCACCACCTTTTAAAAAGCTATTGTGTTCAGGAGCTAAATAAACCTATATGAGCAAACAAGCATCACAGCTAACTGTTCCCAGACATATGGCATATATTTGCTCTAGTTGAGGGCTGGGAAACACAGAATGAATAGGGATATTTGAACCAAATTTCAAAATCAACTTTTTTCTCAATAAAAAAAGCTTTTAATTGAACTGCAGTCAGCTTATTCATCTGCCTCAGTAAGATAATTTATTGGTAAAAAAAACAAAACAAAACAAAAAAAACTATGGAGAATACAACCTCTAGGTATTTGCCACCTTATCATATCAGTTCCAATCCAATCATAAACATCTACACAAGACATGATACTAGACACTAGGAGTGGAATGACAAGATCCAGTCTTGAACACCAGGGTGGGAAACACACATCCTAAGACAAAAAGAAAGCCAGGCACAGAGTGGCAAATGCCTCAGTTGTCATATAATCAGAGTGAAGGGGAAGGGTAAAGGGAAGATTGATGACTTCTGAATTGGAGGACTGTGGAGCATTTTACATTGTAACTGATCTTTCTGTTTGTATTTTGTGAGCATCTACTATGAGTTAGGTATTAAAAAAAATATCCCATGAAAATGAGATCAATGCATTTTATCTCACTAAAGGAGATAAAAACATCCCTGCCCACAAGATGCTTATATTCTGATGGGAAGAAAGTGGACTTCAGAAGTAGAAGGAAGTAAAGTTGTAGGAAAAAATAGGAATGGAAAGGGACCTAGGAAATTAAGGGTAGGGGTAAGGTAAGACCTCCAGCAGATGCTGTCATTTCAGCAAAAACTTAGTGCACATTGTGAATGGCTGCGGTGGATCTCTGAGGGGAATATACTCTAAGCCGACTCAACAGTGAATGCAAAGTGTTGAGAGAGGAACTCCTGGTATATTTTGGAAACACCGTGAAAGTGGAGAGGGGGAAACAAACAGGTAACAGGAAAATGGAAAGAATAGTATGTGGAAAAGGTAAGAAGAGGCCACCTGAGGAAAGAGTTCTACTTATTCTCTGAATGAGACAAGGAGTCGCTGCAGGGTTTAAAAAGTTACTCCAAATGCTGTGGTGAAAATAGAATGGGGAAGTGAGGTTATTACATTAGTTCAAATGAGGCTTGATGGTAGTTAAGGAGCAAGAAGAAGGGCAAGATTCAGTGAAGATTTTATTTTCATTTATTCAGTTTTTTTAAAAGGTTAATTTATTTATGCATACAAGAGCTGGGGTGTAGGCTAGAGGTGCAGGGGGTGAGAGGATTCACCAGAGACAGAGTGGGGAGCAGAACAGGCAGATCTACTGAAATACACTGCTGAGGGGAGCAGCGGGAGAGACAAGAAAGGTCTGCTGCGCCATTTGGGCTAGCACCAGAGCCAAGGACTGAACTTGTGCTGCAGTGTCTGCTGACAGCTTCATAGTACTGAGACTTAACCCATTGTGCCACTAGGGAGGCCCTCATTGACTCAGTTTTAAGCAATACAAAAGCAGACAATAATATGATGCATCATTTTATTCCCATCACTGACCTTAACATATGAAATCAGACCTAGTTTTTCACTATTGTTTTGTATTGCATTATTTCATAAATTTGGGATATATTTTAACAGTACTTTTAAGACTTGATGTTAAATTTGGTATTACATATGAGAAAGAGAAAGGAATTAAGGATCACACAAGAATTTGGACGATTCGTATGAAGACTTCACTGAGTTGAAGGAACCTCTGGAATGATAAAATATTTGGGGGATAAAGTTGAGGGAAATAGACATTTGGTTTTGTTCATAAATTTTAGATTTTCATAAAACATCAAAGCTGAGAAATCAGTAGGAATTGGAATATATGATGAGGTTGCAGATAAAATGTCTGGACGAGAGATACCAATATGGAAGACATTAGCTATTTGACAAACCATGAATCTGTAAACTAGATAAAAAGCCTGAGTCCTAGGGCAATCCAATACTCACACAGCTGGGCTACTGGGAGTAAAAGAGATTGTAAATGAGTGACAGCAGGGACCAAAGTGGAACTAGGAGAGTGAGTGCAGTAGAACCTGTGTGAAATATGATTCTTCTGAAAAGGCAAGTGATCAAATATGACAAAACTTGCTAATTTTGCAAGTCAAATGAAGAACAGGCATTAATGACATGGAGGCCACTTGTGAACCTGTGAACCTTGGTAAGAGCAGTTACAGTTAAATACTAGGGACAAAATTCTGGCTGGAATATGAGGTCAGTTATTGGAATAAAGTTAAGTGGCTCAAGGAATGTTGCTACAAAAGGGGACAGAGAATGAGTAGGAGAGGAGGGAAGAGTAGGATCCAGAGAGCATCTGCCAAGATGGAAGATATCACTTCATGCTTGTGCTGATGGCATGATCCACTGAACTGGGGGAATTGCTGACGAGAAGGAAGAATGTCAAAGCTCTGTTCTTCTGTTTGCAAGAAAGGATGAGCTCTAGTGCGTAAGTGAAAATTTGGTCTCACTTAAGAGCATGAGCAGTTCTGTTATGGAAATCTACGCAAAAAACGATTTTATGCTTAAAGACACACTTGGGTAGATAGAGGAGTCAGATATAGGGGTTTGAAGTACTCCTCTTCTGACTGCTACTATTTTCCAGCAAACCTTGATACCAGCAAGGTGAACAAAGAATGAGAAGTACTGAAGCTTGAGAAGAAATTCACTAGGAGCGTAGGTGAGAAAAACTGGCTGATATATGCAACATAATTTCCATCAGAATTAAGGGCAACTTGAAATGAGTAGTGATGAATTTAAAGACTAGACAGTATTATTTGTATTTCCCTCTAGCTATATTCAGCCACAAGCGTGTGACTAAAGAGTAGGTAGAAAATTACATTTACTTGACGTTCTTTGCCAAGAAATTAATGTGAAATGAGATAGCAATTATGATTTATGTCTGTGTCTGTAATAATTGACTATGCAATTTTAACTGTTTCAAAAGTGAAGGAAAACATGCAGAATGAAGGATGATGAAAACACCATAGAGTCAATGAATTGTGGGGTCAAAATTTTGGCCTGATTTAAGTTCTAAATTGAAGACAGGGAGATAAGAGTCTTCAGCATGAGGTGAGAGCACCATGCCTGAAACCAGAGAGGATGATGGTAGGGCAGTGACATAAGTGGACCCATGGCTGACTGTATGACAGTGGGGGGCAACTAGAACTTACGTGGGGGGCATAGTGGGTGCGGCTGTCATTGGATTAGATGTGAAGCTCTCCTACTGAAACTTACATAGTGCTGTAACCCACTGTACCTCATTTTAAAAACTTTTTTTTTACTTATTTTTAATTTTTAATTTTTTAACAGTTATCATTTAAAAAAAAAAATTAAACAATATTTGCTTACCCCCACCCCCTCAAAAAGATGTTAAAATATTCAAGTGAAAAATGTTCATTTCTATGAGGTCTAAGTTGAATGCTATACAAAGTCCCAAAGACATCATTTAAAGGTTTCATAAAATGAGTTGAGTGCTATGCAAAAAATTTGATAAAATGATAAAAAAATTAGGATTCTATAATTGTATTTCTCTTTTGATTTACACTCCATCTTAAAACCTGAATTTGGTATTTTAGAAGATGCACTAGGAATGTGGCTTTAGAAAAACAATGAAATTCACTGGATCAACTTAAATATTCAGAATATATCAAGGTGTGGCCAAATCAATGAATATGTATAACTGAATTTAATTTGAAATAAATAGCATATTTCTCACTGAATAATTTTCTATTAAAGTAACATGGCATAGTTAAAAAAAAAACTTTTTTAAAATTCAGATCACAGAGAGGTTACAGTGATTGGTTCAGAGAGTGACTAGCGAATTGGGTATGGAAGACGGACCCTTGCTGGGACTTGAAAGATAAGATTTTAATTGATGAGGAAAGGATTCAGTGCTATTATAAGTAAGAAAAGTAAGCAGATATGAAAATGGTTCAAACCAAAAAAACAGCAATGTATTGTTACTAATTGCAGTACTACTGCTGATACCTTCTGAGCCTCTCTGCCCCACTGTCTCCAAGCTCACAGTATTCTGAGCTCCCTACCCCGATCTCCCATCTGCCCAGGTGCAGTGACTGCTTTGGGTGTTTTATTTGAATTCTTTCAATTAACTCTCATAGCATAACGATGATGTAAAAAACTAATTTAAAAAGCACAAATCAAATAAAACAAAGTAATTATCACAGCAATCCTGGTAAGTAGAATGTGGTTTCCCTTGTCCAACATGACAGGTGTAATATTTCTATATTTTACATAATTAAATACACAAAAGTCACACATATAATAAATAGTAGTACTATTTTTAAATCTAGCCAACTTGGAGTCAAATGGTACATTTTTACCATCAGAGCTTATAGGAACCGTGTTCTCCCTATGGAAGGACTGGAAATAACCTTCCAATTAAAGGAGTTTGAAAGTTATTATGCATGCATCTTCATAAAGAAATTTTATCAAATTTAAATGTAAGAATGTTCACATTCGTGAGCAGTGGTGGGAGTGATCTAAGCTGTATTTCAAAAAGATAACTGGAGACAGTGAGGAGGATGGATTAGAAGATGAGAAGCTATTGTCAGAGATCAGGTAAGTGATGGTGAAGATAATAAGAACAAAGGGGGCATGGGTGAGCTGTGGCAGAGGTAGACCTGCCAGGACTTGGTGATGAATGGCAGAACTCTGAGGCAGGGAGGAGTAAAATATGACTTCAGTTTTTTGCTTGGTCAACAGGATGAAAAGCACTAACATAAACCAAGAAAAAAGAGAAAAAAGACATTTAAGGAGGAGACAGAGAGTATGGTTTTGTGTGGTTTGAATTTAAGGTGCTTCCAGGAACTCCTTGAGAATTGACGAAGAAAACCAGTCAAGAATGAATGCTTCTAGTTTTCACAACTGCACACTCTGAGAGCCAACAAATTTGTAAGACTCATCATAAGGTTACAGAGTTAAAGAGCTGCCGAGATAAGACTAAAACACATGGCAGCTTCTTCAGGGTAATGAATGGTCTTAGGGAACACAGGCTAGATGTATAGGTGTATTTCTCTCACTTTAAAGCCAGGTCAAATTGTAAAAGAAAATAGAAATTTAAAATAGATGACTTTAATGGCTGCTGCCAAATGAAAAGAAACGCATTTTGAGAGGCAGCATGGCAAAATTCTACTGATTATCACAGTTCATCTGATTATCACAGCACAGTGTTTAAAGCTAAATACCACTCCAGTCAGCCTGGCTGTGATTGTCCCCTTTGAATGCTGAGTGGTTCCTAAAGATCACTCTGTGTTTAAAGCACTCACACACTTGAGAGACATGGAAGCTTCACACTTTAATCCAGGCTTCTTCCCACACTGCCCTGTTAGCACTTCAACAGCATCATATTTGTGACAGTCATCTAGTCCTTTCTTCTCCAGAACAGTAAACGGTGATAGCATGGATTACCGTCAGCTCAACCCTGGGTACTAGTGGGTTCCACCAGGGCATATACCCTTTTTCTCTGTCTGTCTTTCCCTCTCTCTCACTTTCCACTTTTTACTTCCACCCATGCCACTACCACCTCCAATAACTCCACATACATGATAGTACAGCAGGTCACATTATCTTGGCTGGTATACATTGGAGAAAGAGAATGTAGTTCTCAGTCAAGGATAAAGAAGAGGCTGCTAAATCCCAGAAACTCCTGCCTACCAATGGGTGCCCACTGTTGACTGATGATATATGAGGAGGTTGAAGACATGGAGCTCTGAATTCAGTCACCTGAACAGACATGCTCTACAAAGGTCCTAGCTGCACTGTCAAAATCATGATGTATTGAAGAATGTAAATTTGATGTTACCTCCCTGTGTGAGGAACAAGTCAGGTCTGTTGAGTACATCCATAAATAGGGGTTCTTCTTTAGAGAATTATGATATTTGGCAAAATAGTCTTTCTCTAAATAAATTGAACTTTCACATGCTGACCACTTTGATCATCTTTAATTTTGAGACAATATTGAAATTTCTAATTTATATCTTTACAGAGTGGCCTTATGCCCAATTTTAAATAAAAAATTTTCAAAGACTGACCACATATTCAAACGTACTTGTTCAAATGTTTATGAATAATGATATATAATGATGATAGGAATCATGTGTGTATCGAATAAATATTATCAAATTCAATTTCCAACAACATGGAGAAATCAGTCTTATGTAAAAAATCCTTGTGTTATACAGCACACCTAAAACATTGGGTAAATCATTCAAAATATGTTTTATTGTTTTTAATATTTTTATGCCTGAATATGCTAGTCACAAAGTTAATGAATTACCATAGTAGGAAAGCAGACCCGTGGAGCTGGTGTTTGCCTGTTTTATCACTTTGAAAGGATTAAATTATTCCATAAACACTCTGCTTTTGAACACCATACTAGAGATAGATATATTATCCCCATGATAAGCGAAGGCTCAGAGTAGAGATTTCACGTGATCTCCAAAGTCCCTACTCAATTATCTCCTACCTCCATTACCCCACAGCATACATTTAAATGGATGGGCAGATTAGTACCTACCTGTTGTCACCTTCTCTGGAGAAAAAGACAGTGAAGGTTTGAATGTTCCCTTTTGCTTCTGCAGGTGGGCGCCAGCTGAGACGGACAAACCGACTGGAAACCAAGACAGGGACCACATCTCTGGGAGCAGAAGGGACACTGGAGCTTGGAAAAGCTAAGGAGAAAGGAGAGGAGTCGATCAGAGGTTGCAGCCAGGCAGGTACAAGATGGCAAAGCACACCCACTAGCAAATGGACTGCCGCATTCACACAGGAGCTAAAGGAAAAAATAAACATTAAGGGAAACAAAGAAGCAGCAAATGGAATCAGAGATAAATCAGAATTACTTGGAGGTTAAAAAAAAGTGTGACTAATTGTTAGCATATTTAATTCTACTGCATATTTATCGAGCTTTGATTACTTATGGCATCCCTGGTAATAAAAATGTTTTGTGAAGGTATGACACAGGGAAACAGACATGAATGTACATGCTTCAGGTAAGCAAGTAGTTATACCAAACTTTATTCTACTCAGGGAAAATTTATACTGCTTTGATTTCAATTTGAAGGAGCTAGTTCATGCATTTTCTAAGAACACAGAAAATTAAAAGCAGCAAGTAAAATTTGAATGAGGCTCACAAAAAAGTGGAAAGAGTTTTCATGTTCTACCTGTTAATAAAGAAAAATATACTCTGAGTCGTAAAAGGCAGACACATGTAACACACTTACAGAGCACCACTGCATTTACAGCAGAATTTAACAAATGTTATTCATAGGAATGACTGAATAATCACAATTGAAAACTGTTTTTTCAAACATTTAGGGCATTTACAATCCATAATAGAAGTTTTTATTAAGAATGTATGTGTGAATCCATAATTTTTCTTCGCTGGATAGCAATGTCCTTTATATTTGTTGAAACCCCCAAGACTAGGGAAATATGTGTTTCATTTTGACAGGTGGTTTCTAAACCCACATCAGAAGTACCCATTTGCCTTCATTTAATTTTCAAATTGACTTTAGCAGGCCATCTTCTCTACTTTATATCAAAGTTAGTCTTCAGTCTTGCAATCACTTTCTCCAGGGGCTGTCTGAGTCGATCCTCCTGTTTGAACTAAATTCCTTCTAGCTGGAAGAGCCATTTGGTGAAGGATGGGAGGTATTCAATAGTTCCAGAAAAACATTATCAATTTACAATACATACCAGCTCTAAAAAGATATATTTTGAAGAACTACAGAAAGCTTTCAAAGTTATTTCTGGCTTCATAGATTCTTAGCTGACTCCTTTGTAGGTAAAATTTCCCCCTTTCCTTCTAAGATCAGCATAGTATTGAAGTAAATGGATGAGTGACTACAAGTTAGTCAACCTTTTGTGGCTGAGAGGTGGGGGTAAGATTGATGCTGAGATACATAGTGTCTCTCTCAAAAATATGGGTGATATTAAGAGTCTTGACAAAAACCTTAGACCACAGACAGCCCAAACTAGCACACTGAAGTAAATGTGTCCTTCTTCTCTCCCTCACTGCCCCTCAGCCTGATTCTCCTCCTGGGCTGCTCAACTCAGTGATGACTACCCAGTCCTCCCAACTGTACCATCCTAAAACCCAAAATGCAGTCTCTCCTCCTGACTCTCCCTCAGTCAATTCTTCTAGGAGTTCCCCTTTGGGACAACTGGGTAATCTATTTTATCCCCACTGCCACACACAACCACACCACCATTCTCCCTCACTAGGATGACCACAGTGGTTTTCCAGATCTTGTGCTCTCCTTCCAGTCACCTCTCTTAAGTGTACTATCTGTGTAACATCCAGAAGAATAAGCTTATAACAAGATATATTTGGTCATTTCATGTTACTCTTTATCCTCAGAGTCTACTCTTTACCTCAGGGAAACCCCAACCTTCTCGGTCAGGCTTCTTCTATAATGAGGCCTAGAGAAAAGGATGTAAGTGCAAATACTTTCATTGGAAAGTAATCCCTGGAAATGCTGGTGGGAGAAGGGAGTGAGACTGGGCAGGGAGGGAAGGCTGGAGAGTGTTGCTGGTGATTATCACTGTGGGAGATGGAAGGGCAACTGTGCTGAGGCCTCTGGGAGAGAATGTAGCACAGTTCTCTGAGTTATCTTTCCCCAGGAAGCAAGTTGGGGCATTTATCTACCATTCCTCCTCTGCTGTTGCCTGAGGACAATTCCAGTGGCATTAAGCTTCCCACAGGAAAGCCCAGTGTGCTCTTGTTGCCAGAAAAATAAACACCTTTGGGCAGAGGCACACAGGTGTCCACAGAAAGCAGCATTCCTTAGCTCTACTACTCAGCAAATATCCCTAGAGGATTTCTTCCATGTCAGCCTTTCTAGGCACAGAGAAGAGGGTGGTGAACAACGTGTGAGGCCTTTGTCCACATGGAGCTTATAAGGTGGCTCTCTGGGGGTGGGGAGGTGATGCTTACTCAGCAGGCTCTCTCCATGCTGATCCTCTGCAGCAATTCTCACTGTTAACTTGCTCCTCTGGTTCACTTAACCCCTACTTTCCCTCTTTTATTTATTTGTGTGTGTGTGTGTGTGTGTGTGTGTAGGAGAACTGGGTAAAGGCCAGAGGCACAGGGGTGACGGGGGTACAAGGAAGGTAAGAGGAATTACCAGAGACAGAGTGGGGGGCAGAACAGGCGGAACTACTGAAATACACTGCTGAAGGGAGCAGTGGGTGAGACAGTAGAGGTCTGCTGGACCATGTGGGTAGCTCCCTGGACAGGTTTCAAACTCAGGCCATTTTGGTGATAGTGCTGACACTTAATCCCTAGGACCACCAGGGAGGCCCCCTATTTTCCCTCTTGACTGAGTTTAGGTGTGTTTCCTTTTATGAAGACTGACCCAAAGTACTTTGCAAATTATCTAACAGACAATAGTTAACATTGATGCTATAGAAAAAGTATAAAAATCAATAAAATAATGAAGAATTAACCTGACAAAAAGAAATACACATTAAAATAAAATCTAAAAGTACCTGTCATAATGATGTCTATGAGAAAAAAATCTTTCAGAGTAGCAAGATCTTAAGGACTGGTAGTATTTAGTGTTGCCAAGGGTATGGCACTCTGTTATGCCATCCACTGGGAGTTTTGTAAGAGAAAATCCTTTACAGCAGTCAATTTGGCAAAAACCTTAAACAAGAAAAATATTCAGATCATTTGGCCAAATATGCTCAGGTCTATAAATGTGTCACTTGCAAAATAACAAATGTCCCCTTTTACCACTGCATCAATCTGAAATCACAACATGCTTTTTTCCCAAAATGTAATACTTACATAGTTCAGAAATTTAAAGAAAATGTTTATTTACTAGATCTTTTCACAAGAGATTTTTGAAAAAACAAATGTGATTAGTAATGACTTGGAGAAATCTTTTTGAGAAGGTTCAAGATGTTACACAAATGCTTTAAAACAATAGGAGGGAAACTTTCGAATTCTTTTTCCTCAGGAGCAGTTCACTAACAAGGGGTTGGTTTCTTCAACCATTCAGGGGTTGACAAGAAGGAGTTAGGGCACTGAGCTCTTGTCTTCAAGCTGCAGCCTGTGTCTCCTCCCAAGGCTTGCTTGTCTGGACACCTCTCGGATGGCACAGATAAGGCTCAGAATAGAATTAATCAGGGACTCTTTACCTCAATTTAAACAGTCCTTACATGAAAAGGAAGGGGCACATTTTTGACAAAAGAAAGGCTTCTTCCTTTATACGGGGGCATTAATTTTGTCCTTACTAATCCTCCATGCTTTCTCTCAACAGTAACTTGTCTTCACATAAGGTCTCAATAAGGAAGCAATCAGGACTTCTTTTCTTTGCTATTGGAGGTCTAATCTCCAGGCTGGCCCTAATCTCTCTGGCCCATTACTGTTGCCATGGTTACAACTTCTTTATCTGTTGTCATGGAGAAGAAGAGGTGAATTTGCCACACTAAAACATGTTTTTTTCTTAAGAAACCCCCTTAAAAAAATTATGATAGCAAAATCCAGGAAAAGAAAGAGATTTTTGAAAGTAATTTGAATCCAAAGTATGGTTTTCAAACCCGGAACTAATAATAACAATTTTATGATGTCCATGGCAAAAGTGTTGGTGACAATTAGATTCTTCATTTAATTTTTCTATAAAGGCAACCTCCCTCTAGATATCAGAGACATTCTTTTTTCTGTCAGTTTTATTACATTAATGGATATTAATTTTTCTCTGAGTTTATTAACTATGCCATGTCACCACTCCCTATGAGTCATATAAAAGGTGATGAGATATTCATAAAAATACAAAAATAATTAATTTCATTCTCCACATTAATATATTAACAGAAAGCACAAATGAAAAAATATTTTTTATTGTTCTAAGGACAAATACCTATTTTTTTCATCCTGTTGCATCTTTTCTTCTTCTTGTTCCCTTGACATGAAACTCTATCTAGCTTTTTGTCTAAACAGAGTAGACAAAATTTAAGTTTTGGTTTAACGTTTATAGCTTACAAAATAATGTCACAAATGTACCAAAAGAAGTTTGACTTTTCTGGCTGAAAATGACAAAGAATAACATTTTTCAAAAGTTTCTTATTTTCAAAATTTAAAGAGCCCAGGCTTTTGATCTGTGTACTAAGAATGTGCTCTTCACACACCGGCCCCACTTTCTCAGTCTAGGCAGGGAGAGCCAAGTCTTGAGGGGTTTTCAAAAGCTGAGTTGTAGGTTCTCTGCTACCTTCCAACTCTCCTCGGAACTGCCTCTGTTCCATGAAGACCTGGTGATTTCACCTCTGCTGCCTTCCTGTGTTCTGTCCTGTGCTGCACCACCTCCTGCCACAGCCCGGACATCCCCTAGAGATTCCAGCTTTGATGTTACCTCAAGAGACCCCAACAGAAGACGTGTCCCCTCTGGATATTTCCTGCACAGCACTGTAATGTCTAGTCATTTTTATTTTATACCCAAACTCAATGCTCTGTAACAGTAGAAACTTAGTCCAAGCCGTTCCATCAATGCAGCACAATATAGGTAATCATACCATAGGCATCTCCTAGGTCAGGGTTAGCTCACAGGAAAGGCTTTGCCAATTAATAAATTATAATATTCAGGCTTTGACTAAATAACTTCCTTTCTGGTTCCTCCAAATGGATCCTTGACGATATGTATGAAAGTGGGCTGCGTTATTTCTGCAAGCTGGTGATGCTTATTATTACTGTGCTAATAAATTACAAAGCAGATTCTAAAATCTGACCTCAGAGGCAGGTTCCTAGGGAATGCAGGTGTTAAGTGAGAACGTGTCATTTTGTAGCAGAGAGGGAAAAAATGTTCCTGATACTCAATGCTCTAGGAGGTATTCATATACACCAAAGATCTAGAAGGTGTGTTCCTGTAATCATTCCTAAAATAAATGCTGCTGTCATGAAGAAGCAAAAAAGCAGCCTGAAAAGTTGTTTGGGGCTAATCTGTGCATCCAGAGGAGAACTTAGGGATCTGTCACAGAAATTCTGATTCTTATCCCAAGGCCATACATCAAAAAGGATTCCAGGTCAAGGTTGTATGCTAAGAAGGATTACCTATGGTCCCAAAGAGATAAGGCCAAAACAAATTCTGGAAAGTATTATCCTATCTGCAGAGATAATTGTATCTCCCAGAGTTTGAAGTCTTTTCATACAAAAGGAGAAGAAAAATATTATCTGGTAAGCTGGTAAACAGATGCAAGTGTGAATGAATGTGTTTATGCTCAAATCTGCACACTATATGTATGCCTTTAATGGTTTTATTTTTCAATTTATTTAAAAAAAATATTCTTTTAAGAGTTCATCCAAGATGCAACAAGGACCACAGGCAGTTTGGAGAGGAGGCTAATGAGTCACTTACGTATTTATATGGATTTCAGTAGAAAACTACCATTAAATAGAGGGTGGTTTTGGACCCTGCTCTGACACTCTGTGACTCTCTGCTTTGGAAAGTTATTTAGTCCTACAGTCCACATTTAAAAACTGATCGAAAATACTTCTCAAGCAGCATTAAGTGACGGCAAGAAATAGATTTGAAGGACTGCTTATAGTATCTATCATATGACTTGTATTCAATAAACGGTGGTTATCATGTGTCTCTTTTTAGATCCAGAACTGACTTCATTTTAAGTCTCTATTCTTTTTCTGTATTTTCTGCTAATCATCATACCCGTTTCATCTGTCATTATTCCAAGTCTTTGTGAGGCCAACTTTAATCACCTCCCACCAATGTCTCTTCCTGGCATCGCTCATGAACTGCAGGAGAGTGATGCGTCCACCCAATGCCTAGTTCCTTTTGTTTCCATCTTTTCCCTTGAGTTGATGCCATTGAAATTCTAGCCATTGTTCATCCCTTCTCCATGTCTGTGGACTCCAAGCATGCCATTTCCATTGTTCCCCTGTCACCTGAGCTTCCTCTAGGGATTAAGACTGACAAGCTGTGACATCTCCCCTCCCAGTCCTCACAAGCCTTTATCATCCTTTACCTCCTCTTAGACACATGGCACATTGTCCCTGGCAGCCATGCAATCCTCTTCTCTACCCGTGAGGAACACCCAAAGAACACAGGTGTTGCTGCTATAGATCAGCATGGCAGAGTTGGTAATAGCTGACAAGTGGTATTATTTAGAAAAAGGAATTGAATCAGCCCTAAAGGCTTTTAATTTTTTGGGGAGGGGGTTAAGAAATTAACTTTTTTCCAGTGTAAAGCAAAAGTAAAATGAAGACAATACTAACTAAGCAAGCAGAAGTACACATTTATATTATTTTTTTAACATGTAGCTATTTTTAAGAAGCACTTTTACTTTTACTGTTTTAGTATATCAAATGACCAAAAAATCCAAACAACAGCTCTAACCACATTTGATTACTCAGTGAGTTATACTAATGGCAAATCTCCAACTCTGTCCATGAACTTTAAATTTAAAAGTACTTATTTAGGAGTACGGTAGCTATAGAAATGCTCATTTCCAAAATGGAGTACCTTTAATGTTCTGAAATGTCTATGAGCATCACAGTGGCTGGTTCACCAGATGCTAAGCTTCCAAAGGACAGGATGGGAATGGCAAGTGTGTGGGGGTGGCTTGAGGCCCGAGTATGTGGTGGGCATGGAGGTGTGTTAAGTATCAGTGTGCTATACAAATGGTTCCCAACCTCTAGCTACTCATCCTGAACATTATAGTTTCAAACACCAATTAAAGGGAAATAAAAATAAAACAATAAAAAAGGATATAAAATAAGATATTACTTATTCCCATTAAGTTTACACAAGTAAAACCTTATGTCACTGCTAAAGTCACTGTGCAGTAAGTGACATAGAATGTGTATGAAGAATGTTTCCTTAGATGCATGTTAATTTTGAGTTTGTCTTTCTAGCTCAATGGAAGTGAAAGAGGAAGAGGGGAAGGGAAAAAGGGATGAGATGGAAAAAGATTAAGGGAGATTATTTTAATCTCCTCTCTGGGAAGTAAGATGTGGGGCATGGAGAACTTGGAAGCACAGCTGAGTGGTCATTCATGGAAGCTCATTCAGCTTATTGGCCTCAACTTAGAACTCATACTGCAAATCCATTAAGTAGATGGACAAAATAATAACAACCAGAGATGATTGATTAAGTAATAAAAACACATTATATCATTATAAATTGTGGTTGTGCATCAAATGCCAGGATTTTCTCGGATCACTCTAAACAGAACAAAATTAATTCCTACAGGAGAGTTGTGTCACTTAAAACATTTGATATTATAAAAAAATCATTAAAGATGTTGATTTATTTATAGACCCAAATAAATTTGAAGTATGCTTGACATAATTGAACATAAAATTGAAAATAAAATACAGGGCATGTGAAACTCTGAAACAGAGACATAGGTGTTCATCTAACATAACTGACTGGTTATTTTTAAGTATTTGATTCCTGTTGCTATTACAGCTAAAGCAAAATGTATATTAGACATGCATTCACATGTTGATCATCATTAAGCAAGAGATATGATGGAGTACATCTTTTTCTGGAGTAAAATGAAAGGAATCCTGGGATGCAACTAGGAGACAGGCTATATTCTCTTTCAGTTAGTAGCTGATTGGTTAACCTCTGAGGTCACTAATACTGAGGTTCTGTCCTGTAAAAAAATAACAATATCTTCATCTCTCTTTTCTCTTTTTAAAAAATATCTTTCCCCCTTTTTTCCTTGAAATGGATGCATCCAAATTTGAGACAAAATTTGAAAACCAATGGCAGGCCCACTATCCAGTTCAGGAATAAAAACTGATTTTAAAGATAACATGGTACAGAAGGAGTTTGGAATTAGGAGGATAAATCAATGGAACGGCCCAGCCTGTCTTGACTATTTTTTATCACCTTAATGCATAGAAGTCTTTTCTCTATGAAGCAGAAACAGATTGCCCCTGCACAGTAAGGCTTAGTAATTAATGATGGAAAGCCACACTTGAAATCTCTACAAATCTCCACCAAATGAGAGGTAGCTCTGACAGCAGCGGAGAGGACACAGGCTGGTTGGGTTCAAGTCAGGCTCTGTCACTTACACTCTGTGTGACTCTGGGTTAGATACGTAAAATTTCTGTGCACTATTGCAAAGAGAGTTGAAAAGAACCATAAGCCAGGTTATTGTGTCCAGAAATAAATGTGAAAATAAAATTTGAAAACTCTTGAAGATAAACCGAGGTGAATATGTTATACTAGGTGGGGAGGCAGTTCTAAGAATGTGACAAAAACCAGAAGACATGAAAAGAATATTGATAAGTATGACTATAATGAAAGTAAAAGATAGGTATGGAAAAGCATAGTAAATGAGATTTGAAATATGACTGAAAAACTGGGACAATATTTTTAATACTACTGTAAAGGATTAGTTTTCCAAATATGCAGATCACTAACAAAAAATCAGTTTAACCACGAACAGAAGAAGATAAGTAAAAAAGCCAAGTTTTCAAAGATGGGAAAGTAGTATCTGTAGAAGCAACATTCATTTCAATATATTTTTAAAAAATCCTATTATTATCTCCTCCTTAGAGTAATTGTTAATTCCACTGGAAAGAATTATTTCACTATAATGGATGTCATCATAAAAATACAAAGTACTGTGGCCTTCACCTTTGAGAATGCAAAAAGTTGTTAAGTCTTCATGGGAGAAGGAAATCATCATTCTCACACCTTTAGTTATTTAAAGCACAGAGTAAATGATATACTATATTCACAAGTAAATATTTTGACAAGAGAAAAAAACTCCCTGTACAGAGATCAGAGCTCCATGCCACACTTACTGAAAGATTTCTAAATTGCTAATATGTGGTTTGGGATTCTATAGCTATTCTGTAAGAAGCATGAAGATATGGTTATGAAAGTTAACTAACTGTAGTCTCCAGTTCCCTCCCTACTATAGTTGTGCCTACACCAAGATTACAATTTTCAAATAAAATCACTTAGGGATAACTAGAAAACAAAACAAACAATAAACAAGCAAAAATGCCAAGATAAATGAAACTAGACATCTCCTGCCCTCTCATCTACATAATCCAAACATGTATATTACCTCCTCTGGGGTCCGATTCCCTTGGGTACAGATTAGAGATGGGAAATCTGGGGAATGTGAAAGTTTGATTATTGAGGTTTCCCTTTCTCCCCCACTTCTCTCTCCCTCGCCCCTCCCTCTTCTCCCTGGGCTCTCCCAGGAGGAGGTGCTCCTCCATAGCACCAGCACTTGGGTACACCATCTCCTATGGCTAAGTAGATGGATATCATGGAAGGTGGTAGAATCACACTACATCTTAGTCATAGACCTGATTGCAACCATTTAAAAGAGAGGTAGGTAGTCTAGGAAGAGGGCTAGATTTAGTGACATGCTTTCAAAGGACAGTGTGAAAAGTGAAAAATATTTACTTCATGGTAAAAGTCTGGCAAATGGAGCTACTACTTAAAGTGGTGAATGTTCTCATCTGGTGATGTCATGTGGCTGACACCCCCCGCCACCCCAAAATTATGTGATGAGAAGGGGCTTCACCTCTTTGAAAAAAAAAATACAAAACCCCAGTGCAAATCATTAGAAAAACTTCCAACAAAGCCAGAGTGGAAGATAGTCTATAGGTTAACCACAGGATACAATTTAAGAAGGTCAAGATCAAGGAAAACAAGGAGAGACAGGAAGTGTGATTGAAAAAGGAGACTGGGGAGACATGGCAGCCAAACACATGGCTGGACACTGGACTGGATCCAGAGACAGAAAAATTGTATAAGCGGAAACACTGGTAAAATCCAAATAAAGTCTGGAGTCTAGTGATCTGACCAATGTTGGTTTTTGAGTTTTGACAAATATACCGCAATCATGGGTGTTGGTAATAGTAGGAGAAATTGGGTGAAGGGGATGCAAGGACTCTGTCATACTTTTACAACATTTTTGTAGATCAAAAGTCATTCCACAATTTATATAAATAGCTTCTTTGGAAAAGAGGAGTAACTACTGCTGTAATTATAGTTGATGGCACAACCCTAAAGCTCCTGTCACTGGTGTTTTGTAAAAAGCTGAGCTTAGACACCGTGAAGACATGTGACAAAGGGACACTTATCTATTTAGAGTGTACCATTTCATTCTGAGTGTAAAGTTAGAAAAAAAAAGGAACAAGGACAGTGTTATGTTTTAGGATTCTTAGAGTGTGGTCATAGCTAACATCCATCAACCAATGTGAAAAGATTAATTCTGGAAGTTTGATAGGGATGTGCACCATCATGACTTCCAAACAGGGACCTGAGAGACAAAGCATTCAGACCGCGGTCATCAATCTGGGAAATGTCATTCCACCCAGAGCTCGTGTGATTCATGTGGAGGCTTCTGTCTCACCTCGCCCTGTTCTAGCTCTCTGTCCACTTTGTATTTCATTCCAGGGAGTAATGTATCGGACTCCAACTAGATTCTTGTTTCATTCTATTTTTCAACCTACCAAGAAGCTAACAGCAGGGAAAATTAAAGGAGACAGGAAGGAAAGACAATTGTGCTCAAGGTGGCATGAAGAATTTCCAAAGATCATGGACCTAGCTAATTACCAAGTTTGCTTGTCACCTGGGTATGGATGTGACCTGGGTGATATAGGGCGTATTATAGACAATGCCCATAACTAGGGTGATTTGGCGCTCTATGTGCTTCCCCAAGAGAGACTGGGAATGCTCGCAAGGATGATAAGAAAATGAAAGCAAATAATAACTAGGGCAATATAATTCAAAATTATGAGTGGAAAGCTTCATTTTTTGGTAAATGGACAGCTATAGAGAGGAAGGTGAGAAGGAATAAATAGAATATGCTGGCAGAAGTCTAGAAAACAGAAAATTTACTGAAGAGAACATTTACTTACCAATGATGCAGAAGAAAGATTGAGTAACGATGAAGGCAGTTAAAAGTGTTTTTAAAAATGTACACATCACAGAGGACTGAAATCTAGGCAATATTTCCACATAATTTATTATGTCCTTTAAATATGACAATTCTTTTTTTTTTTTAAAGATTCATTTATTTATCTATACAAGCACTGGGCACAGTCAGAAGCATGGGAGGGTGAGAGGATTCACCAGAGCCAGAGCGGGGAACAGAACAGGCAGACTGACGAAGTACACTGCCGAGGGGAGCAGTGGGCGCAGCAGGAGAGGTCTGCCACGCCATGTGGGAACCTTGCTGGTGGCCGTGGATTGAACCAGCACTGCAGAGGCTGCAGGCAACCTTACAAGCCAGCGCTCAACCACTGCGCTACCAGGGGAGGCCCTTAATTATGGCAATTCTAATGAAATCTATAAAATCTTTTCTGGTAAGCAATTCTCCTCTTTTTTTCCTGAAAGATATTTTCTCATCTCCATTAGCAGTTATGATCAACAATTTTGAATTTCATTTGAGACTTAGCCTTTGCGTCAAGCATACTGACTCAGAAATGTGGCCTCATTTTATGTTTTCTTATATTTAGTTTTGGAGGATACCATATTTTTATTTTCTTAATTCCCCACCCCTTATTATCAGATCATTTCATGATTTTCAGTCATTAAAGAAGTAAATATAAGTTACTAAGCCCTTTCATCACAATTTATCTCCATAACAACCTCATCTAAAGGAAGCTATCATGATCAACTCAATAAGTAGCAGTCTGGCAGGTTTTTCTCTGATGGAGGCTTCACTAGGGACTGTGAGTTACAAGCGTTTGATTGACCCTCTTGATATCAACTGCAAAATTTAGAGATGTGTATTAAAAATCTCATAACTTATCTTAATGACTTATTAGGGAGCTTCCTGTGCCATTTTCACTCTGATTTATTATCTGCTATGAAATATATTTATAATTCATGCTAAACCACCACTCTAAATTTTGAGTAGATCCTAAGGGTATAGGATATTGAGACTTGTTGAATAAATCAATGGCCACATTTCATATCCTTCCTGGTTTTTTATGATTCCTTTTTCAGGACTTGTCCTTCTAATCTTGACCAATAACTCCAACCCCTTCCATCATTATACACTGACATTTTCTTCCTCCTCTCCCCTTAGCATGTATATCTATTTATGAAAGTTTACTTTCCTCTCTTGATTGTATTAATTTCCTTTCTTGTACATGTGTACCAAAGTCTCCTACTTTGAGTAACTGAATGGTCCAAAGTTTTTAAAATATAAGCACATCATTACGTAGAAGGAAATGAATCCTTGTTTATCAAATCCTTTTTATTAACCTGTGCTATTGATCTCTTTGGATTCTGACATATTGGGGGTATATTTAAGATGTAGTGACCTTCAACATCCCCCACACCATCGTTCTTAATTCTGCTTCTCAGTTTCTTCTCATAAAAATGCAACCCATACGGAAACATCATACTAAAATATGGCAAGATAATTTCTGCGAAAGAATTCATTTTCACTTGTACAAATTAATCTGGGTTGAAACTGAGCCATGCAGATAAAAGCTTGTTTAATTTGGATTTTAGCATATGTTTTTCTAATATATATTTTAAAACTGAACAAATCTGTTATACCCAGACTAGAATAATTTCATATATAGAAACCTTCTTTAAACAATCTAGAAGGAATACAATGATACAATTCCTTTATTAATCTGAATAATGGTTTGCCTTCTTAGAACAAAATCTCCTTTAAAGCAAGGGAAATATCTAATACATTTATATATTCATTCATCTTATCATATTTTCTCTCAAAGTATTTTTCCTTAGCACTGTCCATGCAACAGGCACTGTTCTAGCAATAGGTATGCAATGTAAACAAGGGAGTCCCCTGTCCTCTGGGAGCGAACATTTTTTATTGGTTCCCTCCTGAGTGACTGATTCAATATGTTAAATGGAGTAGAGGTTCACATAATCACAGGCATTATTTGATATGTTTTTGACCTGGAGCAAAAAGACAAGTCACAAATGAGGACGAAAGGCAGCTCAGGACATTGGTTAAATTCCAGAGTCAAATGCTTTCCCACATACTAGCTATGTGTCCTCACACAAGTCACTTCACCTCATTATGCTTAAGCTTCTTCATCTATGATACTACCTAACCCCTAAGAATATCTCAAGAATCAAGTAAGAGAAAATATGTAAAATCCACATAAGAATGCTTGACTCGCAGGAAGCATATGCTAAGGTTCAGTTAAATAAAGGAAATGTGCAAGAGAAAAAAATAAAAGAAGCCAAAAATACAGGCTGGAATTAGGTCACTAGACAATGTCTAATAATTCTAATGGCACCAGTATCAGTATAAGACATTCAACCTTTAATCTTTGCCCCTACTTCCTCATTTTAAAGATGACTATGTTAATGTAAATGTCCACTGCCTCTTTCACTCAGAGTCAGGCTGGGTGACTTCCCAATCCCAGAAGAAAGTTGCATAATTAGAAGCAGCACTCTCCTGCTTTTTGCCCTATGGATTGCCAGTGCAGGGGAGAGACTTAGGCTGGCAGAAGAAACTAACACCAGCTAGTGATGGTTTGTTTTGATGAGAAATTGTACCATTACTGGTTTTGAATGATCTTTGCATATCAGGTATTATGGAAATACATCTGGGATAATCAAATAGTTTCCATTGCCATTTTGCACCCTGAAAGGCATTGGGTGGCCCAGGACTGCACTTGAGGTCGCCAATAAAATGGCAGAAAGGTCTGCACACCCAAGCTCTTGGCTGCGATGATATCATATAATATGTACAAGCACAGAGAGCATTACAAACAACTTCTGCTGACACCATCTGTAGCTGCCTTCCTGATATTTGAAAATGAATATTAAGTGTTGAGTGTTGTGTACTTGTCATGAAGAAAATATACTAGATAGAAAAAAAGTTAAAATTATTAAAAGTCATATTTCTCAGGTTGAAATTATTGATGCATTTGCAGTATTTAGGAGGTTGTCAAGAGTTGCAGCCTTATTTTGCTATAAACCCACTGGCATATCGTTAGTGTCATCTTTGAAGTATTCACTAATTCAATGACAGAATTGTAAATTCTTTTCAGTCTAGAAGGTATAGAGCCACCTGTTATTTTGAAAACTGAAACAACATGTATTTAGTACATGATAAAATTAAGAAAGCTAGCACTGTATGAATCACAGATGCTAATTTGCTCACATAAATGGAGAATGATATATTGTACAATCCTGGCAATTATGTCAGAAATCAGTCTAGAGTAATTCATTAACACCTTTTCTTCAGAAAAAAAGAAGGAAGCTGACATCTGTAACTAATATTATGATCTATGTTATTTTATATTATGTTTTTGATTTTATGAACAGTAGCAACCATAAGATAATTGAATAGCTAATTATTAAAATACTCAGTTTTTTTATTCAGTCACTGTTCAAGAACGTGGATTCATTTTGCAAATTATAGGTCTTATTTTACTGATGAGGAGGAAGGAGATCGACAACTTTAGAGGCACATTACATTAACTCCTTCAGGAACTGATGCAGTCTGCACCGACAAGCTCAATTCTACTACATTCCACACAATGGTGCTGGAATGTTGTATAAAAGTCAAACCATATAAATAAAACCAGATTTTAAATGTACTCATTAGTCTGTTGTTTAAAATTGAATCAGACTCAGATTAAATTGTGCTGAAATGTGTTTATAAATTTGATTAAAGATACATTATTGATTTAATGTGTTATTAAAGCATTATGTATTTCAGCATCATGTTATACAACAATCATGGCAGTCATACCCTAAGTTGACCAACGTGACTGTACTTCCTTTTGAGTACAACTGGGCTTTTATAAATTATGGCAAAATTGGTGGAAGAAAGCAAAAGGAATCAAAAGGCCCCAGAAACAAGGGGAAAGACATGATATCATAGGAAAAGGAATCATTAATATCATATAGCAAAGTTGATGAAATTCTCACACACATCATAAGATAACATCTTATAAAGTTCTTTCTTGGATGCATGAAGAAAGAGCTTCTTCTGCTGACCTTAAAGAAGAGAGCTACCAGGCTATGAGCTGCTTATGAGATGACCACATGGCAGAAAACTGAGTGTTGCCCCTGATCTGAGGATAACCATTGAGTAATGACCCACTGGAAAACAGGGACAGTGGTGCTACAGACATGAGCAGATAAATTCTGCCAATGACCTAGGATCTTGGAAGTGGGCCTTTCTCCAGTCGTACCTCTGATAATGCATTAATCATAACCACCATCTGCACTGTCTCCTGGTAAAACCTGAAGCAAAGGGCTCAAAGTTATGTTTGGAATCCTGAGTCATAGAAAAAGGAAGTACATGTGTTTGTGGTAATTTTTTAAGCAGCAAGAGAAAATGAATACAACCACCTGTCATATAGGTCAATATGAGAAACTTAGCAAAGATCAGTTATTGCACTCCTCTTACTAAGTCTATAGAGAAAATCTCAACTCCTTTGGAAGCTGAACATTTACCTATAACATAGGTATTATCAATTCAGTTCCCCCTAAGATGATGCAGTCTGTGCAAGATGAAGCTTTTCTTCCTATGTACAAATGACTGAATATTTTCAGAGACATGTTAAATCTATGATAATTTTCCAAATGATATTTAAATGATGAGGTACAGATCTTCTCACTTTCTAAAAACAACCTCATTGGTGAGTTCAATGAACTGTATTCATTTGAAATATACAATTTAATGAGTTCAGACAGATGTATAAACCCATAAAATTACCACCACCATCAAGAAATGGGTCCTATCCATCAACCTCAGAAGTTTCCTCCTGCCCCTTTGCAGTTTGTCCTTCCTCCCACCTCCAGTTCCTGGCAACATGTGCTCTGCTTCCTGTCACTATAGAGTCAGTTTGCATTTCCTAGCATTTTATATAAAAGGACTCAAATATACATAGTTTTGAGTCTGGCTTTTCTCATTCAGTATAATATACAACCTCTCATTTTTTTTGTAAAACTGAAAAAGCAATACATTCACTACCTTAAAAATTATTTTCCTGGAATAATGACTACAACTTTACAGATGTGCAGACTCCTTCTCTGCTCAAATATACCTGTGTAGATGTTATAAGCAGTTCACTTTTTATAGGCATATGATATTCACCATACCTACTGAATAAATATATATGTATGCATGTAAATATATGTGTGTGTGTATTACAACCATAGCTATTTCAATTTCTTTGACTCAAAATGAATAATCACTATTCATATTTATATGGAAAAAATCAATTGAAAATATGATTATAATGACTGCTTACAATTATGCAGTGAATGGCTCTCAGTAATTAACTGACATCATATGCTAGAAAAATCAGTAAGAAAAATGTCCCTGCCTAGCCCGTCCATTTCACTGAGGTTGCTTGCTCTGCTTTTGTCTTAGCATCATGCAAGCCTGAGCTACAGAGCTTGGGTGACACCTGTCATAATCAATTAGCTAAGGTGAAAAATGGTGTAAAAACATGGTTTGTAGATTGAGAGCAATTCAATCACCTTCAAATGTTCCCTTAGGAAATGCAAGTCTGCTCTTCCATTCAGCTATCTTTGAATTGATGAACACTATTTTCTTCCTCCATTCATGTAAACTACAAAAAGAGACTTGGGGACATTTTGGGAAGAAAGGTAAAAACACAAATCCTTACCCAGCTGAAAGCAGCTCAGAGTCCTAGATGGCAGTGTCCTAACTCACCACGTCAGGATCAGAATTGGAAAAATGGATTAGGAATTACCAGTCACACCCACAACTCTAAAGAATTTTATCTAGCCTTGGGATGAGAAATATAACAAGAAAAATGTCATTTTTCATTGTCTTCATAGAATAATCATGCTTTTTTCATTGGCATCCTTCCACTAGCATTGATCCACACACTTTAATGGAAAGGTATTTATCTGACAGACCTTGAGGTCCCAAATTTATACTTCATCTTTTTCTCCACTTCCATCTCCTGACCATAAGGTTGCCTGGTTACATCATCTTTGGAAGGGGCCTTTTTTCTTACCTGGCCCAGGTCCCTAATTCCCTACCACTGGGGAATTCAGAGAATGATATCTCCTTTGCTTTGTTCATTACAATATGCTGAGAAGCATAGTTTTGAACAAACTCAGAGAACTGATGACACAGATGTATCCTCAAGAAGCAAATACAGATGAATGAAAGTTTCCAGCAATTACGGATTCTTGTCAGAAATGATGCCTAACTCAGACACACTAACAATCTAGCACTAATGCCCCAGAGGAACTCTGAAGGTGACAACAGTTCCAACACTAACAAGAAGAGGTAAGAGTCAGCTGCCAGGGAATGAGAAAATAGAAGTTCCAGTTTTGCTTCTCATACTTACAAATATCACCCATATCTGCTGACATAGAATGCCACTCTTGCTTTTGTGAGCCCCCCATCTCGACACACAAACAGAAACTGGGAGCAACATGCCCTTCCTTTGAAATCTCTAGGTGCAAGGAAATAAATATGCAAAAGAAGTCACTATAGGGCGATAACTCTGACAAATGCAAAAAAAAATATTATCTTTTAACTACAGACTTTCCACTCCAGAGTCAAATTCCAAAATAAGAAGAAATCACTCATTGACCTTTACATTTTTATCTGTCAATGGGCTAAGCAGAATCCGATTTGTGTATAAAAATGTGTCACTCAAGATTGTTCTGTGGATCTCTGTATATGCAAACTCTTGTTTATATTTAATAATAGTGCAAAGTTCTGATAATGTGATATTCTTGAATATCATGCCTATTATCACATACACTTATGCATTCAATCTGAGAATGTAATTCATAACCATACAGGGTCCCAAACCTTCTACATACACAGCATACAAATGTTACTTCATTATTATTCAGTTAAATCAAGCTAAGATTGTATAAAAGTATAATTAAGGTAGAAAAGCCACCATTAAATGACTATAATTAAGTGCATGTCCTGCTTTATTAGGATTGACTATCCATAAAGATATTTAATATACCTTTGCCTTGTCAACACGTGTGCTTGATGTTCTAAGAAAACTGCAATACAGTAAAGTGTCATTCCCGGTGATACATCTTTAAAAGACAGGCACACAAAAGTGAGAGGCAGCCTCAATGGGTCCCTTTCCATAGTTATGAGTATGACTGGCTGATAATAAATAATTTTATATAGCTTACACATCCCACCCTGCTGGACTCCATTAACCTAGCTGGTACTCCATAAAAACAGTCTTTTGCTCCCTGACCATATTCATGGCCTCACTTCTCAGCCATTCTTTTCAATCACTTCACTTTCACTCCTAATTCCACCCTCTGAATCCTGAATCCTTTTTTTTTTTCTTGTCTGTGGCTCTCCTAGCTCTTCCCCACTGGCCTTATGGCTGCATTCCTGTCTCTGACTTTTTGTTTTATCTAGACTTCTCTTAAGTGAGAGTTTCTAATTTGAAGATTTGGGGAGATTTCTAGTCAAGTCTTTGAGATCAGAGTTCTTAGACCCATATGTCCTTCTGTTCACTGTGTTCAGCAAGAAGTGGAGTGCTGCTAGAGTTAAGGCACCACGTATGAGTATCACTTTCTTCTTTATCACTGCTGCAATCTTTATAAAATCTGTATGATCTTTGTAAGTGGGAGGGGGTGATCTTATTGAATGGTGAATTCTCAAAAAGAAAACAATCTCAGAGGGAGAACAGTATCCCCGTGGAAGGAGCAAGAATGTGTGTGATTCCAGGAAAATATTTCAGAAAAGAAAGTGTGAAGAGTCTGCTACCCATAGAACTTGTCCAACTCCATGGACTCATTGCTGTATCTTGTTGAAAGGAAATTCAGCAAAAAGTAAAGAAAACACTAAAATTGTGGTTGGATTTCCACTGAAATCCCAGGGATATTGTGAGTGTACAGTGTTTGCATTAAATTCAGTTGTATTAGCGTGTATCGTTTTAGATCAGGAATCACTATGAGGCCCCATCTACTTCTTTCTAGGTGTTTCCTGGGTAAAATCAAGACCAGTGGGGCAGCCGCATGCTGGCACAGGTCATGTCAGACTTGGCGGCTGATATCATCACACCAGAGAACAGGAACACGGAAAATGCCTCATGGCAGCTGAGAGGGGTATAACACACCCATAAATAAGTGGAAGTCAGTCAGTGCTTCCTTAATAGTAAGTGAGCAGCATATCTTATCTTTGGTGAAGCAGGCTCTAACAGGTTCTCACTCACTGCTTATTCCACTTCACACAGTCCTGGGCCTAGTGCTCAGTTGCCCCCTGTGGTGCAGGGACTCAGGATTTGTGAACATTTCTGCAAGTCTCTACCTGGGCCCATTGAAGGAAATGAAATACTATGTAAAGAATTTGACCTTGGCATAGCCTTCAGAGTTATAATTATGGGTCCCTCCCCATAAATTAGTGGAGCATTTTGGAATGACTGTCCCTATTTTCAAAATAGAAACCCAAGAGTGACAAGCGTGTGTCAGAAGTGAGTTCATAATAAACAGCTGCACTACACCTGCACTGCACTCAGCTCTGACACCTCTCTCCTCTGCTCTTCAGGGCCCTGCCACATGTCTGCTCAAGCAACGAGGCACTGCTGCCATCAATAACAAACTAAATTACATTTGACAGCCTAAATGAACAAGGTACATATTGGGAGAGTGCATCTTTGACTTTCATAATGTTGTCACCAGAGCCACCTATCTGAGGAGGAGGGATGATGGAAAGACCAAGCAAGGATTAGACTGAAAGAGGAAGATGAAAATGCTAAATATCATCCCTACTCATGTTTCACAAAATAGAATCTGAAAGTTTGGGAGCTTCAACAGTGGGATGGAGAAAGTCTGTACCAGTTGAAACCACTATTTGAGCTCGAGAGTTCCCACGTCAAGTTGGGAACCTCAAGTTGTTACCTTGAAATTGGCTATGGTGAAAATATTCACACCACAGAAACAGATACATACTACAATTCATGGATATTCCTTATCATCATAGCACTGGTTAGACTCATGTTGACTTTAAATTCTCCCTGGGAAATTTTCTCGTTAAAAAAAAAAAAAAAAATTACAGAACCATTGAATTGTCTCCATCTGTCAAGTTCTTCATGTTTGACAGTTTGTGATCATGCTGCCAAAGATGATCACATAGGTACATAAACAGAGCAAGGAGACATATTTCCACTATAAATGCATCTTAAAAACTAGCTATCTACTAGACAACGATGAATGGCAAGCATCTTGAACTCCATCAAAATACAAGATAGCTACTAAAAAAAAATAAAGAACAAAAGAAAAGAACTCAGAAACAATGATAACCTGAAAACCCTGTTTCCCAAGTTCCTTTGCAGACTACAAAGTTTAGATGATTCATTGTGGTTCAGGCTGATTTATTTTTAACACCAGTGGCAAATTCTGCTACTCTTGTGCAGACCCTATTCTCCAACACCCTGTAACTTTAAGCTAGGGTAGGACTTAGTGTCTATATCACTTAATCGGCACTCAGTGACTGTTCTTTTCCGACATGTCTATATTTAAATATTCCTCTAAAACCAAAGTAATCTCTTCTGAAATCCTAAGTGTGCTCATATTTCTTGATAGCCTGAACAGTGACTAGCATGTCATAGGTTCTTGATTATATATGTTGATGGATCAAGGGGGGAATTATCCCTCTGATCATACACATCAACAACCGCACAGGCAGCCAAATCATCAAAGTGTCATTTTAGCACATCCTTCCTTGGGTGCTTCCTGTAATGTCAATAATTTGTCAGCTCTTACCTTCCCTGTTGTTTCCAATATGCTTAATTTATAACTTGTCTTTATCTTTGTCAGTGAGTAACAACTTCAGCATCCTTCCAAGACACAGTCTAAAAATAGGATATTTTCCCGAGCAATCCTTAAATCTTTGAGTATTCTTTTCTAACAGTATTTATTAGTTATTTTTCTCTAATAAATTCTATAATTATAGGTTTTCAAAGCTGTTCTTGAGAGGATAAAGAAAAACTGTGAATGTACTTACTTTTTATGTTTCTCAAAAATAGGACAAGACAATTATGCTGATGTTGCAGTTCATTTACATTTTAAAAGGTGAATATATCCTTTGTTTGAACTTTTACCCTCAAAACCCTCATGGTGATGAAGAAAGATTGGGTGCCACCCCTATTCCTAGGTTGCAAAGTTCCTTTGTGTCATTTTCTAAAGCAGGGTTTTAAGCATTCTTGAAAATGAACTGAGTGGCCCCATTAGATTTATTTAGCTCTTCAGAAACACTGTATTTGCTTTCCATCAGCAAATACTACAGTTTTTCTCTAATTCAATCCCCCACAAGCCTCAAGCTCATTGTAATTTGAATGATTTGGGTGAAACCAGGTACAGCTGAAACTTAAAAGCACATTAAGTCCTCAAAGCATAGAAATCAAGCAGCAAACACAAACTATACTTTCAGGAAAGAGGAAATTTCTATAACCAAAGATGAAAAGAAGGTGGGTAGAGGCCAGTATAAGGCAGAGCAGAGGAAAGTAACCTTATGTGCATTTAGGTTGTTGATGGGAAGCAAATGATTCATCCCACAAATCCCAGAGAGGATACAGAAGGCCACTGTTAGGTGGAGGCTGAAGTGGGAGTATTGTCTGGAATTGTAATTAAGCCTGCCTAGTTCTATTTCCACCCCCACTTAGTAGAGTCAAGTGACTGATTCCCCCCTATGAGGGCAGAAGGAGAGAGGTATGGCTGGTGGAGAAAAGCTCTAGACTAAACACAGAGGAGAAGAAGAATGAGGTGTGAGATGGGAAATAGAAAAAAAAAACAAACCACAGTCTGCATGCTGAACAGGAGGGGTCCAACACTTTCCACCCACAGCTACAATACCAGGTCTACAAGCTAAGAACCAGATCTACAAGCCAAAGTAGAAGGAAAGTGGATTTTTCTCTGGGGAATTTGGACTACCATAAAGGCAATAAAGAAAGCTTTTTTCCATTTTCTAGAAGACCACACCCACAAGACAAATATCCTTCTCACCCTGAGGTGAAGTCTCTCATTTGATATTCCTACCTATAGCACACAATGTTGTTGATAAAATTTTTGCTACTTTGATTATAAATATGAATCAAATTCCTGGAATTCTTAGAATTCTACATAAAGGAGACAGACAGAAAGTAAAATGTTTTAGAGACAACAGAAGAAACAGAATTCAAACCCTTGGTTAAAATCAAATCCTTAAATGAAGATGGATAGAACTTTCAAATGTTTCTGGAGGTACTGTAAAATGGTATTTGATTTTAGCCACTTTGGATTCCATTTTGGAATTTCCTAGAAAGTTAAATATACATTTTCCTAATGCCCTAGCAACTCTATTCCTAAGTATTTATCCAAGACAAAAGAGAAAAGTATGTGCTAGCAAAAGCCTATATGAGACTGTTCTAGCAGCCTTACTAGTAGTGTAAAAACTTGGAAACAGACCAGATATCCATCAACAAGACAAGAGCTAAATTGTGACTTATCTGTATAATGGAATACTGCCCAGCAATGAAATAAGAATGAACTACTGGTACACATAAAAACTGGTATGCATAAAAACACATAAAAACATGAACTACTGATACACAAAAAACATGAACTACCGAACCTAAAATAATCTTTAGGTAAGGAAAAGAAGTTAGATGAACAGACAGCATTGTTGGATTCCACTGATGTCTCAAAGTGGCAAGTCACCTTGGTTGGAAGAAGCATGCATTTTCTATGCTCCTTTTCCCCTTCTTTTTATCGCCCCCTTCTGTGTTTAATAGCTCTTTTAAAGTATTTTAGACAATTTAATAAGAGTAAAATTAGTATTAAAATTTAACTAAGAATGACAAACAATGCAAAATTTAAAAGGGGGGATTAACATTGAGAGCACTGAATGTTAATAGTTTCATAAGAACTGGTTTGCAAAGCTGAAAGTTGTTCATCAGCCATCTTCCAATGTCAGTATTGTCACTGAGACAGGGCATAGGCAAGGATGGAAAACTGCAATATGTTACCATCAGCTACTAGAAAGGAAGATGCACTTTTCCGCAAAGATTAGTTGAGTGGATGCAATCCTTTTCTGTGCCTCAATTCTCTTCAAGATTACCCCTATTAATTTTAGAGAAATAAGTATTATCTAAAATCATAGAGGTGCAAAATCCTATTTATGAAAAGTCAACAACTATATTGAACTGATATTTAAAAATGAATCCTCTTTCCCTCACTAAAGTAAATGAGAAAAGAGGTTGAATCCATTTCTGTCAGGACATATGGCTGATGTGACCTTAGGTTTAGATAATTCACATACTTAACAAAAGTATCATAGTTGAATACTCCAATGAGTGCTGTCTTTTTCAGAGTCACCTTGGCAGAGTTTGTATACCTTCCAAAAAACTGAGGTTATTAAAATAATTTTTAGAACTTTTCTGTGGAAAGTATCTTTCAATTCTATTATACACACACATTTATGTTATGAGAGATTTTGGTGCTTTAACATATTTTATTTTAAGGAAAAAATGGTGACAGATGTATTGACAGTGTTCTGGTTGAATGGCCCACTCTTAGATTAATGGGGAAAATAATGTATGGCTCTAAAGCAAAGGCAGTGTTTTTACTGTGTGCTTGTAAACTGATTCTGGAGCCACTTTTTAAAGGCAGAATTCCAGCAACATTCAAAGTAATTTTCCAAAGTAACTACTTGGAAGAAAAACATTCATGTACACATTGAAGTTAATCAATATTTTTGGCGGCAAAGTTCTCATTAGTTCAAAGTCATATATTTTATTTCTGCCAAGTATCAATAGAACCAAATGATTCAAATAAAAACAAAATTCCATAATTGAGACTAGTGACAGTAGGGATCCAGTGGTTCTTTTGCAGGTGACCTTTGCTAGATGCAGTGCCTGTGTGGATTTCTAGGGTTCCTGTAGACCCAGAGAACTTTGGTAGGACTTAGAACCCTTTTCAGTGAAGCATCAGAGGAAGTCCAGGCTGTCTGGGTAATTATGAACAAGCTCTATCGGAATTCTGATGATCATTAACAAATGGAAGCTAGTCCAGTCATTCGGAGGAACATCTTATCCATAAATCTTTCCCAACAAACATTGCCAAGACCAATCTCTATTTAATAGGGCTGGAGGCTGAAAGTGATAAGCCACCACCTACCAGACTTTTGTTCTTGGGACACCTGTACAAATCCACTTTGTCTTTTGTGCCCTCAATGCTTTAAAGCCAGGCATACTTAGCATAAAATATTAGATATATTACAAACTAATTCTGAAGTAAACAGCATGATCTTCATTTTACACTCTCATTTGTGAATTTCAATTTTTTTTTTTTTCCTGGTGATTTCTACATCTGGGAATTATGCCTGTCAACTTGAACGTCATAGCAATTTCTTTCTTACTTATGCTCTCATTTGACCCGAGCATCTGGATGATGGCAGTGTTACAAGAAAACAATGACAACAAAGAACACAAACAATTCTCAGGCATAGTTATTAGACTGTGGTCCTTTTTATTCTCCACATATTTTGTATTTATATGGAACAAACAGTGGGACAAATAAGATCAATATGAAAATCAATGAGCATCCCATTATATGTGTGCTGTTGCAAAATATCCATGTTTCCTGGCCCTCACCAGCTGTTTCCTGTATTTTAAAACCTAAGAAGATATTAACCGTGCCAAGCAAAAGCTCAACACAGTGCCTTATATAACTGTCACAATGAATAGCCTCATTTCAAAGATAAAATAAAAGCACTTCCAAATTTATAAAAATTTGTATCACTAACTAGATTGCCTTACCCTAGTTAAGCAATGTATTAGCTAAGGAGAGTTGGGGCACACATTTTCTTGCTTTCTTAAAAACTCTAGGCACAAATAATAATCCAGAAGTAGAAGTCAAGGAATGATTTGCAGAAAGATGACTTGATGTTAAAAAGGTAATAAATTCATGACTTTTGAATACTCTGTGGTCTTTTGGGGTCCAACCATAGGATTGTCTCTGCATCTAAATCATTCTTTCATCCTTCCTCTCCTCTGATTGACTGGCATTTCTCCCTCAGATCTTTTAGAACATATCTTCTTCTTTTAAAGTGCATTGCCAGGCAAGGGCCCTTTCTTCTAAGTCCACATAGAATCAAGCATTACTTTTGCACATACTGAATACCTTGCTGTTACTTGTTCATTATATCTCCTCCTCCTATGGCACAAGCAAGCTCCCTGCCTGGTGATGCATCCATGCCCTCTTGTCTGGGATATAGTCTCTTCTAGGCACTCGTCTATAAAATTATTTAATAACAGAACGCAAGGATCATTGTGGTTGCGTGTATACTTGAGGCTGTGTGTCAAGCTGTGTTGGGTTGACCTGGTTCAAGATTTGGTAATCAATGCTCCAGGAAACAGAGTTGGGAACGAAGGCAGCTACAGTACCAAGCAACTTATTCTACTGAACCACTTGCTTGATATACTGCTTTGACCTGGAAAATTCCTGGTCGTGAAGTCATCTGGTGACCATTTTGTGCCAAACTCAGCAAATGTGGAAGAAACTTTAAAATGAATACTAATAAAGAGAATATTGCCAGGAGAATAATAATGAGAACATGCAATTTCAAGGGATGGAAAGTTGTGAGTGTGCAAGAACTCTTCAAGCAAAGGAAACACAAGCTGCATTTGGCAGAGGAAGAGCCAAGATGATGCGTCATCATGTCCTTAGGGCTTAAACAGCAGAGTGACAGACAGTCATCAGGAACAGAGTTATCCATCACAATATTAATGAAAGAAGACAAGTTCCATGAAAAAGAAGTGCAATTTTGCAAAAAGTGATATTGAAATAAAGCCCCTAACATCGTGGAAACTACTGTCTCAGTAAAATCCATACATCTTTGGCAGAACAGTAAATTATTAGGTACTAGATATCTGATAAGCTATTATTTCCCTGAAGAAGTTTAGATAACCACATACATTACAGTGGCATATAATTAATTTAAACTTCCAGGCTGAAAAAAAAAAGTGTTTCAAGATGTAAGTGCAATAGGTGAAAATTATTTAAAACCATCAAGAAGTTTGATATGTCTGGAAGGATTATTTAAAAATGAAAATGATTATTATGAGAACACAATATTACTAAGGGAGACAGAAAAATGTCCAGAATGAATGTCTGAACACTGATCTCTCCCTCTATCGTTGGATACTCATATAGAGATATTGATTCCCTAAATTAGTAAGCAATAACCCAAAGAACTGGTAACAAGAAGTAACTCGCAATGGTATCATGAAAATGTAGAGTTCAAAAGTCAGAGGAGATGTCCATTCCTTACCCTCACTTTAGGAAACAAATTTGTAGATTAAAAAAATGATTTTGAAGGATGAGGACTCACATTACTGACCATAAACATGATACAACTTGAACTAATTGCTATTTGCCTATGCACGCAATATGTCATATCCTTTCATCCATTTGTTGAAAATGCTTTTCAGATAATACCAAATATCTACCTATCTGGTTTTAACTTAAGTTTACTTTTAATTGTTCCACAGACTCTACTTGGCTTTCTCCTGTCTTTCCAAATATTAGACCTCTAATCTTATATTATGCACCTTGGCATAGCCAGGCCCTCAATGGACATAAGAGTATGCAGCATTAAAAGAAAATCTACCAGCTTTAGGAAGGATAAAGCCCAATAGAAAGCAACTGGTTGAAAACAGAAGGGGGATGAGTCTTATCACAGGAGTGGAAGAAAAACCAACAGCATGGATGAAAACTGTTAGCCAAATTTCTGTAAAATTTAAAAAAATTGGAAATACAGGGAAGGTACTCCAGCTACAGGAGAGCTTCAATTACCTGTGCATCTGCTGGAAATGTAATTCAGCTGAGAGCCGATCATCTGATATATTCTTGATGTGCCTCACTGACGATTTCATCACCCAGAAAGTAAAGAAAGCAGAGAGCAAAATGGCTACCAGGGACTTAATTCCAGCCAAGGAGAAAGAATATCTAGAGGTGGCTGTAACAAAGAAACTTGGAGAAAAGGCTGTATTATATTGCAGTGCTCTAATCATGGATGGGGGGGATGTACACTGTGACCAGACATGAAAATTATTTTAAAAGGCCAAAAAGAGGGAGGAAAATAATATGAAGAATGACACAAAGTAAAGGGATGGGAGTCTGGCAAGAAGGCTGAAGAGTTAAGACTCAGGGCTCACTTCCCCCACATATTCACAACCAGTTTACACCTACACAAAGAGAATGGCCTCTGAAAGATGAAAAAATGACTATCACATACATCAAGAGCCATAGCGCAGTGGGAAGAGTTGGGAATAAACTGTAATCAAACTGTGTGTGAAGAAATACCAGGGCAGCATAAGCCCCAGGGAGGAGGCACAGCTATATAGAGGGCCCACTGCTGATGCAGAGACATGCACCCAGATGGGAGACTCCAAAAACCAGGACTTGACTAGAGAAAGGGGGTGTGCAGAGCTGGCACACAGGACAGAGGATTCTCTGCTGGAGAGCTACAGGAGTAAGGGTGTGAAGAGGCGGTAAGTGGCTTCAGCCTATGACTCCAAAATCAGAATAGTTGGAGTACAAACTAGTAGAGAGAGTCAGACTGGATCACCTGGATCATACATCAGCCTGTGGCTGTGATAAACAAAACACCAGCCTTAGGCCCACACAGGCCAAACCAAGACAACTGAATGGAAATCAGAGTTTGAAGTGTCAGTATCTTAATAACAGAAGTGCCTCAGGGTTAGACTCCTTTTCAAAGAGCAGAGACAATTCCCAACTTGGGCTCCTGTCTCAAAGTCCCACTCACTCCCAGAGCTACTTTTGTTGCTCAGCTGACAGCCTAGAGGTGGAGGCTGGACAAAGATTATTCTGAGACTGTTTTTTGCCAAGGAGGGAATCACCATGGGTCCTCACCATACAACTTGGGCACCACAGCGCTGTAGGAACATTGAACCCTTGGTGCTTGCTGGAGGTGACCTTTCAGTGCCTCATTTTGCTCCAGTTTCTACCTATTCCTTCTTATTAGTGTCAGTATCTCAGCCATCTGAACAGGTACAAAGGCATGAGTTTATGAAGTAAGAGAAACCTAAGGATTCTGAGTAAAAAAAAAAAAAAAAAAAAAAAAACTAGCATTATACCCAACTTATTATGGGAGGGGTATGAAGTCAATTTATCAAGACAAGAAAAAGAAACTCCCTATTATAACCCATAAAATCTAAAAAATGAAGGTATAGAATACTATACCACAAATGCAAATAAAAGGAAGATAAAGCAAAATACTTATAAAAACTAAGGGCTGCTAATAAATGAAAATAGATTCCTGCAGTTGAGAAGGAAGGGGGTGAGAGGAAAACTTAAATATGTATAAGGGATTAAAAAATAAGAATTTGATATGACTGAACTGTTGGAAGTCCTAAAAGGAGAATGGATTCACAAGAAAGGGCAGTCTTTTTTATTTTTGTTTTTAATTGTAACCAAGCATCCTTACATTATTTCAAGAGGAATTAACTAAGGTAGTATCAGAAGAACCTCACAGGACTGGAGGCAAGTGGAATTTTCGAATGAGTTCAGCTTTAAAGAGAAGGTATTCCCAAATCTACAAGTGACTTGTAGGCCTGCGGGGAATTGCTACTGCTCACCTCTCCAATCTCCCCCTCATGCCCTAGGCCCCACGCCTGCCCCCTCTTCATCCTTCAGTCTTGAAGGTTCTGCATCTTCTCAAGTCTTGGATCATACTGTTCCCAGTCCTGGATCATCAACGCCCCACCAATTACTGTCCCCTACTCCATGCAATTACCTTCATTGCTGCTTTTAGCTCTCAATTAAATGGGTAATTCTCCAGGAACTACTGTATCAGATGCTGTTACAGAAATTCTCCCATCTCCCTCCAGTTTACTTATATGTTATTATATAGTCTCTCAACATATTCCAATATATTTATATATTACATATTTATTTTTGTAGTATTTATCACAGTTTGTTCTTTTTGTGATGGGTTTGTAGATTAATACCCATCCCCATATTAGACTATAAGCTTTCTGGTGCCAGTTTCTTGCCCATTTTGAGTATCTACCACAGGCCTTGGCAAATATGTGCAGTATGTAATTTTTATTTTTTCTGAATTCACAAGAAAATCACTGAATGTCAAATACAGAAAAAAGGGCATTTGACAAGGATGAGCATGCAAAAGAGAGATAAAACTGTTAGAATAATGACAGGAAGACTAAAAGTCAGAAAGACCCGATGTTTGCAAAATATGAGGAATATTTAAAATAGGGCTTTTTACAATCACTGGTTTAAATTTTTTTTTTCAGTTCCTTCTATCTGTTCCAAAAATAACCATGATGTTAGTGCCTGAGCGGGTCTGTGACATTCCCTCTTTAAGGTCAGACCATAGGGCAATTTAATTAAATCCTGAATTGATTCTGACAGCTGAAGGGTCCAGTCTAATGGCCTAATGGTAGAGCAAAGCTAATATGGTCAATCATGTTTACTACTTGCTTTCTAAGATAAAGTTTTTCTGGACTATTGAATTTTACAGAAGTAAGGGAAAATGAGCAGAACAAATCTATATCTTAATGAAACTGTGTTCCCCATTATAACAGAGTTTTACACAGACAAAAAGAACTGCCAGTGTGAGAGAAATGGAGCCGATGGGGTCACTATGAGGCCTTCATTAATTATGGAGCATATTTTTGAGAGATTAGAATGTTTTTACATTTATAATGCTATCAGACACCACCAATCTGGAAGAAAAAGAAAAGTTCTTCAGTAATATAATGGTTAATGCTGCTATTTATTTCTATTCCTATATCTAAAATTGGTGCTGAGTATACTAATTAAAGGCACTTCAGGCCATCAGTCTTGAGTTTCACAATATCTTGGATTTAATTTACATGTAAGTCAGCTTGAAAATTGAAAAGTTTGAAGTCATTCACTCAACTCGTCAAAAGTTGTATAGTAATTAGATAAAAACAATTAGAGAAGGAACAATTGAATAAGTTCATTTACTACTTCCAAAACATAAGGTTGCTGTGAGGAATTTAGAATGGAATCTTTAAATTATGTTCTCTTTTTCAAAATTGTTTCTGCCTTAAAGTGCTCAGCACTGGATCCTCAAAGCATCCGATAAATCATCTCATAAAAATGCAATGGCTTTTCATTAATAAAATTAGGTACAGAGTAAGATATATAGAATGGCTAGGATAAGGCATAAAGCCAGTTCCTCAAGGAAGTTATTTAATCTGGTTTGTAGTTTTTCCATCAATAAAATTTGCGTGAATCAAGGATTCATGTAAGAGAGAATACAAGAGAAAATATTCACCAGTGTTTAGCATACAATAGAGGCTCAGTTAATTTTACTTCTACTGTATTACATTTGAAACAAGGGTAATGAGGTAAACTGAAAATGACAGTCTTGACTTTCCAAAAAATTAATGATAAATTTATAAGTATTGTTTTAGCTGGCAAACTACTCCTAAAGAATAAAGACAATGGAAGAACGAATTCAATCAAAATCCTCAATATAGGGCTTCCCTGGTGGCGCAAGGGATTAGGCACAGCACTATGAAGCAATCCGCAGCCTCTGCAGCACAAGTTCAATCCCCGGCTCTCTGGCCGGCTCTGGCCACATGGCACAGCAGACCTCTCCTGTCTCACCCGCTGTTCCCCTCAGCAGTGTATGTCATTCAATCCGCCTGTTCTGTTCCCCACTCTGTCTCTGGTGAATCCTCTCACCCTCTGGATCTCTGGCCTGTACCATAGCTCTTGTATGCATAAATAAATAAATCTTAAAAAAAAAAAATCGTTGATATAGGTGTGCACCTAAGATAGAGGTTGTGTGGATGCTTCTGAGTCTGAATGAGATAACCAAGAAGAAAGGACATGTGGGTCAGAAACGAGTAGCGCCCCAACACTTCATTTAGCATGTGCTGTAATATTTAATGGAGTTTTCACTCTTAAATGCAGCCCACATTATTTCACATGCAGTTTACTAATAGTTTTGTGTTCAATGGAGTTAAATTGACCCTCCTTTACCTTTGAAAATATATATTTGTACTAATGTATTTTTGTTCCCATACTCTCATTTTTCATGTCTAATCATCTGGGCTCTTCTTTAATTTTTTTCTAATTTTCCTAACTTTATCATATACAAAACGAATGTGTGTGGTAAGATGGCTTTATGGCATCTCACTACCCTTAACATTCTCACCAGATTTCACAGCAATCTACATATTTAATGAAGTGTTAAATATGCAATTCATATTTTGTTTCCTTAATGATAAAATGTATTTCCTCCCTTAATACCTTCCACAGAATCTAGTGAGTAAAATGTCACTAGTCATAACCGTCTTACTTCAATGTATTCCTAAAATTTCAGTAGTCTTTGCCCTGGAGTAACACTAACCCCAAATAAACATCTATTAATTTAAATACAGTTTCTCTTTTAACATTCTAACTGTTAAACATCATTTCTACCATGAACATTTCCCTCCCACCCAACCAAGAGGGAAAAATGGTACTGATTAGAAACTGTGATCCTTGCTTTAACATGTACAGATGTAGACTTAGAACAAGTCTATAATTATCAGGCAGCATTTTAAATAATTTAGCAGCAAGATACATCATAGCTTGTGGCTTTATTCTATAATAGTATTCCAATATTCATTATTCATAATCATTACTGTACTTATTAACGGAGCAATTTTTCTCCTGATTTCTGCGTAAATTCAAACAGTTGTGTTCAGCATAAAGGTAAGCAGAACATAGAGTTAAAGTGCATTATGTAACCTTCTCATAAGAGTACTTAGAAGCTTCTGTTTCTAAGTAAGAGCTGATTCTTATATGTGTTCAAGAATAAAGATAGAGCATTTTATGCAACTGAAAATTGTTTTATCCAATTACAAATTGCAAGATGCATTCTTTTTTAAGAAAAACCTACACCAATTACAAATAAGATCCTTTTAAGATCAGATTACAAATTTAATGTGTGTTTTAATTTCAAACTACACTAATTAAGGGAAATGGATAGAATTTTATAAAAAGTCTTTCCACTTATACATACATTACCACAAAACAAATCATGCAGATATTTCAGATAAAAGATATTCTCACTTCAGAATTTGTAAAATTTACTAAAATTACTTACATAAAATTAATCTGTTTATGTTTATGCTTAGAGATTTTTAGAATCTGAAAAAAATGTAGTTTTTGTTGAAATACAGTTAGATAGGTAACATGATTTGTAACCTGCTTAAAATTCATAAAAAAAATTCAAAGTAGTGGAGCTGCATGGAATGTGGTTTTCGATTCAATTTTTCTAGAACAGTGAGGCATCTGTTGTATAGTGGTAAGCATAGCTACCTTCCAATTTTTCTGGAGCAAAGTTGAATGACTAGCAGTTCTCATTTAGCATTAGATTTTTTTTCAATTTACATATTATCTCAGTTTAATCCGGATCTTCCTTTTCTCAACCTCCCCCTATGCAGGATATATAGGATAGTGCGAATTAAGAAAACTATATACTGAAATATATTCAACAGATCAATTCTGATTCAAATTATTTTAAGTTTAGTATTTCAGAATGTTTATAAGAAACAATCTGGAAGTTAAAATGTGCTGTTTGTGGCCTATTAAGGGCCTCATTTTACAAAGGTAGCTCTGTACCAGTATATCTGAGTAGTCATAGTCTGACACTGAAGGTGGATCTTTAGTCAGCAACATGCTAAGTTAGTGAAGGAGCCGGGCCTTGACACAGCCTGAGAAAAGCTACTTACAAAGAAATAACATTGTCAGGACATTATAGGGGTGAGAGGTTGTTTAAGCATCTAAAAAAAAGGTTAAGTATAAAAAAGCAAGATTTAGACCAACTAAATTTCTCCTTGCAGATTTGTACCAATGAGATGAAGCTTCCAAAAGCAGGTGATGGCCATTATAGTTATAGTCACTGGACATTTATTGATCTCTGACTTTGTGCAAAGCTTTTTGATAACTCAAAAGATAAAGCATAAAACATCACATTGCTTTCCTCAAGGTGCTAAAAATAAGGCACTGTGATAATCCCTTGGAAATGAAATAGGAATGACAGATATATCTTGCCTCATTGGGTTTGGAGAAAGATTCATGAAAGATTTAACATTAAAATAAGTTTTAAAGGGTGAGTAGGGTTTCACTTGATAGAAAAAGAGATAAAGTGTAAATAGCATTCTGCTGTGCGGTACACTGGCATTGTGGCATTGTCAATTTGTATGTTGATACAAAATATCTCCAAATAGGCTTTGATTGGATTAACCTAAGTTCTAATTTGAAATCTATCAACACCCATCACAGCTTCCCTTTTTTTCAATCAGGGACAATGATGTTTATTTTATAAAGTAGTGAGGAGAAAAATAAAATATTTAAAGTGCTGAGCACATTACTTGTCAATAGAAAGGACTTAATGTATCATGCCCATCGATACCAACGCTATAAACCTTTAGAAAATTCAATATGATCAACAGACACTCAGACTCAATAACTTCATCTCTGGAAATATTTCAAAATATTGGAAATGTTTCCAAGGTTTCATTTATGTATCAAAAGCAGTACTTAAATATATAATTCTTGATCTGAAATATTTTTGGAGTAACCTAGAGGTATGTACAGGAACTGATTTGGAAGTAAGTTTTGCCTAACATTAACGATTGTTATGATACTGTAATAATATCCTTGAAGTACGCATTTTTCTTTCGCTTGTCTCAAATTAGGCTTTATTATATGTTTATATTAAATTTATAATAAGAGCAAATAAATTATTTGGAATGGCTGACTTGTGTCATCATCCCCCAATCATCTCCCTATCAGTTGAGGTGTTTATGATGGTGTTGGATGATGCTTCAGAGATGCTATAAAAGAAGGCTTGGTAAAGGGCTGCTTGTGGACCCAATCTAATCAGCTACCTATCTGCACACCTTGCAACATAAGGATTTTTGTAATTTTAACTGTGAAAAAATCAAGAGAAATATTAGGTAAAATGTGACAGTAGTATGAAATTCAATTTCAGTATACATAAATAATGTTTTATTGGAAAACAAATGTATCCACTTATTTAAATGATTTCTATGGGTGATTTTGCCCAACAATGGTTGAGTTATTGAAACTTAACCATAAAGTAGGGTACATATAAGATACATATACACCCCGTAAAGCCTATTTCTAACTGGCCTTTACAGAAACATTTGCTGACCTCTGCTGAAATGGAACACTGTAATTGAAAACAGGTTCCTGTAATCAATTTTTATGTTCCTTTTCAAGTCCGTAAGTTTTCTTATTCCTTAATAGTTGTTTTCATAGAAGGAGCAGATGAGAACCAAAGATTTTGATATAATAACACATATTTAGACACCCAAAGAGCCCCAAGCAGTCAGGAACAAGGAGATTCCCTGTAAATAAGAGGGGGGCAGAAGAAGACTGAAGAAGGAACTGTAAAAATTGACTTCGACAGGGCCTCCCTGGTGGCACAGTGGTTGAGCGCTAGGCTGCGATGCTGCCCGCAGCCTCTGCAGTGCCGGTTGGATCCCCGGCTGCCAGTGAGGGTCCCACATGGCTCGACAGACCTCTCCTGCCATGCCTGCTGCTCCCCTCAGCAGTGTATTTCATCAGTCTACCTGTTCTGTTCCCTGCTCTGGCTCTGGTGAATTCTCTCACCCTCCCGCGCTTCTGACTGTACCCAGGGCTTATATCCTACCCTCTTCTTTCATTCCATATTTGTAAATTGAACACTGGTTTACACCACTTTATGTTCTCAGAGGCATGGGATCCCTGTCACTATACCCACTACCAAGGCACCTTCAGCCCCCCACAATAGTCCACTGTGACTATTTTTATTTTTAAAGAAGTTCAGAAGTTCTAGTTGGAATCAAATGGAGTTGCTGTTTGTGCATGTCAAAAAAACATTGAATACTGGAAATTACATATAAACCAAGTAAGCATTTGGGGCAAAACTGCAAAGGTAATGTCTTACTAATGCAATCCAAGCATAAGAACTCTTGAATTAGAAATGGATTAAATTATTTCATATAAGCAAATTTTAATGAAAGTTGGGAACTTTAGATTGAAACATTTTTAAAGTGTTTTGTATTCCAAAGCTTAAGTCAGGTATTTTCTTATGACATTTGAAGGATTTATATATGCATTTTACCGGATTTTCATTGATTATATCTTTCCATCTCACAAATAGTTCAATGTGAATTTGGTTATTTAAAAGTTCATGGGATGGACTGGTGGAAAATCTAAACTATTCTGGTCACAAGAGAAAAGAAATTTATTTTACTTTTTCAGAACTAACTTAATATGGGGGGGGATCTGCCCTTTAGGTCTAGATATAGGAATTAGGAAAATGGGTGAGATAAATGTTCTCTTTTTAGAAAGGTTAGCAATATATATTGTAAATCAAGTAAAGGTGAGAAATCTGGAATTGAAATAGAAGTAGAACCTTAGAAAGATTAATTTTTGCATAGAATAAAAGCACAAATATATGACATTTTACAGGATATAAAATAGTCCCATTGTGGCAAATCATTGTAAATAATTCTTGATCCGAAATCCAGAAATAATTTCATGATTATGTGACAAATCCAACAATGAACAACTAGAACCATGTAAAACATGTCAAAAAGCTAAATCTATCCTAGTTAAGATGGAATTAACTTTGCACAATAGGGACAAAACGAAAACATTTTGCTAACTCAAATAATTCCCTTTTTTGAAATTTTGACTCCTTTTGAAATTTTTACCTAGTGACATGTCAGAAAAATATTATATTGTGTGAGATGTTCTTTCAGTCCATGACGGGAATTTGACTGACCCATCTGCTCATCAGTTCTGACTTCTTTTTCATTTAGGGTTAAGAGTTTGTTTCTGATACGTTCTTTATATATTTCCTATAGACTCCTAAAATGGTTGATAAAAAAATAATAAAAACTGTCACCACACTAAGAAAAAGAAAAATTCCTCAAAGGAAAGTCTTGTTCCTGCTATTATGATATCACATAATAATATCTCAGCAAATACACAGATAATTTCTGTTTCAATTTCAAGCTGATATTACTTTTAGTGCTAAAGAACTAAGGGTACACACTGACACTAAATCCTAATACAAATTTCATCATCAAAGAAAATGTCGCTATTTTTGCTCTTTTGTAAAGCAAATGTTACCTTTGTTATGAAAATGCAACCATTAGAGATTATATATATATTTTTTACAACCACTGGCCAAATTATAGTAGTCATATAGGTGAATAAAATTTAAGAACAAGATTCAATAGCTTAGTTTCAAAGCAGAATTTAGGCGCACACATCCCAATTTTAATATATGCTTTTTAATTTTATTTTATGTATATGTCCTATGGTTAATCTTCTCTGTTTAAATGGAAAGATTTCAGTTCATTTTAGATCCTTCAGAAAACCACTATTTGCTTAAAACCAGTAGACTACTTTGCTCTGCTAGAGCCTACAATGAATTACTCATTCAGTGATATACTAATAATCCATGAGTGTGTTCCCTCCACCCCCATCCCTTGAAAGGGCCATTCTCTCCAAAGCACTGATTAGATAATACATAATTACATATTTTTCTTAAATAAGAAAAACCTGAAAATTCTAATGCCTTCCTGAAGTAAGGAAAAAGCTTAAGTGTTCATTTCAAGCAGGCACTTAGCTTGCCAGACAGAAAATGCAATGGTGCATGTGTTGGCATTGATGGCAGTGGGCCTTGCTTTCAAAGTTCAAAATAATAATTGCATTTGGACACATTTCTTTCATCAAGTGTATAAAAATTTCTTCATCTGTATTCCATTTGGCCCCAAATAAGTGAACTGGCTTATTTTTATAAATTTGTGAATCCAACCATAAATGTAATCAAGGCATGAGGACCCACAGAAATCTATAGCCCTGGCCTGGTCTCTCAAAGTGATTTAAAGTCCTAAGCTATTCTATGTGGGGGTGATTCAGCCAGTGTAGGTGATCTGCATTTAAATAACTCATCCCTCCAGCTTGCAAAGAGAGTATATGCTGCTGATACTTTTGCAAGCCCACTAGCTGAGTGTATACACTACACAATGCTTAACTTTTTATTATAAAAAATGGCAACATCAGGATTTCTCAACAGCACACCATGTTAAAGTATGCTGAAGATAAGGTGGAAAAGAAACACCTTTTGAGCTTATTTTATATAAAGAATTATTTTTAATGTGATTTCTGTTAGAATATGCAAGTTCTGATTCTCAGGAGATTGCATTATTCACTTGACATGCTGTCTCTTTGCTTTTGAATGTTAATATCATGTATAGAAACAAGAGCCAACTATTTAAAAATAATTTACCCTCTTGACATCATCTTTTAATGGCATTTAAATGAAAGGTTTACAATAAAAATGGGTAACATTTTGTAAGTTATTGCCAAGACTGAACACAAATACTACCAAATGGTACTACGGATAAATATTTGCTAGACAATCATTTATACAGACATGAATATATTATTAAAAAGTTAAGATTATAAAAGACTACTTTCTAAAGGGCTATCTGACTTGTCTTTCCACAATTAGTAATTTTTAATCTATCTTCAGGTCCATAAATTTAATTTTCAAAAGAAAAAACACTCTGGGCCTCCCCGGTGGTGCAGCGGTTGAGTGCTGGGTTGCGAAGCTGCCCGCAGCCTCTGCAGCGCTGGTTCGATCCCCGGCTGCTCCCCAGCCTCCGGAGGAGGGTCCCACATGGCGCGCAGACCTCCCCTGCCACCCGCTGCTCCCCTCAGCAGTGTACTTCGGTCCTTCTGCCTGCTCTGCTCCCTGCTCTGGTGAATTCTCTCACCCTCCCGCGCTTCTGACTGTACCCAGTGCTTGTATAAATAAATAAAAATAAAAAAAAAAGAAAAAACACTCTGTGAAGTTCCATTTGAATCTTAGACAAAATAAAAGCTTCAGAAAATTTACAAATGTAGAGCAATTCAAAAAAAGTGACTTAAGACAGTAGGTGCAATCAAAACATTATTGATGAGTTTTAGTTAAGAGTACAAAATAAGGAGACAAAATGAAATGGTATGTTTGACGAATGTATCAACTTAAAACAAAAAAAAAAACAAACAAAAGCAGAATAGTCAACACAATATTGAAGAAGTGTCAAGTTGGAGGACTAATATACTCCAATTCCAAGACTTACTATAAAGCTATAGTAACTAAGATAGTTTGGTATTGGCGAAAGAATAGACAAACAATTTATCAATGGATCAGAATAGAGAGCCAGCAGCCAAGCCACATAAATATTGCCAACAAAGGAATAACACAAAGGAGTAAAGAGAGCCGTGTTACATATGGTGCTAGAATAGCTGAGCTTCCACTCACAGAACAATGGATTGAGACACAGAAATCACACAGGTCACAAAAATTAATGTAATATGCAAAACTGTAATACTCTTAAAAGACAGCAATGGAGAAAATCTAGTTGACCTTGGGAATAGCAATGACTTTTTGTAAATACTACCGGAAATATGACCCATGAAAGAAATCAATGGTAAACTAAAATTTAAAACTTCTACTTTGTGAAAGGTAACATCAAGAGAATAAGTCGAGTTACCACGAGAAAAATTTTCAAAAATCATATCTGATAAAGGACTCTTAAATCACAACAGAGAAAACAACCTGATTATAAAATGGGAAAAACACCTTAATAGACATCTCAACAAAGAAGATATGTGAATGTCAAATAAGCATACAAAAAGATGTTCCATTTTGGCTTATTTTGGTGAGCATGATTCCTTCCAGTTCCATCCATTGTGCTGCAAATTGCATGAGTTTATCTTTTTTTGATTGCTGAGTAATATTCCATTGTGTATTTGTACCATATCTTCTTGATCCAGTCATCTATTTTGGGGCATATGGGTTGTTTCCATAGTTTAGCTATTGTAAATAGTGCTGTTGTAAGGGGAGGAGGGATTAGGGTCAAAATAAGGGGGGGTGGGAATTGTATGGGGAATATAACCAAGATGAAAATGCATACATTGTGTAAAAATGAAACATGATGCAATAAATATATAAAATTAAAAAAATACCAAAAATATATATATAAAGGATTGGGTGACATATGTATGACAAAATTAAGATGGAAGTAGCATCTTTCCAATACTGTAAATAAATTTCATGAATAAGTACTGAGAAAAAAAAAAAAAAGATGTTCCACTTCATATATCACCAGGGAAGTATAAATTAAAACATGAGGGCCTCCCCGGTGGCACATCGGGTTGAGCACAGTACTGTGAAGTTGTCTGCAGCCTCTGCAGCACTAGTTCAATCAGCCGGCCAGGGAGCTACCCACATGGCTCAGCAGATCTCTCCTGCCTCGCCCGCTGTTACCCTCAGCAGTGTCTTCAGTCCGTTCTGTCTGTTCTGCTCCCCACTCTGTCTCTGGTGAATCCTCTCACCCTCCCACGCTTCTGGCCTGTACCCTAGTTCTTGTATAAATAAAAATAAATCTTTAAAAAATAAATTAAAACAAGAATAAAATACCACTACACAATTAATAAAATGGCCCAAATCCAAAACACTAACAAATGCTGGTAAGAACGTGGAACAACAGGAACCCTCACTCAATGCTGGTAGGAATGCAACGTTACACAGTCACTTTAGATAATAATGTGACAGCTTCTTAGGAAACTAAGCATACTCGTACCATACAATCCAATAATATAAGTCCCTGGTATTTACCCAAAGGAGATGGAAATTTATGACTACACAAAAAATGTGATGTTTGTAGATTTGTCCACAATTGAATGAATTTGGAAGCAAACCAGATACCTTTCTGTAGTTGAATGAGTACTTTCAGACACTGGAATATTATTCAGCACTAAAAAGAAATGAGTTCTCAAACTGTAAAAAAAACACAGGATACATGAAATATACATTATTAAGTGAAAGAAAGTCAATCTGAAAAAAGCTATATGAAGTATGATTCAAACTGCATGAAATTCTAGAAAAGACAAAGATAAGGTAGGGCACCAGGAAAAAGATTAGTGATTGCAGGTAGGGAGGAACATTCTGAAGAGAGGAATTTTAAGACAGTGAAAATAGTCTGCAAGCTACTATGATGACTACAGATTATTATATATTTGTCCAACTCCATATTACAGAAAACACCAAGAACAAAACGTAATATATATTGTGGAACCTGAGTAATATGATTTGATTGTGGATTCATCATTCCTAATAAGGGTACAACTTGGCTGGGGGTGTTAATAGGGAGGACTATGAGGTGAGGATACAGGAGGTACATGACATCCTCTGTATTTTGCTGTGAATCTAAAAAGTTAAAAAAGAAAGTTTTCAAATACTAAGAAAGAAAAGAAAGTTAACTGGATTGTCAGCATAACACATGGGGTTTAATACTAGTTTAAGAGAAGAATTATGCCTACTATTTGAGAAGCGGATTTTTGAAAACAATAAAGGCTTTCGTTCTGATAATTCTAAAAATAACTGACCTTCCAAACTTTCCTCATTATAACATGTGGGCATGTGACAGCTAGCTTTTACTCCAAACACCTAAAGAATAATAAGATCTATGGTTTGTGTGAATATATCTCAATAAAACTGTCACAAAAAGGAATAAGCAGAGGGAAAAATAATAACAAATTTTTTTCTGTTTTTCTAGAAAAATAGGCCAGGACTAATGAAAATCATTTCGTAGAGGAAAGTCTACAAGATGTTCAAAAAGGAATTGAATAAGAAAAAGTGTATGTTTTATAAATTCTCATGTTAATCATTAAACTACCCCAAAACTCTCATTTGTGTGACAATGGAATTAATAAATTATATTTATGTAAAATGAATCTTACACATTCTGTGGTTTATTTACTGAGCAGGCTCTGAATAAAACATTCCTTATCACTGAATTTTCATCTCATATAAATATTTTAAAGACAATAAAATATACATCAACTTCTTTAACCTTTTTTATACTGTTTTCAAATAAGTACACAGGAATGTGTTACTTGCTGGGTTCAGTCTAATTTTTAAAATATATTTCATGGGATTTTTTAATCATTAGAGCCGTGGAAACTCATTTAAAAGAAAACTTCAAAAAATATTGGCCCTGTGTATTACTGATTCTACGAAATAGTCATGGGCAAGAACCCAAGTGAAACAGGGTAATTTTTAAGGAGATTTTTGAAATGTAAGTGAGTATTCTAATTTCAATTTTGAAATTATATGATAAGTCCTATAAGTAATAATGATGACATGTACAGTAGTTACACAACTGGATGCTGAACACCAAGTTATAAGGTAGTAAGAATAGAGTAATTCACCATACTCTGCTGCTTTATCCTATTTTCACTGCCCAGTGATCCTTTGAATGTATCTAACACCCAATCCTACCAGAAGAATTCAGTCAATGCGGGACCAATAATGTGGGAAGTAGCTTTTCTTCATATACTTTGAAGAATGTCCCTCAAGAGCCTAATAAATAGGGCCTCCCCAGTGGCGCAGCGGTTGAGCGCTGGGTTGCGAAGCTGCCCGCGGCCTCTGCGGCGCCGGTTCGATCCCCGGCTGCTCCCCGGCCACCTGAGGAGGGTCCCACATGGCGCGCAGACCTCTCCTGCCGCCCGCTGCTCCCCTCAGCAGTGTACTTCGGTCCTGCCTGCTCTGCTCCCCGCTCTGGCTCTGGTGAATTCTCTCACCCTCCCGCGCTTCTGACTGTACCCAGTGCGTGTATAAACAAAAACAAACAAAACAAATAAATATATAAATAAAAAAAATGTCTCTATAAAAAAAAATTCTAAGAGCCTAATAAATAACATGTTTGAAGCTCCATCCTAACCCAAAGGCAGCTGAAACCTACTTTCATATGTCCCTTACGTTATTCAGATACCCATGATTCACATAATGACACAGCAGCACTGCGGTTGATTAAAAGCCACACCTGGGTTCAAATTCAGATTCTGCCATTTACTATCTGGGTGACTGGCAGTTTATTTCACCCCTTTAAACTTCATTTTCTACAACTATTCAATAGAACCTCTCTGTAGAGGTGTTGTCAGAACTCATTAAAAAATTGAATAAAAAGTACTTAGGGCATCCCTAGTGGCACAAGTGGTTAAGCCCAGCACTATGAAGATATTCACAGACTCTGCAGCACAAGTTCGATCCCTGGCTGGCCAGGGAGATACCCACATGGTGCAGCAGACCTCTCCTAACTCACCCACTGCTCCCCTCAGCAGTGTATTTCAATACGCCTGTTTTGCTCCCCATTCTGTGTCTGGTGAATCCTCTCAGTCCCCAAACCTCTGGCCTGTACCCCAGTTCTTGTATGCACAAATAAATAAATCTTTTTTAAAATGAATAAAAAGTACTTAGCAGAATGAGCAACCACTAAATGTTCACATTTATTGGTCATTTTAATATTATGCCAAGGAGTTGATGCTATAGGGAAATGAGCTATTAGTATAAAGCCACTATTATATTCCTTTCTCCAGTGTCTTAATGCTCAAAAAAAATCTCAAATATATATTTGGCATAATACCTCTTAGATATAAGACAAGGTTTTATTTGTTTTAGGGAAATTTTTTTCAGTAGAGATTTCTAAATGCACTACAAGATGCTCAGTGCAGGACAAAAACAATGGTGAAACAATAGCCAGTATCTGATCAGGCCAATATTCAGGACACAAGGAAATGTTTTTCTTCCCTCTCCTTCAAGCCCCCACTAGCGGCTCCCAACACAGCTCTCATTTTCTGATAGATCAGTGAGACAATGAAGCATTCAAGAGAATTTTAAGCTATTGAAACTACAAATTGCAAAACAACTAAAATGTCTAAAGTGACTGGTGCTAGGCTAAATTTCCATTTTTCTCATTTCTTTTCAGATTCATTATCCTTACAGGTTCCACTACATATGCAGTTATTCAATTAATTCCAACAGGATTACAGGTTTGCAGAGGAAATTTAGAAAATGGACATAAATTCATTCTGTCAGTATAAATGATGAGAATTAAAACTGAGGCAATAAACATCATGAGAGGAATTTTTTTCTTCCTCTTTGAAAGCAATTTAAACAAGCTTTTGTATTGTCAAAAGGCAGACTAATAAACTCAGATTGTAAAATTCTTGTTTATGAGGAAAGCAGAAATATCAGTGGGGATGTTTCTGAGTCACTGCATGTAACTAGGAGGATAAAGAAATCAAACCTAAAACTGGTGGTTTTAGCTCTTGATTTGTACTTCTTAAATCTGGGCTAGAGTGGCAAAAATCCTGTTATGTCTTCCTGGTCAGGATTGGAATTCCCCAAAGGCTTAAAACCTGCTGATTGCTAAATCATCTGATTTTACTTAAACTCCAATCTACTTTAAAGATAAAGACTGATCTTTTAATTTAGCTGCATAATACAGAGAAGAGAGAAAAGGCCAGTGTGGGTTTGCTTATCTGCCCACACATCTAACTATTGATGATATTGACATGACAATTAAGGAAGTTGTGCTAATTCAGCTGGAAAATTGGGGCTCTTCAAGTCACCTTAGTTTATTGCAGGATTATTTTTAGTCATTTAATTATTTTTTCCTAATTCAGGGATGGTAAATATTGATAGATAGCTCTTTCTGTTAAATTGTGTGAATTGTGATCATGGAAAATTAAAACAAAAATGGTCCAAAGTTATTCAAAGTTATTCAAAGTCCAAAGTTATTTTTTATGTGAAATATGATTATATTGCAATATTTTCAATAGTTTGCTGTCAAATAAGAGCCATTTGGGGCCTCCCTGGTGGCACAGGGGTTAAGCACAGCACTGTGAAGCTATTTGCAGCCTATGCAGCGAGAATTTGATCCCCAGCCGCCCAGGGAGCTACCCACATGGCACAGCTGACCTCTCCTGTCTTGCCTGCTGATCCCCTCAACAGTGTATTTCAGTAGATCTGCCTGTTCTGCATCCCACTCTGTCTCTGGTGAATCCTCTCACCCCCTGCACCCTAGCTCTTGTATGCATAGAAAAATATCTTTTTTAAAAAAATAAGTGTTATTTTCTAGAAAAAAAAAGTTTTATAGAAATTTCAATGTTGATTTTCTTAAGGTCCTATCTAGAAACAAATTTAAAAATTCATACATAGATATATGAATTTCTTCTTGTTACGTTGGAGAGATAATTCAGCATAATCTTCACTGAGAACCTCTTGGGGAAGAAAAATGGCAAGGGAACAAAACTTAAGAACAAGTTAATTGAAGGAATGGGGACACTGTAATAAAGGAGTGAAGGGTTGCTAGGTAAGGGGAGAAAGGAGATAAAGGGGAGACACAGGGAAGCGATACTAGAGTTTAGGGTCCACCCTACTCCATGAGACTTGATATATTCAATGGAGAGTTACTTAGAGGCCCTGAAAATGATAATGCTTTTGGCAGTTGTGTAGGACTAAGACTGACAATTTATGTCTAGGACAAGATGTGTAGTGGGGAAGCTCTGGCAAAACCTTTCTCATCTGGATTTTATTCACATCTGTATTTGTATACAATGCTAATTGGAAATAAAATTCCAATGAAAGTTAGACAAGAAATATATTAGACAATCAAAGTAAGGTTTCGAACCTGGACAGTAGTCTGGCAGATTCTACTCTGTGAGAGTTATTCTAATAAACACATGATTAAATTTAGTTCGCACAGGTAGAAACAGTGAGGCATTGATAATAATGATGTAATTGTGCTTGATAATTCTAAGTTGCCCTGATCTAAAGATGTGCTGAAGTTATAGGAAGTCAATGCCCTATTTCACCTCTTCCTTTCTAAAAAATGTACCTCAGACGCAAAGGCTGGGTACCCCTTTGTTAAATCTTTCTTTATCTCACTTCTTTGTTAACAGTATACACCAGAGAAGATGGGCTTACTTACCTTCCGGCAGCAGAATTTCTGCATGAGCTATAGTACAGAAGCTGTTCTATTTTATGTCTATGAAAATGACTTTGTTCTCATGACTGTTAGACCCTGGGGGTGGGGGGCAGGTGTTCCCATATTATTTTATAGTATGTTCATGAGTGTATGTGTGTGTTGAAGCTCAGTTGTCATAATCTCTGCTGAAAAGGGATCTTAAGGCAGAAGCAAGGTGAACTCTCTTATAGAAAGATAATAACTTCCTTGATCTCAATTTGTTTTCTTAAACATTTTTGCAGACACAATGTCCAGCCACACAATGCGAGTTCTGAGAAGTTAGAGAAAAAAAAAAAGATCTTTATTTAATAAAGGCTATTTACTAAAATCTGAAAGATATATTATACTGATAGTTAAGAGTTAAAAGCTTTCAGAAAGCAAACATTGTACAAAAGTGAACAATGATATAAAAATATATAAATTTATAAATTATATATAAATTAAAAAAAGTTAAAAGCTTTCACTTTGCTAGTGAAACAAGGCATAGCTGTACATTATTGTCATTCCTATAGAAAACTATATAGCAGAGTTACTTGACTTTGTCATTACTATCATCTGGGCCATGAATTCCTTGTTGTAGAGCCTTGTCCTGAGCATGGTGGATATTTAAGAGTACGCCCAGCCTCTGTCTGCTAGGTTCTTGAAGAACTATTTTGATGTAACCATCAAAAATGTTTTCACATTTTAAATCTCTGGGGTGGGGGGCAAAATTCTCACAGGGTGAGAACTACATTTCTACAGGATGGTTCAGGAGGTAAAATAAGATTAAAAGGAAGAAAAGAAGGAGCAAGGTGGGAAACGAGGGAAGAAGACAAGCAGAAGGGAGGTAAGGAAGACAAGACTGAGGTAAGAGGAGATGGAAGGGAAGGAAAAAGAAGGACAGAGAGTTAGATAGAAGGAAAAAGATAGATAGATAGATAGATAGATAGATAGATAGATAGATAGATAGATAGATAGAGAAAGGCTGGACTCCAGAATAAATCTAATGTAAATGGACACTTTCACATTAGAAAGTATGAAGAGGATCTGGTAAATATTAAAGCTTAAGAACACTTAAGTACTTAATAGTGCAAAGAATCAGCACAATAGATATTGTATCGAGTACTGAATATTGGAATACTGAATACTGTAAAGTATTGAGATACTCCCAACATTGTAATGATAGCATGTTCCCTGACACCGATCAATAGATTTCATGTACAAGCACATTTCACTGTCAAGACGGAGAAATGATTTGAATAAGTATTTCACAAAAGAGGATACCCAAATGGCTATTGTGAGAATGTAAAGTAATAGCAGTTCTCAAAAACACTGGGTGTGGGTATAAATGGCTATAATCACTTTGATGGTTCATATTACCTACTGAGGTTGATAATGAGCAATTCCTCATCTAGATTTACACCTAACAGAAAGGCTTAGGCTTGTGAACCAAGAAAAACCTGTGTAGACCCAAACCAGCAAAACAGTCGCAAATTGGAAACAGTATTCATCATTGGTAGAATAGATAGGTGAAGGAGAATATCACAATACTATGGAACACTAAATAAAACTATAGCAAACTATAGCTATGCAGAAACATGGATGACTCTCAGAAACAGTATCCGTGAAAAGGTCAGACAAAAAAAAAGAATACCTATTTTATGATTCTATTTACATATAGCTAAATGCAAGAACAACTAAATAAGTATTTTTGAGAACGCTTGCTTAGGAAACACAACTCCAGTGAAAAGTAAGGAAGTGGTTTCAGTACAATTCGGGATAGTGTCTTCCTATGGTGGGAAAGAGAGGTATGTGGTTAGTTGGTTAGGAGGGAGCTCCATCTTCTGTTTCTTGTTCTGAGGGACTCAAATGAGTATTCCTTGAGCTGCACATGGGTATGCACGTGTGCTGGTGTTAATTTATATCAATCTGTATTACATAATAGAAGAGATGATAACAAAAGCAAGGTAACAAAAAGCTGTTGCTATAAATTTAAGGTCTCTCAATCTCTGAAAAATACTTTGAGTTTTTACACTTCATTTCCTTTGTTCTGATGCATTGCTTCTCTAGTGATTATCTACTGGAAGATGATAAAGAAAAAAAAAAAACTGAACAGATAAGAAGTGAAAAAGAACAGGTAAATTAATATAAGCAAGATAAACAAGCAACCCTAAAAACAGAGGTAAAGGAGATAAAATCCAGAAATAAAACATGAAATAGAATAGGTTTAAAAATAGATATATTGAGAAAATAGAAAAATCCTACCTTTCACTCTCATCTAGTTTATTTTCTTTCAAGTCTACTTACACCAGTGGAGCATGAACCACCATTTAAAACTTCATGGCATAATGAAACAAAAAACCTCTCTTAAAATATGAATATGCTACCTTTGGGAAGTAGCACATGCTCCTCTATAATTTCATTTCTTTATCAGATAGATTAACTAGTTACCTGGAAATAGCATCTTTAAGTAAGTTCTGTTTGAGGAGGGAAGACCGACTTTTTTTTCATCATTTAACAAGTATTTATTAATAACTTAGTACTAGGTTTCAGGTTATTATTTTTAAGATTTACTTTTTATTTAATTTTATTTTATATATTCTTTACTTCATTTTTCATTTTTGCACCTTGTATGCATTTTCATCTTGGTTATATTCCCCATACAATTACCACCCCTCCTTATTTTGACCCTAATCCCTTCTCCCCCACCCCCCATAGTGTGTTTCTGGTTTATAGTTGCTTGTTGATTTTAATATAAATTCTTTTAGATTAGAAATCACGCCTTCTCTTTTCCCCTCATGTTCCCATTGTGCATTCAAGCATAAACCAAAGGTAAGGATAAGAGAGGGCCTCCCCAGTGGTGCAGCGGTTGAGCACTGGGTTGCGAAGCTGCCTGCAGCCTCTGCAGCGCTGGTTCAATCCCAGGCCGCCAGGCAAGGGTCCCGCATGAGGTGCAGACCTCCCCTGCCGCCCGCTGCTCCCCTCAGCAGTGGTTTTCGTCAGTCTGACTGTTCTGCTCTCTGCTCTGGTGAATTCTCTCACCCTCCTGTGCTTCTGACTGTACCCAGTGCTTGTATAAATAAATAAATAAATCTTAAAAAAAAAAAAAAAAAGTAAGGATAGGAGAGTGTCCAATCCAACTCTGCTCGCTCTCTCTCTCAGATAGTCATTTAAATTTTCCAGACTAGAGTCCAGTGTTGAACAGAAATTTTCTTTAGAAAGATGAGGAAAATGGGGCCAACTTACAAGCACACAAGGTATAAAGTGAGACAGAAGGAGGGCCCAGACATATGGAGGGTCAAATGGATCCAATACACCTCAGTGTCTTTTTCCATTTTTGGATCATCCTTTATCTTTACGAAGATCTGCAACTTTCTCTTCTACATTCCCAACAGAGCCTGGAGTCTTTTGTTAGATCTCCAGTGTTGAGCTTGAACTAGAAGTTGAGATCTAGAGTGAACTTTCTCTTGCTCCATCTTGACTACCAGGTGGCCAAGTCAATCAGCCCTATATCCCAGCCAGTACCCAATGAATGGATTCTTAATACAAATAAAAGTGTATCTAGACCTGGAGGAAAAAAAAAATAACATGCCTAGAGTTCCAGCAGAGAGTGAAAAGCCACGTGCACCTTACCAGAATCAGGCAAACAAATGCATCCCATGAACCTGCAAGACTCAGGTAAAGAGGAGAAAGGCAAGAGGCAAACATTCCGCTCTGCATTTTGCCATCTGCAAAATGCACTAAAAAGCTATTTGTCCTTAGATAAAAATCTAGTTTGGGCAGCAGTGGGAAATAAGATACCTTCTTTGATTTTTAACCCATCAAGCCCAATTGTCAAAAAGTTCAATAGAAAGAAACCAAAAACAATCTGATCTGTCAAGGATTTTATTAGCTTCCCCTAAGTGATATCTGAGGACTCTGATATACTCATGAAACTGCCACACTCAAATAAAATAAAAAATGACAGAAATCAAGAAAAGCCAGGGTAGGGTTTCAAACAGCCTCGCCCGCCCTGCTTCTCACATTACTCTCTCATCTCAGGTCATAGGGAGGTGTGAAAGAAGGCGAGCAGACAAAATGCCTCAGGCAGCCCTCACAAATATACTAAAGAGGACATTCAAAAGTTGGACACACTAGAATGATTCTTTCAGGCAGGCATGATGGCAAAAAGCGAAGTGTGAGACTACAAATTGTCAGAGACTGATAAGAAAATAACCTATTACCTGCAAAAAATGCATTCTATTTCCCAGACCCTGGAAATGCCTTATATATAAATGTGGTATCCAGGGGGGAAGGGAGCAGAATGGGTAAGTGAAATCAGGGAACCTACCTTATAAGATGCACAGCTTGTCATGCTTTTGAGAAAGCTGTAATGTGAATAAAACCACAACTTTTTCCAAAACAATCCACTTATTGTAAATATCAGTATTTGACTCTTTTGTCCTGGACCCTACCTGTATAGACTGAAATCTGATTATTTAATAATAGACCAATAAATTACCATACACTTCCTTTCTTGCTATTAGGGTTAATGGTAAAGCAAGGACCATGAGATAGAAACAGAATTTGTGGATTCTGAGCTGGATGCTCCTGCAATAGGATCTTTAGAGAGAGATTAGTTCACTGAGCATGAGTGTAATGTTCTCTGAAGATGCAGAAGTTGGACATTTTTATTTGCCTACTTGAGGATCTTGATGCTCTTGTAATCATGACCAAGCACTGCAAGAAGGGCCTTGGCTTTACATTCTTAAGGAAATCCAGACTGTTCACTATGGAACTTCTTTTTTTTTTTTTTTTTTTTTTAAATATTAAATTTTATTTTTATATTCCCCCATACAATTGCAAACGCCCCATTCTGACCCCACTATGGAACTTCTTAGAGAGAATCCATTTCCTTCATGCATAAGCATTTCAGTTACAGCTTCTTCTTACCCTATTTGTCTAAGATCTGGAATCCTGAGACTACCAGCTAATACATGAACATATTTAATTTACAAATCTCTAAATGATGGCACTTCTTAGTACAGTATTTAAAATTATGATTACAAACCCATTAAATGCATGCATGAAAACCAGAATGCATTTACATAATCATAGAAGGGAATTAATTTATCTGTTCTTTGTCTACTCCCATGTGGTGTATTCATTTTGTGTTAGAAGGTTAAGTTGAATTTCCATAGATTGTCTCTAAGAGGTTTCACAGGCAGGAGATGTAAATAATAAATAACCCACTCTTACCTCTAAAACATTCATACCCCACATAGCATGAGGACTTAGAGCACTAGACTGAGAGTCAGAGAGAAGGTTCTAGACTGAACTCTGCAGCTTAATCACTACTTCAATTGTCTACATTTTGGGGCTGCTGTTTGACCTCAAAGGGTTTTTCTACTTTTAACCTCTCATTCTGGGTCTCATATGCCTCAAGTTCCTCCAGTTCTATTTCTAGATCATTCCTTTAAGCCCAAATGTATTGTCCCAGTTAACACAGAGGCTAATGAATCAACACACTCAAATGCCTAACTTGAGACTATATGAATTCAAATTGTGGCAGAAGAAACAAACTATTAGGGATTTAGCCAGAAATTCCAATTTCTAAATACTGTTCTAGCAATAGCAAGAGAAAAAAAAAAGACTTCTATAATGTAGAAGAAAGACAATTCTAAAAGGATCATGCCTTCCAGGAACGCACATCAGGAGTGATTTTGGGGACAGGTGATTTATGATGAGTTATGCAAAAACAACTGCACCACAATTAGTGTCTTAACAATTTCATAGGGCCACAATGTTACTTTAATTATATATGACTCTTTTGGGTCATTTCAAAGAAAAGATATCTAACCTACATGAACATAAAATCAGTGCTTTAGATGACACCCTAGCTCCCATCCCCTCACATGTCACCTCTTCTTTTCTGAATCCTTTTGAACTGCCTCTAGCTTCTATCACCTTGGACAGCAAAGGGTGTGTTTCTTGGTTCCTTCTCTTACAGGGAGAAGCTGAATCTGGATTTCTAGTTCAGGTTATGATCAGTTTCTTACTTCAGATTCTATGTCTCATGGGTTCTTGTATTTCCTGCAACTCAGCATGTGACACAACCAGAGTATTTCTCAATAAAAACAAAACAAAAAAAAATCACCGCTCAAATGAATGCAAGAATAATGGAGTGAGTGGATGAATAAATAAAAGATAATTTGCCAAACTGTGAGCTAACCATCCATAAGTAAGAAATCCTAAGCATTAAAGGGTTTTCAAAATTGTCTCTGAAATTTAGATTTTTTTTTTCTTGAGCAGTAAGGAAAAAACAAAATAACCCAGGCAATTTGTGGAACATGTCGATAACTTCAGGACATGTCCTAGAAAGACTGCCTTATATTTTATGATTTGAAATGTCTAAGGGGGTCTTCATGGAACCTTTGGGGGGTGTGTGCATGATTTTAATCCATTCTGAAGACCTTAAAGCTGATTAGATTCTCAAAACCTGGTACAGGAAATAGGTTAAAGAGTACAGGAAAGTTATTAGTTGGGTCAGCAGAGAAGGGATTTATCTAGTGCCCATATGCCTATAACATTGAACGAGCTAGGAAAATAGACATGGTCTGACTTTTAGATTTCACTGCCTCATAATTAACTTTAAAAATCAGCTAAGCGACTGTCTGAGGGAGCAAAGCTCACACACTCACAAGAATACAGCTTGAATATTAGGCTGGCAACACATACTCTTAAAACCTAGGCAGAGGTTTTTAAATATAATGTATAGAGAGTCTTAGAGAGCTTGGAAATGGATTTCACAAAACTAGGACTCAGATGCCCTAAAAATTAAAAATATCAATTGAAAATGACTAAAAAAATCAATGTGTCCCTAAAAATGTCTTAGGAGCATTTTTTTAATGAAGTAGGAATGTAATCAATAAATAGCAGTATTCTAAGGAAGGAATGCTAGCTATGCATATGTACTAATTATATTTTTTGTCTTTATTTCTAAGATGGACATTAGCATCTGTGTGCAGATGAAGCAATTTCAGAGTCATATGGCAACTCCACAACTTTTGCAGCCTTCAGTGATAATGAGCATGGCCTCTGTTGATGCAAGAAAAAACAAAGTATGAATCGAGGCCTGGGAGTCTTTCAGCTCTCCTGAGAGATTTGCCTTAATGCAGGGCCTGCTTGTATTCCCGAGTCTGTCACTCTCTGAAAGCAGAGGAGTTATGCCCTTTTCATTCCCTGCTCCTGGAGTAATTACAGGCACAGGTAATGGGTCAGTGGGGCACTTGGGACTTCCACATGCCAAAAGAAAAGAAATCAATGTCAACACATTCAAGAAAACAGCCCAGAGCTAGAGTCATGGCCACTCATCCTAGGGAATCACTGGGACCTTGATGGCATCTCTGGTGAAAAACAGAGTGTCTTACAATCAGGACTCCATGTTTTATCCCCATCCTGGGAGGATGGCTACAGAATGAAGGACAATAATCATGTCAGTGACAAGTGAATTGTCCTCTATGTTTTCTTGGCTAAGCAGCCAGACGGGAAATCAAATATTTTGAACAAATACTTCTGTGTACTGACTGTGCCCAGGATGCTGATGTGTGAAAGCAGTCCTGGGAATTCCTCATGTAAAGATCACCTTGCCCATTTTTCCAGGTCTAATGAGATTTTAGGTTAGCATAGCTGTTAAAGGGTCCCAAGAAAGTCTGTGGATTTACCACTGGTCATGCCTCTCATTTCATAGCACATAATACTTCATGGCTTAGTCCCCAAGCGTTAATATAACCGGATCTTTCCATGAGCCACTACTCATCCCCTTGACTGTGTGACCTCACAGCCTCCTCTGGCATTGTGGATGAGGACTCTGCCAAGTGCAGAGAGGACAGTCATCCATCTTTCTGTTCAGAATCAACCTCAGGCTTGGATTTTTTGATAATAGCTGGAAGGAGATGCCTCCTTGGACTATTTTAAGATTGTGATTATTGGGCCTCCCTGATGGCATAGGCGGTTGAGTGCCACACTGTAAAGCTGTCCGCAGCCTCTGCAGTGCAGGTCTAATCCCAGCCAGCCGGCAAGAATCCCATATGGCGCAGCAGACCTCTTCTGTCATGCCTGCTGCTCCCCTCAGCAGTGTATTTCGTCAGCCTGCCTGTTCTGCTCCCTGCTCTGTCTCTGGTGAATCCTCTCACCCTCCCGCGCATCTGGCCCGTACCCCAGTTCTTGTATAAATAAAATAAATCTTAGAAAAAAGATTGTGATTATTCCCAGTTGGTTTCTGCTATAGCTTAACCATGAACAAAAGTGTACTGTTGTCAGAGAAGTCAAGAAGGCCACCACACAAACCAGTATGTACTGCACAAAACAGGATGAAGGGGGTAGAATAACAAATGGTTGCATCTCCACCACTACCAGGGTCCGGAGTGCTAACATCCACCATGTCAAAGTGTATCCTCAGAATAATCTTTGTGTTGACAATGTTTCAATATGCAAGAGATTTTTAAAGAATGGTAGCCAATTCTTATTCTTACAATAAGCATCCTGCATTTCCTCTGCCGATGTTGGCAAACTCTTTTTGGAAGCCTCCCTACTCCACAAATTCACATATTAGAACCATAACCCCCAATATGACAGTATTTAGACAAAAGACCCCAGGGAGGAAATTATGGCCAAATGAGATCATAAGCCTGGGACTTTAATTTGATAGGACTGGTTCCCTATGAGAAAAGGAAGAGATGCCTGAGGTGGCCTTCTCTCCACGCATGCACAGGACACAGAAAGAAGGAAGATGTCTAAAAGCAGAAGAGAATTCTCATCAGGAACCATATTTACCAGCACACTGATGATGAACTTCGAATATCCAGAATTGTGAGAAAAATGAATTCCTGTTGTTTAAACAATCTACGGTGTTTTGTTATAACAATGAGAGCAGACCGATATAGCATCATGATATAGACTAGATATATTTTGGTCCTTAACAGATGCATGATAATTTAATGGATATACTTCAGTCTAGTAAAATTTACTGGTGTAATTATCTGTCTTCCTCAATCAAAGGTATGCTACTTACAAGCAGATACAGATATAGATATATAGCTATATAAAAATATTTTAATATAGCATCATGTCATGTACATAGTAGGTACGCATATAAACACAATTGTTAATTGTGGCTATAATTTCGTGAGGGTGGACAATGGGGTGGAAAAAGGGAGAGAGACAAATGGCTTATGGGAGAGTGTTATGCATCCTTGGTGGTAGATATGGTGACATACACTAGAACAGGTGTGAATGTATTTCCTTGAGTTGTGTACAATGTTACAAACCATTGATTGAAAAATGTCTTTATGACTGGTGAAGATGAGCAGAGAATAACCTGCTAAGAAGCATCAGGATGGGGTATGAGTGGGATGGAGGTCCACGTGGACTAGAGAAAAAAAAAAGTGACAGGGAAGTGATCAGTTCACTTCTCCACTTGTCAACAAATCACTCACTTTGCAACTTTGAACTGGGGATGGAGAAAACAGAACATGGAAAGCACAAATTTAAACCAATAGTTATCTATATTACATAATAAATCAATTGAAGATAAAATTAAATCTGTTAATCTGTTATTGAATGGCCACATTAATACAACAACTCTCTTTTTAATCACACTAAGTTTGCATTCCTTTAAATTTTATAGTATCATGTCCTAAAGACTTGTTTCAAATACCATAAAAGCCACCTTTACTTTGTCCTCACCTTTTCTTAGTTTACCCTTTTTCTTTCTTCTTTTTTTTTTTCTCTTTATTCTTCTTGATACGTGTTTCTAACTACATTGTTTAGTTGCAATGCTTTTGAGAATGCATCTTCTGTAAAAAGCACTACACTAAATATTAATACATCTTGCTTCATTATGGAGTAGTTATGATATTTTTAGCATACTAATTATGGTAATACTACCATAGACAAGGATCATAATAATAATTATTATATCATAAATTGTGAGCTGATTTTGAAACAATTGCTTGGGCTCTCTGCTTAATCCCTTATTTCCTCCTCACTTGCCTTCTCCCTCCCTATTGGTAGCTTCTGGAATAAAGTGAAAGGAATTAAGAAGCCACCACAGAGCTATGAACTCCAATAAAAAGTACAACCCTTCATTATATTTCTTGTGATGTCTTTAATTGTCATATTTTCTAGCCTATATCTTCTTTACTCTATAATTTTGGGGTTCCCATGAAAACAATATAAATATCAAAGCCACAAGAATAGTAACAATAATGAATTACACGTTAGCATAACTGACCAAACAATTGCAAATAGAAGCTACTTTTCAGTCCCTGCTATACTCAACTGGAGGCCTGACCTTGTGTTAGTCTCTTAAACTCTTCAACATTTGCATCATATTACTGTTTTTTTCTCTCTGTGTACTCATTCTCATTTATTCATTTGAGAAACAATTATTAATCACCTAACTCTGCACCCTTTAGGAGACTAAGATGTTTGTGTTTATGGTAGGCTAAATCCAGCTCTCCTTTCCCCCAAATAAAGGAAGCCACATTCTAATCCTTGAACAATGTATGTATTAACTGAAACTCTACAGATATGAGACTTTAAAGATGTGAGAGGGGAGATTACTCTGCATTACCTATATGAGTCAAATTCAAGCCTAAGGGCCATTACAGAGGAGGCAGGGGAGTCAGGTCAGTAGTAGAAGTGACAACAGAGCCAAAAGCTTGAAATGCTAAGAAGAAGGGGCCAGGAACCAAGGAATGTAGGCAGCCACTACAAGCTAAAGGCAGCAGGAAATTTTTTTCCTTCAGAAGTTCCAGAAGAAACCAACATTGCCAAAACTAATTTTTGCTCCATTACATGAATTTTTGGACTCCTGATGTTTATGACTATAAAATAATACACTTGTGTGGGCTTAAATCATTCAGTTTGTGGTAATGTGGTATGGCATCACTAGGAAACTGATCAGAGTTTAGTTCCATTTTCTAGAGCAACTCAACTATAAACAAATACTATTTGAAATTTCCCCCCCTTAAAGTTCTATCAGCTGCTTCTTCAGTGATGGGCAAAGGATACCCGTGGGGAGATAAATAGACCAAACAATCCTGTGTCTTCCCCAGGATGCTTGAGCAGTCATCTCTACACTTTGACAAAGCACCAACAGAGGCTCATCTCCTCCTGACTATATTCTGGGGTTAAACAGCACTCTGAAAAGAGCACCGGCAGTGACAACTGGAATACATTTATATTTAACCTTTACAAAAAGACTGCAAAGCAAAATGTTCATTCTAACCTGGGGCATTAAACATGAATAGAATTTTCTTGTATTTATTTTAATTGGAAAACTGATAAATTTTGTTAAATTCTGTTGCCAACTATAATTATGATTCTTATAATAGAAGTTAACTGCACTCTCAGAATTTGTGGTATAGGTATCTACTCATAAAATAAGTAATGCTAAACTTTCAATTGATATAGAGTTTTAGAGATTATCTAAATTAATGTTATTACATTACTACTACCCTTTATTGTTTATTAGAACCAGTTTAGTACACTCAACTGTTAAGTTGCCTCAGTAAATGTTGAAGATAGGTAAAAAATAAGGTTACAATAGAAAAATTATATTCTAGAAATTATTTAAACTCTGTGTCCAATGCAAAATTAAGAGAGAATGATGAAATCACTGGGAATATCCAGAAGAGAAAACACCATATTCACATATCCTGGTCTCTCTTCTGGGTATTTCTATATAAATCCCTTAGTTGCATATGATCTTATTAAGACAAAAAGTCACCTAAAACTGTTCTATAAACTTCCATCAAAATTTTACTGAACTATTCATGAGTTTAGTTTTCAGCTGATGCTATGAATTTCATTGTAAATTTGAGAATTCCACAGGGTTTCTGAGACTTGACAACCTTGTGATGTGTGTCAAAAAGTAATACAAAGCAAGACTGCTGATGAATCTTTTAAATAGTAAGAATTGGGGCTAAAAGTGACAGAATCCTCAAGGAAAATAAACTTGCAGGTATGCTGCTTTAAAAAAGGCAGATCACTTTTAGAAGAGTAAGAGAATAATAGTACATATTTCATTACAAAGTTCTTCCTTGCAGTTAAGAATACTGCCCATTCTTTCAACATCTGAAACAACACCAGTTTTATTCCTAAATGAACCTGTTCTCATCATCTCACTGGAATGTATAATAAAAGGTTAGACACTCTGTCCTCAGGTTAGACTACCTTGTGGAAAATCTGTATTACTACAGAGTGAAATGGGTTAATAAGGAAAACACAATGTGGCTACTGGATATAATTTTAAAATTCCAATTTTAAACATTCCTCATTGGTAATTCTGTGGATGATTTTTTCCTTAATGTTTTTATTTGAGCACTTAATCTCACTACCAAGGTATTCTCCTATTAGTTATTCTCTCAGACTGACTCAGTTATTGTTGCCAAGGAAACAGCCAGGAAGCAGGAGTTAAGCAGACTCTTTCATCTGGCGAGAGGATGATGGGAATGGATGAGGGAGTTGAGCAAGGTCAGGCGTTTACCGCTGAATACAAATCTGTCATGCCTAATAGATGAAGCTCTTTAGTTTCTGCACTGCTCAGGCTACTCCCAGCAGCCAAGGAGAAAATAAAAAAGACACTGGAGCATGAATACCAATCAGCCCATCCTGGCCACAGTGATGCATTTACATGTGCCATAGCAGCTGTACTAGGCTTGGCTATGGATGAAAAGATAAATTAAATAGGTGTCAATAATTACAGAAGGTCAGAACCTAAATCCTGAGGGTATCCTAATAAGACCAGACAGATGGGATTTGGCTGATCTATCCTGTAAACATGCCTAAAGTTCCCTTCTCAGAGGCCAGGGTTCAAAATTTGTTATGGGCTCAACTGTATCAAGCTGAGAAGATCCTCAATCTGTCCTCTTATGATTCTTTACCACAGCTAACAATTTTCCCATATATGTCAGCAAATGTTGTATGTCTAGATCTTAAATAGATTGATAAGATGTGTGATAATAGTGATAGGTTCTTCGAAATGTTCTGTTATCGGGGCCTCCCTGGTGGCACAAGGGGTTACGCACCACACCATGAAGCAATCCGAAGCCTCAGCAGAACACATTTGATCCCCGGCCAGGGAGCTGCCCACATGGCACAGCAGACCTCTCCTGCCTCAGCTGCTACTCCCCTCAGCAGTGTGTTTCAGTCAATCTGCCTGTTCTGTTCTCCACTGTCTCTGGTGAATCCTCTCACATCCCCCTCCCCGCATCTCTGGCCTGCATCCCAGCTCTTGTATGCATAAATAAATAAATCTTAAAAAAAATCAAAACAAAAAAAAACCCAAAAATGTTCTGTTATCAACGAAGCCCTTAATTTTAATGTTAATGTTTACAGTAATAAGAGCAACCTAATACAGTAATTTAATGATGCTATGGAAATGTAACTATTCATAGCAATATAACTTCATATTAGAGACAGGATCCATCTTTGAATATATTCATGTAATTCAGTTGTTAACATTACAAATGCACCTATATGTATACATATGTGTGTGTGCATGCAAGTGAGTCGTAACTCACTTTCTCAACTAATGGTCCACGGTCTATGATATATCAGATTCTGTGATGGGTACAGTCATGGGTATATGGAAGAAAATTAACTTTCTTTTACCTCAAATAATGATAGAGAACTAGAATGATAATTATAATTAAGATAACTGTAAAATACTGTCTGTTCAAATAACACCAGTTAGTGCCACATTTAACGGAATTTCATGCAAGTTAGGTCTTGATTTCATGAATTCCAAAAAATTTATAGAGCAGTAATAAATGTGTTTTTTTCCTTACTCTGTCAAAATATCTACCTAGGAGATTTCTATTCTTAAAATGGATTCTTGGAATAAAATGAAAACATTGCTATTATATCAGATTTATGGGTTATTAGAAAACATTGTTAATGATAGTGTATGATGGCACACTTGGTTTATCATGTCCATTTGTAATAATGGAAAAATCACTGATCCTTCTAATGATATATTGTGCATTTGCATTTTTGATGGAGGAAATAAGAAGGAAAACAGGAACTGAAAGGAGAATACTACATTTATATTGTTAACTTGCTGAAAGCAAAGGTTCCAAAACTTTCTGATTTTAAGAGTCACTTGGGTTGCTTGCAAAAATAACAGAGATCCTGGGTACATTCAAATTTTAATAAGCCCACCAGTTATTCTAATGATAAATTACAAAAATCTTTCAGAATGTATTCAAATTGCTAAGAGTAACACTAACAGCCCCACATTTGAAAGAATAAAAAAGTCAGTTTGATCATCAGTATAATGAGCTATAAATAATGAAAATGCTATTCTATAGCAATCTACCATTGTGTTAGATCTTGAATTTTCAAAATTCTCATAATAGTTAAATAGTTTGCAGGGAGGGTACTTAATGATATCAAAGTCTAAAATGAGAAATCAGCAGAATACTTCAGTCTCATACATTTGTTAAACAATGGTATTTAGAATTCACTAAAATTTACTTACCTATCTCATCTATCATCTATGAATCAAAAGAAAAAAATTTTTCAGAAAGGCCATGCTATTCTCTAAATACTTATCATTATCCCAGTGTTTTAGGAAGATGATAAGCTACCTGAAACTGCTTTGTAATGACTACATAAGTTCTAAATAAACTGATCATCAAAGAATAGGAAGTCTTACATATACACTTTTCAATGAAACATGTACACAATAAGATAGACTTTCTCTGTTCTATTCACATGCTGTAGATCATCGGGCCTTAACTCCTGCTGAGTTTGAATCCCTTGAGGAATGAATTATTGCTTCAAAGAGTGCAAGTGATGGTGGAATTCTGTACCAACTCATGACACTATTAGGTGTTGTGAACAGGAAGACCCTAGGCCATGTGTGGTTTATACAGAAAGGCTATAAATAAACTGCAGGCAACAATTGTCCCTACTAAGTTATTCTAGATAAATAAAAATATTAAATTTCATAAATCTATTGACTGATTAGAATAGCGTTATCAACAAGAAACAGTACACAACCTCAAAGCACGCCTTAAAACACCAGTTCTGGTATAATTTCCTGCATAGCATATACTAATAAGCTAAATGCTTGCACCCTGAAAGGATACTTTCATCTATCAAAAAGTAAGAACATACACTAGCCTAATTAATTGATATTCAAAGTTCTATTTGCTACTTAAAAAATGTCAAAAACTATTGGGTACAGTTTCTTATATTCCTTGCTGTAAGAAATATACAAACATAATAGTATTTCAAATGATGTCACTATTAAATTAGGCATGATCTCATTCATTAGAAAAAGATTTTCATAAGGTTCTAACACTTTATATATATATATATATATATAAGTTATGAAACAAAAGTGTGTATAAACAGTATGAGTGAAGTAGTAAGAAATAAGAAGTCCTCTTTTTACAGTGATCTTTTAACAAAAGGCAATTTATAGAAACACAAGATGTATCAAAATTCCAATGAAATTTTTGAAGGAAATAGAACAAACAATTTTAAAATCTGTATAGAGCCACAAAAAAGGCCACATAGTCAAAGTAATCTGGACAGAAAAGAAGAAAAATGGAGTTGTCATATTTTCTATCTACACTACAAAATGACAGTAATCAAAACTGTATGATATTGGAACAAAACAGAAACACAGACCAATGAAATAGCACAGAGAACCTAGAAATAACAAATGTGGACAGATAATCTATGACAAAGGAACCAAGACCACATAATGGAGAAAGAAAATCTGCTTCAGCAAATGATGTTGGAAAATCACTTGCAAAAAAAAGAAGAAACTAGGTCATTACTTAACACCATACACAAAAATTAATTCAAAGAGAATAAAGACTTGGATATAAGAGCTGAAACCATAAAGCACATAACAGAAAATATAGGTGAAATACTCTTGGATATCAACCTCAGAAATATATCTGGTAACCCAACTCCAAAGGTAAGAAAAACGAAAGGAAAAATTAACAGCATTATATTAAATTGAAAAGCTTTTCTGCAATTAGAGAAACCTCACACACATACACACACAAAGGCAGTGTAAAAACTGGAAGAAGATATTTGCACATTATACTCCTGACAAGAATTGTGAAAACATTAAAATTATGAAGAAAATTATCATAAAACTCAATGAAAATGACCAAACAACCCAATTAAAAAAATGAGCAGACACTTCTCCACAGAAGACATAAAAGTAACGTGTGGCACATGAAAAAATATGTTCATTATAACTTATTATAAGGGAAATGCAGATCAAAACCATGAGATACCACCTGACCCTGTGAGAATGACCCATATCAACACTCCACAAGTGTTGGTGAAGATGTGGAGAAAAAAGGATAACTCACTGACTCTCAGTGGAAATGTACATTGGTACAAATTTTATGGAAAATGGTATGGAGATTTATTTAAAAACTAAAAATCGAAATACTATATGATCCAGCAATACCACTTTTAGGTAGTTATCTGAAGAATATGAAAATATGAATCCCAAAAGATGTATACACTCCTGTGTTCCTAGCAGCATTATTTATAGTAGTTAAGATATAGAATCAACCTAAATACCTAGAGGATTGAATAAAGAAGTTATGGGTGGTACTGACAGTAATCAAAACTGCATGGTATTAGAACAAAAACAGAAACACAGACCAGTGGGATAGCACACAGAACCTATAAATGAGAAATAAACAACAAAGGAACCAAGACTGTACAATGGAGAAAATAAAGCCTTGCCAACAAATGGTGTTATACTACCTGAGAGACTACCCAACTCTTTAAAAAGATGAAATACTGCCTTTTGTTACCTTATGGCTGGATCTTGAGGTAAATATGCTAAGTGGAATAAGTCAGAAGGACAATTACCAGATGGTTCACTTGTTTGTGGAAATATAAATAACCAAAAGGAAATAAACTGGTAAAGACAGAAAAAAAAAACAACAACAACAACTTTAGACTCTATGAAAAACATATACTGGTTACCAGAGCAGGGGAGGGCAGGGGAGAGACGGGACATGAGTGGATACACTGTCACTGGAGCTTTGGTGGTGAGAGAAGGGAGCACACGTTACATGGTTTTGCAAGCAAATGGCAAATCAAAATTTGATTAAAACAAAAAGTTTAAGATTCTCAAAGTGTAAATGTTAAATACTGTTGGAATTAGAAAATAATATGAAATAAAAATTCAAATCCTTTGTGGTAATAAAATGTTAATGAAAAAAATCAGGCCCCTGAAAATCATGTGCACCTATAAACTATAAAAAGGCCTTCGCTTATTGGGGGGCAGGAAAGTACTGGGAATGTTATCTTTGATGTTTTCTTATTCTATCACATCTGACACATTTTCCCTCTCCTATTTTTCAGAGAAGATAAGATAGAGAAGAGCAGTGGCATTTGAGGGGAAAGACATTTAAAAATACATGAGTACAAGCATTGCATTGCTTATAAAACAAATGACTAAGCTAGTTACATTATCATGAGAAATGTCTGGTCATGTTTATTATAAATAATACACAACTGGATAGAGTTCCTTATTAGAGCATATTCAGATGATCAAGCATCACAAATTTATCAAGTGTTGGGTTAACGTTCATTGATGGTAAGGTGACGGAGGCATGGATTTCATGGAAAAATTATAGTGCTCACTTTAGGTTTGACTGACCAGTTGTTTCTTGTTTCATTATGATTGAGTCTCCAAGAGAGATTCCTTTTTAGAGGACATCTATAAGCTTAGATGGAGCATGTGAGGACAGACTGGAATCTTTGTCACACACCAAGTTCAGGAGTTTGAGAAGTTGGATCAGAACACAGGGCAGGGCTGAAAGGCACTGAAGGCCAAGTTCCTGCTTTGCACAGAAAGGTAAGCCAGCAGGTGAGGGGTGACATGTGCACTGCAAGAAACCCTGAGACAAAGCACAGTGCTCCTTCATGTCTACTCTCAAAATCTTACACAAAATTCTCCTGCCATTTTAACTTAAAACACTGCAAAGAAGGAAATCCTGAAAAACATTTTACTTTGACTAAACTGATACAGTAAAAGCCTACTCTATCCACGCTTACCCTTTGATATTCAGATGCCTCTGTCATCTGAAAAAAAGACCACAAATAGTGATTTCAGCTGCCATCATATAACCATTCATTTTTCTCCCAAAGTTTCCAATATTTGGAAACATAGTAAAGAAATCTGATTGTTGACATGACTGCTCCAAAAGTTTGATGAAGTCTTTATGTATATGTGAACAAAGAACTAGGATTTCCTCATAACTGTGTCTCAGTGGCAGCATATTATCATAAACTCTTGATATCTTTGTGTGTTAAAATTTATTTTGAATATCAAAGAAAGTGAAAATGCAGTGATTCTAAAAATGATTGTGCTAGTTATGCATAAGACATTTGAGTTGATAATATTTCTAGAAAGCAAAATGTTTCTTGAATAGATCTAAGAAGTAGGCAACAAAAAAGGGTCTAATTAATTCCTGAGATTCTAGTATTCTTGGCAGTATTATGTACATTAGGAGAAAATAACCCAAAATATATATTAATACATTAATATTGTCATTTATGTCACTGGTCATACCCCATATTCCCTACTATGTTTCAGGCACCAAGGGTTTCCCATACCAGAAATCAAATCTTTCCCAAGACAACTTGGATATCTGCCACTTGCAGTAATATACGTGCATGTATGGAATTTCATCAATAATTGTCACTCTTATTTGGAATAATTAGAACAGAGCAGAGAAAATTAAATGTAATGATGATGACGAGGATGATGAGGATATCAACAAAGGTGACAATATGTGTTGATGATGGGATTCCACTCATCTCTTTTGCTTTGAAAGGTTATTGGGAGAAAAAGCAAAGATGAAAAGGGTCTTAAAACTTCTACTAGAATCTGTTATCAGGAAAGTATAGGCCAGTCTTGCGGAAAATAGGTAGAGAAAGAATCCAGTGAGATACAAAATTTAGGGAACAAATAAGCAGGTTCAAATAGGATAAACTGGAATGAGAAGGGAAGACACAATGAGGAAAGACAGAGTCAGGTATTGTTAGTCAACTTGTCCAGCCCAGAAAACCGGGTGTAGAAAAATTAGTTTACATATGGGCCTCCCTGGTGGCACAGGGGGTTGGGCACTGCATTGTGAAGTGATCTGCAGCCTCTGCAGCATGGGTTTGAACCCCGGCTGGCCAGAAAGAAACCCACATGGTGCAGCAAACCTCTCCTGTCTCACCCGCTGCTCCCCTCAGCAGTGTACTTCAGTCAGTCTCCCTGTTCTGTTCCCCACTCTGTCTCTGGTGAATCCTCTCACCCCCCGCATCTCTGGCCTGTACCCTAGCTCTTGTGTGCATAAATAAATCTTAAAAAATAGTTTATATGTTGAAGCAAAACAATGTAATAATATATGTGTTATGAGTATATATTAATACACACACACAAAATATGGAAACCTTAAGATATCTAACAAGAGCTGATAAAGGCAAAATATCTATTATTACTAAATTAAAATGCCATCCATTGTGATTTCTTACTGAACAAAAATAGCTATAAATACTACATTTATTTTAATTCTTGGCTGCCTGATCCAATTCTTACTCTAAAATATTATATCACTCAACTGTGAATTTTTTTTAACAGCTGGTAGCCAAAACTTTTTTTATTAATATGAAAGTATAAATTAAGGGACAGACATTTAAAATATAAAATGGTTACAGGAAAAAAAAAAAGAGAAAAGTCTGCTAGGGAAAGGGTTTCTTTGGAAAGTTTAATTTGATCACCTGGAAAAATGATAAATAATAAAGTTGGATTCAGTCATATTGTAACAGAGACATCTTCATAAGAAGAGGAGGCACCATGCTCCCTGCCCCACTTAGCTACGGGAAGAGCTGAGAGGCCAGGTGAAGCCATGAAACAGGGAAGGCAGGGCCTCCCTGGTGGTGCAAGGTGTTAAGCACTGCACTATGAAGCAATCCACAGCCTCTGCAGCACAAGTTTGCTCCCCGGCTGGCTGGGAAGAAATCCACATGGTGCAGCAGACCTCTCCTGACTCGCCCGCTGCTCCCCTCAGCAGTGTGTTTCAGTCAATCTGCCTGTTGTGCTCCCCACTTGTCTTTGGTGAATCCTCTCACCCCCCCACACCTCTGGCCTGTACCCCAGCTCTTGTATGCTTATTAAATAAATCTTAAAAAAAAAAAAAAAACAGGGAAGGCAGGTGGTTCAGGGAAGAAGGAGGAGGACACACTTGTTTCTAGTCTTTGGTCCTGCACCAGGAACTTGAGTGACTTGAAGGAGACACTTGGGGGAGACACATGACTGACAGACACATGGGGAGGCTGGCAATGACAGCTGTTGTCTTGATTTGTACTTTGATTTTGCTCCTTTCTCCCCTGACTTGCCTTTAACCCTGTTCCCATAGTTCCCCGACAGAAGGTGCCTTAAACTTATGGCAAGTTTTCAGGGCTCAGAGGCCCTGCTTCTGGCTGACCCTGTTTGGCTGGAAACTGACACACAGGGGGATGTGTAACTTTGGATGTTCCATCGGGAAAATTACGCTCCTTTATTCTTCTCTCTTTCTACACACACTAATCCTATTACATTTTGTTTATATTAAGAGTGTGCTTTGTCTTTGTGCACACAGATGGTTGGACCCCTTTAGAGCATGCACATTTTGGGGGTCCTGGGTGCCTCTTGGTCACTAACAATAACTATAAAGCCACTTTTGTTATTATGTTTACAGTCAGTTTGTGAGGTTAGTTTACACAGTTTTAGATGTAGATTAGACTACTTACACCATTAAGCGCTTTCTATTTTAAAAGTAGTTAAAGACCCACCAGATCTTTACATTGCATAAATTGATAAAGACAGGGGTAGTTTAAAGAATACAACTGAAGGCCCCCATTGGATCTTACACTGAAATAAAATTCTCACTACTGCTGCATCGAGACCAATGTGTTCCCCTTTGACAAGGACAGATTTTAGATTAAGCACTCTTAGATTTTAAATTACCATTCTTGATAGCTGGCTTGCCCTGTCTATAGTGCCTTAGAGAAATGGGACAGAGTGTGGAAAAAGCGCAGATTTCAAGAAGGGAAAACCCTGTCTCTTAACCATCCCCAGCCCCACACCTAAATTTCCATGTTTCAAGAGAAAGAATAATAATGTGATGGAACTGTTGAATTTAAATCAGAATAAAGGACATTATAATTACAAATCTTAGGAGCCATTTGTAGAATGATTGGTGACACAGGGGTCACCATCCCATCACCAATTACAATTACATCAGATTTAGCCACTGGAGATAGTGAAGGCGGGGGCCTGGGTAAGAGACGCAAATCTCTGGCTTCATCTCCAAACTTACAAGGAGTTTTATTTTACAAATTAGCTGCACACAGTTCAGGCTAACTAATTAATGTTGAAAAGATAGGTATGACTTCCTTGAACAAGGAAAAAAAGGAAGTGGAAGATTCATTTAGGGCAGACGTCCTTTTAGTTTTCACCTTGTCCCTCAGAGGTAAGGCATTAGCATCGCTGTCCTACAGAGACTGCATCCCCCCAGGGAATAGTTAGCTGGAACATCTAAATCACTGGCTTGTATTGTTTTTGACTGAGTTTTTTTTTTTTGTTATTTTTTATTAATATTAAGAAGAGGGCATCCCTGGTGGCCCAGGGATTAAGTCTCAGTTCTACCACTGAGGTGGCCTGAGTTTGATCCCCAGGCAGGAAGCTAACTCACACGGTGTCTCCTGTCTCACCCACTGCTCCCCTCAGCAGTGTATTTCAGTAGATCTGCCTGTTCTGTTCCCCACTCTGTCTCTGGTGAATCCTTTCACTCCCCCACCCCACACCTCTGGCCTCTACTCCAGTTCTTCTATGCAAAAATAAATAAAATCTTTTTAAAAAGTTAAAAAATTAAGATGATAAAATTACCATAGATTAGATTTCTTATCATTTATTGAGAAAACCCAAAATGGGTGCACACACAGGTAATGTCTTTCAAGCCACAATAAAGGGATGTTTATTTCCAAAAAGTATACTCTGAAAAGTCAATTTATGAACTCATTACACAAATCCATATTAAAGCAGTTAGTCTGTACTTAAAACTATAACATGGATAGTCAGGGTAAATTAAATGGATTTTATTTCCAGGTGGCAGAACGCCAATGTTAGCACTTCTACTTCTAATTTGTTTCTTGATTCTAACCTGTATCTGTCAGAGACAGAAAAGAAGAGACAAAGAAAAAAAAAAGGAGTAATTTCCCCATTTTCTGATAGTTAAGGACTAATCAAATTTACATTCCAGTCCTGGGAGTCACAGTACCCACTGGTTATCTCATGTTAGCACATACCCCTATAACTCATTAGTCCAAGATGGTGGGACAATGAATACCTTCTTCAAGGCTGGGTAAAATATGCCCAGCAAGTAGGAATCTTCTCATCAGTAGGAAAATGATTCACTGATGTCCTTATCAAGGAACGCATAATCATAAGGCCTTGTGATACTCTCCTTTAAGCTGTTCGTTACCATGGGCGATGTCAATGACTTACAGGCTTCCCAGTCAGCATCAAAAGCAGCTTTTCAATTCAAATACAAACTGCTAACCATTTCTCCTCTTCATATTCTACTTTGAATTTGTCTCTATGAGCAGAGTTGCCACTCAATTCAGACCATGACTATTTCCCTCTAGGAAAATTATGAGACAGTTTACACTTATCTTTCCTTCTGCTCCAATAATGCTTTTGGTCATAATATAAATTGGGTGTATTCAGTTATAAAACCCAAAGTGACCCATCTCCTCATGGGGAAATGCCCATCCTAACAAGGTTGGCCTAAAGCAGAGCCCTTAAGGTCCAAAAGCATCTAAGGCACCAAGTGTCACCCAGGTCCCACGTGCAAATCCAAGACCAAGAAGAAATTGAGGCTTTTTCTTCATGTCCCTGTGCCTTGTGCCTCATCCAAGTCTCCTCCCCCAAGTTCTTTTTAGCTTCCCCGTGCCTTTCAACTCTACCCTTCACTAGGAGGGGCAAGGGACATGGAACCTCTCATTTTAAATTACAGGGTCTGCTGCCACAATTGCAAACAAAATGCTTTGGTGCAGCAAAAGAGGGGGTGTCAGTTTATTCTAACCAACAGGTAGAGAGACTAGAGAACTGTTGGTAGAAGGATAGGGGAACAGTCCAATTAACAATTGATGGTTGCAAGGTGGAGTTGCAGCCACAGGAGCTGCCAAGGACAGTCAATGCTGAGGTAGGAGGTTCCCCTCTGAGAGTAGAGGGATAAAGCCCATAACCTGCCCGGCTGTGGTGCTGATGCCTTCCACAGCAGCTCCAATGAAAAAGAGAGCAAGCCCACATGCATGGCTCCTTTTTAAAGGCTCATAAAAATGTCTGCTCAGCTCCTTCCCTTCCAAGCATCTCCCTTGCTCAGGATGTCAGGGGTGAAATTCAGACCAAGGCTCTGAGCAGACATTATTTCTGCCAGCTTGGGTGGTGCTGGATGTCAGCTCTTCATTGTGCCATTCACTGCAGTAAGCAGGGCTGCCACCCCAGTAAAGCTTTGCTGCCACAGGGCTGCTCCAGCGAAGTCACTCTTCTTGGCCTTTCAAATGTTGTAAATAATGCTTTCCTATCAATCTCGTCAGATCAAGATACTGGGAATCATCTCGGATTCTTAACCCACCTACCTACATAACAGTAATCTCCACATCATGAGAACCTTCTAATATATTTGCCAACTCTTTTTATATAGGTTTGGTAGTGGTCTTATTCTATCTTATCTAGCCTATTCCTGCCACACTTTCCCATTTAGTTGTTGTTTCCTGTCCCAGAATCCTGTTACTCCAACCCAGCTACCATCCACAGTTTCTAGAGTTACCTTTTAAAAATACCAATAGGAATACCTATCTTTTACATCAATACCCTGCATAGCCTAGACAAAAAGTCCAATCTCTGCATATTCTAAAGGAGACTCTATGATTCAGCCTCTTGCTAACTCTCCCTTCATACTGAACCAAGCAAACTTCTCTGCAGATAAAAATATTTCTGTTCTATTTCCCTAAGCTTTGGTGCAATGTTCTGTCTACCAGCCATTTCTTTATGCTTCTTGATGGCTTGGCAGAATCATATTCCCACTTCAAAGTCTATGTCAGCTCAGATGTCACATCTCTAGAGATTTATGAAATTTTATTACTGTTGCTCCTGACATAAAAAGTAAAAAGGTATTTATCACTTCACTCTGTTGAATTTCCCCAAGGGTCATCTTATCTTTTTTAGGCAAATGTGTTAAGGACCTAAGATATCTGATCAAAATTGGACTCAAATTTTCTTATTAAATAAAAAGAAGTAAAGCTCACATATGAAAATAATGCAGGTGGTCTGTATATCAGAAGTTAGACATGGGATTCGTGAGATCCAAACGCTTATGTCTGGGGCCTCCCCAGTGGCGCAGTGGTTGAGCGCTGGGTTGCGAAGCTGTCCTCAGCCTCTGCAGCACCAGTTCGATCCCCGGCTGCTCCCCGGCCACCGGAGGAGGGTCCCACATGGCGCGCTGACCTCTCCTGCCGCCCGCTGCTCCCCTCAGCAGTGTACTTCGGTCTTTCTGCCTGCTCTGCTCCCTGCTCTGGCTCTGGTGGATTCTCTCACCCTCCCGCGCTTCTGACTGTACCCAGTGCTTGTATAAATAATCTTTAAAAAAATATATATATATTTAATTTTTTTTTAATTTTTTTTTATATAGAGGCATGTTTCCTTCCTTCCTTCCTTCCTTCCTTCCTTCCTTCCTTCCTTCCTTCCTTCCTTCCTTCCTTCTTCCTTCCTTCCTTCCTTCCTTCCTTCCTTCCTTCCTTCCTTCCTTCCTTCCTTCCTTCCTTCCTTCCTTCCTTCCTTCCTTCCTTCCTTCTTTCTTTCTTTCTCTCTTTGTTTATACAAGCACTGGGTACAGTCAGAAGCGCGGGAGGGTGAGAGAACTCACCAGAGCCAGAGCGGGGAGCAGAGCAGGCAGAAGGACCGAAGTACGCTGCTGAGGGGAGCAGCGGGCGGCAGGAGAGGTCTGCGCGCCATGTGGGACCCTCCTCTGGTGGCCGGGGAGCAGCCGGGGATCGAACCGGCGCCGCAGAGGCTGCGGGCAGCTTCGCAACCCAGCGCTCAACCGCTGCGCCACCGGGGAGGCCCTGAAAAAAAAATAAATATATATTTAAGATTAAAAAAAAAAGTCTTATGTCTGGGTTTCCAATTCTATCATCTTTGCATCTTTCTATTTATGAAACAAAGAAGACAGGGAAGCAAAGCATATAGAATAAGCTATATAATATTTGTTTTTTATTTCTCCTTCCGTAGTATTAGGGGAAAATTATCTTAGGAATCATTTCTATTCAAAATAGTATATTCTGTTTTTGTACATTCCTCTAGACATGCACTCAGTTGACATCTTTTAGCACTTTATCTGAATATTAGGTAGAGCTTTAGTTAAATACAATTAGACTGGAAAATATCCAAGAGAGAAACTGGCTTCTCTATTTGGCTTCTGTTGCTTTGTAATAATGCATGTTTTATTTAGAGAATGGGCTATTTTTATTTCAAGTGAAAGTTCTTATTTTGTACAGTGTATCAAACTCAGACTAGCATCTAAATGAAAAAGTCATGTTTTGTCAATATTGTCAGGGAAAGTTAGGGTCATCTAGATTCTTGAATATCTGTCAACACACAAAATAACAGACAGATCTGTATAACATGCATTGGTCATGTAGGCTTATTAACTAATTATTATTTTTATGTATCTCCATTATAGGTTAAGGACCAATGACTAGATACTTTATATGAAAGGAAACTCCCTCTCCTTTTTATAGCCTATTTATCACCTGAAGCATCTTGCTTAAGCCACATGAAATAAAACTACACAAAATAAAACATTGACAGAAATTGTCAAAACAATACCAGTATTGTGCCACTCATGACAAGTGACCCTGCCATCCTTCTAAGCAGGATTAGAACAAAAATGTTCTCCACCACACATTGTGTTAGAATTTATAGAATATTAATATAAAGCATTAAACTTTCTTTGAATGTCATCTCCCATCTCTAATTTGCATTTCATTTCCTGGGTCTATATTTCCAGGTATTTGACGATGTTAAATAATTAAAATGCCATTGCAATTCACTCTGTCATAACTGAATCTGATACTCACATTATGTGATACTCACTTTTAAGACCCTTAAACACCGTCTACAACTGACCCATAGTTAGCAATGACCTCTAGAGCACATTGAGGGTTCGACACAGATCATTTGAGAGGTAGAACTTAGAAACTTTAACTGGTATCAAGCTGTTCTCCTTGAACAATTTCCAAAATAGTCTGAAATAAACCTGAGTCATCCCCCAGGCCCCTGACAGCCTCCCACTGGAGGAAAGAGCATAGGTGGGAAGTCCCATTAGGGCAGAGAGGCTGAGACAGCGGGTTTGACAGACGGATTGCTTGCTCGCTGTGTGGCCTTGGGAAGCCAGCTAACTTCCCTATCAGCAGCTTCCTCATCCACAAAATGAGAGGGAAGTAACTATCTCCTCCATACAATACTTAGAAGAATCAACTAATATGTGATTGAAAGGCCCAACTCTGTACCACATACATGAATACAGTGTTTTTAAAATCCAGCTGTCTGCCACTTTATGGCTATTTGGTAGATAAATGCTACCTGACCTAATCTGTGAAATGAGAAAAATAAGCTATTCTGGCATGGATGAGTATAGAAGTGAATGGGACGATATGTTTACTGTGCCTAGCACAGAGAATCTGACACAAGAAGTTCCTTGTGTTCTTCTGTGTTTTCCTTTGCTTCTGTGTTCATATAAATCACGCTTCTTTAAGGAGAGAATATTATAGCTCTGTGTGTATGTTCCTTTCCATAAGTTCAAATCATGTTTATTTTCTTGGTTTCTAAGTTCCTATGGATTGAAAATATTACACACAAAAGGCTTGTCTTCTGAGAGCTTTTAAGTTTCCCTAGTGGCAGAGAATACTGGGGCTGAAGTCACAGGCTCACATGTTAAACCCTTGCCGAGCTTGATTATATATGGCTTTTTGTTTATACTCTTCGCATCCACGCCTTTTGTTTTCTAAAATAAAAATAATGCAGTACATTTTTATCACAATGAATGAAATGTTTAAACTTGGGAGTCATATGAGGTAATACATTTATATCCTATTTTAATATATTATTCCACTATTTGTTGATGTACTAAATCTATGTATTCCACTGTATATTTATTTTCCACTCATACATGGTAGTTTATTAGATCCTGGGGGAATGACAGAGGTTATTTAGTGTTACTCCTAAAGTTCTCAAGAATGGTAGCGTCTATCATATTCTGATTTAATTCCACAACCCTGTCCTTACGAAAAAAAAAAAAAAAAAGTGAACAAACATAAAAACAGAACAAGCCTGGGGGACAGCAGTGAACAACCACAACTTAACTAAGTAGTACTGTCCATCCCATCAACTATATCAGATGCTGTATCTTTATAAGAGCAGATTATCACCACCTCTAGTACAACACATTTATTCATAGTGATATGTTGTTTTCTGTCCCTATGAAAAAAAGAATAATCAAAACTTTTTTTTAATTTACTAGGAATGGAGAATCATTATTCATTTATGGCTTGTGTCCTAAGGCTTGTTAGCTCTCTCATGTTCTGTCATAATATAGTCCAGAGGAACCCGGCCCATTCATCAGGTATTTTACAGTATACTCCATTTCTCCATTATGTCAGCCACACAATTGAATAAGAAATGACAAATATATGGAAAGTTTTGGTAAAACACATATGCTCCATGGGTTGGGTGATAAACCCTAAGAAGATATAGTGGCTCATTTCCTCAGTAAATGTTTTAGTAGCTCTTTGGGGGGAGAATGGCACAACATGTCCTATAATAAGGTCAAATCATTGTATTTCATTCATCCAGATAGTAAGAATCACTATACCTGTGAGGGATTTGGGTCTATAGACAGCACTTTCAGCTTTGAACCTTTGACGAGGTAACCATTGGTATCTGTCAACATTAAGTAGTGTGTGCGGAGTAGAAAGAGGTGATGTAGCAAGTCCAGGTTATTCTGTCAGTAGTTCTGACATTGGGCCATACATCTCAGGAGATTCTATCATATTAGAGATAGTAAGGTAGGAAAAAAAAATGTGTGTAGATTATGCCAGGCCCCAATAATCACAATGTAAACCCTTGTGTTCTTTGGCAAAGTTATGCAGAAAGTCATCATATGCTTTTTACAAAATGGCTGCTGGCAGAATATTGGACTTGGTCAGAGTAAGAATTTCCAACCATGGGATAATCAACCGACTAGGTGGCTAGAACTGCTCATAGTGAACCAGCTATCTGAGATGCACCAAATCAATATGTGAGATCATATTAAGATGAAAGTGTTATGGGGCCTCCCTGGTGGCACAGGGGTTGAGTGCTGGGTTGTGAAGCTGCCAGCAGCCTCTGCAGCACTGGTTCGATCTCCAGCCTCTGGGAGAGGGTCCCACATGGCGCGCAGACCTCTCCTGCCACCCACTGCTCCCCTCAGCAGTGTACTTCGTCAGTCTGCCTGTTCAGCTCCCCGCTCTGGCTCTGATGAATTCTCTCACTCTCCCGTGCTTCTGACTGTACCCAGTGATAAATAAATAAATAAATAAATAAATCTTAAAAAAAAAAAAAAGGTGAAAGTGTTTTACACTTGGCATCAGGCACAAGCATGGCCAGAAGGGATAAGAGCAGGTGCCCCTGCCGTCCATGCTTTCAATTACTGTTACCCAACTTCCTTTGCCCTCAATTCTCACGAGTAACCAGGCAACTGAGAAGGAAAAAGACCAAGTTTTGTTAGCTTAGTATGAGGTGCATGCACATCCAAAATAGATGGCTGACATACTACAGCTTCACTAGAGATAACCCTAAAAGAGAGCGTAAGAAATTTTTTCTGAAAGGCAGTGTTGAGTATACCTGTCATATACTTGTATTAAAGAGAAACGGTCCAAGGTAAGAATCAAGAGACAGAGACTTAAAACAAAGTCAAGCAGCTTGGCTGACTGATCACTGGTTGGAGGTAACGTGGTTGGAAGATCAGGGGTAAGGAGATTTGGACAAGAGGGATATGGCTGGGTGTCTTAGGGTAAATATCAGGTGTAAAGATCTTTGTAAATACCAGATCGCATCCTCTATGAAAGCTGTACTAAACAATCAGTGGATGGAACAACTTAGACTGCTGACAGCAGTCAGGCTCCGGTGGGGGCAAAAAATTCCTTGAAATCAGCAATTATGGTAGCAGGGGCAGAGCCTATGCACTGCCTAGCACCATGGACTCAAACACCACAAAGCTTCCACTTTACATTAGCAGCTACTGCACATCCACCTACCAGAGATAAATGTTGAGCATTCGATAAAGCACCATTCCTCGAGGGGAGTGAGCAGCTCCAGCTCTTAGAGGCATCTTACTGACAATGAACTCCTTCCACTTTGGAAGGTGCAGGAATTCGGCCTTCCCTGGGATGGATGCATAGTCTGCATCTCCTATTTGGCATCAGTCTGCAGCACTACCTGAGAGCTCAGAAAGTATTTGAGCCACAAACAATGTAAAACACTGTGAAATATCATATATCTCATTTTATAGGTAAAGAAACATGGGCACAAATGCACACACATGGGATCTGCTGATCCTGTCACACTAACCACTGAGAAACTGCTGACTTGAGACAGCAAAAGTACAGCCTCTTGAACAAACAACTGAGGAAGCAGATCGAAGAAGATGTCCTAAGGAGACAATATCCTCTAAGGTATAGCAGATACTTTATTTTTTAAATTTTTTTACATCATTGCTCATTTTTAAACAATATTTGCTTCCCCCACCCCCTCAGGTGTAGTCCCCATAGTTTCCTTTACCAATGCACCCGTGCACCATCACCTCAGTCCCCTGTGCTCCTCTCTCCCTCCCTCTGATCCCTCTCACTCCTCCTCCCCTGCAGGATGGCTCTGGTTTATAATTGGCTGGTGTTGCTTTGTTGTGGGTTTTTTTTTTTTTGCATCTAATTTTAATTTTAATTTTATTTTCATATTCCCCATACAATTGCAACCCCCATATTTTGACCCCAATCCCTCCTTAAAATTCGCTAATAATATTAGAAAATAAACACACACATACATCTGTGTGGTATATGTGTGTCTGTGTGTAGTCACACAAATGTCATCAAGTATGATATATAGGTAAGTCAGAAATACATAAAACAAGTGCAAGATCACTTGTATGCAGGGCAAAAATCAAAATTCTTCTATTCCACTTCCCCACTATAGAGTTAAAAAGAAAAAAAAAATGATAGGAAATCACTCTTTGGTGTGTTTACCACTGAAGTATGATGTGATCAATATTTATGAATCTATCAAGTCTTTCATATCATATGGATTTATAGTTATCACTGGTCTCAGGATACTTCCTATTACTGTAGAATTCATTTCTAATTTCAAAGTCTGCCATACAGACATATCCTCTTGATTAGCACTGAGCTAGTTTCCTACTTGAAGCACATGCTAAAAGAAGGACAAGGTGAATGACAAGATTTTATTTGCTGAGAAACCTCTGCCTACATGAAGCTGGAAAGAGCAAGTCATTAAACTGATACTGCAAACCTCTCCACTGTCAGTCATTTTAAAGCAGATCTTTTCTCTTAACCTTGTCCACTGGGCGAAAAAGCTAAGCTTCAGTTGGACAGTCATTGAAATATTTGTTTATTATTTTTTTCCTCAGAGCATGGAAAAATATTCTAGGAAAAAGTCATTGTATCCACTCCAATTAAAGCCTGTTATCTTTCTTACAACTACACAAGTCAACAGAAGACTTTATAATAGCTAACATCTGTGCAGCAATTTACAGCCTACAAATACCTTTTATATACATTTATTTCAGTAAATCTCTGAGACAATTATCCACTGTATTTTACAGCTGGGAAAGTGAAGACTTAGAGACTGGGAAAAGTTAGAAAATATTATCTGAGATTCTGTTCATAAATATATACAAATATATATTTTATTCTCTATAGGTAAGCTAGAGAAGGATCTATTGATGAGATGTATTAATATCTCACATATTATGATAAAAGGTTAAATGACTGATTTATGCCAAACTTGACCATGAATTAATATCTCAGGGAAAGTATTAACTTGTCAACTTTTCTCTGAGGAGGAGAAGACTTTTAGGTAAAAAATGAAAGGTCACAGAAGACCTTCTTTTTATCTTTACCTTGGAAAGCAAAAATGATTTTTCAGTAGATTAAACAAATTTGTAGCCATATATACTGACATTAAAACCACCTCCAAAATTGATTCTGTACCCTACTAGCTAATTATCCTATTTGTAATTATACGATTGGTTAATTACTAAGTCTTATAAGAGAAGACATCTTGGAAAGGTTGTAAGATATAATCATACCACATTGGAAATATATTTCAAAAATATTAGGTGCACTTTTATTCACTTATACTTGATGGAAGGTAAAGAGAATGCAATATTAATGAACATTTGCATTTGTGTGAGGAAATTAATTTTCCAGTTGTATCCACAAACATGCTAGTCTAGTACATGGACTAACTCTTCTAAGTTATTCTGAAAATAACCCTTCTAAGTTATTTATAGAAGTCTAAGAACACTTTCCCCTTACAAAATGCAATTAAGCAGTTAAATCATAGGAACCCTTCTCACATTAAGAGACAAAATTTCAACTTAACTGACTTCTAATGACTAACATCAGATTACAAAGTGCATCTCCTTAGCTTTAGTTATGTCCTCTCTTCTAGGGTTGTTTATGTACTATTGCACAGACAAATTAAGTTTCTAACAGATCTTGAAGTGTCAACACTAATTGTACAATTTTTTTATTGCTTCACACAATCCCACTGAAGTTACTATGTAGGAGTCAATAGTAGGAAACACTATAATTAGTTGCAGTTAATATAAAATTATATAGTTGTACATCCAAATATTATCTTGCCCATTTCGATAAAAGTAGTCTTGTCATAACATTTTTTTTGAATCACAAAAGGGTGTCAAAAGACTTCTTAGTTTATGCCTAATTGTCATGACTAAACTTAAATACTTTTGCTAAGTTTAGGCTATATGATATAGTACCTTACTAAAACGTTTAAAAATCAGTACCATTTGTAATTAGTAACCTTTTCCAGAGGAAGACAGGGAATTGATAACATCTTATAGCTCTTAAATGCCTAACTAATTTATTTCCCCACTTACAGTGGAAAACTGTATTCTGTTACCAATGCTGGAGGAGCAAAGCAAAACCAGAATTAGAAAATATTACATATTAAAATGAGACATATACTCTGTATTTACATCTTCTATGAAGGTAACACACGTGCCTTGCTCAAATATTTTGAAAATAGTTATAGCACCTAATCACTTGTACCCATAAAGCCTTTCTGTGCACAGTAGGATATCAAGAATACATTATTTCTTCCCATGACAACTTTATTCTATCTTCACCATTTCTACCACTGAATTAAAATATTTGATTACAGATTCCCAGTTATTGCTACATTTCCAGTTTGCTGGTCCTCACTCTTCTGCCCAAAAGTTTGGTACCTCCAAGTACATTCACTGCAGACCATTGCAGGTAACTGACTGTCACCCAACAGTAGAACCAGGAGAGTTAACTAAGAGGTAACTATCTTGAATCAATTTTATCTTCTCTGCCTTATTCCCTAACTCCACACTACCCCACCACCCTAGCATCAGAAAATTGCTAAGTATCCTACCCACTTACCAAATAGTCTTGTTAAATTAATTACTAGCTACTCATACTCTAGTTTACTATATGGTAACACAGGGGTAATTAACTCATCAATATCTGCTGTGCAAACTGAGTTCTAATTTACTGCATACCCATTTGTAAGTCTGGCTACTGAAATATCTTACTCTTATGACACCTAATGCATTGATTCATCACACTTTTTGACTGGACTATTCCCTGAATGGTGGACCTTGAACATTAATTTCCTTCACTTGGAAAGCAGACTTCTTAAGTGATGTCTCCCCACACCCCACAAAAATAAACCAAAACAACCAACAACAATGAAACATCTACTCAACTTTTAGAAGAGATTAACACACAGCATAGGTGAAGCTGAACATGGTGGGAAGAACATAGCCCTCTCTGTTTAAGTTAGAGCAATAAATGGCGACCATGTATTCCGAGGCAAATATATATATCACAAGCTATTGTAAAAACATTTCAATGTTGGGGCCTCCCTGGTAGTGCAGGGGGTTGAGCCCAGCACCGTGAAGCTGGCTGCAGCCTCTGCAGTGCGATTTCAATCCCTGGCCAGCCAGGAAGCAGCCCACATGGCACAGACCTCTCCTGCCTCACACGTTGCTCCCCTCAGCAGTGTATTTCATCAGTCTGCCTGTTCTGTTCCCCACTCTGTCTCTGGTGAATCCTCTCACCCTCCGCAACTCTGGCCTGTACCCTAGCCCTTGTATTTATAAATAAATAAATCTTTAAAAAATTTTTCAATGTTTTCCCAAACTTGTTTTCTGGAGAGAAAAACAAACCATTCACTCAGTTCAATTCAGTAGATTGCGTTTATTTCCTAAGTCACTAGCTGCTAAAGAGTGAATAGCTAACTATATATAAGAGATGATGTTGTAATTTTATTAGGCATATGTAAATATCCACCAACAATGGACACTGGTTCCAATAGGTCATTGTGTGTGCTTCAGTGAGAAGCAGATTGTTATGGTTGCCAAGAGTAACTCTCAGCCACAAGCCCGTGGACTGGCCAACACTGACCAGCTGGGCAATGCAGGCCTGCAATGTGCCTCGGAATACATGGTGGCCATTTTTTGTTCAAACTTAAACAGAGAGGGCTATGTTCTTCCCACCATGGTCATTCTCATTGCTAAATTTATATTTATAGCTAGCCTCTCCACCATCTGTGCATGCTGCCTATGGTGCATCTCTGAGGACTTGGAGAGGCATTATTTGAAGACCTGATTAAATAGTCAGGAAAAAATCATCCATCATTTATAAGGGGGGAATGTAAGACAGTCACAATGGTGTCCTGTCACGCTTTTGGATTTTTGTCTTCATTTTCTTTTACTTTCATTCTAATTCAATGCCAAATACAATAAACACTGACCAACAGTGTAGAGTCCACTGACAATACATTACCATCTAGGCGAGAGAAGAATGAATTACTAAGATTCTCTAAGCCTGCCTTAGCAAGGAGGTAAATGACATTTCTTCCCAGAGGAGCTTTGATTTTTAATAAACACACACACCCAAGTGAATGAGGGCACAAGTGGAAAACAAGATACTACAATAAAGGGCCACCTGCTGAAATCAGAGCTTATAGGGGTAAGTGAAGCTGAATACCTACAACTGGTTTATCACATGAGCTGAATTTCTGGAATAGCAAAAGGGGATGTTTATTACTATCTCCTGTCACCATGCTCAGATACATCATATCAGATCTATTTTCTACTACCTCTAATTGCAATTTGAAACAAATCTTTAGATGCTGGGGCCAATCTTCTGGCACTGGAGTCACCTTATTTAAAAGTCTTATCTTCAGGTATTACAAAACAAGCAATACCACTACACAACATGCGCACACACACTCCTCAGCGGTTCTTATATCAAAACACTAAACATAATAATGTTCAATTCAAAGCTTCTCCCTACCTCCCAGAGTAGGCCTGTAACCAAAGCCAGTAAAGGAGCCCCATTATTCAGTCTTTTGAGCCCAGTTCTTCCCTTCTGTACAAGGCTAATCCAGGGTCAGAGAGAGAAGAGCAACTGGAAGTAAAGTAACAAGGACTGATTTTCCTAGCTTGTACTCCTACGACTCTGTCAAAGAAGGTTTCAGCGTGCTTCCTTTTTTGGGGGCAGCTCTCTGGGTTTCTTGGAGACCACATCTTAGGAATGTTCTCACTGGGCCTTTTCCTGAAGCCAGCAAGGCAAGGTCTTCAGTGTCTTTTGTCTGAGGAAATCTATGCAGAAGGACCTCATGGGCAGAGTCCTTTCAAAAAAACTGCAGTCCTGTTTTCTTCAAGTGCAACTGACACTTGTTTTTCCCAAAGGTAAAAACAGAGCTTCCTCCCAAATTTCCTTCTTTCGTCCTCTGGTTCATGAGCAGCTCTTGGTAGCCTTCAGTGAGAGTAAGTTGTTTTATTTCTCACTTTTGCAAACAATTCCCACACACGCCCACAATCTATTCAGGGAGTTTTCTTGAGGCCTCTACAACTTAGCTTGTGTGGGAAGGAAAATACTACGAAAATCTCTAATCCTTTTAATTCCACCACTTCAAAGAATACACCAATACCTGCGGTCAGTTGTTGGGGATGAGTCACGTGGCCTTTTGAGCAATGTCGCAAATCTAAAGAGAATGTCTCTCAACTCTCTTTAGAAAAGTTGGAGAGCTGTCTTGCATTTTCCTCAGCTTTATAACCTCAGATGGACATCAAGGTTAACTAGAATTCTCTTGCTCTGTGCTGTGTAGAAGGCAGAGTGTTAGTGCCAACATGGCCGCACTGTCGTTAGTAATGGTGTGGGGCATACATTCTAAAGCAATTGAAGACTCGGTGTTAGGGTTCTGTTTCTCCTATTTATTCATGACTTTCAGAAGAAAAGAATGTAGTCACACAAATGAAATTACACTAACACTTAAAGCACATTAAATTGAGGGAAAAGAAGTCGTCCATCAGAGAAATCAGTGATCTTGAACCAGGGTAAATTGACTGTTTTAATTCCTAGATAGCTCTTAAGAGAACTATCATTTACTTATCTGGGACAGTTGTTCTAGTTAAAACAGTTGCTTTTTTTGTTTTAATCCAGGAAAAAAGGACAAGTCATTATTGTGACCATTAATATGAAAGCATGTTTGTCTTTGGATAATTGATTAGGAGTCCTTTAAAAAATTAAAGGACTTCATAGTTAATTCTCTTTTGCTTTTCTTAGTGGTATTACTTTTTATTGAGGCAACATTGGTTTACAATACTATAGACCACTAAGGTATACGCTATCTCTTTGGATAAATATTACCATATCAGCCTAGTGCCCAGGCATAAAGAAACACAATGTCTCATACATTTCAGCTACTTTCTACTGAATTTATGCAGGGAAAGAAAAAGACAAGAATGAGCCACATCAAGAGCTAAGAAACTGGTCTAAGAGTTAAAGTTATCATAATATATGGTATGAAAACTTTTCATAGGAGTATTAATATTTTCAAGTATTTGTATCTAAACAAATTTTCAATCTTATTTTAGAAAAGTGAATATTTTCTATCTCTAGTCTTACATTTCAGAGAAACAAATTTTTATTTTATCAAAATTCTAAAAACAATTGAGCAAAATAAAGCCTTAAATGTAACAAAAATGAACATTTATCAAAATCTAATTATAAAAATAACATACTTTCAAGTATTTTTTTCTCTCAATTTCCATTGACCACTGATTTAAGACTTCATATATGAGTGTGTGTATAGCATAGATAGTCTATATTTAGATGAAACACTGAAAGAAGAGCATGTCATCAAAGGGGGAAGAAAGTAGTAACTCAGTGGTTGTTGCCACTGACAAATAGAGGCACTTATAGTTCACGATGACTGTCTCTCACTGGAGAGGGATGTTTGATAGATATACCATTGCTAGAAAAAGCATACCACTGATACACATATGTAGACCTTAATTTACTAAATAATTAATTTCAAATTGTAAGTCTATAACAATATAGACTTACAAGAGGACTATGCATAATTATAGCTACAAGTACCAGAGTCAAGTGCCCTTGTCTTACCAGGCTTAGGGACAATGAGTTGTGCACTGGTCTGGGAGTTTCCAGCCTCATTTTCAGCCACACATTGATAAAAGCCTTCATCCGACTTTACCACTCCAAGGATCCGTAAGTTGCTTCCTCCCTAAGGAGAAGAAAAGCAGGTGGTGAAATATTCAAAAAGCAAAACATTAAAGTGACAAAATGACCATAAACAGCATTTTAATTAAAGTTCACAGAAGAATCAAGAAAGGAAGTCATAAGACTATTACTAATTACTTAGTAATTAATTGCTAATTACTAAGTCTTCCAAATGTCTTAATTCCCAAAAAGAAGTGGGAATATGTCCAACAAGAAGATAATGTCTAACACCACTTGGGAAATGCCTCCGACCCTCAAAACTGCTGAATGCATGTGCATCAACTTAACCTAGTTCTACAAGAAAAAATATAATCATAAAATACACATCATCTTTATTAACTAAACGAGAAGTGAACAGAAAATTATTGTGAGAAATGGAAAAAAACAAGGTTAGCATCAAAAGAAATCTTTTCCTTTTACCTACTTGTTATTAAAGGAAACTCAGTTTCGGCAGCTGCTGGGGAAAAGTAAAATGAAACAAAAACAGCTTCAAAGAGAGAAGAAATCTAAGTTGGCTATTTTCTGGATGTGTTTACTGAGAAACAAAAATGTCTGACAATCTTTAAAAAATTGTAATTGCTTTGACATGTACCCTGTTGACCTTGGAGGGGGTTATGGAGGACATTTGATATCTGTGCCCCTCTTGTATAAGGCAAAATGTTTTGCTTTTAATAATCCCTAAATTAAATACAGCAACATTACCTCCTGTCTTCTATAAATTCAGCCACCTTCTTTTTCAAGAATGGATGATAAAATGATAAGGAGATAACATTTAATTATACTAACTCAGTTTATCTTCAATATTAGTGTAAGAATTAGTTCAGTAAGTGAGACGTGTTAAATCACTTTCCCTGAAGTCATTAAGAGATAAATATTACCTCATGGGGAATTCTTAATTGTTTTTAGTGCCTTGTAGTCAATTCTCGGCTGATGTAAAATTCTTAGATAAAGCTGACTAACTTCTAATTAACAAATCTCATATAACTTACTATTTGTGTTAAATGTTACATGTACGCCAGACAATAGCTCTCTGATTTCTGGAGCTACTGGGGAAATATTTGTAAGCATAATTTAGTGGGAATAGGACTCTTACTGTACATTTTCTTTTCACCTTAAGAAAAGCAGCATTTAAATAGGTTGGCTGTAATGCGTCATGCTGGGAGAAAGATTTTTCAAACTGTAGAAAAAAATAAATGTTGCCTTTTATCATATGTCCTGAAGGGCACGCAATAATTTCCTTTATATGCAAGTCATATATATTTTAGACATATACAACACATTTCAAGTTGCCCTATGGCAGGTCATTTTTAAGTCAGTAGTAGTGGAAATAGCATTGCCACTTAAAGGATCTAATGAATTGGTATGGCTTCAAAAGTTAAATGTTTTCCCTTCTTGCTCTATTCCCAGCGAATTGAACAAATACAATGGAAAGTGAAAAAAATGGTTAAGTGGTGCTAACAGTAGCAAGTTATGCTTTATGGATTTATTTCTCAAGATCCCTTGTAGTGTGACAAAGCACATGCACAAAGAGACTATGAAGGGTTCTGGAGGTTGACTGATCTTAGAAGAGGAATTCACCATTGAGAGCCAGCGTAAAGCTAGGGAGAAGAAACTAGTAACTACAAAGCAGTGTGAACTCTGCCTCTCTGGCTTCCTCCCACTGCCACCACCAGGATACGCTGGTGCAATTTGGAAGAGAAGCAAAGGAAAATTGTCTACACTATCAAAGTAAGGCAACAACAATCACAAGTAGCATATCTTGCTGAAAGTTTATTATAAAAGTCAAAGAAGCAGAGATTCCTGGCTTAATTTAGTCTAGAGGTAGGTTCTGAATTGTATTGCCCCAATAACCATCAAGGAGAATACTTGGAAAGAGGAGATTTGCTTCTATTTTCCTTTATCTATTTGTTTAAAACCTTGTCTGAAAGACACACAAAAGGAGCCAGACTATTTGATCACTTTATTGGTTCAAATATGAGAAAAGATAATTACCACTATCTGAAAATAATCACTGGGAATGACCACATCTCCATTCTTCATCCAATTCACAGTGGGCAACGGCTTTCCAGAGACGGCACACTCAAACTCGATGTCCATGCTTTCATAGGCATAGAGGTTGGAAGGGTGATTTAAGAACCATGGCGGAACTGCAAAGACAGAAAAAAAAAATGTGGGTGTGTGGGATTGTGAACATGCATGCTAAGTTCTTCACCATGTGAGAAACAGTGCTTTAGACTACAAAATAGTTGTAATCCAAATGGTTATAATCCAGTTTGGGGGAATTGCTCACAAAAACTTGATTTATTAATCAAGCACTTAGAACACATGGGCCTCCCTTGTGGCGCAGGGGTTAAAGTCTCAGCACTATCAAGCTACTAGCAGCCACTATGGCATGAGTTTGATCCCTGGCTAGGGAGCTGACCCGCGTGGCGCGGCAGACCTCTTCTGTTTCCAGATCTGCCTGTTTTGCTCCCCGCAGCAGGGTATTTCAGTAGATTCGCCTGTTCTACTCCCCACTCTGTCTCCAGTGCATACTTTCACCTTCCTCCCACACCTCTAGCTTACAGCCCAGTTCTTACATGCACAAATAAAAATAAATCTTTGAAAAAAATGGAACTTGGAATAAATCTTCACTCTTGTCCTAAACACAGCATAATGGTTGCAGTGAATGGTATTTTGCCACAAGGAATGAAAAATAAACACTTGTGGAAAAAAACATTAAATTTAGTAAACAGCTGAATACTCAAGTAACTCTATCCAATTGATCTGCATAAAGGACAGTGGGATGTGTATAAAGTTAAAGAATCTAAGCTAATGAAGTAAACAGAGGGGAGTTGATTGGAATTCAGCAACCCAGAGTATAAAACAAAAAAGCTTAGTGTCCCTGTAATTCTAGAGTTTCATTAGGATGTAGTTAATGTGAAGGACTCATTTCCTGCTGAAACTGGCTGCAGCGATAGGACACTAAAATGACTGTCATCTTTAGTGTGGACACATTCCTATTGTCCTAGTAATTATCTACTGTAGCGTATTATTCCACTATATTATAATTTTCTCAGCATGGTAAGTGATATCCTAATTTAATTTAGTGTCTCAATTACCATAATACTAGTTACTCTATGATGAAAATTTGCAATTGAAAGAAAATTACAAATACAATATAACACACCTGTGCTAATGAATTTCTCAGGCTCTGTCCCTCAAAGTCCTGCCTAGAGGAAGAAGAATTTTGAAAGTAATGTTCATCCTCTTCCTCTGGGAATCTTAAATTGATAGCACATTGGAATCTTCACACTGCCTGAGATCCAGGTTAAATTCACAGTGAAGTAGCAGCCTTGATCTCATTTCACATAGGAAATTGATATGCATTTTGGGGAACCATTTTTAAGGTTAGATTGTATTTCTTTGCCATTATTAAGCTCAGTAAGAAGGATGCACTAAAGCTTGAACCTTTGAGTAAATACTGCATTTTAAAAATTTAATTATTTATTAATATATATATGAGACAACATTTTTCATTTGTTTTACAATGTTTGCTTTCTTTTCTCAGGTATAGTCCCCGTAGAATTTCTACCACCAGTTCACTGTGCACCAGCACCATAGTCCCTTGTGCTCTGCCCTCCCCTGTTTTGATCCCTCCTCTCTCTCCCTCCCCTGAAGAATGTCTCTGATTTAGAGTTGTCTGTTTATTTTTATTTTGTTTTGTTATGTTTTTCATTATTATTTTTTCCCTAATGCCTTATTTGATGCCCCTGTATTCCTCCTATAAGTGAAATCATCCGATATTTTTTCTTTTTCCTTCTGACTTATTTCACTGAGCATAATCCCTTCTAGCTCCATCCCTGTTGCTGCAAATAGCATTATCTTTTTTGATTGCCGAATACTATTCTACTGTGTATATACACTACATCTTCTTGATCCAGCCATCTATTTTTAGGCATTTGGGTTGTTTCCAAGTCATACCTATTATAGTACTGCAATAAACACAGGGTTACGGGTGTTCTTTTGAATTAGTGTTTTTGTGTCCTTTGGGTAGATCCCTAGGTGTGGAATTGCTGGATCATGGAAGCTCCATTTTCAGTAGTCTGAGGAACCTCCACACAGCTTTCCATAGTGGTTGGGACCAGTTTGCATTCCCACCAGAAGCGCAGGAGTTCCTTTTTCACAACATCCTCACCGATATTTGCTGTTGCTAGTTTTTTTTTAATATGTGCCATTCTTACTGGTGTGAGATGGTATCTCATTGTGGTTTTGACTTGCATTTCCCTGGTTATGAGGGATGTTGAACTTTTTTCATATGCTTGTTGGCCATTTGCATTTCCTCTTTGGAGAAGTATCTTTCAAGTCCTTCCCATTTTTTGACTGGATTGTTTACTTTGTTTTTGTTCAGTTGTTTGAGTTCTTTGCATATCTTTGTGATCAGTCCCTTATCAATTGTATGAAATACAAAAATTTTCTCCCAATCCACAGGGTGTCTCTTCATTTTGCTCTTTAACCACCTTCAGCAACTTTCTCCTGATGGCAAAGTGAATCTGCAATCTTTTTTTTTTTAAAGATTTATTTATTTATGCATACAAGAACTGGGGTACAGACCAGAAGTTTGAGGGGGAGGGGTAAGAGGATTCACCAGAGACAGAGTGGGGAGCAGAACAGGCGGATCTACTGAAATATAGTGAGCGAGTCAGGAGAGGTCTGCTGCACCATGTGGGTCACCTCCCTGGCTGGGATCAAACTCGTGCTGCAATGGCTGTGGATTGCTTCATAGTGCTGACGCTTAACCCTTTGCGCCACCAGGGAGGCCCCTGAATCTGCAATCCTTGATGTTCACCACCTTCTAAAAAAATGGGACATTCAGGGTAAAGAGTGTAGGATTCAAGTTCTGGTTTTCTACGGAATGATTGTGGAAATTGCTCTCAAACCCGTTCCCTTCCTCTTTGCCTAAGGTTCCTGATTTTTAACTGAGTATTTGGATTCCTAGTGCCAAATAACTTATATTCTTTAATCTTTCAAGGAAGAAAATTGATTTAGATGGCTCAGCTGGGATGCATTAATATTCACTAGCTAAAGGCATGGAAGGAATGAGCCTGAGAGCTTGACTGAAGAGAATTTGTGACCATTGTACAGAGAACGACAATCATTTATAATTGATAATATTAGCATGAAATTTTCTTTCATCACCAAATTCAGTGACAATAAACCACAAGAACACAGATACTTTTCTTGAATGCCTCTGAGCACATTATTTGTTGTCTCTTTTAGATTCTGTTCTCAATTTTATGAAATTTTGATCAAATTTTATTTCCAATCAATATTTAATGTTTCTTGAGAACTGACTATGCACAGATTATGTCTTAACGTTTTTTATTTATTATTCTTATTGCAACTCTTTGAGGTACTCTCTACTATTCCCATTTTTCAGGTGAGGAGATTGTGGTACATAGTATTTAAGTAACTTCCACAAACCACATGTTGTGGGGGATAGTGCTGAAAAGGTCCAGATACATAGGCCTAGGTTGGATTAGAAATTAGGTGAAAGCTTTTCAACCTTGCTTTTAAGTGATACATCATCGATTGATACATTTTTCCCCAGAAGTTATTATTCACATGCATTTTTCACATGCACACCCCTGTGGTTTAATTTAACAATCCTACCTGGCATTTTCTAACCCAAGCCTTTGTTCATTCTATTTTCTCATCCAAGGTGAAATGAACTGTATTCCATTTCACCTTGGGTAGAGACATCCTGTCTGTCCTTCATAAATCCACTTTTCTAGAAAAGGATGTCTCCATTTTTTTCCATATAAAATGACTGCTCCTTTTAGAATTCCTGTGGCATTTATTACAATTGTTTTTATGGTACTTTCTACAGTACCCTTACATTTGTTGGTAAGGTAACTTACCAATAATGCTAACATGAATTCAGTACATTGCTTAGTTTTTGATGCTGACACTGTGTTACGAGGATGTGAGCAAATGGAGTCAGCCATGTTGACTCTTCTGATCTGACCTCTGACTTTTTCTATGATGAACAGACTTGGATATAGTCACTCATTTTAGGATGGCTTTCTGGAATTTAGGAACATTTACCCTGTGGCCAACTTTTACATCGATTTTCATTTAAAAGATATCTTTCACAAAATCATTATTTACCAACCAGACAATTCCAAAGATGGAGCCTATGCTTTCCCCCCTAATTTCTTTTGACAACCATGGTTTCCCTTTCTACTTCTGTGGATAAATAATTTAACTACTTTAAAGTATTTGGAGGGCATCAGTTTCTTAATGACTTACAACTGAAGTACCAAATTATTCCATTTACACAGTGTTAGTTCATTTAAAAAATGCTTAATATACACATATAGTATTATGATTTCCTATAAGATATTGACTTTAGTCACACTTTCCTTCTTTATATGGAATAAAGTTCATGCCTGAAATAAGTTAACCACTTTTCCATCAGATCTTGGTTTCTTGGGATCTTCTCAAGTGCTTGCATTACATTATAGATAATTTTTATTTTGGGACTAAGGGAAGAAGGTTTATGACCACAAATGACCAATAAGCAATTGAAATATGAAAAAATATAATTCTGTGCTTAACAGTATTAGTTAGAATCATAGTAGAACTATGAGAGATACCTTTATACATCATTAGATACCTTTATACTAAACCTTAAATTTAGGCAAATGTTTGCTATAACTTTAGTTGTTTTTAAGAATTTTTTTATTCAATGGCTAATCATTTGAATTTTACATAGTAAAATTTCTTGCACAATTTCAGTCCCAAAGTCATCACCAACAAGAAAATAGTATTAAGGGCTATATTTCACACAATAGATACATCACAAGCAATTTTGTTATCATACCATATTACTTCCTAATTTTCTTTTGTCTTGGTTTCTAGAGCATTACTTTCAGCTAAATTATTCTCTTCCAGTTATGTTGGTATGTAATACATGAGGCTCAACTTAAAAATACTATTCTAATACACATAATTAATATTCTTGGCAAATACCTTGAGAGACTTCTATACATTCTAGAGATTTTCCACAGCATTTTAAATTGCAAAGACTGCATTTTTAAAGCTTTGCAGATATTTTAAATGAAGAATAGAAAATAAAAATTACTCTGGAGAATGATAAGCAAAAACTAAAAGAAAAAAAATGATTGGTGAGGTTTTATGAAGAGGAAGAAAAATTTCTTGAGCAGTTGTGTCTCTACCCTGAGAACAACTTCCCTTTCCCTGGGGCAGAAGTCCTATCTTTACTTCTCAGGTCCTTTGAAGTTAGTTAATTTGTTAGGTGGACAATAAACCCATTAGTTTTTGTTTTTTTCTTGAATGCAAATATTCAGAGTCTGACCACACATATCTGACCAAACATATCGAAAATATGTTTGCTGTCAAATTGGGCTACCTGTACATGCAAAACAAATGGATTATTTTAATAGATCTATCTATATTTCAATAGATCCTTTTCCTTTAAGCAACCATAGCTTCATACATAATCACATATATAATCAGATTACTATGAAGGATGTCATCTGGCATTGAATGTAGATGGGAAGATAACTTATGATTGGAAGAAAATATTCCTTACAAACTGAGGCTTCCATGTTAAGCAGACCTCAACAAAACCCTAGATTTATGGAATAATGCTTCAAATGCACCATTCAATTTATAGATTAGAAATTGCTCTGAGGCTCTAGCTTCAGGACTTACTGCATCAACTTTTGTTGTCAAAGAAGACTTCTTCATGCTAACTTGTTCTTTAAATGCATAATCCTCTTTTTATTTTATTTCATTTTTTTAAACAAGGTGCTCTATTATGTATCTCTGCCCAATCCAACACTTCTTTCCAGGACTTTTCTTAGGTGATAAGTAAGTTGAAATCTGCTGAATATTTCTGTCTAGTGTAATCTCCTACCTACACATCTGCCCTCCCATGTGGAACTGGTTATTGAGATTTGCATTTCATTTTCTATTTAGGTTGTCTCACAAATCCCTGTATATTCTAAAAAAAAATCAGTTTAAGTTGGGTTCTAGCCTTAAATGACTAGAATATATTCCATACTAGAAATAAAGGAAAACTTACTAATGACTGTGGTTTCTACTGTTCTGGAACAACAGTTTCTAAGACATGGATTTTATTCTTAAAAGTTGCCAGAATGTGAATGTGTAGTACCAACTTTTCCCTTGATATGTGTAAAGTTAAGTGAAATTTTTAACATATTTTTTCTCAAGCAGACATAAATATATCATTACTGAAAATTACAAGACAGAAAAACAGGTTAATCAAAGAACAGTTTACTCAAAAGCAATCTCATTGTGACTTGAATCAACAAAGTTATCAACTTCTTAAGGATAGGGGCTGTCATATCTATCTTCAAGTCTTCAAAGCCAAGCATAGGATAGGTGCTTAATAAATAGTTATTAGATAAACAGAAAAGGCTGTGGTTCAGTATTCATAGTCAACCCCTGGAATTCAGTCATTTTCTGGCAGTACATTAGTAAATACTATGGAAAAAACAAGGTGGTGAACAAAATTTAAGACTTAGATATACTTTTATTTAAATAAACACCAATTAAAGTAAGATATTCAAAGTACAAAACTATTTTTCTATAGTTGGCAATGATATTTTAACCATCTTAGAGAAATAAAACTTTTGATTTAAACTTTTGATTTTAACTAGACTTCTGATTTTAACATATTATAACACATCTATAACACATTAGAACTACTTATTGTGAGAACTATATGCTAAAAAGTCTTCCTCCTATCTAAAAAGTCTGGTCTATATGCTATGAATATGAAGAATATCTGATCTTCAACATCTATTAGAGTCCTTTATATATGCTTGGAAATGATTATAGATCCCTCACAGTCTTCTTTATCCAGACAAGTAATCATATTATCTTTCCTATGTTACAGCTTTCTGTAAACAAAATGCCTTCTTTCTAAATCTAGACTGAACATCCCATTTCTCTCTTTAATTGTGGAGCTTGGAAGGATAGTCTTTAAACCAGTGATACATATAATAGCAGGGATATTTGAAGATCCAAATGTCATATGCTTACTGATATTATTGGCACACCCAATGCAGGGGTAGGACACTGGCAACTCTCCAATGAATACTTTTATGTACATATGTGTACAAACATATACATGTAGATTGTATATATATGTATATATGCAAACTTGTTACAGGTTACATCATATATGCATGCTTATGTATTTATATGACAATTATGCCTGCATATGTAACACATGAACATTAGTATATGTGTATACATGTAGCAATACATATTTTATAATCTATTTCTTTATTTTCATAAATGTAGTTATGACCCTATATACCTCTATATAAACTATATAATCACAAAGAACATCTACATTTAAATCCTCATATACATACAGAGACACTCAAAATCCATACATGTATAATTTATAAACATGCTTATTTACCCAATTTTCAGTTTGAGTGCTGAAGGAAATGAGAATGTGCTAAGAAAAAAAAAGATATGTTAACTCACATGTGATGTGTGATGACAGAAATAATAAGTATCTGAAAGGAGTTACCCAGTTCCTAACATTTCATACTAAGAGAAATTTGAGCACTATTATTTCCCCCATTCAAATGTCTTCTAGCATGCCTTCTTGATATTTGTTAATAAAAGATGTGGATAGTCTAAAAGTCTAGAAAAAAATGTTCTATCATACGTGAGAGCTATTTCTGTGTACTTTAAGTGCACATTGAATAGTTACCGTACTTTACAGTAGAAAATTTGTTTCTAAAGCTCTTGTTAATATCACAAATTCTATGAGAGGATCTTTAGCAGAAACACTTGCCTGAGAAGATGATAGATTCTAACACATAATCTAATTTTTCTTGTCCAACATCTAATGAAATACAAAGTAAGGCCCAGTGCATACACAGAAAAATAAACCAAAGCAGATCCACAAAAGAACCATCAAAAAATCTGAGAAAGAGGTTGCTGAGATAAGAAAGGGCTCCCTCAAGTCTTGGATGAACTGAAAGCTTATCATGAGCCTGGGGTCTTTGCTAACACCTTCCTACGGAAACCTGTGGCCAGTAAGTGACCATTACCAAGGCTAGGACACAGAGACTTTATGAAAAGCATGAGTACAGGCACAACGCAGGCTGACTGTGCTATCCTGGAGTTGCTGCTGCTGTTGGTCAACTTGAAGCTGGTACCTCCGGGAATAGGAAGACCCGTGAGCGTGCCCACTGGCTTACACCCTAGGTGGGAAACAACTAATTGTTGGTGCTAAGAAAATGGATTCAACTGGGCCACCCTAGAGTCAGAAAAGATATGAGAAAATCATTAAGTCAGCACCTACATTAAGAAAAGTGTCCAAAATCTCTGCTCAGTAGCATTTGTGCCAGTTTCTAAATGGAATAGTGACAACATGCTGGAGCTGATTGCTACGATGCTTTGTTTCAAGGGGTGGAAAGTCACCTGTTAAGAGAGTTTGGAATGTCCCTGCCACCAACTTGATAAACTAACAAGCCCCTGTGCCGACCCCTCCAGATAGCCACAGAATTGATGCTCTTGTTACTGTCCTTATGGGCCAGGTGAGACTGGTGTTCTCAAACCTGGTGCAGTGGTTGCCTTTGCTCCAGTCAATACTACACACGAAGCTAATTCTGTTGAAATGTACCATGTCATGCTGATCTCTTTCTGAAGACAAGTCAACTTCCGTATCAAGAATGTGTCTGTCAAAGATGTTTGCCCTGTCAGTGGGGTTGGGACAGCAAAAATGATCCACCAATGGAAGCAGATTCATGACTCAGTACTGTTCTGCAGATCCTGGACAAATCAGTGCTGGATGTGCCCCATCTTGGATTGTCACACACTCACATTGCTTGCAAATTTGCTGAACTGAAGAAAAAGATTGTCATTCTGGGAAAAAGCTAAAAGATAGTTCCAATTTCTTGAAATATGGTTTGCTGCTCTCATCAACATGGTTTCTCCAAGCCTATGTATGCTGAGAGCTTCTCTGCCTAGTCCCCACTGGGTTGTTTTACTGCCACAGCATGAGACAGACAGTTGCTGGCATCTGAGAATGCCATCAGATAAGTGACCAAGAAGGGGCTGGGTGTTGACAAGGTCACCAATTTGCCCAGAAACTCAGAAGGCTAAACAAGTATTATCTCCAACACCTTCCATCCCAGTCTTAATGGAGATGGAAAAATGGTGCCAGAACAAATGTTTGTCTCAACTGATCATTTAACTTTAATAGTTAAAAACTGGCTAATGATAAGAGCAATCATAAAACCTTCAGAAGGTTTTTTACGGGATGTCGTGTGAACCATTTGTTTTTACTTTGTGTGTGAGTTTTTAAGTTACTGGTTTTTAAAAACAAGAGTTTTTAATGAAAACAACTTGACCAGAAATCTGTTGCAGAATTTTGAGACCTATTGAAGTTAAATGAGAAATATAATTAACCACAGTAAATAAACAAAGAAAAGAAAGCACAGTAAATTGTAAATCAAAGAAAAACAGAATTCTGGAGTAGAGAAGAAAGCCAGATTAGGATTTAGTTCTTTGTCCTTCAACCCCCGAAACTGCCATTTAGTTTGGGGGAAGGTCTAAGAATTCTCACTAATACCTCAAAACTTAAGTCAGTGCAAAACATAAAACCTAGCTTTATGTTATCCTTTTCTGAGTGAGGAGAAGCTGAAGACTGGGAGACTGCAGGAGGAACCTCCTCACCCACAGTGGGAAATAGGAGACAGCACCACGTCCACAAAGCTGCATGTTGTAAGAGTGGTCAGATACTGCTTCACCTGAACTCACTGGAGCATTCCAGCTGGCACCGAAGAATGTGTAAAATCTGAAATACCTATCCTTTAAGTTGGAGCCCAAAGGGTCTTAGGCAGAGTGGTAAATAAGTCTAGCAGTAACCAATACTAATATATTACAACAAATAGGATGCCTGGACAGAGGCAAATTCACACGAGCAAGGTAAGAGACACCCATGTTAAATATGGAAATACAGGACAATGAACAAAAATAACAAAAGGGGAGAGAGGAGGCAGGAAGAGGAGAGGAGCGCAAAACAGTGAACCCAGAAGAAAATATAAGAATTGAAACAGAAGAAAATTCCTCAAGTTCCTTCCAACAATTGGTTCACTTAATATAAAAATAAATTCAATAAAACTAGAGGTCCAGGGCTAGATGATAAAACAGCAGAATGAAATAAAAGGGGACATAGTAGACCTAAGGAAACAAATCAAGGACCAAAACAACATCATTAAAGAGCTTATACATAAATTAGTAAGAACTAATACATAGTAGTCATCACTAAAAATCAAATTATGAACACAGAGGAGACATGAGATGATTCCAGTGAATGTAGATGGGGAAAGTCAAAGGAACTAAAGTAATTAGGGCAAAGTTGGTATAGATAGCGGAAATCAAAGACGAATCACTATTAAGATAATCATATCCCTAACATAGTAAGCTCACAAAAAGTATAAAGATATATTCAAAGATAAAATGATAGGAAATTTCCCCTGAAAAATAAATCCAAATTTTTAGATAGAAAGTCTACTCCATATTCCTAGTAAATCAAATACATAATTCTCAATAGTCAGACATATTTTATTTGCACTCTTGAATCTGGAAGGTAAAGAATTATTTGAACATTCAGATAGAAAAATCAAAATCCAAATATATTTAAAAAAGAGTGTGAGTGGAAAAGAGATTCCCATATAATAATATCCACTGTCAAAAAACAATGGCCCGTATTACCAAAGAATATTTTACATGATTGTTTGTATACAAAGTTACATTCTCAGTTACGAAAATGCTTAAAAACATAGAATTTTCTAAAGTAAGTCTGGCAACAAATGCAGGCAATTAAGAATAGTATTGTGCTAAAAGGACAATTGATAAGTATTGAATATATCTCTATACTGAGATAAAATAAACACAATAGAAATAATGGTTATTAAGAGAACAAGAGGATACAGCTGATGCTATCATTACCAGGAACAGGTAAGGAAATGAGAAGGTGAGTATGGATGCTAAACCCTCATCTGAAAGCTTTTTTCATAACAAGAATTAATCAATTAAGATCATAAATAAAAACATGAACTTTAAAAGGTCCAAAACAGTAATCGTAGCATCATCACATTATCATACACATATTTCTACCTATCCAACTTCTTATGTGCATAACAGGATTCACAAAATGCTGAAATTTAGGAAGATTTTGAAATCATGTGGATGATTTCCACAAAATTAATCAAGTGATTTCTCTAAAAACTGAAATCATATATTTTAAGATGTGATTTGGAAATATAGAATATCTCCTTTCCTCTTTTATATTTTTAAGTTTTAATAATTTTAAAGATATTAACTAAAATTTCACCTCCTAGGAGGGCTCACCACTATAGCTTTAAAAGTAGAAGAACCTACTGGAAATCCTAAGAACTTGTACTTGCTATTTATTAAATGAGATAAAAATAGCAGGTAAATACATTTACACCCCCTACCCCCTGCTTTTATCATACTATCCCACTGGGGCAGGGAGAAATTTCAGAGAAACTCTTCCCACTGGTAACAAGAACACACAAACCCTTAAAGGAAATCATGTGGAGGAAGGAGCAACACCAGATTTCTAACCTCAATCTGGGTAAAGGGAGAATATATATGGGATAACCTGAGAAAAATCACTATTGATGAGCAGTTCTGGCTCGAATATAGGGCCAGTTATTGACACTAAACTTGTCTTGACTATCTCTTACTGTGAACATTTAGAAGGTTGAATTGGAACTCATGTTTTCAAATTGTGTATATTATTAAGTCTTTGGAAGGAGGCAAGCAACTGAAGGTCCCTTGACTTCAATGTCTTATTATGTAAATTTAGAAGATGGAATAGAAACTATTGCAAGTTCTCCTGGGGTGGAGATGATCATGATGTTTTCTTCGACCCTTGGGTACCTTCCGGAAAGAGCTCCACTTGATGTACCACATTTACTGAGCTTCCACATTAACATAAAGTTTCATAAGAACATTCTCCACTGCTATAACAAAGAAATTAATTATCCCCAACATTATTTTTCAGCTTAAAACTCTTAGTCTAACACACAAATGTTTATGGCTAATTCAACACTATTCAGAATGAACAGTTTATATTGAGTTGATAAAGAAATGAAAGAACAGGGAAAATAAAATTGTCACTTTACTTTTTTTCTGCAACTAAAATATCTGAGTAGCACAAATGTATTGCTTAAAACAATAAATATCAACTGAAGAGTTTCATAAATATCACAGAAAGTGACTCAAAGGCAGGTCAAGGGCAATTAGTTTGACACCTTGCTGCAAAATGATGGTATTGCTTATATACTAACACTTAAAAATCACTTACTTTCAAGATTAGTTGGTAAACAGAATACTTTCAGCTTTGATTATATTCCATGTTTGATTGTGTGTCTGCCTGTTTCACTCTTGCATTTTGGCCTCAAGAGGCTTCAGCCAACTCCCTTAAATACCAAACTCCATGATATTTTCACTGCTTTACAAAAATAGATTTCACAAACCATGGAAATATGTGCACGTGTGTGTGCTAGATTAACAAAATCTTACCATAAAGACAACCCATTTTTAGAACTTAAGTGACTTCTTGCTGAGTAAATTAAAGTGGATGTTTTGAGCCTTTTACCTGATACTTAAAAACTTAAAACTCTTACAAAATTTGTAGTAATTCAGGTGGTAAGTTGGATTGAAACATTAATTCATAAAGTTTATTGATATAAATTTTTAAAACATATGTGGTAAGGGCAAATTATAAAGGAATGCATTTTATTAAAAACAGCAAAATCTCCATGCTTAACAATAGTTTATATCAGTAGTATAGAATTTCCCATAGACTGCTGAGAATTTCACTCTGAAACTATTGTCATGGGTCTTACTCTTTAGAGGACCTACATATCACATATACATGTGTTTGCACATGTATGTATATGTATATATACTTGAGTGTGTGTATGTTCAGGGATTTATGACCACTTTTATCACTTGGGTTCCATTAGTACTGGCACAAAACAATAGGTGACATGAAACATCCACTCTTACAAGTTAACACTCTTCAATCCTCAGGGAAAACAATTTTTCATCTCCTCCCTTCTACTCATCAAATACAAGAGCCAAAATGTAAGACTGAAAATATTCTGTTCTTACGTTTTTGTCTTTGCATTTCAGAGAAATCATTTTACAACAAAGGCTCACTGGGAAATAGAAGGAAATGCTCAAGGGAAATATTTTATGTAATTCTTTAAATTTCATAGAATCGTTCCTGAACCTTCTCACTCCCAGAAGTATTTGCATATTTTATCAGCCCTGTGACTCTTCAGTCAAAAGCATGACTGCTAGAAAGCTTAAAATCCATCCACTGATTCTGATTAAAAGGCATATATGCTTCTAAGAAACTTTTAAACTCCCTAGTATAGTTTCATATATATGTTCCTCATGTTTGTTCTGATATATACATTTAACTCCTGTTCATATTCCAAACGTAAGCAGCCATACAAACCAACACATTCATTTATTTTCCCATTAACCACACAGACATACATACAACTACAAACATCTATGTTCTATAGTTATACACCCACCCACATATATATGTATATGCTTTCACATTCAACAATATGCCTGTAACAAAAATACATCCTGAACATTATTTCTGATTTTATGTGCATTTTTAAAGATGATACAAAGTTTCTGTGTTATGGAAAGACAAGTCAATCTACCAAGGTTTCAGTCAAGTTATACAAGAAGAAGCTATATTTTGTTGTTGCTGTTTTTGGTTTTTCAATAAATCTGAACTTCAAGTAGAGTAGAAATGTAGGCTGTGAGTATCTTGAGAATAGAAAAGTAATTACTTATTATTACTCTATATCCCAAAGAGAGTCCTGAATGAATGCTAATTTGATTGATTGATTGTAAGCTAAGGGTCTTAAATATCAAGTCTATACCTTATATTTTATAGACAAAGAAGTTAAGGATAAATGACATTCCTATGGCATTACAAAACTCATAAATATTAGTCAATATCATAACCTAAATTTCCTGGATACCAATAAACTGCCTTTCCTTTTTACCAAACTACATCACAAAAATACATATCATGTGAATAATCTAAGAATTTCAATCATTTCATGATTTTCAGGCAGGGAAAATGTTCACTTTCCCTCTTTTTTCCCCATCTAAGATCTTGAGTTTACTTCACATAGTAAGCAAAATGGAGGGCAAAATACCAGCTTTAAGAATCTCATATTTTTAATGTCCCTCAATATTTTTTCTTACTGTTTGTTCTTGAAAGGACTATATGTTTATTATTCTCAAAAGTAAGTCCACTCTATTGATTCTCCCACTTTATTAATTCTTTGTATCCTGATACAATTAAGCAAGGGTAAAAATAGTGAGCATTTTACAAAACATTTTGAAGTTATTGATGTCTTTATCTCTTCTGTTTGGGGCAATTTCAGTATGTTTACATTTGTTTGTCCTGTCTTCACCTGGACACTGACAGGCATAGTAACAGAACTGTGATGTAGGGGTTAAATGGCATCACACAATATTGAGTAGACAGTGGTGGTGTGTGTAACACCAAGGATGTATCCTCACTTGTACACAGAATTGTTTAATAGAGTTGGTAGTATAAAATTAATGCAAAACCCTAATTTAGGGTTAAGTTAGAATAACTAAACTGTTAAGACAGGTACTTTGAAAATAAACCAACTAAAATGCAACTTTGCCATTCAGAGGTGCAGTCAGCTTGAAACTTGAGAAGTTAAGCATATCAAGTTCAAAATTCTTCTTTAGTAAAGAAAACTCAGAAGACAACATGAAATTTTTAGGCTGTTCAAAAGGGAAATTTCATTGGCTATGCCAAGGATCATTTCATTTATTCAGGGAACTATGCATTGAAGAAGATGATGTCAGAGGAAAAATTAATTTCCAAAGATGTGTTCCTGATCTTGTTTCTTAATCTCTCCTTTGGCATTCTCAGCCCTAAGCCCTTCAACTTTCATCTTTAAGTAGATGATCACAGTGTATAATCCTGATCTATCTCTTGAATTTTACATTTTCAACTCACTGCTTGCCATTTCCAACTTTCTGTTTTTGTCTGTTATTTCAAATTTATCACTGGTCAGCATTACTATTTCCCTTATTGTGTGTGTACATAGCTACGTAAGCATTTATAACAATGTGTTATCAAGGTCTATTTTTTTTTCTTTTCCTATTTATTTTTCTCTAATTAGTCTAGTAGCTCCCAGAGGGAAGGAATTGTACTGTTCATTTCTATAAATAATTCTGCCGATTTTCATGGGCATAAAGGAGACACAACAGGATCCACAAAACTTGACAATTTTGATGTCCCTTGTGATTAGGATCTAAAATTATCTTGGGTCCAACCAGAAATGAGGAAACAGACTGACTAATGACCCATGCCTGAGAGAGAGGGATGTGGCTAAGGGGGCACAGTGGGGAGCTCCAGCATTCCAGCTTCAGGAAGAGTTAAGGAAGCCTCTTTCTAATTACCACCACAATGGGAACTTGGTATAAATAGTTTGGGACTCCAGCCCAGCCCCATTAAACAAAAATCACAAATACAATTAAATATACTCTCCAACTCCTCTAATAATAAAATTGATTAATAAAGCACAGTACACACATTCTTTTGACCAATATTCCTTATGAAGAATCAACTTTAAGCTCTATAAGAAATTCAAAGAAGGATTTTAAAATTTCCATTTTATAGAATTTCTATAAATATTTCCATTACCATGGAAATTTAATAACTAGAGAACTTGTATGAAGACAAAAATCTTAAGTTAACTCTACAGAATTGCATCATCTTGGCATTGTTCAGAGATTTCAATGCTAAAATATGATATACCAGTAAAAGTGTAAATGCAGAGCTTTTTCTCTCAAAGGACTCTGGGGTGGGGGGGTGGGGAATCCCACTTTGTCAAAGCTAGAAATACAGATTTTTAAAAAAAAATCTATCCAAAAGTTTTGGTATCTACTGGGATGCATGCACCATGGAATGAATAAAGCTCTGTTTTAGTGAACTCAAGATATCAAGACATTTTCCTCCGGAGTGACAGCTGATCAGGTGACAAACAATTGTATCAACAGAAGTGTTATCTTTTCTAATACAAAGTGTCCTCCCTTTACAAATTTGATTTTTTAAAAATGTGTCTCTACTGATCCAAAGAACAGCTCTGCCTTCACCAACTGACTGACCTCTGCCAGCATCTTATCTGAATGATGTTTGTTGAATTTTATTTTTTTAAAGATTTACTTATTTATACAAGAACTGGGGTACAGTCAGAGGCACAGGAGGGTGAGAGAATTCACCAGAGACAGAGAAGGGAGCAGAACAGGCAGATGACAGAAATACACTGCTGAAGGGAGCAGTGGGCGAGGCAGGAGAGGTCTGCGGCGACATGTGGGTTTCTCCATGGCCAGCCGGGAATCAAACCGGCACTGCAGAGGCCGTGGACAGCTTCACAGCGTGGTGCTCAACCCACTGCACCACTGGGGAGACCCTGAATCTTATTTTAAAGCTATCAAGAGGCATGGTGCTGTATGTTTGAAAGAGCCCAGGCTGGGAAATGACATAGGCATCCCTGGATCAGAATTCTAACCCTACCACTTAGTGGCCATTGGCTTTTTGGTCAATTAATTCACCTCGCTGAGTCTCAGCTTCTATCTGTAAAATGAGCACATTAATAACCAATAATGAATGCTAATGGAAGTGATTTTAAGAAAATTACACAAAACTCTTGTCTTTTGATAGTATATAAATGTTATGGGCTGATTGTTTTTGCCCCCTCAAAATTCAACTGATAAAGCCCTAATTTGCAATGTGATGGTATTTGAGTGCGATCAGGTAATTAGATCACAAGGGTGCAACATTAGTAATGGGATTAGTGCCCTTATAGAAAGAGGGAGCCAGAGATCTCTCTCTCCAGACATGCATCACAAATAAGAGTTTATGTGAGCATACAGCAAACAGAGGCCATCTGCAAGGCAAGAAGAGTCTTTTGCCAAGAACCAACTCTGTTGCTATCTTGATCTTGTACTTAACTTCAAAAACTGTGAGAAAGAAATGTGGGCTATTTAAGCCACCCAGTTTATGGCATTCTTTTAAGAGTTTATTTTTATTTCTTTTGCATAGAAGAACTAGGATGTAGGCTAGAGGTTGGTGGAGGTGAGAAGATTCACCAGAGACAGAGTGGGGAGCAGGACAGGTGGATCTACTGAAATATACTGCTGAGGGGAGCAGCGCATGAGACAGAAGTCTGCTGCACCATGTGGGTTAGCTCCCTGGCTGGGGATCAAACTCAGGTAGCACTATGACTTAACCCCTAAGGGAGGACCCTATGGCATTTTGTTACAGCAGCCCAATATAAGACAATAGGAAGTATTACACACATATCATTCACCAATAGTTATTTGAATCTAATTATCAAAATGAAAGGCAATTAATTACTAATCCTGATTAACTTTAAAAATGAGACCACACAGAACAGAGACTTATTTGTTACTTAACTTTACCCCTAGAATCTAGCTTAGTGCCTTATGGTCAAATATTTAGCAGGTTACTGAGTACAGTATGGATCAAAAGATGATAGCACTAAATGTTGATAATGTTTTCAAATTTATAGTTTGTTTCTGATTTAGGATTGCATGACCTGGCCATCTCTGGAGAATGGTCTGCTTTCAAAGGTAGAACTCTGACATAATGCTTTCTCCTTATTTCTTTTTATTTATTATCCTCTATTTCTATACACTTTCCAATTGCTGAGCATTATAGAGTATGCTCACATAACTTTATCTGATTTAATCATTTAAAAATCTTTTCAAGTGTTCTCATCAGTTCTAATTTTACAGTTGAAGCAAATGAGGGCTCATGATGGTTAAATTATTTCCCATGTTGTGAACCCATAAAAAAGAGAATGAAGATGAACCAGGGGTCTTCCTGATTCAAAGGCTGTTTTCAACAGCACTATGTGGTTTTCTTACCTTATCAGGTATTGTATTGGTGGCTACTTATTCATTGCAGTTTCTTACCATCATGGTTCATGACCTTCAGAGTCAGTAAATTTTAGGTTTTTAGTCTTTAAATTGCACTAACCAGTAATCTTCAATTCAAGGTTTATTTTAAAATCTCTTAAGATAGCAGGAGGCAAAGATGCAAAGTGATAACAGAACAATAGTGTATAAATACTGTTCATGATTATAAAGAGCAAAATGTCAGATTCCCATTTTTCTGATACCCTCATGTACAGACATAGTACCATATTGAAAGGGTAGATTATGATCTGCTGGTTTAGCAGGAAATTTATCTTGTTTTTCTGTACTAATGCCTACTTTTCAATTGGTTCTCTGTCAACATTTTTCATCAACTATTCATTGTCAGTTCCTTCATCCTTAAATTTTTCCAAGGTGGACTTGATTTTATTTGTACCTGAATCTAAAATAGCGTGCAAAGAAATCAAATACAGGCATAGCTGCACTTGAAGTTAAATCTCTAACTATAGCATGGAAATATTTAGGCATCATGGACTGAGTTGGTAATACTTCTTTGAGCAAAGGGTCTTTTCTGATGTCCCCTAAATCATTTACTCTGACTGAATAGAATGTCAGCTCCCTTGCCTGAAACGGATGACAATAACTATGTTTGCTGAGTTTTAAAGGACTGATACGGGCCCTGCTCTACCACCTGCTTGAAAAATACTCATGTCTCTGTTACCTTTAAAATGCATATCAAGTTTGGACTAGTCTTTATCTTTCTAAGGAGCTGAAGAATTCAATTGTACCCGAGATGGGAAGCAATGCTTGAAAGAACTCATCTCCCAGACTCTAAAGCATATTTTTCAAACAGAGATGCTCAGTTCCAATATTGCTTACAGCAAATGCTCCAAATACTTCTATTTCCATTTCAATTTCTGCCATCACAAGTTTGCCTTCTCTATGCACAATTATGGAGCAGATAGGGGGCTAGGGACATATGCTGAATACCAGATTCACCAGTGCCTTCAGTGATTTAGAAAGTTTCTAAAATAGACTGTTACTTATTTTTTTTTTTAAAGATTTATTTATTTATTTATACATACAAGCACTGGGTACAGTCAGAAGCGCAGGAGGGTGAGAGAATTCACCAGAGCCAGAGTGGGGAGCAGAGCAGGCAGAAGGACCAAAGTACACTGCTGAGGGGAGCAGCGGGTGGCAGGAGAGGTCTGTCTGCGCGCCATGTGGGACCCTCCTCCGGTGGCCGGGGAGCAGCCAAGGATTGAACCGGTGCCGCAGAGGCTGTGGGCAGCCTCGCAACCCAGCGCTCAACCGCTGCACCACCAGGGAGGCCCTAGACTGTTACTTATTGAGGCTATTAACAATATCCAGTATAAATGCAATCTCTGCTATATGTTGCAATCTATTTAGTCACTTTTGCTATAATGATAACATAAGTGTTTCGAAAAATTTACTTTAGTGATGTAGTAGATGGGTTATCTGTAATTAGAAAGTTATCAAATCAGATATGGATAGGTGTGGCACATAAAGTGGTAAATAAAAGTAGCTGGTAGATGTTTGGTTTCTACATTTCCTTAGGATTTGGTTCAGATGAATACAAATTTTTCTAGTCATCTACTTTTTCTTGCAAAATTTGCATTATACTCAAATTGTTCTCTGATATATTAATTGCCCTAGAATAAGCTCACATTTTCAAAGCAATCATTATATACAGAACTGACTCTACCAGATATTGTGCACATAAATATCTTAATCAATTTGAATAAATATTTTAGAATCTTTTAATATGTCATTAAAAAAACTCCTTTTGGGGGGTAAAGCTAATACCAAATTCCTACAAAGCTTAAACAAAACAGATACAATCACATAATTCTGAAGGAAAGATGAATTGATGCACTTTTCTAAAAATGAAATTTTGCAAGATAGTAATATTTATAGGACTAGAAATATGTGCATTCTCCTTTAGTATGTATTCATCATGTAGGAACACAGTCTTTGAAAATGAGTAGTATCAGAGACAATAATTTAATAACAAGGTCATTCACTGAGGTACCATTTGTAACAGTGAAAACTAAATGGGCTCAACAAAGAATTGGCTATATTCTAGTCCCACCACCCCCAAAACAAATTCATGGGAAAAGATCAGACTAATGATCTTAGACCAGATATAAAATCCTGATCTTAAAACTATTCCCAGTACTGTCTTTGACATTGGAGATACAATAGAAAGCAAAATGAATTTCCTGTCCTCAGGAGTTTACATTTTACATTAGTAAGATAGAAAATTAAATGAGATAGCAAGAGATACAAAAGTATATAAAGGAGAAATGAGTTTGAAAGACTTGTGGAAGGGTGGGAAGGACTAGCTATTGAGTTGGAAGTACTTAGTAGATAAGAACACTTGAGGTACAGGGAAGAGAGTGGGTAGAGACAGGAAAGTGTTTGAAAGGTCCAAGAAAGCACAAAGGTGGCCAGTGTGGCTGAAGCAGCATGAGCAAGGCAGGGAAGAGCAGACAGTTCCATAGAGGCCAGATCTTAGGCCTGTTGACTGTTTCAAGAGCTTTGGCTTTTGTGGATACAGTGAGAAACTCATAACATGTAATAGGTCTGGCTGCAGGTATTCAGGTATAGAGTGGGTAAAAAATAGGTTTAACTGGGATTGTATTTTACCAGTTGAATTTCTTCATCACGCTGCACTGAAAGTTCTCTCCACCCATAAAAATGCCTGTTTCTATAATTTATGTCCCCTTTAGGGTTCAGTTGGTTTGCCATAGATTGAGTCCTAACTTACATGGAGACACTTAACTATTTTTAACTGGTATATAATGTAACTAAAGCAGAGACTCCTCAACTCATTAAGAGGCCTTATATGAAGAACAGGGTTTGTCATTCTATTTTTTAAGACTTTATATGGGCTGACAAGAAAAGTTAGATTTAGAGCCAGAGGGAGTTTTTTGGGGAAGTCAACATTTCCACCTCAAGTCTGACTTGAACTGCAAGTACTTTTCTCTTTATTATAAACTTCCTCCCCAGCAGTCAGCATCAATGCTCAAAATTCTGTTCATTAAAGAATCCCTGAATGTTCTATGCATTCTGTACTCTGAAGCTCTCTCATAGGCATGCATGGAACACTAGATCTTTATCACCAAGGCATTGCTATGAACATGTTTTCCTGACCCATTTTTTCAAGCAAAAACAAAAGTATTAAATGTGGGAGCTTGAGATTTCCCTATTTTCAATATAAAATGAGATGACAGGCAGTAACTCCACAGATTCAATGTATAGGACCATAGATTCCTAAGTCCCAAGAAACATTATTACATCAAAGACAATGCATCTATAAATCAACTTTTCTTCACAATGGATTCCTGACATGCATGCAAAATATGTTTCTCAAAACACAAATAACCCCATATATCATGAGAGAAAGGTTAGATCAATAACTGCTTGTATCATATCCAAAGAACTGACAACAGAGAAATCAAATAGGAGAAATATACTTTTGGTCTTAGTATTTTCCAGGAAATTATCTACCCTCAAGTAAAAGGACTTCTAATATGATTTCTTTTTCTTTATATTCCTCCCAAAAGGAATTTAGGCAGAGAAAATCAGAAGCAATGCCCTTCTCTCTCTCACTCTCATTCTACTAGACATTTTATTTATTATTCTGAGAGATTAAGTCTTTGTAGCATAAAAAAAAAATGATTCAAAAAAAATGAAAGTGTGTTCTGTATCATTTCCCTATGATAACATTTTCTTCTGATATCCAAACAACAGTAAACCCTATGGTAGACTTCGAGAGAAAGAGATAGATATTGCCAGTTTACATATTTACTACAATACCACACCCATGTGCTCCCAAAACAGACTCATAAAAAATACCAAATACCTTAAGAGAAAATTTAAATTAGTAAAACCTTTACACATACACACACACCACCTATATGCTGGTGTATAGTTTTCAATATAAGCAAAAACACATACAATAAAAAATACACTCTAAGAACATTTACAGCCCATTCTAGAATAAGATCTTCAGAACAATTTAATTTTTTAAAAAATAATTTAAAACATTTTATTTTTACAAACCTTAATATCACATGCATTTCGTATTATTTTTCTTGAACATCTGTTTTATTACCTTTATCTGCTGCCTTTATTTTTTCCTTACTCAATTTGAATTTTATTAGTTACTCAAAATTAAATATGCCAAATAACTGGTGCAGCAGACCTTTCCTGTCTTGCCCCCTGCTCCCCTCAGTAGAGTATTTCAGTAGATCCACCTGTTCCATTCCCCACTCTATCTCTGGTGAATCCTTTCACCCCCGACACTGCTAGCCTACACTGCAATTCTTGTATGCATAAACAAATAAAAATAAATCTTTTTTAAGAGCGCACACACACACACACACACACACATATACATACACAATCGATAGAGGTCAAAATCATTCTATCTGGCCCAAACCATTATCACTCTTACAACATGAGATAACTGGAAACTCATCTATCACATCTCCACTCTGCGAAACTTCCAACTCTACAAATAATGATATTTCAGAGTAAAGGTACTTTTAATCATAGAAAGTTGGGAAAACCTAATATAACTTATAACTCAAAAGGAAGAGAAAATGTATCTGTGAAACTTTCCAAGATAAGTAAATTTTTCCTGTTCTAAAAATGTTATACTTCCTCACTATAAGGAAGTATAATGAGAATAATTTTTGGACTCGATTGTTATGTAATTATTGTTTGCATCATTAACACACATGCAATCACAACAGTAATAGCACAGGTAGGGGTGGGTCATTAGTTATACTAGGATGTCATATAAACTCTAGAGGAATTGTTTTTAAAATTATTTTTCATGGGTTAACATTGAAACTATTAGCTTTTTTTGGGAAGTTTCCATTGCTAAGCTGCAAAAGGAAATAGATAAAAATCAACTTTCAAATGATTCATAAAATAACTATTAGATTAAGAAGTTATGGAATATTTAACTCAGCCTAAATTAGAATAATCAATTATGAATTTTAACAACTACATGATTGATAATAGTATGACTACATTGTTTCTGGCAAACATCTTTATCTATTATGTATATATATAGGATAATTTTACACAGATGCAAGCTATTTCTATGATTTTTTTTCACTTTTAGTAATTAACTAAGGGGAAATAGCTAAGGCCATTTAGTTGGGTAACAAGAGCATCATTAATTGACAAAAAAAAGTTAAGGTTGTTAAATACATTTCAATGAAAAGCTAATTTTAATAAAAATATTGTAAATCATAAAGTTGAAAAAGTTAAAAAAAAAAACAAAGAGTACTGCTGTTAATAGTACCTAAAGCACGCTGTGATTTGGATAACAGCACTACAAATTACCATTTATTGCATTATTTGTCAGAGCTGAAGTTGCCTGTGTAGGCAATGTGGATTATGCATTTTCGACAATGCTATTAACTAGGACCTCCAGTGTATTTCAGACTGGGTATGAGGGCTTTGATGAAAGCGTCCATTTGCTATGCTGATCATTATCTGAGGACTTTCAAATGTTCCTTTATATGTCTTTATCAGTATTCCTATGTATATTACTGTTCTGGCTTGCTTTCTTTTTAAATATTTATATTTTTGCATAGAAGAACTGGGGTGTAGGCCAGAGGTACAGGGGCTGAGAGGATTCACCAGAGATGGTGTGGGAAGCAGAACAGGCAGATTGTACTGAAATACACTGCTGAAGGGAGCAGAGGGAGAAGTAGGAGAGGTCTGAGGCACCATATGTGGGTTAGCTCCTTGGCTGGGGGTTGAACTCAGGCCATAGGGGTGATGATGCTAAGACTTAACACCTAGGCCACCAGGGAGGCCCTATTCTGGTGTGGTTTCACCTCACTCTCAGAAGGACTTAACTCTCCTATGAAACCAGTGACCCCTCACTTTATAATGCTTGCTCCCCACACAGGAATTAAAATGGAAAAATATTATCTGTTCTTGCCTTAAATCAAAGCCATATATGTGTTAATACTAAAATGAGAAGTGAAAGAAGTAGAGATGTAAAAAAATGGGAGACTGGAATGGAGGGAGAGGAAAAGGAAGAAGAGGAGGGAGGAAAGAAAAGCAGACAGAAAAAAGAAGGGGAAAACCTGAAAATGAAAACAGGTGATGCCTTGAATAATTATGTGTTTTCTCTCCTGGGGCACCAGCCAGCCACATCCTCTAAGGCCCTCTAGGAATTGAGCCATTTCCATAGCTGAGCATCAGTGCTGACCTCTTCTCTTGATAGTACCTTTTTCCTGCAATGTCCCATAGGCCAAATCTTTCAAAGACCCCCACTTCAACATATAGTTGAATTATCCTTCATGGCTCTAGACAGGATTTATTAAACAATCTCAGACCCATTTGAGTTAATTACTTGAGCACATTCGAGTTTTCAATGTTGCTCTGGAATGTGTAGTGAAATTTTGGATTTTTGGGTATGCAATGTGCTTGTTTTAGTAGTAAAAGCAAAATATCATTCTACATAAACTGCATTTTTGAAATACATTACTTGAAATGATTTTATTGAAGAGCATGCCATGTAAAGTTCTAAAATAATACAAGATCAAAATTTCCAATCAAAATTAGTCACAACAGTCAGTGCAAAACACTCATGCAAGTCCAGGGAATTGTAACAAAAGTGAAGCTAGATAATATTCAGAAACTTTAACTGATGTTTTTCCCCTTTATTCTTTCTGAGTTTGGCTAGAAAGAGAGCAAAACATCTATTACCTGAAGGAAGTAATATTTCAACTATAAGCAAAGAAAAGGTTTTATATTTTCAGCAGGCTAGAAACTCAAGGGACTTAGGATAGAGAAAAAGAAAACAAAATTAAATATGATGAGTCCAGGTCTGCTCTTGCACAGACTGCTGGATAGTGATTCTCTGTTGGGTTTTGAAGAACAGAGACTTTGAGGGGCAAGTGAGGTTATCTTAGATCTTTGTCCACTCTCCTGAGCACACTGGTCAAAACTACATAGTCACTGAACTCAAAGACCCTTTAGAATATTAAAGGATAATGCAACAACTGTTTTGGCAGAGCATAGACAGAGAATCAGCTAGAAATGAGAAGGTATCTGTGAATGTTGAAATAAAGAGATGACAATACTCAGATGACTCTCCAGCTTTCTACTCCTGGCCATGGCAGGATAAAAACCTTCCTTTATTTCCCCCCTGAATTTACAGAGATTAAGTCTCTTTTTTCAAATAAAACAAAGCCCACATCAGAAGAATAACTAAGATCATATATAAGAAAGAAAGTCACATTTTTGAAAACATGTGGTTGTGGACTGAGCTTTGTACATAATATATGAGTAATGATAAGATAAATGATTTATGAGATCTGTGTGCCAGATATAACAGCATCTGGAGCTGGGGACGATTACTATTTTCTTGTGATTGGGGAAATTGGAGATTTTATAGCAACAGTATTTGTAGGTTCATGAGGAAAAATGATTTCAACACTAAGAAGATAGGGAGGAAGACAGGAAGAGGATATATATTTTGAAAATTCAGAGAGGTCACTTCAAACATTAGTTCCAAAAGCAATGTTTTCACTGAGTATATATTACTGCACTTTTCCTATGCAAACAACATATGAAAACTGTATCCAATAAAATAAATGTACCTTAATTTATAGAAATATTTATTGCACTAATATGTTCAATAGCTTGTCAGTCTACTGAATTTAAATTTTCCAATATTTTGAAAAGAATGAAATTACTCAACTTTTTTAGGGTCAAGTTTATTTTTCGACATGGTCTATTAGTATGTGAAATCTAAAAGTAAGTAAGCATTATTAAAAAATTTGATCCGTGATATGGTAATACAATAATTATAATGCAAATGCCATTTAACAAAATGGAAAAACTTCATAAATTATCATGTTTTTATAGAACACCGCTGCAACATCTTAAATTAGGATCAGTCAGGTGTATCATTTTTGGCTACTTAAGAAAGAATCAAAGCTCTTATTACATTCCAGCTGTACTGTGGAGTCTCCCTGAAATATAAATAGAAACTAAGGTACCTCTGTTGGACTCCAAATGTTAGTTCGGTAAGCTAATTATGATAATCATCACCATCATTGTTTATATTTAATTTAGCCTATTTTAACCAATAAGTGTCAAGGATTGCAAAACAAAACCTAACCAGTTGTTTATAGGAAACACATCATGATCCTAAGACTAATATAAGCTTTAAAATTCAAGTCAAGAGACAATCCCATAAGCAAATGATAATCAAAAAAAGTAAGGAACAGTTATACTTACATCATAAAAATAGATTTCTACTTTTAAAAGGTAATAGAGAAAGGAATGGATTTAATTATGATTAAGGTTCTAATAACAAGAAGAGTTACATGTATAAATCTATACACACTTACAAATGATGGGGCACCAAGATACATAAAGAAGTTAGTAATTTAAAGATAGCTATAAACAACAACAAAATAATAGCAGGGGAGTTTAATAGCCAACTTACAACCATGGACAGAAGAGCAAAAGAGAACAATTAGGAAAACAATGTTTCAAGTGATGAGCTAGCTCAGATAGGCTTAATAGATATCTACAGAACATTCTACTCACAAACTGTAGCATATTTATATTTCTCAAGTGCACCTGGAATATTCTCAAGAATAGACTATATTTGGGACACAAATTGTCACCAAAAAAAACTTATGAAGATCAAAATCATACCATGTATTTTTTTCTGACCATAAACCCATGAAACTAGATGTTAATTATTAAAAAAAAAACTGGAAAAGCCTTAAACACAATGAAAGTTAAACAACATTCTTCTCAATAATCACTGGATAAAAGGGGAAACCGAAATATGAATCAAAAATTATGTGGAAACTAATAAAAAAAAAACTATGAGAATTTCAGAAACACAGCAAAATTGGCTTGAAGAAGGAAGCTAATTTCAGTACCAACAGGTATCTTTTAATTTAGAATTAATCAAATAAATAATTAGTCACATCACTCTTCCATTTCATATATTTTCTACCTGATGGAAAACTCTTAATCCAAAGGTCACTTCAGTTTTTTTTCTTGCTTGCAGAAGTACGAACACATAACAACCATATTTTTCTGTTATAATTGCAAATTCTATTTTCTATTGAAAATAGAAGTGCTCCAAATGGTTATACTATTTTTGATAACCTATAAATGATTTTATATTAAATCAATTATCTAACCTTATCTCACAAGTTATTAAAATATGTATTTAATGCACTATATAGAATGAGTTACATATAAAATCAGAAATCACAAACTTCTGTTCCAACTCAGAATATGACAATAGGTTATGAATACTCCATAGGCATTTAACAAGTGGAGATCATGGAAACATTCTCCCCTTTGATAATCAAAGGTTTTTACCTACCACCACTTTTCTCCAGAAAAAAATTGATTTAAATCCTGGCTCTATCATTATCCATTGCAGGATGTTCTATTGTTCCTGTTTATTAGTCATTATCCATTTGCATCATTGTGTAAAAGGTAGATGGTCCCTCTTCCCATCAGGCAGAGTAGTTATGAGGTTAAAATTAAATTATAGGCTTACAACAATGAGAAAGTGGTGTTTTATCAGTGTATTACTGTATTATAATTATGGATCCACTTTCTGTTTGACAATATTTACTCATCCAGGCTACACGATTTGCTTACACCGAGCTAATTAAAATGCCTTCAGGGTTTAGCACATTGTCATTTTCTCTTTGTTAGAAGAACAGGCTCATCAGCTTTCTCTCTCTCTCTCTTTGTTTTTTTTTTCTTTACATCATCACTACAATCTGAGAGGGAGATAGAATATTGGAGGCCTAACAGTGACAGACCCTATAGTAACAGAAAACATGGGAAAAGTGTGAATTCATTTTGAGTCTTTGCTAACTAGGTGTGAATAGCTTTATGCAGGATCACTCTCCCAATAAAGGTTTTACAGAATAGAAAGCCATGAAACAAATTCAATTTTTCTAAGTACCTAGGGAAATACTGGCTTTGAAGATGCTGATTTCATTGTTTATAAAAAATCATCAAAATTTATCTTTTGATAACTGGTTTAAAATAAGTCAAGTCATCACAAGCAATCAGTAAGCTTAACAAATCAATTTAAGCGTTGTATAAATAAACTGTGCACCAAAAATGACAAAATAACAACATGTGCTAATAACTGTGGAGTACCTATTTCATGCTAGCAAAATGATCTTTTGATGCATTTTATCACTTACTCATACCAACAACCTATGAAAGAGATGTCGCTCATCTTGCCAATTTATGAGAGGAAGTTGTTTGCATAACTTGCCAAAGTTCACATAAATATCATGTAGGAGAGGTAGAATTTAGGACCATTGAATACTATTCTAGAACTATTTCTCCTATGTGCTTTACTACACAGCTTTTACTTTCCCTATTGTTTTCCAGAATGAGAGAAAATCTTGCCACCAAGCTTCTGCAGAGCTTGAGTATTCTTTGTGGGGGAAATGATACAGAATATAAAAAAAAGCACAACTAAATAGTCCAGAATTCAACAAATAATTATTTTATTAAGGCACATGGGCTAAATATCATGAAATTAGAATCTATTCTTGTTAGAAAACATAATTGGTCACACAATAAAACATTTTTAATTTAATAAGAAAATAAGACCAAAAAAAAAAAAATAAGATGACACGCTACAGTGGTTTCCTGCAGTCTTAACCAGACTAAGGCTGAACAGTGATTGAAGTCATAGACTGAAGCTTTGCATCCTTTTGAGAAATCAAAACTTTTAAAGACTCAGCCTTTTTTGTAATATTTTCATTTATTAAAGCAAGTGGAAAAGTTGTTTGTATATTACTCATATAAATTAAAATATATTTAGATAAAAACAAAAATCTATAATGATAATTTCCATCTACTTACATGAAGATGGAAAATAAAACAAGATTAGAAGTGTAGATTGGCTTATTTATTACATGCTCAGTTACAGCAAATTAATAGTTATTAACTACGAAAACACATCAAGTTTATTAAGAAATAACTGCAATCACTTTTACCCACAGCCAACAAAAAATAGTGTATAACATTTGCTTATTTCACAAGGTTTAGGACTTTTGAACTGGATTGGTAATTTGGGTTTTATTATCACTCATAAGCTCACTGAAGGATGACAAACACCTAGAGATCAGTTATTATGGAATAGTCCATGGCTTAGATACTAGGGACTTTTGAGACTCTCGCTTAATCAAAGATCTGTTTCCCATCCCCTCTGATTCAGAGGATGACACTTCTGTTCATCTTCCTTTCTCTTCACTACTTTGATGAGCTATTTGGTTTATGGGTAGTTTACTTTGGCTAGTGAATGTGGGATGCACTTGAAAACCATTAAAACTATGCAGAAGAAATGCATTAATAGTAGTCTCATAGATTATTGTCATAGGATGATTCTTGGAATTTTAGAATAAAAATGTGCTTGAGAGGTTACGGAAGAAGGCAAACAAAGGTCCAGATATGTAGTTACTACACAACTTGTACCCCAAAATTACAATAGATCCATTTATCCTAATTCCTAAGAGTTTCCTTCCATTAACTATGCTGTTGGTCCTATTTATAACTCTACTATAAAACTCTGCAGAATTTATTATTTTAAAAGAGAAATGAAGTCTTTTTTTTTAATTAGGGAAAACATAAACATAAGGGGCTCAAGTCATAAATAATCAATTGTGTTCTTTGAAATTTTTCTGAGAACTGTGCTATTCATGCTAACATGTTTTTCCAAGGCAGCTATACTCACTATTGTACAAGAATGACAGATGAACCAGACAGAAAATCAATAAGGAAACATTAGCCTTACATAAAGAATTAGCCCATATGGGCAAAATAGACATTTATATGGCACTGCACCCCAAAAAAGCTGAGCAAACTTTCTTCTCAAGATCCCATGTAACATTTTTGAGTATAGATCATATATTGGGTTCTAAAACAAGCAACAATGATTTCATGAAGTTTTAAATCATGTAAATATCTTATCCAGTAAATCTGGATTCAAATTAGAAATCCCATTGTCAGGGAAATAAAAATAAAACCACATGAGATGCCACCTCTCTGTGAGAATGACCCATGTCAAAATGACCAAAAACCAGAAAGCATTGATGAGAGAATAGAAGAAATAGAAACATTTTACACTGTTGGTAGGAACATAGACTGGTTCAGGCCCTGTGGAAAACAATGTTTATGTTCCTCAAAATATTAAAAAGCTATCTATCTATCATATGATTCAACATTTCCACTCCTTGATGTCTATCTGGAGACATCAAAACTAATTTGATGGGATACCATATGATCAATGAATTTTTATGTTCATTGCAGAGCTATTTACAATAACCATGTTACAGAAACAACCTAAATGCAAAATGAAAGAGGAGTAGATATGACACACACACACACACACACACACACACACAATGGAATACTATTCATCAACTATAAAGAAAAGATGAAATCTTTCCACTTGTGATAAAATTTATGGAAATGAAGGGATTGTTATTATTATTATTATTATTATTATCAGCAGCAGCAGAAGGAGAAAGATAAAGCTGGGTGATTTCACTCATACATGTGATATAAAGAAATAAAAGAAAGAAATAGGATAAACTAAGCCAAGAAATCTGACTGTAGAATTGAGGCTACCAAAGGGAGGGAGAATGATTGGTGAATAAAGTGGGCAGAGGACCCAACAGACGGTGTTGTAGGATTATTGGTGCTTTTGTGTTTGGAGTAGAGTGAATCTACACCCTTAATTCATATACAATGTTGTAAATCATTGTTACCTTAATTGAAATTATATAATTAAAAAGTACAACCCCAAATTATGGAATTTTTAAATTATTCATCTAATATTCTAAACTATCTCTCAAAATGTATTCCTATGAATTATAATTCACCCATAATATGAAGCATACTTTATGCTGAATTTACACATTGGCAGATATTGGCAGATATAAAGCAATTTTAAATACTTTCACTAACTAGATGATGTAGTGGAATTTTATGCACTCAGGATAGTAAGGGTTTCTCCAGCCATGTACAAGCCCAGAGAGAAGATTACATGGCAGTTGTCAAATCAATCTATACTTATGTGAAGTTTTGATGTGCCAGACACTGTTAAACTCTAGAGACATGATTGCTTTAATACCTCATAAAGTCTGTATTTCTTTTGTTTGTCCATTTGAAAGTTCAAAATATCAGAAAGGACAACTAAGTTGCTGGAAGTCAGTCAGTGATAAATGGAATATTATAGACTTCTCACTATCTCCACAGTCCAGATTTTCAACTTTGATGACATACTGCCAAAACTAGAAGTGCATTAGCAGAATCTTATGAAAAAACTTTTCTTTAGAAATTACTGAGTTTTAAATATCAATCTAACTGTATGACTGCATATTCTTAGAAAGATCTTGAAATCCAGATTTTTTGGGGGGCGGGGGTTAGGTCAACAGCTTTACTATAGACCAGTAAGAACTTCTATACTACTCAGCAGTAATTACTATTTTGTCCTACTCATTATAAAAATAGAAAACAAAATGCTCTACTGTGAAGGATTATAGGTGACTGAGTGGTGGATAATGTGTGATAACATACATCTAGAGAGATGTGAACCTACTTCTCTAAGTCATATACAGTATTGTAAACCAATGTTACCTTAATAAACATGTGTATGTCTGTATGTATATAAAGAAATGAAAACTGGAATTTAACTAGAAACTTCACTTGTGAGGAATAAATAATGCTGTGTTGATAAATGTATGACAACTATCTCTATAAAACCCCCCAAATTTAGATTATTAGTTAATGTATATGTTATAACTAGCCCCTTCATTGTTATTTTGAACTTCCAGGTAGATGTCATTGAATATGAACTTGGAAGAGGTGTCCAGTCTCCTCTTCTGAGCTAGAAAAGCTAATAATGTAAAACTTGCTGTTTTGAATTACTGAAACGTTTATGAAAAGTTAGGGAGAAGTCTTGAAGAAAATATATAAGTAACTGATATATTCTTTTATCTGGATTATACTTTAATAATGGACAAATGTAATTGTTTTCTTGTAGTTGCAGTAATGGTTTGCTTCTAGAAATACATTATTATTTCAATTTTACTGTGTCATTGACCTACCACGTTATTAAATTACATTAAATTAAGAGCAGGGCTGTTTGAAAACCAGTATGTTGTAGAAACTGATATGGTATTTCATGAGATTAACCTCCATTATTTGCCATCAAAATTATATAATAGCTGAAATAGTTGTATTTTTCCTTGGGATACAAAAATTAAAATAAACATACGTATTCAAAACGGCTTTACAACTTTTTTACCTTTTGTCATTACTTTCCTTAATTCTAATAAAGGAAAATATAATCTCAAGACATATTTAAGATCATTTACTTTCTAGTCTTTATTTACTCTTCAACTTAATATAAATTGTGTTCGGTTAAAGTTAAAAATTGGGAGAAGTAATTTGTTTCCTTGTTGGAGTATTTCAAAACAAGGATTAAGCATATTGTAGTTGATATTTTTTTTCAATCCACAGGATTTTCCAGTCATGAAATTTGAATTTCATAAACTAAGCTCCCTGAGAACATTTATCAATGCACATTCAGCTTACTAATGATTTTACAAATCTCTATCAACAGTGACCAAAACCAAATAAATCATCTGCATGATAGTTTACATATTTCCCTATGTTTATCCATACCACTATAATGTTCTTCAAAGAAATTTATAGTTCCTAATTTTCACAAATATTTTTCTCTTTTGGTGTCTGTCTATCAATCTATCTATCATCTAGCTACCATCTTCCTTCTTAATAAATATTCAACTGCTGAAATATGTTGAGTGCTCCTTTTTTAAGGCACTGTTCTAAGTCCTCTGTAATCATTTATTCTCAGTTCTCAAGGAGAACTAAGGGAGTGATGGTATTATTACTCTCTCTCTGCTGATAAGGAAAGTAAGTCAGTGAGTATAGTAATTTGCCCAAGTTCACAGAACTAATGAGTAGCAGATCTGGGATCAAGTCAAGATATTATGATTCTAGGGCTTATGTTCTTAACACATCTTTTAATAAAGATATCCAATTGTAGGTTAACCCTCTCTAAAAATGTTTTAATATAAGTTTACATTCATGCTAAACCATTCATATTTAATTGTGTTAATCTTTTATTTTCCTAAAAGATATTCTCAAATGTATGCATTTTAATACAGATGTTGAATTAATAAAGCATTGAGAAAAATGTATATGCTGAAATGTATTAATGTAATATGAAAAAAATATTCTTCCCATTAAAATAACTTGAAAACAACTGAATAGATATAGCTTTCCTAGTATTTTAATTGCAACTTAATTACCAAAACAAATTTGGGAAATTTTAGCCCAATAAAAAATAATATCCCATGAGGTTATATATAGTAAAATAATGTCCAGAAAAAAAATACTTGCTTTCCCCATAGCCATATGTAAGTTTTTCCTGAAGAGTGCAATATCTATCAAGTCATCCAAGTTTATTTTCCTTATCAGGCCAGACTACAAGGAGAATTAACAGTGCAGTGATTTACTTCTCAATTACGGTAACACCTGCAAGAACATGGTCTGATTAAAGCAATCAATTGAACTTCAGAATTAGTCAGCGGAGTTGATAACAGAGAATGCTCCAGCACATAACACATGACTTCCTATCCTTTCTCTATGGAAATCCTTCCTTCAAAGCATATACATGAACTTTTATTCGGAATAGCAATTGTCTGCTCAATACTTCCTCTCCAAGGATGCTAGGAGTAAGGTATTTCACAGTTGCTACTGTGTCTGCCACCCTCACTTGACTTTTGAGTTCACCAGACACATAATAGAACAAGATATAATAATAGTCATTAGCAGACACATTTGATGCTCTCTGCACAAGTATTCACTCACAGCTCATTCACTACAATTGCTTTATAGAAAAACCTTCGATTCATGTTCTACATTACTGTGTTTTCAGCTTTGGAAGACTTTACAATTTTAAAAGGTTAGAGAGAACACTTCACACAATAAGAGGAGAAGGCCACAGGGCTGAGTATCCCCTTTTGCCCCTTCAGTCAGTCTTTACTTTCTCCGTATTTTGATCAGTTCTCCTGGAGACTGACCTTTATGGACATCTTTCCCTTAGCATTTGGTGGATTTAGCAATGGGTGAAGTCAGTTAAGGTGGAAGAAAGGCAATAAGATCAGCAAGCTTTTCTCCCTCATCTCTGGCTCTAAGCCACAGCTGATTGGCCGTGCTTCTCTGCCAAAGGCTCTTGGCAGGTGGCTACAGGACACTCACTCCACATTCGGTGATCGGGTCCTCCTATTGCTTCTCCTGGCCTGGAGGGGGTGGCATGTTGAGTTATCCACACCCTGTGGGCCTCACACTTTCCAAATGGGAAATTTGTTGCTCCAAAAGAGAAATTTAAAGAAAGATGCATTGAAAAATTTGTTATTGTTTTCTCTGCCTCAGTAGATAACGGCAGGCTTTCACCCAAAGCTAATTAGGTTGCAAATGAAATTAAATTTAAATTGATAGTTAAAAACTAATAATGTATGTGAGGCATACCACATTGATTTGGAATATTATGTAGCCTTCCCTCTTTGATTACTGCTGGCTCCAAATAATATTTTGTGCAGGTTCAATTTTGAAGAAAGTCCTCACAGACTTGATCAATAACACCTCTTATTTTTTTTACGAATGTTAATTGAAGTGTTGAAAATTCCAAATGATCTACCACGATATTTATAATGTGTTACTCTCCTTGGTAATACAATATGGTTCAATATTAAATTTCTAGAAAAAGAATTGGATTTTTAAACTGAAGACCTATGGCCAAGTTAAAGTTTGCTTGTACACATTGTCTTAAAATATTTGAGTCAATGTTTCTTATTAATTTGAAGTCTTCACATAAGAACACACCTTTCTGGCTTCCCTTGAAAAAAACAGGCTTGGCATTAATGCCCCACACCCAATAAGTCAAATTGACTTGGGGCTGGGTAGGAACTGAATAGTGTTCAAAGAAACATAACAACTGCAGCATTTTATTGAACAACTACTATGTGTGAGGCAATGTGGCAGGTACGGAAAGTAAAAAGAAAAATAAAGTACAGCTCTTGGTTTCAAGATGGTGATAGGAAGAGTCCACTCCATTCTTACTCTCTATATCAAATCCCAGAAAGGAGGAGGAAGGGAGAAAGAACACATAAGATACATATTATGTTTTCTTTGAGAACATGTATGAATGTGAGCTTACTATTTTAAAGTTTAGAAGGACATACTTTAAACTAATAGCAGTGATTTTTTTCTTCAGAAAAAGAAAACAGATTGAAACTGAGGAATATTGTCAAAGGAGACATTACTATTACCTAAAATGGTTTAACTTTTATTTTTTGCTTTATGTAATTTAAGGTTTAAGTAAAATATGAACCTACTAATTTCCCAGCCTCCATCTTTACCCACTTTTAAATAGCAAGTCTGATTCACTTTTAATTTACCTCAATGTGGCTACAATCTTTGTAGTTTGTGACTCCCAGTATCCAGGAAACTTCACTCATTCTAATGTGGTATTGAGAATCACAGGTAATGATTCCTTAACTAGAGGTCAATAAAGTTTCTTTTCTGCAAAAGGTCAAATAGATATTTTAGGTTTTCTAGGCTATGCAGACCTGCTTTGCTATCAAACATAGATAATATGTAAACAAAGGACATGGCTGAAACATAACACAACTTTATTTTAAAAAATGAGTGGCAGGTCAAATTTCACCCAGAGGCTCTCATGTGTCAGTCAAGCCCTGGTCTAAGCAATTAAAGAATCTGTAAAATATCAACACACAAGATACTACAACATACCCTACAATCTTCATTTATATATTTAGTATTTCATGAATAGGTAGGAGCTGTAAGGTCAGGGAAGTGGCAGAGCCCAGGCTGAGGTTAGTGAGTAAATAGTGAAAGTGCGTACATCTCATGACCAAATAGATGACCCATAATAAAAGCACATACGCACAGAACTGCAAGCATCCTACAGAGTCTAAATCTGGGAAACAAGCTCAAGGCAAAACCTCCAGCTTGTCTTCATTCTGAAGATACAAAATTTCCTATCTCAGAACTTATTGTCAAATAATAAGACTATTTCTAATCTTCTGCAATATTACAAGTTATTGACTTCTAAATGCCAATAAAGCACATGGACAAAGGGAGTGTGGGTTCAAAGGATGTTGATAAGGCAATAAACTGGAAAAAGACCCTATATTTTGGAGTCAGCTATTGAATCATTGGAAGCTCTCAACTATCTTATTTGTTGAAATGAGGGGGTTTTGAAAGATTTCTTCTTGTTCATATGGCATTAGTCAGTGCCAAGAACAGTGCTTAATACACTGATGGCTTTGAATGACCAGTTTCCTCAAAAGGAAATTCAGGCATCAGGTTCTTTGCTGGATCAAATCAACTTAAAATTCTCCACAATTCTGAGTTCTCATATGGAGAAAGGAAGCTTAAGTAAAGAAAACATATTGAAAAAGCATTGTATGAAAACTAGATAATCACAACCTCACTATACCTATATTATATATAGAAAAGTCAAATTTTACTAATTTTAGTATTTGCTTGAGCATCTCTGAAATAAAAGTGAAGGTCATCCTGTTCTTACGAAACAAGTATATTTTGAGTACACATTAAGTTATATCATTCATTTACACATTCATTTGTTCATTTACTCAATCATTCACTTAATGTTCAACAATTAATGCTGTTTGAGTTTGAGTACATACAATAGTCTATGTTTTCAGTATTTCAAGAAAACATTAAGAATTGTATGCTAGAGGGCCTCCCCTGGTGGCGCAGTGGTTGAGCGCTGGGCTGCGAGGCTGCCTGCAGCCTCTGCAGCGCCGTTCGTTCCCTGGTGGCCGGCTAAGGTCCCACAAAAAATACATATGTGTGTGTGTGTGTGTGTGTGTGTGTGTGTGTGTGTATATATATATATATATATAATGCTAGATAGAGAAAAGAAATGTTTAGGGAAAGTGTCCTGAGGAGGAGATGTTTAAATTGATGTATTAAGGATAATTTCAAGGAAAGTAAACAAAATTAACAGATGCTAAGGTGGGTATTTCTTACAGAAAGAAAATACTGCTCAAACACCCTGAAAAGAAAAAAAGCAAGCAAGCAAAGGGATGGAACTAGAAGGGATCATGCTCACCAAAATAAGTCAGAAGGAAAAAGAAAAATACCAGATGGTCTCACTCATAGCAGAAATTTAGAAAACCTAAATAAGGGACCAGGAAAAAGACTAATTAATACAAAGTAAAAATCAAAATCAACAAGCAACTATAAACCAGAGACACACTACGGGGCGGGGGGGGGGGCAGGGAAAGGAAGGATTAGGGTCAAAATTAGGGGGGGGTGCAATTGTATGGGGAATATAACCAAAATGAAAATGCATACATTGTGCAAAAATGAAAAATGATGTAAGAATTATATAAAATAAAATATCAAAAAAATTAAAATAAAGAAAAATGTGTATCCTTCAAGGCCAAGTTGGGACCTAGTATTTTCTTGTATTCAGAGTTTGGGTAAATTCAGCACAGTTGAAAGCTTGAGTGCTGTGGTGCACCCAACACTGTAATGTCACCATTTATTTCTGTGTATTTGTTGTTTAGCCAAAGTTGCCATCATTAGCTCAAGTAGGATAATACAGTAACAATTTCAATCCCTGGGATATTCTTAAACAATTTTATTTACATCTGAAAGTCATATTTAACTTTAAAGGTCAAGACAGGAATATGTTTACATCAGTGGAGAGCAGATTGTAATACTGCATGGATAAAAGCCTCTCTGCAACCCAAATCCTCTGAACACAAGGATTAAGAACAGGTATGGGGTATAGAGTGAAACACTGCCATGCATCAACTGATAGGGGATAACTCAGACACCATGAGGCTAAAAAGTCCTGTGAGTCTGCATTAGAAACGTTGGGGACCTCCCTGGTGGCATAAGGGGTTAAGCACAGCACTATGAAGCTATCCACAGCCTCTGCAGCACAAATTTGATCCCAGCTGGCCAGAGAGCTACCCACATGTCACAGTAGACCTTTACTGAATTGCCCGCTGCTCCCCTCAGCAGTATATTCCAGTCAATCTGCCTGTTCTGCTCCCCACTCTGTCTCTGGTGAATCCTCTCACCCCCTGCACCTCTGGCTTATACCTCAGTTCTTGCATGCATAAATAGATAAATCTTTTTAAAAAAGTAGAAACCACTTTGGGGAATGCAAAGTAAGAGAGGTTCTAAAATTGCTTTTATGGCACACTAGGAATCAATGGGTTACGCCGACCAGCAATGGGAGGATTTAGGAGTGATCTAGTCATTACTTTAAATTTAAACATTTTAAGTATTAGCATTTGTACATTTTCCTGGGGAAAGTGATGAGCCATAGTTTTTATCAGTTCCCTGTAAGTTTATAGATCATTGCTCTAAATATGCCTTCCATTTCATGAATGTAAATACCAATTTAAGGTTATTAACTGTACCAAGGAAATACAGATTTAGGACTGAGTATGGCTATTGAGGAAGTTCACAAAGTTCTATGATTGGGTTTATCTGTTTCTAAACTATCTTTATTTAAAACATCAATTCAATCATTGGAAAGGAAACCACAGAGAATCCACTTTAATAAAGATTGAAATAAAGAGTTTGACTTTCTGTTTAAATTATGTGCCTCTTTACAATGGTGATTACTATTAATTTTAATTTTTATTGTAACATGATGCATAAAATCTAAGTAAAAATATACTTGTGTCTCTGAAGCACAAAATGAAAATGAACATTTATAAACTTTCCACCCATCTTAAAAAATATAAGCACCATTACTATTAAATGTCACATTGCCTTTAATGAAACTAAATCAAGAACTTCTTTAAACCATTTTTCAAATTACTCTACCACACACTGATATAAAATATGCATCTCACTAAATATGACTACCAACTATCCAATATTTTCAAGAGTAAATCCTTACTAATAAGTAAACATACTTCAGTAAAACCAGTTTACCATAAATTCTTGATTCAGTTTTCTAGCTGCTGTGCCTTTCTGGTGGTGCAAGGGGTTAAGATGCAACCTATGAAGCTGTCTGCAACTACTGCAGCACGAGTTTGATCCCTGGCCAGGGAGCCACCCACATAGCACAGCAGACCTTCCTGACTCGCACTGCTCCCCTCAGCAGTATATTTCAGTAAATCTGCCTGTTCTATTCCCCATTCTGTCTCTGGTGAATCCTCTCACCCCCCACAGTTCTGGCCTGTACCCCAATTCTTGTATGTATAAATAAATTAATCTTTAAAAAAATGAAAATAATTTTCTAGTTGCTGATAAGCTCCAAATATTAAAAAGGACAGGCATGAAAAATCTTTTGAAAGCAAATGTGGTTATTCTTTTCATTTCTTCTATTATTTGACACAATTTCAAAACTTTGATTTTACAGCATTTTTCTGGGTAGTATTTTTCTGGTCTCAATAATCTAAGTACACTGACTCCTATTATGCAGTTAAAAAAAATGGAAACTAAATTTTTACTATATATCGTGTTCCATTTTGGCAGGTCATGACTTTCAAAAGCATTAGATAATATACTTCACTTCCATTATTTCCAGTGGTCAACACAACAGAAATTCACATAAGAAACAGATTTTTGCAATTTCTGTTCTTGTTTAAAATGTGACCAAAATTCTTAAAGTTATGTAATTTTTAAAGTTACAACCAAAGCACAGGCAAAGGTTTTAAAATGCACTAGGTCTAATATTAGCTCTGCTTTGACAAAGACATGGTCTATATGAGTACACCAACTCTATCAATATAGAGAGAAACATTTACCTCTCTCACTGAATGGTTGTAAACACTAAATTGAAAATTTTTTTAAAGGTTTATTTATTTATGGATACAAGAACTAGGGTATAGGCCAGAGGTGTTGGGGGTGAGAGGATTTACCAGAGACAGAGTAGGGAGCAGAACAGGCAGACTGACTGAAATTCACTGCTGAGGGGAGCAGTGGGTGAGTCAGGAAGGTCTGCTGTGCCATGTGCATGTGGGTAGCTCCCTGGCCAGGCAGGGATTGAACTCATGCTGCAGAGGCTGTGGACAGCTTCATAGTGCTGTGCTTAACCCCTTGCACCACCAGGGATGCCCCTAAATTGAAATTTAAACGGGCTTCAAATTAAGAACTTATTGCAGCTACACATAAGAGTTTGGTTGGCCCCTAAACTCTCATTCACCTCCAGATAGTTTCTATATTAATGGAGCTTCAGAAGATGGGAAATAAAAAGAAATGTAAATAAATTTGCTTTATTGTAGAGAGTAACTATTTTTTGGTCAAATTAATTTATTTTCAGTATTTAGTCATGGACTAAAATTAAACAGTGATATATTTGACTCTGACTCCTCATATTCAATTAATTCCATAAGTCTGGAAAAATTATTCATCATACATTTCATCTATTTGGGTGAAAGAGGCATGTCTAAGAAATGTACATGTTTTTAATAAACTTGCTAGTGGTAGTAATAGCTTCATCAATTGATGCAAGGAAATTTCTCCATCAGTGAAATCATAGGTCTATTTAAGTACAACTGTTTAAACACACTTTTTAAAACTTGTGATAATTTCACATGTAATAATTTTTAAGTTATCTATCGAATTATAGCCTCTGTGGATCTTACTGCTACAATTATGAAAAGTTACTATTGTCTAAAAACATTATAAACATGATAATTGTATAAGCATATAACCTTTTTTAATTTGGATGAAGAAATATCTTCATCTAAGAGTTTATAAAAAACATTTCGAACTTTTCCCCTTCACACATATGCACACATGTGACTGACATAAAAACAGACTAAAGCCACCAGAAACTAAATACAACCAAGGTGACATTTAGCTACATCAAATCAATGTCAATAGAGGCCTCCATGGTGGCTCAGCGGGTTGAGCGCAGTGCTGTGAAGCTGTCTGCAGCCTCCGTAGCGCCGGTTCGGTTCCTGCTGGCCAGGGAGATTTCCACATGGCACAGCAGACCTCTCCTGTATCGCCTGCTGCTCCCCTCAGCAGTGCCTTCGCTCTGTCTGCCTATTCTGCTCCCCACTCTGTCTCTGGTGAATCCTCTCATCCTTCCACAACTCTGGCCTGTACCTCAGCTCTTGTATAAATAAAAAAAAAAAATAATAAAATTAAAAAAAAAATCAATGTCAAGAAACTTAAACTGGAGAATATCTGAAATCTCACTTGTATTTAAGAGAGTCTAAGATTAATGATTTTCATGCAAATTGATTGTTGTGTAATTCAGCTAATGAATCAAGCTTAAGTTCATCCTAAAATCCTTTATTCTATGGATTTGGTCAGTTGGTCAGATCAGAAATATTCCTACTACTTCCATATCTAGTGTTAATTACATAAAATCTTATAAATGAATTAAAAGCAGTTATGAATTGACTTAAACTTCTTATCAGTAATCATCACCTTGGAAATCAGGGAAATGACAGATAGGAGGAATCTAGTAATATTCTAGAATCTGAACATAAATTCTCTCTTTAAACAAGTCTTTAGCTAAAGATAGTAACTTTACATCAAATTTTCCTTCCTGTAGTAGAGTGTTAGTTATATTCTAATTTTAATTATTTTGGATAAAAGTTACTTTAAATAAGAACTACAGAGTAATTTAACTTTCCCTAGGAAGTTAAATGGGTAATTCAATTCCACCACTCTATTGCATCTACAGATTTCACAATAGTTTCTAAGCTATCTTCACTTTGGTTTCCCCCCAATTTTTTCTTTCCAATTTCAGATGCTTAGGCAGCACCTCAGCCATTATTTTCAAAAATCTCCTTTGGCAATTCCAAACTCAAATACAGTGAGCTTTTCTCCAGAGTCTGAGAACACATTAGCCTTTTAGTCTTACTATATATTCAATTTATATAGCATAATAATAATCTACTGCATTTAAAAATAGAGAAAACTACTATTTAAAGTACTACATTTAGAAAGAATAATTATCCATATTTTCTGAAGAACTGCTTAGATGTAAGAAGTATGTTTAAGAAAGTGCAGTGATTGAAATCTGTTGATAGGCAACAGGTCTGGTTCACGTATTATAGTTTATCGTGAGCTTACTACACTCAGAATATGCAGCACAAATACAATGTAGTGTTAGGGTCATGTTCTCTGAAATCAGTGTGCCTCCCTGGATTCCAGGTTCACTCAGATTAAATAATAGCATCCATTTCATGAATGTTGCTAAGGAACAGTGAAATAGTTCATCCACTAGTATTTGGAACAGTCTTGGGATTTGTAGTCATCTATCTGTGGTTAGTTCTGTTTCATTGAGACTTGACTATTTTTCAAATATAGTAACTCAGTTATACAGGTAGACACTGTCTACAATAATTTTTGATTTGTTCCCCTATCGTATTAGCAGATTTTTTGAGCTTTGGCACAGTGTGTGACAGAAACAATTCTTAAGAGTTTTGTGGAAAATGAGGATAGTTGAGCTGAAGAGGAACAGGACTCATATTTTAAGAACTTAATGTATTTTATTTTAGTTTAATCAATACTCATGTAAACATCCTAATTTTTCTATGTAACATTAATCAGTGGTACTATGTTTCTTTTTTTTTTTTCTTTATTAAGATTATGTTTGTTCTCATGCTATCCTTTCCAGCCTCTACATAGCCAACAGCACATTATTCTAGAGATTTGAAAAGCAGATGTGTGACAAATCATCACATCAATACATGTTTTATAGAACATGATCTTAATGCTGCTAGGTACTAACATTAGTCCTACATTTGTATCTATGGACCAATTCAATTCACCCTCAAAATAGACCTATATATTGCAAAGTATCACCCATCTTTACAATGAAAACAATGTGCCTTAAAAGTCCCGATGCTTAATGGCATCCAGAGTGGAATTGGGAAGGGCAGGCATTGACCACAGAGAGATGGCTGCAAGCTCGTACTTGTGAACTCTGCAGTTATCTTTCTTCAATTTAATGATTCTGTTAAAGCATCAGGTATATGCTCATCCCTCCCCACCATTGAACAGAAAACCCTGACTCGCCACATTCAAAAGATCATACATTTTTTATCCTGTTACTAGAAAAGCATTTGAAAACTTATTGAAAACTCGCCAATATAGCCCAGAACTGGTGTTAGTGCACGGGCTTTTGCATTCCATCATTGATGCTTTTCAGGGAAGCAAAGAAAATTCCATTTAAGAAGATATGTTATTGGTCTTCATAGCTCAACATCACTTGTAATCAGGGAAATGCAAATCAAAGCTATAATGAGATACCATCTTACACCAGTGAGAATGGCACATATTAAAAAACTAGCAACAACAAATGTTGGCAAGGATGTGGAGAAAAAGGAACTCTCCTGCACTGTTGGTGGCAGTGCAAACTGGTCCAACCACTATGGAGAGCTGTGTGGAGATTTCTGGACCTACTAAACATAGAGCTTCCATATGATCCAGCAATTCCACTCCTTGGTATTTACCCAAAGGACACAGAAACATCAATTCCAAAGAGCACCCTCACCCCTATGTTTACATCAGCACTATTTACAATAGCTAAGCTTTGGAAACAGCCCAAATGCCCAAAAATAGATGACTGGATCAAGAAGATGTGGCCCATACACACCATGGAATATTACTCAGCATTCAAAAAAGATAAACACATGCAATTTGCAGCAACATGGATGGGGCTGGAAGGGATCATGCTCAGCAAAATAAGCCAGAAAGAAAAAGAAACATTCCGGATGGTCTCACTTATAGCAGGAATCTAGAAAACTTAAATAAGGGACCAGGAAAAAGAATAACTATAAGAAAGAAAATATCAAAATCAACAAACAACTATGAACCAGAGACACTCTATGGAGGGTGGGGGGAGGGGAAAGGAGGGAATGGGGTCAAAATAAGGGGGTTGTAATTGTATGGGGAATATAAAAATAAAATTTAAATTAAAAAAATAAAATTAAAAAAAAAGAATTTTAAAGCTATGAAAATTTCCAGGTTGTACCGCTTCTCATGGTACTATGTTTCTTAAGGTATAATCTACATTTGCGAAAAATTTCAAATATTAACTGCTTAGCTTGCTTAATATTTATGTGCATCGCTGTGTTTATCTGTATGTATGTATGTATTCTCTACTGACATTAAGATATAAAACATTCTTTCCCCCTAAACTTTCATCATGACTGTCTTAAGTTGAAATGTAACACTATCACTATCACTTCCACTCCGGTATCTGCTGTTCTAAATTCTATCAGGATCAGTAGGTTTGTCTGTTTTTTGAACTTCATATAAATAGATTCAGACAGTATATGCCTCTTTCTTTACCGCAAAAATAATGTATTACAGATTTACTCACATTGCGCTGTTTGATAGCTTGTCCTTTTTTTTTTTTTAATTGCTGTCCAGCATTCTATTGTTTGGCTCTAACACTATTTATTTTCCTTCTCATGCATACTAACTTATTTTCTAGTTTTGTGCGATTATGAATAAAACTTCTATGAATATTTTTCTATGAATCATTTTGTACAAATATGCACTCATAGCTCTCATATCTACCTAGAGTTGGAAATTCTAGGTCCTTTAGAAGGCATATGTTTATGAAAAAAATGTGGGATAGCTTTCTAAAGGTATAGTTAGATATTCACTTTTCTACTAATGATGGGTTACTAGACTAGAGAGAATAATTAGGACTGTCCACCTTTTTAATTTAAGTATTCTGGTGTGTGCAAAGACTTGTATTATTTTGCATTTCCATGACTAGTGATATTGGGTAGTTTTCCTTATTTTTTTTCTTCAGAACCATGGCATCAATAAAATCTTTATTTTTTAATATTTCTTTTTAAAAGTTATTATACATATATTTAATAAAATAAGAATATATGACACAGTCAAGGATTATGTTATATAAGTCAGTATGGAAAATATGTGTAAGAGTTGTAACATTCAGGTAGAAAAAAAAATAAGGCAGGCCCATGAGCTTAATGAGTAGAATTTAATCCATTTCTATTTAGCAGCAAGATGCCTTTAATTCAAATTAGTCTGAATTTGGCCCTACACATGCAATTTTGCCCTACACTGCTTCTCTTCATCAAAAATGCTTTTACATGGCATTTCACAAAGTCTTCTTTCTCAATATTATAAAGTATTTCTAATCAAGTTATTATCAAAAAATTTTCATTAAAATGTTTTTAAAAGAGCATGGTTTAATAACCCTTAGTTGTGCAAGACTTTTTTCTGAACCAAAGATATAACCCTCTTTGCAAGTTAAAAAAAGATATATCCTTAGGAAATAAAATTAAAACACTAAATTTAGATATGAGAGGGAAAAAATGAAGTCAAAGCTGAAACATATGGAGAATAGATTATGTTTTTAGAAAATGAATATTTTAAGTATTTAAATACATTAGGAAAAATTCAAAATTTAATTTAAAACAGAAATGCTTCTGAAAAGAATGTTTAAAAAGGATTTTTATGAGATACAAGCATCTGAGTATCATAATAGTGGTTTTATTATATATAAATAATAAAAAATCTATTAAGATGCTTTATTGTCAACAACTGACAGAGTAATTAAACTATTATTTATATACTAAAATATATATTCAGTCAGAGCACTAGTAAGATGAGTTTAGAAAGTTTTAAAATAATTATTTCACAACATATTCAATTCAATTAGTGCCATTATTTAATATCAGATTAGAATTTATGGATAGTGAGAATCAAACTATGTATCTTTGAAGTTGTTAGAATTGCATTCTAGGGTTGCTTAATGGACTTTTTCATTTTAGCTGAATTACTAAATTACTTTGTTAACAAATCAAACATAAGATTAGTTATTCAAAATCTAACAAAAGAGGTAAAGGACCTATACAAAGAAAACTATAAAACACTGTTAAAAGAAATAGAAGAAGACACAAAGAAATGGAAAGACATCCCCTGCTCATGGATTGGAAGAATAAACATTATTAAAATGGCCATCCTACCAAAAGCAATATACAGATTCAATGCTATTCCAATCAAAATTTCAATGTCATTCTTCAAAGAAATAGAACAATTATTGATGAAATTCATATGGAATCACCAAAAACCCCGAATAGCCAAAGCTCTCCTGAAAAAAAAAGAAGGGAATGGAGGCATCACACTTCCAGACTTCAAACTATACTACAAAGCCATAATCATCAAAACTGCATGGTATTGGAACAAGAACAGACACACAGACCAATGGAATCAAATAGAAAATCCAGAAATAAACCCACAGATTTATGGTCAACTAATTTTTGACAAAGGAGCAAAGACTATGCATTGGAGCAAAGAAAGTTTGTTCAATAAATGGTGTTGGGAAAACTGGGTCGCTACATGCAAAAGAATGAAGCTTGACCACTACCTCATACCATACACAAAAATCAACTCAAAATGGATTAAAGAACTAGACATAAGATCTGAAACCATAAAATACATAGAAGGAATACAGGCAAAACACTACGTGATATGCACATCAAAGACATCTTTACAGACACATCACCCAAAGCAGTGATAGTGAAGGCAAAGATAAACAGCTGGGACTACATCAAATTAAAGAGCTTCTGCACAGCAAAGGAGACAGTAACAAAAACGAAGAGAAACCCCACCAACTGGGAGAACATTTTTGCACCCAACACTAATGATAAAGGACTGATCACAAAAATCTGCAAAGAGCTGATGAGACTCAACAACAACAAAGAAAATAATCCAGTCAAAAAATGGGCAGAAGAGCTAAAAAGAAACTTCTCTGAAGAGGAAATGAAAATGGCCAACAGGCATAAGAAAAAATGTTCAACATCACTTGTAATCAGGGAAATGCAAATCAAAACTACCATGAGATACCATCTTACACCAGTGAGAATGGCACATATTAAAAAAACTAGCAACAACAAATGTTGGCAGGATGTGGAGAAAAAGGAACTCTTCTGCACTGTTGGTGGGAGTGCAAACTGGTCCAACCACTATGGAGAGCTTTGTGGAGATTTCTGGACCTACTAAACATAGAGCTTCCATATGATCCAGCAATTCCACTCCTAGGTATTTACCCAAAGGACACAGAAACATCAATTCCAAAGAGCACCTGCACCCCTATGTTTATAGCAGCACTATTTACAATAGCTAAGCTTTGGAAACAGCCCAAATGCCCAAAAATAGATGATTGGATCAAGAAAATGTGGCCCATATACACCATGGAATATTACTCAGCATTCAAAAAAGATAAACACATGCAATTTGCAGCAACATGGATGGGGCTGGAAGGGATCATGCTCAGCGAAATAAGCCAGAAAGAAATAGAAAAATACCAGATGGTATCACTTATAGCAGGAATCTAGACAGCTTAAATAAAGGACCAGGAAAATGAATAACTATAAGAAAGTGAAAATCAAAATCAACAAAAAACTATGAACCAGAGACACATCTATGGGGGGTGGGGGGAGGGAGGGGAGGGATTGGGGTCAAAATAAGGGGGTTGTAATTGTATGGGGAATATAAAAATAAAATTTATTAAAAAAAGATTAGTTATTCAAAAAAATTGCCCCCTTTTAAATTTAATGTCTGAGTTGCTCATTACTAAAAATGTTTGTCATATACCAGATGACAGGAAATGCCGATTTGTTCAATGATTAAGAGAAAAATTTCTGAGAAAATTATTTATGGTTTGCTAAAGGCTTCCTTACTCCTATATTTTATTAATATATAGGTGAATTTGAAGTTCCAAACTTATAAGTATGATTCTACTGAAGAATTTATCTCTGCTCCCTTGATATGGAGCCTGACAATTTCTCCAAGAAAATTTACAAATATTCCATGCTAACTTCATTACAAATTTTATGCTATATTTATATAAGCAATTATATTGAAGAACATACATTTCCTTCATCCTATTTATAATTATACCTTAAATTAAATTTGATAAAAGATTAAGATTTTTTGAATCTAAAAACTAACCTTGAGTTATGATGAACATTCCTATCTTCAAAACGAACAGGCCATTGCCACTTAGTAAATTTCTCTTCTTTAAGTGTTTTTCTTTGTATCATTACTATACTCAATGTAAAGGGCACTTATTTGCCTGTCTAGAATATGCTAATATTATAAAGATTTTAAAGGCGCATTTAAAATGTTATCATATAAAATGCTATCATATAAAATATTTATCATATGTTATCATATAAAATATTTATCATATGTTATCATATAAAATATTTATTATATTAATCATATTAATTATATTAATTACATCATATAATTATCATATCCTGTATTACACCTAACCCTAAATATATTGATTTGTGCATGTATATAAAAGTAGATAAACAGCATAGAATATACTAAATTAAATAAATAATGTATAAAATTGAATTTCAAATAATACAGTATTATTTTATTATTTATTACACTTAAAATATGTTTAAATATTTCTAAAAGTAATAACAAATGGATCAAATTTGACAAAGAAGTCTGGCTTACACTGACATCTAAATATGCAGATCAACACTGGTTGCATTTCAAACTTGGCAAAATTAATTCTCTTGACTAATGATAGAGATAAGAAAGAAAAACAACACATTATATTCTATTAGGATATCTAATAGCCAAAGTAATTTTAGATTAGATTAATTAGAAAAGTGTGGGCATCTTAATTATATCACTGTAGAAACAAAGCAACATCATCTTATTCTTTCAATCATGACAACAGATCAAATTAGACAGGGTATTTTGTTTCAGAAGATTTACACAAACAGATCATGACATGTAAAAAGCTTGCTTAGGGATGAATTAGATTTTTGCAAAGATTAATTGCAACATTAACTAAACTAAACAAAACCAGTATGAGGCAAGATCATGCGAGTGAGTCTAATCAATTTTGAGTAAATTTAAAGTAGTAATATTTGATGGATTTGATTTTAAAAACATCTGTCACATAAATTTCCCAGAGTTATTCCTGCTGTGCCAACACATTTACTTAGCAAAGTCAATCTGGGGGTTCAACAATGAAGTCCAAGACTTGGTCTGAACAGTGACCGTGACATTGACTGTGAGAGCCAATGGGCAGATGGCCTCACCGGGTCAGCCTATAGGTGAAACACCCTGGGAAATTAAAAATGCAAATTCTGGCTGTGCAGTTTAGAGCATTAAAAAATGTGCCTGATATTTAAATTTAAATAGAACCAGTTCCTGGTTCCATAATTAGCAATATTAGAACCTAACTAACCAAACTAAACCTACATAAATTAAATGCCCAAACCTAACTAAACAATGGTTGATTTTATCTTGTTACAAATACATATGAAGGGCAGACTTCATCACTCAAGATTTCATCTGATAGAAAAATGTTTCGAGAAACAAATTTCAAACATATAGTCTAAAAATGTCACCTAGTTGCCAAGTCTGAACTAGGAGTCCTTTAACATTTATTTTAACTTTATCTTTTTTTTTTATTTTGTCATAAATCAGGAACCACCAGCACCATTCCTAACCACATGATCCACATGAAGGATAGACAGTGGCTGCCACTTTATTTATATATTATTTTATTATGTATATATAATATTTATATATTTATATATATTTAACATTGTGTGTGTGTGTTTGTGTGTTGTGTGTCTACAAACATACCCCCAACCTCAGGTCTCCAATGGTATTTCCAGGGGCAATTAGTACAGTGACAAAAGATTTGAAGAACAACCCAGATTTTTTTTATATCATAACTATCTTTTATGTGAAACAATAGGCTTAAGGAATCAAAGAATAAAAAAATACAATATATTTAAAGTAACTTTTAACTTCTAATATTGTTTTTGCAGGTTGAATTCTAAATAAATAAGAAAGTGGTTAAGTTCTGGTATATGGGCTCAAAAATATGTTCAGTGCAACTATAGATAATTCCTCTGGGCATCCAATAATAATGTAAGGTGTTAGGAATTCAGAGGGGATTATTAAAAGGGATTATAGTATTCCACTCCCATCATCCTAAACTACATGTTCTGATCTAATCATTCCAGCTTTGCTAAAATTCTTTTTTTAATATAGTTCTGAATTTAATGGTTTGGAATATAGGATGTGAGTTCTAATATGTACCATTTATTATAATTACTCAGCATTATTGATGCAAATAGAGACTCATTTGTAACTTGTTCTCTTTAACAATCACCAGTGTGATTTAGTATTGCTTATACTTCCTCCTGTTAGTACTATTTCTTCAATACTAACATTTTTTATTGAGAAATTTTGTCTAAATTTATCCTTTATAGCTTTTATAAATAATAACTGTAAGTATAACCCATTCATTCGTTTAAAAATACTTGAGTAATAGTGGTCTATTCAAAAAATGTGTACAAATGATGATAAAATGGATAATTTAGAAAAATGTTACATGGTTCAAAGTATTTTATATTTATACAATGAGTTTATTACTAATGTAATTAACATGAATATATTTTATATTCTGAGAATTCATTTACAACTAAAGTTCTGTATTGCCAAGTACTCATCAGGAAAGAATTGTAATTATTCTCTTTATTGAACATATTCTCTTGTGAAAAGAGATAAATACTACCAGACAGCATATCCTGGAGCAATGGAAATGGTTAAAGGTTTCAGTTTCTAAGCACTTCCTTGGAAGCAAATTAAGTAGAAATTACTGAGATATCAAGAGCAGTGTAATTAAGCAGAATAGATACTAATGATCAATGCCAAAAGTGGTCCACGAGTCAGCAAAATAACTAAGCACAGCAAAGTGTTAGCTATCAATAAACATGAAAGTGGGATCTAAGTCAATTGAATGAAATGGATGAGCAGAGCAAATTTAACCAAGGCCTTCAAAGCACACTGCTCAAAAGTTAGTATTTATCATAGTCTGATGTCTTAGGTAAAAGCCTAAAAACACTTTTACCTTTATGATTCAGGTGCACTTTAAAAAACGCTGTGCACACATTCTGGTGCTACTTCCTCTTTTCAATTGTAAATAATAAAACTGTTCTCATCTTTGCATAACAGAGAGTTAGGTAAATTTGGTGTAAGAAATTATTTAATGGGTGTGAATTTCCAGGCCTGGAGGTCTATTGTCCAAACTACCAATATTTGAATTGACTGAAAGAAGGTTTCTCAATGAGAAAACTGGATGGAAATTACTTTAAGCAAGTCACAGCTCTGCAGTGGCCACGGCTCTCAACATGCACTTTTCTTTGTAACAGTTTTTCTTTTTTCCATAGAGGTAACAATGACTTATGACACCATATATGATCTAGAGGTGTAGGTTCATACCTCTTTAAATGTATGTAATACCACCACACCTGCCACCAAAGCACCAGTCATCTACCACAGTCTCTACATCCTCTCTTCCTCCACTCCCCACTCCCACCCTCCCATCTAGTAGCCTCAGATCTGCATGCAGAGTTCTAGGGTATGCTTGAGCCTGGTTCTGTCTGTTCTTTTGTTTTGTTCCTTTGTATTTCGCTTCTGAGTAAAATCATCTGGCATGTGTCTTTTTCCTTCTGACTTATTTCAAGTAACATAATCCCTTCCAGGTCCATTCATGTTGCAATGGTAACTGGGCACTTTGTATTTATGCTAATATGCATGTTAATTTTCTGGCCCTGTAAGCATTTGAGTGTGTAACTTCTGGTATTAAATTTTGGCATATTGAGAACAAAAAAAATTAGTGTTTCTCTCTCTATAGATAATGGGAAGTTTAGATTCTATTCTAATTTCCCTCTGCCTCTCAGCATATTTTACTTAAAACTTAATAGTTGATCCTGACTCCAAATTATGTTTTGCTCCCTTATAAACACAGTTGCTACCTCAGCTCTTATTTAGTTCCAGACAATATATTTTGATGGATTTCTTCTATAAGTTGTCTGTTTTTGCCGAGTAATGGGGCTCTCCATGGAGCTGGCAGTTCAAAGGAAACTAATTCTATTTGGAGTTTGATTGCTCATTTAATTGGCTGACACCGACATCCAAACTTACCATAAATTTATTATGAAATTTATCAATGTCAACTTGGGTTTCTCTACAAGTAACCACATCTTCCTAAATTATCATAGCTGTTATAATTCAACCTCAGTGCTTTTCCAACAAAGGCTAGATCTTTAATTTCCATAATGCCAGATGTAACCAATTTTGTTCTATGTATGAAGTTTAGAATACTTACAAATGACTTAATCAGATTTTTCACTTCAACTAGGGTCTTCTAGTTTTTGTTTTTGGTTTTTAAAATTTCCATTGTTTTTTTCAAATCTTTAGACTTCCATCACCTGCTTCAAATATAGTGATTTATAAGTATAGTATACCATTTCTTAGGGTACATCATATGTTCCAAAGCAGTCTCTTTGGAATCCATAGTCATTATCATTGGTAGGAAGAAAAGGTTGCAAAACATCATGACGCTTGTCATGCACTGTTGGGAGTGGAGCAGCTGCCAGATATTTATTGACAGAACTCAAGACTTAAGTGCTCTACTCATCAGAACTGACAAGGTCAAAGCAGCTCATAGGTAATAATGAAACTAATTCAAGCATCTGTGATTACAGGATCATTTGACAACTATCTTTACTTCCTGCCTGGCTTATCTGAGTGGCCAACCTCTTAAAAAAAAATGAATAAACCTGATAGTGTGCCATCACAGTTTCATTTTATCAAACTATTATCAACATTTTGGAAGTAGAAGAGTACATTTCCCTCCAGTTTATGCTTTCCTATGAAATATTTATTATAAAAATGTATCTCCTGAACTCCAACAAGATGGCAACACAGATCATTCCTGACTCCAGTCCCCTACACAAGAACTACTAGCAACTATCCATAGACTACACAAAGTTATGAAATACCAGAACCTGGAGGTGAGGCAGAAGCATGTCTCTGAAACACACAAACTGAGAAGAACTGCATTAGAAGGGTGAGAAGGCTGGCCACAATCTGATGACATTACCACTCCTCCATTTGTGCACAGAGCCACACAGAGAGGACCAACTGCTTCTCCTGGGCCTACAGTGTCTCAAGAGGTAAAAGAAAGCCTAAGGTGAATATCCAATTCCCCTAGCATTGCAGGATGCTTTCTGGGAAGCTCAATCAGGTCTTGCCTCATAGGTTCACTGGAGGAATCCACAGGGTGCTACCCCTGGGTATCAGGGAGACATGAAGAAAGCAGCATTGGGATCCCAACAAGCATTGGGATCATGACAGACTACATTTCTGTTTGCAAGAGCACCTGAGATGAGACTCCTGCAAGCAGTTATGCCCACCTGCAGAGCCAAGCTGGGGACTCCATAAAGTCAGAGGGTTCAGTTGGTTCTGGCTAATTTAAGTCCCCAGCTAGTAAATGATTCCAGCTCTGGAACCCAGCAGCACATAGGTAGGAAAGCAAATGCCAGCTCGATGAAATTGTTGGAAATAGCTATTTGTCCAGCCATTCAAGAAATCTAGCCTGAGAATCTTGTTAACTATGGAGTCCATCCTACAGTCCTGCTTGGACAGAACAACAAGAAAGCCTGTCAAGTATAGCCAGATGCTATAGGTTTGAATTGAGACCCCGGGCAGCCTCAGAGCTCAGCCTACATACCATCCAGGCAGGGAGCCCAGCCTATAGGCCTGCTCTGCAGCAGACATCAGGCTATGGTTTGCCTGATAACAACACAGCCTGTGGTGTTGCCCAGGTATGAAGCCCAGCTAGTGATTCCCTCTAATCAGAGCATAGCCCACAACCCTACCCAAATGCAGAGCAGTTGTGAGTGCCACAGAAAGATACAGCTGAGACCGGTCCTAAGAGTGCAGTCAGTGGTCAACATGATCATGCAATGTAACCAGAGGCACCCTGCTGTTGGGCAGCAGAGCCTAAGACTCCACCCAATTATAGAGCAATTGTGGAGCCCAGCCTCTTGCCTGCTCATTTATGAAATCTAAAGAGTGATACCACACTGCCAGAGAACACAGCCTGTTACCTTGATGAAACAGAGGTGATCGTAGAATCCAATTCAATAGCAATATATATATATATTTATATGTATGTGTGTGTGTGTGTGTGTGTGTGTGTGTAGTGGTATCTATTAAAATTCCAATTAAAAATGGGTGAAAGTCTTCAACAAACATTTTCCAAAGATGTCCCAATGGCCAACAGGCACATGGAAAGATGTCACATCACTAATTAACAGGGAGATACAAATAAAAACCACAGTAAGATATCACCTCAAAACATTAAGACTGTATATTACACAGCCTCCCAAGTGGTGCAGTGATTGAGTGCTGGGTTGCGAAGCTGCCCGCAGCCTCTGCAGTGCCAGTTCAATACCCAGCCACCGGGTGAGGGTCCCACATGGCTCGCAGACCTCTCCTGCCACCCGCTGCTCCCCTCAGCAGTGTACTTTGCCAGTCTGCCTGCTCTGCTCTTTCCTCTGGCTCTGGTGAATTCTCTCACCCTCCCATGCTTCTGACTGTACCCAGTGCTTGTATAAATAAATAAATAAATCTTTAACAAAAAAAAAGAATGTATATTATAAAAAAAGCTAAGAGAAACAAGGTTGCTATGTGTATGGTGAAAATAGAACCTATATACCTTGTTGTTGAGAATATAAATTATAGCCACTATGGGAAACAGTAAGGAGGTTTCTTAAAAAACTAATCATAAAACTACCTTATGAGCCAGCGGTTCCATTTCTGCCTATATATCTAAAAGAAACAAATCAGTATTTCAGAAATATATACACTTCCATGTTCATTGCATTATTATTTATAGCTAAGATTTGGAAAGAACCTAAATATCCATCAATGAATGAATGAAGTAAATGTAGTATGTACATAGATGTGAAATATTATTCGGTCATGAAAAGGACATTCTGCCATTTGTGACAACATGAATGAACCATGAAGGCATTAAGAAGTCAGATACAGAAAGAGAAAAAACTATGATCTCACTTGTATATGGAATTGAAAAAAGGCAAACTGACAGAAACAGAGACCAGAAGGTGAGCAGCACAGGATAAGAGAGTGGTAGCACCGGACCTATTTTCCTATTTGTAGGAAGTTGTACCAAGACCTCTTTTTCAGATACACAAGAGCCCACCACTTCTCCAGGGTCACATTAATGGGTTCAATGGGTGTTATAGATCTAAAAGGAAGGGAACTCTTAGTTTAACAGCATTTTCAACTATGTATTGAATGGTTTACCTTCAATAATCCATTATTTAATTAAAAGATAGTGATTTCTTCCTGGACTTTAATTAGTTATCTGAGGTGCCACTACTGCGAAGCCAAGCTGCTGAGGAAACAGGACAGGAAAGCACGTGGGAGGTGGGTCTTGTCACCTCCAGCACCTGCATCCTTGATTGTGTTCCTCATAGTTAGTCTAATCACAATCTGCCCAGACAACGTTGTTCTCAGCACATACCAATTTTCTCTTCCTTGCAGTTATGTATCCTCGGCCTCTACAAAACACAAGATAAGTCCTAAGGGCAGTTTCCTTTCTCTGTCAAGAGGCTTTGACTGGTAGCCTCCCAGAATATTGGCCTCATAACAGGAAATAAACACAAAGGAAATTTGACCACTTCCGTTCCTGGCTTTTATAAAGACCTGTGCTGACACAGTTCCTCACTGGAGAGCCATTCAGTCTTGTCAATGAAAATATCAGGTGCAAATCTTTTATTGCCTCCTCCCAACCTCTCCCACTTGTCTTTTCAAGGAGAATGCTCCTTCAAATACAAAAGCTTTTAAAACATCTGTCATGAGCTTATTGTCAAAGTTCTGAGAAAAACAAAAACAGAAAGGGATGTAATTAAAGGAACGATGAGCAGACTTGTGGTGTTTAATCAGCAATGAGATGATTTTGAACTTCACTGTAAGCCAGAAGTAATCATTGGTCTATTGTGAATCGCTTGCCTATCCCTAATATTCCTGGTCACTTTGCCTATGACAAGTGACAGCAGTTCCAACGCTGCCAACTTAGCCACAAGAGGAGGCAAACTGGATTATCTAAAGAGGAGATATATAATTCGAGCATTGTCAACTGAATGTGTGGAAAAAGTATTTTATTTGAAAATGCAACATTTTACAATGTTGATAATGACTTCTTTATCCCCAGAGAAGAGACAGTTTGGCCAGATCTACCAAGTGGTAGCTGTCTTTGATGTTGCTCTGAAACATTATTGTATTTTGTAATTGCTGTATTTTGTAACACAAAGTTTAAACATGGGAGGAGTGTCAACATGTGCAAATACTAGGAAGCTGAAGGACATTTACATGGGGCTAGCTGTGTCACTAATAAGTTCTGCCAACTCTAGACAGTAAACCATAAAATCATTATATCGCTAAAAAACCTACTTATCTGTTTTATTTTATGAAAACAAAGGAGATGATTTGTTTAATTATATGTGGTAAGGTAAGGTCAAGCAATATATTTTTATGGCTCTAGAAATTTTCTCAGATTGTGATACATAGTCAAAGATGAAATTACAGGGGAAAAAAAATCTGAAACCATTGATTTAGGTGACCAGGATGAGTTCTCATTATGTGGTCATACTCATATAGATGATTCCAGAAATAAATAAAGAGAAATTAGATTAAGAAAGGACCTTTCCAGATCTCACCTAGATAAAATTCATTTAGTCTGGGTTGCAGTATATACCCCACCTCATTACTTATAACAACAACAAGTTAATAAAAAGCAAAACATTACAGAAACAGTACATGATTTACTTCAAATAACTTACAGAAATTTATCAGTGTAACAAAATCAAACAAGAAACAGTCTTTACATGTGAGAAATAGTATTGAAGCTTTTCAGAAAGGTCACCCAAGAGAAAAGGGTTATATTTCAAATGCAAAATGTGATTCATTATTCTCATAAATTACTACTCAATCATGCAAATCTAGGACCCAGGAGGGAAAAAGTATTGAGAAGGTTATGAACTTTAACTCTTATCCATCTTAGGAGAACAATTGGTCATGATAAGTCATTAAAAAGATGGTGGCATCTTGTTCCCTGAAAAATTTGAAATTAGAGGGCTGGCAAATCCTTTATATTCAGAAAGGTCAGATCTGGACTTAAAGTAGTCCTTTCCAACCTGCTGCGAACTCTTCCTATTTTTTAAAGGCCATATTTAACCTTGGCCAAGGGCCCTCCTCGTAGTCTATTCTAACTTTCTTATATAACATCCAAAGTCATGAAAACCCCAGGGGTACCATATGGGCAATCAGGCAAGCTGATAAGCTGGAAAATCAACTAGCCTATTTGGCAGTTGGGAGGTAAAAATCCTCATTAGTAGCATTTGTCAATTTCTTTGGTGATTCACTGATTGACTTTAAGTGACCAACATGATGAAACATGGCATTGAGAAGAGACCACAGGGCCTCCCCGGTGGTGCAGCGGTTGAGCTCTGGGTTGCGAAGCTTCCCGCAGCTTCTGCAGCACAGGTTTGATCCCCGGCTGCTCCCCCCCCACTGGAGGAGGGTCCCACATGGCGCGCAGACCTCTCCTGCCGCCCGCTGCTCCCCTCAGCAGTGTACTTCGGTCCTTCTGCCTGCTCTGCTCCCCGCTCTGGCTCTGGTGAATTTTCTCACCCTCCCGCGCTTCTGACTGTACCCAGTGCTTGTATAAATCAATCAATCAATCAATCAATCAATCAATCAATCAATCTTTAAAAAATAACAAATAAATAAAATCAGAAGAGGATAAGTAAAGGCTAATGACAATAAACATAATAAAACTAATAAATATTATTAAAAAAAGAGAGAAGAGACCACAGTGACACATTTAAATAGTATGTCTGTCATACAGACCAAGAGATGAAAATAATCCCAAAAACATAGGTATTAGCACAATGTAGTAAAACTAATTAGGAAATGGTGAGTTCTAATTATTTATTACCTTGGTTTTCACATAATACATTTTAGGCTAAGTTCATATAATTTAATTTTAATAATGGCTGGGCTTAACCACCAGTTCTGAAAATCCTGTGTGTATACTAATTGACTTTCAAGAGCTGTTATCAACTGGTTGCACCACATTAATGGCTTTGACTGAATTGCTATTCGTGAGTTGGTGGCATGGTGTATTCTAGATGTTAAAATAAATTCAGGAACATTGTCCCCAGCAAGTAGAGTGTTCTAGACTCTCAGTTTTAAAAAAGAGGGCCATCTGTAGTTCTCAGACAATCCTTATGTTAGGGGGAAGGATGTTCTGAGCAAACTCCATACAGGCTTTGTGGATGCCACCCCTACTCCATCAAGATACTGGGAACTACAAATCCCAGGATCCCCAAAGGGAAGTTGTGAGGACCTAAGGGCTGAGTTAAGCAGCCATTTTCTCTGTTTGTAAATAAAAACCAGCCATGATAGTGGGGTCAGGGCATTTGGCTTGTGTTCTTGGCCAGGCAGGTTTCGTCCCTGTGGGTCACTTGGGATTCCAGGTCGGTGGAACGGGTAAGGCACATTTAAGAATTTATCTCCCTCTTTTCTCCATGAATTGTACATTTCCTCATTTTCCTTTCCCTTGTAAATAAACCTTTGTTAACCTTTTGTGTGTGCCTGCAGTGTAAGTCCCTTTTAAGCACACGGGGAGGACCCACAGTCAGGCAACCCATTTTATATCGGTGTTACCCTGTAATACTTAGAGATTCTGATGAAAACTGAAGAAGTTAAGTCTCAGAAAATTTTATATATATATATATATGCAAATAATTATACAACTTTTTCTTCTATTTGTAGTGACTTGTTGCTTCCTCTCCCCAGTTGCTACAGCCACTCTGAGTGTGCAGGCAAGTGTGAGAAAATGATTGATACAGCCATTAGGGGAGAAAGTGACCAGGGCTTGGGGGACTCACCAAGGGACAGTGCTGCATGATCTTACAAAATTCATTTTCTCTCAAAATGGGTGGCTTAAAACAACAGAATTTATTTCTCGCAGTTCTAGAGGCCCAACATTCAAAACTAAGGTTTCAACGGGCTCACACATCTTCTGAGATTCTAGGTAGGATCCTGCATAGCTCCCTGGCTTCCTGTGGTGGCCACAAACCCTTGGTATTCCTTGACAAATAGCCTCATCACACTTTGATCTGTTGCCACATGGCATTTTCCTGGAATGCCTGTGTGTCCTCTAATAAGGACACCAGTTATATTGGAATAATAACCCACCCTGATCTAATATGACATCATCTTAACTAATCACATCTGCAGGCCCCTCTTTCCAAATAAGATGACATTCTCAGGGACTGGGTTGGGGTGTAAACCTATCTTTTGGGGCGACACAATTCAATCTCTAACAGGCATTAGGTTAGTTATTACATAAACTATGACTGACAATGATTGATCCTATATTTAAAGCTTTTCTCCCCAAAATAATCATTTCCTCAATGTATTATTTCTCTCACTGCTTTGGAAGGTATGGTGTTTGTATTCTTAACAGAGAAAAGAGCTGACTCATAGATAGAAAAAAATAAATACCCCGAATCATCGAATGTAACAAGAAAGGAGCTGAGAATTTTGTCAGATTTGAAGTTAGGTTCTTTTTCAAAGCCCAGATTTATATTCTTCTTCATCATGGCGCTTTATCAAGTTTTGCTCTCACCCTTTTCTGAGTGTGCTCCATGCCTAGTCAGCCCCATCTAAACATAAGAAAGTACATACATTACCAGCAAATGAATTGAAATATTCTATCCCAAAGGTCATTCAACCTTATGCATAAAATAAGTACATTTTGGTTTCAGCAACACAAAGAGATTTAATCTACTAAAACAGCCACTGTTTGTCAGCTACGTCTTATTGTTAGTTTTTATTTATTTATTTATTTTTTGTAGGGGAGGGGACTGTACTGTTCCTTTATAAGTAGAATCTGCTGTTTTTGAACACAAAGATAAAAATACAAATAATATTATTGTTGCTCAAAAAAAGAAAATATATTTCAAAATGATTCAATCTATTGGGTTTTCACTGAACAAGTCAGAAAGGCCTTGAAAAATCAGACCTACTGCATTCAGTCTTAACAGACAGCTACTGAAGGCCCACTATGTGCAAAGGCCAGAAAAACAGTGGAGTTCAAAGGAAGAAGTCTGCTGTACCACATGTGGGTCAGCTCCCTGGCCGGGGATCAAACTCTGGCCATAGCAGTGATAGTGCTAAGACTTAACTCCTCAACCACCAGGGAACCTGAGGAATATAATGTTTCAAATGTTACTAACCAATTTAAAATACAGTTGAGAAACATGTTTGGTAGAGAAATAAGTACTTGTTATAGGAATGCATATTATCATTAGTTGCTGGTCTGACAATTATTGAATGGCAAGTTGTGAGACAAAAAAATCTCAAAATATATTTCAATTATGTTTTCATCCTCATAGAAGGAACCTAATTGCTTATGCATGTCAAAAATATGAAAATGCATTGAACAATTAGGTTTGTCAAATGTATTTGCAATGAAAAATTTGATCCACTGAAAACTCCCTTCAACAGGCATATGAAAAAATGTTCAACATCACTTGTAATCAGGGAAATGCAAATCAAAACTACAATGAGATACCATCTTACACCAGTGAGAAAGGCACATATTAAAAAAAAAACTAGCAACAACAAATGTTGGCGAGGATGTGGAGAAAAAGGAACTTTCCTGCATGGCTGGTGGAAGTGCAAACTGGTTCAACCACTATGGAGAGCTGTGTGGAGATTCCTCAACCTGCTAAAGATGGAGATTCCATATGATCCAGCAATTCCACTTCTAGGTATTTACCCAAAGGACACAGAAACAATAATTCAAAAAGGCACCTGCACCCCTATGTTTATAGCAGCACCATTTACAATAGCTAAGCTATCGAAACAACCCAAATCCCCAAAAGTAGATGACTGGATCAAGAAGATGTGGTACATATATACAATGGAATATTACTCAGCAATCAAAAAAAGATAAACTCATGCAATTTGCAGCAACATGGATAGAGCTGGAAGGGATCATGCTCAGTGAAATAAGCCAGAAAGAAAAAGGAAAATAACAGATGGTCTCACTCATAGCAGGAATTTAGAAAACCTAAATAAGGGACCAGGAAAAAGACTAATTATAATAAAGTAAAAATCAAAATCAACAAGCAATTATTAATCAGAGACACACTACAGGGCAGGGGAGGAGGGAGTAGGATCAAAACAAGGTGGGGGGAATTGTATGGGTACTATAACCAAGATGAAAATCCATACATTGTGCAAAAATAAAAAGTGATGTAAAAAATAAAATTTAAAAAATAATAAGATTACATAATTAAAATAAAAGGTTAAGTCAGAATTGAAAAAAAAATAAATTTGTTACTCAGGCTATCAGAAGAATTTTGGTTTATAAAATTATGGAGCAGTCAAAAAGGTTTCTAATTTATAAATGTAACTAGAATTATCTTTCCAACTAAATTTTAATTTCTACTCTGAAATGCAAACATTGTATATGCCACCAAATATACATTAAGTGTTATTAAGGTTATGTTTACATAATATACTGACACATTCCAGTTTGAGTATCATGAGTTCATGCTTTTCAAGAAAGCTGGGTATTGATACATTCAGCATTACTCAGGATACTTTGATTTTGTAATATGTGGATTTCTCTTTTTTTTTTTTAGAGACAATATTCTATTTTCAAGAGAAGAATGTATATGGAAATAACAACTGCTTCCTTTCTCTCCCTCTCCCCTCATAATCTTAAAATGGTACAAATTTTGAGAAATATTTGCCAAGAATCTACTATTTTATTCACTTTTCTCAAAGACATTCTTAAAAACAGCATACTCTGTCTTTAAATCCAAGTGGCAAGAAGACACAACAATGAAACTCAAAGGATCTAAATAGTTGTTTTTCATAGAAATTGATAGGTAATATTAATTTTAGTAATTTTAAAGAAATTTAAGCAGTATAACTGTTTCTGGTACTTAGTGGCCTCACTTACTAGGTTGAGATTTCTTTTTTTGTTAATAAAACCAAGCTGAATACATTTCTTAATGTGGGCAATACTCAACATGGCCATTTACATGAGTAAGACATTTTTCATATTGCAATTCCTGATCATTCAAATAAAAATGAATGAAGATTTTTAAAAACATGGCCTGATTCAAAGAAAACTTTTCATTCACCCAATTCAAGCATGACACAGAGAGGAAGAGCTGCCATTCTCCTAGGTAACACAGGAGAAAAATGGTAGGGAACTATCAGAACATATAAAAAATGGGAGCACACAGTGTTGTTGTTTTTTCCTACAAGATAGAGATTTTAATTCTGTCACTGAAATCCAGAAACATGCACTGAGGAAAGTTATACTGTATGCCCTCAATTCCCAGATCCACTAAAAACTCCCCTAATCTACCCTTTTACCTCTGTTAAAGTGAACTTGAACATTGCCAGGTCATAATATACTAGACAGTCGTTTTTCATACAGAATTCCTTTGACAATCAGTCACTGAATCAAGATTTATAACTATATGAGGCAAAATTTCCCATTTAAATGTAACGGTAAGAGACACTACATTCACATTACAGGTGGTCCTTGTTGTGAAAGGGATTCTCGAATTCTCTGTTATACAGGAGTTAGAATATTCTAGAATTATAGTGTGCTACTTTCATTTTTCCTTCCATGGCATATCACATTCTTGTACACTGGAGTCAGAATCCACTTAGAGCTCCCTACACAAAATTAAACCAGCAAAAAACATTTCACATTCTCCCTATTTTTGATTAGCCTATCAAGCCTCACAACAGCTCGTCAAAGTTTTATGGGTCTCAGAAGATATAATACAATAAGTATCCTTTCATGTCAGGGATATTTTCTAACTTTAGATTTATTTAACTTATTTTTATTGAAACTGGAACAATCAATAAAACAACAACAACAAAAAATAAAACAAAACAAACAACAACAAAAAACACTGAGCTTCCCTGCTGGATCAGGGATTAAAGACAGAGTGCTATCAAGCTATGGACTGCAGCCACTGCAGCAGGAGCTCGATCCCTGGCTGGCCAGGGAGCAACCCACATGGCACAGCAGACCTCTCCTTGCCCGCTGCTCCCCTCAGCAGTGTAATTCAGTAGATCTGCCTGTTCTGCTCCTCACTCTGTCTCTGGTGAATCCTCTCACCACCCCCCTGCACCTTTGGTCTACACCCAAGTTCTTGTATGCATAAAAACATAAATCTTAAAAACAAAACAAAACAAAAAATAAACACTGATTCCCAGGTTCAGCCCTCTAAGAAGATACTGCAACATGCCAAAGCTGGTAATGCACTTGTCCCACATAAGATGTCCTAAATTAAGTCATCAGAGAGAGGGATCAAGAAAATCATGTGCTCTGAGTTATATTGATTGATGATGAGTTTGCACAACTGCCTTAAATAGCAATTCTTTGTCTCTTGAGAATTAGTGGCTGGAGAAGTAGTATTGGGCATCTTAAAAAAAATGATAAAATCAATCTCCGCTACAGAAGCAGAGGCACTAGTTATAGAAATTAACCATAGAACTGGAGAGTTGGAAGGAATCTAAGAGGTCACTTATTCAGACATCCTGCATCCTGTCAACTACCTGAATAGGATTCATCCAGAACTTGCTTGAGTGCTTCTATTTCTACATGGGCTACTGAAAGAGCTGTAATCTCCAGTGAGCATCAACACTTTGCATTTAATTCTTTTTATAAGATTTGGGAAGGGTGCCACCTGTGCATCCAGCCCTGCACTGAGCATCACGGTGCTAGTCAAAGACAGGAAACACGCTCTTCCTCTTCCATGTGGCAAGGGAACAAAAGAAGCTCACAGAAACAGAGACCTATGGAGAGGCAGCAGTGTCATGCTCCCAGCACTCATTTGAGGTGGGGGTCCCATGGCCTCAATGTTCATGGGTCATGTCTCCTCAAAATTCCTACATGAAATCCAAATCCTCAGTACAATGGTATTAGAAAGCAGGACCTGTCGGAGGCGATTAGGTCATGGATGCAATTAATGCCCTTATAAATGAGCTCCCAGAGAGCTCCTTCCTCCCCTTTTCTAAGCGAAGCCACAGCAAACAGCCTCTCACCAGACACAGAGTCTGTCAGCACCTTGATCTGGGACTTCCTAGCCTCTAGAAATGTGAGGAATAAATATCTGTTGTTTAGAAGCCAGTCAATTATTTTTGTTATAGCAGCCCAAACAGAATAAGACGGGGGGAGGGGCATTTAGGTATGTCACTTGGTTTCTCAGAATCTACAAGCAGTAACCGTAACAACTCATAAAATTGTTTTAGGAATTAAAATTCAAAAAAATTGTTTAACTTGTGAGACAGACAGAAAAAATATCAAATGCTGATATAATATCCCATGCAGATTTCTGTGGTAAACATCCTACCTTGGGCTATAATTTAACTGCTACCTATGGAAGAAGCAATTATATATTTTCCCTTTTGTACTGAGTGCTTATCATAGTTTTGGGCTTATCATAGTTTCAGTGTTTAGTAAAGGTCTGCTAAATTAATCCAAAGGAGCACTGTGCTGGGATCTCACAAATTGTGATACTACTATACAATAAATATAGTTTAGAAGCAGGAAAGTCTGACTATAAGGATTAAATAATAAAGTCATTTTTAGTTTGCAAGTTTAAGTATTGTGCATCCTATAATACTGATCTAGAGGGTAAATGACAGGATGGGGCTGAATGCAAAGTTATGGACATTTCCACACAGAAAGGAAGGATGGAATCATGAAGGAAAAGAAACGAGAAGCATCACCTCGCCAAGAAAGAGAAGCTCAGCTATGAACGTGTTTATGTTTCCAAAGTTCACTTTAAATTTATTTTTAAGAAAAGAGACAGACATATGTTACAGTAGTGTTATCACAATGTCCACTGGCAAAATATTCAAAGGTCAGATCAAAGAAACAATCTTGTTGGGTATATATTATTTTAAATAAAATTATGGTCAAAATGCCTAAGCTTAAGAAAATATATATTTCACTCAGATGTACAATTGTTTCTAGAGAAGGAAATTTGATGAGTTTAACTCTTCTCCATCTTATTTTTTTAAGGATTTATTTATTTATTTATACAAGCACTGGGTACAGTCAGAAGCGCGGGAGGGTGAGAGAATTCACCAGAGCCAGAGCAGGGAGCAGAACAGGCAGATGGACGAAGTACACTGCTGAGGGGAGCAGCGGGCGGCAGGAGAGGTCTGCGCACCATGTGGGACCCTCACCAGTGGCCAGGGATCGAACTGGCATTGCAGAGGCTGCGGGCAGCTTCGCAGCCCAGCACAAAACCACTGCGCCACCAGGGGAGGCCCAACTCTTCTCCATCTTACTCCATCAACTCTAACTAAAGGACAATATGAAGATTTAGAATCAGTATTTTAAGAGATTCCAATCAGAAGGGGTGTTCCCTGTAAGTGGCCTCTTCAAGAGCTCTATCATTCTCTGTAGCCAAAGTTATATTACCCTAGTAGATGGCAAAGGAATAGCTGCTTGAATTTGAACAACTAATCTTATGAATAAAAACCTGTGTTTCATCACCTACAAAACAGCTTAAACCCAAAAGTCAATAGTGCATTGCTGTGTGAGTATACAGCAGGACCTACATGGGTACATTTTTTCTCAACAAAGTGTGCTTTAAGAACATATATCAATGTTATTGGGACTGTCCTCATACAGAATTCACATCTTTCTTCTTTCTAATATAGAGATAAAACTTTTATATGCATGACATATAAGCTGGGATAAGTTTCTTTTAGTGGATAGAAATAAACGCTTGAGTACAAAATGTTTCATCATCTCCACTGTTTATATCTACCTGTTTTTTTAAAATAACATACTTATAGATTTTACAACTGGATGTACAATAATCAAGGGCTGAATATAAACCAGATTAAGGTACATAATTGAGAGTTTTTGATTCCTAAAATATGTGTGAAATTTTCTCACAAAACATCTCTCCTTGATATGATTTTAGTTATGTCTACAGAGGAGCCCACCTTTAATAAGTAGAATAAAAAATGTCAATCATCTGAATGTTTCAATATAAATTGGATAGTCTGACAAGATGTGAACTTTCTGCTTTCTGTTATATCTTTCTTTACTAATCATATAAAATGAGAGGAAGGACTTTTTTTTTACAGTAAGACCTAGAAATGTGAAATGTGGGTAACACATAAATATCCATAGTTTCCCCTTTTAGACCAAAAATAGCTTTTTGAGTGCATTATACAGCACTCAGACCCTCATTTTTTACATTTTATATTCTATAATGTTCAAGACATTTCAAATTATTTTTGGAATGGGGTACAGTGTAAATAAATAAAACCTCCAGTACAATGTTCATTAAGTAACCGGTAAACACTAAAAAAACAAATTACCTAAATTCCTCAACTGACTTAAAAGGTTGTAAATATTGGCAGCTTTGCTGATTAAATAGCTTGAGCTTTCTTGCTGGGCAATATTGATAAGAAGGGAAAACTATTATATTGGCAGAAAGTAATGTATGAGGTAAAGTAATTATTATATGAAATTCATTGTTCAGACTGGCTGGAAATATTTTTCATGTTATGTTAGTAGAGACAGAATGTGCTAAATCAGGGAACAAAGAAGACAAAGTGGGAAAAATGGAAATGTCTCTAGGACTGCCAGTGTTTAGATGGGTCTGATCCCAAGACTGGGACAAACAAGAGACACACCTGGCTGGACTCTGCCAATAGGGAAGAGGGGACTGATGAAAGGGAATAATTTGCACATTTGGGTGCCCACTGGTCATTTCCTCTGCTACTCTGCTACAAATGAACCATGATAAGAAGGTCATATAATGAGAAAACACACATTAAATGGATGAAGACTATTCAAGGAAACAAATGTTACCCTAATTTCTACCTTGAGGAGTTTGGCAGCAGTTGTGTAGTCAACAAATGATAAAGACACAAGGTGATGGGATTATAAAACAACTTGGTCATGCTCTGCCTGAAAGAGAAGGAATGTTCTGGCAACAGTACATCATTTTACTATTTTGTCTTATTTATTCATCTTGATAGATATGGTACATGGGCAGATTCAGCAGGTTTGAAAGTCATAGAGGTCACTGTCCTGGTGGAAACCTTAATGGATTTTACTGCTTATTAACCAGTGGGTTAATAAAGATAGAAAGGGAAATGAAAGCTCTTGACTTCTGTTTTACCTTAAAAATATTGTTTTTGTTTTTTGGGTTTTTTTGGTAAATTATCAGACTTAAGATGTTCTTTAATATCCTTTCAAAATATACTAAAGTTAGTGGATATAAATCAAGATTGACTATGTCCATAAAGACTTCTGAAAAAAAGATGGAATTTGAGGGAATGGCTAGATTTCAATGGAGCACTTTTTGGATGGATAAATGGAAGAGCAAAAAAGTGAGGTCATCTCAAATTTTTAAACAAAGCAGGTAAAATTAAGACACAAGACATTTACAATGAGATTGGGGAAGGGTGGCAGGCGAGGAGCTTCCTTTTTTTCAGAATAACCTGAAAGGTAAACAAGATCAACATTGCACCCAGAGGTTCCTGTGACTTGGGGCAAAGCTGGAACCTGGAACACCTCTTGGATAACAATAAACCAGCACAGATTTCATCACATAAATCACAGTTCTTTGGGTAGGACCCCCTAGGAGAGGACTGCTAAATACACACTTAACTGTGGGTAGATGTGTAGAGAAGCACACATCTACCAGATACTCCCACTGGATACTCCCAGCGGGCCAGATTCACAAATTAACAGTGTGTTCTTCCTCCCTTGGGATGGGTACTGCCCTTTTGAATTGTACTGACAACATGCAGACTACAGATACTTAGGTTTGGGACCTCAGAAAGGAAGGCTACCAGCCCTCTCACTCCCACTGGATCATCCAGGCTCTTCCCTCATTCCATCATAGCAGCTACAAGATTATATTTCCAGACTTGTGGTAGCCCAGAAAAGTCAAACATCTAAAATGATATAAAATCAGGAAAAGCTTGAAAAAAACATTCTTTAAATCATTAATTTAAAAGGGCACCTGGGCGCGCAGACCTCTCCTGCCGCCCACTGCTCCCCTCAGCAGTATACTTCGGTCCTTCTGCCTGCTCTGCTCCCCGCTCTGGCTCTGGTGAATTCTCTCACCCTCCCGCGCTTCTGGCTGTACCCAGTGCATGTATAAACAAAACAAATAAATAAATACATGCCTCTTTAAAAAAAAAAATAATAATTAAAAAAAATAAAAAATAAAAAAAAAAAAAATAAAAGGGCACCTGCACCCCTGTTTTTATAGCAGCACTATTTACAATAGCTAAGCTATGGAAGCAACACAAATGCCCAAAAATAGATGACTGGATCAAGAAGATGTGGTACATATACACCATGGAATATTACTCAGCATTCAAAAAAGATAAACTTATGCAATTTGTAGCAACATGGATGGAACTGGAAGGGATCATGCTCAGAGAAATAAGCCAGAAAGAAAAAGAAAAATACCAGATGGTCTCACTCATAGCAGGAATTTAGAAAATATAAATAAGGGACCAGGAAAAAGGCTAATTATAATAAAGTAAAAATAGAAATCAACAAGCAACTATAAAACACAGACACACTACGGTGGGTGGGGGTAAGGAGGGATTACAGTCTTAATAAGAGGGGTCGGAATTGTATGGGGACTAAAACCAATATGAAAATGCATACATTGTGCAAAAATGAAAAACGATGTAAAATATATAAAATTAAATTAAATTAAAAAAGAATGACCCTACAGCACCACCTTTTGGAATAGAAGTAATCCAAATCCCTAGCTACCACTACAGACATTTCACAAAAAGAGAGAAATCTGAAGCAACAAGATGGGGAGATGGAAAAAATATAACTCATAGCACCTTGAGAACTCAGGGGAGTATGTCACAGGGAGAAAACAACTTTCCAGAATCAACCACAAAGATACAAAAGATTTTATCTTCCTATCAGATACAGTGATCTTAGAAATAAATTTAGGGACTCCCTGGTGGCGCAGCAGGTTGAGCGCAGCGCTATGAAGCTGTCCACAGCCTCTGCAGTGCGGGTTCGATTCCTGGCCAGCCAGGGAGATTCCCACATGGCGCGCAGACCTCTCCTGTCACACCTGTTGCTCCCCTCAGCAGTGTCTTCGGTCTGTCTGCCTGTTCTGCTCCCCACTCTGTCTCTGGTGAATTCTCTCACTCTCCTGTGCCTCTGGCCTATACTCCATCTCTTGTATAAAAATAAATAAATCTTTAAAAAAAAGAAATTTAATAAACAGAAAATAGAAATTAAACTTTTAATAAGAAAATAACAGATATGCAGGATGTATAAAGTTACAGAAGCAGAACAGACCAAGTGGAAGATCAGGTAAGTGACTTTCAGGATGGTAATGCACAAAGAATGTAAGTGGAAATAGAAGGAGAAATTCAAAGAAAAAAAAAGTGAACAAACACTTTGAGAACTATCCAACTCCATGAAGAATGGTGATGTAAGAATAATGGGTACTCCAGAAATGAATTAAGAGAGATGGGAACAGAGAATATATTTAAAAAATAATACATGAAATCTTCCCAAATATGGGAGAGAAACAAAATATACAAGCTCATGAAGCTAAAAGAACACCTGTTTATCTAAACATGATTAAGACCTGTAACAAGACACATAGTTATGAAAATTCCAAGAGTTAAACACAAAGAAATGATATTGAAGTTTGCTGGGAAAAAGCAGATAACTTAGAAAGGTACTCACATAAGACTTGCATCAGACTATCTGAGGAAGCCCTACAGGCAAGGAGAGAATGAAATGATGCATCAAAATATTAAAGATAAAAGCTGCCATCCAAGAATACCCTATCCTGCAAGATTCTCCTTCAAACATGAGGGAGAAATTAAGGCCTACACAAAGAGAAACTCAAGGAGCTTATTGAATATTGAATTGAAGGGAGCTTTCTTATCTAACTCGAAGAGAAGAAAATCCACAAAAAAACTAAACAAGGAAGTAAACAGAACCAGAAAGACAAAATGGCAGTAGCAGATTCTCATATATGAATAATCACCATAAATGTAAGTGGACTGAACTCACCAATAAAAAAGGCACAAAGGGACAGGAAATTAACACAATGCAAAGGACCCAAAATGAGCTAAGAGAAGTGTTGACATTGAAGAAGCCTTGAAATACTGTATAGAATAGTACAGAACTTCACCATATTTGCATTATTCATTTGAGAAACTATTTCATCTATAAATTAGAACAGGTAGTTATGATAAAGAGAAATAGAAGAATAAAGAATTCTTGGAAGCTTAAGACTCTGCAAAATCAGGAAATTTATTTTTAACTGAATAAAAGTGAATGGATTAGAATAAAGGTTAATAGACTTAGAGAATTAACCCAGAATGCCAATATCCATCTAGCTCACTTTTTTTTTTTTTTTTTTTGTGGGACCCTCGCTGGTGGCCAGGGATCGAACTGGCGCTGCAGAGGCTGTGGGCAGCCTTACAACCCAGCACTCAACTGCTGCGCCACCAGGGGAGGCCCCCAGTTCACTTTATTTATTTATTTTTATTTTTTAATAGAGGCATGCTTTATTTATTTGTTTGCTGGTTTGTTTGTTTGTTTGTTTTATTTATACATGCACTGGGTACAGTCAGAAGTGCGGGAGGGTGAGAGAATTCACCAGAGCCAGAGTGGGGAGCAGAGCAGGCAGAAGGACCGAAGTACACTGCTGAGGGGAGCAGCGGGCGGCAGGAGAGGTCTGCACACCATGTGGGACCCTCCTCCCGTGGCTGGGGAGCAGCCGGGGATCGAACCGGCGCCGCAGAGGCCGCGCGCAGTTTCGCAACCCAGCGCTCAACCACTGCGCCACCGGGGAGGCCCGCCCCTAGTTCACTTTAATAAAAGGCACAAAATATGAAATGTCTGGAAAAAAATAATAAAGAAAATAGAAAATATTCCAGAACTGAAAAAAATGACAACTCTCTTCAAAATAAAATGGTTTTTCTGTGGGTAAGTGCCCATCAAGACCCATAGCTACTCATAACTCAATGAAATGTCAAGTTCCCAAAGATTTAGAGAAGATCATAATTGTTTCCAAAAGGAACTAGAATCCATCTATAAGGAAATGAGAATTAAATTGGCATTATATTTCTTATCAGTGACTTTGAATGCCATAAGACAATACAGCCATGTCTTCAAATTTTTGTAGGAAAATAACTTTGAACTTCAAAATTCTACTTTCAGTCATACTATTATGATGGCAAAATGATGATATTTGACATATGCTGGGACTTAAATCTTTTAGCTTTCAAATTATTTCTGAAACATTGCTTATAAATGTGCAAAATAAGTAAAAAGCAAAAATAAACCCCAAAACAGAAAAGGTGGACAGAAATAAAAACATAATAAACATAACTGAGTAATAATGAACTAGTAGTGAAGGGGGGGGATTCTGAGATGACAGTTATGCTACAGAACTAAAAAAGTATTGATTTCAAATTCCTATAGTAATTCGTAGCTCCAAGGGGAAAAAATGATGTCCTTAAGACTGATGTGTTTTCACTTAATAATGGTACATGATTAAGGAATGGGTAATTGTGGAGATAATGGAGACACTTGCTATTCTTAGAGTATAAAGTCATTTTAAATTCCAGGAAAAGCAAGAGGGAAAATCATACTCAAACATCAGACAAATTGCCATAAGTTGGCTGGGAAGTCACTTGATTCCATGCTTTAGAGGCACATGTTTGGGAGGAAAAGGTTGACATTTATTTTCTATGGGTCCAGTTATAGGACTTGGCTCATAATTATGACATATAAATATATTGTGGTTTTGTTTGTTTTAAATTTAATAATCAATCTATATTAACTAACCTATAATTAAATCATAATTATGATTTAAAAAGTCCATGGAAGATACCATGCAATCAATGGTTTGAACAAATACATAGTTAATAACAGCAGTTTTCTGGAAATCATTTTTGACACTAACACAATAATTTAATTTGTCAAAAAACCCTCATGATATACCTTTTAGTATATATTGCTTTTCCTTTATGAGATCTTCATGCTTAATTTAATTTGCTATGAGAGAATCAAACATATAACGTGGAAGTAAAAACAACTAGGAATAGTCTCTGGATAATTGTCAAAAATGAGTAAATCTTCAAGCTTGAAAACTTTGTTCTGCCTCACACTTCAGAGAGACTTCCACATTGATCAGAGCACAAGAACTTGACCAGAGAAAAAAATTCTATTTCTATAAAAGTCGTTAAAAAGTGTTCAAATTATAGTTTTTAGCAGATAAATTACATTTGTCAATATTTCTTAATTATATTCCACACTTTAAAATCACTTTCTATTGTGGTCTATTGAGGTATGTAATTTCATGTATAGATATTTGAAATGGTGTATTTATAAACACCCTAATGCACACTTGCACACGCATCCCCATGCTTGTTTATTTGCATATTTACTCCACAGTACAAAGATATTTCAATGAAAAGACTCTGAAACAGTAAACATTTTAACTGGAAAAATTGTCTTTGCATAGAAAGCCTAACTCAGTTCTCTGCCATATGAAAAAATTAAGTGCAGGAGGCAGTGAAAAACGACCAGTCATTTCTTTTCTCCCAGCTGATACATATCTTATTTATTCTTCCTTGTAATGTGTGAATGCTGCACCATGCCCTATTTTGTCTTCTACCTCAATTAAAATGTAAATTTCTGCAGCCCATCTCTATAATTCCAAACTGCTCTAGGCAGGGGAATTTAAACTGCTTTTAATAAAACCAACTACAGATGCTGAAATAAGATTTCTTCCAAAGTCTTTGAAATCTATATGTGTAATGGTATGCTGGATCCTCTGTAGTTATGTCTCAGCTACAGACACTCAGATAAAAGCAGTGAAGGTGATCGGTGCTTTTCAAGATCACCAAATATGCAAACGCATAGCTAGGGGACTGACCCTTGTATCCTTTTGGACAATTCTAGCAATCTTTTTGCTTTTCTAAAAGATAAATGGTGATCACATTTAGAATTTATAGCCTCAAAATGCCACTGCCCATTTTTGTCAGAGAACCATCTTACAGGTAAACTCAAAACTGAAGTCAAGTTTGTAAAAAGGACGTTTGCGTATTCATATTAGCCTGTTGATCTAAGTCTTCTATTGATCCATTTCGGCGTCACCCTTTGAAGCCTCCTGTTGCCCATGTCTGGTAAAGCCCTGCCTCTTTTCCTGGTTAACTCCTCATATTCTCTCAAATCTGAACTCTAGTGTCTCCCTCATGAAACTTTACCAGGGTGACCAGAGAAACACCTTGATTCTTTGCCTCCTGCATCCCTGACATTCGCCGGTTGGTCTCTCACCATTCTATAATTTCCATGTCAGAAGGATGATATGAATTGTATACAGACTAGGATACTTTAGAGAATGAAAAGGGATTCTAACTAGACAGGAATGGAGAAAAAAGTACAAATCTGAACTCCCCAGGCAAACCAGGGAATATAGAAACTTCTCTAGTTACATGGGTAAGTTCACATTCATGTTGAATGGCAGGAGAAGAGAGAACACATCAGGCCGTATCGATGAAGAAGGCTGACATTTGTGGTTCTTTGTTGCCTCCTGTCCTCACAAAAACTCACAGCCTAGTCATGTTGGGGAAGGAAACAAAATTCCTCTTCTCCTGTCACAAATGCTCAACATTTAACAATATAATCTCTTTTCTAAGCTGGAGGTTGGGCAAGTGATGATTTTTTCCCCTGGAAAACAGCTGTAGACATTTTGGATTGCTACAATTTGGGAAGGTAAAGGAAGGTGCCAACTATAGTGTATAGAGGCCAGAGATAGGACAGTCTCTTGGAACAGAGAATGATCCAAACCCAAATGTTAATCATGCCAGTGCTGAAAAATACCGACTTAAGGAAGCGCTACAGTGAGCAGTCGAGAAGGGCAAAGAACAAAGGCAGAGGTGACATGCAGCATTCAAATGGAAAGCATCAGCTACCCAGCCCCATGTGGAGACATGCTTCCAACAGCAACATTTAGCTCCATAGTCTCATCCTCACCCTGTCATCTTACTATTCGTGCAAGTAATAGCTACCAATGAATAAAAACGCTGTCCATACTGCCCTTTCAGTATGTCACTATAGAAAACAAAAATCTGCAAACACACTGAATTGAATGTTCAATCTTTCCCCATCTCCTTCCCACCACTGCCAAGTTAATAGTCCAAAAGCACAGCTTTTTTATATTTTTTTTATAATTTTTAAATGTAGTACTTTTCTTACATTGATTTTTTTTTTAAGATTTTATTTCTTTATGTACAGAATGGGGTAAGGGCCAGAGGTACAGGGGGTGAGAGGATTCACCAGAGACAGAGTGGGGAGCAGAACAGGCAGACTGATGAAATACACTGCTGAGGGGAGCAGCGGGCAAGACAGGAGAGGTCTGCTGCGCCATGTGGGTCACCTTCCTGGCCAGGGATCGAACTCAGGCCTCAGTGGCTGGTGATAGCTTCATAGCGCTGAGACTTAATTCCTGTGCCACCAGGGAAGTCCTCTTGTTAATGTTTTAATATATGATTTCTCCCCTCTGGTGTGGTCATCATAGTTCTCCCAAAACCAAAGCACCCACAGTCCATCACCACATTTCCTTCTGCTCTTCCCCCACCTGGGTTTTGACACCTCTCCACCCCCTGCCCTTCTCCTCCTTCTGAATATCTTATATCTATGGGCAGCTTTCAAGGTTTGTCTTTGGCCCTTTGTTTGTTATTTCCATATTCCACAAATAAATGTAGCCATGCAATATTTATCTTTTTCCTCCTGACTTAATTTAGTTATTATCTACACTTCCAGCTCCACCCTTGTTGAACCCAAAGAACACAGAAGCTCTGCTTTTTTCCTTCATGGAAAAGGACACAACTCCAGGGTCCGAGTCCAAAATCCTTAGACAAACAGTCCTTCTGAAACTCTCTTGTCATATCATGCTAAACTCTTGTCATATTGTGCTAAACTCTAAGCTCTCAGTCATATTGTGCTGGACTCTGTCCTCTGAACAAGGCTTCCCATCTGGAATACCTCTCTGCCTACATTTTGTCCATCCTAATCCTAATTCTCTTCTAAGACCCTGCTTAAGTTTCACTGTCCACAAACTCTTCTCCCCATCACACCTCTATGAGATCTGCTTATCCCATTAATCATTTACTCCTGTCAATTCAGTCATTATCTTTGCTCTTTTAATTTTAATTTAGGGTTACACTTTTTTTTTAATGTTCAAAAATTGTTTATTAGTAATCAATAGTTGCAGCTACTCTGGAGGATTATTGCCTATCGCTTTAGTTGATCACTCCGACTACTAGAAGAGAATTTGATGCAATCTAACAGCAGATAACTTCTATCAGATCATCTCAAACATAATCATTAAATTTGATAAAATAAATTTAGTCACATTCATAACAGTGACAAAGTTAACTGATATTTTTATATAAAGTATGTATATTTCTAACTAAATTACTAATGTTCTCATACTGAATACATATTTCATAAATAAATTTTAATTTGTCAATGTTATTTTTATCATCTGGAAGAATCAGTTTTTCTTTTTTTGACTTCCCTATTGCTGGTAATTTGCTGTTTTCATTTTTTTGTTATTAGAGTTACACTTTTATCCCTCTATACGGGCATGTTACTCTCACCCTCCACCAAACCACCCATGTCAATACTCCATCTGCTTCCCTCCTCCACCTGCTCCCGGTTCCTCTAGTAACCAGTAAATACTTTCACTATGTACCATATCTAAGATCTGTTCCTGTTGTATTGGCCAGTCTGGGTTTTTTACTGTTGTTGTTGTTATTTATATTCTACAGTATATATACTATATTCATTTTGTTCCCAAAGGCACTATTTTTTTTAATTAACTGTGTAATATTCCATAGAATGTATAGTCCACAGTCTCTTTATTCATATGTCTCTAGATGATCACTTTGGTTGGTTCCATGATGTAGCATTTGTGAAGGCCATGAACATGGGTATGCATTACCTTTCAATGTGCATAATCCTAATCTTCCTATCAAGACAGCAAACAGGGGAAAATATAAATTACATTTTAAGAAGTATCTCCTCCAGGAAACTTTCATATCATGAATTATTCATGAAGATATTCCAGAAATTTGATTCATTCATTGATCATCTAGAAATTAATTGTGCCACTCCAACTCACATTTGCTGGTATTCAATAAATGCATGTAGTTGATAACACTTATGGAGACATAGCTGTGACTAAATAAGCTACTAATGAGATCAGCTTTCAAAGAAGATACTTTTTTTTCCACTGTGAATGGAGGGACAAAATAAATAGAGATATAAAGCCGGGAGAGTTTAAGGAAAGAGAATCAGAAGGTGTTAGTTTTTGTTGCCAATCCTTTTATTATTGTTCATCTCCTACAAAGATACGGAAAACTTAGAAGCAGTATTCAAGACTGACTTAGATATAAGGCTCAGAGAAAGTTGGCCATTTAACACATTAACGAAAAATTAAAGAAAAGTTGAAATAACTCAAGTTTTGGCTAACAGTTCAAGTGATGTTTTTATTGTTTATTTATTCTACCAAAGTAATATTTCACTGTAACAAAAAATATTTTTGAAATTGAATCTGCAGACATAAATTTTTAGGTTCACAAACTTTTATGTTTTATGGTTGTTTGTTTTTTTTTTTTATTGCAATGGGGTCTAAAATGATTCTTACCATTCTAAATTTTATATCTTTCTATGATTATTTGCAATTAAAAGATGTTTTTAATGGACTAAGGCTTAGACTCCTTAGCCAATATTTCTCAAACTGAGAGTATATGTAATTGATGATCTGATAATTTCTTTTCTCCAAGAGATTATGTACAGACTCAAATTTGGAAAATAGGGCCTCCCCTAGTGGCGCAGCGGTTGAGCGCTGGGCTGCGAGGCTGCCTGCAGCCTCTGCAGCGCTGGTTCGTTTCCCGGCCGCCGGCAATGGTCCCACCAAAAAAAAAAAAAAAAAAAAAGGAAAACACTGGCTTTTTAATGTATATTCACAGGCATTACTAGTCTATTTAATGAAAAATAATACATATGCATTCAAAAATTAGAAATTTTGTGACTTACTGATGTAAAAATCAGGCTGGCCTAGCTTTTTTCAATTGATGTTTTTGATAAGACCTATTCATTTTTGCTTCACTTCATGAGTTACTTGTTATATGAGATAAATGAGATAATTTTCTTCACCAACCAACCAATTTTGACTATTTTAGTTAAATGAAGTGAAGCCATCCATTGTGTTGCTTATTGTCAAGAATATACAAGAGTTTCTAAAATTTAAAAGATATCTTATTTAACTTTATAATGATTATTGCAATTTTAACCTCACAATTTGATGCCATTGTTATATTAGAATCATTGTTAAAAAATAAAATAAAATCAGTGTGACTAGGTGAACTGTAATTTTTTTCTCTTCTTCCTCAATTTCTTATAGAGGTGTTTATCTGAATCATCCCTTGCAATGGATAAACAAGAAGACCAGTAAGAAGGAAGACCTAAATAAACATGAGACCTAAATATAACTCTAACCTGGATAATTGGACTCTGACCATTCTAGAATTAAACAGAATTCTATGGTGGTTTCACATCCCAAAACATGACATTTTAAGTGTAGTTGAAATAAAGCCTCCTTTTTAAGAGACAACTAGCTGAAACCAATCTAAAAAAAAATCAATTCATTGCACAGACCAGGTCATCCTCCTGCAGCATGCAGCTGGAGCCCCATGACGACTTCCCAGAGGAAGCAGCTGGGTGAGTAAGAGCTCATCCTTTATTGAATTCCCTAATAAAGAATGTACATCTTTTGGGACTTGCAGAAGCATCAAGCATCACTCTCCTCCCAACCTTCCTTGTAAGGCAGACAGTTGGGGGTGGCGGGGGCAGATAATTGAATTAAATACAGTGATTGAACACGAAAGCCGTGCCTGAGTCTCGGGGGATGTGTGCTTTCTGGAGAACTGACATCCCCTTTCGTTTTCAAGTTAGATTGACAGTGACTGGGCTGCCTGTGGAAAGTTGTTGAAGTTGCCCTTTGCAACCACGGAGCCTGTTAAGTGAGAGGGGGAGAGAGACTCCACTTGGGATTTCACTGGAAGACATCTTTCCTCCAAGGTTCTTTCTGCTCCAGTTCAAAGTGTTATTAATTCAGTTCGCATCCTTTCCATAAGCAGGCCAATCACTGCCAGTCTGACTGGTTGTGTTACCCGTCGGTACTCTTCTGATTCAGTCTACTGCAAGGTAGCAGCAAACTGTAAATCAACCTCCAGTTCCTCTCCAGTCACTGGAGTCCCAAGTCATGCAAGAGTCTGTCCTCCGCCACTCTTTGACTGGGAAGTTCTTTTTGCTTGAGGCTGAGCTTCCTCCTGGTTGAAAGAGGATCTATGAACTGATTTCAACAGGAAAAATGTGAAGACTGTGCTGATTGAGAAAGATGGCTCCTTACTGAGAGGGTGAGTTAGCCATGTTGATGTCTGTTGACCACAGTAAAGAGCGAAAAGTCATCACGCTTTTTCAGTATACCTGGTAGCTCATATTTCAGGGGGGGAATGAAAGTGGTCTTTGAGTAAGTGATTGCTCACAACTTCCTGACCCTCCCATGCTGTTACTTCTAATATCCTCTCCTTTCCCCTGCTGTCTCTGGGACAGGGAGTCAGTACTGATTTCTCCCCCTCTATTCTGGTTCTCCTCCCTCTTCACTTTCAGTAAAACTATCTGCAGAACTTATATCCTGCACCTCCATCTTTTGCATTTCTCTTGACGATTTCTTAACATATTAGGAAATTCCAGTTCTTCCATCTTTAACTATGATCATACTAATTCACCCTCAGTGTACCACACTATCATGAGCTTCCTTCATACAGAGACATTTAAAAGAGCACATTTCCTTATCACTAATAGCTCCTTCACATCTCAGAGTATCATATCCACACCATTTACTGAACTCTGATCTCACCAAGGTCACTGACCAGTTTGTACTGGAGACTTGGCAGACCTCTCTCTCCATTCTGGCAGTTTGGCAGGATCATTAAGGTCACTGCCTCTGGTAATCAGACTGCCTCAGATCCACACTCTCCATGTACTAAGTGTGTGGTCTTTGGTAAAATTAATGGCACTTTGTTTTCACATCCATACAATGAGGCAATGGTAATGCCTACCTCCAGAGTTGTGATGCGAATGTGATGATCCAATACATATAAAGGAACCAGAAACCTGGCACTTGAAACATATAGCAGTTATTACTCAGTCTCTATGCAGATTTGATGCTGCTGACCAACATCCTCCATGTTGAAATTGTCTCTCCAATCTTTAACCTGCAGGATATCACTTTGGAGAAAGGATTTTGCCTTCCTATTTTTGATCCCTAGTTCATTTTTTTAAAGATTTATTTATTTATGCAAGAACTGGTGTACAGGGCCTCCCCGGTGGCACAGCAGTTGAGCGCTGGGTTGTAAAGCTGCCCTCAGCCTCTGCAGCGCTGGTTCAATCCCCAGCTGCTCCCTGGCCACTGGAGGAGGGTCCCACATGGTGTGCAGACCTCTCCTGCCGCCCACTGCTCCCCTCAGCAGTGTACTTCAGTCTGCCTGCTCTGCTCCCTGCTCTGGCTCTGATGAATTCTCTCAACCTCCTGCGCTTCTGACTGTACCCAGTGCTTGTATAAATAAATAAAAATAAATCTTAAAAAAAAAAAGAACTGGGGTACAGGTCGGAGGCAGTGGAGGGTGAAAGAATTCACCAGAGACAGAGCAGGGAGCAGAACAGGCAGACTGATGAAATACACTGCTGAGGGGAGCAGTGGGCGAGTCAGGAGAGGTCTGCCAGGCCATGTTGGGTTGCTCCCTGGCCAGCCAGAAATGGAACCCATGCTGCAGAGGCTGCATACAGCTTCAGAGCACAGCATTCAACCCGCTGAGCCACCAGGTAGACCAGATCCCTAGTTCATTTTTTAATTTTAGTTCCTTTTATTTCTTTTTCTTTTCCCTTAAACTTAGAATCTGCCCATGCCTTCCTCCCATACTATCCATTCTCCAGAAGTAATCCCATTCATCTTCCAGGTTTCCAATATAATTGCAATATCACATTTTTTTTTTCCTGTAGATCAAGACTCCTTAAAAAATTGACTATACTAAACAACTGTCCTTGAATGTCCTACAAACTGCTTATTTTAAAATCATTATCTAAATCCACCCCTCCTATCTTCTCTTTTTCAATAATAGATTCACCAAACCAACCACACAATTACGAAAACTGAAAGCAGAGAACATATTATTGCCATAAATTCTATTGAACCTATTGAAATTTCTCTTGATGCAAATCCATACTGTGTCCATCTTTCTGCTATAGGTTAGATCTTCATCCTTTTTTCTTGGGATTGCTGCAATGGCCTCCCAGTTTTCTGTCTTTGGTTTTACCTTCTTCCTGTTCATTCACTCTTTCTAAACCTCATTAGGGTTCTCAATATTTGATAGTTTCTCACTGGGCAAACCATCACCTTGAAGGCAAACTCTGAAGCACTTTGCATGTCAGATCAGGTCTTCTCTACCTACCCAGGTTAATATTATTCACTTTATCTATCCGTCCCCACCCCCATGCTACATTTAAACTAGTTGATTTGTGTACAAATTTAATGCAGTTCAGTGTCCCTGAGAACAAAGACTTATTTTTGGAATGCTTATTAATGGCTGCTTCAGTGTACAAGTGCTGAGGAATACAGACAACGTGCCCATCTTATTTACAGCACTGTTTCAGATTTGGAGTGAAAACCTAGGACTCCATGGTGACATAACATTTCAGAGCACTGAGGAGTCTCAGGCAGATCACCCTCTGCAGGTATTCTCCATTCAGTCTGCACATAGGATTGACCCAGGAATATCTTTTTTTTTTTTAAGATTTATTTATTTTTATACAAGACCTGGGGTATAGGCCAGAGGCGTGGGAGGCTGAGAGGATTCAGCAGACACAGAGCAGGGAGCAGAACAGACAGACTGACTGAAATACACTGCTGAGGGGAGCAGCGGGCGAGACAGGAGAGGTCTGCTGCACCATGTGGGATTCTCTCTGGCTGGCGGTGATCAAACCCTCACTGCAGAGGCTGTGGACAGCTTCACAGTGCTGCGCTCAACTGCCTGCGCCACCAGGGAGGCCCTCTCCAGGTGATTCTAAATGGACAGCCAATTTTGAAAATCACTGATGCAGTATAACCCATCATTTTATAGAAGAGAATACTGTAAGATACTATATTTTATATTTTCTCTCAGTATTTTGTCCCCAGAGAAAATGACTGAGGTTATCACTGAGTGCTAAGCAAACAAAACTGCCATAAAACAATAACCCAAGGACAAACATAGAGGAGTTTATTCCATGTGAGAAAGAATGACCAGGACATATTTTGTTATCAGACTAGGTTACTTTTAGCTTCCTGAGTGCAGAATGTATGTTCTCCATCGGAACATCACTGTCTAGAATGGCACCGCCTAGTAACTGACACATAGTAGGTATTTACTAAAAATTTATGAGAATAAAATAATTAGTGAAAGTTACTAACCCTCGGAAGAACATCTCAGAAAAATATGAAAAATACTATCTCTTTCTGTAACTTTTATTTGAAGAATTGTGTACTCTTTGCATATGGATCAGAAGTAAACTGTGCATTTTCATATCTAAGAGAAGCAAAAGGTGACTATTTCTCTCCTTTAAAAGGTGGATTTAAAATTTGGATACCAGAGAATAATTTCCTCAGGAATAGAAAACAGGGCCTCCAAGGTGGCACAATGGTTAAGCACCTCACTATGAAGCAATCTGACGCTTCTGCAGCATGAGTTCAATTCCCGGACGGCCAGGGAGTTACCTGCATGGCACGGCAGACTTCTCCTGTCTCGCCCACTGCTCCCCTCAGCAGTGCAGTTCAGTCAGTCTGCCTGTTCTTCTCCCTACTCTGTCTCTGCTGAATCCTCTCACCCCCCGCATCTCTGGCCTGTGCCCCAGTTCTTGTATGCATAAATAAATAAATCTTAAAAAAAAAAGAAGAGGAAACAATAAGCTCTCTTGGGTATATATTTTATTTCTAATCTGAAGTGAGACTCGGAAAATAAAGTGAAATATTTGCAATCACTGAATTAAGAGATTTTCAGGAAAGTAGATAATATATTTGAAAATAAGTTAAAAGGCTTTTATGAGCTAATGGCTTGTTCTCAAATATATATATATATATATGTGTGTGTGTGTGTGTGTGTGTGTGTGCGTGTGTGCACGCACACATGCATGTGTGTATATATACACATATATAGGTATATACCTATAGATAGATAGATATGGATACAGATCTAGATATAAACATACACTCACACACACAAAACTCCCAATGTAACCATAACTGGACACTGGACTTTTGAGGGAATTAACATTCTATGGGATCAAAGGATAGAGCTCTAAACCAACAGGACTGCTGTCCTTATATAAAGAAACCCTTGCACACCAGACATTTCCCTCCTTGCACCCACACACAAGAAGGCCAGTCAACACCTTGATCTTGAAATCTAGGCTCCAGAACAATAAAAAAAGAAATGTTTATTGTTTAAGCCAATCAGGCTGCAGTATTCTGTTATGTCAGTTCTAGCAAAATAATACAAAGGTAGGGCCTCCCCTGGTGGCGCAGCGGTTGAGCGCTGGGCTGCACAGCTGCCCACAGCCTCTGCAGTGCTGGTTGATCCACGGCCACCAGCGAGGGTCCCACATGGCACACAGACCTCTCCTGCCACGCCCGCTGCTCCCCTCAGCAGTGTATTTCGTCAGTCTGCCTGTTCTGCTCCCCACTATGGCTCTGGGGAATTCTGTCACCTTCCTGTGCTTCTGACTGTACCCAGTGCTTGTATAAACAAACAAACAAACAAACAAACAAATAAATAAATCTTTAAAGAAAATACAAAGGTAAACTTTTTTTTTTTTAAAGCAATGAAATGGCATGAATGAAGCAGGTAAGTCAAAACAAATACCAAGACTATCTCTGCTGCCAACAGAATTCTGGGTAAAGTGTGAAAAAGAATAGAACTATGTTCAATCAAATTTCCTGGAAATAAAACTCAACCATATATTCACATACCCTTGGTAAATGTCAAGAGTATTTGATGTGTAATATAACTAACAGCAAAGTATAATCTAACATAAAATTATTAGAAGCCAAATACACTTTTTAAAGTTTACTGTTACAGATGAGATGCCACCTATAATTCCTACCAGCAGTCTTGGTTTGTCCATGGCAATCATTACTTCTGGTGTTTGTTTTTTTTTTAATGAAAACTGAAAAATAAAAATAAGTTGTCTACATTGCAAGTGGAAAATGACAGGGGAACATATTGAATCATTTGGATTCTCCTTACAAAGCAGGCTCAGATAACACCGCTTGTGTTTATTCTCATATATTCTCCGAGCCTCTCTGCATTAGATTCCACAGGCCACCCTGTGGCTTTTCAAGCAAAATAATCATTCTTTTTCTTATAAATTCATTTTAGCAGCACTTGTGTTTTGATTTGCTGCAAGTCCTCTGGCACTTATTAACATTCAGAGTGGTTTAGGGCAGACTCATGCAAATGTGGCTCCTCCAACCAACAAATGCACATTCTCTGTTTGACAATCAACATTACCTTAATAGCTTGTTAAAGCTGGAATAGACCTTAATGATGACCTAGTTCACCCCCCACCTTTCTCCCGGTAATACTAGCAACAGATAAAGGAACTAGGTGTCTTGATTTTCAGGACATCATGCTACCTTCATGAGCAACATTGCAACACTGGAGAATGATTTTATTCCTACCATTGCATACTGCCAGATTTGACTGAGCAGATGCAGATGGGGATATCAAGCTGTAGTAAAAAATGGTATCAGGCTATCTTTAATGCAATCTATCCCCAAATTCTTATTAAGTCATTGAAATAAAATTTTCAATATAATAATAAAACACTATTATATATAAAGCATTTTTCATTAAAAATAATTTTCACTAGCATGAAAAGGCTCATCTCTGTTTCTTAAAATACACACAAAATACCACACAGCACATGAACAGCTAAGAGCTTCAACAGGGAGCCAATACTCAATGAGTCTTTGATTCACTGAGTGAATTTCTGAAACACTTGATTTGTCACAGAAATGAAAGATAACAAGGGCTCAAATCAATATGTATTGTTAAAAAAAAAAAAAAAAACACAAGAATCCTGTAGTCCAAGCCCACCCCCACCTCAACTCATACTAACTTTTGAATGCTACATACTGACTGTTCAGGCCTCCAGGAATGCAGGGCACAAAGGTCTCTTCAGATGCTGCTGTCTCTGTGAGCATGTGGGGAAAAGGAGATCTGAGAGCCTGCTGGGAGAGGAGCACACAAAGGGCTGGAGGGAGCTCTGGAACTGAGGTGCAGAAAGCTAACATTTTACCTAGAAGAGCAGTAAGATGAGAAAGGAAGAGCAAAAACCTACTTTCCCAGAAGGCCTGTGATTAGATAAGCAAAAATATAAGCCAGTATTTTTGAATGCCAGAATATAAAAAATGCATAAAATGTAGACAGTCTTAGTACAAACTTAATAACTTCAATAGTGATTTTAAAATTCTCACTATTGTATGTTAAGTTAAAAAAATCACTTTACCATTTGTATTAATGCGAAGGTTTTGTGACATCTTTAATTGAATGATTAAACATTAATAACTTGCAATAAAAATATCCATTACTGTAACCTCATCCTTTGTAGACCGCGTTATAATGAAGATGCAGGTAAAGAAAGACCCAACTGAAGAACACATAAGGCATCTATTCATCACACAATTATCCATTCAATGAACATTTATTGAGCACCTCTTAGGTGCAGCACATTGTTAGCAGGGAGACTGGTTAAGATACTGACTAGAACATAAAAGTTAAATCTTACTGTTCCATGATGCCTCCAAGCCTACTGCTCTGTGGCTGAATTTCTCCTTTTTATTTAGAATGCAGTGGTCACATATTGCACAGCTCGGTGCATACACATGAAAATGATGTATGGCAGAGAATCACTCACAACTGTATTGAGTGATGTATCTGCGGGTAATGCAAAGCACCAATGGATACTGAGCAAGCTTAATGCGAGCTCCAAATGAATAGTATGTCTCCTCCTCAGTAGCATCATCAAGTACCACTGAGAAGGGATGGCAGCTGTTGCTCAGATGAGAAGTCAGTGGAGCACCGAAGGGAGAGGAAAACTTGCACAGACAGACGTACTTCTTAGTGTTGGCGTTTCACATGGGGAGTGGCATCCCTACATGCATACAGGTTAATGTATGGATGTGCATTTTGTTGTAAAGATGTATCTATTTTGATAGGTACATGGACTGAGAATGGTAGTGAGCCTCTTCATAAAGGATACTTGGGAGAAATCTGCATGAGTGTGTGTGTATGTGTGTGTTTTTGTGTATTTAAAGTGTTTGGGTACACTGGGACTTATCGCCTGGAAGATCTGTTTGATTCTACATTAGAACAGTAATTTAAGGTTACAAAGAGTTTTAATCTATGCTTATTTAATGGTGTGTTAGTGCCATGTTATACAATTTCACCCCAATTCTACAATGTATTTGTGAAGATGCAATATAATAATGCAATTTATAAACATTAATAAATATACTAAATATTAGATACACATATGGGCCAGAGGACATATAGACATGTGGACATATAGACATATGGACCAGAGGCTGGTATTAGTACATGTATGCACAACACATACACATATGTACTAATACCAGCTTCTGGCTTAAATTTTGACAAAAAATAGAAATTACCCCTCTAGCTCTATGCTTTCTTTCCCAGGTATCTACAAAGATGATTTTATTTTATCAGTGGGCATGGTTTGTTCCTTTATGTTCATATTGTTTCTCACTTCATAGTCCTACTTTAAATCCACATCTTTGAAGAGAGATCTCATAGTAACTTCAAATAAATTACCAGCACTTCAATTTGAATTCACTGCAGAACTCCTCTTCTACCAGGGCACAAGGTTTCATGGGTTCTGATGTGGGGGAGCTGCAGGCATTTCTGTGGGGCACAGGTACTTGGGAAAGTCATGCCTTAGTGAGATGCTAAAGTTTATAGGAGGCGGGGACTATATACTTGGAAAAGAAACTCTAGGGATTAAAGAGGAACGGACAAAATTTCCACTTAGAACTGATCCCCACTGCCAGGAGTCAGCTCTCTGGATAGCTTGACTTCTGTCTGCATAGGAGGTTCTCACAAGAGTAAGAAGCCAGAGTGGGATTGCTGAGTGATCTTTAAGCAGATACTGCAAAATGCAGTAGGGTAAAGGAGATCGAGGTGGAAAAATTAAACTTGAAAACCACCACTCACCCATTTCCCAGATCAAGTCCTCTTTTCCTGCCTCCCCCACCCGCTAATCCAGTCAATATAAGCTCCCCTGCCTGAGGTCTGGAAGACTCTGTGTGTGTGTGTGTGTTTGTGTGTGTCTCTACACATTTGGTGGTAGTATTGCAGACTTTGAAAAGAGATTCAGAATGGTTGCTAAAGACACTCTGTTCATATCACTTCAGTGCCAATTCTTCTAACTAGAGTCACAGGGAATTAGACAGCCCTTCCTAAAAGGCCACAATCCCAGTGGTGCTGAGCAAGCTAATTTTCTGGACCCAGTTCATAATGCTCAATTGGTAGCAAGGGAGCTACAATGCAGTAAGCGCTGATATGATGACTAATCAATCAGAATGTGAACGCTCCTGCTCAGGGAATTCTGGGAAGATTCAAACAGGCCTTGGAAGCTGTGCTAAAGGAGAAGACAAGGCCGAGGAAAAAGCTGTGTTTTCTTTATCCCCTGGGCTTGAACAGCTGTCATCTGTCTCAGACTGGGAATGCCTTTTCTAAGTAAAAATCTCATTTGCATACTATAGAATGTGGTAGAAAACCAGTGAATAAACAAATTCAACATCAATTCTTAGCTAATAATTATGACCCTTTCTTATTCCCGGGAGTCTCAATTCAAAAGAACTGAAGCTTCACAACATTAGTTTTAGAAGCCAGACTTTTAAAGATGCAGCTTAGAGGAAATGCCCTGATTTCTTTGCACAGCAGTGCACTGCTGTTGTAATTTTGTCTAATAATACCCCAAGCTCCACTTTTTACTAACTAAAAAGAAATAATTCTACAGAGGCTTCAAATGGAATTGTGTTATCCAACACAAAGTCTACCAATGCTTAGCCTATACCGCAAGCCAAAAGGAACTCTTTTATTAATGGCAAATCGCTCCCCGCCTCCGTATATAATTTTTTTTCATTCATATACATTTTCTGGAAAGTTGATTTTGCCACACTTGTTTAATTGACGTCAGTGCTTTGAGCAGTTCTGAAGCTTAACAAGGGACATTTACTTCCACCATATTCTAAACAATATATTATACATTACTACAGGGAAAAAGCTCGCTCAGTTAAAATTACTGGATAGTAAGTGACACTGATATATTCACTTTAGAGATTATCTTATATATATTATGTGATAGTTTTGAGTTTTGAGACACTGAATGAGTATCTGGAGTCTAAAAAAAAGATTTCTCTGTTTTCTCATAAATATAAATGGTTAGTACAGATAAATAAAATATTAAGGTTCCCTGAACTACATAACATGAACAAGGTTTAATTGTGGCCCATGTAATTGTGATTGCATTTTCTTTTCTTTTTTTTTATAGAGTCATGTTTTATTTATTTATTTATTTATTTATTTATTTATTTATTTATTCGTTTGTTTTGTTTATACATGCACTAGGTACAGTCAGAAGCATGGGAGGGTGAGAGAATTCACCAGAGCCAGAAGTGGGGGGGGGGCAGAGCAGGCAGAAGGACCAAAGTACACTGCTGAGGGGAGCAGCGGGCGGCAGGAGAGGTCTGCGCGCCATGTGGGACCCTCCTCCGGTGGCCAGCGAGCAGCCGGGGATCGAACCAGCGCTGCAGAGGCTGCGGGCAGCTTTGCAACCCACTGCTCAACCACTGCGCCACTGGAGAGACCCCATGATTGCATTTTCAATATTCAATATGTTTTAAATGTTAGAAAAATTGTGATTAATTATTCAGAAGATCCAAACATATTGTCAATATGTTTTGACTATGCCAAATATTAAAACATGCATAATGCATTTAAATATTTATATAATTATATACCTTATTGGGGCATTTAATATTTATACACATTTAAATGTTTACATTATAGGTATTTATAAATAAATCCCATAACCCATGACTCTTTATTAGATGTTTTCTGAAATATATCATATCAAGTCCCTCAAATATAAGATCTCATTACTACACTGTAAATGCTCTTTTCCCTGACAATTTCACAAACAGATTTCACTCTGTAAATTCTCTCTTTTTTTCTCACTCACACAACAATCATCCAACAAATGCCTTCTGCACACAAAGCACGAGGAATGGAGAGCCACGCCATGTGTGTCTTTTATCCCTCAGAGATAAGCCTGGAGAGGCTGACAAGGTTCCAATTCTGGAAAGTATGACCCATTTTCAAATATAAAGTTCCAAGCCAGCCCCACAGAAATAAGAAGGCATGATGAACATTAAGCCAAAAGAAATATATTCAGCTATGATGTCCTGCAGAGGTTGGAGATGTCTTCTGTGAGTGTGTATGCTTGTGAAACAGGGAATGAGAGATGGCAAGGAAGTTAGGAGGGGTTCTAGGAAACTTAGAGAAGGGGCATATGTAGCCATGTTAATAAGGAAGCTTGTAACAAGTTGGTTGATTGAAGTGATGGGGGATGGAAGTAAGGGAGAAGGGTAAGTCCATGCTGATAACATAGTAGAATCTACAGGATTCTACTGGTTTTTAGCTGCCTAGAGGACAACCACAAGAAAATACTCAGTAGGCATTGGATATAGGTCTGAAGTCAAAAAACACCTTGAATGGAAGCACAATTTTAGGAGACCTAGGTGAATAGTAGTTAAACCAAGAAAGGGGATTATATAGCCTAGACAAATCAAGTTGGGATAAAGACAACAACAAAGAACAGAGTCCTGGAGAGCAATAACCACTGGGTTCAGGTTGCTGGAGGAACAGGGCTGAATAGATCAGATGAATGTCAGGGATAGATAAGGGAGCCAGTAAAAAGAAAAAAAATGAAAGGAAAAACACGTCTCGTAAGTGGAGATAAGAGAGGATTGAATAATTCAGAGTCTCATTGGCAAAGCGGGAAAATTTGTGGTTGCCAGGTTTAATGTGTAAAAATGCAGGCTTTCTAGATAAACTGGAATTTCAGTAAACAGCAAGTGATTTTAGTATCCTTCAAATACTGCACTGAATATGCTCCTAATAAAAAAAGTATTTATTTTTATCTGAAAGGATTTCATTGCTTCTAGCAAAAAAATCCTTTATTATCCATATTTACAAAATAATTTTATTGGATTTCAAAAATTTAGTTGCTCTGACAGACAAGAGAATGGGTAAGGAGTGAGAAACTGATTCCTTAATTCGAAATAGTGTTCTGAATTCTTCGCTATGATGGGGCAGAGAAAAGTTAGGGGAATATCTACACTGCGACCCAAGGCCTATTTAGGAAGTTAAGCACAAAAGAGGGTCGGGTGCCAAATTGGGGCCACAACTGCTCCATCCCACACCCTCCAGCAAATCCTTGGAGAAGCCTCTTTGATATCTGTGTGTCCTCTTAAGCTCGGGCCTTCTACTAAGTGATATTTTCCTTTTACCCCTGTCTGGTGCATAACAATTCATCCTTCGACAACTACACCATTTACAGAAAATGCACCTGAACACACTCTGAGTTACTGACTCTTTAACTCTGCCATTTTCACAACTTTCTACAATGATATTTGAAGCATTGCACTGCAGTTATGTTACACATTCCTGACTCCTCAGGGAGCAACTACAGAATAGTACTCTGCTTTATTAAACTTTAAAAACTTTACTCATAACATTTATTTATCTATTTATTTATTTTAGATTTTATTAATGCATACAAGAGCTGGGGTACAGGCCAGAGGTATGGGGGGTCAGAGGTGTCACCAGAGACAGAGTGGGGAGCAGAACAGAAACAGACAGATCTACTGAAATACACTGCTGCGGGGAACAACGGGTGAGACAGGAGAGGTCTGCTGTGCCATGTGAGTTGCTCCCTGGTGGCCGGGGGATCAAACTCATGCTGCAGAGGCTGAGGACAACTTCAAAGGTTGTGTCTAAACCCCTTGCACTACCAGGGAGGCCCTACTTATAACATTTATAATACCAAACTTTATCATCAAAGTCTTGTCCAATTTTCAAAACAGTATAGATAGCTAATACATGATGGAATAATTGCATACACTCTCTCAAGTTTCCAATATCTAATATTCTATTCCTCTATTCTACAAAGAGGAATTTCAAGAATTACATTCTTACTGGACAAAACAAAAGTTAAGATCTACTCAAATTCAATTATAGATGCATTAAATAATAATAAACACATAAATACACATATTGTACTACCTGGCACACAATTAACATTGTCTGCTTTTTACTGTCATAAAATATATAAAATAGTGGTTACAGTCCTACAGTCCTAAAAAATTCAGTGATTTATATTTATTTTCTATTGCTATATAAGGAATATATCTCACAAATCTACCCAATATTTTGAAATTCTCAGGAGGTAAGCACCCCAAATAGAAAAGATTGTTTCAAAAATATTTATTAAATCAGGAAAGGATAAAGAGGCAGAAAATTAGCTTGGTAAATGGAGAAGGAAGTACAGATGCATCAGAACTTAAGGAGACTTACAACTTCTAAATAAGAGAGACACAAAACAAAGAAGGAATTTTTTTTTAAAGGAAAACCATGGAATGGTATGAATTCTGTTTACTGTAAGAAGAGCACTGAAATAAAATAACCAAAATTAAGTTCAAGGCCATGTTCAGAACTTTACTTTCCATTTTCAATAGGAATCCCAAATCATGTTAGAATCCCCCACCCTTGATATCTGACCACCCTCAGTCTCTGATCAGTTCCTCATCCTCCACCATCACTCCCATTCCAGGTGATATCTGATCACTCTGGCCAGTCTTTGGCAAGATCCCAAAGACTCAGTTGAGCTAGAATCATCTATCACCCTTGAAGTTTCTACTTTATAATTTTCCATTCACCAACACACCCAATCCTGCACCTTAGCTATCAATTCCCACTTTTCTTTGTTGTATTCATAGTTGAGCCCAGTCTTCCTCCCTTGCAAGCCCCCTTGAATAAAATCTTCCTTAGCATCTTTAAAAAGTAACATTATGGCACCTGTTATCCTAATAGGAAGGGCCCCTGGAACAGCTGCACTCTTGTAGGGTATAGTCCAATAGGAAACGGAAAAGCTCCAACCTCCCTCTCTTTTCACCCTCCTATATGTCTTCTCCTGCTGCTGCCTCACAATGGGCAAAAACGCCGGGCACCAGGGGACACAGACACCTTTCTGATGCAATACCAAGAAGTCGGCCTCCTAGGACACAATGTATGGCAGAAAAAGGCAAAGAACAGTCCTAGGGTGGTAGTGAGAATAAATCAATTGCTCAAGATATTAGCCAGTTCTCCAAAGTGTTGAAATGCCTGAACAGTTCAAAAACAATGCAGAAACTATTTCTTTTGTTGTTCTCTTGAATGTTTTCAAGCATAAATATTCTTCTGCTGTTCAATTTTGGAAAGTGAATCATTCAAGTTGTGAGGATATATAAGTGATGTCTCGTTATTCATGACCATGGAGTCATACCCTACTCAAACAACTTTTTCGCTCTAGGGCAAATAGTAGCTTCATAATATCAAGGAAAAAGGTAGGTCTCCTTGTTTACTATGGGATATGATATATGGAATTTTGTTTTTGAAAGAACTCCTAGCAATCGGTCTTGGATATTTTGAAGTTCTCTAATAATGGACAGAGACACTTTTGATGAGACTGCTCTCGCTTTATGACAGGTGAGTATATCACTATTTTTACTGAATGCACTAAGAAAATATCCCTGCCTCACAGATTAAATGGTTTGTAAAAAGAAGAGGCTTACAGGTAAACTATATATTACACTGAGATCTAAACTGAAAAAGGAAATCGCTGAAGTTAATGGATTTAGGAGATAGGAAACAAGGATTTGGGAAATGAGATTTGGGTTCACCACTAAGTAGTAAATTCTTTGTAACACCCTGTACTTTCTCTGTAAATTTCTGGGTTAATTTATTTCTAGTGTTATTTTCAACATAACTTTACTTTTTAAAAATTATATCTAAGGGCCTCCCCCGTGGCGCAGCTGGTTGAGCACAGCCTCTGCAGCACAGGTACTTGATTCCTGACCAGGGAGATTCCCACATGGCATGGCAGACCTCTCCTCTCTCGCCCATAGCTCCCCTCAGCAGTGTGTTTCAGTCAGTCTGCCTGTTCTGTTCCCTGCTCTGTCTCTGGAGAATCCTCTCACCCTCCTGCACCTCAGGCCTGTACTCCAGTTCTTGTATAAAAATAAATCTTTAAAAAAATAAAAAAAAAATCTAATTTCTAAAAGTATTCTTTGACATAAACCACAAACCCTTTTGAAGAATAAGCAACACAAAAGGGAGGGAATGGGAGTTACCTTTATTTGCCCATAGATTTAAATCTGACTGTGTAATTCATGGTTACAATGCCACAAACATTGAATAGACAAGGCATATGGACATAGCATCAGCTAAAGAAAAGGACATCAAACTTTGAGACCTTGGCATTGCTTGGAACTTTGCCCTTGAGAAAAAAATGTGCAGGGTAGATTTTCTTTTGAAAGTGAAATCTTCCTTTAACACCTTTTTGGATTGCTTTTTTGTTCCTTTTTTTTTTTTTTTTAACATTTAGACTTGTTTTCTTACACCCTTTCTTTTAATCTAACCTAGATCTCCACTATCCGATCTGTTTCCCAAGAAATTTTTCCTTATAAAACTTTTCTCTGAAACGATTTTGACATCAGTGTTTAAAATATTACCTTGTGTGATAAGATGAATAATACCCTCCAAAGATAAAGACATCCCAAGGACTGATGTCATAACCTCTGGTGGAACTTAGTAAAGGTCACTAAGGATCTTGAGATAGGGAAATGATCATGAATCATCTATCCAGGTGGAACCCAGTGTAATACAAGGATATTTAAAAAGAAGGAAGGAATGGGGAGAGACCTGGTGGAGTGTGTGGAAGCAGAGGTAAGAGAGTGATAAGAAGCTACATACACTTGGCTTTGAAGATGGAGCAAGGGACCAGTTAAGGAATGTAGGTAGCCTCTAAAAGCTGCAAAAGAGGAGCAACAAATTCTCTCTTGAAACTTCAGAAATAAGGCAGCCCTTTTTTAGCCTAGTGAAATGGACTTCCCACTTTTGACCTCCAGGATGACCAAATTAACGAATAAGCCTCACTTACCTATAGTAGATCAGCTCTTGAAAAGTGCCATTTTAAGTGAAAGACATGAAACAAAAGCACATCCTCGAATACCATTCCATTCAACACAGGCCAGGATTTTTTCTTTTTTTCATCAATTTTATAACAAAATTGTTGAACAAAGTAATGCCATTTGGGGACCTGCTATACAATTATGTTGTTTTAAGCTGCTAAATTTGTAGTAATTTGTTTCCAGCAGTAATTGGAAGTCAAGTTCAATAGGATCAAATAGGATCCTCTGGAAAGACCTAAAAATCTCCATTATCTAAAGGAATAAACATGTAATTATTTACTAAATATACCAATGATTTCATAGCCTATGACAGAAAGTTGTAGAGACATTTTTGGCTAGAAAATAATATCCACAGTTCCCCAAACACTACTAAGTCAGCTATGTGTTCTATTGACTTGCAAGACAATATGCCCAATTACAACACTGAAGTATGATTCAAAAAAAAGAAAATCTGAGATTTAAAAAACAAAGCAGAACAGTCACATAGATATGCAAAACAATGCAAAAGATCATGTATTCAGAAGAAACCCTTAACTTTTCTTCTGTATTTAATGAATTCCATTATTTATTTTTATTGAAGTAACATTGGTTTATAATACTGTATATGGTTTTATTTTCATTTTAAAGGCTTTTATTACAAGAAGTTAATATTCAGGATACTTGGAACACCATATACTTTAAGACAGGTTTTGTTATCTGGTTTTAAAGTGTAACTTAGTATTTTTCTCATCCTGGCTTTCAGGCAAAATGTACTATTGAGATACGAATTTGATTAAACAGTTTATCCTTAATAACCTGAGACTTCAATACACGGGAAGCTTCTATGGCAGTTTCACAGCTGTCCCTTGTAGCTTTAGCAAGTTTGTCTTCTGATTTTGGGCCATGTGTTTCTAAATCCAAAAGGAAATTTCTGGTCCCAGTTGGGCTTCTGACTGCTATTTTTGGACAAACCAAAGAACTGAGCAATGGCATACTCAGCATTTGTAAGCAAACTAGAGGAATTCAGCACATTCACCCAGTATTTATTACATGAAAGATCAAGGAATTTGCAATAGAAAGAATATTTGAAATAAGATACTTCTAAGGCATACTACTGTTTGCAGCTTATACCAAAGTCTTCTGTTTTATTTAATGGAATAGTCTGATACTCCAAAGACCCTTCGTCAGGAGGTCTGTAGCCCATTGGGTATGTTCTAATGGCTCTAAGGTTGACTTTTAGCTGCAGATACTGTTCTCACTGGATCAATTACCACTGCTACATTTCGAGCACTTACGTCAACTCCAGAAAACCAGCAACTCTAGCTGCAATGGCTATGATACCAGCCAATTGCATTTTCAAGTTGGCCAACTTGTTTGGCATTTTCTATACATGCAGCTATGTACTCCCATGCAGCCCCTGAGTATTTATTAGGGTTTCAGTGCCCTCTACAGGTAAGGCAAAGCTGTCCATTATGATCATGGTTTAACTGTCTACCTTTCCCAGCATCGTGTCCATCACTTCCAAGTTGCTTCCTGATCTGGCATGCGTCACCATTTACAGCAGATCAATGCAGAGGTCTTGCAGTACTTACAGTAATGGTGATCCTTAGTTCAGAGATTCGCCACCAGGATTCCTTGCCATTGTTTCCTGCCATATTTATAGATTTCATTGATACTCTTGGCTTCCTGTAGGTTTTTTGCCAATCCCAAGGTTTTCTGGGCCATGCCAGTCCCGATGCCATCACAGAGGCATCAAAGAGGTCATTGCCTCTACAGCCAAGGCGCAAATTTACCTTACTCAACACTGTATTTGATTTAGGGACATAGGCTCACGCCTCTTAAGATCTCTGTTACCACACCACATCTACCACCAAGATACCCATATTTCTCCATCACTGGAACCCCTCTCCACTTTGTAACTACCTTCATTCTCTCCCTCTAGTAGTCTCAATTCTGCAGTCATATTTCTAGGTTTTGGTTTATAAAAATCAGTGGGTAGAAGCTATATTTAAATTCAACAACCTAAAACATTTTTTTTAATGTGATGTTGTCAATTATTTCTGGATTTCCCTTTTGCTTGGGGAATGAAAGAACAATCATGATGGATTAGAAGACAATCTTACTCTATTGCCAAGTCTCTTAAATTGGACTCTTTAGAAAGGGAAATATGAATTTACTGTTGGTGAAGTGGTTATTTCCTCTATGCTCTGTATCCTCTCAATATACCTTTCTAATTGCACTGTTGTATTGTAATTATTAATTTACAAGGCTGACTCTGTCTATTAGAGTCTAATGGATCAGCGGGATTTAATGTTGAGGATAATTTTTGTGTACCTTATCTCCCAATTCTTGTGCCACATAAGCACTAAATAAACATTTACAGAGGTAATCAATCCTTGGATTAAGATTATAACTTACTCAATAGTGCTCAGGGAATTTGTAGAGAAAAAAAAACCTACAGATAATCAGAAATAGCTGTCAATATTGAACACAATGCACTGAATAATATGAGCAATAATTACTACAAAATTTATCACTGTATGTAAAATATTTATTATTGTGATATATTGCAAAACTACTTTTAAGCCTATCATTCATTTACTTCAAACATCAGTAAATCAATAAATTCTTGATTTGAACTACTCCTTAGAGTTAACAGAAATACAATTTGACTTGTCTTATAAGAGTAACTGTGTTACGGGAATATAAGGTGGAAACAAAAAAGGCACGTCTGGAAGTTCAGTTTGTCAATAGTTAGCTAAGAGGATGAAATAACATTACAAGCTGGATACTCCTTGACCTTCTATGAATGTTTACCAATAGTGGCTGAAACAGGATAGCATTTAAATTGAATATGTCATCTTGATTTTAGGGTTACTGGATAATGAACTGTGATGAGAAATGGTGAGTTTTGTATTTCTTTTTTAAGATGATTGAAACATAAGTTTCTCACATGGATAAAATAAAAAGAAAGTATGCCAATTAGAAAAGAGGATCTAGGGCCTCCCTGCTGGAGGAAGGGGTTAAGCACAGCACTGGGAAGCTATCCACAGCCTCTGCAGCACGAGTTCAATCCCTGGCTGGCCAGGGTGCTACCCATATGGCACAGCAGACCTCTCCTGATTCACCTGCTGCTCCCCTCAGCAGTGTATTTCAGTCAATCTGCCTGTTCTGTTCCCCACTCTGTCTCTGGTGAATCCTCTCACCCCCCACCACCTCTGGCCTGTACCCCAGTTCTTGTCTGCATAAATAAATAAATGTTAAAAAAAAAAGAAAAGAGGATCTAGGAGGCCTAACACCACAGTAAAATTGTAGCAGTTAAAAGATATAAGTTACAAACCTGAAGTTGCAAGCCGTGGAACTCTAAATATATTTCTGCTGACAATATAAAGTGTGATGACTTATATAATTTATTAGAAATGTTAATTTATTTTACTTACAGGCAAACACATCAGGTATATTCTCTTAATAAAAGTCTTCCCTCCTTAACCTATCATACTCTAACACAGTGGGGGATCTGTTTCATACCAAAAACTAGAAACATTCAAAGATCTATGCATATGGGGCCCAGGGAACTTTTGAGGACATGGTGAATGGGGATGGGGTTGAGGAAGAAAATGGAAGAAGAGGGTTAGACAAACACAACTACTGTTTAACAGTATGAACTGTCTGAAATTTCTATAGAGCATTCAATCATCAAATTCCCTTGGGTACACTCCTTTGAGTGACTGATACCCTCTTACTACTACTAAAGTTTACATATATACCCTGTACCTGATTAATGTCCTTGATAGCAGAGGCAATGCCTTTTCACTTTGTTGTTATGTTTTGGTAATTTTTTAGTGTCCAGCATAAAGTCAGTAGAGGTGAAGTGGGTCACAAGAATCTGTATACAGTATATAAAAATCAAATTTCAAAGTAGGTTTTTAGATGCAGCCAGAATTGATAATCATTGTCTGAGTCTCCAGCCAACCTATATAAATCTCTCTCTCTTTTTATACATACACACACACACACACACACACAACACACGTGCACGCGCGCGCGCGCGCACACACACACACACACACACACACACACACCCCTCTTAGGTATTAGAGAAGAAATAATGATAATACAGCATGGTGACCAAGTAGGGGTGGTGACAAGAAGACAGTCAGAAATTGAGAGAAAATATATAAAAAAAGATAAATGTTCTAAAAGAATGTTAATCAAAATACATAAAATGTTCCTGAGATTCAACAAGAAGAAAATGAACAACTTATTTAAAAAAATGGGCAAAGCAAGAGAGACCTCATCAAAGAAGATGCACAGGTGGTGACAAACATGAACAAATGTTCCACATCATATATCACTAGGAAATGGCAAATGAGAGTAACAAGATACTCCCACAGGCCTATGCAAGTGGCCCAAGTTCCAAACACTATATGGAGCAAAAGGAACTCTCCTTCATTGCTGATGGGAATGCAAAAAGTTGTAGCCACTTTGGAAGACAGTTTGACAATTTCTTCTAAAATTAAACATATTGTTACCCTGTGATCCAGCAATTGAATTCCTTGGTATTTAACAAAGGGAACTGAAAACATGTCCACAAAAGAACCTGCACCTCCCAATTGGAGCAGCCAAGATGTCCTTCAGTAGGTGAATGGATAAAAAATAAATAAAAAAAATAAAAGTGATATTACATAAAGACTATGAAATATTCTTCAGCACTTTAAAGCAATGGGCTATCAAGCCAAGAAAGACATGGGAGAATTTTGAATACATATTGCTAAGTGAAAGAAGCCAATGTGAAAAGTTTACAAGCTGTATGAGTCATATATGACATTCTGGAAAAGGACCATCTATGGAAACATTAAAAATATTAATGGTTTCAGGGTTTAGGGAGGAGGAGAGATGAACGGAGAAACATGTAGGGATTTTAGCACAGTGAAACTACTCTAGATGATAATATAATGGTAGATACAAGTCATACATTTATCAAAACCCATAGGATGTACAACACCAGGAACAAATCTTCATGTAAACTGGTGTGTTGATGGTTGATGTAGGTTCATCAATTGGAATGCATGTACCCCTTGGGTAGGAGATGTTTAGTCGGTGAGTTTGTAATTGTGCAATGTGGCTTCCTATGGGCTGGCTACTAGCTGGCCACTCATGGGCAACTGTGACCTATTTACAATCTACAAATCACAGCAGAGCATTCCTTGACTACCTATGGAGTATAGCCCATTATACAAGGCAGGCCTGGGTTGCCTAAGCCACTGTTGACCTGATTACATGACTATCTCCATGGTGGTCTGGGGATAACTCTGCCTGTGACAATATCAGCACATATACTTTTTTTTTTTAAAAGATTTATTTATTTATACAAGCACTGGAGTACAGGCCAGAGGCGCAGAAGGATGAGAGAATCCACCAGAGACAGAGCGGGGAGCAGAACAGACAGACCTGAGGAAAACACTGCTGAGGGGAGCAGTGGGTGAGACAGGAGAGGTGAGGTCTGCCATGCCATGTGGGACTCTACCTGTCGGCCGGGCCGGGAATCGATCCCGTGCTGCAGAGGCTGCGGACAGCTTCACAGCGCTGTGCTCAACCCGCTGCGCCACTGGGGAGGCCCCAGCCTGTATGCTTTCAATAAATGTCACAAGAACTTCTGCTCAAGTAGCAGAGTCTTGCCTGGCAAACCTGCCCCACAAGTTTCCCCCACAAAGTGGCAACAAAGTTCCTGTTGCAACAGTGCAGGGTTGGTGGTGAATGAGAACCCTCCATGCTATCTGCTCAACTTTTCTATGGATTTAAAACTTCTCTAAAACAAAGTCTATTCATCAAAAAAGAAGTAGTTAAAATATGCAGGTTTGACTTCAGGTGTTCTTCAATTATGACTTAATAAGAGCAATTGAAATTAAAATATTTTCAGCTCTTTTATACAATTAGTAAACAGATTACAATAGACTTGTTGGAGACGGGGTGGGGGGGATCAAACTGTATTTGTTCCATTTGAATTTTGCATTTTTTTTTTTTTTTAAATTACGAGCTTCAAACATTGCTTCTTGAGTGATCAAATGCATAATTTTTGGCAATAGTCCCTTGGAGAGAATCTGCCTTGTAGATTGCAAATCTATGGAGAAACATCAGACCTTTCTCAAATATGTCCCTACCCTTCTCTGAGATTGCTCCCCAGACCCATCTGCAAAATAAGCATTGCAGATGCAAGCTTTAAATATTTGAAAAAGGTTCCCCAAAAGACTACTGACAGAATAAAATAGAACAGATTAAATTAAATGACATGTGTGGGAAATAGAGAAGTGACAAATTGTACAAAACTGATAATAGTTATGACAATTACAACCGATATGGTTGTCTTATCTCCAAAAGATAGTCAAAAAAATGACTAGCAACATGATCTTTTCCCAGCATATCAGAAATTGTTACATTTTAAATGACCATTTTTGGGTATATTTTATAGCAAACTTTATACCACAGGGTATAAGAGGTTTCCATGGCATTTGAATGTGACTTTTTTTTTTTTTTAATTGCAAACCATGTTAAATTCTGCAAACAAGGGTGACAGGAACACAATGAAATGAGTGATTCCCATTTTACAGAAAAAGAAGTTGAACACAGACACATATGAGATGGAGTTGATGTGAAAGCTGACATAAGATTTCAAGGACTACTTTATCCCATGATGTTGCTCAGGGCTTATAATAACATTTTTGCTGTTAAGCACAATCCTCTCTGTTAAGCCTATCAGAGTATCTCAAGATTGTGGCTACCACCATCACTGTGTTTTAGCTTTATTATGGCAACCCTTGTAAAAGCTTCTGATTGCTTTAGTGAACCCAGTCTCGGGGTGGGAGGGTGAAGCGACAGCTCAGTTTCTCTGAAAAACAACATTTATTTAGTGATCATTGTGGAGTCATGCAGACACTGTTATGCAGTCTGCTGCACCTTCATCTCTTTCATAGTGTTTGAGCCCTTTAGATCTATCAGTTCAAATTTCTGCTCCTAACACACTGAAATGTTTGGTTAAGCTGACAAATTTGTGTGGTAAATATAACTGCCTGGCAGGAAGCTTTCTGTCTGCTTTAGTCAATGCTTTGAAATAAATCCAGGCGGAACCATTTGTTCGGGCAGCTTTGAAAGTCAGTGATATGAATGGATAAGCTGCATGTCCCATCTTTATTGCTGTATTTGAATGGCTCCGTGGGCACAGGCAGACCACTGCTCTGGAAGGTCCAAAGGACTCCACTGGCAAATGGAACTGGCAGATACAGGTTGAACTCAGCAGGAATCACTTAATACACTATGTGTGAGAATGTGGGCCAGGTCAGAGAGGCAGGAGCCCTGAGGAAGCTGTGCATTGGTGTCCTACTTCATGAACTGTTCAGACAGCACTGGAGGCCACTGGAAGGGAAAATGCTTTGGTTCCTGTCATTAGGTTGTTATCTAAGTGCTGAGAATGAATGCCCACGATGCCCACGATGATTTTCAAATAACTTCATTTAACTCACCCACCACTTTCATTTAAAATTCAACATGTACATGATAAGCATGTCTTCTCTGAAAAGGAAAGAGGTGTGCTGCTGAGGATATTGAGCCAGAAATCTGTCTTGGACCCCTAAACAGATAAAAACACCATAGAGGAAAATGGTGTGGGAACCCAGGAGAGATAGAAAGTATGGTATTTTAAATAAAGGATAAATTACTTCTGGTTGAGTACATGTCATTGTTAATACATAAATGGGTACACTGGTTCATTTTATGAGAATGAAACTCAACAAAGGTTAAAGCTAAACTGAATAAAAGAATATTTGTAGTAAGTGGGATGATTTTCATAATATGAACACAGTCACTTAAATTTGTGTGGCTTTTTAACTTCCTTGTCATTTTTATATATCTGATTTTATGTTATCACAATAGACCTGGAGAAGAAATATAAGTGATTGAATTGCTTACACCTGACAAATGAGTTTCCTGAGATACCTAATGCCAATCTTAAGGTTATGGTAGTAAAAACATTTTGAACTATGGTCTTCTCTAGATATATCCTGGGTTTTGGTGACTCATGTATTCTCTAGTGAAGAATGTAAAAAAAAAAAAACGTGAGATGTATTTAAAGGTGTTTGTTTATAGCCCATGGGGATAGAAGAATAGTAAAAGTGAATTTAGATTCCATTTTTGATATTGTTGAACCATTTTATTTTTTAGTGATTATACACAAATGAAAAACATAAAATAAGTAATGGCCTCCTCATTATTTAAGATGTAGAGAAAGAGAAGGGTATATCTTATCTAGAATATGAAAATATATGAACAAGTATGACAAGTTAGGGAGAAAGGGGTAAAATACCTTGATCATAATATAATGATCTGATCTTCAAGGGTTGATGACTATAAGTGCAGGATTAAATAAACTTATCCAAATAATACTCATCTATACTGACAATTTGGGCCTATATGCTTATCTTCATGGAAAGTTCTACCCCTATCACCTAACTATTTGGGTATACCAAACAATCCACTGCAAACTTCAATATATGGCATCTTCCCTTTATTATAGGAATAAGCAGAGGTGCCTATTTGCCTCATTGTTAGTAATAATAACAAGGAGTGGAATAGTATTTGGTAATTTGATAGTATTAGACATCTTTGATGAAACAAAGAATATAATTAAGTTATAACTACAGAGCTGGAAAATAAGATTTCATGTTAATTAAAATGTTCAGAATTCTTAGAGCTATCTTCAACTTGAAATGATACTTTTTCCATTAGGAGTCTATATACTGCCTTGCAAGTATAAAATAATTTTCAAATGATTTGTGAAATATGCCCTACAGAGACAGCTTTCTTTGATAGAAAGTCCTGTACTAGATCTCTGAAAATAAAGTTTCTCATCTATGTGCCAAGCCTGCCTACTGTGAATGAAGACAAACTATTTAATCCTCCAAGTCCATGCATGTTCAACTGCAGCAATAGTAAATAGTGCCTTCCAGTTGCTGGCTAGGCAGGCAGGAACAACAAATGAGGTAATTCTTTGACTAAAATATGGAATTTTAGGGGAAATGGCTGGTTATCCATTTCAAGGTAGCCATAACTGAGGAAATAGATTCAGTCTTATATACCAATATCCATAAAACGGAACAGATGGAGGTTTTTAAATAACTGATTATAACCCTTCCCTTCTTTTTTATTAAATAAGAAGGCCACACAGACTTCCTTAAACATCTTTGAATGTGAGTTATACAAGCTATTTATCTCTTCTTTAAAAGGAACTTATTTAGAGCCTTTTACAAACAAATTATATTTGATAGTTAGAAAGCTGATGCTCAGGAGTTATAATGTAGTGATGGCTTTCCAAAGAGAAGAGTTGCTTATTTAAAGAAAAGGCCCATCAGCCCAGATCTATGACATGGACCAGGGAAGAAAAATGATCTTTTGTGAGTTTGTAAGACATAGTCAGAGTGAGTAACTCCAGAAACAAGACAACATGTTTCAATTAAAAAAGAGTATGTGACATGGATGAAGTACAGAATATTATTCTAATTGAAATAAGCCAGTCACAGAAAGATACATTTTGCATGATCACTTATCTGTGATCTCTTCTAAAAGAGCTAAATTCATAGAAAGGAAGAGGAGAGCAAAGAGGGGCTGGAGGGAGGGGAAAATTGGGAGTCTTCAGTAGGCATCAAGTTTCAGTGTGACAAGATGAATGAGTTTCAGAGATCTACTGTATAGCATTGGACATAGGTCCACAATAACATACTATATACTTACAATGTTAGAAGATAGAAATGTTGAAATAAAAAGAAAAAATATATTATAAAATAAAAAGTTTAAAATTGAAATTCCCGTGAAATTTCCCTTAGACTTTCAGTTCAGAGAATAATGACATAGTAAGATGGGTGAGGTGAAAAATTAAAAAAAATAAAAATAAAAAGATCGATGGAGAGAAATATAAAAATATCATGTAGATTAATATGATTTAAAAAATATTAGTCTCCAATCAATATAGGGGGATATGTGAAAATTTAATATTTTTAAGGACAGAATTCAACAAAATCCATCTTAGTATCTAACAGGCTGCTTGTGTACATAGGTCCTCAAGAAATATTTGGCAAATCTTTATGAATGTCACTGATGAGATTTTGGCATGATAGTTTTTATATAGCATGATAGTTTTTATATAGCAGAAATGCTATATATTATTGTTCTCAAAGTTTCCAAATAATTTTTAAAAAGGCAAAATTTATTAGCAGGAATTAGAATTTTAGACTACTTGACAAGTGTGTTGCCACTGAGTGCCCAGCAGAGAGGCTGAATAAACCCCAGACAAGGACTTAAAATCCCTCTAGAGGCAAGTGGTCATCTCGTTACCACCTATAAACACAGATCCTCTCAGCTTCAGAGTCAAGTCCTAATAGTATTTCATTCAGCAGCTATCAGTCATCAGCACTACTTAACTTCCTATTCTCTCTGGGAAGCTATAAATTAGGAGAAAAAGAACTGAAACAAATAATAGGAAATATAGTAATCAGGAATGATTTCTTGACTATCCTACCTGTTCATCTTCAGAAACCTCTTAATTACATTTTGAGAGAATCTGCCCCTCATTAGACAGGGAAAGAAGGGCCTTTTCTTACTTCCAAGGATGCCCCGTCTTCTCTCTTACCAACAGTTTATTTGCTTTTCTTCCGGGTCATGAAAAGTTTCAGAGTCAAGAACTCTTCCAGATTTGTGTCAGATACAACACAAATCCTGACTTGGCCTCTCAAGTTGCTGAGAGTATTCTAACAATAACTTGCAGTAAAAGCTCTCCCTTCCTGGTTCCTGCTTGAATTCTCCCAACAAAGGTATGACTTTTGCAGGTCGAGACTGTTCATCACAGTTTTACAGATGAAGGAAAAGGACTTGGCAATTGTCATATCTGGAATCAAGCCTGATGTCTGAGAGAGTTTAGCATCATGATAAGAAAATGACATCTGGAGGTAGACCAATGTGAGTTTGAATCTTGACTCAGCTAATTCCTACATGTGTGAACAAGGACTGACTTAAGCTCTTAGAGTCTTAGTTTTCTTACCTGTTAAATAGAGACAATAATATATCATATCATGTGCGGTTACAGTAGATATTTAAATATTAAGTATACGGACAGAAGTAAGTATGCTCTCAGTGACTATAGTTCTTAGTATGTTCATTAGCTTGTTAATTAGCTCAGTAGCTGGAACAGACTCACAAGGATAAAAGCATCAGTAGGTTAGCCCACAGGCTGTATGTGTATAGGAGAGAGGAAAGAATATGGATTTCAACCTTGACTTGGGCAGCTATTAATTATATATGAAAGTTATTTTATATTTTCTCAATCTCAGTTTTCTAATTTTTTAAAATGGATATAAGGATGAATATATAACTAAGTTGTAGTGAAGAGAAGCATATATTCACGTGAAATACATATGCTATTTGGTCTACAGAGTTGCTCAATAACTGATAACCTCTTATTCAGTATCATTCTCAATTGTAGAAGATTCTTTCCCATTCCATTCCAGGTCACAACCATTCAGAATGAGACATAGATATACATACTTTCAAACCACACACTGTGATAGAATTAGTGGGTAAGAAATTACCCAATATTTGACTAAATAGGGTGGTTTTAGTGACAGATGGGAATCAAGAATGACTTGTAGGGAGTTTTTATGAAATTATCACACGCTAAAATAAAACAGACATGACAGCACATTTAAGATGTTTTCTGTATCCTTGATCAAGAATAACATTAATCATGATCATATTCATTTATAATTTTATGTCTTCTAAAGACCATACCACTAATATCATTTTACTTTATTTAGTTACAATACTTAGAGAAACATACTTCTTTCTGTTTTTGTTCCTTAATAACTAAGGTTAGAAGGTTATATGTCTTTCTATCTACAAGAGATTGAGATTACTGACTTATTTTAAAGGCCTAAACTTGATCAGTTCCTCTTCAAGAAGTCACAGCTATCTCCTTACAATTATCACCACAGTGTACACTAAGTCTGAAATTCTACCTGAAAATGAATCCATCTGATATTTTCTCTTTGTCCTTATTTTGCTTAGTAGTATATCCTCCAGTTACATTTATATTGTCACAAATGATAAGACTTCACATTTTTTGTGGCTGAGTAGTAGTCCACTGTGTATATATATACCACATCTCCTTAATCTACTTATCTGTCCTTTGGCACATGGGTTGTTCTATAACTTGACTATTGTAATAAGCAATACAATGAACACTCTTTTAATTAAAGTTTTTGTACTTATCAGACATTAACTTAAGGAACTCGGGACACTGAGGTATCATTTTATGAAGTATACACAATTCAAAAGACTTTCTAACACCCTCAGTTCCCTTTGAGGCTTTCAAAATATGAATCTCATTTTAAGAAGGGAAATACTATTCTCCAATTATCCGCATTACCAAGGAAGGATCCCAGTTTTCATCAAATTTCTCATTCTTGGTATGAAGTGAGATGGAGAAAAGTTATTCATCAGAATGTTGTTTTTCTTACTCTGGTTTTTTGTCAGATTTTAATAATTTCATTAATATCACTTCCCAGTCCTTTAGAAATTACCAATAACAGAGAAAGTCCCCTTCAAATTTTTAGTGTTAAAAATAAAAATAAACGATAAGCATTCATTATTTTCTCAAAGAATTAAAATCTTTAACAGTAAATCAAAAATGAGCCCTTTGCAAGTGATGCAGAAGATACTTTCACATATCAATTAAAAGAGCCTAATGACATATACATAAAAATTACAAAATGTTATTACTACTGGTACGCATGAACCTTCAGTCATACTTTTCATACATTTCACTACACATCAGTCATTGCCTTCATATGTCACCTTCTACTTCTGTCAGTTAGGAATTAAATTGCTTAAATGGACATAATTATATATGCACAATTATTATAGCATATAGGATGAAAAATCAAAGGCAAATGCCCAAAACAATTTTAAATAAAAAATAAAATTTACCCAACACTAAAATACTCATTATCAATGTAGCCTAAAGGAAGAAGCAGCAACATAAATAATGCCATTCTAGATCCTCTATCAGGCTTTCATATTTTGAAAGTACATATTTATGTGACATTTTTATCAATCTAGACAATTGCCAGTAAAATTTCTAGTTCTGTCTTTTCAGTTACTGCTAACATTAAAACCAAAGAAAACACTACACTAGAAGATGCAGACAAAGAAAAACCCCAAATGGTGCTAAACTAAAAGTCGGAGGTACAAAGTAAGATAGAGGAAATAATTACAATAATAGTCATCTGAATGCTTAATTCATAGGAAGCATAATAATAACACTCTAATTTAAATATTCATAAAATTTTGTAATAAAGCTACCAAGCCATACCAGTATTCAAACATAGACTATTTGTTTCAAATATCTTAGGACAATAAATTGTGTAGACACTTCACATGGATACGCAAACCTCTCCTTGGAACAGGCAAAGCATTTTCAACTGGGTAAATATGAACAAACATAGCAATCACCTACTTGCAATTAAAAGACACACCTAGAAAAGACTTTACATACAGAAGACGATAGTTTTAAAATATTTGAAACAACAAACAACAGAAATAAGATGGGATATTTATAGAAACAATGTAAAATAGAAAACTAATTTCAGTAGTGTAATAAACATAAATACAAAAATCAGATAAAAAGAAAACAAAGTGTCTATAATCTAACTCAACTTTAGCACATAGCAAAGAATCCTAATACTGGTAAAATTAATGTAAAATATATTACTGCTTTCACACCATTACTGCCTATCTTATACTAACAAACTACATGATTAGTGGCAAAATCCTGAGGCAGTAAATGATTTTAAAACTCATAAACATAGAAAATAGTACTGTGGCCATCTTTACATAATGAAACTAAGTGTGATTTTTCTTCTATTCTTTATTTTCAAAATTACCTATAATTTATGTATATATATTTCATTTATAAGGACAAAATACATTTGTATTAAAGGAAAGCAAATATAAATTTATACATATGTATATGTCTGTGTATGAATGTGTGTGTCTTTATACACAGATGCACAAATATATGCTAAAAATACTTCAAGACTACAATAATGCATCAAGCATCAGTTTTTGGACTTTATTTTTCGTGAGAATGCATAAGAGAGGTCTTTATTTTTACCCCTAAGAAAATATCCAGAATATATAGCTTCCCTTTTATAAGCCATTTTGGACTTCATTTCCCATAAATAAATATTTATTGTGTTCCTGATTACCTTGCAGCTTGCAAATCCCCCCATGGAGAACAACATCTGTACATCACTCACCGTATATAAAGAAACCCTACATTTTCTTCCTTTCTTTCTTTTTGTCCTAAAGTTGCCTTCGAGCTTCAAGAGAGTTCTCTTAGGGGCAGTATTTTGAATTTGTTGAACCTGTCAGCACTCTACTTCCCAACATCCTTCATGGACATGCATTTCATTGTGTCCCTTTTCGCCTATTTTTTTCTGAACTGAAAATTTCTCATCTGGTCTTACTGTTTCATTCCTTTCGCCACTTCAGTTAACCTTTCAGACTCTTCCATTTTATGATCTTAATGCAATGCACTGTGTAGAACTATGGACTCTAATCCATGTACAAAAACATTACAAGTTTTGTTCAAAGATTTAACAAAATTATATAATACCATTTCTTTTCAATTGTGTCACGGTTATCTCTGACATTTGGTTGACCTTCGGAACTGTCATTTTATATTGGACTGTCTTCAAAAGATAGATGGCATAGATTCAGATATCATTTATTCTAGAACCAAGTAATAACAGAGAGTACTTCACTTTATCAGCAGAGTTTGGATTATATTTCCCCAGATACATTACTTTACACTTTCCACAGTTGAAATTTACCCACCATTATTTTGCCCATTAATAGAGCATTATAAAATGTTCTTGTTTGAACCATCTTTCTCACAGTTGAAACAGCTTCTGTCATCTGCAGACTTTAAGATCTGTCTCTGTGGATTCAGAATGGCCCATCTCCTTCCCAGGCTCACACTCTTACTAGTTGATATAACTGGAGCCATGTGGAGTTTTGTTTTGTTTTTTGCTCTGATCTTAGCTCAATTCAACCTCACGTTGTGATACTAATCCTAGGTAATAGAGGGTAATTCAAGAACTTGAGAGGGTGAGAAGGTCAGACATTTTGTAGATCTACTTTTTCTATTTCACTTCAGCAACTGTTATTTATGACCACACCTCATTTTTATCCTTCAATATTACCAACATGTTTGTGTCTTTGAACAAGACCTTCTAACCCTACTTCTGTTTTTAAGTATGGATGTTTTGCTTTATGCTTGCTAATATTCTCTGTCCTCTGCTAACTGCCAGATTGGTTTTCTTATTCTTAAAGCACTTGTTAAGAATCACCGGTTCTGGGTCTCCCTGATGGCACAAGGGGTTAAGTTGCAGCACTGTGGGGCTATCTGCAGCCACTGCAGCATGATTTCAATCCCCAGCCAGGGAGCCAACCCACATGGAACAGCAGACCTCTCCTGTCTTGCCTGATGCTTCCCTCAGCAGTGTATTTTGGTAGATCCACCTGTTCTGTTCCCCACTCTGTCTCTGGTGAATCCTTTCACCCTCCCACACCTCTGGTCTGTACCCCAGTTCTTGTATGCATAAATAAATAAATCTTTAAAAAAATCACTTCTAAGAAACACTTTCCTGGTCACAGCCACAGATTCTGATTTACTAAGTCAGGGCAAGACCAATGTATTTGCATTTCTAACTTGTTCACAAGTGATGCTAATAGTATTGGCATGAAAACAATGGCTTGGTTACAGGACTTTCATGATTTCCATCTGTTGGTCAACATATCTCACCAATTCATTTGGGTTGTCTTGATGGGATTTTCTACATCAAAGGGCCCCCCATTCCTTCCTCTAACCACTGTATGTGGTTGTAACAATGCCAATTCTAGTTCTGCTTCCTGAAACGGCAATGATGCCAATGGCAACGATGAGGAAACTTCATTCCCACATCTTCGAGGGGAGATAAACATAGCATCTCCTCTATATAGTTTTAAGTTATTAAAAGAGAAAGTGAGGCACTTTGCACCAAGCCTGGCATATAATGAGTATCCAATAGCTGTGGGTTATCAGAATATCAATGTGGCTGATGATGGCAACATATCATTCATTCAACATTTTTACTTGTTTGTTTCAGGGGAGAAAACAATGAACATAACTGATAAAGTCTCTGTTATGGTGGAATTTACGTCACTGGAGGAGACAGCAATGGTTATTGAGTACATAAGGAATATATTGAGGGCCTCCCTGGTGGCACAGGTGGTTGAGCACAGCTCTGTGAAGCTGTTCGCAGCCTCTGCAGCACCAGTTTGATCCCTGGCCAGCCAGAGAGCTACCCACACCCACACGGCACAGCAGACCTTTCCTGTCTCTCCCACTGCTTTCCTCAGCAGTGTATTTTGGTCGTCTGCCTGTTCTTCTCCCCACTCTGTCTCTGGTGAATTCTCTCACCCCCCCACCGGCCTGTACCCCAGTGCTTGTATAAATAAATAAATCTGAAAAAAAATACATTGAGATAAAAATTACAGAGGGAAAAGTAACAATACAGAAGCACAAAGTAAGTGGGAGGTACTGATTCAGTGGGAATGGAAAAGAAACCCCATAAGAAGGTGACATTTGTGCTATAATCTGGATGAGTCGTCAGCCATGTAAAGAGCAGAGGGAAGGGACTTTCAGACATGGGGAGCTTCTTAAATGTCCTGAGTCTGGAAATTAGTTTGTTCAAAGAAAAAGCAGGAGACCCCAGTATTGGTGGAAGCTAATGAACAGATGAACAGAGATAGAATATGAAGTTAGAAAGGTAAATGCAAGTGGTTGGTTGAAGGTAGCAAGGAGGTTTTAGTTTACTGTAAGAAAAATGGAAGGCATTTCAGAGTTTTAACTTCTAAGATAGGAACATCCTATGTTCTGAACAACCAATTTTTTTAAAGATTTTTTTTTTCACTTATACAAGAGCTGCAGTACAGGCCAGAGGTGTGGGAGGGTGAGAGGATTCACCAGAGACAGAATGGGGAGCAGAACAGGCAGATGGACCGAAATGCACTGCTGAAGGGAGCAGCAGGTGTGACAGGAGAGGTCTGCTGTCATGTGGGTAGCTCCCTGACTGGCCAGGAATTGAACCCGCACTGTGGAGGCTGTGGACAGCTTCACAGTGCTGCGCTCAACCTGCTGCACCACCAGGTGAAGAACGCCAAGATAGAGAGAAGTAGGTAGGTTTAAAATATACTCTGGGGGTAGAACTGTTATGGATTTAATATAAAGTATGAAGAAGAGCGAGCTTAGAGCCAGTGACTGGGTTTAATATATTGCAACACTGAGGCTATAGTCATTAAAACAAACTCTATGTATTTTGACAATTTTCATGTGTATTATATATGTGGATGATAAATATTCCTTTTTATTCAAAGCTAATCTAACTGCAAATACTTATTATTCTGGCTGATTTTCTTTCTTAATAATTTACCATGTTGACATTTTTCATAGTCTTTGGTAAAGTATAAATAATAGCAGCTCACTTCTTAAGCAGTCGTAAGAAAATCTGTATTATTTTTAGCTCAAATTACTTTTAAATAATAGTTGATATGTTTTAATGTTGTATATATCCCAAAATGTAGTTCATTCCACTACACTATACAATTCACCCAAACCAGTGATACATTGATCTTCTCTCACTTCTATCACTCTAATCCTTGCTTTCACAACTTTGATTCAATGATCTCTGTGTCATGGTAAGTTTTACTGTCTTGCTTATGGTCTACTATCCTCAGTGTGACTTCTGGTGTGCTTTTCAGCACAGTTCTTTCTCCTCCAAGAGTTTTTCTGGAACGTTAGTAGATGGCAAGAGCTGCCCAACTTGTGACATAAGATCTGAACAGGACTTGCTATTCTGAGGTTGAGTAATCAAGTAGAATGCCCGCTAAAATGCCTGTGGATAATAACAATAATGGTAACAATGTCATATATCAAGTGCATGCTTTATTCTAGGCACTGCTGGAGCTGCATGGAACACACATTATTTCGCTTAGTCTAATCTTCATCACAACTCTGCAGGCTACATATCATTGGTTCATTGCACAGACAGTGCTTAGAAAATGAGTGATGTGTTCATGGTCCCTTGCCCAGTAACACACTCAGGTGTGAACTAGAACAGGTTAGAATAGGGAAACGAGCAAGAGAATAGAAAAAGCAGGTGTGGACAGAATGAAAGATGAGGGTCATAATCATGCAAATGATCCTGATTTTAGTGGAGACACTGATAAGCATAAAGTGTCCATAAAACATTCTGCTGAAAAGAAAACCAAGGGACATGCAGTGGAAGTGAAAAAATGAGAACTAACTTGTTCCTGTTTGTAAGCAAAGGGGTGAAGAGGCACTGAGTAGAAAAACTCACTGATATCGTCTCCTGGGGCCAGAATTTCATCCATTATTATTTTATTATTGCTTTAAAATTCAAACAAGGAAAATTCAAAATTCCAGACTCTTACTCTACCTGCCTGCATATATCTACATAATGACTATGCATAGTCTTAATTCCCGAGGAGGTATTTTTGCGAGCTAAATTATCATTCTAAAGGAGAAATACAATTTTATCTGCACCATGCCCACTTCCATTTGGCTAACCACCCTTTAAGAATCACACACACATACAGACGCGAACCAAACATCCCCCAGCACATTTGAAATTTCTTTTGTTTCCAAGCACCGTGAATTATTCCTAAACATTCAGCAGTAGAATTCACAAACTACTTCACGAATGTCAGTAAGAACACACCAAGAGAAAACAGAAATATGTAATTTAATCACATGGGCTAATTATTTTCTTTGCTGGTTCTCGAAAGAAGCAGTGAATGCAAACTCAGAAATATCATTTATTTTTCCTTAGCAGGGGGGAAGCACTGGACTGTGATTTAAATGGCATCCTGTTGATCCTTACAGAATGTGTGATGGGTCTGAACTACAATAATAAAAAATCTGGCAAACATTCATTAACCATGGCAGAGATCCCCTTCTGACTGGGCAATTTCCAGTGAACTGTGTACAGTGAGCTACACCTACCAATAAGCCAAACTGGTGTAGCGTTATTACAGTTACTACTGATACCAAGAGATTCTTCTGTTACACCCCTTCAGTCTCCAAACACAGGGGAGAAAGGTTTTTATTCTGTAGCCTTTGCTAATTGCATGCAGTATTTCCCCACAGTATTTTTTAACTCTATTAGAGATTCTGAGAAGTTCAGTAGCATATACTTACTTTATCTGATCCAACATTTTCCAAACTGACATAATCACAAAGGGATTTTGTTTTGTTTTGGTATATCTCCTTTTTATATATTTGTTAAAAATACCTAAAGATAAAACTACAGCTTGGGGAATGTTGGTAAAGAAGAAATTTTAGCCTGCATTTTTATCAGATGTCTCTCCTGAATATGTAGCTGCTGTATATCATTGTCCATTTTGCACATACTGAACTTGTACTTAAAATGCATTTCACAAGGAGTAACTACCAAAATATTTCTATTGCAATGTAGGCAATTTTGCCATGTCTTAATTTTAGTGAGTTAAAACTTTATGCATGGACCTGCTTTTCTGAACAACAAAAATATGGATGGACAGGAGAAAGAATATTTAAAGTCTGAGCCTTGTGTACAAAGTTTCTTTTTGCCACAGGAACTAACTGAATGAAACAGGTCTTTTTTTCACATATTGAAATTCAACATTCAGAATGAAAATCCAAATTCAACTCAGTGAGAGAAAAATATGCATGGTTTCTAAATGCTTCATGTCAACTAGTATGTTCTTATTAACTAGTATACACGATACTGGGGTCAGTAAACATCAGGGACCCAACCATCCACCTAAGAAAGAAATCTGAATTCTACATGATTACAACTCCCTATGTGAGTGTCAGGGGAAAGTGCCTTACCAATGCGGTGTGTACAACTAGCAGAATTAACAAGACATTATGAAATCATGGGGAAGGGAGGAGGTTGGATCTAGTGATTCATGAGCAGTGCACAGAAAGATCAATTTCAAGCCAAGCAGCATCAGTTTGAAAGAACAACAAAGCCAAAAACAACAGCCTCTGTAACCTACACAATTTTCCACAAGTATCCAAGGACTTTACATTGTCCTTAGCAATTCTTTTGAGTGACTTTCCATTTTATCTGTTCCTGTGAAAGTGATGAATCTCACTCACTCCATATAACTCTGTCCATAAAAATTTATCACAAATAAATAATAAAAAGTCAAGTAAAACTCAATTAAAAATGGTCAAGGTCCTCCCCTGGTGGCGCAGGTGGTTGAGCACCACGCTGTGAAGCTGTCCTCAGCTTCTGCAGTGCCAGTTTGATTCCCGGCCGAGCAGGGAGAAACCCACATGGCACAGCAGACCTCTCCTGTCCCGCCAGCTGCTCCCCTCAGCAGTGTATTCCATCAGTCTGCCTGTTCTGTTCCCCACTCTCTCTCTGGTGAATCCTCTCACCCTCCCACGAATCTGGCCTGTACCCCAGTTCTTGCATAAAAATAAAATAAATATTAAAAAAAATGGTCAGATGATATGAACAGACGTTCCTTCTATAGAAAGAAACACAAAAGATCAATAAGCCCACGAAGAGGCACTGAACATTATTACTAACGAGGGAAATGCAAATCAAGCACTATGAGATACCACCTAATACCACCTAGGCTGGCCAAAGTCTAAAAAGTTGGCCAATAACAAGGTGACAAGGATGCAGAGACACAGAAAGTCACATTGGAAAACAGTCTGATAATTCCTTGGAAGATGAAAGATAGAGTTACCATAGAATTGAGAACTGAAAGCATGCCCATACAAAAACTTGTGCATGAATATTTATAGCAGAACTATTCATAATATGCAAAGGTGTAGACAATCCAAATGCCCGTCAACTACTGAATTGATAAATAAAACAAGGAATATCTATACATGGGATATTATTCAACCATTAAAGAGATGAAGTACTGATATTTAAGAATAAACCCTGAAAATATTATGTTATTTTTTTTTGTAAACCAATCACCAAAGACAACATATTCTATGATTCCATGGGTATGAAATGTCTTGAAAAGTAAATCTATAAAGATAGAAAGTGGATTTGTGTTTGCTTAGGGCAGAAGGAAGGGAGTAATATCTAAAGGGTATGGGGTTTCTTTTCGAGGTTATAAAAGTGTTCTAAAATTGACTGTGGTCAGTATGGTGTTGGCACATTGTGATTATACTGAAAACCATTAAATTGTACATTTTGAATGCAAAGTTGTATAGTAAATGAATTATAATGAATGTTATCTCAATAGAATTGTTTTAAAATAATTAGGCAAGAAAATTATTGCATTTTCAACACACGTTTGTTGAATGAATAAATGCAACAACTAATGCATGGTATAGAAAGAGAATCCAAATTCTTGAATGATTCTATTATTTTAAAAAGTATACTCTTGGGTCCCTAGTGGCATCAGGGTTAAGTCTCAGCACTATCATGCTATTACCACTGAGGCCAGAGTTCAATGCCCAGCCAGGGAGCTAACCCACAAATGGCACAGCAGAAGTCTCCTGTCTTGCCCACTGCTCCCCTTAGCAGTACATTTCAGTAGATTTGCCTGTTCTGCTCCCCACTCTGTCTCTGGTGAACCCTTTCACCACCCATGCCACATCTCTGGCCTATACCCCAGTTCTTCTATGTATAAAGTTAATATCTTTAAAAATAAATAAAAATCTCAAGGTGGTTTGCTTTTAGGTACACTGCCACCAGATGGTGGGAGACTTGGTCTTATGGTATAAATTTCTGTGTATGAGTATCAGTTCCAATCTGGTGGTTCTGATCAAATACATCATACTAAAGATGAGTCCACACCTTACTATATAAAATTACTGAATTGGTAGTGTCTAAATATATGGACTAATAAACCAGAAAAAATCCTCAGAATGTGTAAAAAGAAATGCCATACTTTTTTCCCCTCTTGAAATTGGCGAGCACAAATGATATTCTCTTGCTAACTTTAATTACAACACTCTTGCCTAATTTTGTTTGAGTCCTATCACAGAGTCAAACTCCTTCTGGGATAATGCGTAGTTTAGTACTTCAGACAACTTTGGCATGAAATGCCCTTTTGGGCAGTTTTCCACAACTGTCAGCAGTTCTTCTGCTCCTGAACCACAGATGGTCAATTCACCTTGCTGAGATTGTTAGGGCTAATTAAAATAATAGCCTTAGATTGCCTTTTTAATGTTCTGAATTAGTATATAGTCTTTGCTTTTCCCTCTGTGGTCTTGATTTCCTTTCCTATCTGTCCAAGAAAGAATAAAAAAAATAGTCATAACCAACTCAAGGATAAATGCAAGAAATGGTTCAAGTTGTTTACTCTAATGGAAGAGAGGGAGAGAAAAGAGGGCCACATAGTGGTCTTTCAAATAATAAAGAAAGAATAAATCATACTACTAATCCAACTAAGATTTTCTGGTTATAATTCTAATACCAATTTATTTTATTACTAACAACATAAACTTATCCTTTTTCTTCTGCTATTACATGTACACATTCAATTAAGTGTGCATGTATTAATTTCGTAATAATTAATTTCAATTATTTTGGACAAGACATTTGCATCCTTTTGAGACAGCTGTGGTCTCAGGTGAGGAGAGTAGCTCTCATAAGAAACCAGGACATTAGGGACTCTCTGGTGGGACAGGGGTTTAAAGACACAACACTATCAAGTTATTAGCAACCACTGCAACATGAGTTCGATCAGGGAGCTAACTTACATGGTGCAGCAGACTTCTCCTGTCTTACCTGCTGCTGTTCTGCTCCCCACCCTCTCTGGTAAATCCTCTCACCCCCTGCACCTCTGGCCTACACACCAGTGCTTGTATGCATAGATAAATCAATCTTTTAAAAAAACAGCACATTAATGGGAAAAACACCTAACAGATGATATTTCATTTTTTAAATTGACTTTTGCTTTATATTAGGCATGTGTATCCTATGTTTGGAATCATATTCCTATGTGGAAAAACTTGACTGATTTCAAAATGTTTGACAAATATTTACTGAAGAATAATCAACGTAAACTTACCCAAGGCACTACTTTTATTACTACAATCATGCAAAGAAACTGGATGGAGGGAGTCTGTAGGGTAAGTGATTTTCAGGCTTTTCTGCCCTCCTGCCATTAGCATTGCTCTGCCTGATGGGGCACCTGCACTTGTTACATTGTTATAAGTTGTGTTGTGTACTTCTGTGGGCCATGACCTAGTATTGAGAGATATTCACCAAGAGAAGCAGAGGCAGGAGAGAGGCAGCAGGGAGAAGGGGGAAAAGAACACAAGAGAAGCCCAGAGTGAAGACTTGCTGGGGGCTTGGAGGCCTACCAGCCTCCTGGCCCCCCAGCACTCCTGCCTGCATGTACCTGATTGCTGCATTACATGCAAAAACTAAATAAAAGCCTGAGAAATCCACCAAGGGCCCCAGGACTCTCCTTTACCCCGGTCTGCTCCGATCATAGAAAATCTGCTCAGTGCCCTTCCTGGCACTACAGAGTCCCTGTTAATAAAAGCCAATTACAAATAGACATGGAATTTAAGGACTGTGTAGTGCCAGGAAGGCACAGAGCTGGATCTCTATGACTTTAGCAGACAGGATAAAGACAGTCCTGGAGCCCTTGGTGGCTTTTTCAGGCTTTTATTGAGTTTTTTGCATGTAGTGCAGCAATCAAGTACACGCAGGCAGGGGTGCCAGGGTCTAGGAGGCCGAAAGGCCTCCAAGGCACCAGCAAGTCTTCACTCTGCGGTTCTTTGACCTGTTCCATCCTTCTCTCTCCTGCCTTTGATTCTCTTGGAGAATATGTCAATACTGCAGGCATGGCCTACAGAAGTAAACAACACAACTTGTAATAATGGAACAAATGCAGGTGCCTGCCATCAGGCATGTAATCCTATCGGTGGGAGGGCAGAAAAGCCTGAAAATCATTTACCCTACAGACTGCTACTCAGGAGGAAACAGTGATGTTGTAAATTCAGGAGAACAGAGTTCAAACAAAGAGTTACACATTAAATAGAAGGATAATTATATTAATACATTTTATGATAACTATTTTTGACTTATGGCCTAAAATCCAACATGGGTGATGCCCCAGCAAGTCTATAAAGGTGATAACTGAACACCATAAATGGTGCTACTTACTTGCCAAACAAATGGATGTGTCAATTCCCTACTTGGCAAATATACCTCTATAGAAAGTATCAACTAATATCACATGATTCAGTAAAAATATTATCAAAAAATAAAAAGTTACAAAGTCATCAATTTTTAATTATCATGTTTCCTTCCATTAGTAAACACATCTGAGATTTGATGGTGTGTGAACATTTAAATGCTTGTAGTAAATTGGATTTATAGAGCATATGTAAGAATTGATTTAGAAAAGATAAAACAATTTCTTTGAAATAAACATTAAAATTGGGGTAGATCATTCAAAACTGTAAAATCTAAATTGTAGCAACCTTATACTTAGGAAGTACTAAATAGATGACAACGACATTGAAGAAATAAACAAGATGAAGAAACATTAAATTTATAAAGATCTTACAGCCACACTTCACCTATCATATAAACTGATAAATGGCTTTTGACGCATTTCTATTATAAGAGGGGCATGTCTCAATAAAACTGATCAAGAATCCTGTTATATGCACAGAACACCCACTGTCTCTGTGGCTATATTAGTATTGTTAGGGGGAAAGAATGTCCTGAGCGAATTCCATACAGGCTTTGTGGATGCCAGCCCCACTCCAGCTGGCAACTACACTGGGAACTACAGCTCCCAGGATCCCCAAAGGGAAGTTGCAAGGATCTAAGGGCAGAGTTAAGCAGCCATTTTCTCTCTTTGTAAATAAAAACCAGCCCTGTTAGTGGGGTCGGGGGCACTTGACTCATGCTCTTGGCCAGGTGGGTTTGGTCTCGGCGGGTCATTTGGGATTCCAGATCAGCGGAACAGGTAGGATGCATTTAATAATTTATTTCCCTCTTTTCTCCCTGATTTGTACATTTCCTCATTCCCCTTCCCTTGTAAATAAATCTTTGTTAACCTTTTGTGTGTGCCTGCAGTGTAAGTCCCTTTTAAGTGCACAGGTGAGGACCTATAGTCAGGCAACCCGTTTTAGAGCGGGGTTGCCCTGTAACAGTATGCGTGGCTGTCATAACAAAATACCACCGACTGGGTGATTTAGACAAGAAAGATTATTTTTTTTTTGTAGTTCTAGAAACTGGAATTCTAAGATGAAACTGTCAACAAGGTTGGTTTTTGGTAAGATGAAGCTGTCAACAAGGTTGGTTTCTGGTAAGACATCTCCTCTTGGCTGGCAGATGGGACACTGTATCTGTGTCCCTTACATGTCCTGCTTTCTGTGTGTGTGCACTGAGAGAAAGCAAACTGATGTGATGTCCTCTTCTACAAGGACACAAGTTAGACTGGATTAGGTCTCGCCTCATGACCTCATTTAACCTTAATTATCTCCTGAAAGTTCTTATCTCTAAATGCAGACAGATGGGGTTTCAACTTCAGTATATGGGGCCTCCCTGGTGGTGCAAGGGGTTAAGACGCAGCACTATCAAGCTATCTCCAGCCACTGCGGTATGAGTTAGATCTCTGCCCAGGGAGCTAACCCACATGATATAGCAGACCTCTCCTGTCTCACCCACTGCTCCCCTCAGCAGTGTATGTCAGCTGATCCACCCGTTCTACTCTCCACTCTGTCTCTGCTGAATCCTCTCACTCCTCCACACCTATGGCCTACACACAGCTCCTGTATACATAAATAAATAAATCTTCAAAAAAATAAACCTTCAGTATATGAATTTGGGGAAAAATTTTCAGTATGCAATAGTGCTCTAGAAAAAAAATGAAATTGAGCTTTCAATGGAGAGCTTATGAACAATTTTGACAGAAAGTTAGATGACATAGGTACAATGCACATTCAACTGTATTTTTTATGTTTAAAACTCAGATGAGCCAGAGAACAAATAATGGTGTGAGTTGCCAAGATGAATAAAGCTGTTTTTAACTTTCTCAAAATCTAGCTGTGAAGACAGCATGACCAGCTGGCTATGGAAGTGCAGAAGAACATGTGAAATATAAAATGTTTCACAAATTTAATATCATTCTAATGCCACAACTTAATTTTTGTCCATATTTCCAGAGATTACTGCCAAAGAAATGTTTGTATATCATCAGGACATCATTATAAGATTCCTCCACCATTTATGAGAATCATGAGGAGACCAGTTGTTGCTTTTTTACATTTTATAGACGAGAGAAACTGTATGTAGAGAGTGGCACATGGATGGTTCAACATTTGTGGTACTTTGTCTCACTTCATTTTGGTTTTGCTTTATCTCTGCAATTACACTTCAGGCTTCTTATAATGGCTAGAACATCTTATTTGTCTTTATTTTCAAAATGATACCAGGCTGTGCCTTGCTAACCTGAGATCTACCTCTCCCAATTCTCGCCATCTAAACAGTCATCAGATTCTACTGAGACAAGAGCACCCGGGGGTCTCAGAAGCGCCTGTCTCATAAATGCCTTTGATCTACTGTTTCTGTCAGTAACTTTTTTGCAGCTTATGCATTCTTGAGGTTTCTTTTTAGCTTATCCTGGAATGGAAGGAGGCAGCTGCAGAACTCTGAGCCCAAACTGGTCAGAGGCAGATGATGAGGCATGTGCAGGACAAAGGTGACCACAGTACTGGGGGCTGATCTGATTGTGATATCAATATCCCTGCCTCCAGGTAGCAGTTGACCTCCATTTTCTGAACATGCAGCTATGAGAAAGCATGTTGTACTACTGTGTCTGCACCCCTGGGAGACTTCCAGAATGCACTTCTCTGGTTCTACCCACGACTGAAGCATGTGCCCACCACTCCTGCTTGATAATAAAAAACAAAACTGTTCAGTCTCCTTTTAAAGGCATCTCCCAGGAGCTCTGTTCCTTGCTCTTATGCCCAACAAATCCTGGTGCTTTCACCTCCACTCAGTGTTGCATCTGCATTACATTCTTGAGTGGGTTCTCAAGGAACTACTGGATGTAGCTGGTAACACTATGAGGAAGATCAGTCTTTACCAATGAAGGGACAGAGTCAAATAAATGTCCAGATAACTGCCAAGATGAAGCAGCTAGTAAGTCACAACTCAAAAATTTTCCATGTTTTCCCATTGCTCTTAAGGTAAAAATCTAAGAGTCTCTCCCATTACTCCCCTCAACAGTGTATATCAGTCAGTCTGCCTATTCTGTTTCCCACTGTCTTTAGTGAATCCTCTCAGCCCCCGCACCTATGGCCTGTACACCAGCTCTTGTATGCATAAATAAATAAATCTTAAAAAAAAAAAAAGAAGAGAAGAAGAGGAGGTAGTCAACACTTTGTTGCTGCTTTACTGGTAATAATGCTGGGGTCCAGTTCTTTCTCTGGGGCCAGAAACTGTAACTGGTGAGTCCACTATATACCCAGTTAGCCTTCATTTTTTGTTATTCAAAAGTATTTTGAAAAGAAAATAAACTACTATTGTGGCCTTTTCCATTCCACTACATTACAAATGATAGATTTTAACAAAAAGACTCAAGTAGGGGGTAACATCTGCCCCAAAGGACTTCTTAGAGGTGTTCCCCTAGGAGTCCTCATCTAAACTCAAACATCATGAAAAGCTTTATGAGCCACCCACGTGCTAGAGGAGACAGAGAACTCAGATTTGGCTTCAAGTGTTCAATTTTGTGCAAAGGGCTGACATAGTAGACTTACTTTTGTCCTACAAAGCCAGTCTGTGTCAATTCTAGCCAACATTTCTCTAGCAAGATAATGAGGCAAACAGCTGAGAAAAGCTACACACAAAAATAAATGTTAACAGTATATTGTTTATATTGCTACAGACTGTTTTAAAAGGGATCCCAGAATGCTTTCTGCAAAGTTCAAAAATATTTTTGTTTTCTCACCAACAGTTAGACATAATGATTTCTACTGAAGAGTGAACTTTCTACTCATTTCCTTCTGGTTGCATATGGAGAGTGTACAGTGTTCATACAAGGTTGGGTACTTTACTGGCTAAAGATCAAATTCCATTCTTAAGTGTGCATTTTTGCATAGATTAGACACTGAGCTGAGCCAAATTGCCTGAATCTATAGTCAGGATTGTATGTATGGAGGTGTGCGTGAAGCTGGGGATAGGTCAATGGAGGAAAGGTTGGGTGTGTTCAAAAAAGTGCCTATAATTCTTGAGCCAGAATGCTGTGCAATTGAAAAATAAGAATGAAAATAATACTGTATCTTAGTCTTGTGCTAAAATAATCGCTGTACTGTGATTTAAACATATTTTTGATAAAAACATATTTAAGCTGGTAACAGTATTCCAAGAAATTTCCTTTGCCTGATTCTTTTCAGAACCTGCCCAGCCACCAATGCCTCATGCCGCCCTGTCCTATAAGAGAGAGGGGAGATTATCAACTCTTCATGTCTTCAGAGTTTCCAAGTTAGCAGGCAATATGGTAAAAATCTTATGCAGAAGCCATTAGGATAGTATGGATTTGAAATTGTACTTCAAGTCCATTAAAATCAGAATTCAAACCTTGTTACGTTGTGTAGCCTTCCACAACATAGTGCATTGGATGCACTCAAAATAGCCCCACTGATACTATATTGATGGTTATTTTCATAGGTTGGGAAGAGTTATTATTAAGACTACATCCACACATTTGTTTACATTTTATTTTAGAAAAGGCTGTCTTAATCTTATCTAGTGTAGATTTCTCTAAGAAATTTAATTATTGAATTTTCAATTTTCATTTTATAATATAAATGCTTTCAATTACATTTAAGCATATTGAAAATTTTGAGGACGACAGCAACATTTCTTTGACTTTATTGTATATGAAATTATCCCCTGGTAGAAAAGTCAGTTTGTTCATGCAAGCTCACATTCAAAGATGGTCTACGTGCAAGAAAAGGATCATGAGTTGAAAGGCAAAATAAGAGTCTGATTAAATGGATGATTAAAGCTTGTAAGTGCAAGTTTGGGTTTCTTGTGGGATTTTATCTCATGAAGCATTTAAATTATGCTTAAATTCTAAAAATGATGAAAACTAACTTTGAATAACACTGATAATATTCTTTTCTCCTAATCTTTCACTTTAAATAAAAAGGGAATAAATTCTATTTTCAACATAAACTAAGTCCTTCAGGATGTGCTTAACTTTATAGCAGAAGAGTCAAAAACTACATCAAAGATTTTTATTCTATTGACATTCATTTTGAAGCCTGGGTAGAATAATTAAAACAGTGTTATAACTACCTCCTGAATTAAATCATATCAGATCTGTGGGAAATCTTTAAAATGTATACCCAGTTATCAAGAAGATTCCTTTAGGGATAAAATGAACCAAGATATAAATGCAGTTTTATCATTTTTAAAAAAAATTAACATTTCTTCTAATTTACACATTTAATTTGTAACCTCTAACTAGATTTGGAAGTAGGATGGTACATTTAGAATAAAAAATGTAGGTCTAATGGCAACAAAATCAGAAGTCACAGAGAAAAAGAAGTTGGTACCATAAACAATGTGTAATACATAATACATATACAAACACACATCCACACACACACACATCATGTTAGCCTCATTGCTATTCTTCCTATGTAGAGTTCCTGAAATCCACAACATACAGCTGAGTATTTTAAAAATTATTTTCCTCCTACACTGTTGGTGAGAAAGTAGAATGGTCCAGCTACTGCAGAAAGCAGCGTGGATGTTTCTCAGAAGATTGAAAATGGATACAACTGAGTAATTCCACTCCTCGGCATCACCAAAAAATTCAAAAATACTAATTTGAAAGGAACATTTATTATATGTTTTATGGTTGTTGGAACTTATTCTCATAGAGTAGTTTTATCCCTTTGTTCCTGCTCTTTTACCAACTTTTCTCTCTGCTACCTTGAGATTATCATAGTAGTTTCCACATTTCTTATTTGATGTGACTATAGGAATAGCCAATTATTAACTAAACTGAAATTTCAGAATCATCTCAATTGTATCACACAAACCTGCTTTATGTAGTCTAAGTCAGCTTCAGAAAAAGTAGACGATCAACACTGTTGCAATCAGGTCTGGGATTCCTGAATCAGAACTCCTGCCTTGGAGGCCTAGATCTCCTCTGCATGAACTGCAAGATCTAGGGGCAGTGACTTATTCTGTGCCTAGATGTTCTCATAAGTAAAATGGGATTGTGGTAACAACTAGTGTTGGGGCTGGGAATGGTGACTGCTTCTTCCTCAGAACAGACTTTTCCTCCTGGGGGATTGTGGAGTGGGGTCCTCCCATCTAAGACCCCTGAAGTCATCACCATTACCCCCATTCTCAATATCCACCATTTCTTGGTGGGAATAAGAACTTGAATAAATAACACAAATGATTTAAAAAGCTTGGAAGTATAGAGGAACCCCTTTCTCCTATCTTTTTCTCCCAGGATCACAACTGACTTAAAAGAGCAAATACTCTAGATTACCATCACCACCAGGGAGTGGGAAAGTCTATGATAAGTGGTAGCCTGCCCTGGTTCAAGATACCAGGGGCCAGCTGGGTGTGTGTCCCTCAGGCATATACAAACCCCGTACTAAACTTTACTTTTAGTAAAGGGGATACTGGAGTCACCCTATGCTTTACAGTTTCTTTCCAGATGGTACAGAATTAGAGCATGCAAGAGCACTGTTATATAATGGGTCCTGCCTACACACTTCCCAGAGGATATCATGAAGAATAAATAGTGCACATTGTAGCATTCAGTAAACACAGTCTTAAAAAAATGTGTGTATATCATAGATATGTATGTATCTACATATGCATATGTATTATTGAAAATGCTGCTTATGTAATATATTATTTTTAAACTGGTCAAGATTCACTAGCAATGATATAAGAGAGACATTACCTGTCATAAGAAGAAAATCAGTCTTCTAATGTCCTATAACTATAAAACTTCATGTGTGCATATATGCTTCAATGAAACATGAGTAATTTATGGACTAAAGCATGCCACTATCAAAATTATTTATCTTAGGGTGTAGAAAAGAAGCCTGCAGTAGGGGAAACCATCAGTGTTTTCTTTACTCATTCATATCTGAATAGAATTTATATATGTCAAATAGCACATAATTATTTCCTAGTAATTTATTCATTTCATAAAGAAAAGAATATGAGAACATATATGGATATATATGCAAATAAGGATAGGCATATAAGAATATATATGTATATATATAAGCTAATTTAACTTATCCTCAAAATTAGAATTTATGCACAATTGGTTTAGATATCAACAAAGCATTATAAGTGAAAATATTGTATATTAATTTGATATAAAATTTAACCTCAAGTATTTTCAATTAGAAGTTTACATATGATCAGTAAAAACTCCAGCTCATTTCACATCTACATTCGCTTTATAATCAGTGATGTTTACATTTCAAGAGAATTCCTATGGTTGCCATTTGGTGTTACTCTATTTTGATGTTATAAATGTGAAAGTTTTCTTTGTTTCTTTGTTTCACCAAGAAATGTCCACATAAAATACGTGCAAATTAAATTGTTGCCATTTTAAAGACAGCTGATATTTTAGTGAGAATAACTGCCACCTCTAAAACCAAAGAATTAAGGTTCTTTGGCTATTCTTAGTTTAATATTTATGGATCAAAGAACAAACAAGTCCATTGCCTAACCCATCACAGAAGTTATTACTCCACTCACAGATGAAAGCATTTTCTGAATAAACTTTAAAGACAAAAAAGCAAAATGGATGGCATGATATATTATGAGGTATGTTAGCAGATATAATCAGTGTACCATACCTTTTCTTTTCTACTGAATACGTTTTAAGAGCCTGTGATTTTTCCTGAACTCTTTAAAAGGGAAAAGATTTATTCCAGAGGAAAAAACCCAAAGTCTGGTAAGCAATATTTTTGTTGTTGTTACAGGGAAAAACAATTGAAATTCAAATGTTAAGCCACTTTCTCCAAACTGTATAATTCAAATGAAACTGGTAAAAGAAATCGGGAGCAGATGGTAAGATATGTGTCTGCTTGAGTACCTACTACAAATAAGAATCATTAATTTGTAATGATGCAGTGACCTTGCCTTTCTGAATAAAATGAACCCATCCATGTCCCTTAAATTTCTTTAAATTAGATTCTTGCTATGAAAGTTTTCCGTGGATGTATTTGACTTTAATAGTTCACTTTCAACCAAATATCTTCAGTTTTTTCATATTAACCAAACAACCTTACCAGCACATCTGAATTTAATGCCAGGTACCCTGTCCTCTCAAATAACTTCTGAGTTTTCTACCTGAGTGCAAATCTTTCATACAATTTCCTCATTCATTTTGGAAACTCTCACTTTTTACTTAACACAATTGTTAAATAATAATTTGTGATAGTTTCCGATGTATCACTGGAATAACTAGACTAGAGTGATGTACCTGGATTTTAATTAATGAGCAAGAATTCAAACACTGCATTTAACCCCTATGCAATTAATTAAAGTAGAGCCAGGATATTTATCAAGCACTGGAACTCTGCAATTTCACACTAATAAACATTGGAAGCACTTCAGTGATAAGCATTTAAAGTGTCACAGTAATATATTTTGAAGGGAACAATGTAAACTCATCTCGAGCCATTAACTTACCCAAGACGGTGAGCTCTGCAGAGGCACTAATATTCTCATTTTTATATGTGACAACACAGGTGTAAGTTCCACTGTCATCATCTGTCACATTGGAGATAAGCAAGTTGCTTCCACCCAACAAAGAATACTTTTTGGACCTGTAAGGCATAGGCATATGGAATTAGAGAGTAGAATGACATAAATATTATCAGGCATTTATTTTCATTGTCCCATCATATACCATAATCACAACAAATCAGACAAATTATTCAGAAGTTTAAATGAAATTCACAAAGGATCAAATTACAAAACTTGGAAAGAGTCTGTATCTGTATTATGGGGGTTTAATAATGTGGTATGTATTGATTACCACCACTGGAAGACAATAGGTAGTAATTAAATAAAGTAGATTAAACTCAGAAAGCTAGAGATAAAAAGAAACTTAGAATCTGGCGCAATTCTTTCAATGTAGATTTGAAGTCAACAAGCTCCAGAAAAATGATTCCCTATGGTGGAAGTCAATGTCCTGTGTCTTAACATCAGATTTAGTGATCTTTGTGCAAAGTCACATCTCTCACTGCACCGAGAATGTCTATTACATCCAGAGAAAATAACATGCTGAAGTTGCAACCAGATTTTTTATATGCTTTAATATTCTCAGAAATATTATGATACTGTATTATGTATTGTTAAATACATACTTATGGTAGATGAAATTTAAAGATAAACTTATTCTCCATGAAAGTATCTCACCACAGTACATAAATGTGTTAAAAAAACTAAGCATACTGGCCCTCAAAATCAATGAAATTAATTTCTTAAGTGAGATCCATTTAATCAAATGTTTCAGACTAAGTGTTCCATTATATTAAGTGTTTACTTCTTAACTTTGTCCTATTATTAATGTCCTGTAATTCAAAGCCAGCCAAGCTCTCCTCATTTAGTTATTTAAATATATGTTAGAGTAGCAATGGTGTGGGATACATTGAGAGTTTTAAAAATTGCACAGACCCTATAATGACATTGGGAATTCAAATTTTTTTTTTTTTTTAATATTCCATGCTAGTACTTCCATAGAATGAGATCCTCCGAAGTATTTTTGCTCAACACTCTTTGGGCAGAACCATCTGAGAGGTGACTTTGGTTTGGTTTTCTAAGCTTCCTTTGAGAACTAATTTAATGAATTTTGACTCTGTTCCCCACCTTTTTATCTCAGTGAGTAAAATCTTTCATATTTTATACAATGCCAAAAATTCAGGGAAATATTAAATTATAATTAAAACTCCTAGTATTTTTAGGCACTTACATCAAGTGAGAAAATAAATGCAGCGCATAGCTCAGAAAAAAATGGAAAATTAGTAATACCTGAGTTGGATGGCTTCCTCTCCTCGTAACCAGGTAAAACTCGGAGGAGGATAGCCAGAAACACAACACTCCAGCACTGCATCTTTTCCTTCAATGGCTATGACATTAGACGGTCTTTGCAGAAAATATAGCTGCCTATGTAGTCCTGGATCTGTGAAAAGAAAATATAGGATCATACCTTTTATGAAAAACATTACAAAGATAAATGATATAGCTTGAACAATTTTCTTTGCTGTGATCGAGAGGAAAGAGGGAAAAATAAAAAATATGCTAATAAAATACATAAATAAAAACATAATACCTAAAAGTTTTTCCATCCCCAGTTTCTAGTATTATAAGAACATTCTTTTTTCTTTTTTTTGTATATATTTCTTACATCATTTTTCATTTTTGCACAATGTATGCATTTTCATCTTGGTTATATTCCCCATACAATTGCACCCCCCTTATTTTGACCCCAATCCCTCCTCTAATCCCTAACTCCCCCTAACCCCATAATGTGTCTCTGGTTTATAATTGCTTGTTGATTTTGATTTTTTCTTCATTATAGTTATTCTTTTTCCTGGTCCCTTATTTAGGTTTTCTAAACTCCTGAAGAACATTCTTGACTATTGATGACATCACAGTGTAAGGCAAAGGGCAACGCTGGAGGCTACAAGTCTTACATGAGCTACAGGTCTTGCTCACTTGTTATTTGCAAAAAAAAAAAAAAAAAAAAAAAGGCATTACAGGGAAAATGTTCTGCTTTCAAAACTTTGCATTCAGCTACTTTGCTTTTACAAAAGACCTACCTTAGGACCTGTTTTCACCAACCAAAAGAGATTAGAAGAGGACTGTCACTTTTAGGACATAAAATGAAAAGTGATCACAGAGTTCGGCATTTGTTTTGCAGCTGCCTTTTCGGAGGCAGTGCATACTGAGCAGCAGGAATGGCACCACCTGCCATCCCGGGATCGCTTTATCCAGGCTGTGTATTTGTGTTATGTTAGCTTTGAGGGTTTTATTTGGCAAATTGTGGATCTGAAAATGCTAAAACAATTTTTCCATATAAGTTAATGGTGAGTCACCTCTTTGCTATGCCGTTTTGATTGATGAAAGGTTTCATAGGAATATTCTATTTGTAGATGACAGAGGGAAAAACTGCAATGTTTCTGGATGTTACCAGTTTGCTTGCCATCTTTTCTACTTAAATAGCTTGCATTTAAACTGCTTTACTTATTGCTTCTGTAGGTAGGTAATTAAGATAAACATGTTTGAATTGTGTTGAATAACATACGTGTACTAAGGAATGCAATATACGGCTGCTGAGAACATATCTGCTGTCTTCACAAAGGAAATTACACTAACATTTGTTTTTGTAATGCTAAGTGTAGGGTAAATGGTTTTCAGGTTTTTCTGCCCTCCCACCATTAGGATTGTCCTGCCTGATGGGGCACCTGTAGTTATTACCTTATTGCAAGGTATCTTGTTTACTTCTGTGGGCCATGGGAGGAATATTGAGATAGTCACAGAGAGAAGCAAAAGCAGGAGAGAGGCAGGAGAGAGAAGAGAAGAAAGAAGCCAGAGAAGCCCAGAGTGAAGACTTGCTGGGAGCTTGGAGGCCCGCCGGCCTCCTGGCCCCCTGGTACTCCTGTCTGCTGGGTACCTGGTTGCTGTGATGCATGTAAAGCTCAATAAAAGCCTAAGAAAGCCACTGAAGGCTCCATGATTCTCCTTTACCCGGTCTGCTGGTATCATAGATATCCTGCTCTGTGGTCATCCTGCCCTTCCACTAAGTCTGGATGTTTCCAAGTCTTCTGTGTAGTTTCAATTTTTAACAATATCCCAATGGATAAAATTGTTCCTAGAGCTGTAACTAAGATAAGGAGCTTCTACATCCTCCTATTTCATCCAGCGTGTTTTCTAGTTCTGTGTATATAGCATTATCCACTTTTGCTAGCAGATAACTGAAGCAGTCAGTTCCTTTTCAACTTAACTCATTCCATTCAAACAAGAACTCATTTGGAATATGCAAAATAGTCACAAAACCCTAGTATAGCACTTGACATTGTCAGAAAAAAAGTTCTTTAACATATTTCCTTCTACCTTTTAATGTAGGGGATACATCAGCAACTATCTTAGCATTAGGTGGGCTTGGAGGAAATCTTCCCAGTCAGGATAATATGCTCTGATCTGAACTGCTGACTAAATTTCTGTCATGCAATTGAATGCATTAAGTGGAATTAACATGTAAGCTGTCAATTTGCAAACATAAGACAAAATCCCAGAGCAAATGGGGCAATGAAATCTTAAAATCAGGATAGGACAGATAGAGAATTGACAAGCCAGATTGCATCCACTGAGGTCATCACATGGGCAACAGATGCTGAGAGAGGAAGTCATGTAGAGTAGAGGGCTACCCATGTTAATATTGCAGCCTGTCTACCTGGGCCTGACCCAGCTCTGCACGGGTGGCTCACTGGTCAATAAAAGAATATGAAATCCCCAATTAATGGCTGAGAGAGCTAACTGTCATTTAAAGTACTCTTTGTGTGCAAAAAGATAGATTCACACTTTCTCAGTCTTCTCACATCTGTTTCTGGTTACAGCAACAAAAATAAATATTCTTCACAATGAAAATATTGAATGCATTTGCAAAATGTGTTAATCCTTATTAAACCAATATTGCAGAAAAATGTCTCAAATGTTTAAAAATTATTGGTGGTATGTTTCAATTTCCTTCTTGAAAATGACTTTGCAAATAAAATGAAAATGGTTTAAAGGATAATATTGCTTAAAAATAAATTTCCTGAAATGGACAGTGTGTCCTAAAATGAGCATTTATAAATAGATGTCTTTGTAATGGAGGTCTGGCCATATGAATGCTTTAATTTCACCACCTGTTCCTCAGCAGAAATATTTCTGCTATATACAGTGTCTATACTATGCTATAATACAAGTTATAGAAAACACCAAGTAAAATCTACTTAATTTGATGTTATAGCAAAAAGAAAATTTTCCTGAGACCTATGTATATACTACTTTTTTATCCTGGGACAAGCCAACACTTTAACTACTATATATTCTTCATCAGCAAACAAAATTATACATCACAAAATGATATTTTAAATTCTTAAAAAATGAGCAAATAGCATTGAGTCCACATATAGGACTTCCCCATCCTCTGACATTGTTTCTTCTTTTAACACATTACATTAATGTTGGTATATTTGTTAAAATTAATGGTGATATTAACATTAATTAAAGTATGTAGTGTACATTAAGGTTCACTCTTCTTTGTATGCAGTTCTATGGATTTCCATAAATGCATGTCATATATCCAAGATTACATATCATATAGAATAGTTTCATTACTGTAAATTTCCTTGAGCTTCACCTATTCATACCCTGCCCCCAACTCAAAACCCAGGTAATCACTGGTCTTTGTACTATTTCTATAGTTGTATCTTTTTCAGGATATCATAAAGTTGGAATTATTGTATAGACATTTTATGTTGTTTACCTTAGCAATAAGCATTTAGGATTCTTCGACATTTTTGTGTGTGGTCTGATAGCTCATTCATTTTTATTATTGGGTATTGTTACATTATACAAATATACAGTAGTTTGTTACTCCATTAACTCATTGAAGGATAGTTGCTTTCAGTGTTGGGTAATTATGCACAATGCTTTTATCAATGTACATGTGCATATTTTTATCTGAACAAAATATTTCACCTTGGATCACCTCTGCTAGATTGTATGGTAAATCACATTTATCTTTCTAAGAAACTCCCAAACTGTCTTCCAAAGTGGCTCTCCACAATTTTGCATTCCCATCAGCAATGAATGGGAGTTGCTAATGTTCCTTAACCACTTAGCATTTGGTGCAGTGGTATATTGTAATTGTTGTAACCTGCAATTCCCCAATGACAAATGTTGTTGACCATATTTTATATACTTAGATTCAGCATATCTTCTGTATATATGTATATTGTCTTTGGTGAGATGTCTGATTCAGATCTTGTTCCTATCATTTACTTTGTTGGTTTTCCTGTTGAGTTTCAAATCTTTTTTGTGTATTTTAGATACAAGTTCTTTATCAGATGTGTGTTCTGAAAAATTTTTTCAGTCTGTGGTAAGCATTTTCATCTTTTTAATATTATCTTCTATAGAGCAGAAATTTATCTGACTTTTACAAAGTCCTATTTATCATTTTTTTCCTTTCATGGATTATAACATAGGTTTTATGCCTAAAATTCATTGTCCACCCAGGATCAGCTAGATGTTCTCCTGTGTTATCCTCTAGAAGTTTTCACAGCCTTGTGTTCTACATTTAATTTTGAGTTAATTTTTTGTGGAAGTTGTAATGTCTGTATATAGATTCTTTGTTTGCATGTACATGTCAAATCTTGCATCACTAAAAATAATCCTTTCTCCACTAACTTGGTTTTGCTCCTTTGTCAAAGGCCAGTTGACTCTCTTTGGGTCATTTTTGGGGAACACTACTTTGTTCCATTGATCTAGCGCCCTATTATTCTGCAAATATCATCTTGACTATTGTAGCTTTGCAATGTGACTTGACATCAGGCACTGTGAAGCCTCTGACTTTATTCTTCTGTGTTTCCACTATTTTGATTATCTCATCTTTCCATATAAACTTTAGGATCAGTTTATTAAGATAGACAAAATAACTTGCTGGTATTTTATCTTTATCTTAAAATATCAGTAGTTCAGCCATCAAAGGGCTCATATTGCCACATGGGAAGCATCTGTTGCTAATATCCTTAGACAGAACATATATATTCCAAATAACTTCAATTCCAACATGATCCATTTCAGTAAAGTTTATTACATTTGTGGCTTTATAGGCATGCAAGTTTGACTATGGTCATACATATGAAAATGTCATCTTTCAAGCAGAGAATCTGGTTTCATTTCTCCAAAGATCTTTCTCTGCAAGTATCTAAGGTAATAAATTCTAATATTATAGAAGTTCCCAAAAATGAATAGAAATTTCCATAACAAATATGTATTATGTTCACAACATTGTGATAGATTAAATACGACCACAAATTACTTTATTTCTTCCAAACCATAACTGAAGTTCTGCTTCCCTATGATTTGAATGTGGCCTAGCCTTGTGTCTTCTTTGACCAACAGATTATGGTCTTAAAATTTCTGATGTTAATCTAAGTGGAGAATGATAGGGCAGATGGGGGACAATTGTATTTCCCAGCCATAAAACAGTGTCAGCTTACAGACATGAAAGTTGGGCCATCTTGAGCCTTCCACCTCAGCCAAATATGCACAAGTCAGCCAAAGTGACACCAGCAGAGGAGGTTTTGTTGAGATGAATTGCATACTCTATGAGATAATAAATTATGGTTTCACTCACTAAATGTTTTAGTGATAGCGATGAGAAACAGGTAAGTGAGACATGCATATAAAATGAAAACAAACCCATCCCACTAATTTAAAATGCCAAGTAACTTTTTGTTGTTTCTTAGTGTGATTTTTGGTTTGTGTTTTTGTACCACTAGAATAATTTGGGTGATTTACAGAGACATTATTAAAGTTAGTATCTGTTTATTTTTCTCCTTTGTGTGCATTTTTAGAAGAATATCAAAAATGTATGTTTAAGGTTGAAAATAGGAGGGTGAAGATACAATTACCAAGGTGATCTTTGTGTGATAGAATTATGGATGTGTTTTTCTTTTGATCTTTGGATATTTTGTACTTTCCAAATATTTTTTATAACAATATATATTATCTGTAAAGATGCTGTAAAATGGATGAAAATGCACAAAGAACAAAGAAATTGTAAGAATTAATAACAAGTTCTAAACAAATATCAACAATAAATAAAAGTTTTCCCTCTAGGTTCTGCAATATTAAAGATGACAAAGCCTCGAAAAGAGAGAAATTCCAGGTCGTGGCTTGGTTTATCTAACTGATTTTAATGGAACCATGATGAATTAGAAATTACTCATAAAAATCATTTTTGTTCTTGGAATATTGACACTAACTATTCAGACACAAATGGAGTTATTCAACTAATAAAACATAAACTAATGACCATGATTTATTTTTAATCACAGGAAATGGCATCAAAGTACCAGTTTGTAATATTCCATTTCATAAATTGGGAAATCAGTACACACGTCACTCTATTTTTACTCTTTAAACTATTCATGTTTCAGATACTTCTGTGCTTCTATACTTTGAAATAAAAATGATAGGACAATGCTAGTGTGGATTCCAGAAATCAAATTTGGACAACAGTTGGAAATTTAAAATAAAACCCTCAAAAGTCACTTTTTCCCCATAATATGAAGTTATACTGAAAACTACAAAAACAGGCCTCTTTACTGTATGGCTCATGGAAATGAATAGACAGAATTACAGAATGACTTTTACTTTTCTAAATTCATTACAAGCTGCCATGGTTTATCTGAACTAAAACTTAGTTTAGCTTTTTTTTTACCCTTTGGGTAGAAACTGTTAGCCTGATGCTCTGACCTGATCCCACCATCATCCTGGGGGTAATGCAGCTAATCTGCCTCAGATAACAGAAGGGTGGGATGTAAATAAAGAAAAGGAACAGGGAATGTAGGGGAACCAAGATATCAAGAAAAAAGTTATAATAAATTAAGACAAAATTAACAGGAAAATATAAATCAGAGACATTCTGCATGGGAGGGGGAGGAAAAGCGATCAAACAGGAGAGGGAGGAGGGACTATGGTGACGGTGCACAGGTGAATTGGAGGTGGGTTTTATGGGCACTACACCTGCGAGAAGAAAGCATATATTGTACAAAAAAGAAGAATGATGTAAAATATATATAAAATAAATAAATAACAGGATTCCCCCCCTCCAAAAAAAATAGATAATATAGTCATCAGTGATACTAATCTCTGACATCCACAGGTTGCATTAAAGTGCAGAGGCATCTGGTAGTCATTGCTATGCTCTCCTTGCTTGTGTTATCTTGCTTGCTTGCTCTCTCTCTCATACACACATACCATTTTCATGGAAAATTTGGCCTATTTTAATCTGTTATCCACTTTGGAAAGGACTCACTTGCCAGCATTTGGAGAAAAGAATATGTAGACAAAGAAACACTAAGTCTTTGGTCTCAGGAACCATTATATTCAAGGTTATAAAAATGAAAAAAAAATATTGAGGACTTCAGGGAGCTTTTTTTAATGTAGATTATATCCATAAATAGCTATCATATTAAAAAATCAAAACTAAGGCCCTCCCTGGTGGTGCAGGGGTTAAGCACAGCACTATGAAGCTATCTGCAGCCTCTGCAGCACAAGTTCGATCCCCAGCTGCCCAGGGAGCAAACCCACATGGTGCAGCAGACCTCTCCTGCCTCTCCTGGTGATCCCCTCAGCAGTGTATTTCAGTCAGTCTGTCTGTTCTGTTCTCCACTCTGTCTCCGGTGAATCTTCTCACCCTCCCTCACCTCTGGCCTGTACCCCAGTTCTTGTATCCATAAAAAAATCAATCTTAAAAAAATAAAAAAAATCAAAACTAAGATTTTAAAATATATTTGGTAAATATTCATAATTTATCAAAAATCATGTCAAAAAACTGCATATTCTAGAAAAAATATTAGTGAGAAGAGTTGGAATGCAAAGATTATATAGCATTACCATACAGGTCTTATACTAGAGATACAAGGATGGCTTAACATGTGAAAATCAACGAACATAATTTACCACTTATCAACAAAGGCAAGATAAAAACCATTTGATCACATCAATAGAGGCTGCGAAAAAATTTCATAAGATTTAACCTCCATTTATGATAAAAATCCTCAAAATAATGAAGGCTATGTATGATAAACCTACACCTATTATCATTCTCAATGTGAAATCTGAAAGTTTTCCCACAAAGATCTGGTACAAGACTAGGATGTCCGCTTGCACCACTGGTACTTAACACAGTATTGCAAGTCCCAGCCAGAGCAATCAGGCAAGAGAAGAATATCAAAGTATACAAGCTGGGAAAGAAGTATAGCTATCATTACTTGCAGATGGCATGATAATGTTCATGAAGTACCCTAAAAACACCACTTAAAACTTTACATAGAACTGAGGTACCCAGCAGGGGAGGGGGAAGAAAAGCAAGGAGAGCACAAACAAGTGTGGGTGCTTCAGTGGGGGGAGTGCTACAGAGATACACCTGAGCAGGGAGAACACTGAAACACTAACAAGGGTGTAAACAATTGGCATTCAATTAAAAAATGAGTTGTTTAATAAAAACAACTGATTTGTTATTTTTTGCATTTAGATTGTTCTGAAATGTTGATTTGTTTGAAATACATGAACGCAATATGACTCAAACAGATGTCGTTGGAATGAGGCCTCTTTTGATAGTGTTTTCAGATAATTGTAATCTTTTCTTTTTTTATTTTTTTTAAAGATTTTTTTTTTTAATAGAGGCATGTTTTTTTATTTATTTGTTTGTTTGTTTGTTTTGTTTATACATGGCACTGGGTACAGTCAGAAGCGCGGGAGGGTGAAAGAATTCACCAGAGCCAGAGCGGGGAGCAGAGCAGGCAGAAGGACCGAAGTACGCTGAGGGGAGCAGCGGGCGGCAGGAGAGGTCTGCGCGCCATATGGGACCCTCCTCCGGTGGCCGGGGAGCAGCCGGGGATCGAACCGGCGCCACAGAGGCCGCGGGCAGCTTCGCAACCCAGCGCTCTACCGCTGCGCCACCTGGGAGGCCCGTAGAGATTATCTTTTCAACTCCAAAACTCAATTAATAGTTTCTTGAAAGTTAGCTGTAATTGTGGAATCTGACACATTTCAATGAATATTTTGCACTACCATATAAAAATCCCGTGGACTATGCTGCAGTTTGAATAGCTCTTCACCCATGCATGATTTCATCACTTGAATCGATGGTCATTTGGTATATACAGTGCATCTTCCAAATATTGACACATTTAATTATACAGTATTGAAAAAATCTTACATGTTATTATCACCACCAATCCTATCAGACAGGCCTTTTAATGCTGTGAAGCTGTCAAGTTCCCAGTGGCAAATACAAATTTTCCGAATTTCTAATTTTAACTTAAATTCTTGAATTTCATCCTTGGCTGCAAATACTGTTTTCCTAAAACTGATGGGCTCACTTCGTTCATTTTTGAGAAACAGTCTAGCTAGTACCCAAATATGAATAGCTGCAGTTTTTCTGTTGATTGTACTTTCAAGTAAAAATAGTATTCCATGAATTTAAAAAAAATCAGCTTGAAATTAAAATGATGACAAAAGTGCTCACCTCTCAAAAACCAGTTTGATAACCTTCCCATTTTCTCACACAGAACATTAAAAAAATGTATTGAATGACTGATATTTAATAAAATTAACAACTGTTACTCTATCAAAGATATTCTTAGGTCAATATGGTAAAAAAACACATACACAAAAAGTACTATCGGGCCTCCCTGGTGATGCAGGCAATTGAGCGCCGCGCTGTGAAGCTGTCTGTAGCCTCTGTAGTGCCAGTTCTATCCCGGCTGGCAAGAATCCCACATGGCGCAGCAGACCTCTCCTGTCTCGCCGGCTGCTGACCTCAGCAGTGTATTTCAGTCAGTCTGCCTGTTCTGTTCCCCACTCTGTCTCTGGTGAATCCTCTCACTTTCCTGTGCCTCTGGCCTGTACCCTAGTTTTTATATAAATAAATCTTTAAGAATAAAAGTACTATCATTAAAATAGATTTGACCTCATAGATCTTCCAAAAGTATCTCAAGCAACATCAGAGGTCCACAAAGCATACTTTGACAAGTGATGTAGAAAGAGTCAAAAAATTAATCATTCTTCTGAGACATTCAAAAGCCCATTTTCTCTCAACATGGGAATCATTTCACATCCTTCAAGTAGAACTAATAAGTGTATTTCTTCCTCTTACTTTTTCTCATCCTTATCCTCATCCCTTCATTTTATTATTCTGATTGTATTGCATTTGGGAATGCCATGCAAAGCTTAAATATTTCCACTCACCGCCTTTCAGCAACAGATCATTTATTTTTTTTAAAGATTTACTTATTTATACACACAAGAGTTGGGGTACAGGCCAGAGGTGCAGGGGTGAGAGGATCCACCAGAGACAAAGCGGGGAACAGAACAGGCAGACTGACTGAAATACACTGCTGAGGGTAGCAGCGGGCAAGTCAGGAGAGGTCTGCTGCGCCATGTGGGTTGCTACCTGGCCGGCTGGGGATTGAACTCATGCTGCAGAGGCTGCAGATTGCTTCACAGTGCTGTGCTTAACCCCATGTGCCAACAGGGAGGCCCCAGCAACAGATCATTTAAAGTCAAGAAAAATCTTGGATCATATAACCTGAGAATTTATCTAAATTTCACATAATCAGATAGCACTCAACTGTCCTCAAGTCCCATGAACTAAGGAGGCATGGGAAAGGGGCACTAGAAAAGGTGGAGAGAGAATTTTCTGCTTTCATTTCAATGAAAATAAATCTGAGATTATCCTGGCCAATTAATTGTGTCTATGAGGCCAGCTGGAACTAGGCTTAGCTCTTCATTCACAGGTTTTACCAAATGACTAGGGGACACATAATACTGTTTTCCTTCATGTTAGGTGAGCAGTTTGACTATATAAATTACCCAAGCTGGGATAAATTTAAAGAAAAAGGTAATTCTATAATTATGCTATGACATGATATGTGACAGGGACTATCCTGTGTGAACTGGATTGCAGGCAGACTCACCCTCAGATGATAGCGACTTTCTTTTAAATGGGATCATTTTCCTAAATTGTTATTTAGGAACCTCAACTCTAAGCTTTCAGATTCTGAAGAACTGAGGCATAGTGAAATTTAATTATGGATTGTTGGCATCTGTGTCAGCAAGGGGAAAAACACTGCTTTTCACAACTTAATAACCCTCTTTCCTAAAATAACCAGGATGTGCTTCTAATTTTTATGCCTTCTGAATGCAAGACTGTTTTTCTTGTTCTATACTTTTGGTCTTTATTAAATTCCTGCCTCAATGGAATATCAAACATGTTTCCAAATGGAAATGAAAGGGAACTATAGACTACCATGAAGTATTCTCTTTGATTTCTTCCCAGGCATAAAATTTACAAATTATTTTAACTTCACAAAGCCAGTGTTCTCTCTGCTGTTCCCTACTGGCTCCTTAGGCATCCCCCCACTAGTTCTTTTAGAAAATGAGACAGGACTGCATGCTTCAAAAGCAAGTAGAGACTGTAATGTGTGTTCAGAGTGAAAGTTCCAGGAATCTCTTAACTCTGTTCAGAGTGTATTTTATTAAAAAAAAAAAAAAAAAAAAAAAAAAAAAAAACACACAGTCAAATCCAGAATGATCACAGGGATAAAATTTATTTACTAATTAATGTAAAGACTTCATCTGGTCAAAAGCCAAGGAACTTTGAACTGAGAGGGGCAGGGGAGCCATTCTTAGCAACTACTATTCATCGCTCTATGATTCTATTGCTTTCCTTGCCTATTTACACTGATTCAGTACTAAAAATGACATTCCCTTTCTGTAAATATTCCTACATCTGTTCATATTTCCTTATTTTTCTCCATGTACACACACATATTGCTATTTGTAGTTAAGAGTTTAGAGGAAGAAAGGAGAATGTCTATTCTTATCATTGGCTTATGGCTATATCCCTTCTGTCTCACAGGCAAATTTTGAGTCTCTCAGTTTCATTTTGTAGCAGAGCTGAAGGAAGTGATTTTTCATTTATAGAATGATTTTTTTTTTTTAATTTTACAGCTGACAGTAGAATCCCAGAAAACAAATGTTGCCATTATGATATGTCAAAGTTAGTTTAGGGATCCCAGAAATCATAATTTATATAAATGCACAAAGCAGCATTTAAAATTTCCAGAAAATAAATGTATTTGTTATTTAAACTCTAGTTTTTGATGAAGAACCAAAAGTATTTGGATTATTTCTTACCCATCAGTGTTGCGTGAGTAAAGGTGTGCTCATAATTCATGAATAAACTGTTTTATATTCCAGCAATAAACTGATGTCAAACAGGCCCAGAGAAGGAAGCTCTGTTGGTCCTTTTATTAATTTTTGTGACTTGTGCACTCACAGCTTCTAGTTTGGCTTCTATACACCCTTGGGGGAAACCTCTTGCTGTGTATGAGTCCTGATCCTTCAGTGAGTTACCAGGTCTGCCAAGTGTCACATTCCTTATAAATGCAGAGTATGTCAGTTCCAAGAGACTTGAAAAAAGCAGGTTGTCCCTTTTTCAAGAGACCTTCATCCCTTTAAGTCAGGGATGATCTCAAGTACATTGTTTTTGCTTTCAATCTTATGTGAAATAATAACCTGTAAGGGAGTGGGAGTAAAAGGAGATAGCATCACTATCTCTTTTTGGATCAAAGACATTTGACATTTTGGGTCAAAGATGAGAAGAGAAAACCTAGTGGATTTTCTAAGGAGGAGATCATTAGTGACACCAGAACAACAGATATGGCAAGAAAAATGTAGTAAATCCTCCCATATTCCAAGCACTTTCAACTTGGAAGCCTGGGCCCTAGTGAAGGTCCCCAAAATTGTATTAAGGTATGAAGACTTTTTTTTTTTTAATTTAAAAACCAAACAGGGGTCCTCCCTGGTGGCCTACGTGTTAAGTCTCAGCACTACCACCACTGTGGTCTTAATTTGATCCCTGGCCAGGGAGCTAACCCTTATGGCATGGCAAACCTCTCCTATTTCACCCACTGCTCCCCTAAGCAGTGTATTTCAGTAAATCTGCCTGTTCTGCTCCCCACTCTGTCTCTGTTGAATCTTTTCACTGCCCACCACCCCCACAACGCTGGCCTACACTCCAGTTCTTCTATGCATAAATACATAAATCTTAAAAAAAATATAAAAAAAAACAAATAGGAATTTTCTATTTATCCATAACAAGTCAGCTCAGGCTCAGGATTACTAACAGGGTTTACAAACACAGATTTACTAAGCTACTAGCATAGACTGTCACATGTGACTTTGTCACATCTGAATGAAATTTCAACATGTGAAACATTGTTATCTCAGTTATCTTGCATTGGTTGAAAGATCTGATCTATAGTAACCGATTTCAATATAATACTGGTTTCCATGCTCTGTGAAGCCATAGCTCCCAAAGACAGGCAAAAGTTAACATCTGGGGGATGGGTGGGGACATCATAGCATGGAACTTGGTCAGTTCACTCCATGGTGAGCTGCATACACGAAAAGGTATTCCATCATTCCTTGCTTCTTGTGATAATATAAACCAACTTAAAAAACAAACAATAGTTTTATTAATCTAAAAGTATAATCTAATATTTTTATGACTTATTTTTAAGCCTTAATGATTGTGTTTTAGCATGGACTTTATAGTTTTTAATACTATAAAGTTTAGACTTTGTCTAGGAAATGACCTCTTAAATGCTGGGGTTATAAAGATATGATAAAACAATACATGAGATCCTTGGTAATGAGACTATTTGGAGAGCTTGATCTGATCCAATCTCTTCCTAAAAGATAAGGAAACTAAGGATTTTAGAGGATTAGATATATTGGTAATAAAGATCAAATACTAGAAATTGTACTTACCATTAAATACCCATTAAATACCTAAGCCAGTGCCTCTTGCAATATTTCACATAGCAAAAGAAATGATATCAATGGAAACATAAGTTTGAAAATCATGTGGAGATGACATAACTAGAGATTAAATAGTTGCAGGAGACTGACTTCTAGTAGATGTGTGAAGGAAATGAAGAAATTGGGCAGTACTGTGGATAAATAACATTAAACACATATAATTAACTATCAGTAGATAAATGAATACTTAGATATTCAATATCAAAATCAGATAATTTATTATTAGAATAATCATCCTGACATGAGAATCAAATTCTTTAAGATTGGAACTACTAAAATGTTGAAGTAATTATAACAGCTACTGAGAACTTAGCAATTCCAGACATTGTATTTGGCCTATTATATTAGAGCCTCATAATCACACTATGAATTATATGCTATTACTCTCTGCATTTAGTAACATAAATAAATTAACACTTAGATTAAGTAACTTGCCCTAAATCCCACAAATAGTAAGTGGTAAAACATAGTCCAATGTCAAACTCCATGCATTTCAAAATGTATTATAATAATTCAAATTAGGGATTTAAAATATTTCTTATTTGATCAATATTAACTCAGTATTAACTGAATCCATGAAAATGGATTGTTATAGGCCATATGCTGACCTCTTCATTCAATTTGCGTGAAACCTGCTATATCATCTAGCATATGTGGATTTCACATGGCTTCAATATATTTTATTTTATGCTTTTCTAAGTAAATGTAGGAAAGAACAAGAAGAAACCATTTTATCCAACTTAGATCTATGAGCTATTAAGAATGTCTTGTTCACAGTATAGCATAAAAAATGGCTCTTTTCAAAGCTAGGTAAAAGAAAACAAACTGTGGGGAAAGTCTTCAATGCACTGATATTATAAAACCATCAGGTAATACATTAATCTGATTTGCCTTCATTCCTTTTTTTTTTCCCTGTACATAAGCTTATGTCATGGTATCCATTGTTCAAAAGCCTTCAATTCATAAAATTAATAAAATCAAGTCTAGAAAAAGTCTTAGCACTATGAAGCTATCTGCAGCCACTGCAGCACAAGTTTGCTCACCAGCCAGGGAGGTGACTCACACTGTGCAGCAGACCTCTCCTATCTCACGGCTGCTCCCCTCAGCAGTGTATTTCAGTCAATCCGCCTCTTCTGCTCCCCACTCTGCCTCTGGTGAATCCTCTCACTCCCCCCCCACCTCTGACCTGAACACTAGCTCCTGTATACATAAATAAATCTTTTGAAAAATGTTTTAAAAAATCAAGTCTAAATTTCTGGACATAGATACAAGGTTCTCCACTAGGTAGAATCAAATTCTCATCCGAGATTGATCATCTGCTGTTATAATTCTACAAAGGGTTATCTCTTAACTATCTAGAAAAGTAATTGTCTCTATGAATAGTTACAATTTTCTACCCAGATTGATTTTTCTTTGTTTATATTGATTTTAAAATAGATATATTTACCTGAATTTACCATTCCCTGGCTTATGTCAGTGATCTGGCTACATGAACGTACTGTCTGGCCCTACGGTAAATTTAAAAACAAATTTTCCCTACAGATGACTATTTTACAGAAGTTATAAAAATAAATGGTACTAAAATATAATTATTTTTGAAACATAAGCAATATTTAGTGAAGCAAACATATAATGCATCCATTGAGTCAGCAGCTAATTCTTAATGATGAACAAAATTCTAAAACTATTTTCTTTAAAACTAAAAGACAATTTTCTCCTCTAAATAATATGAATTTTGGAATGGTTTTAGATTATTTTGATAAAAAGTGTTACAGAGAACAATCATTGAAATATATTGTAGTCCAATTGATTCCATTAAAAGCCAATGCCTCTAATTATATATTTAGTTCAGTTCTACCCAGAACCCACAGTCATATAAGTGTAGTTAAACGGATGAACAATAGATTAAATTACCAATTGATCAATTCAATTAGGCCATTAAGAAAACTGAAATTTGAGTTCCAGTGTATGGGCCAGTTATTTTAGTGAACCGAGTGCCCAAAGCAGATTTATAATTCAGCAATTCAATATACTACTTGGCACTCAGATGCAATGAGGACGGAATAAAGTGGACTTGACAATAGTAATGGCTACTTCCATCCCTCATATATTCTCCATCACATACAGTAAGACATTTTAAGTCATCTCAACTCTTACTTAGTATCTTGCTATCAATATTAAAAAAAAAAATCAGCTTCTTACTCTGTTAAAAATGTCCAATGCCACAGAAGCAGGAGTTTAGTTTCTGCCTTAAAACATCAACAAGCTGACTAAATTTGTTACCAATTTCCCAACTTTTGAACTACTCATCTGGAAACTATATAGGAATACCTCATTTGAAAAACAGTAAACCGTTTTGAACACAAGAACACCAAAAGCACCCTCCCGGTATCCGTGAAGTGTCATACCTAGTGTTTGTCTGAGACTGGACTCTATTTCCAACTTCATCAGCCATATCTGCATGTTTCCAAGATGTGTCTTTCACATCTCTTCACCAATATCCATTTCCATATTCCTTCTGAGACCATGTAAGCTTTTGATCAATTGTTTCCCAAATTAATATGGCACATTACATTTAATCTTACTTCCAGTTTGCCCCTTGCAACACAACCTGTGCACTACAATCAGGTAAAACAATATGAGCAGTTCTCCTAGAAGGTTTTTCTTTTTCAAATAATTAATTTATATATATTTTACATCATTGTTGATCTTTGTACAATGAATGCTTTCTCTTCTCAGGTATAGTCCCCACAAAATTGCCATCACCAATTCACCTGTGCACCGTCCCTATGGTCCCCTGTGCACTTCCTCCCCTGCAGAAAGTCTGATTTATAGTTGCTTGTTAATTTTATTATTTTTTTTTTCCTGATCCCTTATTTGGGTGCCATATATTCCTCCTATAAGTGAAGCCATCTGATACTCTTCTTTTACCTTCTGGCTTATCTCACTGAGCATAATCCCCTCTAGCTCCACCCACATTGCTGCAAATGGCATGAGTTTATCTTTTTTGATTGCTGAACAGTATTCCATTGTCTATATGCAAGGTATCTTTTTGATCCAGTCATCTGTTTTGGGGCATTTGTGTAGTTTCCATATCTTACCTACAGTAAATAGTGCTGCAATAAACTTAGGGGTGTAGGTTATCCTTTGAATTAATGGGTTTGTGTCCTTTGGGTTTTTATGTGTTTGCTCTAGGATTATGTTGCTCATTTCTCCTGCTGTACACTGTGTGTACCCAGCCACTACTTATTCTCAAGACTGGTACACTGGTGTCTCTTTTATCTACTGACACTCTCGCTTTCATTTTCCACTTTCACTACACAGTCCACTTGCTTTATCTGCTTCCTCCACTAAACTATAGCTGTTTCAGGGCAATTTTGTGTTCCGAGCAACTGGCATGATAGAAAGTATAAAAGATGCACTCAAAAGTTTGTTGAATAAAGCATATATTTACTTAGTGAATAACCTGAAACTGCTTGCTGAAAAATAGCATTTTAAAACCACTACTGAATTCTTAAAATCTGAATTTCCTAACTCTTAGTTACTTGGTGATATTAGATAGCTGATGTATAAATGTGGTGACTTGAAATGCATTTCACATAAACTTGAACAACTGCATTAAGTTACACATTATTTAAAATTACATAACTCTCTACATGCATACAAATTCATTCTCCGCATGAAATGTTGTAAAAACTATTCTTAGACAAAATTGTGAAACTTCAAATTAGCATTTATCTTTCAATCTAAGGCAAAATATAGATAATTTACTGGTATTTAAATGACCATGGAAGAATATATATTTTCTAAAGAGAGGTAACCATTCAGGTACCACTTTAACGCTTCTGTATCATGTTTACAATATGATAGGTTTATACTGAAATTGCCTATTTTAGCAGAAAAAAAATGAGTGTTAGGCATTAGGATAGAGAATGGACAACAGAAGTATATAAGATGTTCCTCCCTCAAGTTGGTTGGTACTTACAGAAAGTGGAAATTGATTCAGAAAGGATTAGCATGAATTTTTTTTTATATTTTGTATATTTTTACATCATTTTTCATTTTTGCACAATGTATACTTTTTCATCTTGGCTACTGTCCCCATACAATTCCCACCCCCCTTATTTTGACTAATTCCTCCTACCACCCTCACCCCACCCCATAGTGTATCTCTGGCTTATAGTTGCTTGTTGATTTTGATTTTTACTTTATTATAATTAGTCTTTCTCCTGGTCAGCAATCAAAAAAACTAAACTCATGCAATTTGCAGCAACATGGATGGAGCTGGAAGTGATCATGCTCAATGAAATAAGACAGAGAAAGAATAATACTGGATGGTCTCATTCATAGCAGGAATTTAGAAAACCTAAATAAGGGACCAGGAAAATGACTAATTATAAAATTATAATAAAGTAAAAGTCAAAATCAACAAGCAACTATAAACCAGAGACACACTATGGGGGTGGGGGGTGTGGGAGAAAGTGAGGAGGGATTAAGGTCAAAATAAGGGGTTGAGAATTGTATGGTACGGGGAATATAACCAAGATGAAAATGCATGCATTGTGCAAAAATGAAAAATGATGTAAAAATATATAAAGAAAATAAAAAAAAAAAGAAATGACACTTACTGCCAAGGTATGTATTGGGAATGGGGAATGTGACTAGAAATCTCTGTGGGTTCCACCCCCAAGCTGATTCATTTCACTGTTAATGTTTATGTTACAGTGTCAAATGGGGGGGTGGGGTGGGAGTGTCCCAGACATCTTAGAATAAAATTATGTATGATACAGCCATAAAAAAATAAATACCCACAAACCTCTAAAATACCCCAACATAGTTATATTTTAGCTAAAGTTAACACTATGAAATTTAGTATAAAATAAATATCCATGGTTTACAAAACAAATTTGTTTCACAAGGTGAAAAAATAAGGTAAATGATGAATTCATGATTACATATCTATGTCTTTCAAAACATTCCATTTCCAATTTAATATTTAATTAGCTCAACTGTATTCCATAATACCCCTGGAAAATAAACCTCTCAGTCACAGCAAGATAGTAAAACATATTCTTGCCAATTTTCTACATGGCTTACCTATGATTGACTTAACAGATGCATTATTAAGTATATGTGAATATAAATATTTAAAATTGTGTATCCAATGCATGCCTAAATAAGTGCATGTATGTTTGGGAATAAATGCTACATTTGCATCTGCCATAGTGTAATGGATGGATGGTAACTCTATTGCTGATGGTTATTCTCGGTGACTAATGGAAGAGAGCATACACAAAGGAGTTAGATAAGTTTTCAGAGACATCCTTAAAGTATATGGAAACTTTTAGTCAAACAGTCAGTTTGTTTTTGGGATGACTTAGGAATGTTGCCCTCTACACAGCTGAAGAACCTGAGACAACTACACAAAATAGATGTCACAGAGACAAAAACCACCATCAAAGCACTGATAGGGAGTCTGCCAATTACTCACCTGTGCCCCTTCTTTGTCATTCACACAAGTCTTTGTAAACCTTACAGAGGAGATTGAATGAGAAAATAGATAGCATAGATAAGATTGTAGCAGTTACAGGAAGAGAAAAGATCTAAGAGAATATTCAATCCAACCTGTGATTATTTAGAAGAGGAAAAGAAGCTCAGAGTCTCCATGTAAAAGGAGACAGAGGCCTATAGAAACAACTGTCCCTATGATAATTTCAAACACACATTGTAATTACTTACATGTCCACCTAAAACTCTAATAAGCCAGGTTCTTTGTCAGTTCTAGGTATCGCTATAGTCCTCATAGAGTGCAATGCTTCTCAGAAACGAGTGTATAAATGGATGGGAAAAAAAGTGTTTGATATTTTCTGGGGCAAGGGTCTTAACCTCACTGAGCCTCACGTTCACCCTTTGAAATGGAGATAATTATGACTACCTCTTATAGTGCTATCAAGGAAAATGAAATGATAAATAGCAAATACTTAGTAATCAAATTTGCACAAAGAAGCACTCATTACACATCAATGGAATGTGTGAATGAAAGAGCGAAGTTAAACATAAGGAAAATACCTGTTTCTGTAGGGACTTCGACTATAAGACATGAAAAAAATAAGAAAAGCTTCTGACATACCCTTATCTTACAGCTCAAAGAGATATAGAAAAAAAAATATATAAACAAGACCCCTAAACCAACCCAAAACTCACAGTTGCAAAATTTTTGCTACAGAAAAAAAAAAAGTTCCAACTATTCCAGATATAATTCTGAAGACAATAAAGAACAGGGCAATACCTGATAAAATTCTGACTTCTGCTTCATTTCCTGTTCGTGAGCTGGCTGGATTCCGAGCTAAGCATCGGTAGATTCCAATGTCCCCTGATTGAAGTCTGCTGATCTGCAAAGCCCCTGAGGGCAAGACCACCACTCGGGAATCACCCAGGGTCGGAGTCAGGTCCTGTTGATTTTTCTGCCAGTGTATTGTTGGCATCGGCTCCCCAATAACTTCACACTTGAGTAGCACTGTGTCTCCCATGAAGGCGGTGACAGATTCTGTCTGGGAAAGAAACCTCAGTGGTCCTAGGGGAAAAACAAAGAAAGGTTAACTCTTAAATGAATGACAATAAAAATAATCATGCTTGCAAAAAACCAATAAAAATAATCACACCTGCATTTTTCATAGACAACCATTTTATAAGTATTTTATCAATTTTCATCTCACTTGCTCTTAATATTTAGCTTACTGTTTCATTATTATTGGTTAATTAGTGTAAAATAAGCAGAGAATAGATCACCCTAATTTTATAGATGTAGAAACTGAGGCTCAGAGGAGAGAAATTCCACATGCAAGTTCACCTAGTTATTATGTATCTTTGAACCACAAGACAACTTAATCTAGGAAATTACATCAACATGACATATGGATAGGTGCAAACTACCAAGATGGTATACCACTCACTATAGCTACATTCACATAAACCACATAAACAGGTTGGCAGCCTGGAGAGGCAATAATGTTGCCCTTCTGTAAGAATGACTAATTAATTATAGATAAAGACTCATATTGATGCACACATTAATTAATCAATTGAAATTGCTCCTACATGTAGGTACTAAAATTACTCCTCTGGCTCCCAAATTAAAGCTCTAGTATCTGTATCATGAAGCTGTTTGTCTCTACACTACATATGTGTCCTATAGGGGGCACCAGTCACATGATAATCCATCCTCTTTAGCTACCAGCATAATTCCTAATTGTGCTGGGACTTACCATTGAGTGAAGCCCAAAAGAAATCTGTTAACCTGTGCCTTGACTCACTGTTCAAAGTCTGACTTCTAGGCTATATACAGTGTCCAGTCTTTGAGTCTATTCAAAAGAAGACTCATTTATCTACTACTGATTGATGTTGATACGGGTTTAAAGCATGGTTTAAACATGGTTTAACACAGAATGGTTTGTAGAAACTACCGAAGGCAAAACTGCAATAGGTAGTGACCAGATAGTGTGAGAGTTCCCTAGAACAACAAAATTTTAAACAAATTTGTGACATTTTTATTAAATAGTTTTCTTCTTGGTCTTAACCCCTACTATTATAATTTACCCACATAAGCTAAATATTTCATGATATAGGGGTAAGAATAAAATATATTTGATAAGTTGATGAAATATCTGAATACTTTTATGTATCATATATATGGTACGTATAAGTAATACACATCATATAAAATTCTAAAATATCTGTTTTACATCTGAATGTTACTCAAAAAACTGCACCTGCAACATTCTAGTGCACAGAATAAAATATGAAAGAGTAATTCAAATCGATACTCAACCATTGGCTCCTTTATATAAACCTCATCTACCTGGAAGAATCATACATGAGGATTGAGACTGCATATTAATATAATTAGGCTTAGTGGAATTGGGTTCTTCTCGCATACTTATTCAGTATAGACTCTATTGTGATTCCAGATGGTCTTAAACAGGGATCAGGATTTATCGTATTTAAAATGAAATGATGCAATGTTTGAAATCTTCAAATAGTTGATTATTTGACAGAGTGAGAAATTACATACATGACTTGTAGCTTTTTTTTTTTTTTTGCCCCTACAAAGGAAATCCTACACCTCAAATAGCAATTCTAAGATTACAAGGCTATGTAGGTCTTGGATTAATGCCCCAATATTGTGCAGATGTTTAGCACTCACATCTCACAGAGGTGTAGCAAACTGGCAATAATATTAACAGAAGAAGTTATAGGCTATCAATTTAGTACTGTATTTTCAAGGCATGAGCATGAGCACCTAGTAGTGAACATTAAACTCAATGTTACTCATAAGAATGAAATACAGTATTTTCAGAAGTCATTTAATGCTCTAATGCAAAACAAACAATCATGCTTCATTCACAGAAAATACAAGCATAATTTCAACTAGGTCTTTGTGAAAAATAGTTACCTGCTGAATAGGAGGCTGTTTGCTGAAAAAGCCTGGTTATTAGATCCCAACCAATCCACGATAATCATAGTGCAAATGATCTTCCCATTTCTATTCTTATTTTGCACAAATCCATCCCAAACAAATTTCACTCAGCAAACTGACATTTGAAACATTTCCTAGTGTTGCCCAAGAATCTAGCAAAGCACCTTCCAAACTCATCTTCTACATTCCCATGAAGAATTTCAGGACTTACTGACCTGAACCACAGCTTCCTCTTGCTTTTCTCAAAACTGTAGTCTACTTTAAGGCTGTTTTACAACCACTCCAGGCTGGGTAGGTTCACCATCGGTTCCACGGATTTGAAAGAGAATTTTGGAGCCCTTGGAGTCATTTTCACAGGTTTCAATGGTAAGCAGGGGAGAACAGCCAGCAGGGAGACAGCAACTTGACCCCCCTCCACTCCCAGCCAGGGTGACGCTGCCCTTTTAACCCCTCCCTCCTAGGCATAGATGTGCACATTGCACATGCGCACACATGCATACTCAGGTGTCCATAATCAGGCACTTGTGCCCCACACCCACGTGCTTTCCAGGTTAACAAGATCAAGGCCTCAGGTGATAGCCATAGAGGCCAATGGTGTAAAAAACCTGATCAACTTCATTTACCCAACAAAGGCACTGAGTCAGAAGAAGGAAAAATACTTTTCCCTAGTCTTGTTTACTGGAAATCATCTTTCAGCCTTTTGAATTTTTATAGTACTCATAATTTATAGCTAATATGACATGGTTGACATATATAGTTGACTATATAAATAAAATTTTGAAAGTGTTTTCAGGTTTGTATATGTTTTTTTCAGTATTTTATGTTGACAGAATACATTAAATATCTACTGAAAGAGAAAGATTCACAAATATTTGCAAAGGTTCTATGTGACTCTAAATACTTAAATGGGACATTACAAACATGCAAATGTTAATAACTGCATTTGAGTGCCAAATCTTTCACTAACATATTCTGTGGCAGTTTGGGATGGTGAATGAGGACCTTACTGGGGGGTACCAGAACACTGGGTTAATTTTTTGGCTTCACCAATTTATGATCTGGATGACTCAATGCAAGGTGTCACTTTTATCACGTATTATTCTAAGCACATTTATAGATTACCTGACTTATTCCTCATAACAGCCCATTAAATAAGTATGATCATTTTCACTTTATAAGTGGAAGTGGAATGGGAACATAACTTATTTACACAATGTATGACAGCTTTTTAGAAGTTTTAATATTGAATTATATTTCTTAAAATACTTTTTTCTTTGCTATAAGTAAAAATGTCTCAAGAGGAGTTTTTTTCCAACTATCATCATACTCCTATCTCCTTATTCCTCAAATATCAAGCAGCCACACAGTTGTGGATCAACTTACTTCGTTGATTAGTAAGTACATTCTGCCCTAGATTGAAATCTCATAGACCAACTTGAGCCTGTAGTACTGCACACAACACACAGACCTGTTTTGGGTACTCTCACAGAGACTTTTCATTATAAGCCTTGGGAAAGGCTATTTTCAAGAATGAATTCTATAGAGTCGTGTAGGGTAAGGTAAAAGTATCAGGCTTTTCTGCCCTCCCGCCATTAGGATAGATTAGGGAACCCTGTGGTCCTGAATGCATGCCTGATGGCGGGCACCTGCAGTGGGTACACCTGGGACGAGAGACTGAGATTATAAGAGCCGCATCATGGGGCGCCAGCAGAAGCCAAGAACGAATGGAAGCAGGAGAGTAGAGAAGCAGAGAGAACACAAGAGAAGGCTGGAGAGCCCAGATAGAGTGAAGGCTTGCTGGGGACTGGGAGGCCTGCCAGCCTCCTGGCCCCCCAGCACCTCTGCCTGCCATGTGCCTGGTAAATCTAAATAAAAAACCTGCAAAAGCCACTGAAGACTCCAGGACTCTGACTCCTCCTTTACCCAGTCTGCTGGATCAGAAAACCTGCTCAGTGCCCTGTTCCTGTCCCTACAAGTCGTTTCCCACCTTCACTCCTAGTCTGTCCCTTTACTAGGAAACCCGGACTTGTGGGAAGCACCCATACCTGTTCACTTAGACATTTACACAGTATCCAGCACCTCCAAGCCTTAACCAAACTCACACCTATTAGCAAGGGATTGTTCAGGAACCAAAAAAGGGAAAGACACAATGGAATACTACTCAGTGATGAAAAAGGTAAACTCATGCCATTTGCAGCAACATGGATGGAACTGGAATGGCTTATTCTAAGCAAAGTGAGGCAGGAGAAAGCCATGTACCGGGTGACTTCACTCATGTGGAAGCTAAAGGAACTAAACAAAGGATCAGACAAAGACGAACTGTAAAACTGACCCTTGAAAGCAGACTGTAGATCTGACCTACTCAGGAAAGTTGGGGTGGGAAAGGGAGAGGGGGTGGAGAATAAGAAAGTGGGGAGACTAGAACACACTAGAGGGTGGTAGACAACTACTGGCACTTTGGTGGTGGGAAAACTATGATGACTGCATCAGAGGGGAGAAGTCTTATACTGTGAAAAAATAAATAAGGATGTAGAAAAGCAAAATTAATAAATAAACATCCATTTAAAACAAAAACAAGAAAAGACATGTTGCTTTCCATAGGGAAATTCAAACACCTATGATACTTCCATTCTATCCCCTGGCTTGGAAATTAAAAACAGGGACACTTGTAATTCAAATTTCATAGGTGATAAATATTCAGTATAAGTACCTGGGATTCAGCATCAGAAATTTTATTGATGTCAAGTATTCTAATTCTAGTTGTAGAATAAGCAGTAAGTGCTTACTATTCGTAAGAGATGTAGAGCTACATTCCATGGAGAGGTGGGTCTCATGGTGCTTATTTTGATTTCTGTAAAAAATTTTTCCATTATTCTCTAATGCTAATTTTACACTAACAGAATTCAAGTGTCTATTTATACAGGTTCCTTTGATAAAAGTTCCTCAAGGTCTAGACACCTATACTCACAATTCTTTTCTAGAACATATATTAAATACCCATGCAAGGAAGAATGAAGTTTTCAGTTCTTCAGTAACATACTATTTAATATGTGGGATTTAAAAGGGCCCACATAGTTCAGAATTCTGACTTCCTCATAGAGGCCTCTACCAAACCCAGTGAGAACCCAGGTTTAAGGAGACATCGCTTACTTAAATTGTGATTGATTAACCATGGAATTCATGTAATAGTCCTCTTCCTGGCTAATCTGTAAATTCCACAGAACCAACGCTGAATCTATTTTAGCCTGTACTTTCAGCTCTGAGTGCAGACCATGACATACGACGTCTTTCAGTTATTTGTTAAATTTAAAAAAAAATATATGTATTATTGTTAAGATCATTAGTTTAAGCACATATCCCAGGTCCCAAACACTGGGAAGCTTAGGAAAGATAGTGGCTACTAAGGAAGCATCAAGAGGGGAAGAAGGGCCTCCCCTGTTGGTGCAGCGGTTGAGCGCTGGGCTACGAAGCTGCCCACAGCCTCTGCAGCCCTGGTTCGATCCCTGGCTGCTGGCGAGGGTCCCGCAGACCTCTCCTGCCGCCCACTGCTCCCCTCAGCAGTGTATTTCGGTCCATCTGCCTGCTCTGCTCCCCGCTCCCCGCTCTGGCTCTGGTGAATTCTCTCACCCTCCCGCGCTTCTGACTGTACCCAGTGCTTGTATAAATAAATAAATAAATCTTTAAAAAAAAAAAAAAGAGAGGGAGAAAACAGGATTTTTTCAGGGAAAGTGAAAAAGAGCTGAAGCAAATCAACATACAGGAGGTCAATCTGTCAGCCTTTAATTTGAAAAAGAGATAGTGGTGGAACATACAGAGACCAAACAAAGGGTCAGACAAAGACAAACCAGTCCTTGAAAACTAACCACAGATCTGACCTTCCAAAAGAAGCGAGAAAGAGGGAAGTGGAGAGAAGCAGAATGGACTATGGTGGAGGATATGGGTACTTTGGTGGTGGGAGAGCTCCAATGACCACACCCAAGGGGAGAAACCCTATACTGTCAAAATAGTAACAAAGATGTAAAACAATGATACTTCATTAATAAAAAAAAAAAAAAAAGACAAAACGTATGGAGAAAAATGAGCTAGGCCTAGTATATCCTTGAAATTTTTACCTAAATCCCTGAAGATGCTCAAAATCAGACCACCCCAAGAATCTCAGAATGGGTCTCCTCAAGATGCCTGGCTCTGGAATGCAGAATATTTTGAGCTCATAGCAATGATTCCTTGAGATTAAGAAGCTTCTGTCTTTGCCTAAGTCCTTTGCCCTTCCTTAATGGAAGAAATGAAACAATTATTACTTCTCCTTTGATAACCTAGAGGAGTATTGGGTGTTTATTTTTTTTTTCCTTTTTTTTGGGCGGGGCTGGGGGCGGTGAGGTTGCACCCAGTTGTAGGTTTATCAGTGTACATTATGCTTAGAGGGAGGCTGAAGTAACCCCTTCTTGTGAGTTATGTGAAGTCTCCCTCTCTCTCTCCTTGAAACCCAAAGTCCCTAAACACACTCTAAATATCCCCATTCTACTCCATTATTCTTTAGAATTTACAGTCATGTAAATTCTCCATACATATGCTATTAAATAGATTTTTCTTTTACTAACATATCTGATGTTGCTGTGATTGTTCCTCCAGTATGAGGAAAACCCAGAAGGGTATGGAATGATTTCCTTTGTGCCCTGACACCCTATAAGTTTGCATTTTGAATGAGTTCCCCATTTTCCCTCAAATCACTGCCCCTGAGGCCCTAGTCATCAGAGGTGGCAAGGACAGCACCACCCAGCTGGAACAGCCAGGGCAAAGGCTGCAGCCATCCATCAGGTTCCAGTCAATACTTGCTTCCTCAGGAGTTAACCACAACCAAACTGTTGGCTGTCACTAGGGCAGTAGAAACGTTAATAGCAAAAGCAGCAAACATTTTTCATTTGGGCTTTTTCTTTGTGATGCAAAAAAAAAAAAATGAGGTAAAAAATCACCATGGCAATGAATGAAAAGCTGCTAAATCTGCAGGGACATCAAAAGTGTTAGGCTCTCAGAATTACAATAATGAGAACAATAGTCTCCCTCTACCCTCCTATCCATGCATACATGCAACGCATAGGCTAAGAGAAATCTTTCCATCACACCCAGAGTCAGAAAGCTTGAATACCTTAGACATACACTCTCATTCATTTAATTCTAAACTACTTTGATTTTTAAGGAGAAGTGGAAATAAAGCGTTTCACAGTCCAGGTTTATGCCAAGACTCTCCACCTCTAGGGAGGCCTCTCCTCCACCCACACAAACCCAGATAGAGTCTATTCCTTCTTTTAAATTCTAATCTGAAAATGGCACATTCTTCTGATTTGCCCTCTAGCCTCTTTGGCAGACTATCTAGATCCCCATCTTCTTCTATGGAAAGTCTAATTATTTAGTAATTAAAGTTCATTTAATAAAAAAAACAAGACTTATCAATTGGGGGACAGGCCTTGGGGTTGGAAACATGCCTTGCTTTTAAATATTCAGCAGTGTGGTAATAATATTCTACAGAAAAGAGGAGGAGAGAAGAGGAGAGCTGCTGTAAATGCTTTGTTTGCTCCAAATTGAAGCCCAAAGGCTATGTCCCTTCAAAGCCAGACCTCCTTTGCCTCTTTTAATTCTGAAATTAGCCAACGGGAGCAGAATAGAGGTAAGCCAAAGAAAAGTCTGGAATTAGTCCTTGCAGTAGCCAGAAGACCAATAAAGGATTCATGGAATTTGCTACAACCTTCTTTCTGTCTGGGTATAGCCTCTGAGAGTTATCATTCCCTTCTTTATTTTTTTCTAGGTTTTTGTTTATGTGTCAGCTTCTTCATTTTGGGGAGTATAATGTAGGTCCTTATGTGGTTGGCTAAAGAGCAGCCATTGAAATGTGGCATGGCAAAACATGTGTCTGATGGGTGCCAGACATACTCACCCAGTGTGTGATTTTCTGACAAGCATCCATGAGGCCACTTAGCTGAAATTCAGAAGACCACAATAGGAAAAGGAAAGGCTTACAGGCAAAAAACACAGTCTACTGAGCTCTGCAAGTTTTGTAGCACACAATGGACTGATTTCCCCGGGAGGGGCGGGGGAGGGGGCGGGGATAGTCAAGGAGAACTATCATTGGGTAAGTCTCCCTAAATCAACTTTGGGGTTTGTTCACTGTAAGTACTCAGAAAGGCTGATACTATCCCCCAGCTTTGAAGAGTGATATTACATAAGACTTGGAACAGGTGGTCATTTTAGAGCTCCTGAATCTGCAGTGGATCATAAGCCACTTTGAATTCTACACTATCACAGCTCACCTCATGTTATCACTAGATTCTTGGCCTTCAAATCTATGGATTAATCTGGGTGTCTCCAAGTCATAGCTTTTTAGGCAGTCAAGGTCTTGGGCAGTCTACAGGGTGTATTATAAAAATTAAGAAGGGGTGTCATTTTTGAAGGACTACAATTTTATTGAGATTTATTTATTTACTTATACAAGCACTGGGTACAGTCAGAAGCATGGGAGGGTGAGAGAATTCACCAGAGCCAGAGGGGGAACAGAACAGGCAGATTGACGAAATACACTGCTGAGGGGAGCAGCGGGCGCAGCAGGAGAGGTCTGTTGCACCATGTGGGACCCTCGCCGGGCCAGCTGGGGATCGAACCAGCACTGCAAAGGCTGCAGGCAGCTTCGCAGCCCAGCACTCAACCACTGCGCCACCAGGGGAGGCCCAGAAGTACAATTTTAAAAGGTACTCTGAAGGATTGTTCAGAGAATTCCCAGTTGGACTTCAGGCCCCACCTTCTTTCCTCAGAAGGTGTTCAAAGATGAAAACATCACCCATGGACAGTCCCGCTCCTCTATTTTTTATTCAGCAGTCAGTCAGGTATGAGCAGACTTGGCCCATTCAAGGCTTGTGTTAATTTAAGGGTCAAGAGAGGAAGTCTGGGGATATGTTTTTATAGAAGATAGCATTTTAATAGCTTTTCTTTCATCCATGTGAGTGATTGTATATATAATACTTATTTCCCAGCACAAGATTAAATAATGAAGAGAGCTTTAGTACCTCTTCAAACTCATGTTGTGTTGTCTACCTGGATATAGATCCTTCATAAAATCTAACCAAATTATACTGAACATCAGTGCCATTATTCCACATGAAGATTAGAATAGACTCCTTCTTACAGAAAGAGCTAGATAGCAACTCCTGTATAGTGGCGGTTTTCTTTCCACTTACCTAAGCTGTCATAGCTCTTATGACTGTAACTGGGCTTTTATCTGCATAGAATGTATTATACCAAATGGAAAGTCTTATTTATAATGGAGATCAATTACTTTACTGTAATTTACTTTACATTTCTCTTTAACAGTTTTTCAAAGATTTATTTATGCATACAAGAGCTGGGGTGTAGGCCAGAAGTACAGGGGGTGAGAGGATTCACCAGAGAGAATAGGGAGCAGAACAGACAGACTGACTGAAATACACTGCTGAGGGGAGCAGCAGGCAAGACAGGAGAGGTCTGCTGCACCATGTGGGTCAGCTCCCTGGCCAGCAGCGGATAGCTTCATAGTGCTGGCGCTCAACACCTTGCACCACCAGGGAGGCCCCTCTTTAACTTTTTCCTTTACTGTAAGATTTTCTGTAGGAATTTTTTAAAGGGCACACTTCTCTGTACACATATGATCATTAGTAATCAAAATCTGAAAGTGTAAACAAAAATGATACAATGGTAACTTAGCTCATGAATGTTGCAAAAAATTTAAATAACAGTGCTACTTAAAGTATACCTTGATATGTAGGTTTTCTGTCTGATGTGAGAGTGTTCCTCTGAAATATTTGCAAACCAAAATGGTATAAAATGAGGAATTACCACTAAATTACATGAAAAATATTTTGAGTGTTCTCAGATTAAAAAATAATTTACAAAATAAGCCAAATAACACATAAAACCTGAACTAACACTAACAAACAGTAAAAGCAGGGGTGATATAAAGGGATTCCTAGGGAAGGTACCTTCAGTGCCTGCCACAAAACAAACACTGAACACTGTTTTTATTTGTTGTCTTTTGTTGTAAAAGTGAAATTTATCTTCTAATTTCTTTTGATTAGGTAAAACAGGTACTAAGGATCTTTTGTAAAAGTGAAATGGATTAATTTGAAGTTTTAAAAAGTGGGGGAATATGTATAACTATCTATATGTATTGTATGAATGCATGACAATATATAGCACAATAATTTTACCCAAAACTCCATTTCTAGGAATTCATACATAAATATATGACAATAGTTAGATATACATATAGAGATAGGTTTATGTAGAACTTTATTATTTAAGGTAGAGAAAAATAAAAAGGCACTAATTATACAATTGGTGATTACTTTAGCAAACTATGGTATAATCACTATACTTGTCATTATACAATGACATAAACTTGTTAATAAAAGTTTTGTAAATGAAGAAAAATTCTTTTTCTCAGTTTTCAAAAACAAGCATATTTTAAAATATACAAAAAGAGATTTGGCAAATATTTCTACCACTCAATTCAGGGCATTATATTCAGGAAAAATTGTAAGCAAATATTCATGAGTATATTGATTTCATGAAGAGATGTTTACCTCTTCAGACTTTGAAAATAACTTTATTTATACTCTCTATGTTGCAGATAAAATTATTACAAAACCAGAAATTGTTTTATAATCAATAATAATGAATAATTTTACAGAATCCAAGCTTGGGCTTTCATCAAGCTTAAATCCTATTATGCATGACTAATAAATGCTCACAACATTCATGAAAGTTGATTATGAATGTGGCTGATATTTGTCAGAACTACTTGCAAATGTTACTTAATTAAAAGGCAGGCAAATCATCCAAATAACAGAAAATCTGTATGATATTAATGTTGTATGATGTTGTTTTACATCGTGCCGTTGTCTCCATCCCTTCCACACTTTATCTAAGCTCTCCTGCTAACCCTTTCCTGAATCTCTAAAGCACTGAGTGTGCCACCTAACAGGGATTTCCAAATTACTCATTTAGTCAACCACTAAGTCAGTGTGATGGTAATTTTATGTGGGCCGTGGTATGCCTAGCTATTTGGTTAAACACTTCTATGTGTATCTATGAGGGTGTTTCCAGATGAAGCATCATATTTTAACTGGTAGACTGAGTACAGTAGATAGCCCTCCCCAATGATGATGGTTCACTGGAGGTTTGAATAAATCCAAAAGGTGACATAACAGAGGATTCATGGGCCTCCCTGGTGACTTAGGGCTTGAGTCTCAGCACTATCCACCACAGAGGCCTGAGATCAACCCCCCGCGAGAAAGCTAACCCACATTTGAAGCAGGAGAAATCTCCTGTCCCACCTGCTGCTCCCCTTAGCAGTATATTTCAGTAAATCTGCCTTTTCTTCTCCTCACTAGGTCTCTGGTAAATCCTGTCACCCTCTGAACCTCTAGCCTGCATCCCAGTTCTTCTACAAAAAAAAGAGAATCCACTCTCTGCCTGTCTTCCAGCTGGGACATCAGTCTTCTGATTTCACACTGAGATTCAGACTAGAACTTACATAATCTACTCCTCTAGTTCTCCAGCTTGCTGACTGCAGGTCTTGGGGCTTCTCAGACATCATAATCGTATGAGCCAACTCCTTATAATAAATCACTTTATATAGTCATGCATCACTTAACAAAGAGTTCAGAGTAATGTTTCATTAGGTAATTTTGCCATTGTGGGAATATCACAGAATACAGAAACTTAGTTGGTATACCCTACTACATACCTAGGCTATACGGTACAACTTATTGGTACCATCACTGTATATGTGGTTGGTCATTGAGTGAAAAGTTGTGAAACAATTCATGACTACCATGTGTGTATGTGTGTGTTCTATTTTTGTTTCTCTCAACAACTCAGATGAATATAGCCAGTCAACACTGAGTATCTATATGTGCCAGTATTCTTTGTGATGCCTATTGAAAAGGGAATAATCAAGAAAAAATTCAAGAAATGGTGAAACACTATCTTGTTCTTGAAAAATAAATAAGTTTTATCAGATGCCTAAGATCAAAAAGGACAGAGGGACAATGTAGGCAAAAAAAATGTATATGGAGACCACAACATTATTTGGAGATAGTAATGAATTAAGTAAATGATGGGTAAACACTAATGTCTACAACTGCTTTTTCTACCACATGAGAGAGTCTGATATTGTTATTTGGTTTTATCATAGGCTATGCTTTTTTGGACAGAGACACTAAAAGCTCCATAAGGGTAGAATTGATAATCCTACGTCTTAGTATTACTTCCAAGAACACAGAAGCACTCAATAAATATTGACTAGTCTCTATATTAATGAACAAATATCACTGTATTATAGTATGTTAACATGCCATACCTTGTTATTAATGAGTTGTTTTATATTTATGTTTACATATATGTTATTATTCAGGAAATCATTTACTCTTTTGGATTTTGGAAGTTCAGGGAAGAAATGCTAAATTCACAAACAGCAAATTACTTAGATGAACCATGGCAAAGTTGTAAAAGCTGAGAAGCCAGTAATAACAAACATAGAAAGAGGTTATTCTAGTAGTTGCAAACATCATTGAAACAAGAATCTACTGAGCTACGATTTCTAATTTTAATTGAGCACATTCCAAAGGGTTGAATTATCCTCTACCTGCCAATCTATTAACACAAATAATTGTTTTCCATAGAACCAGTTTTATTAATTGAGTATTATGTTGTGTACAGCAATAGAAAGCTCACCCATTATGTGAGTATAAAGGGCTCAATAAAATTTGTTTGATAGGACTCTCCTTCTCTCAAAATAAATGAATTTTCTTCTCTCAAAAATATCTGGCTAAGCTATATTCAGAACTTATAGACAGAAACCAAAGAAAAGAAAGACCTACGTAGGAAAGGATTCTAATAAACAGAGGTAACAAAAAGCCTTTCTTTCAGCATATAATTGATTAAAATTACTTTGATAACAGCTAAGACTCAAGTCAACTATATAAAAAAAAGATTAAATTTTATTCCTTTCATAATTTTAGTATCATTTTCTCCTCAGAACATCCATCCATAACATGAGATTCAGGAAACTCCAACAGAAACAATGATTTAGATGAATGATTTCTGTTAAATCTTTTAAACTTTGATTTGCAAATACCTTCTGGGAGAAAGTCAGAGCTCATACAACATATCTGCATGCTGTCCATTTTTACACAATGAAGACATAACACCAAAACATCTCTATATAACTGTTGAACTTGTGTGATTTTTGATCTTCTATAGTGAGACTAACAAATATCAAAATTCTAAATATCAAAAAATTCTCTAATATCAATATATCAAATTCTTAAAGAACTTATTTTATTTTTTTTTTTTGTGGGACCCTCACCGGTGGCCGGGGAACGAACCCGCACTGCAGAGGCTGCGGGCAGCCTCGCAGCCCAGTGCTCAACCACTGCGCCACCAGGGGAGGCCCAAGAATTAACATTTTTTATAGATTGACCCAGAACAAACAAACATATAATGTGAGTCATCTTAGTTCAAATTTCATAGTCTGGGGACATGTATCAAACTTCCCTGAATTGATGTCTCAAAAGAATCTGAAACAATCATTTGTGCCAATTAATACTTTGTCTGTTTACTCCCTGGCAATAATTATGCTACTGAGAAATGTCAGTAAATTGGAGAAGACTAAATCATTGATCATGAAAATATTTTCATTGAGGATTCATTCTCCTGGTTCCAGTTATATGATGTGATACTTGGACTAAAAAAAAAAAAAATGAAAAAAGTGTCTGTCCAGGCAGACAGTCAGAGATATATAGTCCCCCTAATGCTGAGGGGTCCAGAAGTGAGACCCAAGTGTATATGTATAGGAAAATATTTCTTTAGAACACCACTGACCATTGAACCTCAAGTATCAGAGTGCATATACACTTTTTAATATTATTTACAAACTTAGTTATGATTTTTCCTGACCTTATGGTTTATGAATACATAATGAAATATAAGGTATTGAGAGGTATTTCTTAAAAAGATTTCAACAGCTGGAACATGAGCTTTGGGGAACAATGGGCAAAGAGGAGCAGGGCAAATTATCAGATTGGAAATGTGGATGGGGGTAGGTAATTCAGATGCCTTACACCACCTTAGCAAGTTTGGATTTCATTCAACCACCTGGAAAAGTTAAAAAGAGATTACAAACAAGAAAATCACATGATAGGATTTAAATTTTTCAAGATCATTCTGGATGTCATGTAGAGAATAGTTGAGGGAGGGATTCAAGGATGAAGATAAGAAATAAAGCAGGAATCTCAGTTAGAAACATAATAGTTGATTTCATCCAGATCCATATTCTGGAGAAAAGGAAATATGGCTTATGTTGAGAAAGACCATCTCTGAATACAGTCTTCTAAATCCCAACAGGATGCATAAAAATTGGCCTTGGGTTTGGAACATTTCCTTACAAAGAATAAACTGCCCACAAACACATATACTCCTATGCTGATTCTAGCACTATTTGCAAGAGTCAAGTTATGGAAAACAGTCTAAGTCCCAAAGACTGAAGACAAGATAAAGAAGATGCTACATACACACACACACAGGAATATTACTCAGCTATAAAAAAGATGGATTCTTGCCATTTGCAACAGCAAGGATGGAACTGGAGGAAATTGTGCTAAGTATAATACGTTAGAAGGATAAAGACAATCCAAATAATTCCACTCATATATGGGATATAAAAAAAAAAAAGAAAGCAACAAAGTTAAATGAAAACAAATCCCAGAAATCTGACTGTATAACTGAGACCACCAGAAAGGGAGGGTGGAAGTGGGGAACAAAGGAGGGAGGGACCCAAACGATCATGGTGGAGGATTATGGGCACCTTGATGGTGTGGTAATATACACCAGAGAAAGTATGAACCCTAAATCATATATAGTGCTGTAAATGTTACCTCAATAAAATGTAACATAATGATTTTTTTTAAAACAGAACCCACACAGTCTGTGTTGGGTTTATCACCTTGTATGGGGATATCTCCCTGTTGCAGGCTCCCTGCTCGTGTGTTCTCATTAATTATGTATGTCAATGGTCCTAAGACACACTCAGCCTTTGATATTTCAGACCCCACAATGGAGGGCTTGGGATCTTTCCACTGTGCTACAAGAAGGATACAGTAGGCCAAGTGCTCCACATCAGCTAGGGAAACCCACTAGCTGTGGGGGGCCCTCTGTTGGAGCCGACTTGCTTCTCTGTGGGAGTAAACACTGTTCCATCCAGTGCTGATGCTAACTATGTTGTGCACCTCAGTAAGACATGCAGAACTGAAAGTCAAACAGTAAGTGATCAGGTAAGTTATTAGAAAAAATAACCTTCAAATTTGCTCCACTTATAAAGTTATATAACTCTGTGACTCTATGTGTAGTATTTTCTCCCCCACTTATCAATTTCTGCTTTGCAATGATGGATTTGATGTCAATGTCTACATATTTCCCTAAAATAATTCTATACACTTCTCAAAAGCTAAGAATAAGACTTTAATTCCTTTGTGTTCTCTTTTGCCCAGAACAATGCCTTTGCATTACTATGTGGTCAATGGCTATTGATCAACTGATTATTGAAAGCCCTCTGTATACCTTATACAATCTTTCTATCCTCCGATAATCATTTACCATGATTTCCAGAATGCATTAGTGGTTTCATGAGAGAAAATATGAAGATAAACAAATTTTAAATTTTTCACTGAAAACTAGTTGAGAGTTTAGAGATAAAAAAAAAAAAAAATCCAGGGGCCTCCCTGGTGGTGCAGGCAGTTGAGCGCAGTGCTGTGAAGCTGTCTGCAGCCTCTGCAGTGCCGGTTCGATCCCCACCGGCAGCAGAGCAACCCACATGGCGCAGTAGACCTCTCCTGTCTCACCTGCTGCTCCCCTCAGCAGTGTATTTCAGTCATTCTGCCTGTTATGTTCCCCACTCTGTCTCTGGTGAATCCTCTCACCCTCCTGCACGTCTGGCCTGTACCCCGGTTCTTGTCTAAATAAAACTTTAAAAAAATCCAATAATTCCATTTTAAAGGAAAATGTTATATGAAATTAATATTTTAACCCATCTCTAATTCCTTTCCCAATTTTTAACATCAGAGGTTCCCTACATCTGAATAGATGTATGTATCTGATATATTGTCATCTATGTATGTACATCATTAATGAATATTCATACACATGTTTGTGTATACTTGAGTGTGTGTGGATGTGTATATACAGATACACAGATAGGTATATGTATGCTTATATATGTACAACTATAGTCAAGTGTATACATATATCCTTCTATATTTCATGTGAGTTTATGTTGTGAACATTAATATTCAGAACCCTATTTAAATGTAAGGAGACTAGACAGAGTGCCTACACATGCACAAATCAGCAAACTTCAGAAACCAATACGCCTTGCATCGCCCACAAGAAATGATGTTTCTTCTACAAGTGGAACCGAGGAAAAGATTCTCCAGAGGGTGCTAGTCTTGGATTTAGGAAAGTGCAGACAGTTCTTACCATCAATGCATTTTCCAATCTACCCTCTCCTCTCTCCTTTTCAACAAATGCTGTTTGTTGTTGGGATAACTGATTGCTTTTGTTTGAGGTCAACAATGTCTACATGCATACATTTATTTCTGCAAATATGTATAGTTAATTATTTAAATGGGTGGAGAATTAATTGATACAGAATCATGTAATCATAGTGCAATGTTTTTAGTTATTTGAAAGTATTTTTTTCTGAAATAATTAACAGCATTTTTATTATTTATATATATATGTTATGTTTCATAAAGGGTATATAAAATTTACCCTTTATGAAACATAACACTTTCCACACTTGTTCCTTTACATGACACTTTTCAAGTTATTAGAACTTAGATCTAAAAATAAGCTGATTCCAGCTCTATCATTTAGAGAAAGGGTAATATTAAGTCTGATAAATTATGAACTTGTCCATAATACAGATTTCTTAATATGATTCAAGCTCATGAGAGAAGATATCTTATTATTCACACCAAGCTGAACTGCTAATTTTCAGAGACAAATGCACCTGTGGAAAAAGAAATCATATCTTTAAATTGTATTATCCACTGACAAGACCACATACTGTTTTGTCCTTGTTGTTAATACAGAAATCAGAGGGTGTAAATCTCTTCATCTTCCTGTCAGCACTTCTGGCCAGGGTGTTAATGGCCTGCAGCCAGGAAGTTGTATAGGCTTCCAGCCAATCAGCAATGAAACCATTTAATCGGATTTTCAAACAGGAAGCACAAGTTGCAGTGGGGGGTGTGTGGGGGGGGGGTCAGCAGTAATGCATTTACATGGAAATCTACTTTATAAATCTCCAGTTAAAACAGGGACAAAAGATCTTAATTCTTTGTGATATAAAGTGAGTAAAAGAGACTCAATTTATTTATTAAATTAAAGGCTAATATTATTGTTTGAAAATACATTATCAGAGTCATAACAGATTTCTCTTTAAAGCCTAAACCCAGCCCCATCCCTGCCAAATGAAAGCATTCTAATTTCTTTAGAGAGAAGCATCAGAAAGGCTCCAGCCTGGAAAACCCAACACACCTAAGGCAAATGGGTTGGCCTGACATGGAGGCTGTAAACAATCTGAGTCTCATACAAACTGGATGGAAAAGACATGATTACATTAATAATGTACTGAATGGGCTATATATGGGAATTCCATATGTTGGTGTTCTTAGGGAAAAATTAGGAAGTTGAGATAAACAGTTGCCGAAAATATATTAAAATAGATGTTCTCTAGTATTCACAGGGTGATATTATAAAAGTATGAATAATTACATAAGTTGAAGCAATTGTGGACAGAACTAAAAGGAACATAGTGGACAAGTTCTAAAATCAGAAGTTTGTATGACTAGTGATTTTAAAGTCTTAATTTCTTAGTATAAAACTGAACTATATCTGCAGTGCATATCACACAAATGGAGAAGATATATTATAAAGCACAAAGCAACACAAAAAGTAGAAAATAACATTCTTGACTCCATTTCTACACACATACACTAATGTTGGTTCAAAAACACCACTAATGAATTTTTCTAAATGCCAGAAAAGGGGCCTCCCTGGTGGTGTAGAGGTTTAGTCTTAGCACCATCAAGCAATCGCCAACCACTGCAGCATAAGTTCAATGCCAGCCAGTGAGCTAACATACGTGGTGTAGCTGACCTCTCCTGCCTCGCCTGCTGCTTCCCTCAGCAGAGTATCTCAGTAGATCCCCTGTTCTGCTCTCCACTTTGTCTCTAGTGAATCCTCTCACCCCTGCACCTTTAACCAACACCTCAGTTCTTGTATCCATAAGTAAACAAAGATAAATCTTTAAAAATAATAAAATAAAATGCTAGAGGAGGTAGTACAAAGATGGAAGAATCTCCAGTAATGAGATCTAAAAGTTTCAGAGGACAGGGTTCTGATAAAATCAAAAGAAATCTACAAGTGTTAATAGAAGATTAAATTCACAGTCAGGTTCGCAATACCTGCTGCAAGTTGCTGTATGACTTGAAACCTTGCCTTTCATTTAACATACACTTGTGATCACACATAGTTACCATGGCTACTCCATTCCTATCCAGCCTGCTCTGATTGTACCTATAGCTTAGGAGATCAGTATCATCTCCAAACAAAAAGGCAGGGGTCGGCCACCATAATATGTGGGCCAAGTATGGCCCCTTTCCTGTGTTTGTGGGGTCTCTGCAGGTAAAGAATGGTTGAACAAAATCAAATAAAGAAAATTTCATGACACGTGAAAGTTTTATGAAATTTTAAAGTCAGGGCCTCCCCGGTGGCGCAGCAGTTGAGCGCTGGATGCGAAGCTGCCCACAACCTCTGCAGCACCAGTTTGATCCCCAGCCACCGGCGAGGGTCCCACATGGCGCGCAGACCTCTCCTGCAGCCCGCTGCTCCCCTCAGCAGTGTACCTTGGTCCTTCTGCCTGTTCTGCTCCCTGCTCTGGCTCTGGTGAATTCTCTCACCCTCCCGTGCTTCTGACTGTACCCAGTGCTTGTATAAATAAATAAATAAATCTTAAAAAAAAAATTAAAAAGTCAGTATTGACAAAACAAAACGTAGTTGGACATAACCATGCCTATTTGTTTACCTATTTTCTATTACTGCTTTCAAACTATAACGACAGAGTTGAATAGTTATGACTGAGTCTAAGTAGCTTGAAAATCCAGAAATATTTACTCTCTGGTCCTTTAGAAAAAAAAAAAATGACTCTTTGGCATTGTTGACTCAGGAGTTCCAAATTTACTAGTCAATTTCATGTACAGTTGGCTAATATGGTTGGTAAACAACCTACCTATCTGCCATATATGATCTATGTGAGCAATTGCACCAAATGATGGGTTAATATCTTAACAGTTCATGTAGACACAACCCCAGAGGGCACTTACTCATTTCGATAAAAGTGCAACTTTTATGAAGATAATAAAAGAAGTAAAAGGAAAAGAAGCAAAGGTTTATGAAACCACTTTCTTCACATTCTTTTAGGTCCCATTTGATTTCTAGAGCAACTTGGCTAGTAAAAAGGAATATAGTATTTATTGTATCAGAAATTGTGAAATTTACAGAACCTGGTATTAGAGGAGTTTAGGGGAGGTAGGATTTCACTAGCTTTTTCTCTGCTTTGCAATCAATGCAATTTTTCAGCTGTTCCTCCTATAAGCCTTCTGTGTAAAATAACTGCAAGATGGGATTATAAAGTGATGAATTTGTGTCTGGGTCTGTGTTAGAAGTTCTACAGCTAAAATAGTTTTGTTTCTTCTAATTGTGCTACTGATATTCCCATGGATCAAATATGTTGAAGATAACTGCTGCTGAAGTGTGCCCAGATGTTTCAGCACATTCATTTACTTATCCAACAGGTGTTTATCGAGTACTTAAATGTGTCAGGAACTGCTCTAGGCACTCAAGAAAGAGTAATAAATGAAACAGATGAAAAAAATCTTGCCCAGTAAAAGTCATATACCTCTATGAGAAATCATATACTAAATAAATGAAGAAGAAGAAAGTATGAGAGAAGGTGATTAACTCATGGGAAAAATAAATCAGGAAAAGGGGTGTAAGCATGTGGAGGCTGTGACAATTTCAAATAGGGAGATCAGGAAACAACTTAGTGAGAAAAGATCTCAAAGAGGTAAGGTTATGTGAGGCCTTTTCAGGTTAATTTCATATATATTTCTAATTCATGGGATAAAATGTAGTAAGGTACCAGAAGTAATTCTCTCAACATAAAAAAATAAAAAAGTATTTTTTTCTGGGTTTTTTTTTTTTTTTTTTTTTTTTTTTTAGTTAAATGTTATAGACTGCTTCAGAGAATGGCTATGTGGGTGCTAGGAAAGCACTTAATCAGAAAATGTCTGGGTAATCAGTGGGTGGGAGAAGTTTGGTTTGTGTTCCATGGTCAAGTAGATGAGAGAGGAACATTAGAGAACATGGTGGAAAACCAAAAGGACTGGGAGGCACTGGGAAACAAGCTAGTGGAAGGTCACCAATGGGGAAGAGAGTATGAGCTAAATTCCATATGCATTTAGCACAAGTACATATTCCAAACTCAGAGGAATGGGTTAAGACTCAGGAGACCATATAATAGTATAATTAACATTAGGATCACTATAGTTTTAACTGCTAACTTGCTGCATGTGTTGGGGTAACAGGACATATGGAAAATGATTCAGAGGTAGAGAAGTAAGAAACAATATTTGCCTCTAAATGTTTCAATCATCTTCTAAATTTCACCTAACTTACCTTAGAAACTCCTATCATATTTCACTGAAAAACATGTTACCAAAACTTTCTTGGCCATTCAAGTTAAACTCCAGTAAATCAGTAATGGAATGCTAAATGGCATTCGGCACCAAGAAAAGAAATATAGGCCAGAGCAAAAGTGAATCGAAGAAATGCTACCAAACATATCAGATCGATAAACAGTAGGTTCCCAGAACAATGAGAACAAGTGAAAAGGAAATATAAGGAAGGATGAAAACATGCTCTTTTTATTTTAACTTAAGATCCCACTCACTGACAAGGTCTAGGATATTTCAAATAAGCCATTATGGGCTATGGTTTCTTCATCCCTGGCCAGGGGTTCTTATAGAGACAACTGATGTGAATGAGAAACCCTCCAAGAAGAATTATCCAGGAGGGTTGGGAACCACCTGACCACTGTGTGGCAGTTTAATTTCCCTGCCTTTAGGATCACTGGAGGGAAAAATCTGTAGAAGACACTGTAGTTACCCATGGCAAGATTTAGCTACTTTCGCCTTGAAAAACTAATAGCAATGGCAACAGAATCTCAAGCTTGAAAAATACAAAAGCCTCCTAGTGTTTTAAGGACTGAGCACCCTAATATTGTGAAACATTCCACATAAAGCAGTGGTCGCCTTCAGCACTGATAACAACATTAATATTTTATACTGTAGTGTTGCTGACTACAAGTTCAGTTTTTATCATAGCTGAGAAGTTACTGACATCTCAGTTCCCTTTGATTTCTTACTATTATATACTTCCTGCATGTATTTCTTACTGTTTTATGTGTTTGCAGAGAACATTATGTTCAATGTTTGCATTTCACATTTCTGTCTATCAAAGGAAGACAGACTGTAATGTGACTGTAAAGTTTTCTTGAGCAAAAACTGACAAGTTATATTCAGTCGTATGTTGCTGGCCAGGTTATAGGAAAGAATTTGCAAAGAGAATGTTTAAATAATTTGCAGGGAATTATTATTGATTCTGGCAAGGAGTAAGAATAAGTAGCTTTATAAATACATTTTAAAAAGTTTCCAAATCCAAAACAAAAGGAAGTTGTTGTTTTTGATGTCGCTAAGAATTAAATGATAGATGTGTGGCCATTCTAGGGACCCATAAAGGAGAGATGATAAGGGTGGGGTCAAGAACTAGATGAAAAGTTAAACCTGAGAACTTTTGGGAAAAGGAAATTCATCACTTTCTAATCACAGAGAGTTGAGAATTAATTGTTCTGGGATTGAAACCTCCAACGTATGTGAAGGGGGGCTTCTCCACATAACAGCAAATCATTTTCTGGAAACCAGTTAGGTGCTTTATATTAAAACCCAGTTTAACACTACCTACCCAGAGACAGTACAAGGTTCTACAAGTCAAAGGCTCAGTCCTGCCCCCACTTCAGATGCCACTCTCAGGCCCAGAGCGTTGCCTATGCTTCTGATAAACTGACTGTAGAGGTCCCCAGGCTCTGCCTTGGGCTCAATCAATTTGCTATAGCAGCTCACAGAAATTAGAAACACTTCATTTATTAGATTAAGGATTTATTATATAAATAAATAAGAGGATTCACCAGAGACAGAGTGGGGAACAGAACAGGCAGACTGAAGGAATACACTGCTGAGGGGAGCAGCGGGCAAGACAGGAGAGGTCTGCTTCACCATGTGGGATTCTCGCTGGCTGGCCGGGGTGGAACCTGCACTACAGAGGCCGCTGATAGCTGCATAGTGTAGCGCTCAACCACCTGCACCACTAGGGAGGCCCTAAGGATTTATCATAAAGGGCCATAATTCAGAAACTTCCATATGGAAGAGTGGCACAGGACAAGGTATATGGGGAGGTCATGGAGTCTCCGTGTCTTCTCCACATGTGCCACTCTCAGACCTCAATCTCTGTGCCCACCAACCTGTAATTTCTCCAGATTCCAATGGGTTTTCTTTTTAAAAAAAAAAAAAAACACTTTTTTTTTTTAATAGAGGCATGTTTTTATTTATTTATTTATTTGTTTGTTTTGTTTATACATGCACTGGGTACAGTCAGAAGTGCGGGAGGGTGAGAGAATTCACCAGAGCCAGAGCAGGGAGCAGAGCAGGCAGAAGAACCAAGGTACACTGCTGAGGGGAGCAGCGGGCGGCAGGAAAAATCTGTGCGCCATGTGGGACCCTCCTCCGGTGGCCAAGGATCGAACCGGCGCCACAGAGGCCGCAGACAGCTTTGCAACCCATTGCTCAACCGCTGTGCCACCAGGGAGGCCCTCCAATGGGTTTTCATTGAATAATCATGGCTAAGTCATTAGCCATTGAGGGTTGATTCACCTCCAAATCCTCTCACTTCCCTGACAGTGTTTGTGGAAGGTGGAGGAATTTGTTTTTGGAATGAGGAGGAATTTCCAATCCTCTAATTGGGGTTGGTTATTCCGGCAATCAGTACCCATCCCTAAATGAGGTACAAAAATCACCTGATTAACATAACAACTAATTATCATATATTCCAAGGGTTTTAGATGCTCTGAGTTAGAAACTGGGATGGAGAATCGTATTTCATATTATAAATCATAGAATCACAGAACAAAGAATGGCACACCAAAAATTGATTATAAACTCAAATTGATTATAAACTCAAAACAAATTATTTTTATATTTAAACACATATATAAACTACCAACATAAATACCAGTAAATTTAGTTCCCATGTCAGCTTCATTATTTTGCAATCCTAAAATTCAACTGTTCTGAAAATCATTTTAAATAACTTAAGTAGAACTTCATTATTATTATTTTTAGTGATTAATGATAGTTATTTGCCTGTGATTAATAGCTATTGATTTATGATATAAGAAGATATTATTTAGTTCATCTCTTTGAATACTCCTCTTACTAATGCTTTGAGTCTTATTCTGTAGGAGTGTATTTGCATCCCAATCCACTGGCAAAAGCTTGGCCGGTTTCATTAAGTTCATGATACGTGTTTTCATCCCAGGATGTCCATACAGACCTCATCTCCCTTTCTCAACCAATGAAATATGAGATTTTCAATTGATAAAGAAAATATAAGTACCGTCCTTATTGATTTTCATCATGGGGACAAAAACAGAGTAGAATGAAGCCTAGCTAGGAGAGAGGAAAACTAAAAAGTAATTTCAGGTCAAATCCTTACACAAACTTTCTTTTCTAAAAATATACCCCAGGTGGAGAATGCTTTATCCCACTAACTTGCTTTGATAGGAATTTGAACTGAGGGACAAATCACTCATTAGCAGATATTTAAATTCTACTCATGGAAAACATTCCTTTCTCTCCCTCCTCTAAACTCATATTACTCACATCAATACCATCCATCTGGCAAGTACTAATCTACTTATACCACCTACTATGTTATTCACTTTGATAGTCATAGACCCACGAGACAGCAATGCAGTTTAAAGAAGGAGCAATGCCAAGTCAGCCCCATCCAAAACATCGACCAGTCTATTCCCTCCTTTGCAAATCATAGGGCTTCTGTAGACATGATATATCTTAATTTTGGTAAAACATTATACCAATGATAGGTTTTATTCTCATGAGGTTTACTCACCCATTCAGACTGTATTTTTGCAAGGTTTTAAGTGTGAAAGCTTTAATACAGCTTGAATGCAGGGGCAAAGCCAGCATAGTCCATTCTACACCACGAAGGCAAGGTGGTCCACATGCCTCTTGATTGATGGGTCTGTATTATCCATATCTTGGGTCTGTTATCAAAACTGAGATAACCACAATGCATACAGATTGGGCTCAATAGCTTTATGTTGCATAAATGAGATAACTGTCTTTCACCCATCTGTACACATCTCTTGTAAGATAGAGATCAGGGAAATTTTAGCAAATATTGGAAGAAGTCATGGAGGGAAACTTGACGGTTGAAAGCTAAGAGAATTACTTTATTGCTTCTGTTTATATGAAGTTGAGTGCTTATTTGATAGTGGCTAGGAAATGGGAAGATAGAGATATTTTTGTAGGAATTTTATAAAAACAGCATGTCACTGATTCCAAATTGCAAATTTGAATGTCACCTTATACATTACTACATCACTGAGATTAACAAAGTTTATCGGGGATAATTTGAAATTTCCCAAAGGCTTTAGTTTATAATTTCTTCTCTAAAAGCATAGAACCTCATTTTTCTTTTTATAATTTGTATTTCTGACTTGAAGTGGACAGAGGAGGCCAAACTACTAATAACAAGTGATGAAATGTCAAGTTATCACTGAGCTCTTACAACTCTCAAAGCCCTCTCTCCAGGAGCAAGTCAGTCTGTCTGCCTATCTCTCTCTCTCTCTCTCTCTCTCTATATATATATATATATATATATATATATATATTTATGTATGTATATATACATGGAATATATGTGTGTATGTGTGTGTATATATATATACACTCTCTCTCTAGATATATATATACACACACACACATATATTCCATGTATATATACATACATAAATACATGTATATATATGTGTGTGTATGTATTATGTATATACATATACAGAGATACATAGATACACACATATATAATCAACAAATAAGGGAATTAATAGTGTTTAACAACAAATAGTGTTAACAACAAATAGCTGTCAGTATGGCCAAAGTCTTTACATTGGATGACTTGACTTTTATTACATTTTTCTGGACATGTTCAATTTTATCAATCATGTTTATCATAGACCACATAAAACAAGGGCAGGTCACGGGCCACCTGTTCCATCTATGAAGTAGTTAAGCATTGGACCAATCCCCAATTAGACTTCAGCAAAGGGTCAAGCAAAAGGAGGAACAAATCAAGCACTCATATCAGCCAGTTTTATTATCCTGGGGGCAGCCATATCACCATTAGACATTTACAAAAGCTCTAAAGTGTGGAAAACAATACAATATTTTCCAAAACTGTCTTATTCATTTGCTATAGTGATTAATCAAGACAATGCATAGTGACAAAATTTCAGGAATTAAAAGATAGATACTTTCATTATGCAAAGGTCCTGACTTTTGAACTTTGGCTTCCTAAGCTCCCTACAAGGGCATATAGGTGCTTCGTTCCAGGGTTCTCTCCAGAGTCACCCTTCGTTAGACTGGAGACCTCCTCTTCTGTGGAGAGACCTTTCACAGGAACCACATGAAGGATTGATCTCTTCTGTCTTCTCAGTCTTCCTTTTCAGCTCAAACTTCCATTTGAGACTGCCCTCTCCAGTAGGATTTTCTAAATGGTTATTTACCTCCAACTTAACTTTGAACTCTTTTGTTCTCCAACCACAGAAAGTCCTGACATTAAAGGCATAGGGAACTCAACAGACCTCAAAGAGGTAGAAGGCAGAAAAAGAACTTGTCCAGGAACCTGCAAAATTGCATGTGTCTACTAAGAAATGTGTCACCATATTATGGGGGGTCTGACCACCCAAGAGCAACCATGAATACACATGCTTCTTTGTGGTTTGAGATTCATATAAAATCCGCTCATCTACTGAATATTCTCTGTGTTATTAAAATGTCCTCTCCTCAAACTGATGCACCATCTCTGTTGCAACTGCTAGTGTTGCTATGATGTAGTGGCACCTGACATTTCTGAATTCTAGATCCAATTCCAGAATTCATTTAACCCCTGAGCAAGCTATATTTCTCTTCTCCATCTCTTTTTTTTTTTAACCTGTACCAATCAAGACTATGTAGAAGATTTATTGCAAATAAGTCACTTAAAATATTATATACAATCATAATTAAATTGAGTTAAAATGTAATAGGAGTTAAGAGATAAGAGCGGGCCTCCCCTGGTGGTGCAGCAGTTGAGCTCTGGGCTGCAAAGCTGCCCGCAGCCTCTGCAGCACCGGTTAGATCCTTGGCCGCAGGCGAGGGTCCCACATGGCGCGCAGACCTCTCCTGCCACCTGCTGCTCCCCTCAGCAGTGTGCTTCATCCTTCTGCCTGTTCTGCTCCCCACTCTGGTGAATTCTCTCACCCTCCCGTGCTTCTGACTGTACCCAGTGCTTATATAAATAAATAAATATTCATCATATTCTTCTGCAGGTTTGACTTTATAAGTTATATAACAAAACATAAATGTTATGATTTTTCAGAAACGTTCTCGATATTGGACCATCCCAATGCAACCATAAAAAGTAACATGCAATAGAGATAAGAAACTAAATAAATCTAGAACACCAATTGAACTTCCCTTACAAATTCAGATGGCATATAAAAAAATTATTTTATTTTACTCTGATTTCTCTTTTGCTCTTATCCCTTTTTTTTAAGATTTATCTTCTCCATCTCTTAAATGGGTGTGCTAGCCCTGCTTTCTCCAGAGCAATCTTCAAAAAGATTAAAAGTAATTGTTGTAGGCAGAACACATCAAGTTCTACTTGCATAGACAACATATTTGTTCTTATTATCTAAACTTCATAGAAAAGAACAATAATGGGTTTGACAAGAAAATCAGAAAGACATTCCAACAACGTACATATTTGAGAAAACAATCCAAAGTCATTTTAATTCCACCTTTCCAGTAAGCTCTTTGACATTAATTTACATATACTTTTAACAAAATAATGGAATGATTTTGCTTCTTTTCAAAAACTCATGGCCAACATTTAGTCTTAAAAAGGAAGTTCTAATTATAAGGAGATTATTATTTTCTCATTTGCACAGATTTGGCTCATTAAAGCTATAATCCTTTTCTCTAAACCCACAGACTGAAATCAACCCTTTTCTGAGAGTAAAACTATTTTCACAAAAGGTCAAATCACAGTGACTGGGAGACCTGGCTAATACAACCCTTAATCATAGCAATGACCAAGGCAGAGATCAATTCTCACGTATTCTATTTGAGGGCTTTCTTAGTAATCACTCATAGAGTCACTGGACTTCATCTTGGTGGCCTCGTAAAAATATGATGTTAAATTCAAATTATGCTATATAACATCATGGTGTCTAGCCAGCCAAATTCAAACGACATTAAGTTTATACTTCTCTAATCTCTCCAAGTGCTTCAGTGGGTCATTTATAGAATTGAGTCTTAATGGTTAGAAATTAAATTAGAAAGGAAATATGCATCATGCGTCTACTGCACTAAAATGAAAACTTTTTTCCTAGTTAAGTGGACCATCTTTCTCTTTTGGATATTTAACAAAAAAAAAAAAAAAAAGAACTAATTTAATGGAGTGAACTCATTAATGCTACTTTAGCCCATCCATTAGCATGTGTCTTTAGAGCAAAGATAGCAAAATGTTACTCAAACATGTCCACAGCCTGAATTTACTAAAAGCATTTTCCTCTCAGATTCACCCCATTAGGCATTTACTTAGTGTTTGTTTTTACCAGGGTACTCAATCTGTTTAAGAAGGAATATATATGATATTATTTTTCACCTTTTCCTTCATCAAAATGAAAATGTAACGTGCATGTAATTATGATAAATCAGTTAAATAATAAACTTACTTATGAAGCAGGAAAATTAAAAGAAGAGGATGTAAATCATCTTAAACATGTAAAATGTAACCCACTGACTTAAAGATAAGGCCCACACTAATAGCCTGAAGAGAGAGGATCAGTGGTCATGAACAGAATTTCATTTTATTAATATGTAAAATGTTGCATCACAGTTAATCCTAATCTGTGGGCCAAAGCACTCTGAGGTAGGTATTCTGCATGCTGCAGAAAAAGAAAGGAGTCCTTGAATAGAGATATATATTGATTGTTATCTCAAGTCTATTAGCCATCTTTCAAAGAACAGCCATGTTAATTTCCCCAAGAATACAAAGATTGTGTCACCACCAATACAACAACAATGTATTTAAAAGTAGTATTGAGTTCATAATAATAGATATTGCTACATTTTAGTTTTGTTAATCTAGAAACTATCAAAATAATAAATTTATTTTCTTAAATTGCAGAAAAAAGTTAAAACCAATGTCTTCATAAACAGAAGACAGTGATTATACATATCCATGTATGTATACACTATACATCCACACACACGTATTTATAACACACATCCACATATGCATGGATATCTACTTTGTAACATTGGCTCACTGACTCAAATATTTTAGAGATTTTCGTCCTGAGTAGAATGATTGTAATCATCTTTAGTCAAAGTGAATGCAACTCTCCATAGAATGTAAATTCTCATTTCATTCACCATCCTCATGACCATTTGGATAGATTCTATATATGTCCCTTGAATAGTTACACTTTACTGAGGATTTTCATATATTTTCTCTAACCCACAACAGCTACCTAAGAGATACAAGTGATCATCTTCATTTTACAAATAAGAACACTGAGGCTCAAAGAGGTTCATGGGTATCTACCTTTGTTCATAGCACCAAATTTCTGGAAGACCTGGAACTAAGCCTGAGACTATTGATTACAAAATCCCTGTGGGATCTTTGTGCCACATCCGGGTCACATCCTCACTGGCAAAATAAGTCCTAAGTATGCACTTATTTATTTTTTTTTAATTTTTATAAACTTTATTTTCATATTCCCCATACAATTGCAACCCCCTTATTTTGACCCCAATCCCTCTCCTCCCCACACACCACCCCCCAGAGAGTGTCTCTGGTTCATAGTTGTTTGTTGATTTCGATTTTCACTTTCTTATAGTTATTCATTTTCCTGGTCCCTTATTTAAGTTTTCTACATTCCTGTTATGAGTGAGACCATCCGGTATTTTTCTTTTTCTTTCTGGCTTATTTCGCTGAGCATGATCCCTTCCAGCCCCATCCATGTTGCTGCAAATTGCATGTGTTTATCTTTTTTGAATGCTGAGTAATATTCCATGGTGTATATGGACCACATCTTCTTGATCCAGTCATGTATTTTTGGGCATTTGGGCTGTTTCCAAAGCTTAGCTATTGTAAATAGAGCTGCTATAAACATAGGGGTGCAGGTGCTCTTTGGGATTGATGTTTCTGTGTCCTTTGGGTACATACCTAGGAGTGGAATTGCTGGATCCTATGGAAGCTCTATGTTTAGTAGGTCAAGAAATCTCCACATAGCTCTCCATAGTGGTTGGACCAGTTTGCACTCCCACCAATAGTGCAGAAGAGTTCCTTTTTCTCCACAACCTCGCCAACATTTGTTGTTGCTAGTTTTTTTAATATGTACCATTCTCACTGGTGTAAGATGGTATCTCATTTCAAAATTTCATGAAACTATACACAAATATAAGACATTCATCAGGCTCCTATTACATCTGTGAGCATAGAAATTGTGGGGGAAAGGAAGACAAACATCTACTCTTTTATTCGAAGTCTTATTCCTCATTCAGATCAAATTATTAGAACTGCCATACTTTGTCAGGGATGCTCTGAGTAAAGATAAAATGTTGGGATAAAGAGAAAAACAGAACCTGAAAACAACTGAGGAAGAGACATCAGGAAGCAGGAGAGCACTGGATGCTGGGAGAAAGGAGCAGACAGCAAATGAGTGTGGTTGGGCTACTTCAAGGAGAGGTCAAGCCATGTAGAGTGTCTCGGCGACCCAGACACCAGGAGTGTGACCCTCCATTGTTTGTTTGATTTCCAGGGGGTGGTTCCCATCCTAGTGCAACCCATCCCATCAACAACCACTGGGGAGGCTGCCTCAACTGCCAGTCTGACCCTGGAAGTTTCTGACAATTTCACTTAAGAAGCCCAGGTCATGGCTTTCATTCCTGTGGGGGGCAATTATCTTAGTTCTCACAAACAGAAACAGTCAGTCCTTGGGAGGCCTCCCGGAAGGCATGCCCATTGTTAATGGATCAGTGAAAACACCTTTGGATATGAAGACACCAAAGATTTATTTTCTAGAATTACACACAGCCCCGGTACCCTGCTGGTAAGCTTTGTGTGACGGAAAACTAGTAAATAGCTTCTATAAAAGTGAGAGCTTTGAATAGGATTCTGAGTTTTCAAGCTGATACTCAGTTAACAGAGAAGAAATAAAAGCTGCCTGCTGCATGTCTGGGGTGCATATGCGTCCAGAAAGTGGGGTGTCCAGTTAATGATTAAATGATAGTACTAGATTCTAATCCTACTTACTTTCAAAATAATTTTTCTCTAAGAAAAACATGAAGAGAGAAAATTCCATGAAATGTTAGTGCTGGGTTAAAGTAGATTTAGTCTTGAGTTATATTTATAATAAGACTGAGAAATAAAGCCACTTGCCCCTCAGTCTCCCCTCCCAAGCCAGCACAGCAATCATTCGAAAGAATTAGGGAAGTATTTCAGAAAATGCCTCAATTCGAAGGATATGAATTTGAGTACTGAAAAAATGAGTGGCCATAATTTGTCAAAATGATGCAAAATAGGATCCAAAGAAGTGGCATCAGCCTAGGTATTTGTGCTGTTAGTGGTGCTTTTCACTGGGCAGAGCTGTAAAATTAAAGGCCCGGAGCACATAACAGCCTCATTCTACCTGGGAAATGTATTAAAATTCCTTCTGTCTCAGCCTAGAGATCTAGAGATCAGCATTCCTACTTTACCAATGATGAAGACCGTAAAGTGAGGTCAATGAAAGTTAATTTCTGAAAACTGGACAGCTAATGATTTGTGATTTGGGAACTAAGACTTAAACCCTACTGCTCATGCTTTGAGTTCTTACAATTACCCTTGACTCTCATCATTTACAAAAAAAAAAAAAAATAGTAATAACAACCTAAGGACTTGGGCTCCTGCCACCGGCCATTAAAGCAGGCTGCATCTGTGTGTCTGTGACTTGCTCATTAGTTTTAATACTCACTTATCGTCATTTTGGAATTTTGGCCCTTTCCTTCCTTCTCTGCTCACAAGACCTATCACACTGGTCCCTCACTCAGAAGACGTGAGAGCCTGGGGTTATTAGCATATTAGACTCTGCTTCCAGGCTCTGGAAATCATGCAATTTACTGGCCAAGTTCCTAGAGGTAAACAAAGCACTGAGGCATTGTGACACTATCACTGAGATTTCCCATCCTCACCTGGACCTATTAAATCTACCTGTTGGGCTTCCCTGCCACAGTATAGACATTTGGTTTCTCTGCTAGTTATACATCTGCAAGGTTTAAGGTTTCATAAAACAACTGTGGAATTTAATGTACATTCTGAAAAGAAGCTCAGCACATGGGCCTCCCTGGTGGCACAAGGGGTTAAGCACCACACTATGAAGCAATTCACAGCCCCTGCAGCATGAGTTTGATCCCCAGCCAGCCAGGGAGAAACCCTCATGGCGCAGCAGACCTCTCCTGTTTCACATGCTCCTCCCCTCAGCAGTGTATTTCAGTCAGTCTGCCTGTTCTGTTTGCCACTCTGTCTCTGATGAGTCCTCTCACTCCCTGCATCTCTGGCCCATACCACAGCTCTTGTATGTATAAATAAATAAATTAAAAAAAAAAAAGATGCTCAGCACAATGGCTGGCAGGTAATAAATCATGTACTTAGGAACTAATACTGCTGATTTCCAACTATTTTCAGACACAATGGTCTTATATGACTGCTTGTGTTCAGCCATTCACTTACTCACTGGGAACTGCATACAGATGGTCCATTGTGTGCTCAGCCCTCTATTAGGCACCAAACTCCTGTACCCCTCCACCTATTGGCTGGTCCATGAAAATGAAATGAAGTTCCCAGACTACTACCTAGATGAGCAGTTGCCCTGGTCCAGTTCAACTCTTGAGTCTCCTCCCTCGTGGCTTTTGTCTCTGCATCTGCCAAATGCCTTGTCACTACTTCTCAATATCCCAGGGCTGCCTTTTGATCTTAGGAGAGGAATTGAAAAACTGAGTAAAAATTAAATAAAAGGTTATAATTGAGTGAGGAATGCAAACCAGAGACTTTAAGAAAGACAAAAATGGAGTGCTTCAAGAAATATAATTTTAACTATAGAAAAATCATGACTATGACCTTGACTCATTTTTATAATCACTTTACCATAACAGTACCTGCTTCAATAGTGGCTATGTGAACCAAATGAGACAAAAAATAGATACTTTCTATAGTAAGCATTAAATAAATGCTGATTTTTCAATAATAGCAACTATTAGCTAAATGTACATATACTTGCTATTTATGTGATTTGAAAGAAAGGATTATGAAATGTTAAAAAAAAATGACAGCTGAACAAATGAAACTATATAACAAATAAAAGTTGGCATCTCTTGAATTGCCTAAAATAAATATATGTCCCTCAAGGGTCTATTTAATGTTAGTAGACCAGCTGAGTTTGATGTATTATCAACATTCTTAGAAGTAAAGAAAACTTTCATTATGTATTGATTTGCCTGTTTCCATAAGACACTGGGAAATTATCCTACATAAAGTATACTAGGAGCCGAGAGATTTTGTTTTATTTTGTTTTTGACTTACAAAATTGTGTTACTCTTGACTTGTTGAGGAAATACGATTTAAAGAAAATATAGAGGTAAAAGATAACCATCTCACTTTTTTAAAGTCTACCTTTAAAAATTAACATGGCTGGGTAAAAACTATTGTAAGAAAGTACCTCAAAGCAATGTGACTATACAAGTAACCATGTCAATCCTGAATATAAAAAATACAATAATTTGGATTTTTTTCTTGTTATACTGCTAAGCCTGGTTAAATAGAGAGCTTTGACATTAATTTGTATAATCCAGCCTCTTTTACTTTCTTGTGCTAGAATGTCATTTTACAGTTAAAGTGTATTACATTGGTACTGTGACTGCTATTGAAATACAAAAAAAATTAAAATGAATCAATTATTTTTACTATAATAATCAAAGAAGGATGTATGTTTGTAGATATTATATATGAAAAAGTTGTATCAGATGCTCCAGTTACTCTGCTCACTCTAACTTAATAAAATATGTCTAAATCTAAAAGAATCTGGTTCAAATCTATTTTTAAGATTGTAATTACAGGGCCTCCCTGGTGGCGCACGCAGTTGAGCACAGCGCTGTGAAGCTGTCTGCAGCCTCTGCAGTGCCGGTTCAATCCCCACTGGCCTCGGAGCAACCCACATGGTGAGCAGACCTCTCCTGTCGTGCCCGCTGCTCCCCTCAGTCAGCAGTGTATTTGATCAGTCTGCCTGTTCTGTTCCCCACTCTGTCTCTGGTGAATCCTCTCACCCTCCCGTGCATCTGAACTGTACCCTCGTTCTTGTATAAATAAAAAAAAAAAATCTTTTAAAAAAAGTAACTATAGTAAATAGATTGTATAAACAATAACTTCTCATCATTGTTCATCACTTATTATATGTGTTTTTTTAAATATTCAGTAGCTGGAATAAGGCCTCTCATAGAGTAGATGCTAAATAAATATGTTGACTGCATGAATGTTGAATACCTGCTATTATGCTAACGTTTCCATTAAGATTCAATTGACCTTCAGCACCAGACTTCATATTGCCCATTCTCAGGTTCCTTCTTAATTCAATTTACTATTTATTTGGGAAAAAAAGAAGCAGATTAAGAGGATCTAGGGGATTTGGGCTGTGGTCTTGGGTACTCTATCAGTTTGGAAGCCTGAAAATCCTCCTTTTATGGCAACCATTTTCTGAAATGAGTCTTAAACACTTAAAAAATACATGTAGTAATTAATAAATTTGACTAAAATTATATAAACATCAAGGATAATCTGTAAACTAGATACATAGAAAAAGTAAAAGAAAACAACAAAATCTTTAAAAGCTCAGAAATAATAAATTTCAAATTTCATTCTTAACCCTCTGTTATAGCCATGGGGGTGGAGAAGGCATCTGAATCAAAAGACAGTATAGACTTTAAGCTACTGATACATAATTAATGTTATATCAGCAATAATCATCTGCTTGTATATATTTTATTCTTATTAATCCCTTACCCATTTGTTACTAGAAGCATAAGAAATATTTTTTTAACAAAGATGTAATATTGGGCCTCCCCTGGTGGTGCAGCGGTTGAGCGCTGGGCTGCAAAGCTGCCCACAGCCTCTGCAGCACTGGTTCGATCCCCGGCCACCGGGCGAGGGTCCCACATGGCACGCAGACCTCTTGTGCTGTGCCCGCTGCTCCCCTCAGCAGTGTATTTTGTCAGTCTGCCTGTTCTGTTCCCCACTCTGGCTCTGATGAATTCTCTCACCCTCCCACGCTTCTGACTGTACCCAGTGCTTGTATATATCTTTAAAAAAAAAAAGATGCAATATTGAAATTATGAAACCTCAATATTTTGTTAACACATAGCAGATAAAACAGCAAATCTTTTTAAAGATTTATTTATTTATGCATATAAGAGCTGGGGTACAGAGCAGAGGTGTGGGGGATTCACCAGACAGAGAGTGGGGAACAGAACAGGCAAATTGACTGAAGTACACTGCTGACAGTGGGCAAGTCAGGAGAGGTCTACTGTGCCATGTGGGTTGCTCCCTGGCTGGCCGGGTATCGAATTCATGCCTCAGAGGCTTCGGATAGCTTCATAGGTTGAGTCTTAACACCCTGCACCACCAGGGAGGCCCAAAACAGCAAATTATTAAGACATTTATGACAGCCCTTAATACATTTGATCAAAACTGGTTAAACATGCCCTGGATTCAGAATGTGTTCTAAGTGAACATGAAATAAACCTGACATTAGAAATTACATCTTCTAGGGGCCTCCCTGGTGCTGCAAGGGGTTGAGCACAGAGCTGTGAAGTTGTCTGCAGCCTCTTCAGAGTGAGTTTGATCCCCTGCTGGCCAGGGAGCAAACCACATGGTACAGCAGACCTCTCCTGACTTGCCTGCTGCTTCCCTCAGCAGTGTATTTCAATCTGCCCATTCTGTTCTCCACTCTGTCTCTGGTGAATCCTCTCACCTCCCACACCTCTGCCCTGTACCCCAGTTCTTGTAACGATAAATAAATAAATCTTTAAAAAATTTAAAAAGAGTAACTCTTAAAAAAAGGAAGAAGTTACATCTTCTAATTTGGGAGAAAAAAAAAAAACAGTAAGACTCAAAATTTATATATGATATAAATGATACATAAGTTCCATTTCCTGAACAAGTTTTGTCTTTGATCAAAGTTATGACAAAATGCAGATGGGTAAAGGTAGCAGACAACAGGGAAAGGAAGTATTTTCTAAGGAACAGATGAAAAAATACTTCTAAGGAGGCATGATCAATCTTTTTCTATTCAAAGTGCTAAACAACATTCACTGCATATCCTGGTCACACATTCATTAAGAGCAAACTGTAACTCACATTTGAGAATGTAGATTAAGTAGAACTTTAATGTACAAGAGCAGCCAATAATGGATTTTTTTCCCTCTGCAATAAAACCAACCAATGAGATAGCATGTTTAACAACCAGCTGTAATAAACCAGTTGAAAATATGGTTGGAAGGAGAAGGGGGTAAAATTTTAATGCCTATTTTTGAGAAATGTTTCTGAAAAGTTAAAGCTAATTGCTGAACTAATTACACTTCTCTTGAATTTCTTATACACAAATGATGTGCTTCCAGATTAATTAACTTTACTTCCGAAGAACTGGGAATGATTCCAAATTTTGACTGTCTGATTACTTGACTTCCATGGAAAATATTCCTTAAAGCGCTGCCCTTGAGTACACGATGTTAGAAATACTTTCATAGGGTGTAAGTAGAAAATACTTTCATAGGGTGTAAGCAGAAAAGCAAAAACAAATCTCTGACTTAGCTGTTGCTCTTCTGTACTTCAAAATGGTGAAAAAGCAATCTTTCTGGCAATCCAAATTGGATTTGAAGATTCAAAAACAAACAAATAAACCCCAACCTCTAAGACTGTAATCTGCACTTCTCTCTGCTTTCAATTCTATTTTACCTAAGAACAACAGTATTCTCTCATGACCTAGGTATTGTGATGTTTCATCAAACTTTTTCCTGGGCTTCGCCAGTTTTCTCTTTTGTCTCCCAAATCAAATAAATAAAGTGGAAAGACCAAGTTGAACCTCCAAAATATGAACAAGGAAGTCAAAAGTCCAATTCATTGGCTAGGACATTAGAAATCCATTAGAAAACTTTATCACTTGGACTCCTCTGTTTTAAGAAGCTATGTTAGCTATGAAGCTATCTTGTGTCCTAAAAAGTGGGGGGAGACTCTAATAAATAATCAAGTTATAAAAGCTACCTTTTATGAGCTTTGCTGCTTGGGGCAAAGTCTGTTTCCAATGATGCTTTATTAAAAAAAAAAAATCTTGAGATTCTGTTTTGGAAGTAGGTACAAAGGATGCCTGTGCATTTTTGAGTCTTGATCTTTCCAATACTCTCTTTGTGCCCTACACCAGGTTCACAATTATCAGATTTAATTTCAGCTGCTCAGCTAGGGGCAAAATTCCCATCCCTGATTTAAGTTTTCCCTATAGAGTTAGAGTGAGAGAAAACTGGCCAATTTTATCTGCTGCTGGCCACATTTGTGAAAAAGGGACCAGTAGGGAGTCAGTCTTTGTTTTAAACAGGAGAGATGGTCTAGCTTATTTTCAAGAGGAAACAGCAACACATAATTAACTGGGGCAGCCATGACCTAGGGCAGATGATAACAGCAGTCCAGAGGGGAGCATACCTTCTAGAACAAAGATTCCTGTCAGGCCATACTAATCTTCAAAATGAGGGGACTTTCTCAAAAAAATATATAAATTTAAGCAACCTTAATTTATCTAAAAACCTCTTATTTCACACACACACACACACACATACAAAATTACAATGAGGCTGACTGCAAAATATAAAAAAAATCAACAGCAGAAAAAATAAACCCATAATCATGCTATAGTTCAGAAATAATAGCTAGTATTTTTGAGAGTTTAGGATGGGTCAGTGATTATGTAAAAATTTTAAGGCATTTTTCCCCCAATGTTTGCAACATCTCTGAGGTATGTATATAGTGTCATTGTTTTTTGAAAAATAAGAAAATTTCATAATGAAGAAGTTGTGGGATATGCCTGAAATCACACTGTAAATAACCATACCAAGTATTTGAGCATGAATATACAGAAAGAAAATGGAACAGAACTGGAAGTTCAATGGTCACTTAATATCCATATAAGAAAATATTTGTAATCTAAAACACTATGAAATGATGTATAATTACATAAATGTTATGACTGGGTAGTCATCTGGAAAAATATGAATAAAATCAGAACATGACCACAACCAACAAAATGGAGTAAATGTTAGTGGATGAAAGATATAAACACAATTACAAATAAATACCTAAAACAACCACTAGTGGTTGTACAATCTTGGAATGGAGAAGACCATTCTAAACAACACACACAATTCTAAAGTCAATGAAGAAAATATTTATAAATTAAGTGAACAAAATTAATATATGATGGTTAAAAAGTATCAAAAATGTTTCTGTGATCCCAAAATGAATTATATTAAGCCACCAAGACAGACATGTATCCCTCCTTCAAAAGTATTGACTTACTGACATAAATTGATTTGGAAATGAAATGTAAAAAGCAAAAGCATTAGAAATCCAAATCAATAAACCTTTCCTTGTTTCTCCTCCCAAATACAACATGAAAGGTATCTTTCTCTGCTGTACTTTGTACCAGTAATTTATGGGATAGAATGCTTAGTAAGCACTAATTAGTGTCAATTCATACAACTAGACTAAAAATATTAAAACCGGAAGAAACAGAGATTATTGTGTTTAATCAAGATTAATCAATAAGCAAGAGTCTCTAAATGACATGATCAAAGTCACAAAGGTAATTAATCCTTGCATCATTCAGTGGGGCTATTTCTGCTGTTACAGTTGGTCTCATAGTAGCAAAACAGAAGGAACAAGCTTATAGTTCGGTAAAAAGAAAAAAAAAAAAAACAACTAGCTCCAATGATCTAATCAAGGAAATAATAACAACAGCCTGATTCAAGTTTTCTACAAACCAGATATTAATACACACTTTATATCCAGTAACCTATTAATGAAAGAGTATCACTATAATCCTTTTTTTTAAAGATTGATTTATTTATACAAGAACTGGAGTACAGGCCAGATGTGCGGGAGGATGAGAGAATTCACCAGAGACAGAACAGGGAACAGAACAGGCAGACTGACAAAATACACTGCTGAGGGGAGCAGTGGGCATGACAGGAGAGGTCTGCCGTGCCATGTGGGACCCTCATCAGCCGGCCGGGATAGAACCAGCGCTGCAGAGGCTATGGACAGCTTCACAGCACTGCACTCAACCGCCTGCACCAGCAGGGGAGATCCATCTCTATAATCCTATGAGGGAATTGAGGCATTACCTTAAGGGCACAACTAGCAAGTAGGTGCACCAGTGCCTCAACTTAAGAAGTCCTATTTTACATTCTGTCTCCTTACAGATGTTTATGAACAGTAACTTTGTTGTGTACTAGCTGACTGTGACCATGGTAAGCTCACTGTCAAGTCCTCATGTATCCAGATGAAATCAGTACAAAAGAAATCAGTTCCTTTTTTCAAGATAGGAAGCTTGATGCTTTTCCCTATCACTTTTCCAATGTAGCCATATTCAAAACATCATCTGACTAAATGAATATGATCTGAGGAAATTTGAATGACCCTCATCCTCACTGATCTTCCTCCTGTTAAACCACTAAATAATATATAGTCTGTACCATAATTTCATAATTTTATTATATCTATAACTGAATTGATCTCTAAATGATTTCATATGCATTGGGTTTATTTCACGCAAATAACTGGTAAAACAATTGAGAGTAAATAACATTCCTTATAGAAATTACATACTCCCTAATCAGCTAACAAGATAAAACCTCAAATATATTTTTTGAATGACTGATTGTTCAATGATCCCAAACCTGTATATTCCACCTCACTAGTGTATGCCTTTCCCCATGTTATTCATTGGCTTACACTCTTCCAAGCTTAATTCTATCACTCTATGAAATACTCTCCTGCCCAGTCAGGATTGCAAGAAGGTAGGTCAAGAAATATCACTGGTCTTTTTTGTTTGTTTTGTATTTTTGCTGGTCAATTTCCACTCTACTCAATTAAAAAGAACAATTCACTCTTAAACAGCCTTCACATTTATGCCTTTTTATTCCACCCTGAGTGACTTCACTTAGCATAATCCCATCTATTTCCATCCACGTTGTCACAGATGGTAAAATTTTGGCATTTGGTATATAGTTGGGTAGTATTCCATTGTGTGTTTACGCTACATTTTTTTAATCCACTCATCCTTCCTTGAGCACTTAGGTTGTTTTCACATTATATCAATTGTAAATAGCATTGCAGTGAACACAGGCATGTATCTACTCCTTTGAATTAGTGTTGAAAGCCCAGAAAAACAGACTAATCTATTCTTTTGAATTAGATACCTAGGAGTGGGTTTGTTAGATCATATAGTGGGTCCGGTTGAGGTTTTTGAGAAGCCTCCATACCGTTTTCTATAAAGTTTTCCACATTCCCAACAACAGTGCACAAAATTCTTTTTTTCTTCACACCCTCACCAACACTTGTTTGTTTCTGATATGGGCCATTCTCACAGGTCTGAGGTGATATATCATCCTGATTTTAGTTTGCATTTACCTGATAACAGGTGATAATGCACATTCTTTTAAAGTTCCTGTTGTCATCTGTATGTCTCCTTGCACAGAAGGTTAAGCGTAGTGCTGTGAAGCTGTCTGCAGCCTCTGCACTCTGCAGCGCGGGTCTGATCCTGGCTGGCCGGTGAGAATTCCACATGGCACAGCAGACCTCTCCTGTCTCACCCGCTGCTCCCCTCAGCAGTGTATTTTGGTCTGTCTGCCTGTTCTGCTCCCTGCTGTGTTTCTGGTGAATCCTCTCACCCTTTAGTGCCTCTGGCCTGTACCCCAGCTCTTGTATAATAAATAAATCTTTAAAGGACACAGATTTATTTATTATTTATTATTAAAAATAAATAAATCTTTAAAGGACACAGAAACATCAAGTCCAAAGAGCACCTGCACCCCTATGTTTATAGCAGCACTATTTACAATAGCTAAGCTTTGGAAACAGCCCAAATGCCCAAAAATAGATGACTGGATCAAGAAGATGTGGTCCATATACACCATGGAATATTACTCAGCATTCAAAAAAGATAAACACATGCCATTTGCAGCAACATGGATGGCGCTGGAAGGGATCATGCTCAGCGAAATAAGCCAGAAAGAAAAAGAAAAATACCGGATGGTCTCACTCATAGCAGGAATCTAGAAAACTTAAATAAGGGACCAGGAAAAAGAATAACTATAAGAAAGTGAAAATCAAAATCAACAAACAACTATGAACCAGAGACACTCTAATGGGGGGTGGGGGGCGGGGAGGGGAGGGATTGGGGTCAAAATAAGGGGGTCTCAATTGTATGGTGAATATAAAAATAAAATTTATTAAAAAAGAAAAAAAAGAGAGAGAGAAAGAAAAGGAAGGAAGGAAGGAAGGAAGGAAGGAAGGAAGGAAGGAAGGAAGGAAGGAAGGAAGGAAGGAAGGAAGGAAGGAAGGAAGGAAGGAAGGAAGGATCTATTTAGATCATTTTTAACTGAGTTGTTTTCTCATTGTTGAGTTGTCTGAGTTCTTTACAGGTCTTGGATATTAGTCCCTTGAGGCATATATGATGTGCAACTACATCATCCCATTGGGTGTAAACCAGAGGTGCAGTGGGGGAGAGGATTCACCAGAGAGAGACTGAGGAGCAGAACAGGCAGGTCTACTGAAGTACACTGCTGAGGGGAGCAGAGGGCCGGACAGCGGAGGTCAGCTGCACCATGTGGGTCCGCTCTCTGGCCAGCTGGGGATCCAACTTGTGCTGCAGTGGCTGGTGATAGCTTGACAGTGCTATTGTTAACCCCTGCACCACCGGGGAGGCCCTGTCTTTTTGTTTTAATGATAGTTTATTTCATTGTGCAGAGGCTGTTTTGCTTTGATGCGGTCCTGCTTGTTTATATTTATACTTGTTTCCCTCCTGTCATAGGCACATCTCCAAAGATATCCCTGAAACCAATGTCACTGAGCATTTTACCTGTGTTTTCCTCTATGTATTTTATGGTTTCAGATTTTACATCTAAGCCTTTAATACATTTTGAGTTGATATTTCTGTAAAATGTATATTTTTCTAGATTCACTTTTTCATGTGGCTAACCAGTTTTTCCAACACCATTTGTTCAAGAGACTTTCCTTTTTCCATTGCATACTCTTGACCCCTTTATATAAATTAGTAGCCCAAATAAATTTGGGTTTATATCTGGGCTCTCAACTCTCTTCCATTTTCCCCTTCATGGCATTATAGTCCATAAAGAAATCTAGTGGCACTTTTCTTTGATGGATGTTTCCTGTGAGAGAAGGGAGGCATGTGGATAATTTTTTACCTGCTAGAAGTCAATCAAACTCCTGGAAAGGATAAATTCAATTAACAGTTTTCCCCATGTCATTTGACATGGATTCTATTAAAGGGTTTATTTTGGTGGCTCTAGACTATGTTTTATGGTGAGACATCAGTATTGTACATGGAACTCAAGCAAGTTAACTGATACCTTCCTATGATTTCAGGAAGTTGTGACTAACCTAATGCTGTTCCAGACTTTCAGTTTGCAATTCTTTACTCCAGAACGTGCTGGGTCTTTTCCTTGGGTGTTGGGGATGGATGGATGCTGGGATCACAGTATTATTTCTATGAGTCCATTCTACATTTGATTCATTGCTACTATGCATTAAGATGGCTTATTTATTCAGTTAATGAAATTACTCAGATCATCCAGAATGATTACATTACCTGTCACTACCTTTCACTAACAAAAAAGTATCTACATAAATTTGTTTTTAAGAGAATTTACAGGTCACAGGGAGTAATACAATGAAGAAACAGAAGTTGCTGGTCAGCACTATCTGCTTTAAGATATGTTGCCTTTCCTGGTAACAGGACATATTGTTGGAAACTGCTCTCAGACCTCTGCTCTGGGCCAGCTTGTGAGCTTATTCTGTGGCCTCCGTCTTTCTTTTCCCAAGGGAACTGGGATACATCTCACTGAGTTCATTTTTCACTGACATCTTGTCAAGAAAGAGGTTGAATGTTAGCACAGATGAATACCTCTTGGACAGGTCTTTTCATTGTGTTAGGCAGAAAGCCGCCTTCCTTCCATGGCAAATGCTTCTCTTTCTTTGACAAAAGAATGTTTTCTGTAGTTACTTCATGGAATATACCCCTATAAAGCACAAATCCTGAACCCTTTGTTCAGAGGCTCTTGTTCAGAGACCTTTGATGGCGCAAATCAGATCTCCTCACAGAGATCTCACAGGGGGATAAATAATAAAAAGAAACCTTGAGTTCCTGAGGTCTGGACAGGGACTAAAACAATATAGTAGATCTTCAGTGAAGGATGAATTTCAGTTTTAATTCTCTATAGATCTGTACTTCGTCTTTAGACAGCTCATATTTATTTCTTCAACTAATATTTGTTTATATATGCATTTATTTATTTATTTTTGGTGACCCAGGCATACCAATACTGATTTCATTGTCCTAGTATGGCTCCTGGCATATGGTAAAACTTAATACATATTAGATAAAGGAATCAATGAATAAAATGGTGAATTAATCTGAAGAAATGATTGCAAATTGGTTTGGAATGTACCACACAATGCTAGAGATAGGAGGTAAACTATTCCATTTGTCTGGAAAAAATCCAAAGGTACCATATATTAAGTGGGGCAAGGTGAGATGGCTTCTTTTTTTTTTTTTAAGATTTATTTATTTATACAGAGCCAGGGTACAGGCCAGATTCGTGGGAGGGTGAGATGATTCACCAGAGACAGAGCAGGGAACAGAACAGGCAGACTGATGAAATACACTGCTGAGGGGAGCAGCAGGTGTGACAGGAGAGGTCTGCTGCATCATGTGTGACTCTTCCTGGCCAGGCCATGATCAAACCAGCGCTGCAGAGGCTGCAGACAGCTTCACAGCGCTGTGCTCAAAAACCTGCACCACCACGGGAGGCTCTAAGATGGTTTCTTAAATGTTGGATGACTCCTAGAGTGTCGTCTGGGTAAGTTTCAAGTCACAACTGACAGGCTTTTAGGATTCCTAGATCTCATGTTCACTTATTCTCCTAAACGTACACTCTGAATGGGGTAATTAACACCTAAGAAGATAATACAGCATTTATAGGGTCATATAACCATTTATTAATAAAAATACACATAGTCACACACTCCTCTCCCATCAGTCATGACCCCTTACCAAATCAAGATTTTTTCTGAGCATTCAATCCCTATATAACACACGGCATTGTTTTTGGTTAACTTTCTCTGTACTGACACTAGAAACTAGTTCCATCAGATATGCATGTTTTGTTTAGTTTACTACAGTATCACCTAGAAAAATGACTAGTATATATCAGGGTATTCAAGGCATAATTGCCAGCTATAGAGATGGATGGTTATATAGTATAGATAAAACACAAAATACATATTTCCTAATAACAAATCTGCAGTTGATACTAATATTCTACTTGCCCCTCATAAAGCTAGTTTGCCCCTTTATGAGTTGCCAAGAAATAATGAATATTGGTTAAATGGTGGTTTTCATTTTTAGTCTTCACCTGATTAGGAAGAATGTAGCTGCTTCTTTTGCTTTTCCCTCCCATGTTGGTAGAAGCAGAAATCAAATTATTCTAAGTATGAAAGAATTTAAAAAGGCAGAGAGCCAGAAAGCTTGTTAGAAACAGGGTGAATATGGCAAGATTACCAATACTTAGAAAACTTAAAAGTACTGTATTGTTTTGTGTCACTTAACAGCCCACCGAGCCTTGACAGAAGTTCTCCCTCATGTTAGGCAGACACTGGCTAATCTAATGATGCATTTACCTAAACTGATATGCTTATAGCTCAAAGATTGGAGGCAGTGGGAATGGAGTTAAGGATGTTATTGCAGACTTCCTACAGCCCAAGCAACAATTTAAATCTTTTACAAATGTTTTATGTTTAAGCCCTACAATAGCCCTGTAGATTTATCACATTATTGATAAGAAAACTGACATGGAAATGATTAGTACCCTTATTAGTACCCTTATTAGTACCTCAGACAGTTGATAAAAGGTAGGCTCATTACATCTAACTTCAGGTCACATGTTTGTAAGTACATTGTTATGTCATGCTAATGTTCTACAAAGGACATAAGTTGCCTACAGAAAAATTACCTGTGGAAGATGAGTCACTCATGAGTGGATCCCCTCTTTCCTACATGTTTCTTGCTTTTCCTCACCTTTGCTAGTCTTTTTTTTTTTTAAGATTTATGTATTTATGCAAACAAGAACTGGGGTACAGGGCAGAGGTGCAGGGGCAGAGATGATTCACCAGAGACAGAATGGGGAGCAGAACAGTCAGACTGACTGAAATACACTGCTGAGGGGAGTAGTGGGATAGTCAGGAGAGGTCTGCTGTGCCATGTGGGCAGCTCCCTGGAGGGCCAGGGATAGAATTTGTGCTGCAGAGGCTATGGATAACTTCACAGCACTACATCTTAACCCCTTTTGCCACCAGTAGGGCCTGGTGGCTAGTCTTTATGTAGCAGAGAAATACTTAAGATTTGCTTGAGCAATCTGCTTCTGGAAACTATATTAATCGTTGCAATATAAGCACCACAACTGAAGCTACCATGCATGCTACGAGAATGGTGTTTTAAATGGGCAATGAGTGATGAAAAATCTTGAATATGATTTTTTTTTAATCATGTAAGAGTTACTTTCTCAATCAGAAATAAAGTTAAAAGGAAGTACTGGTATTTAGGACATTCACAGAGTTATTGAACACACTTAACTTTTTTTTTTTATATTTTACATCATTGTTCTTTTTTTCAATATTTATTTATTTTTAATTATAAATTTTATTTTTATATTCCTCATAAAATTGTAACCCCCTTATTTTGACCCCAATCCCTCCCCTCCCCGCCCCCCACACCCCATAGAGTGTCTCTGGTTCATAGTTTTTTGTTGATTTTGATTTTCACTTTCTTACAGTTATTCATTTTCCTGGTCCCTTATTTAAGTTTTCTAGATTCCTGCTATGAGTGAGACCATCCGGTATTTTTCTTTTTCTTTTTGGCTTATTTCACTGAGCATGATCCCTTCCAGTGCCATCCATGTTGCTGCAAATTGCATGTGTTTATCTTTTTTGAATGCTGAGTAATATTCCGTGGTATATATGTACCACATCTTCTTGATCCAGTCATCTATTTTTGGGCATTTGGGCTGTTTCCAAAGCTTAGCTATTGTAAACAGTGCTGCTATCAACATAGGTGTGCAGGTGCTCTTTGCAATTGATGTTTCTGTGTCCTTTGGGTAAATACCTAGGAGTGGAATTGCTGGATCGTATGGAAGCTCGTAGGTCCAGAAATCTCCACACAGCTCTCCATAGTGGTTTGACCAGTTTGCACTCCCACCAACAGTGCAGGAGAGTTCCTTTAACTTTTAATGATTTGAGTATAATAAAATTATAAAAATTTAATTGCATTGCTGTATTTGTTTGATCATGAAAATAGTTTCATATTTATATACATTTGAACAAAAATTGTCACGTCCAGAATATTCTTTTTTTTTTTTTTTTTTTTTTATAGAGGCATGTTTATTTATTTATTTATTTATTTGTTTGTTTTTGTTTATACATGCACTGGGTACAGTCAGAAGTGCGGGAGGGTGAGAGAATTCACCAGAGCCAGAGCGGGAAGCAGAGCAGGCAGAAGGACCGAAGTACACTGCTGAGGGGAGCAGCGGGCAGCAGGAGAGGTCTGCGCGCCATGTGGGACCCTCGCTGGTGGCCGGGGAGCAGCCGGGGATCGAACCGGCGCCGCCGAGGCCGCGGGCAGCTTCGCAACCCAGTGCTCAACCGCTGCGCCACCGGGGAGGCCCACGTCCAGAATATTCTTAGCTTCAATCTTTGTATATCTCTGCCTCATATTTCACATTCAGAGACAGATCAGATCTGCGTTTTTGACATCTCACCAACTGCTTTTCTGCCTTCTAAGTGTGTGTGTGTGTGTGTGTGTGTGTGTGTGTGTGTGTGTGTGAGAGAGAGAGAGAGAGAGAGAGAGAGAGAGAGAGAAAGTTCTCTTTAGTTGAAAAATTATCTATATATTCTTAAAGCAAATTAATCTTGAATTTTTTCATCAATAATTAGTAAAATCTGCTTACTTACATAGATACAATACAAATAGTCATATTCTTAATATAGTTATATATTATTTGTTTTGTTGCACATTGGCCTTTTGGAATTAATGAAATTATATTACATAATTTTTGAAAAAAGTGACACAAACGTACTTGTGTAGTTCCCAATACATGACAAATTAGAAGTGTGTGCTTTCTCTTATCTTCCTGGGATCACCCCCTACATCTTATTATCTATACAGTTAAGACTCTAAAATTTATGACTTCAGTTTTGACTTTATAGATGAGTTCCCAATTTATCTACTGATTATTTAACATTCTCTCTTGGACATCTAAGAATACATCTATTTTAACAGAGTTCTAAACAGAATGCTTGATTTTTCCAACCATGCTCCTCCCCATATCTTTACCATATTAACTAATGGAACTATGAGTCATCTAGATGTCCCAGTACAAAATCCAGCAAACAGCCTCAATTCTTGTTTTCCCATCATCTTCTTTCCTAGGTTGCATTTCCTTGTAGTGGATCATAAAAGGAGATTCATGTGGTTTATTGAAAGATTGCTTCATTACAATGGTTCTTACCTTGAGTATCTGTCAGAATCACCTGAAGGGATTGTTAAAGTACATAATTCTAGCCTCCATCTATGGAATTTCTCGTGAAGTAGAGCTGGAGTGGGGTCTGGAAGTTACAGTTCTACCATGTCCCCAGGTGGTATTGATACTACTCCCAAGACCATACTTTGAGAACCATTAATGTAGGAAGAAAAGGACTAAAAGAAGGTGGGTAGAGTGTGGAGAAAGGCCAAAGTGTTGCCTTAGAAGGAAGTGAGTGGCTGGCAAAGAGAAATACAGAACTGTGAGCTCTTAGGAACTGATACTCCCAACAAGCTGGAGGATGATTCAAGCTAGTAAAGAGGACTGGACACCAACGGGTAGTACTAGACTCCCTAAATCCATGTTTGCAGGCAAACTTTTTAGATCCAAACCTATGACAGGTCCTGAATTGAACTTTTCACTATTCCCATTGCTAACACCCAGTTCACTGTCATTTCATAGCAGATGACGATCCCTTCTATAAACAGAATGTCCCTTACAGTGTTTCCTTGTATATTTCATCTAGGATCTATAGTTAGAAATAACTTGTTCACCTTTTAGTCAAAAGAAGTTGGAGTTGAAAGTTAAAGTCAATGTCTGAAACAAAAGTCTGATGAAATCTCCTCTTAACCTAATTAGTCTTAGCTCCTGTAATGCATTTTCCAGGTGTCAGTAAGAATGATTTCTTTTTAATATAAATGACATTTTGTCAGCTTTGCATGATTCTCCAATGTACATATAAGAAAACCAACTCCCTTTCATGACCAATGAAACCTGAACTTTTTAGGTATTTCTCTTTATTCATCCTAAAAGCTCTTCCTCTACCATCAGCCTAAACATTGCCAATTGTTTTACCACTCAGCCCAAATGCCACTTCTCCAAGAAGAGCTGAACAGATCTTAAAATAGCCTAAAATTGCCTTAAAATATACCTAAAATAGCACTGTACCCCCACAGTCACTGTAACCGTATCATCCTGCTTTATTTCCTTCATAACACTTAAACTATCTGAAATTCTCTTGTCTCTTGACATGCTTTCTTATTATCATACCTTCCTCTACTCCCCCACCTTGAGAATATGAGTTCCATGAATGCAGACTTCATCTTTCAGCTAACTGCGATGTCCTCAGCACTTGGAAGAGTGTTTGGCACATAGTAGACATTGAATAAATACTATTGTAAGCATAGATGAATAATGTACATACTTTAAATAAGGAAGATATTTTACTCTTTATCCTTCAATTTCTCATAATTGTTGGCCATATTTTTAGTGATTTTATTTAAGGTTATGCACAGACAGTTTGGATTAGAAAGATCCCAAAAATCAATCTGGTCATGATTAATCAGCACGGATTACATCTAAGATAGTTTCTTTTGGACAATGACTATCTCAGTGTTTTGACAACTGGACCATCCATCAAAAAGACAGACTGAGATGATTAGTTAGACCAAAGTTACATTTAGAATAGTTCTAAAAATATTCGTGACACCAAGAATTTAGGCACAATGGAATTGCATCAGTGCTTGGATACCAGCAAATCAGAAAACCAACCTTTGAAAACACCATTGGTAGCACTTCTGTAGTAAGAACATTGCCCATCTGCTTCACAGAGACAGACATGAGGCCTGGCTAGAAAAGCTATAGCAAATCAGGATATAAAACATTTATTCAAGTACAAGAGCAAACTTCTCAGAGAGATTTCCAAATGATGTAAAACTGGGATCCAGGAAGGTTTCCTTGGGAAAATTGAGGATCTGAGTCTCCAATAGAATGTAATCAACAGAAAGCTACTCTAACAGGCAGTGTTTTTTGTATTTTCAGTAGTTTTTCTGGGGCAGGACAGTGGCATCAAAACCAAAGAACATTTCAGAAATGTAAACAAATTCGGGCCCGCCCCAGATTTACTAAATGAGAAGCCCAGGGTATGAGGTCTCATACTCTGTGTTTTAACACACCCTGCAGGTGATTCTGACGCTCACTGAAGTTTGAGAAACCCTTTTCTGGACTAGAGCCAATTACTTTGTGGAAGAAAGAGGCAAACTATGTTGGTTAAAAGTACCGGCATTGGAAGTGCAATGTTTGAAATGAAATTAGAAGCTAATGTTCTGTTTTTAATTAACCAGTAGACTTCAACAAAATACTCTGATCACTTATTGTATTTCCATGTATAAATAAAATGTAAAACCAATCCTCCATATCCTAAATGCTGTTGTACAAACTGAACATCAAAAGCACTCTGGAATAGGACAATGTTCTCAGAATGAGTATTATTACATTTCAGAGATATGCTAGATTTTACTTTCACATAAATTTCTAAGGAATCATAATCTGTTTTGCTAAGTGAAGATGCTTTACCTAAACTGCCTTGAATACCTATTTGATAATATACAGCAGTGTTGCCAGAAGGCGGATGGTGGGGAGTAGCTCAGTGTCTGAGGACACACCAATCCGTTCATCAATCTGCCTTGTTGTGCAATTATTTCCTCTAATGAGAGGTCTGCAATTGTCACTCATGATGACTTACATGTCACTGTCGATTAGTACAGGAAATGAAGATCTCTTAGGAGCAAAGTCAGACAAAAGCTTATCCAGTCTTGACTCTTCTCATGTCTAATTCGCTGAGTAGGTGTAACCTTTTATAGTGATAAATGACAGCAACAACACTCACATGAAAACACATGTGCTTGAGCGTGTGTTGATGTATAGATACATACTTCGTTACCTTGCTTAATAGAGACTTTACCATCAATTAAAAGAAAGGCATTTTATTTTCATAGATTATTAGACAGGTAGATTCACTTGTATATGTATATTTTTCCCCTATTAAGCCAAGGCATTTATAGGAATGGGATTATGGTTAAGGGGATTTCCTACTTCTCCCTTTCATCTCTACAATTGAGACTTAACTCTACATAGAAAGTATATCTCTTTTTCCCCCATGATTGCTCCACATAAATCTTATTCCAGCCAAAGGATTCTTGTTACTCTCTGTTAAATGAAGCCCATTTCCATGTTTATCCCCTTAACACATCCCTTCCATTTCCTCAAATATTATCAATCTGCTGACCTGGTTCAGTTAAATTTTTTCATTTTCTGAGCTCTTAGTCACTATTTTCTTGGCTCATTTGTTTTTATAAAACACACAGTTTTGAATTATCATACAACATTAATATATGATACAATCTATAAATATTAAGACTTTAGATTAGGGGCTATGTTTTATGTTTCATTCCTATGCTCCAAATAACCTTGGTACATTGTAGCAGTGAATAAATATGTGTTAAATTATTATACTTGAGGGTTTAAAACAAACAGGTGGCAGAATAATAATAATTCATTTCTTACAATAAAAGTTTAAAAGGAACTTTTCTTTCTGGAATCTTCTATGGAAAAGACACAGCCTAATCACTGATATTATGCATAATTAGAGAACTTTTATTTTTCTTACTAATATATGCAAATATTGTTTTGAAAATCTCCCTAAATCCACTGATCACCAGAAAGGAATTAAAATATATTCATTAAATCTTACTTTCTCATGCAAGAAAGTAAAACCATATTTTAAAATTATTTTTCAATAAACATATCAAAGCAAGGCAAACATATTCTTGGTGGGCCAAGATAAAGATATATATAAGTACAGTATCTTCTAAAACTTCACATGAACACAAATTTTATATAATTTAAAGGCAAAGACAAAGAGTGCTTATCCAAAAAGCATTGATGAACAACTTCAAAGACAAAGAAATGCAAATTTCATTTTACTCTTTTCCCTAGTTCCTATCCAAATCTTCTTTGAGAAATGATTAAATGCTATACCAAAGTAAAATGAAATGTATTAGTAAAAAGAATCATGTCCTAAAGATGTTTCAGTCACTAAGTGTGGTTGTTAAGGAAAATCCACTTTAGAAAAGAAAATATACTGGACGGTCTCACTCATAGCAGGAATTTAGAAAACCTAAATAAGGGACAAGGAAAAAAGACTAATTATAATAAATAAATCAAAAATCAAAGTCAAAAAACAACTATAAACCAGAGACACACTATGGGGGGTGGAGAGAGAGGAGGGATTAGGGTCAAAATAAGGGGGTGGGAATTGTATGGGGACTATAACCAAGGTGAAAATGCATACACTGTGCAAAAATGGAAAATGATGTAAGAACTATATAAAATTAAAAAATAAAAAATAAAATCAGTTTTGAATGCACAGATGCACACAGGGAGATGTTTAATTCTGATACATTTATATTGAAGACATTTTAATTTTTGAAGTGAATATTCTCTTTCATTTTAGCCAGTTATTGAATAAATAACTGTGTCCCCAAAATTTGCACATTGAAATCCTAGTCCTCAATATGATGACTTTAGGTGATGGAAGTTTGGTGAAAATAACATCCTGAACTTGGACCTCTAGTCTCCAGAACTGCGAAAAACTGTGTTGTTTATAAGTTGCCCAGTCTATAGGACTTTGTTATAGCAATGTAAATGGATTAACAAAATGTTAATTTCAGTTTTGCTGTCAAAATTAGAGTCTTGGAGCAGGATCTAATGATATCATAACCAAAATGAAAACAAAATATGCTTCCCCCAAATATTGTCACAAGTATCACCTTACATATTTCCAATACAGTGAAATCAGTAGTTTATTTTAATGTCTCAGTGAAATAAATGTCTATCAGCAACATTTTTCTTGTCAAAATCCACATTTTAGAATTAAAAGAAAACACATTTGGAAAGCAGGGAAAACTAGAACGTAAATCACTTTGAAATAACATGGGATTCTCAGCAGGCCTTTAAAATTGAGTTATTCTTCTGTTTTGGAAACAAAATAGACTGTGATATAAATTGTATTTCTTTCAGGATTGATGAAAATAGTCAGTTCTTCCTTGGCCATACATGATATTGTATAAAATAACCCACTCCTCCAACTTCATTAATTAGAAAACATCTATAGAATGTTAAATAAGCCAAATTCAGTCATCTATGTCAGTGAATCAATTACCAATTAAAGTATGCTTAAAGGACTGTTTGCCCATGAAAAACTGAAACTAAGAAGTTTAAAAAACACTTAATCAAATTATTCAGATTCATAGTATTCACAAAGGAAGAAATTTTTTGACACTGGGCAAAGCATGAAAGGAACACATAATTGCATGTGTGTGAGAGAGAAGGGGAGATGTGTCCATGTCCTCATTTAACATTATCCACAGGCTCTTCAAACTGTGACTTGAAATGAAGCATCCTGAGTAGGAGATTGGGAGGATGGTGTCAGAGGATATTCCTTGCACATGAAAAAATGCTCATCATCACTTTTGTCAGGGAAACACAAATCAAAGCAATGATGGGTACCACCTGTGAGAATGATCCATCTCAAAAACACCAGAAAACAATAAATATTGGCAAGGATGTAGAGAAAAGGAACCTTCTTACACTGTGGGTAGGAAGTAGACTAGTCCAACCCCTCTGGAAGTCAGTATGGAGGGTTCTCGAAATATTAAAAAAGGGTCCACCTTATGATGCTACAATTTCACTCCTAGGTAGCTACCTAAAAATATAAAACAACTAACTTGAAGGGGAATATACACTCCAGTGTTTGCTGCAGCACTATTTAAAATAGTTGAGCTGTAGAAACAACCTAACTGCCCCAAAACAGACAGATCAAGAAGATGTGGTCTATGGGCCTCCCCGGTGGCGCAGCGGTTGAGCACTGGGTTGCAAAGCTGCCCACAGCCTCTGCAGCGCCGGTTCGATCCCCGGCTGCTCCCCGGCCACCAGAGGAGGGTCCCACATGGCGCGCAGACCTCTCCTGCCGCCCGCTGTGCCCCTCAGCAGTGTACTTCGATCCTTCTGCCTGCTCTGCTCCCTGCTCTGGCTCTGGTGGATTCTCTCACCCTCCCGCGCTTCTGACTGTACCCAGTGCTTGTATAAATAAATAAATAAATCTTTAAAAAAAAAAAAAGATGTGGTCTAGATACATAATAGAAAACTATTCAATTATTAAGAAAGACAAACTCTTGGCTTTGTGATTACAGGAATGGAACTGATGGAGACAATGCTGTGGGAAGCAGGTCAGAAGGGGAAAGACAAATACTGGTGGTGTCACTAATATGTGCAACACAGAGAAACAATACAAATGGTCAAAATAAGTCAAACCAAAAAATAAGCCCAAGAGCTCTGACTGCAGAAATGAAGCTAACAGAGAGAACAGGGCAGAGAGAGAACAAAGCAGGAAGGGAGCACAAGGGACTAAGGAGGAGGACCATGGACATCATGGTGGTGGGTGTGGTTTGGTAACAACACTTGAAGGGGGAGATGCCACACCTCTAAAACACAAACCGATGTTTGTAAACCAATGATACCGCAATGTAAAAAAACTCAAAACACATAAAAGATTTGTTCCAACTCCAGTCATAGCCTAAAGCAGTAGTGCTTATATCTTTGGGAGGTCCTAGAACCATCTAAGAAGCTAAGGAAAACTATGATGTCTTTAACTATGAAAAGAATTCATAATCCCAGGCCTCCCTGGTGGCACAGGCAGTTGAGGGCAGAACTGTGAGGCTATCCACAGCCTCTAGCACAAGTTCGATCCCAGCCGGCTAGGGAGATACCCACATGGTGCAGCAGACCTCTCCTGGCTCGCCCGCTGCGCCCCTCAGCAGTGTTTTCATTTGTCTGCCTGTTCTGCTCCCCACTCTGTCTCTGGTGAATCCTCTCACCCTCCCGCACATCTGGCCTATACACCGGTTCTTGTATGCTCATGCAATCTTTAAAAAAAATTGATAATCCCATATGATATGTTGGTGAACCCATAAACTAAAGATTAAGTACTTCTGCATTAGGGAGTTTCTTGCTTTGAGGATGACTTCGCTTAGTCTGTCATCACAAAGTACTGCAAACTGGGTACTTACAAGCAACAGGAACCTACTGCTCACAGGCATGGATGCCAAGAGTCCAAGATCAGGGTGTTCACACAATTAGGGTCTGGTCAGAGGCCCCTTCTGGTCAACTTGTCTTTGTAGAGCCCTTGGTGGGAGCAGAAGCAGCAAATTCTCTCACCTGTCTCTTAGTAGAGTGCCCATTCGTTCAGGTGGCCCCATCATAATTACATCACATCCCAAAGTCCCCCTCCTAACACTGTCACATTTCAGGGTAGTGCTTCACAGAGAAAATAAAAAGTAGCACTACCTGTAATGAATGCATATCCTCAAATAATGTCATTTCACTCCACTTAGGCTGGGGTTGATTTTTTCTCAATGATGTTATACAAAATAATGTTGAATGAACCGATGTTATTAGACCTCCTGTGTGTGTGTTTGTACATTTTTATATGTGCATATCTACACATCTGTCTATATATTTGTACGCAGTATGGAGTACACAGTAGTCAATTGTAGAAATCAGACCTTTACAACAAAAATCTTTTATTATTTTGCCTCTAGAGTCTATTTAATGCATTGAGAATTCAGACACAGTATCTTATTAACCATAGGAAGCACCACATTCTTAACAGCTAAAAGAAAACAACAACAGTGTCACTTGGCAAAACACTTCTCTCCTAACTTTTCAAATAATAGTTTCAGCAAAGTTTGATATAAAGCCCTATTTTATAAAAGAAAATTAAGTCATATAAATATTATACCCAACCCAGTCTTCATAAATATGCTGGCACAGAACAGCCACATCTCCCAAAGTGCTTATTATAAATGTTATAAATAAAGATATTCAGCCAGACTCCAGGGATACTCTCCAGGCATTTCTCACACACACTAAATGTGAGAGAGGCTGTCTGAGACCAGTGCTTCTCAAACTTCAGGAAGCATCAGAACCACCTAGAGGACGTGTGAAAATGCAAAGAGCTACACCCCATGCCCAGAGTTTGGTTTATTAAGTCCAGAGTAGGTACTTTCAACAAGTTCCCAAATAATGCTAATGCACTGGGTCCAGCAGCACACTTTAAGAACCAGTGATATCAGACTGATACCAGTCTGCCCTAAAAGTAACATGTTTGTAACTGGGATATCAAGTGAAATGGACTACAGCCACTTCCTGAGAAGGGCTCAAGAGTTCACATTACTGCATGTTAATAATCAGAAGGGGTCATGCAGACTAACATCCAGTCATGAAAATTGGCAGAGCCTGATGTGTCCCATCTGTGTGAAATCCCAGGCCTCCTCCACACAGGGCTGAGAGACAGGAGAGCAGGTGAGAGGCCTGTCTTCTCCAGAAACTTCTTTGTGTCCACTCAAGTGCAAGGGTGCTGATGGTTCTGTGATGGACCTCTGCAGACCTGGCCTTCCAAGCCAGCTCGGTGGTGCATGGGTATTCAGTGTGACTGGACAGGGGTGTGCTCAGTGCTCAGCACATCTCACAAGTGCTTGCCTGCAGGCATCTGAGCTTAGAACTCCTTGATAAAGAGCTGCAGAAATATTTAGATTGGAACTTTCAAAATGACTGGCTACAAATCACGCTCCAAGGCTCTAAAAAGAGTCATTTTGGCCCTCCCATGGATCTTTGGGTTTGAGGACCTTCATATTTATCAGTGTAATAATGAAGAAGACTTTGTTTTGAAAGTGTGTCTCAAGGGCCTCCCTGGTGGCACAAGGGGTTAAGTCTCAGCACTATCAAGTTATCACCAGCCACTGTAGCGTGAATTTGATCCCTGGCCAGGGAGCTACCCACACGGCACAGCAGACCACTCCTGTTTTGCCTGCTGCTCCCCTTGGTAGTGTATTTCAGTAGATCCACCTCTTCTGTTACTAACTCTGTCTCTGGTGAATCCTTTAACACACACACCATACCTCTGGCCTACACCCAGTTCTTGTATGAATAAGTGAAAATAAATCTTAAAAAAGAAATAAACAAACAAAAAAAGCATGTCCCAAGTACCACAAGATGTGGACTTGTCATGTGGAGATTATCAGTGTGGACTAGGTGCATGTGAAGACTCCATGGTCATGAATATTACGTTAGCCTCATTCAAGCAGAGGCACACTTTCTGGCAGTTGTGGGTTTCAGAATTTTCTGTTTGTTCAAACATGACCTAAATTCTTTTTTTTTTTAACAAATTTTATTTTTATATTCCCCATACAATTGCAACCCCCTTATTTTGACCCCAATCCCTCCCCTCCCCGCCCCCCACACCCCATAGAGTATCTCTGGTTCATAGTTTTTTCTTGATTTTGATTTTCACTTTCTTATAGTTATTCATTTTCCTGGTCCCTTATTTAAGTTTTCTACATTCCTGCTATGAGTGAGACCATCCGGTATTTTTCTTTTTCTTTCTGACTTATTTCGCTGAGCATGATCCCTTCCAGTGCCATCCATGTTGCTGCAAATTGCATGTGTTTATCTTTTTTGAATGCTGAGTAATATTCCATGGTGTATATGGACCACATCTTCTTGATCCAGTCATCTATTTTTGGGCATTTGGGTTGTTTCCAAAGCTTAGCTATTGTAAACAGAGCTGCTATAAACATAGGGGTGCAGGTGCTCTTTGGAATTGATGTTTCTGTGTCCTGTGAGTAAAAAACCTAGGAGTGGAATTGCTGGATCCTATGGAAGCTCTATGTTTAGTAGGTCCAGAAATCTCTGCACATCTCTCCATAGTGGTTGGACCAGTTTGCACTCCCACCAGCAGTGCAGGAGAGTTCCTTTTTCTCCACATCCTCGCCAACATTTGTTGTTGCTAGTTTTTTTTTTAATATGTGCCATTCTCACTGGTGTAAGATGGTATCTCATGGTAGTTTTGATTTGCATTTCCCTGATGACAAGTGATGTTGAACATTTTTTCATATGCCTGTTGGCCATTTGCATTTCCTCTTCAGAGAAGTTTCTTTTTAGCTCTTCTGCCCATTTTTAGACTGGATTATTTTCTTTGTTTTTGTTGAGTCTCATCAGCTCTTTGCAGATTTTTGTGATCAGTCCTTTATCATTAGTGTTGTGTGCAAAAATGTTTTCCCAGTCAGTGGGGTTTCTCTTTGTTTTTGTTATTGCAAACATGACCTAAATTCTTATGGCAACATCCTATTAAACAAGAGACTATGTATTCTCTCTCAGTTAAGGCAAGAGGCTATCCATGTGGCTAATCTAAGAGTAGTTTCATATCATTAATGTATAAGTTTAAAATATTAGCAAAGAAATACAGCCCTGTTTAGTAATGTTTGGAATCGTCATCTGCCTTTTGGGAGACCGATTCAGTTAGCCCTGCTTAATACATTGTTAATGAAAAGATTTTATAAGCACACCAAACCCTGGAAGCTATCTGAAATGTGTCACTTGGCCAGTTTCTGTTTACAAAGTCAATGACCAATAAAAGGGCAATGAAGTTGTAAATAGATTTTAATTATTTTTGACAAGTATCTCCATGAAGCAATTTATAACAATGATAACAGTGGAGTAATCGGATGGCATATCTATTTGGTGCTGTTGTTAAATAGTGGACAGAGTGTACAAAACTTAAAAATAATCAATGTAGAAGCTGACAATATTTGAAAGAAAATTTATTAGAACAATACGACTGTTTGTAAGTTAGTAGAGCAGAGGATCTTAACACAAAAGTCCACAGATAACCCCAGAAGTCTGACTAAAAATGTATACATAAATATATATGATAGATGGGTCTATTTTTGGTTTGTGGATACACCGGTAAATGCAGATTTCTTGGTCAGGAGTCTTTGTATATTATCAAATTCTTTTTTTTTAAAGATATATTTATTTATTTATACAAGCACTGGGTACAGTCAGAAGTGCAGGAGGGTGAGAGAATTCACCAGAGCCAGAGCAGGGAGCAGAACAGGCAGACTGACGAAGTACACTGCTACAGGGAGCAGCGGGAGTGGCAGGAAAGGTCTGCACACCATGTGGGACCCTCGCCCTGTGGCCAGGGAGGGAACCGGCACTGCAGAGGCTGCGGGCAGCTTCGCAGCCCAGCGCTCAACCACTGAGCCACCAGGGGAGGCCCTATTATCAATTTCTTAAAGGAAAAGATTGCCCCCCCCAAAAAAGAGACTCCAAATAGTTTTTTTTTTTTTTTTTTTTTTTTTTTAATGAGATGTGGATGAACTGAAGGGAGCAAACCCATGGCATACATGCTCCCCTTCACCCGTGTTCTCCTGTGAGGCCTCATCATGCCATTGTGGGGCCCTGAATGGCTTAAGTGACACTTTATGGAAAGTCTATGCCCTAAGCACACTGACCAAAGGGTAAAAAGAAAAGGGGGTAAAGAGATGACCAATTTGCAATGAGTTTAATCTATTTCAATAACAATTTTTCAATAACAATTATTTCAATAACAATTATTCATCTTTACTTGTTAGCCAGGAGAAGTCTGATTTTGAGCTACTTGAAATGTTTTTCCAGATCATTTAATGTGAGACAATTCAAGGTGTGGCCATTGGTCTTCTTTGCACTGCCCTGAGACACTCCTTTGGAGACCTTACTCTACCTCACAGCATGCGACACCACTGTTTATTGATGTCTCTCTCATATATAGCCTCAGTCCTGACATTCCTTCCCATTCTAGAATTGTGTATTAAATGCCTATCAACATCTTTTTAAATGCCCAGACCTACTCTGCCCAAAGAAGGCAGATATTCCCTGAAATCATTTTCTGCTAGAATCTACCCCATCTTGATGACAGAAATTCCATCTTTCTAGATCATGGTCCTCAGTTTCTTCCTTTTTTCTCAGACCCCACATCTAATCTGTTAGCAAATCCTGCTGGAATATAACCTGTTCTCACCACTTCCACTGTCCCCATCTGAGCCTAGGCCATCACCATCTCTAGTCTGGATTGTTGTAATAGCTTCTTGGCTGGCATCCCTACTTTAATGTCTGCCCTCCTCTATCTCAATATAACACAGGAGCCAGAATGCTATGATTAAGTCAGATCATGTTTCTTCCTCTGTTGGCTTTTCATTCCATACAGAGAGAAATCCAAAGTCCCGAAGATAGAGCTATTTTTCTTTTTAAAGATTTATTTATTTATACAAGAATGAGGGTATAAGCCAGATGCACAGGTGGGGTGCGAGGATTCACCAGAGACAGAGCAGGGAACAGAACAGGCGGAGTCACTGAAATACACTGCTGAGGGGGGCAGCAGGAGAGACAGGAGAGGTCTGCTGTGCCATGTGGGTATCTTCCCAGCCAGCTGGGATTGAACCCTCACTGCAGAGGCTGCAGACAGCTTCACAGTGTGGTGCTCAACCACCTGTGCCACCAGGGAGGCCCTGAAGATAGAGCTTTTAAGCATCTACCTGTTCTGGCTCTAACTTTCATGTTTAACTTCTGCCCTCCTAATTTGCCATTGCTGCCTCTGCTGTAGACAAGCTGATTTCCTTGCTATGCTTTTGATGTGATGGTCATGTTTCTGCCTTGGAGCTTTTGTGCTATGTGTTGCTTGCCATTACTTATTTCTTCTGCCTGAAATACTCTTCTCCAAAAATACCCAGAACTTTCTCACTTCTTAAAAGTTTCACTTAAATCTCATTTTTTAATAAGGTCTAACCAGAATAATTAATATCAAGACTTATTCTGTTCCCTTAATTTGATCTGTGTTTCCTTTTTCTTATCAATTTCATTTATAATCCTTTAATAAAACTCCATCCATTATTTACTGTGTCCATTACTTTTGTATTCCTTTTCTTGGTTCTCTCCTTTCTAAATGTAACAACATGAGGGTAAGGATGCCATCTTCTCTGTTCACGGATGCATGTCAAATAATTAGAACAGTGCCTAACAAAAAGTAGGTGCACAATAAACCTTTGTTCCATTTAATTGGATGGCCCTGGGTCTATGAAAGTAGAGAAAATAGGCACTTCTGAATATATATACTTTAACAGCCCAAATTACATAACTAAAATCTAGAGCAACAACGGTAGCATTTTGTGCTGACAACAATGATAATATAGTTGCTAATGTGTGAATGAATTCATTAGTAGAAGTACATTCTACAGCTAATGTAGGGTACTATCTATAACAGGAATTAGTTTATAAGAAAAAAATATTTCTAACTATGAAACACCATCCAATTGCCTCCTAACAAGTCTACTACTTTTGCCCTTGTATGTACATCATTCCCCACCCAACAGGAATAGGGATCCAATTAAATAGTCTCCTAATGTTGCTTGTTCAAAGCAAAAACTATAGTATTTAAAATCGCCAAGTACATCTCATGAGATGTGGCTTCCCATTATGTTTGGATATCTTCTCTGTCCTTGGCTCTCTCACCCCCCTGCACAGTGGTTAACTCACTTTTTCTCAAATACAACAAAAAAGCTTCCACTGCTGGGCCTTTGCACTTGCTATTGGCTCTGCCTAGGGTATAATTCCTCGGATATATCTATGACTTCTACTTTATTTCCTGCATATCTTCACTCCAATCTCATCTTCTCAGTGGATATCTTCCTACACATAATATTTAAAGTGTGTCTAGATCCTTCTTTAGATCCCACATATTCATTTACTGCTTTACTGCCATGGTAGTTTTAATACATCTTCACCTTAGTATGTCTTTTACCAGAGTATATTTTATCTAATTATTATGTCTATTATCTAGTCCCCCATACTCCATGAATTTAGGTGGAAAAAACAGTTATTTATCTTTTGTTCTCCCTACTGTATATCCAGCAATTAGAACAATATCTGGTAATAGTATAAACCCAACACTTTTGGGTGAATGAATGACTGAATATGTAGATATATAGATATATAGATACATGCATTAGCACAATCCCATGTGCTTTTAAGTGTCATTTTTAACTACAAGCAAGCACATCTTAAGATTTGAGTAGCATGACTTCTTCAGACTATGGGACCACAGTAGAACTTCTTTTATATTTCTGAGGTTAGCTCTTCCACCTGGCAAACGAATTGATAGTATAAATAATTTCTACTGTCTCATCTCTTGAGATATTTTACAAAATTACACATATTTACAATGTTAGAGATCAGAAAGTCTTCAGTGATTAACCATGATATCTCCTTCACCTTAGAGATGACAGGTAAAGGAAAAAAATCTAAAGTCAACTATCAAGTTACCCCCAGGCTGAAAATAGAACTAAAGCGTCTCTACCTGTGCACTGATCTTACTGTAAGCTCATTCTTTAATCTGTCACTGCACAATGAGAAAACATGAAATATCAGTCTTCTATTATTATTACATGTTAATGTAGTAAAAGTTGACCCAGCCTTAAAGTTATGTTTCTTGACTTGTAAAGAGTTTACTCCTACAGTTCTGCATTAATGATTATTTAGATCAAATTAGGAAATGGCTAAACTCTCCAAATACTCTTTTAAAACTTAATTAATCAGATCAAAGATAAGGTAGTATTTAATTCCAGGTAATCATTTTATTCATTAGGTGATCAAACTAATCCATATTTCATCACCTGCCCCAAAAGATGACTGAGATAAAAACTGATATTATCAAACTCAGATAATTTTACTTTTTCTTAAAACTTTCCATGGTGAATTAAATATAAAAAAGTAATTGATTTATGAAACTACTTATTACAAGCATTTACATTCCTCACTTGAGGATATCTTCTCTCACATAATGTAGACCACGTCATTGATTACAGAAATCAGCTATCAGGAGTCTCCAAGGCAAATTAATTTCATTGCCAAGGTAGACAGAGATACCAGCCTTTTATTACTGATTTAAATAATTACACTGCCTTTGATATTAATTTTCAATGCTATATAATTTAAGAAAAGGGTTTTCCTTCAGCAGAAATGCCCATTATAATGGCAATAACTATACATCCCAATTCTCAATGACAAGGACTATCAAAGTATCTTCAGGCAAAAAGAAGAAAAATCATATCCTAACTATTGCAATTGGAGAGACATTGAATACCTTTAAAGCAACTATAACAATTAAATCACATTTACTAAAACTATTGTCTTTATATTTCTTTTAATGTTTCCTACTATGATATTTGCTATCTCTGTAAAAGACTGGATTGTAAATATATTTTGGTGGCATGCAATTAAGAGAGACGACAAAAGTGTTGGATGCCATAACCAGAACATAATAAGATCTCAATAGTCTAGAACCATGCACCAAATATTTAAAGACTGTGGTTAAATGGAGTCAATATAGTATCTTGTATTTGGCGCCAACAACAATTTTAAAAGTCCTGCATGAAAGATGCATGGTGGTGCAAAAGAAAAAAAATCCGAGGGTTGCATCTGGTAGTAATTCAATATGAAGTGAAGAGTAACATGATTACTAAAATACAGATGATATATTCAGGTTACTTCAGTTATATGGGAAATTAATTGTTTCTATATCAAGATTATAGCAGATTTGGGACACCGGACTAACTACAAAATTTCTATGATCTGTGTAAAATGGAAACATGGGTAGCCTGTTGAAAATCTATTACAAGTTACAAGCTAGTGACAACAAGCATTAAACCAAGCATAGAATCCTTCTAAGATGTTGGGGGTCACATACCAGCTCTGTGACCAACTTGGGGTAGGTGGCAGCTCTATTGGGACTTGTGTCTATATAATCACTTCAGTTGCTAGGAAACTTCAGGGGTCAATTTATAGTAGAGCAAAGGGTATGTGTAGATTTTTTTTTTAAGATTTATTTATTTATTTATACAAGCACTGGGTACAGTCAGAAGCACAGGAGGGTGAGAGAATTCACCAGAACCAGAGCGGGGAACAGAACAGGCAGACAGATGAAGAAATACACTGCTGAGGGGAGCAGCGGGTGGCAGGAGAGGTCTGTGCGCCATGTGGGACCCTCGCTGGTGGCCAGGGATCGAACCAGCACTGCAGAGGCTGCAGGCAGCTTCTCAGCCCAGCGCTCAACCACTGCGCCACCAGGCAAGGCCTGGGTATGTGTAGATTTTAAGCTAAGTCACATAAAGAAGACTGAGGAAACAGGGATATTTTTCTAGACAAGAAATTTGAGTAAAATGGGATAACCTGCCATGGCCTATGATAATTGAAGAATCACTGCGGAGATCTGTAATTAGATTAATTCTCCATGACTACAATAATAGAATTACTAAAGGGTAGAGAATAACATTTCATTTAATATTTGTACCTTTGTTGCAGGCAAGTCAACTCAAAAAAATATGGGTTACTAGTGTGTGCAGCCACTAGAGGCATTCAAACATACTTTGAATTACTAGTTATACAAGGCTCTAAAGAAGTACTTAGAGTTTCTCTAGGAATATATTTCTCCAAAGCAAACTCAAAAATTAATGTTAGGTATACTACACTTTTTCAGTATTTTTGTTGAGTGGGCTTATCTTTTTTAACCATCTACATGTCAAATTAAAAGAATGTGAGCATGGCACAACCTTTGTTTGAAATGTGTCCTGAAATTCTTGAGTCACATTGATTTTCACTCAAGTGTGTGTGGGGCAGCAAGACAGTCTGGGGCTTGTTCACAATCCTCTTTAAATATACACTGACTTTTTAAAAAAATATTTATTTTTATACAAGAGCTGGGGTATAGCCCAGAGGTTTGGGAGGGTAAGAGGATTCACCAGAGTAGAAGCGGGGAGCAGAACAGGCAGACGGACCAAAATACACTGCTGAGGGGAGCAGCGGGCGTGACAGGAAAGGTCTGCCACGCCATGTGGGACTCTCCCTGGCCGGCCGGGAATCGAACCCTCACTGCAGAGACTGCAGACAGCTTCACAGTGCTGTGCTCAACCCACTGCACCACCAGGGAGGCCCTGCACTGACTTTTAAAAAAAACCAAAACAATGATGATTGTATTTCCCGTGGGTCTGGAATTATAGCTGCTGAAAATTTCTCAGAAATTTCAAGAGCAGTGTTGTTACTAACTTACAAATGGGAAATTTTCATTATATACATATATAAATATATATATAGTAAAATGTAATTAGGCAGTATAATGCACTAATTATACATTATAAATTATAATAGCAATACTATAACAGAAAAAGGCAAATGACCTGAAGCTCTTTCTTTCTTAATTGCCAGATGTCAGTTGATGGTTCATATAAAATTTAGGAGATATATGAAATGTATAATTTTATCATTAATAAGAATAATGTACCAATTTTCCTTTAGATACACTGAGCTATTATGTACATATTCCACTCGAACTTTTATAAGAACCTCAGTGAGGTGGAATCATGTCCACTCTAAAAAGGAGGAAGCCAAGAGATAGAGTTAAGTTGACCAATATCTCCCAAGTGGATAGTTCAAGTTAAGGGATGAGAATAGATGGTCTTAATCTATTCTCATTACTGCACTATTCTGCCTTTCCTAAGAGAATAATTAAGTCTTAGACCTTTTAAATGAAATTTACTATAATATATGGTTTATTCAAAACTCTTAACTTTAAAGAAACTTCTGTCTAAGGGGTAAATGGAAAAACAAAACTTCAAGTTCAGTTTCCTCTTCTTAATTCTCCAGTGTGCCTATCTTCATTTTCCAGTAGTTAGAAGTTGATTATAACAGAAGGCAGATCTTACCATTCCTTAGTCAAGACACTAAGGAATGGCTCAGTCACTGATGAGGTTGGTGGCAGAGACAAGTTCTCTAAAATGTTGAGCCTTCCATGGCTCATTGTTGAAATGAAGGGCCTTGCTATCTCTAAAACTATAGCACTCCACAGGTCTAAGCTTCTAGATTTTCTTCTTTCTTCTTTCAATATACAAGCACTAGAAAATTCTTTGTTTTTTTTCTTTAATACTAGTGATTTTGAAGTACAACCACACACAACGTACTAACTATGGACATAGCTTTAAAGCAATCAAGACAGCATTTCCCATCACTTCCCACCAAAGCATCCAGTTTGTAACAAATCCTGCCAGGCATCTATGCCGTAAGGCTAGTGTCCATGCTTTACAAAGTCCGTACAGGACTATCCTCTTGACTAGATAGAATAAAGGACCACTTTGTGTTTTTCAACCTCTGTTTATCTTGCCTTGCAATTCTGAAGTAAATCTGTCATCGTTCACCAGACAAGAGGAAAGTAAAAGAAACAACAAAATGACTTTCTAGCTCTTTTAGACAGTCTATTGGAGCTATTGTTGACAAAAGACTTTTTGTTTTCCTATTTCTTGAAAATTGTGTATTCCTCATCAAGACAAGGAAGTGATCCACTTTACAGAGTGCCAAAAACTATCTTGAGTATAAATCAAGTCAGTCAGAAACATATTTTTTAGGCAGAAAGATACCAGTTAGCCACAAAGTTATGATTTACCCTTTTTTAAGAATAATTTCACTATTTTTTTCTTACCTCTGTTCTCAAGTTGAAAAAGTAAGTTTCCTTCTTCAGTTTTGTTCCAAGCCTCTCCCTCAGTTCCCAGCTATTACAAACTGCACTCACAATCCACAGGCATTACACCTTCCATAGAAGTATAACCCCATTGTTTTATCCCTGGATATAAAATTGTGTGTGCCTTATCCTGCTCACTTAGAAACCCCTTTATCCATCTCTGAACAAGACACTCCCTGAAAGCACCAGCAGAGCAATCTCCTAGTTGCTGGGGCCATTCTCAGCAAAACATAAACCCTGTATGAAAATGTTAATGTCATGAAGTGCAATCAAAGCTATTTTTCTGATCCTTGACTTTTATGATTAACACAATTAATAAAAAAAAAAAAGTTCTCATTTTACCCTTGTTTAAAAAACTTGTGGCATCTATCAGTTAAAGGTCTATCCCACTATAGCAAGTAAAATAGAAAGTCACCTCAATACAGAATATTTATTTGACTTTCAAAGGATTCTGCATTCTAGAAAATATTTGCTATTTAAAGATACCTGCTCAAGAAGTGGAAGAAGTATCTCTGGTCCTAAATGCACTGCTTAACAATATGTTTATTCTTAATACATCTTTTTTATACATGAAGTAAGATACCCTGGAACTAAAGACTATTGTATGCACATAAATTCACTCACAGAACTTAGCAAAGTTTATAGGTTTTCAGTAAATGTTGGCTCAATGTAATTAAAAACAATATAAAAGAATGGGGAAATACATGAATTCCAATTATTATTACATGTTTTTTCCTGACTTGACTTAATTTTTCAGAAATAAAGATGTCATTTCTTGGATAAAGATAAACACTGATGATTTCACTTATATGAGAAAGAGAGGAAACAAAACAAAGAGCCAAAAGAAACTTGAGAAATCTGACTGTGTAATTGAGACCACTAGAAGGGGGAAGGTTGGAAGTGGGGAGTAAAGGGTAGAGGGGAACAATGGACTGAGGTAGAGGATTATGGGTATCTGGGTTGTGTGTGGGGCGTGGTGACATAGATCTGAAGAGGTATTGTAGGGTAAATGGATTTTCAGGCTTTTCTGGCCTCCCACCATTAGGATTGTCCTACCTGTGTTATTGTCCTGCAGTTGTTATATTGTTACAAACTGTCTTGTTTACTTCTGTGGGCCATGGGAAGAGTATTGAGATAGTCACTGACAGAAGCAAAAGCAGGAGAGAGGCAGGAGGGAGAAGGAGAGAAAAAGGCCATAGAAGCCCAGAGTGAAGACTTGCTGGGGGCTTGGAGGCCTACTGGGCCTCCTGGCCCCTGGCACCCCTGCCTGCCATGTACCTGGTTGCTGCTCTACATGTAAATACTCAATAAAAGCCTGAGAAACCCACCGAGGGATCCAAGACTTTCCTTGTCCCATCTGCTGGATTAGAAAATCTGCACTGTGACCATCCTGCCCCTACAGGTATGAACCTGTACCTCTAGATTATATACAGTGTTGTTCAATGTTACCCCAAAGTAAACAGTATAGTATTAAAAAAATGAAACCACTGCTTCTGCATCCAAACAATATCGCTGTTATGGCCTAGCTGGTTTGCTTAATCAAATATCTATAAACGTAACTCCTAGTCAAACTCCTTGCAGATGAGTTCTCTAAGCAGAGCAATTTAAGGAAAAACCCTTTATCTCCATCCCCCACTTCACACCCTTAATACTAAAGGCCAACATTCTAATGTGTGGACAAAAAAGTGCTAAATGATTTCACAAAAACCTGTGATACCACATCTGCCTGTCTCTACCCAAGGGGGGATTTCTAACAGTCCTGAAGGGAGCATTTCATCTGAAGGCTTTGTTTCTTTTTTCTTCAGAAGAAAGAAGACTTGGGATTTGGGGAAAGATTATGTTCATGTATATCTGGTGTGCTGGCCTACTTAGGTTCTGAGAAAAGGATAGAATTAAAAATCAGAAAAAAAGAATGTCACTGCTCAATTTATCAGTTAACTCTGAGCTATAAATAGACTTCTCAGGTGCAGCCTAGACTGAGATGGATATGTGGGTCAACAGCTGGATGGAGACCTTTGGAATGAGCTGGGGACGACAGGGTACAGGGAGAGTAATTGGCTATTTTGCAGATACTTCTCTTTGTAGGCACTTATCTCAGCATGTAGAGAGCCCCTGCATCTAAGAGGTGTTGCCTACTGGATGAGCCTGAGAATATAGGGCTTACTTTTTTGGCCATAGTTTTATAGAATCAGCTCTGACTTAGACTTGTGTTTTCATGGGATACTAACCTAGATTAATGGCTTCCCTGAATATGCTCATTTATCCTGAGTCAACTGGAGCAAGTCCACATCAAGCTCTGTAGTTCGGTGAACATATTAAATAAATTCATTTCAAATGGAAATAAAGAGATTCCTAAGCTCAATTATCAATTCAAAGGAAGAGATTGTTCTCATGCTGGGAAGAATACTGTGAAGATGTTTCAGACTCCCAAAATCTTTGACTTGTGAATACTATATTCAAGACCAAGGATCATATAAGACTATGCTATGCCTAGTGATAAAGAAAGGCAATGAACAAGCAAACAGGTTCATAAATACATACTTGGGGGTATTCTAGTAAGAGGAGTGGTCAGCAGGGTCAAGGGGTTCTGAGAAGTTGAGAAAAATGAGAACAGAAACACACTTTAATTTAGCAAGATGTAGGTCACTGATGACTTTGAAGAGATTGGTCTCAATGGAGGGGTGCAAGAAAAACCTCACTGAAGGGGACTGATGTCAGAATAAGGGATGAAGAAGGAAGACGATGAGGAAAGTCAAACTGCAGGAAATGCTTTCCAAAGAGTTTTCTGTAAAGAGAAACAAAGATATGGAGAGGTATATGCTGTAACAGATTTATTTTATTTTTTAATGGAGGCTATTACGCTCCTTTTTAGGCTGCACAGAATGATCAATATATGGTGAAAGAAAATATGCAGGAGGGAGGGGGCAGATGTAACTGATTGGTAAGTAAGAAGTAAAGAATATATGGAGATGGTTAGACAGAAACCAAGAGGGGTCACCCCGATAAGAAAAGGGAAATAAGGCCCATTGGTCTATGTGCAGATAGGTTGGTAGATGTGGTGTTGAGAGAATGAGAACATTCTTTCCTAATTGCTTCTATTTTTCTTAACAATTAAGACGAGCACCAGAAACAATGAGGGAAGAAGAAAGAGAATTACAGGTTAGGAAGAAAGAAGGAACCATGAAACAATTTCTCACAGAAAATTTATTCCAGAGATAAAGCAAATTCACCAGGAAAAGCATAGGATTCTTTCCCTTCATGTTGCCCTGAGATAAAGAATCAAGTTTTGTGAATTTTCTCCAAGTAAGATCAGCTATTCAGATGCACCTGACTGCAGAGAAGGCAGAAATGTGGTCCATATACACAACGGAATATACAAACACACTCAGCAATCAAAAAAGAAACTCATGCAGCTTGCAGCAACATGGATGGCACTGGAAGGGATCATGCTCAGCGAAATAAGCCAGAAAGAAAAATAAAAATACCGGATGGTCTCACTCATAGCAGGAATTTAGAAAACCTAAATAAGGGACCAGGAAAAAGACTAATTATAATAAAGTAAAAATCAAAATCAACAAGCAACTATAAACCAGAGACCCACTATAGGGGTGGGGAGGAGGGAGTAGGATCAAAACAAGGGGGGAGAGAATTGTATGGGGACTATAACCAAGATGAAAATGCATACATTGTGCAAAAATGAAAAATGATGTAAAAATGTATAAATATATATATATATATATATATATATATATAAAGAAAAAGAAATGAGGGCTCTCCCCTAAACAAAGAAGTTCCAGATTCTAAAGCTTTCTTATTTTCCAGTCTGTATTTTGTATTTGTTTGTTTTGCATAGAAGAACTGGGGTACAGGCAGAGGTGCAGGGGGTGAGAGGATTCACCAGAGACAGAGTAGGGAGCAGAACAGGTATATTTACTGAAATACACTAAGGGGAGCGGCGGGTGAGACAGGAGAGGTCTGCTGTGCCATGTGGTTTAACAACCTGGACAGGGATTGAACTCAGGCTAAGATGGTGATGGTGGTGATAGAGCTGAGAATTAACCCCTATGCCAATTGGTAGCAACTGTGTTTCTAGACCCGGATAATGACAATTGTTGAGTCATGTGCCTCACCTAAGGGGCTGACGATGGCTTTTCTCCTTCTATGTGTGTTCACTCTGCTAATGTGACTCTGAATTCATGTGAATTTAGTGCTGCACAGGAGGATCAGAATCCCTGGCCAATCCCAGGCTGGGCACACCATGTTGCTGTCTCATTCCTCCTTCTAAGTGGCACGGCCTATTTGAATGAGCTAGATTATACTGACAAATTCAGTAAAAATTTGTGATGACTCATGGGCTCTCTAGTTTTTGTGGGAAATGTGGATGTGTGGCTTGCTTATAACAACACTGAAAGTACTGTATATTTCTGGAGCCTCTCTGGTGGTGCAAGGCGTTAAAGATCAGCATTATGAAGCTTCAGCAGCCACTGCAGCAGCACGAGTCCCTGGTCAGGGGATTTTAACTTTAACCCACATGGCGCAGCACACTTCTCCTGTCTCACCCGCTGCTCCCCTCAGCAGTGTATTTCAGTAGCTCTGCCTGTTCTGCTCCCCACCCTGTCTCTAGTGAATCCTCTCAACCCTCTGCACCTCTGGCCTACACCCCAGCTCTTGTATGTATATATAAATAAATCTTGAAAAAAATATTCTATATTTCTGATTTAGACTCTCCCTAGAAAAAAAATTCCCATGCTTAACTTTTATAAAAATGCAGTTCAGGAAAGTATATGGGGGTGTTTGTATTTATGCAAGCAAGTGTATGTACATCAGGCAAGGGTATTTTAATCATTTTTGGTTGTTTCTCTAGAAATATATCATCCTTATTGTTCATTAAGATGCTTCTACTTAGGCATCCTTGGAGTTCGGGAACTACAATCACAAGTTTAGTCTTTTAATTTGCTTGCTAACTTATGCAAATATCAAGTGTATCCTTTCACAATGGAATATTAAGTAAGGTAAATGGACACAAAAGTCTACCTGTGAAATTAGAAACACTTTACCCAGTAATCACTGCCACCCCACTTTGGCACCAGTATGTAAAAGATCACAAGTACGTCTTCTAAGTATGGAAAATCAGCTTACTGATAAACACTGGATGAGACAATAGACCTCATAAATAACTGGCAGCAAGGTTTTAAGAGAGTAAGAAACAGGTCTTTTATCTTTCTCAAAAACAAAAATACACACAATAATCTTAGGTTAACTGCACCATCTATTGTGGTCACTTTTAAGCTTGTTTAGGTGCCTCAAGGGTCACTCTCTTTGTAGAAAACATGGGATAGAAATATAATAAAATAGGGCCTCCCTGGTGGCACAAGGGGTCAAGATGCAACCTATGAATCTAGTCATAGCCACTGCAGCAAGAGTTCGATCCCCCGGCCAGGGAGCTACCCACATGGTGCAGAAGACCTCTTCTGACTTGCCCACTGCTCCCCTCAGCAGTGCATTTCAGTCAATCTGGCTATTCTGTTGCCCACTCTGTCTCTTGTAAATCCTCTCACCTCCCACAACTCTGGCCTGTACCCCAAATCTTGTATGTATAAATAAATAAATCTTTAAATAAGAAAAATATAATAAAATAATCTGACACATACTTTTGTTCTTACTCATGTAATATTTTACATTTGATTCTAATTTGGACTGGGAGCTACAGATATCAAAACTATAAGAAAAAATTTAGATATAGATTTTAGAATTGAAAATGATTTCTATTAATTCATTCTCTCTGTAAACTGAGAAGCTTTACAGAGCTCCTGGGTTTTATCTGCCACCATTCTGCAAGATATTTCTGTATAAAGACTCTAAACTCTGGGATAGGGATACTATTTTCTCTGTCTTTTGAACTCCTACCATATTGCAATGTACACTTAAATACTTGTTATCTTAACATGGAAGTTTCAAGTCACATTCCTCTAAATATCTGCATGACACATCAAGGAATAATGTGAAGAATATGTGATATAAATACTAGATATAAGTGATAGAATGAGTCAAACCTTTACACATCCTTTTATATCTATTCTCAAAACAGCCACCACAATGGTGATGATGATTCTTTATCACACCAGCTGGCTTTGGTGTCCATTACTCTGTAATGTCAGCTGTGTTATGCATTTCCTGGCTGCTATGCCCTGAATGTTCTGACAGCCAGGCGTGAAGTTAGTACACAAAAAGTAGGAACATAGAGAGAATTGGCAGAACAATAGAGTCTCAGATGCTAGCTAAGTCAAACACTAGGCAGATCATTGATCTAAAATTCTTTCACTTCCAACTATTTTAGGTTCCTGTCTCATTCACTTTTTTATCTTTTAGTATCTCAGAACAGTCCTTCACATCCATAAACCAAATAAACACCATAAAATTATGAATGCCAATTGCGATCCATGCCTTTTACACGTGGTCAAATATGCTGCCAATTGGATATATATACTTTCTAACCTCTCTCCTATTATTTTTATCTGTTGGTATAAACAAAAAATTCTCATTGCCCTGTTTCCTCCAGCAATGTGAAAGTGTACTGAGTTAGGAAGGCATCATCATCATCATCACCTCTTGCAAACAACGACATGTAGCATTTCATATTTGTCCATGACTCTTGAAAACCATCAATAGTGTAACAATTCACATAGAATGTATGCAAAGCATTTCACATAAGGCTTTAATTTGCTTCTCTTCCTCTCCCCAGGTACATTCATGTTTTGGGATGATAATACTAAAACATTACAGGTGAGATTTATAATGGCAATTCAGGGAGGGCTGGTTATTTTACCATATCTATTGATCCACTGTCAATATTTCCATGAAGTTAATCCCAATAGGGATCGATTTAAAGCATAAATACAATCTTTTAGGGCTCTTGTATTAACATAGGATGCTTCTTCTCTTTGCTCTTCCAGGGGTGGGTGTAGAAGTTGGAAAGGGGTGGTAGTTTGGACCAGCTATTGAATACCCATATATCATACAGTTAACCCACACACTTTTAGTAACTGCCGTGCTTATACTGTTTAACCTTTCTCAGTTTCACATTCCCCACCTATAAAATGGGAATGGTAAAACCCCCTGAAGTAACTGAATATGGAAACCCTAAAAAATGATATTACCCAAAAGAAAAGATAGCAAGAGTTCAATAAATGTTAGCTTTTAATCAATAAAACAAACAATAGTGCATAGATTAAAGACATAGCTCTGGCTTCAAAAATCATAACATGGGGTACACCTTGGGAAGGGTTTCTTTTGGGGAGGGGTTTGCGACTCTTTTGCTGGCAATAGTCTTTCTGAGTCTGCATGAAGTGGAGGAGGAAGTGTTCTCACTGAGTGGTCAGTTAAACTGATTTGGGCCTTTAATCCTTTCCTTCTCTAAGATTCTCTGGTTCAGTGCCACTTTCCAATCAAAGCTTATAAAAAGTTAGTAATATTTTCCCCCACAAAAATGATGAATGTTGGGCTTGTGATTTGTCATTGATTCTTCTCAATCATTACCTCTCATTTCATTTACAGTTGTGTGATTGTGATAAAGTTTCTGATTCTTACTATGCCTCAGTTTCTTCATTTAAAAAAGGGATTTGGCCTCCCTAGTGGCACAGGCAGTTGAGCGCTGCACTGTGAAGCTGTCCGCAGCCTCTGCAGTGTGGGTTCGATCCCCGATGGCCGGGAAGAATCCCACATGGGGTGGCAGACCTCTCCTGTCAAGCCCGCTGCTCCCCTCAGCAGTGTATTTCATCAGTCTGCCTGTTCTGTTCCCCGCTCTGTCTCTGGTGAATCCTCACACCCTCCCACACATCTGGTCTGTATTCCAGTTTTTGTATAAATAAATAAATATTTAAAAAATATATAAAAAGGGATTAAAATAAAAAAGGATTAATAACAGTAGCTATGAGATCATAAAAATTGGGAGCTCAATATTATTGTCATCATTATGAACAACTGATTTTATCACTCATATTATTAGTCACTAATTGGTTTATCCTCTTTTTTATTACAAATAATACTCTAATAAAGCAGTTCTCTCTTTTAAGTGTGCAAACACTGGTGTCTTTGTTGGATATGCTCTATAACTCAACATAATTCCAAAGCAATAAAAGATGTAAAGCAAATCCAGCTGTTGCTGACAGTGTCTTTCCAAGCTATTTACATTTTGTGCCTTCATATACTTTGGAGTTGTGGCATAACTAATAATGAATCATTATTATTATTTTTGGGTTTTTTTTGATGTTTGCCTTCTCATTATGTACTTTAGTACAATAATTAATTAGACCGAGTAAAACATAATTACATTATTTCCTAAGCATGAAAATTATGGTATCAGTCATAAGGCTGCCATGGCAGTTTTGGAAACTTAGAAATATGAAATCAAGTGGTTCATTCCCAGTCACCACTCCCTTCCTCACTGGCATATGTGGCCCTCTCAGTGGGTGCTCAGAGTTCTGGGGTCTCTTCCTCTTATAAGAGGACTGGGCCTGTTGGATAACAGAGCCAGTACCTCACTGAACTATGATCACCTTCTCAAAGGAACTATTTCCAAATGCAGTGACACTGGAGGTCAGGGCTATCACCTAAGCAATGTGGGGGTGGTGTGGGAGCACAATACAATCTGTAGCAATGATCTCACTTTCCACTCAGTCTTAGCCAAATCCTCACAACTCTGAGACTTGCATTTAGTTTTACTTGGATGTCATTCTCTCACTACAAACTCACTCATCTTCTTTGGCCCACAACAGATTCCTTTATGTGAGGTTCTTAACTGAAGCCATATTTTTTCTAGTTTCCTTGTCTTGCCATTTTGAAGTAATCTTTGACTCCTCCTTTATCATCCATTTCCAATGAGTCACCACATTATTGACCCATCCTTTGAAGCAATTCTTACCACTGGCCCTTCATTTTTATTAACCCTGTCACCACCTCATTCCAGAGCCCTAATCACTTGATGGATCACTGTAACAGCATCCCAACTAATCTTCTTGCCTGTGTACTCCTCCCTCCAGAGAATCATGCACAGTCAATTACTCTTTCTAATAGAACCCTATTTTCATTTTATTACTTGCCGAAAAGTCTGCATTTTCCACTGTCCATCATATTGAGTGCAAGAAAATCTCCCTGGTATTCCAAAGCCTTCAAATTCTAATCAGCTAATACTCCCAACTACTTTTCAGCACATATCTTTTATAAGCTGTTAAATTTAGGAAAATCATATAAAAATCTATAGCAAAGACTCCAAAATTTTTTTTTTTTTTAAACAAAAACAAACTCTAAGATTTCAGAGAACAGAATGGTAGTTTCCAGAGGGATAGGGGTTAGGAGTGGGTGAAGAATGAGTAAAGTTGTCAAATGTATGATGGTATATGGAATATATACAGATGTTGAAGCATAAAGTCATATCCCTGGAACTTACTGTATATTGTATTCTAATGTTACTTCAATTTCTTTTAAAGAAAAATGTGCTTTTGGGGTCTCCCTTGTGGCATAGGGGTTAAGTCTCGGTGCTATCATACTGTCACCACTACAGCCTGAGTTCGATCCCTGGCCAGGGAGCTGACCCACATGGTGCAGCAGACCTCTCCGGTCTCACCACTGCTCCCCTCAGCAGTGTATTTCAGTCAGTCTGCCTGTTCCGCTCCCCACTCTGGCTCTGGTGAATCCTTTCACCTCCCATGTCCCTGGCCTACACCCAGTTCTTCTATGTATAAACAAATAAATAAATAAATCTTTAAAAAATAAAAGAAGAATGTGCTTTTAACTTACTAGTATTTACTAATCTGTACTTTCTATGCTGACCTTTGTTTATATGCAGCACCTTTCCATTAAGGCTATATTCCTTATGGTGTCATTCTTAGATCATCAAGGCTAGTCCAGTAATGATTAACATGAGGATCAAGATAGCACAAAAGGAACTCTGATGTCACTCTGGGTTGCACAAAAAATAAAGTGAGGCTGAAGGTCCTCTTCTCTTAGTGACACGTTACGCTGCAGCTCAGCTTCCTGTGGCTTACCTCCCCACAAGCGAGGGGATGGTGATTTTCCATGGGTCACAAAGTCCCTAGTAGCTGGCTGCTACCATCCCAGAAAAACATCTATACACAAGTTTATGCCAATCCAGACTGACAGGCATCCAAGCAGTGTGCTTGTCCCTTCATTTTCAAGGTGAAGGTTCTCTCTCTACTCACCTAAATTATATTAATAATCTTTTATACTAAGAGTTGACTTCTTTTCCTTTGTGAGGCAGATAGCTGAACACCTTTTAGAGAGTGCATCACTTAACAGCATGGGGTCTGGGCACTCATTGGTCACATACTACCACCTCTTTTTGATATTTCCAAATATTTGTCCCATAATTCATATGTCCCTACAAGAAAGTAGGGTTAATTCATTTCTTAAATACACTAAAATATTCTCATGGAATTAATAAGATTCTTTATATTACCTTTGCCAAATACCTACTCCTATTTCAAATTTAATATCCATGTTAAGTTTTCCTCCTTGTTCTGCCATAAATCTCTTTGGGTCCTGGCATCAAATAAACTGTCTTTGGTAGGATACATATATATCAGTCAGAATTTGATGGCCACCGAAAAAAACTATTTTTGTATGATATGGAAAATTATTCTCTGTACATTATTGAGCATTATCTATGAAAGATTCAACTTGTAAAATTTAATTTTGTTCAAGCTCTCCAAGCTCAGTTTCTTCAACATGGAAATGTAAATGATATCTATAGTATCACTTACTACAGTAAAATGCAAGTGTATTTTTACTACTGAGCATTCAACTTTAGTAAATTAGTGAATTGCAATGATCTGCAGGTGGAGACAATTGAGATAGATTGACTTAAGCTATCATTAAAAAATAGTCCCTTGCTCATATACACACTCAAAAGCCCACATTGACGAACAGACATGCTGAAGGCAAGGAAAGAGAAAGCCAAGTGTGACAAGAGGCCATGTCTAAATTAAAATTAACAGATAGCACTTATGACACCCTTCAGGGGAAGGGAAAAACTATATAGACTTAAGGACAGAATTAAGCCGATTTGAAACACTTCTATCTTCATGCCCAGGAGGTCTCCAAACTCTTCTTCAAATTTGGCATCTACCACCAGAGATTATGCCCAGAAGACTCACTGTCCAGCTGGTTTCCCCAACCTCATCTTAGAGGTTGGACCCCTCCCTGTCCTGAATGGCCATTGAATTATATGCTTATATTATTGTTATGTGGATTTCTCCCAATAAAATCATATTGATTATATGTGAGTGACTTGAGTCTTAAGTGAAGCCTTTCCACTTCTGTGGTGGAAGTTAATGCTTTTGAGATCCAAACCTGATAATACCTTCCCTGAAACATTTGTTGGAACTCCACTGTGAAAGGTGCCCTCCCTGTAAAAGGAGGAGGAAAGGTATCCTTATCATGAGAGGTGGGGAATTTGGGAACAAGAAATCTACATAAAGAAACCTTGTTCCGGTAACCCTCCTCTTCCTACTTCCTTCACCATTTAATAGTTAGAGCCAAAAACCACTCTGGTTTACCTATTCTTTACAAATGCATTGTTTCTTTTTCTAAATGGATTTAAAAGCTTCCAGCTCTGATGACTTCTTTGGGTTTTCATTGTCACATCCACTGTACATGTAAAAATGTAATAAAATATTTATGCTTTTCTCCCATTAATCTGTTCTTGTCAGTTTAATTATCAAGCCCAGTGAAGAACCTAAAGAGGGTTAAGTAAAACATTTTCCTCCCCTGCACAATACAATCTCACCGGAATTAGACAGTACTGCCAAATTACACTAGAAAAATTTAAGGTGATAAAGTAAGACTATCCTACAGTCATTTGAAGTTTTCTGAGAAAAACCTTTACTTTCATTTTAGTTATATTTTTAAGATAAATGGAGTTATTGCATTTTTTAAATATTTATTTGTTTTGCCTAGAAGAACTGGGGCTAAGGCCTGAGGCATGGGGGAGGGGGTGGGTGAGAGGATTTACACTCCACAGAGACAGAGTGGGGAGCAGAACAGGCAGACTGACTGAAATACACTGCTGAGGGGAGCAGTGGGCGAGACAGGAGAGGTCTGCCTCGCCATGTGGGTCAGCTCTGGCTGGGGATAGATCTCAGGCCATAGTGGTGACAGCACTGAGACTTACCCCAGGCCACTTGGGAGGCCCAGGAAAGACCTTTAGGAGTCATTACAGAAAACCAAGAATAGCTAACATCATTTTCTTAAACATTTACATCTCGCATACATGTACTGTCTCTACTGGGGGCTCACATTTCTGTCCTCTACAGTAGTGAGTAAAGTTGCTCAGTGAAAAACTTTCATGTTATGTCATTTCAGGAAACTAGAGTCTCTGCCTGCTGATTGCTGCTGATAGTTGTAAATGCCTGTAGGATTCTGGCAGTCTTTACCCAGGAGCCTAAATCCCCTGCCCCATATACTATCACACTCTGAGAACCCAACAGCATTCAGGTGTTGTTAATATCTCTTGAATTTTATGAACTTTGCCTTCTAGCACCAGAGCAGCAAGCAGGCAGTGCAAGGCAGCTCAGACCTAGATGCTGATATCTACATCCACTTTAATTAAATGTAAACTTATAAGCACTATTTATGCCTCTGAGTTTTCTGGACAGTCCTGCCCTTAGGCTTTGTAAAGAAACATGGTCTGGGTTCTAACCAGGTTTTGACCATCCAACTAAATAGTTGTTTTCAGATGAGAAAATTGTGCTTAGATGATACCTTCCTGCCAATTTTTCCCTTTTCTGAGATTTAGGACCTTAGGTGAGCACTTACGAGTTTCTCTGCCTTTCTGATTTATATCTCTATTTCTGATGCTCTCCTGAAAGACAAACATTAATAAAGTGAATTATTAGTTATACTAAAGGGGTTATAGCGGCCAGTGCCAATCTGGGCCTGAACTCCACGCCCTGCATCTGGCCACCACCCACTCAGGAGGCAACTATGCCCACTCAGTGGCCTGGTCTGAACTCTGCCTTGGTGTTCTGCTTGAGGCGGCTGCTGGGAGGGGTGGAGCTGAGGGACTGGTGTGTGAGCCTTCAAAATGGAGCCTTGCACATCCTTTTTCCTCTCTTTGGTCAGAACTGCTGTTGAAGGTAGACCCCCTATCAGGCAGTGAATCTTCACCACCATGCCCAGGTAGGGGGGAGCACACAGCAATTGTAGAGCTCTGCCACACCCTGCCAGCTGCAGCTCCACCTAGCACCATCAGTGGTGCTGCAAGTCTCCTCTCCCACTACCCCCTTGTTTCAAACAAATTGTTTTTCCTTCTCTTTTGCTGCACCAATGGCCCCCTTGTTTGCGTGTGTGACAGCAGGGGCCAGACCCAGAACCACTGCTGACCTGGTGACAACTTTTAGACTCTCTGTGAGATAACAGAGGTACCTCTCTCCAGCCTGATGTCAAAATTAACTGCCTTTATTTATAGAAATAAGAATGCAGAGAGATAGGGAGGGAGGGAGGGAAGGAGGGGGGAGTGTAATATACACACTGATTGTTAGATAAGAAAATAATTGTCCAGTATAACTATCTTATTAAAAAATTAAGTGAAATGCACATAAAACATATAATAAAAATATCAGGAAGAGTCACTGAGGTGAAGTATAACTATTCCATTGTGTTATCCTACATAATGAAATGAAAAAAAAAAGTTCTAACCTGAATTCAATCATTTTCAGTTAATCTCTAAAATATTGAGTAATTTTCTCCTAACCTGACAAGTCTTCTGCTATAAATAATCTGGTAACTACTTCTCAAACCACTTTCATCTCTCTGGCTGGTTCTGAGTCCTGAACCAGTTTACTAATGGTGAATTCTTAAAAGATATTGTTTGAAAAAAATTTGGATATGCTTATTTTTCAAAACATAAGACATAAATTAAGATTTCAAAAAGAACACTCAGAATAGATTAATTTGGAACTTTGGTTGGCATTCAGTTTATTCTTTCCTCAGATTCACCAAATGTCTTTGTTGATAAGAAAAAGATAATTGAAAGTGTGATTGATGTAAATTATATAAGAGCTCTAGAGCTAGGATTGAAGCAAAAGCATCTTTTAAAAAGAAAATTTGTCTATTCAGATCTTAGATAAAAATAATGAAAAACTATAAAGAAACATGTTCTCTTGTTGTAATTTAGCATATTGATTTTTTTCTTTTATGTTTAATAAGATTGTGATTGTGCTGGTAGTGCTAAAAGTGTTTACTTCTCGTCTAAGAAAATAAAAATTCCACTAGCTAGACAATTTAATGTATGAAAATAAATTCATCTGCAACCCAAATAAAAACATTAGTTTTCCATAGCTACTTTAGTAAGATAGCAGCACCTTCTCAATATAAAATGATTTCATTTTCCAACATTAATTTCTATAAGAAAAGCTACTGCCCAATTTTATTCCTTTTAATCAAACCAATACTGCTGAGCCAGGGCCTTTTCTCTTGACCCACTTCAGGGCAACTTTCTTTAAAATGACGTAGCTCATCCATGTGGTTAACCAAACACACTAATGAACACTACCCATAAAGTCTGACCTGGTATTTATACCACATATACAATACAATAAAATGATAAAGATAAAACATGTTATGTAAACAGAGAAAAAATGCAGAAATAATTTTATGTCATTATTCACAGGTCATCATTTTTATTCATAAAACCTGCAAAAAATTATGGATGATGACAATTTGCCAGTTTGCACATGTGTCTTGCGGTGTATGTTGCTCCCTTGTAGGCAAAGGCTCAAGAGGTTTGTTTTTGTTTGTTTAAAAAACATATGCTTGATATTTTTTAAAGATTTATTTATTTATGAGGTACAAACCAGAGATGTGGGGGGAGGGGGTGAGAGGATTCACCAGAGACAGAGTGGGGAGCAGAAAGGGCAGATCTAATGAAATACACTGTTGAGGGGAGCAGTGAGCAAGTCAGGAGAGGTCTGCTGTACCATGTGGGTAGCTCCCTGGCCAGGAATCAAACTCATGCTACAGTGGCTGTGGATTGATTCATAGGCTGCATCTTAATTGCTTGTGCCACCAGGGAGGCCCTGCTTTTTTTTTTTTTTTTTTTCCAAGTAAAGAATATACCTGAATGCTGTGACTTCACAGATTTTTTTAAATTTATCAACTATTTGTTGCATATCTGTGCCAATCACTGTGCTGCCACTTAGGATTAAAACCTCTTCTGTTTCGTCTCTCCAGCCACCCACCTGCCTGTCATTTCAGATGCTGACCTAACATGCCTCTCTGGGCACCTCCAGCTCACTCAGCACCACTCACTGATCCCCTGGATGCTTCAGGCTCTGCCATCTGCATCCCCCACACCTGTAACTTCCACTGTCCGTAGACGGAAGGTCATGGTTATACCTTTACTAGCTCCTGGTATCTTAAGAACATTAAAAAATATTAGGTGATTTTTTTTTTGCAGACTCTGTTCATTTTTTTTAATTACAGTGAATTTCCTTTTTTAAAAATATACCCCTTCTACTTTTCTGGCATTAAAAGCCATTTTTCATGTGAGATAAGGAGGTGAATATGTGGTGAATCTTTTTTTTTTCAACTAAATTTTAGGGTCTTTCCTTGGTAAAATTTAAAAAATGGCACCCATAATCATAATATTTTTTAATGGTTTTTGAATGTTCCAAGGATGCCCCCCAGATTCCTACCTCTTGTTTTCAATAGCTCTGCTATATTCTTCTGTAACCAGCCCAGTGGAATATGAGGTTACTGATCAATGATACCAATAGGACTATAGTCACTGATTGTTTAACAAGTGGCATCTACATCTGCTAGTGACTAGGACAACCAAGGTATAAGATTTTATAGACACCAGGGTTGAAAATGTGGACACATTTGTAATTGAGACCATTGTGCCTAAGACCTGATTTAGGAAGTGCTCTAGTTGCTGATCAAGTCAACAGAAAAGCTCTAAAAACCTCATGGCTCAAAAGCAATCGAAAAATATTTAGAAAATGCAAGAACAAAAGAAACTGGAAATCAAAACTAAGGGGAATTAAATGAAAATAACAGAGGCAGATTATAGTATACCCTCATTTAACCAGCTGAGTCATCATAAGAGTTTTCACAACATAAATAAAATAAGGTATCCTTTTAGTGGTGGACTTAATATAGTGTATGTTGATTTTCTATGATGAACACCCTTAAACTTATATAATGATATAATGTAATGTTATCTCACTTTTAAAAGGGATGAGGGAAGTTTTATCATATTTGGGGTAAAAAACAATTAAGGTATCCAGACAGCTGGGCGACCTCTGTGCTTGCTACCAGCAGGTGGCAGTAAACACTCCTTTGGTATATTAATCAGATGTATGGATTTTGGAATCATGTTCTCTTTCCTTGTCCCTTCCCAAATAAGGAGTTTCATTTATGTCTTTTGCTGACCATTCAACTTTTTATAAAAAATAATATGAAATATTTAGTATGAAATACTTTATGCATTTTTTTTCTATTTTGTATTTAATAATGTCATTTATAGAAATGTTTCTATTTTGCATTTTGTTATTCATGACAAACTTTAGAGTTCAATCTATCAATAGATTTTTGAGACATCTTTTGCAGTGGTGAAAAAAAATACTATCTTCTTGATGGAATCAGACAGTTGCTTAGAATTATAGACTGTCCACTAGAATAACCACTTATAAAGTGCTTCCTAATGACTCAGGTAAATGTCAAGACACACTGTTTGGTAAAAGTCCAATATGAAGAGACAAGATTGACATCAAGTTAACATTCTTATTCAAAAATCCAGAATAAGACCTTTTAGATACAGCAATACATTCAGGTGGCTAGTGCCTAAAAGTTCACCATCCTGACTAGAGGGCTGGGTGGTGGTAGTAGTTAAGTGTGCGCATACGTGTGTCTCTCTACCAGTTCTCATTCTGGCATCCAAGCTTCTGAAATCCCACACGTAAAGGGAGGTTTGTTATGGAATAACTGTAGAATGACAGCATCAGATTGAAGTTAAGTGTGGGTTTTAGCAGCACAAAGCATTAGTGGTCATAGCAACCGCAGAGCCAAGGCCCCTGAGCCTTTTACTGTGGCATCAGTCAGAATTAACACACGAAAGAGGATTGAGATAGGTTTCAGTGACCAAACCTCCAGTGAATGAAATATTTTCTATACACTCCCAGGGAAGATTGAGAAGGGTGTAATTGGATATCCCTCACTCATAATGGGAAAACACAAAATCACATTAAACTCCTAAATCGGCACCCATGTTAAAGTAGCACTTTGTAAGGAGGATAAATATCTGTTTGCAACAGAGTCAGTAAAAATATCAACTGTTATAAGATTATTATGGATCTTGTAAAAACCATTCCAGGGGCAAAAAAGAATATGATGGAATTGATTTATTGCTGGCTGATATTTAATGAAAAGCCAGATCCTGAGGACAAAGTTGTAATAATGTTTCTCTTTCCTGTAAAGCCTGAAGCATCCACTTTCTGTGATCCTTTACTAAACTAATAGCTGTGCTTTGGATATTGTCGTCATTATTTTAAAACAATCAAGTATGTACAATTCTGTGTAAACATATGGCTCTCTCTTTGACAAAAATGTGTAAAATGAATGAATATATGATCATCACAGTGAGCCACAGGGCAAGAGGGTAGCTTGTAGGGTCAGATTATCAAAGGAAAAATGGAAGAATAAGGGAGGCTTCAGAGATAAGGACAACAAATTCCAAGGATTAACAAGATATTCCTGGCCAAGGATGATAAAGAAAAAGGACTCTAAGATGAGGGCTGGGACACAAGACTTAATTTGGAGCACAGAAACATTAAGACACAGTGATAGAGACCACTGAGAACTAACTAATCAGAGACTGATGGGGTTTTAGAATAGTTCCTGAAAGAAGGTGTATATTCCCTGAGGCATGACTCCAGGAGGCTTCCTTGCCCCTCCCTGGCCTGGTTCCTTAATAAATCTTTCCTTATATCTATTTTTCTGTATCTTTTCTATATCTTACCTTCTATCAAAGTTTAGGGGTAAGTTTCAAATATGCCTATTACTCTTTAATATTTTACATCCTCATGTCTTCAGTTTGCCCCCTTTAAGTGTATCTAAATTGTAGAGTGACTGAAACCATCTCTTGGTCCTCTGAATGTAAGTGTACTTTCTACTGATACATAAAATCTGTTAGCTGGGATGCCTCTATTTTGAAATCATGCAAACCTCTCTTGGGCCCTCAAGGTTCCCAGATTTCTGATACTGGCAAGTGGATTACATTCTTGGGGTCTTCTCTTCCTCCACCCATATATTTCTGTTCTTCCTCATGGCAATCCATATGGGACATAAGATGTATTCATGTATTCATAGGTGTGGAAGATTTTACAGAAATTTGATGTTTTGTAGCATTTAAATCAAATTAATGCAAACTACTTTAAACTGAACAATGGACTTCTATCACCTTACTTGGGAAAATAGATTCCAACTGCTTGGCTCATGTGTCCTTACTTCACCCCAGCTCTCCAGTATGTCTCTCTCTTCTACACCTTCTCCATCCTTTTCCTCTCTACTCTCTTTTTTGGAGATAGTCATAAATTCCTATAATTTTCTTATCCAGAAAAATCTAACCTTCTCTTTTTATAGCTGAGTTTCCTGCTGACATCTATGCCCCCAGAGTCACACCTTCCATAAATGCTTATTAAGATATTTTGAAAAATAAAGTTCTCTTCCTAAAATGAATTTTGGTGCCAGCTGTTAAGATAATACATTTTTCACTTGGTTATATAAGTTGCATATTTTTATTTGTCCTGAACCTACCCCATTTGAGTTGAAAGGAATGAATGGTAGGAAAGCAAGAAATAATATTATTCTCATAGATATTTTGGCACTTGGCTAGACATGTTTAGTTATTTCTTAATGTAAATCTTGTGATAGTTCAGTGAGGCTACCATACTGTTATCCCTGTTCTAGAAATAAACAGATTCTCATAGAGGTTAAATAACTTGCTTAAAATTACACATTCATTTAGAAGCAGAGGTTAGAGCTAAAAAAATCGCATGATGCTAAAAAAATTAAGTTTCTGTGTTCCATGTATTCTAATAAATAAATAAATAAACCACCATCAACTTTTCACTGATTTTTTAAAAAAAGGGTTTCAGGTCCTGAAAAAAGAACTTACAGCTACGTGACCTTGTGGGAAATCACCAAACTTCTCTGAGTCTCATCTTTCTTGTCTACAAGTCTTTGACCCTGTGAACCAGTTGAGGTGTTGTAAGGATAGATGCCTTAACGTATATGGAAGTATTTTGTAAGCAGGATGTAGTTTTGTGCAATGAAGGCGAGCACAGATTTTGGTTATGGATGGCTGGGCTTATGCCATGGTCCATCTGCCACATAGAAACGAAAAGGACCTTGTCAAGTTTTGCACCTCTGTTTCCTCACACTTGAAACACAACAAAGAAGTACTAAGTTTTAACACTGAACGCACTAAATGAGATAAAGAATGATGAGTTTGACAGTTTCAGATGCATAGTAAGATAGAAATAAATTTAATGGTGGTTATTGTTGCTACATTTCTGAAATATCAGGTGGCCACCACACACCCTCCTCTTCAACCAAGTCCACCATGTATGGCCATGAAGGTTGTTTCTGACAAGCCTTTCACCATCTCAGCTAAGAAGGTACAATTGGGAGGAAATATTTCCTCCCATTGCATCAGCTTAAAAGGTACAATATGGTAGCACCACCTATGCCAGGATCCTTTCCAAACATTAATTAAAAACACCAAACAGGAATAGCAAAGAGTTGTTGGGGAACTCAATAGTTGTACCCCATCCTAAACCTAAAACCTGCAAACTCTCCCTCCATGTCTCTTCTTAACCACCCCTGTCCCCCAGGGAAAGCTTGGTTTAGAAAGTAGTTTTGAGGCACACTTATTCTATTTTTTCAAGTTGTTGCTGGCATTCTATGTACTGATTCATTTAAACTGTGACAACCCTATGACCCAGTTGTAACCCTACTGTGATCTGCTTTTACTGATGAGAAGTTGTACTAATTATAAAAACATAACACACTATTCATACCTGAAAGAGGATACTGACTCTAGGTATGAGCCAGGGTTGAAAAATAATACAATGTGGATCTTTTACATCTGCCCCTTATCAGTTGTATGGTGTGCATATATTTTCTCCCATTCCAAAGATGCACAAAGAGTTTATACAACTCAACAAAAACAAACAACCCGATCAAAAAATGGGCAGAAGAGCTAAAAAGACACTTTTCAAAAGAAATGCAAATGGCCAAGAAGTTTATGAAAACTGTTCAACACCATTTATAATCAGGGAAATACAAATCAAAACCACAATAAAATAATGAAATACCACCTTACAACAGTGAGAACAACCCATATTAAAAAAAAAAAAAAAAGACACAAAAACTGGCAACAACAAAGGCTGGTGAGGATGTGGAGGAAAAAAGAACTCTCTTAGACTTCCAGTGGGAATGCAAACTGGTCCAGCCACTTTGGAAAGCTCTGTGGAGGATCATTAAAACACTAAAAATGGGGCCTCCCCTGGTGGCATAGTGGTTGAGTGCTGGGCTGCAAAGCTGCCCGCAGCCTCTGCAGTGCTGATTCGATCCCTGGCCACCGGCGAGGGTCCCACATGGCTCACAAGCCTCTCCTGCCACGCCCGCTGCTTCCCTCAGCAGTGTAGTTCATCAATCTACCTGCTCTGTTCCCCACTCTGGTTCTGGTGAATTCTGTCACCCTCATGTGCTTCTGACTGTACCCAGTGTTTGCATAAATAAATAAATAAGCAAACAAACAAATAAACAAATAAATAAATCTAAAAAAAAAAAATCTTAAAAAAAAAAAACACTAAAAATGGACCTACCATATGATCCAGCAATTTTACTCCTGGAATCTACCCAAAGGACACAAAATCACTAATTTGAAGGGAAACTTGTTCTTCTATGTTTATTGCAGCACTATTCACAACTACTAAGATACGGAAACAACCTAAATGCCTCCAAATAGACAAATGAATCAAGAAGATGTGGTATATATACACAATGGAATACTACCCAGTGATCAGAAAAGATAAATGTATGCCATTTGTGGCAACATGGATGGAGCTGAAGGGGATTATGCACAGTGAAATAAGTCAGAAAGAGAAAAATATTGAATGGTCTCATTTATTGGGGGAATATAGGGCAGCCAATCAAATGATCAGGAAAAAGACAAAACCTGTAGGTAAAGCATATATTTAAGGCATAGAGCAAGGGAGGGGGAGGCAGAGGGGTCAAAACAAGAGAAAAGAGCACAGGGGGATATTGGTAATGGTTGCTGGCTACTATGGTGGTGGGAGAATTATGGGGACTACACCTGAGGGGAGAAATCAAATATTATACAAAAATGAACAACAATGCAAGCAAATAAAAAATAAATTAATAAAAAGTATGTTTTCACATAAATAAAATACAAAAATAAAGAGGAATAAGTTATATTGTGCATCTAAAACAAATTAAGAAACAGTAGACACTACTATAAAGCTTTTTTATCAACAACAAATATGCAAAAATTATAGTTTTTAAATCTAATTTGGTGTTTGGCTGATTGACTTCAAGTTTATTAAATCATTACTTTATTCTCTAGATCTATACAGCTAAAGCCGTTTCATTAGAAAAACTGCATTTTTCCTCTTTTTAGAATTTTTAAAAATTAATTCCCCCACGCCAGCCCTTATATCCCATTGTCATTTTCCCTCCTCCTTCCTCTTAATCACAGAGCCAAGATGTGTATTAATGTCCATTGGTTTCTGAAACCATTTTACATTATCAAATTGTGTACTATGTAAATGTCCAGAATTTGCTTTTATCGTTCTGACTTATTTTGATGCACATAATTTTCTCAAATTCCTTTCATTTTGTTGGCTGCATTTCATCATTTCTTATGGCTATATAATATTCCATGGTGTAGATACACCACATCTTGATTCAATCATCTGTTAATGGACATTTAGGCTGCTTCCATGTCCTAGATGATTTGAGGTACACTTAAACCCAATCATCATTAAACTCAATCATTTATGACCTGACCCATAACCCCCAAGCACTTACAAAGAGGAGCATAAGAGAAGCAACCGCATGGTCATGGCCTTTGGTTGGTAGAGTGCTTCCAACTGGTAAACCATAACCAGTGGAACCCAGTTCTCCCAATTTAATCAGCAATTTGTTTTGGTTGTGAGGAGTTTGCTTTAATATCTCACCCTTTTAGAAAGTGACACTTAATCTATTCCATAATGTGGGAAGGTAAGCAGGTATCATCTCTACATTGATAGATATTAAATATAGATTCAAATATAAATGATTTTAGTGTTATTAACACTTACCTCCTAGCACTAACTGCTTTGCAAAGCCAAATCCTAATCTTTCGCTAGACTGTCCTGCAATGAATCACTTTAGTTTCTTGTCTGTATTACTGGAAGAAACACTATGACCTTCCAGAAAGGTGTTATTAGGAACTAGCCATCAACCTTTTACTGGAATCCACTGAGATGCTCTTCTAACTGATGATGCAAACATGAGAAGTGTGCATTTGTTTGTTTGTTTGCAGAAATACAAACTAAATCTATAGGAACAAACCTGTCTTTTCTCACTTCAAAAAAATGCCTAAAACAAACAGAAGTATTAGGATCTGTGTGTGAAAGATGAACATTTTTCTAAGAAATAATAATTCGGGTTTATGTGGTTAACTATGTTGCTAGGGAGGACATCGTTCAGAAGTAATAAACTCTGACTCTCTGGAAGCAAACACACTCCTTCATTAGGCTCATCGGCTCATCAGGTTATGTATATCATCCTCCCTTGGAATAACCAAAAAAAATAAAAAAAAATCCTCCCAAATCTCTAAAAAAAGCTGTTGATTTATGTTGGATGGAGAGATGTTGGTCTTAGATTATATTCTAATATGACTCCACCATGTTGAGAAACAGAATTTTCTATCCTGGGGCTCTAAAGGGATTATCTGAATATGTGGAGGTGAAAAAAAAAATAATAATCTTTAAAATTCTAATTTTGTAGGTGATAGCTTAGAAACTGTCCTCATACACAGCTCTTTGCCAATTGATATGCAAATACACACACACAAAAATAGGCCCATTCTATGCATTCATGCACTTACTGAACACGTACTGAATGTCAATAACATACCACACAGTGAGATGGATAATGTACACATTTTTGAGTCACCCAGAATAGAGTGAATATGATGATAATCACAACAATGCTAAATTTAATGGTAACACAAAAGAGGGGAGTGATACAGACACGTGTGTGTATGTGTATTCACACACCCTTTTATTTCAGAAACAATGTGACCTAACCTTGAAAAGTTTCTAAATTACTTTGAAAAGTCCTAGAACCCGCATGGGTTGCCCAACCACCTCTAGCTGCTCTCGACTATTCCAACCACCACTGCTGCTGGCCTCAAATTTTATTCAAAAATCTCTGAATTTCCAACTCCTCCTGACTTCCAGGTGGTAGTACAAAGAGATCGGCATGTTCCTTTAAATTAAGAGGTAGGTTCTTTCTCTTAGGGTTAGGTTCAATTGGGGGTTGTCTTCCAGCAGATTCTCCAGCTTTCAGAGCCTTGTGAGAATGCCTTCTGCTCCAGTGGACAGCTTGCCCATTTTTTAAAATTAATCTCTGAGTATTGAATTAGAACAGGTTCAAGCGCAAGGACCCTTCCATTCCTTTTACCAACACAACTTCTTCCATTCATCCATATGTCAACCTGCACACAAAAAGGCTTTCTGCCTGGGATAGCAGGATGTGCAAATGTGCTTGAAATAAGAACAGCACCTAAGTTCACAGCTCAGCTCAAGCCAACCTGGGACTCTGACACTCCGTTACAGACATACTTAGTTTGTTCAGCACTGTGCATGATGAACACACCGGGTAGCTCTTTACCACACTATCTACTTAACTTCTTGGTCCTGCAGTTAAACAGACTCAGGTTCCAACCCCATCTCCTCCTTACTGCTTTTGTGACTGACAATATTTTACCACTCTTAGACTCCAATTCTTTATTTATTAATGTTAAATATCAATTTCACTGGTAGCTTTTAAAACTTCGATTGAAGTAACACTGGTTTATAACATTATATAGTCTTGGGGTGCATAAAATAATAAATCAATAACCACATATACTTTATGTTTGCCGCCAAAAGTCCTATCCTTCCTCATACAACTGACCCCTTTTTGAAGATAAAATAAAATGCTGATATTAGGCCATAACTAATTCTTTTACAAACTCCTAGAGAGGTCCGTGAATATGCAGGTTCACTGTATATGCTGCATCTAAGGCAAATATATTCATATTATATGCACATTTATATCATATATAAATATAATATATATACACACACAAATACATGCACGCATGCTTTTTTAAAAAATGAAGTTTTGTTCTGGGACTACAACCAAGATGAAAACACATACATTGTACAAAAATGAAAAATGAAAAAAAAAAAAATGAAAAATGATGTAAAAATATACAAAATTAAGATAATAAAAAATGCAAATCAAAAAAATTTCTTTAGTGAAACTTTACTTTTGTCATCATACAGTGTTGGTACACACATCTTTTCAAAAACATCTGTTTGAATAAAGCAAGAACCTATAAAAAATGAAGTTTTGCATGCTAACATTATATTTATTCTATCTGGATATTTAAATCCCCACATATAACCCCAGTCTTGATTCCAGAACCCCCTTCTCAAGACTGTTTCTCTGGCACTAGCAATATTAAATAGTATACGTTAAATGATAAAGAGCTAGAGATAACTTTTCCCAAGTTACTGTACATTTCTTTGGAGATGGTGAGGCAGTGATGGGGGAGGGGTGTCTATCTAAATTGACCATCTTGGAGAAGATGATTCAGAAGCAATCTGACACATGTATCATTTTCATTCAGTATCCTATTGCCATGCTCTAGTACTACTTGCCAATTGTCAGCAAAGTTAGCTAGTAACTGCTAAGAGGGATGTTGGTATAAAAAGAAAAGGGGGGTGAGTGGTTAAAAGGAGAAGGAATTAGAGGAGGAGAAGAAGGAGGGGGAAAAGAGGAATGGGAAGGAAGGAGAGGATAAATAAGAATAATTAGATAATAGACGTTGCAATGCAAATAAAATTGGTTCAAAAATCTTGAGGTGATTCAGAGATATAGCTAATTCAATGTTTATATGTTTATATGGTCCATATATTTTGTACTAACAAGCAAATTGATGTAGAAAATAAGGTACTTTGCATTCGTCTTTATAATCAAAGTGACAGAACTCTATGTGCTATAAATCCAGGTGATTTGGCTTCCAGTTTGAAACTCGCATATGATATATGATTTTCCAAACTGAATATCATAAAACATTACTCACTTATAAGATGTTAATAAATATTCCATAAGAAGAAGGGTTCCTAGGTTCCATGTTTGGTCAGGCTTACAACCTGAGTTTCTGTACAATTCACGACTCACATTTTATAGGTACCATGACATGGCTGGTGTGGTGGGGGGTAAGGGAGAGAGAGAGCGAAGCATAGACAGAGAGACAAAGACTTTTCATCATTGTTACCCTTCGCTTTTCCCAAATTAATTTGACTGGGTAAATTTCACTTTGTAGAACTTCTATGTCTTATAAAATAGTTAACCCCTCTGTGATCAGCTGCATTACATAAAACATGGGGAACAGTGATATCCACCTTATATTGTTAATGTGAAAATTGATCAAGGTAGTCCATAAAAGTCATCTAGCATTGTAAATCAGTACCAGGCATATAGTCCTCCACTGGATCCAAGGGCTACCTTTGTAGTTATGACTACTACCCAAAGTCATTACTTTTTGAGAGGAGTCTGCTGTGAGAACTGCAATATTAGGTGTGATGAATTGTAAAATGGTTGGCTAGACTATATGGATGAGACCAGGAAAGAGACCCCGAGTTTGCAGTCAAGGTCATCATAAACAAGCCACCCCCACCAATACAAGAGTGATCAAGAGCATGAGTGAGGCCAGCTCATGAGACCAGCTCATGAGACCAGCATGAGTGACCTAGACCCTAAGAACCACCGAGCAGATCCACTGATGAATGTATTAAACAAAGACGTTTTAAGCCACTGAGTGCTGAGATGGTTTGCTATGCAGCAAAAGCTAACTGATACATGCGGGAGTGGGGGTTCTGGTGCTTTACTCTCATTTACTCTGCATGCAGTCTCTCAGGAACGAAATGTACCTCAGAATACAATATGATACGTTGAAAAAATGTATGTTTTGTCTTTTACAAGCATTTGGTGATCTATAAAAGTATGCCACATCTGTTTGGAGTTGTTTGAAAATGCCATGGCACAAAGATTTTTGCAAACTTATTTATATATACATCTAATTTCACCATCAGCACCACTTCAACTGAGGACAGCAATCTATAAACACCTCATGATTATTTACCCACCTCTACACCCTAAGAGTGATATCTTGAGTCAGGGACAAAGGATACATCACAAAGGCACGATGTACCCAGCACCACTGGGATGTCATTTTGTAGACCATCTCCGAGTATTTCTAATTTAAAAAAACAGAATACTCTCTTTTCTTCTCCATCAATGTCCTTGAAGGCTACACAAAAATTCAAAATATTGGAATACATTTTTGTTTAATGACTCATCGAAGACATATTACACCATACTGAATTTGATGCTGCGGGCACTTGGTTAGCAGTTTCAGTCAGGGAACACAGAAACTTTCATAACAAATTTCACTGACGGTACATATTGAGTAGAACCCATGGATCCCTTTTCTCATAAGGAATTCTGCAACACTAATTTCATTAATTCACTGAATGCTTCAGGAAAAATGAATTTTATTAGCATTTATCAGAATGAAAATCTAAGCCAGCAATACTCTTTAAGCAAACTCAACAAATGGTTATTGACAATGACTAGGTCTTGAAACCTTGGTTGGCCGTTAATGATTCAAAACAAAGAACTGCCAGTCAAGTGGAAAAGGAAGATTATTTATCTGCAGAGCAATTAGAACTCAGACTTTCCATACCTTACAATTTTAAATCTGTAATTATCTACATTAGCCATTGATTCTACAATCAAATGATTATAATAATAGGCATTATTTATTATTCTGCTAATTATTAACAGAGGTAAAACAGATTATCGGGAATTAACTTGTATCAATAACAAGAAGTTGTGTTTTTTCCTCCTCATTAAGAAATGATATGATGCTGTACACCTTGGAATAGTTATCCCAGCATTTGGGCATCAGAGTAATTTAAATGGATTCTTAAATGTTGAATGGTGGGTACCAACTGAGATTCATAGTATCTTAAAAGTAGATTTAACTTCAAGTATTTGAGTAAAATTGTTGAAATCACAGTAGGATGGAGTCAACTATTGTTGTAAGTTTGTGCAAGGACATGAGACTGACCAGAATCCAAATTCTGATTTTGCCCAATTAGAAGAGGTGTCATATCAAGCCAGTCATACAACCTCCCCTTCCTTTGCCTTTTCGTCTTCATACTTCCTTGCTCCATATATACATAAGAACAGGGCCTCCCCTGGTGGCGCAGCGGTTGAGCGCTGGGCTGCAAAGCTGCCCACAGCCTCTGCATTGCTGGTTTGATCCCCGGGCACCAGCAAGGGTCCCACATGGTGTGCCAGACCTCTCCTGCCATGCCTGCTGCTCTCCTCAGCAGTGTATTTCGTCAGTCTGCCTGTTCTGTTCCCTGCTCTGGCTCTGGTGAATTCTCTCACCCTCTCCTGCTTCTGACTGTACCCAGTGCTTGTATAAATAAAATAATCCTTAAAAAAAAAAAAAACTTAAAAAAAAAGAACAAAAATGTACCTAACCACAAAGCAAAAGAGTACTATTTTCACCTTTGATTAAATCCATAAAGTAAGGAGTTTACACTCCTGGAATTTCAAAATATCAAACTACTACAAGCTGTTGCAATTTAATGCAGCACAGCTACTATTGATACATACAGCATGATCTACTATTGATACATACAGCATAAGAATGAGGACCTAAGCTCTGCTAAATGTTTACTAACCAACTAAAGTACAAATTGCCATCACAGAGCTGCTGCTGGGTTTGACTATAGAGCTTGCAAAAGATATCTATATTTATTAAGATTCACAACTGAGGGACACCTCATACAATTTTGTAATAGCAGTTCCTGTTTTATGGTGGCCTTTGACTCAATATAACCTTTCTTCTTCACTACCTCCTCCTTTCCCTTATCTTTCCCTCACTTATTCACACCCTTCATTTTATTCTCAGTGAAAAATGCTCAAAGATAGCTTAAAAAATGACAAACTAGAGTAACTTCTTTCTAAGTCAGAAGCTATTTAAAGGTTCTGCAAAGAACAACACCATTAACTCTACTCAGAAGTTACTCTGGGGGCCTCTCTGGTGGCACAGCAGTTGAGCGCTGGGTTGCGAAGCTGCCTGCAACCTCTGCAGCGCTGGTTCAATCCCCAGCCACCGGCGAGGGTCCCACATGGTGCGCAGACCTCTCCTGCCGCCCGCTGCTCCCCTGAGCAGTGTACTTCGTCACTCTGCCTGTTCTATTCTCCGCTCTGGCGAATTCTCTCACTCTCCTGCACCTCTGACTGTACCCAGTGCTTGTATAAATAAATAAATAAATCTTAAAAAAAAAAAAAAAGAAGTTACTCTGGGAGGGGGCTTGACCAGTGGCACAGTGGGTTGAGCACAGTGCTGTGAGACTTTCCACAGCCTCTGCAGTGTGGGTTCGATTCCTGGCCGGCCAGAGAGATTCCCACATGGAGCAGCAGGCCTCTCCTGTCATGCCTGCTGCTCCCCTCAGCAGTACCTTCAGTCCATGTGCCTGTTCTGCTTCTGGCTCTGTCTCTAGTGAATCCTCTCACCTTCCCGCGCCTCTGGCCTGTACCCCAGTTCTTATATAAAAATACATAAATCTTTTAAAAAGGAAAAAAAAGAAGTTACTCTGGGATCTCTCTGAAGCAGTCAAAACCGCATTTGATAATTTTTTCTAGCTTGATGCTTTTCCTAGCTAGGATGGAAAGATTTGCCAAGTCTCTGCCATAGCTTGATACTAAGTCACTTTTTAAAACTATGCATTGCCCTATAAGGCAAAATGTAATCGAACATTTAAGGAATTGTCACAAAATTCTGTATTTAGAGGAGTTGGCATGAGAACTCCGGTTAAGTGTTTATCAAACATCTAAGACCCAGATTTGTATCCAGAATGTTATTGGTACACTTCAGTGCCCTTCACAGAAAGTACAACAAAATGCACTTGGTATTGTAACATATGCAACTTAACTTTTATAAAGATTCCAAAAGAATTATAGGATCTTATCAGATCTCAAGTCACATTATTAACAGTAAGTAACCTTTTTCAATGGGCAGAAGAGCTAAAAGAAACTTCTCTGAAGAGGAAATGCAAATGGCCAACAGGCATATGAAAAAATGTTCAGCATCACTTGTCATCAGGGAAATGCAAATCAAAACTACCATGAGATACCATCTTACACCAGTGAGAATGGCACATATTAAAAAAAAAAACTAGCAACAACAAATGTTGGCGAGGGTGTGGAGAAAAGGAACTCTCCTGCACTGTTGGTGGGAGTGCAAACTGGTCCAACCACTATGGAGAGCTGTGTGGAGATTTCTGGACCTACTAAACATAGAGCTTCCATAGGATCCAGCAATTCCACTCCTAGGTATTTGCCCAAAGGACACAGAAACATCAATTCCAAAGAGCACCTGCACCCCTATGTTTATAGCAGCACTGTTTACAATAGCTAAGCTTTGGAAACAACTCAAATGCCCAAAAATAGATGACTGGATCAAGAAGATGTGGTCCATATACACCATGGAATATTACTCAGCATTCAAAAAAGATAAACACATGCAATTTGCAGCAACATGGATGGCGCTGGAATGGATCATGTTCAGCAAAATAAGCCAGAAAGAAAAAGAAAAATGCCGGATGATCTCACTCATAGCAGGAATCTAGAAAACTTAAATAAGGGACCAGGAAAATGAATAACTATAAGAAAGTGAAAATCAAAATCAACAAAAAACTATGAACCAGAGACACTTTATGGGGGGTGGGGGTCAGGGAGGGGAGGAATTGGGGTCAAAATAAGGGGGTTGCAATTGTATGGGGAATATAAAAATAAAATTTATTAAAAAAAAAAAAACAGTAAGTAACCTTTTTCATAAGTGCCTAAGGATGCCAGTCTAAAAGTTAGCTGTACTGTGAAAAATAACAGCATTTATAGGTACTAGGGTTTTTCTTTGTGCAGTGAAAGTAGAAGCAGAGTAAAAATAAATTACTTTGGGTTCTGGATAAACATATGTTAATGGCATCTGAAGTGTTTAAAGAAATGTAAAACTACTTACTGGAGCAGTTGTAAAAGAAACGAAAAGGGATGTCCAAGTCACCCAAATTGATGGTCTATATCAACTGAATTTACTGCAAAATTATTCGCTCACTTAAAATTAAAAATAGAATCTGAAGCTATGCTACTCTCTGAAAGTATCCGTAATGTAGGTCTCTTTTTCATATGCCACACAGCATATTTTTAGAAACATCTGAATACTGGGAAATGGTATGGTCTCTTGTTTTTCAGCTTCCTTGAATATAATGGGGCACCATCTGTCCAAAGGCATTTATAACCTTTCTCCAGTGTTATGTTATATAATCAAATAGTGATCATTCACCTTCCTAGGTAAATCTGTCACCCAATTCTTTCTAGGTAGAATGTCAGGTTTTAAAATTAAAATGTTTATAAGGGAACATAATGGGGAATAAATTCCCCTAAACTGTTCTGCAGTTTACCACTCTCTTATCAGAGTAGCGGGGATAACATGAGAAATTTGCCACTGTTGCTTTCTCTCCTGTAGTAACTTAGAGGGAAGCAAGAGGGGCTAAATAAAACCACAGAGGGTAGAGTTAGTGGATCAGATTCAGGAAGTCGCTTTTAGGGGAGCTCAAATCCAGGAAGAGGTCAGGAAGTCAGGAAATCACAACAAAAAACACATACCCGGAAAGGTCACGACTCCTGAGCCCTATGTATCTGGGAGTAAATGGAAAAGCTTTATCAAAAAAGGGCTAGAGAGTAGTTCAGAAGTGTAGTCAGAGTGTGTAGGAACAGCCAGGGGCCTCTAGCATACACAGGACTAGAGACCGTTTGGGGGAAGTGTTGATTTGAGAAATATGGGGGACCACAGCAAGGGGGTGAACAGGTAAAAAAAAATGTAGAAGCTCAAAGTTCTCCTGAATACTGAATTCGTTAAACTCCTCTCTCAGAATCAGGAAAGGTTACTTCAAAGCAAACGCTACAAACCAACTCCTATCACTAAAGCTTTCACAATAAAACTAAGCACCTTCCTTCTGACATTCTCATGAGAGTAGCATTATTTCCCAAGTCTTTAAAATGCATGGCATTTGAAGGGGCCTGTTGAACTAAATAGGAGTTCTTTGAAAAGATTCCTCTAAAGAACACCCTCATTTGTAAAGGTCCTTTTGTTTAGGAAGCACATTTATGCTTAGTTCTGGAAATGCATTAACTGAAGAGGTCTTTTACTTTCCTACTTCTACTCAATTGTATTTTACCTTGACTCTCTTTATGGGAATATGATCCTTTTCATGTTTCAGAAATTATTTTCTCAAAAAAAAAAAAAACCCACATTGTTTCTTATCACTAGAACTTCTTGTATATTCAATCAGTAATGAAAGCAGCCATTCCGCTTCAACTAACCAACTCTTTATTTATATATATATATATATATATATATATATATATATATATATATATATATCCTGGTAGTAGTTAAAGAACAAAGTAATGCAGGTTTTCTTTACTCTTTTCTCATATAAATAGATGATTGTAACATAACTTCCAATTGATGAGAGCGTTATAAAAATGAATATCCACAAAATTTAATGCTTTAGAGGCTAAAGAAAGATACAGTATTTCAAGACAAGACATGCTGGATGGAAAAGATCACCAACCAAGAATCCTCTACCTGGCCAGGCTAACATTCAGAATTGAAAGAGCAATAGGGAGTTTTTTAAACAAATAAATTATAAGGAATTTATTTCCAATAAACAAGTAATATTTTAGGGACATTTATGAAACAAATGTCGACCAAAAGATTAGGATTTGGCTTTGCAAAGCAGTGAGTGCTAGGAGGTGTTAATAACACTAAAATCATTTATATTTGAATCTACATTTAATGTCAATCAATGTAGAGATGACTTGGACTTCTAATCTCCAGAATGATAAGATAATTGATTGCTGTTGATTTACACCACCCAGTTTATAACACTGTGTTACAGCAGTCACTATAAACCAATACCTTAGGTAGGACTAGTGATGTTAGTGTGGCAGGTATCTCAGGTATAAAATTTAATGGTGCTCCAAAAAACAGTTTTAAAGACAAGTAAAATTTTATAGTACCATGCTTCTTATAAATCAAAATTAATGTAAAGATATCTGTAATGGACAAAATATTAAAAAGAAATATTTAGAGTAAAATCCAAGTCTGCAATTGTATGACACACCTTTGGTCTCCCCCTAACACCAGGCCTATTGTCAACCAATGACTTTCTTTCACTCGACTGCTTGGTTACAGGTAACATCCTATGAAATAAATTGTGTACCCTTCTGCATCTACAAATTTTAATTTTATCCTATACATGATTAATAGTATAAATGCTGAAAGAATTCTAGGTTGAAAAAAAAAAAAAAAGAAAAGAAAGGAAACAACCCAAATGCCCAAAAATTGACAAATGGATCAAGAAGATGTGGTATATATACACAATGGAATACTATTCCACAAACAAGAGAGATAAACTAATACCATTTGCAGCAACTTGTTGGGAGTTAGAAGGGATTATGCTCAGCGAAATAAGTCAGAAGGAAAAAGAAAAATATTGTATGGTTTAACTAATGGAGGAATATAGGGGAACCAATTGAGGCCTCAGGGAAAAGCAATAACAATAAAAAACATAACAAAACAAAACAAAAATAAGCAGACAACTATAAAGCAGACATTCTGCAGGGGAGGGAGAGGGATCAAAACGAGGGAGCGACAGCACAAGGGACTATGGTGACTGCACAGGTGAAGTGGTGGTGAGAATTCTATGGGAACTACACCTGAGAAAAGAAAGCAAACATTGTGAAAAAATGAACAATGATGTAAAATATAAATAAATAAGTAAATAAAATAAAAAAAAAATCCCAAAGAAATAAGAAGCATTGCTTGTCTTCTTGCTTTCAGTGTGCTGAGTTCAGCAGTGACTTGTTTGGGTATGGGGTAGGCGTGGGGTGGGGTGTGTGTGTGTTTGAATCTTTTACTTTTCCTTCTCCTTCTTCTATCTTGCAAAAGATTCAGTGTAAGCTTTCTTCTTTTATCTGGCTTAGCACTTGGCAATTAGAGGTCATATTAGGGAAATAATTTTCTGTTCTTTTAAAATGTCTCCCCCTCCCCCATTTCACCTGTTTTCTCTCTCCTGGTATTCCTTCTAATTAGATATTAGAACTCTTGGCCAAATCCTCTTATCTTTGCTTCTTTTACACCTATTCTAATAGAGCAAATCCTAGAGATTTTCTCTCTTCTATCTTCCAAACTTTCAATTGTTTTTTAAATTGTTCTACTAATTATGAAAATTTTAAGAGCTTGTTTTTATTCTCTAAATGTCTCTTTAATGAGTTACTGTTACTATTTTATGAATATAATGTATTACCAAGTTTTTCTAAGAGTATTCATTAACAGACATTTAAAAATTCTTTGTTTTGGGCCTCCCTGTTAGGTGCAGAGGTTAAAGTTTCAGCATTATCAAACTATTGCCAGCCACTGAGGCATGAGTTCAATCCCAGGCTAAGGAGCTAACCCACATGGTGCAGCAAAATTCTTCCCAGTTTTTTAAATGTTTTTCCCAGCAGCCCTGGAGGATGTGGTAGGAATGCTATCCTCATTAAAGCAAAAGTGGTTTGAGGTATCATGCCATGTTAACTGTAGCTATCCAGTCAATCCACCTTCCAGGAGTACTGCCCATAGCATTTGGAATACCAAGCAACTGACCAATTCACAAAGTTCATTTCCTTGACAATGATAATATCTGCACACCCTTGGATATTTACTGAAGCAGAAAATCTCCAAGAGAAGCAAGGAAGAGAGAGACTCGTGTTGTATGACAATGACTTAAAACTATGGAGGCAAGAATTAGAGATATGATGCTACATAATTCTTGGGAGTTAAGCTTCCATGCAACACTCACCACAGAAAACAAACAAACAAAGAAACCCAAACAAAAACACTGTGATGGATTATATGCTCTACTGAACTAAAACCTCTTTGAAGGGAGGGTCTCGTGGAACCTGAGCTCTTGCTCTTTAAACAGGGAATACAGCCTGCCTGACAAGGCCCTTAGAGATGTCCCTTATCCTGTGCAGAAAAGGATTCTCATTAGGACCTCCCAGCTTAGTTTCTCTTCTGAAGTGCCCTGGAAATGAACTATCAGTCCAAGGGAAGGAAATAAAAACAGAATAAATTTTCAACTCTAAACTTATTAAACCTCTAACACAAATCATCACGTCACTTCTGCCATACACTATAGCATGCAACCGAGATGTGTTTAATCACGCCACCTCAAAAACAAATTGCTGGTGCCCCACAATGCACACTTATAAACCTCCTGCTATTATTCTCCTGATATTCATGGTTTACTGACTGCTTTTAATCATGGTACAATGGGAAATTCTTGAAAGAATAACTGTTAACAGGAGGTTCCTTAACCAAACAGTGTTGAGCATAAATTGATAAAATTACCATTTACCTAAGAGTTTGTCATTACATTATCTTTTAATAAAGTGAATCTGATAGATAGGAGCCTCCAATAATCAAAATAATTCAACTATAGTAAGTAAAAAGGTGGTACTACAGAGTTCATGGCTACATTATGCAGTCAAGGGGGTTTACCAGAGTTATGAAACATGGTGGTATTTTGTATAAACTTGAATCCATGTACATAATAAACTTCTGCATATATCAGAATCACCTGGGGAGTTAATAAAGGAAAGAGTCCCAAAGAGACAAGTCCAGGGCCTGCAGTTAATGAAAATATGAAAGAGGTAATAAGAGGGATAGGGAGGGGAAGAGGAGACTTAGGGGAAAGGAAGGAGGGAAGAGACAAGAGAGAGGGTGGGAAAATGGCTTGATTTTACAGGAGGCTTTTGATATCAAGGAAACTGCTACCTGCCTCAGATAATGCAACACTGAGAAAATGTCCTTAGATTCCTCCCTGAATACATTGTCTGTCTATACTGCAGTATTAGTGACAGTCTAATGCTCCAAAATGTCTTTGGATTCTAGACATTGACTAATTAGGGTTTCTATGGAGAGGGATTTTTCAGCTCATCCTTCCTCCCCTGGAGTACAGGGTAGAAAAGTGACTCTAGACCCAGCTTCTGAGGGAGTCCAGTGGATATCTAGAGGAGAAATCACTAGAAAAATCTCCAATGTCAGCTAATAAGGGGGCTCTGGTAAATTCCTTCTAAATTTGAATAAATAATTAATTTTTAATTGAATAGAAGTGGAAAAATTATCAATGTATTCATTTACTTTAAATATTTAATTCATTTTATGTGAATGAGAGTTTTTCTTTACTGCATTTAATAAAAACATATGGTCTCAAGTCTGTACCAGCTGTGACACTGGGCCACCCCAGGGCTCGGGGAGGACATGAATCAGGCCACTGAGTCTTGGAAGTAAACTTGGAGGCATCTGAAAACTGCTATCTGAAAGGGAAAGCAGACAATTCCTTAAAAACAAGAAAGATGAAAGCCACACTTTTCCTCTGTGGAGACCGATGGGAGCAGAGGTCAAGAACAGTGATTATCCTCCTTGGCATGTCAGGGAATGTCTACAGGAAACAAAATCATCTCTGGACTATGGGACATTGAAGGATGTGGAAAGAAGATGAGCTTTGAAGCCTTTAATGCTCTGGGTTTAAGATCATTATAAAAAGCCAGATTACTACATGCAGACTTTTATCTCTTCCAAATCCAAGATCCTGTGACTCTGCAAATCCCCACTCTCTAGGTCATTCCTGAACATTGATAACTAAAGTCTTTTGCCATGCGATTAGACTACATGACTCCCAGATAAACAGATAAATCCCAAGCACCAGGAATCAGGGGTTTGACCCTTAGGTCCCTGCCCTGCAATTCTGTCCTTCCTATTACTGATTTTTCAAGTTCAGTTACTACCTCCAGTCCTGGTACAACACTAAGACATATAAAGCTGTCCCTTCTGTTGATCCATGAAGGAAGACAACAAACATGATGCCCCTGCATTCAGGAAGTTTCCATTCTAGTGAGGAAGGCAAAAATTAAGAAATAATAAGGAATTTATAATGAGCAGCTGTTATAAAGGACACGTAAGGCATGGAGCTCTGAAAGTATTCAGCAGTCTAAGAACTCAGAAAGCCAACAGATACCACTGAAAACATGACATCTAAATAGAGCTCTAAAGAATGAATAGGAATGAGCATAACCCAGATGTCTCCAGATTACTTCGCATTCCAAGTCCTGACGTGGGAGGAAATACGGCATGCTCAGGGAAGTATAAAGAACTATATTGTAGGAGCAACCCTAGGAAACCAATGAGAATCAAGTTGATAGCAGAGGAAGGAAGGTGAAGGAAAGGGGAAAAAAGGAGGAAGTCAGATAAGGTAGGTTTTTAGGTCACTGAAGAGTTCACATTTGATCCTGAAAACAATGGGAAATCATCGAGTAACTTCAAATATTTTAACAAGACATGTTTCACGTCTGTATAGGAAATGGATTGCAAGCTTACTAGCAGCCCATTGCAGGTGAAGCAGTCAAATGGATGATGGCAACGTCTGTTTGGAGGTGGACAGTGCAGTATACATGGAGAGAAATAAACACAAGAAACAGAAGAAGAAATAGTTCATTGATCCCTGACAAAGGAATCAAGGCAAAACGATAGCCTTTTCAACAAATGATGCTGAAACAACTGGATAGCTGCATGGAAAACAGAAAAAAAAAATCTATACACAAAGAAATTAACTCAAAATTAGGTCATAGACCTAAATATTAAACACATTATTATCAAAGTCCTAAAAGGCAACATAGAAAGACATCTAAATTACCTTGGATACGGTGATAATATTTTAGGCGAAGACATGATCAATCAAAGGAATAAGTAATAAGCTGCACTTCATTAAAATTAAAAACTCCCACTTGTTACACTGTCAAAAGACTTGGAAGATAAATGAAGAGTAGGAAAAATTATTTGCAGAAGATATCACTGATAAAATACTATTGCAAATTACTCTTAAAGCTCAACAATCAGAAAATGAACAATTCTTGATTATAACATGGGCAAAACAGCTAAACCAACACCTCACCAGAAAAGAAGTACAGATGGCAAATAAGCATTTGAAAAAAAAAATTACTCCAATCATATGTCATTAGGAAAATGCAAACTAAAACAAGATACCACCACACACCTATTAAATGGCCAAAATCCAAAACACTGACAACACCAAATGCTGGTGAGAATGTGGAGCAAGAGGAACTCTCATTCATTGCTGACAGGAATAAAAATGGTACAGCCACTTCGGAAGACAGTTTGGCAGTTTCTTACAAAACTAAATGTGTATTTACCAAACAATCTAGCAGTTGCATTCCCTGGTATTTACCCAAATGAGTTGAAAACATGTCCCCACACTAAACCTGTACAAGGATGTTTATAGCAGCTTTATTCCTAATTGCCAAAACTTAGAATCAACCAAGATGTCCTTCAGTAGGTGAATGGGTAAATGGATATGAGCGTATCCAGGCAATGGAATATCATACAGTGCCAAAAAGAAAGACGCTATTAAGCCATGTGCACTCATGGAAAAACTAGAGACACATTAAGTGTCCACATTAAGTGGAAGAAGACAGTCTGAAATGCTACATACTGTATGATTCCAACTGCAAGGCATTTGGAAAAAGCAAAAATCAGGAGAGAAAAAAAGATCAGTGGTTGCCAGGGGTTCAATACTTCATTATGCATGTGTCGATATCCATAGAAGGTATAACACCAAGAGTGGACCCTAGATAAGTCAAGGGGCACAATGTTGGGTCAGTGTGGACTCAATAATTTTAACAAATGCACCAGCCCAACATTGGATGTGGGAGGTTGTGCAAGTACCCGAGGGATGGGATATATGGGAACACTGTTTCTTCTGCCTTATTATTTTGCTTTCAACTTAAAAGTGCTCTAGAAAAGGAAAAAAAAAAAATTGTAGAGATTAGAGAAAAGTGCTCTTATAAAGTTTAGTTAAAAAAAAAAAAGTTTCGGGGCCTCCCCGGTGGTGCAGTGGGTTGAGCACAGCGCTATGAAGCTGTCCGCAGCCTCTGCAGCATGGGTACAATTCCCAGCTGGCCAGGGAGATTCCCACATGGCACGGCAGACCTCTCCTGTTGCGGCCGCTGCACCCCTCAACAGTGCTTTCGGTCTGTCTGCCTGTTCTGCTCCCCGCTCTGTCTCTGGTGAATCCTCTCACCCTCCTGTGCCTCGGGCTTGTATCCCAGCAATTGTATAAATAAAAAAAAAAATCTTCAAAAAATAAATTTTGTAGGGCCTCCCTGGTGTCGCAAGTGGTTGAGCGCCGCACTGTGAAGCTGTCTGCAGCCTCTGCAGTGTGGGTTTGATCCCAGCCAGCCAGGGAGCTATCACATGGTGCAGCAGACCTCTCCTGTCTCACCTGCTGCTCCCCTCAGCAGTGAATTTCAGTCAGTCTGCCTGTTCTGTCCCTCTCTGTGTCTCTGGTGAATCCTCCCACCCTCCTTCAAATCTGGCCTGTACGCCAGTTCTTGTATGCATGAATAAATAAACCTTTAAAAAAAAAAGTTTTGTAGAAAGACTGGATGTGGCTTATTATTTGATAAGAATGTGGTGGGTGACAGAGAAAGAAATTGCATTGCCCAGATTTGTGGTTTAGATGAGTCAATGGACAGGGGACTACAGAAAGAGAAAAGAAAGAAAAATTGAAAAATCAAAGTCCTGATTTAAAATTGCAGTACTTCAAGTCCTTTAAAAGGCCTTTCTTTTCTTTCCCTTTTTTTTTTTTTTTAATTTGAAGATCCCATCTTCCAAGCCTAACATTTTTCATTGAAATTTCTAAGCCACTTGCAGGGTTAGGTATATCATGCTTCTGAGAGAAAAGTGCTAATAGAAACAGATGTCTTTGCAGACATAAAGAAGACCCTAGTGGTTTAGAGAAAATTCTGGATGAGGTTTGGCAGTTCCTAGCTTTTTTAGGAGATTTAACTGTAGACACACCTCAGTGTAAGAGAAGTGTCTGTATTATCAAATGATACCGACTGAACACCTGCTGAATGCTAATTATGACATAAACAAAACATACACACACAAAGAAGTCATAAAAACCACCAGTACTGTTAGGAAGAACGCTCCTTGGGTAGCAGTCTAGTCTGTAATGTAATGCCGAGGGCAGTATAGGAGGACTGTTTCTCCTTTCTGTCTGATGAGCTAAGTGACCAGTGAGACTTAGAAATGAGTATCAGCGGCCTTGACCTATGCGGACCACATTTGCAGCCCCCACCCCCCCGCTGGCAACCTAACCACTTATAATCTTTCTGCCTCCAATTTCTGAGACACAGCAGTCAAGCGAAAAAGTACGAAAAGGTTACTCATTATAAACTGAGAACCAGATAAACTCATAATTTTTAAAACATGTGAAACACATGTTCCCCAGGTAAGACCTTGCACTCCAAATGTCAGGCCAGAGTGAATTTTTAAAGTTGCTATAAAGCTCTGAAAATAGAGTTTATAATGAAAATGTTGACAGGCTCTTGGAGTCACTACAGTATAGAAAATTTAATCTGTCACCTTGTTTTACAAGATTTTACTGGCATAGAAGAAATTAAAACATTTAACATCTTTCACTTCACCAAACTGCCTTCCCTCTCCAAAGCGGGATGCTGTTCATAGCGTTATTTCGTTTATAAACAACCTTTTCATTATTATGGGGCCGAAGATGCACATTCTCAGCTTTGCACTCACATTTTCTTTCCAAAGCTCTGAAATGCTTATTGGGGTAGCAATATCTTGTAATCTTAGTCACATTTTCTGAAGACATGTTAAGCTGTAAGAATTCTGGTGGAGAAAGTGCAGAAAACTATTTACATAGCTACATATGCCACATAAATAATTCCTATCATTAAAATATGGCACAAGGGGTTAAGCACCACACTATGAAGCAATCCACAGCCTCTGCAGCATGAGTTCAATCCCCGGCCGGCCAGGGAGCAGCCCACATGGCGCAGCAGACCTCTCCTGTCTCACCTGCTGCTCCCCTCAGCAGTGTATTTCAGTCAGTCTGCCTGTTCTGTTCCCCACTCTGTCTCTGGTGAATTCTCTCACCCCCTGCATCTCTGGCCTGTACCCCAGCTCTTGCATGCAAAAATAAATAAATCTTAAAAAAATATTTTCTAAAAGTCTTTCAAAAAGACGTTTTAAATGTAAAACATTTGTACTCTAGATATTTACACAAATTCTGGTAGGAAAAACATAGAAAAGATAACTAGTGTCGGAGGAGGCAATTTAAACCTGCATGCAAAATAGAATAAGAGTGTTTCTGAACTACATTGCTAAGCAGACAAAGATAAAATGTGGGATAATTTTTTAAGTGAGTTAGATAAAATTAAGATTGGTATGAAAATATAGCTATTAACCCAAGTCATATTAACATGAACCTTAAGTCCAATGGTATATTGAATATTTATATCTTTAGTGACCTTTAATTTCAAATGTTAAAGATTAACTGGAGTGATGAGCTAATTTTCAGTTCAGATGTCTTCCGACACGCAGGAGTCCCAAGGTTGCCTGGTGCAGAGAAAGTTCATGGCAGCCATGACCAACTAAACTTCAGACTTGTGCTAAATGAGAGTTATGAGAGGTTGTATTTCAAAATTATCAAAGCATATAATCAAAACCTTGGGGCCTCCCTGGTGGCGCGAGGGGTTAAGCACCACACTATGAAGCTATCCACAGCCTCTGCAGCACAAGATCCCCAGCAGGCCAGGGAGCAAACCACATGGCGAAGCAAACCTCTCCTGTCTCACCCACTACTCCCCTCAGCAGTGTATTTCAGTTGTCTGCCTGTTCTGTTCCCCACTCTGTCTCTGGTGAATCCTCTCACCCCCCACATCTCTGGCCTGTACCCCAGCTCTTGTGTGAATACATACATGAATCTTAAAAAAAAAAAAAAAAAAAAAAAAAAAAAACCAACTTTACTGTTAGCCAATTACCTCCCAGTGCAGTCATTATTTTATTAAACCTGATTACTTCAGGCATGGGTATTAATCCCCACAGTACCGGTGCTAAGAGTTTCTAAAGAGGCACATGTAACCTTATATTTTTGCACAGGGCCTCTCCAGATGGGGAAAGGTGAGACTCAGGAGGGAAACAGCCCGGAGAGTCACAGGGCTTGCAGGCATGTACATATGTGACCCTGCACGGGAATAAGGCGCTTCCTCAAGAAGCTTCTCTTCCTCAATAGCCACAGGGTACTTAGGGAATCTTCAATAGTTACCCCAATTCTCTACTTTAGATAAAACTTCATTTATTGAGCCCTTATGATGTATAGAATTACTTGGTCATCTTCATGGCAACTTTATAAGGAGGCCCATTTGACAGATGAGAAAGTAAAAGCCAGAACATTTCCATGGATTGTCTATGTTTATAGAAAAGGTAAATGGTAAATGCTAGAGATAAAATTCTAAATCCTGGCTGGCTGGCTCTGAAGCCTCTGCTCTTAAGCACCTGGTATGGTTCTAGAGGCTAGCCAGGTTCTAGAGGCTGCCCACCTAAGGAAGTGAGGGAGATAATACATAATTTATGTCCTCATGAAGTTCCTCACTAGTGGAAAAGTGTGTGTGTTTGTGTGTGTATGTGTGTGTGTGTGTGTGTGTGTGTTGTTAAAAGCATATGAAGGGGGATGCACAGGTGCTGTGAGCACAAAGAAGATGGGGCCTCTCCTAGCCTAGAGGGGCAGTTAAATGTTCTTAATGTTGGGCTGCACAAATAAGTCTACTGAATCTTATTAAAATAAATGTAAGTGTTAGCATGATGGTTGAGAAAGTGAGGCATACAGAATAAAATGTGTAAAATAATGAATACCAAAATATGTTTGTTTAGGAAACTATCATAAAAACTGGAGGGCTGAATGCGGATAGAGTTATAGATGGGGCTTAGGGTTACAGAGAGGGGCAGACTCTGAACAGTCTTTTTTTTTTTTTTTAAGATTTACTTATTTATTTACACAAGCATTGGGTACAGTCAGAAGTGCGGGAGAGTGAGAGATTTCACCAGAGCCAGAGCGGGGAACAGAACAAGGCAGACTGACGAAGTACACTGCTGAGGGGAGCAGCGGGCGGCAGGAGAGGTCTGTGTGCCATGTAGGACCCTCGCCCAGCGGCCAGGGATCGAACCAGAGCTGCAGAGGCTGTGGGCAGCTTCGCAACCTACCGCTCAACTGCTGCACCACCAGGGAGGCTCCAGACTCTGAACAATCTTTAGGCTACCAGAATGAGCCCCCCATCTGACATAGAGATACATTCCTCAGTTGCTGCAGAAAAAATTATTTTCTTTAAGCAAGGCAAAAACTTATGTCTGTTCATGAGTAGTGGCAGTCATCACTCGGACTGGAGTAAGCAATACATTTCAGTGATATTTACAAGTTAAGGAGAAGGCAGCTCTATTGATTCAGTCAATGGCAGTGAAACAGATGCTGGCAACATGCAGCTTAAGTCCCTGCTAACAAAATGTCCTTGAATTTTCCAGTAGCTATTAAAATGCTGATACCCTTTTACTCAACAATTACCTTGATAAGTATGTATATTAGAGAACTTGTCAGTGATATGTATGAAGAGTAGCCACTAAATACATGAATATGCATTATGCCATTATTAACAAAAGTAAAAATGTATAAGCAAATGAAATATGTATCAATATACAAATGGTAAACCATGAAAATATTAAGCAGGAGTTTTAAGATATATGATTGATTTGTAATAACAACTATAAAAACTGCCTGTATTATATATCTTTAAGTGAAAAATCAAGCTACAGAATATTTACAGGACAATCAGGTAGTTTTATCAATGTTTAAAAAAAAAACAAATAAGATAGAAATTAGATTACTGGCTGCCAGGGATTGAAGAGAGTGGAAAATGGCATTGATACAAATGTTTAAGAGTTAGAAAGTAGTGAGGGTTGCAAGAACTTTATGAATATATCAATAATGAGTAAACTGCATGCTTCTCCAAGAGTAAAAATTATGGTATGTAAACTCTTTCTTAATAAAAGCAAAAAGCAAATCCCAGTATTTGTGTATGTGTTTGGAGGGAGAAGGGTGGGGGTTACAGGAGACATTTACTTTATCTACAACTGTTCTCTCCAAACCTAGAGTCCTCCTGGGCTGAGAGTCAACAGGAAATAACCTTAGAGAAATAGTCATGATGTATGCTCATGAAGTGCACAGCGTCCTGGGGACCCAAAGGATGCCCCTGGAAGCAGTGCTTGAAGCTATAAATACTAATTATTTTTTATGTTAGGTTCCAGTCTTTGGAGATGAATTCTCGTTGCAAGAGGAACCAAAGAAATCCAACTTAATAGAATCATCCAACACTGGAACTTAATGTCGACGCTATCTACATAGGCTTTATCAATCTTTAACACACTTTTAAAAATAGACTCCTACTTGGTGAGATGCTCCAGGTAAATCTCAGCACATGATACCTTATCAACAGTCCTTTTAAGGAGGGTAACGTTTTGGGCTATACTAAAAATGATTTTGCTTTCTAAAATACAAGTTTCTTAATTGCATTAGCTTTGAGGTGATGCTTTACAACACTGTGTATGATTTACGGTTATAGGTACTTACCTCTTCAGATGTTCAACAACACCCACCACCAAAGCACCCATAACACTCCACCATAGTCCATTGGGCTCCTTCTTCCTTTACTTGCCCTCCTCACCCTCTGGTAACCTCAGTACCATGATACCAAAAGTTTGCTCTAATTGAGTTCTGTCTGCTTCTTTGTTTTTCCCCTTCTATATCCCACCTGAGTGAAATCATCTGGTATTTATCTTTCTCCTTCTGATTTATTTTACTTAGCATAATGTCCTCCAGTTCCTTCCATCCATGTTGTTGCAAGTGGCAAGATTTTGTGATTTTTTTCACTGAGTAGCATTCCACTGTAGCGATGCATATTCCCTATCTTCTTGTTTTGTTGTTTTGTCTAAAGGACAGGTTTATTAGAAGAAAGAAAGAAAAACAGAGGCACCTGCATAGTCACATGTGGGCAGGAGAGCTCATGCCTTCTCCTCTTAACCTACTCATCTGTCACTGAGTATTTAGCTTGTTTCTACGACTTGGCTATTATAAATAGTGCTGCAGTGAACATAGACGTGCATCTATCCCTTTGAATATTACTGTTTTCCTATCTAGGAGTGGAATTGATGGATCATATAGAAGACCTATTTTTTAATATTTTAAGAAAGCTCTGTATTGTTTTCCATGAGGCCTTGAGTACTTCATATCCCCACTAACAGTCTGAGGGTTCCATTTTCTCCACACCTCACCAATACTTGAAGTTTCTTGTCTTTTTGATATTGGACATTCCACAAGCCTGAGGAGGCATCTCATTGTGATTTTGATTTGCATTACACTGATGATAACTGATGATGAACATTACTTATTTGGTCAACTATATGTCTTCTTTTAAGAAGTGTCTTTTTAGATCTTCTGCCCAATGTTTAAGTTATTTGTTTTGTGTTGAATTGTTTTAGTTCTTTGTTGATATTGGGTAGTATTTCTTTGTCAGATATATGATATGGCAATATCTTTTCCATTTCATTTTAATGATTATTTGCTTTGCTATGTAGAAGTGTTTAATATAATATAGTCCCATTTGTTTATTTTTTGGTTTTGTTTTCCTTGTCACTGTAGTCCCCAAAGACATGAATAAAACCAATATCAGAGAGTGTGCCATGTTTCATTCCATATATGTTACAGTTTCAGGTCTTCTATCCACCTTTTTAATCCATTTTGATCCATTACTGTTGGTATGATGTATAAGATAGTGGTCTATTTTCATTCTTTAGCATGTGGCTATTCAGTTTTCCCAACACCATTTGTTGAAGGGACTTTCCTTTCTCCATTGTAAACTCTCGACTTCTTTGTAAATAAATAACTATCCAAATAAGTGTGAGTTTCTTTCTGGTATCTCAATTCTATTTCATTAATCTGCATGTCTATTTTTTAAAGATTTATTTATTCATGCATACAAGAGCTGGGGTACAGGCCAGAGGTGTGGGTGTCAGAGGATTCACCAGAGACAGAGTGGGGAACAGAACAGGCAGATTGAAGTACACTGCTGAGGGGAGCAGCAGGTGAGGCAGAAGATGTCTGCTGTGCCATGTAGGTTGCTCCCTAGCTGGCCGGGAATCAAACTCATGCTGCAGAGGTTGCAGATTACTTCATAGGTTGTATCTCAACCCCTGCACCACTAGGAGGCCCCGTGTATCTATTTTTAGTCCAACATCATACTGTTTTAATTTCTATAGTTTTGTAGTATAGCTTGAGCCTAGGAGTATGACTTCCATTCTTCATTTTTGTCAGACTCACTCCAGCTATTTGAGGTCTTTTGTGTATCATGTAAATTTCAGCAATGTTCGCTGTACTTCTTTGAAGTATTCCATTGTAAAATACAATTTTTAATAATGTATATAATAGATCCTAAGTAATGGGTTATAAATCAAAAATAATTTTTATGACTATGGTGTTCACTGATTAAGATAGCAGTTGATATAGGAAGAGCCATCTAAGTGGAAAGATGTGTGTGTGTGTGTGTTTTCTGTATTTACGTATGGCTATTTGTTATTTACCTCTGGTGACCTGAGCTATAAATGATGTAAAATCAGTTGTTTCTAGATCATACTGGGAAATAATGTAAACAATAGTATACAGATTCTGATACATATTCATTTCCCACCTATACCAACATCAACCATAGAACTTGGGGCTTCACTGTCCTCTAGAAATTAGGGCCCCCTCGCTCTGTATTGTCCAGTTATATTAGATACCTCCATATCTGAGTGGCATTTAGAAACAGCCTCCAGGAAAGGAACCATGAACAAAAGATCCACTCTCTCCAAAACTGTGGAGATTTTCAAATCTGCTTTTCAATAGAAAACACTCTGGTCTCTGGGGCAAAAGCAATAGACTTTGTCTTTTAGTACAAAGCCTCCAAAGAAATTTTAGTTATGGCCCTGGAAATGGCAACTTTGACTATTTATGGTATGTGATGCTATGCTATGTCATGTTATATAAGATATATATGCATGTACTTCCCCAGTATATTATGAAATGAAAAAATAGATGTTTGAAACCAACCTGATTATTTATTTACTATCAAAAATACTTGGCACTCTGTCTTATTATTTCTTATGCTAAATTCACTATTCAAGGTTCAAAACAAGTTATTTGGTACCTGAAGAATATGTGGCTCCTTAATGTATACATATGTGTACTGAGCGACTAGCAATCAGCTCTCTGATTTATTCTAATTCTTACTTCTACCAAATAATAGACATATTTAATAATTATGGTAGAAATGACCAAAGGAATAGACTACTTACTGTAGAACACTTAAAGATCATAAACATAAAACTGGACGATTGAAAACCATTAACATCTTAAAGTGATTAGAGTAACTATTTTCAATAATGGTATTAAGTATTTTAATCTTTATATAGTGATCCAGACAGGAAACGTTTAAAATGATTTATGGACTATAAACACTGAGAATTTACATGATTTTTTCTAACTTACTTTATAGAATTTCTAAGTCTGAATGTTTCCCTACTTTTTTTATTCTGCTTTGTAGAAGAACTTTATGTCTAATATGACTATTTCTCCATATAATGTCAAATTTAAATAAAAATGCCTTACAAAATTTATTATGGGCCACAATTTCACCAGGGATTTACAATTATGCCACCTGATCTACCTACTTATTATGATTTAAGACTGATGTTTATAAAAAAAAAGTCAAGTTTTGTTATTCTAAAGGGGCCTTCTAGAACAGAAAAGAGTTTTTGGTTCCCATGACTGACTTATTTTAAATAGCACTCCTTCATTTTTATTACAATACCAGCAAAAATCACACTGTACCTAGCTTAAGGGTTGGATAAAGAACATGTACTCTGAAGACACTGACTTTTTTAGGATGCCTAATTAGCTATTTCCATTGTTACATGAATTAGAACTTATAACAAAGAAAAGGAAATGAAAGGTTGGAAGATTTTTTTGTTATTTTGTTGATGTTTTACTATTAAAAGCCCTGTCAAGTTCTCCTTTATAATTTTTATAATCTAGATGATATCGTTCCACTCTACATATTTTCAGGAATATTATTTCTGTTTTAATTTTATTGCAGAATTAATTGATCTAAGGAGGAGGCAACTAAAAAACCTCCTGTTATTTAAGTTTAGGGTGTGGGAGTAGGCGGGTAAGTAGGCTTTGGGGCAATATTGGTGATTATTCCAGCTTTATTTGACAAGAAAATTATAAGATTAGCATACATACAACAATTACTTGTAATATCACATATCTTATATTTTCTTTCTCTCCCATGCTTATGGCACAAAACAAAAGGAGCATTTAGCTAAATGGAGATAATTAAGATCATTAAGAATTATGGAGTCAGAACAATTTATTTTCCTGTTTGTCATTTGAAAATAAACAATATCCCCATTGGTTTAAAATAAAAATCTTTGCTCTGTAACTGAATCTTTCCAAAATAGAATTTTGAGAGTATTCAAGGGCCCTGGGATACATTTTCCAAGCTGCTTCACTGGATGAACTTGACCTTCTAGGCAAGATTCTTATATTTGTTCCTGTAGAGAAAAGGAATATGAGCATTTTTCTTGCTGTTTCCTTTATATAACATTTGAGTGACCCGAGGCGATGTAGTTTATTCTCCCTTCTCTTAAGACAAGCTCCTTTTTCTGTTTCCTTTTAAGTAAAAACGTAAAGGTCAGGTTATCATTTCACAAAATGTTCCATTCTGCTGAGGCAATTCTAGCTTCTCTCACCATAATATGCTTTCACTAATTATTTCATAACTCATTTAAATGGGAGGCATTCTGGAGGGAAATCCATTGAAACAACTCCTCAAGTAACTAATTATTTTTTTTTAAACACAGGGGAATTTTAATTATAATGCCTGTGTTATTTAAAAGCAGAGTGCGACAATTTGCATCTTGAAACATCTATTGTAATAAGGAAGAAAAAAAATGTGTTCCTGAATGAAATAACAACTCAAGTAAATGCAATTTAGTTGGCCTTTTATTTTCTTGATTTTCAAGAAACAAACAAAAAAAAATGCAAACTTGGCCTGAATTATAAAGCCACTTACAAAGATAAAAGATAACTAAAACCCTTCCTCTAAAAGGGCTATTTATAAATTTATTTTAAAAATTACATACTCTCTATATTTCAGGAGAGATTTATCATGTGTCATTATTTAATGTAAAGGTAATGATGGCAAAAATCTTTTCATGTTAGAAGAAAACATCTAAATCATAGTTTTCCCATAGAGTTGATATTCTCAAGGAACTAAGAATAAACAAAATCAAATTACAATAGTGTTATTATTACCAATTTTCCCTTCTTGCATATATTGGAGAATTTTATTGATTAAAAATAAACAACTAACTGGGTGGGAAACTAACTGTTCACATGGTCACTAAATCTAGTCCTTAAATTGAGAGGCAAAGTGATGAATAAATAGACTAGGTAGGAGGCCACCGTAAGAACTCACAGTTGTGAGTTCTGGTCTCTGTAGAAAGTCACTGTTTCTTTCACTTTGTTCTTGATGTGTCAGTGTGGATATCTAATCACAGGACATTTTTGAGAATTATGAGGCAATACATATGAACATATTTTGCAAAGAGCAAACTGTTATGAAAAGAAAAAAATATAGCAAGTTGGCTTTTAACTAATGAAAAGAAAAAACAGCATGGCTTTAATAATGAATGAGAGCCTTCTCCAAGAAGTTCAGAACAAGCTTTCCTAGCACATGTCACTTTGGCATGTGGATTAATTTGAGATCATTTGAGGTCATGCAAGCTCATGACACAATTTTACCATTTCCTTAATGACCCAGAAAAATGAAAAATCCTAATACTCACAATTAAGATTTTTACCAGAAATAATCTTTCTAAGGGGAAAAACCTACCCATATGACAGGGTAGACATCTAAGTACAGAATATCTGGTGTTTTTCTTAATCCCTCTCTCCTCATCAGATGAGTCCCTCTCATCTCTCTCCTTGAAGTTCCAGGCCCCTGCCCCATTCCAAAAGCTCAGAATGGATACCCTCAGTGCGCCCCACTGGCTTTAGATTCTATATCTGTGTAGAGTCTCCTCTGTACAGTTGAAGTTAATTTTGACATTTCTCTTACCAATCAGTCTGATATTAATATGATTAATCAACCAAAAGGTAGTAGGGAAATTGTTCTCTGCCTTAGAAGGTTTTATAGGACTAGATTCTATTTATAAGTCTTCATAACCTTAGGAAGTAAGTTACCTTTATATTTATTTTATAGAAGAGAAACTAGAAGTTCAAAGAGCTGGCAATGTCTGGAGGATGGAGATGTGTTTGGTCAAATGTGAGCTCACCTTGATGCTATGGGTTATGAAGAAATGAGGAACTGGCACATGTTTTTCTTTTTTAAGTAGCATATGACTATTTCACTGTTATCCATGTTCTAATTTGTAAGTCCTCAATAGTTAATGTGTAGACTACTGAAATATTAAGGAAATCATTCCAATTCAGTCCATCAAAGGTATGTTTACAAAGGCACACAAGCAGGTAAGTTTAACTAGTACTATCAAGTTCAATAAAAAAGGAGAAAAAGTTCTTCTGCCCATTTCTTGACAGTATTGTTTCCCTTGTTTTTATTGAGGCACGTCTGAGTTCTTTGTATCTTTGTGATCAGTCCCTTATCAGTTGCATGGAGTGAAAAAAATTTTTCCCAGTCGGTGGGTTGTCTCTCTGCTTTGGTTAATGTCTCTTGCTGTACAGAAGCTTTTTAGTTTGATGTCATCCCAGGTGTTTATCTTTTTCTTGACTTTCTTTGCTTTGGGTGATGAGTCTTTAAAGATGTTACTGAGATGTATGCTTTGTAGTATTTTACCTATATTTTCTTCTATATATTTTATGGTTTCAGGTCTTATGTCCAGGTCTTTTATCCATTTTGAGTTGATTTTTGTGCATGGAGAGAGTAGTCTAGTTTCATTTTTTGGATATGTTGGTCCAGTTTTCTCAGCACCATTTATTGAACAAACTGTCCTGGTTCTATTTGCTCCTTTGTCAAAAATTAGTTGTCCATATAAGTGTGGCTATACTTCTGGGCTCTCTATTCAGTTCCATTGGTCTGTGTCTGTTTTTGTTCCAATACCAAACTGTTTTAATTATTATGGCTTTATAGTATAGCTAACTTAAAAGACATTTCTCCAAAGAGGAAATGCAAATGGCCAACAAGCATATGAAAAAATGTTCAACATCCCTGATAATAAGGGAAATGCAAATCAAAACCACACTGAGATACCACCTTACACCAGTAAGAATGGCACATATTTAAAAAACTAGTTACAACAAATGTTGGCAAGGATGTGATGAAAAAGGAACTCTCCTAAATTGCTGGTGGGAGTGCAAACTGGTCCAACCACTGTGGAAAGCTGTCTGGAATTTCCTCAGTCTACTAAAAATGGAGCTACCATATGATCCAGCAATTCCACTCCTTGGGATCTACCCTAAGGACACAAAAACAGTGATTCAAAAGAACACCTGTTCCCCTATGTTTATTGCAGCACTATTTACAATACGTAAAACCTGGAAACAACCCAAATGCCCAAAGATAGATGATTGGATCAAGAAGATGTGGCATATATACACAATGGAATATCATTCAGCAATCACAAAGATAAACTCATGCCATTTGCAGCAACGTGGGTGGAGCTAGAAGAAATTATGCTCAGTGAAATAAGCCAGAAGGAAAAAGAAAAATACTGGATGGTTTCACTTACAGCAGGAATATAGGGGAACCAAACAAGACATCGGTGTGAAAAAAATAGTAACAGTACAAAACACAACAAAGCAAAAACAGACAATTATAAATCAGAGACATCCTGCAGGGGAGGAGGAGGGAGGGAGGGAGGAGCACAGGGGACTAAGATGATGGCGCACAGGTGCACTGGGGGAGGAAATTCCTTAGGGATGACACCTGAGGGGGTGGGGGGAAGCAAATATTTTTTAAAAATGAACAACAATGTAAAAAAAATTTAAAAAATTAAAAATAAGGAGAAAAAGGAATGGAGGAGGCAGAAGGGAACAATGACTTAAAACTTTCCATGTATGGCATAAATCGCTGCGTCTTCACTAGTAAAACAAAAGTCTATGAACAACTACTAAATATACCTGATGATTTGCTTCTATAGAATGGAGAGGGTGGTAGGTGAACCATTATAAGTTGGACTCTAGGGCCTCCCCTGGTGGCACAGCGGTTGAGCGCTGGGCTGCGAGGCTGCCCGCAGCCTCTGCAGTGCCGGTTCGTTTCCCCACCCCGTCGCAGGCAAGGGTCCCACAAAAAAAAAAAAAAAAATGTTCGACTCTATTTCTGTCTTTAAGAGAGGCTAGATAAAGGTATATACAGGGAAATACTGTACTATTTTAGATTAGCACTAATCAGATGCAAACCAAACCCCCACATTTCAGCCAGTACTGGCCAGGTTGCTTTGAAATGGACACTTAGGAGCCCAGGCAATTCTTATCCACCAAACTCGCAACCATCAGGAATGCCAATAGCACCTGTTACACTGAGACTTTTAACAAGTTGTTGAATGGGAGGGTCATTCTTTGTCTTTCCTACTCTGTCCTTCTCCACTTAAGTGTGCTCTAAGGGTTTAAAGAGCACTTGAGAAGTCCCTAGAAAACAGGATGTGAACAGTGCATGGCAAGACCATTACATAGGTATTTACTGATTAAAGACAGATTTCACTGGCCACATTTTTTATCAAAAGACACTTTGAGAAATCAAAAATGGAAGAGGCACATTATTTTAAATGGGCTCTGCATGGCACCTGGACCCCAAGAACAGATTTTTTTTTTTTTGCCCAAGAAAAGCTGACTGTTACCTTTTAGTGGTGACTGCTTTATTGACTGCTAATGCTTTAAAAATGAGATTAAATCAGGCCCATGGTCTTTATTACAAGGAAGATATATGCCCCTCGTGTATTCCAGCGGTTTGGCAATCTTAACCTCAGCAGACATAACATTGATGTATGCTGTGTTGCCAAACGGCATGGTAAGTGTTTAAAATGCTGTGAACAGCCTTATTGCCTTGAAATGATACAATCTAATATTAGATTGTAACTCAGTGACTGAATCTGCCAGTCTATCCTTGTACAGAATATGAAAGTCGAAGCCACTTTATTTTAATATCTCACAGGAAAGGAATCATTCTTCATTTCACCACTAAAAACAGAACAGGCAAAAGTGAATCTAGATGGCAGGAAAACTGAAGTCACAACGGACCAGGCCATTTTCATTAACAGCACACATACATCGGTCTTTTGGAACAGGGCATCAAAAAGTTAGCCAAATTCATTCAAATTGGTACTGTGAGTGACAGATGGGTGGAGTCGAGAGTCCAGGAATTCTCTAATGAGAAAAAAATAAATAAATAAAAATGCACCCTTTCTACTCCATATGGAACATTCCAGAAAAACAGCTTTTACCTCAGCCCAGTTCCCTTTGTTCCTTTTAATCAATCAAAATTGACATAGAGACTTTCAGTTCTCATAGAACACTTTATGTTCATCAATCAAATTCCAGACACCCATCACTCAAAGGTCCTGGAGGCTTCTAGCCTTGTTTCATGATCAAGATGCCACCTCATGTGTCTCCAGAGTAAAGGGAACGTTCTGCATCTGTGCTGCAGTGGGGCAATACTAGTGGTGGGCGGGGCGGTGGGGTGATTAACCCTCCCAGGGGTGGAATGGAGTGGCTTCTAAGAATAAGGACTTTCTGGTGCTACAATAAGGCAAGTCTAGGTTAAACCAGGATGGATGGTCACTGTACCTCCAGGTGAAAACATAGCTCACAAGGACATTACATTGTTTACAATACATTATGGTCTAAATGATTAAGAGAATCCTTTGAGGAAAAAGACGCCCCAAGAGTGGCATGACACTAATCTTATTGCACATCTATGAAATCTTCTGACACCACCACCTGATAAAACCACCGCTTTTTCAACTTTGTTGCACTTTCATTAGAAAATGAAAGGTTGCCCCTCCCTGTTGTCCTAGAAAATGAGTCCTCAGTCTCATCACACTTCCAAGATATAGACTGAATGAGACTTTGGAAACACATTTGAAGCAATTAAATATAGGCTCTTGGTTTTTTCTCAGACCTAAAGGTTAAGTTTGAAAGCAGCTCTGCAACATGTATTTGAAGGTGTAAATTTATTTTAGGTTGGATCCATTTGCCTTGTTTAGTGTCCCAGATCAAAATTACACACGCTCACACACATGCACGGATGCACGCACGCACATGCACACGTGCGCGCATGCACACACACACACCCCAAAGTTCAATCCTTAGACAATCATTATAGAGAAGAATTTGATTCTTCTCCCTCAGGCTTATTTAACACTGTTGGACCCAAAATAAATAATTATGGAATTCCTCTTTACCCAAAATAAGTGGAGCAGAAATAGCAATATCAACAGATACCACAAATATTCAAAAACACTGTTTTTTCAGGGTCTACACTGCTTTAAAATATCCAGATAACAATAAATTGTTTATCTTACTGTTCAATTATTAAAACCAGCACATTACCAAAAATTAAGATTTTTAGAAGCACTAATGAAAACATTTGAAAGCATTTGGACACCTCGATGTTGTAGGTCAAATCATTACAACTAAAATAAAATTTACTGTTATGAAGTAAAAAAAAAATATATATATATATATACAAAATGACAGCATTATTAAGCTAAAAATGGAATTAATTTGGAAATTATTTTCCAATTATTTCTTACCATCCGTGGTAAGAAATGGATAGTCCTTCCTTAGACATAAACAGTAGATCAACTTAAGCTAGACTTAGTTTTAAAAACCTCATCATTCTGTTTAATTGTTGAGATCCTTCTGTTACTTCCCACGCTCATTTTAGGAGAAAAGTCAATTAAACCATGAAGGGATAAACATATATTTTATATATACATATAGATAGAGATAGATTCATTTTTCTTAAAAAATGTATATTCTTATACATTTATATTCTGTAAACATTATTTCCTTATCCTCACAAAGGAGCAAGAGGAAATGGAGAAGAGAAGAAAGCAGAATATGGACTTACCTGCCACTGCAACTTTTGCTGTCCGACTAATAATGGACCCGGAATCTCCTAAAGATGCCTCACATTGGTAAAGTCCCTCATCTGGCTTATGGTGCCTGGAGTGAAGTATGTTCTGTATCAGCAGAGATCCATTTGGAAGTTGCTGCTTCCTTTCATCCATCCCCAAGGCTAAGTGGATGCCATCTTTTTTCCACGTGATGACTGGGATTCCTCGGTCAGACTCAGCGGAGCAGTTCAGGAGGACGTTTCCTCCACGCATGGTGACAGCATCAGAAGGTTCTGACAGGAAGTGCAGTGATGTGAAAGCCTTAATCTGGAAACCTAGAAAAGGGACAAAGGAAACATCGTCACTTAGTCAAATAAGTCTCAGAGTGGAAATTCCCTGCCTTTTTCAAAAGAACTGGGGCTTTGATAAATATTCAAGAGTCAAAGAAACTTAAAATGAAGTATATTGCGTAAAAGAAGTAAAAAAGCATAATTAATGAAACAATTAACCTAAAGCAATACTATGATAAATTAAGAAATCATACAAATATAGTCATTATTTCTAGTCATATAGTAACTTTTATATATAGTCACAGTCATTATCACATATCAATGAATACTTGAAATTTAGAGGAAAAAACTAATATTAAAAAAAAAAAAAACAAACTAGATATTTTAAAGTAGCAATGGTTCATAGCGGAGTACCTAAGATTTGAGAGACTATTTCTATCTTTGCATTCTGATTATAGTATCCATTAAAATTTTTAAAAATAGGCAGTGTTTCATGAACAACAACAAAAGTCAACCAAGAACAGAGAAGGAAAATTTATTTAGAACAAAGCTCAATTGGGTTTTATAAAGTAGGTGAAAAATCCCATTGCAAAAGCAAGTCAGTAAAGTTTCTACTTAAAATCACAATTCCCTGATGTGTCTTAATTTCCACCCAAATGTTGTTCATGAGCCAGGGACTCTATGTGAATATTATAGTTGTATTTTCCTCCATAAACATAAATGAACAGAAGAAATCAACAGGAGGAACAGAAAGTCATTTAAGAATCCTGAGGGGATGAGTCAAGTATAATTAGCTAAAGTATATTCTTTTTGAGGCTGGTAGAATGTTTGGCTGTTGAATCAAAAACTTTGAAGAGGTCTCCAGAGGTCATTGGGTTCACCTTTGCTCAGACAGGTATTTACCTAAATCATTCAAGTCAAATTACTTTCAATTCCATTTTTAATGATCTCTGGGGCTAGAGATTCTGCAAAGTCCCCTGGCATCTTGTTTTCAATATTTGATCTTCTTAGAGTCTAACTGAATTTTCTTGTTACCATGTAATTCCATTTTCTCCTGAATCACCTTGTAAAAAAAATGCATAGAAGATGGGCATTTCTTTGTGAGAGCCCTTAATTCTCTCTCTCTCTCTCTTTTTAAGATTTATTTATTTATACAAGCACTGGGCACAGTCAGAAGCTCAGTAAGGTGAGAGAATTCACCAGAGCCAGAGCGGGGAGCAGAACAGGCAGACTGGCAAAATACACCGCTGAGGAGAGCAGCGGGCATGGCAGGAGAGATCTGCCGCAACATGTGAAACCCTCGCTGGTGGCCGGGGATTGAACTGGCACTGCAGAGGCTGAAGGCAGTTTCACAGCCCAGCGCTCAACTGCTGCACCACCAGGGGAGGCCTGAGCCTTTCATTCTCTTGAAGCAACACTTAATTTCTTTAAAACTACCCCCAGGGCCTCCCCGGTGGCGCAGCGGTTGAGCGCTGGGTTGCGAAGCTGCCCGCAGCCTCTGCGGCGCCGGTTCGATCCCCGGCTGCTCCCCGGCCACCGGAGGAGGGTCCCACATGGCGTGCAGACCTCTCCTGCCGCCCGCTGCTCCCCTCAGCAGTGTGCTTCGGTCCTTCTGCCTGCTCTGCTCCCCGCTCTGGCTCTAGTGAATTCTCTCACCCTCCCGCGCTTCTGACTGTACCCAGTGCATGTATAAACAAAAAAAACAAAGAAGGAAAGAAAGAAAAGAAAAACATGCCTCTATATAAAAATAAAAATAAAAAAAAAAAAAATACATATAAAACTACCCCCCACACTATGTTTTCCTCTTTATTTTTCTCAGAAAAACAAACCAACTTTATTAACTTTCTTAATTTTTTTGTAATAGGAATAATTTTTATTGTACTTTGTGAAAATTTTCCAGTTTTCTATCATTTAAAAGGCAGGCATCAAAATTGCTTATAATTAATATTCTCATAAAGACTTATTACAACTACCTCCAAAGGACAGAATTATTCCTAATTTTTTACATGCCACTTTTCAGTGAAAATAAGCTAAACAGCTTCTCATTGTGATCCATGATTTTATAGACCACCCCCTATTTTTCTAATTCTTACATTTGGAATTGGTTACTTTTCTCTTTTCTCTTGAACTGTGCCTGATGAACAGTATCATTCATTCTCACATACTCACTTTACATTCAACTAAGTTTTAGAGTAAATGTAAGAAGCTGGAACTTTGTTCATTAAAGTAAATTGTAAAGTAGGAGTGAGCATTAAAATCTACCACAGATGATACCATAAAGACCCCGAAAGATACATCCTGGCTCTCTCACTGTCCAACTAGCTCCTCATCCTCATTGATTCTTTTATTTTAAAAAACCTAACTGTAGCACCACCCACTCTTTCATTGGAAAGCAAACTGGGAGTCCGGCTCTTAGATCTTGGTCCTGACTGGATCAAGAAGATGTGGTATATATACACAATGGAATATTATTCAGCAATCAAAAAAGATAAACTCATGCCATTCGCAGGAACACGGATGGAGCTAGAAGGAAATATGCTCAGTGAAAAAAGCCAGAAGGAAAAAGAAATACATTGGATGGTTTCACTTGTAACAGGAATATAGGGGAACCAAATAAGATATCAGTGTAAAAAAAAGGTAACAGTACAAAACACAAAGAAACAAAAACAGACAATTATGAATCAGAGACATGATGTGGGGGAGGGGGAGGGAGTGAGGAGAGCAGGAGACTGTGGTGATGGTGCACGGGTGCCTTGGGGAAGGAAATCCTATGGGGACTCAACCTGAGGGGGTGGTGAGAAGCAAATATTGTTTAAAAAAATTAAAATTAAAAAAAAAAGACCTGTAACTGAAAGGAGTCTTTTAAGTCCTCAAAACCTCAGTTTCCTCATCTATAAAAAGAAGGACTTGAATCAGATGATCTCTAACTTTTACATTCAATTAGGAAACTTACATACTAGCCTGAGATAAAAGCATCCATTAAATGAATCCAGCTCTAAACTCAGTGAGATATGACTGATATTGCTATAAATGCCTCTCCTCTGTCAATGTCCTCCTTTGCAAGAAAAGAAACACATACTAGTAAACACCCAGCTTGAGATATGCCAAGGATGTGAAAGCAGAAAGTTTGAATGTCCTTGAATGTCAAGATATTTCACTAGGGTGTTACCTGCAATTTCCACATGAGTAGCATTAACAAGGTAGAAATAAATTTAGAATTCAAGATCAGGCAACTAGAGTAAAAAGCATTTCTTGCTTTTTTTGCTCTTCTTGGGGCCTATATTTTAAACAACAACCTCAGGATGACTACCTTATTTATGTCACCAAACACATCATGCATTTAATGCCATTGTTTATGACAATATGTTGATGAGCATATGTGCCCATTATCACAAACAAATAATCCACTTAATTTGAAACAAGAAGGCTATGGCAGTTTTCAGTGCTATGAGTACATAATTTAGGAAAGTTAAATAAAGATAACTTTTCTTCAGTACAATTACCCTTGAGCTTGCTGGCAATTTGAGCTTTTGTACTCCTTGTAACAATTACATCTTGAACACATGGCTCTGGGATAAAGGTAACTCACTGCTCTAAGTAACCTGAATTAGCTACTTCATTTTCAGAAATGATGGATCCTAGAAAACATTGTCTGTTGAGATATAGTAGATGTGTCTCCTAGAATGTCACTTTGACATTTCAGTCCATATGGGCATAAGGTGCCCTACTCCTTGGATACTTCAACCAGGCTTAAGAAATATCCCACTAATACAGGACACTGACATCAATTTAGGCTACCTCCTCCCTCTTAGAGTACTTATCTGTTCCCATCAGAGGCATTTTATTTACCAGTATATTATAACTTAATATGAACTAATTAGCAAATTTTCTTCATCTAAGAATCAGTCTGAAATCAACTACACAGATTCAACACATGAGGAGAGGAAGACAGAGATGATAAAACTGAAATAAACAAAGTGGAGGCTGTTTCTCAAAAGTTGTGGCTGGAACTTGGGCAGAGTTTGGTGAGTGTACAAATCTTCTTGGAAATGAGTGAAATAGTTAGAAAGCAATAGGGAAAGCATTTGAACAATCAAAACAAAACTATCATTTCATAATTTGACAGAAGACTGTATACCAGAATGGCAATGGTGGGCATCTCAGCCAGAAGAAAGCCAACTGGAGGCTTTGTTTTGTTTCAGCATGGTTTTATTTTTAAGACACAGGTGATGATTCTGCTGAGCCCCCAACTAGGAACCTGTCCCATCCTTACTTCGTAAAAGAGGCAATCCTTTGGGTCCTGCTTAAAATTACTTAAAGCAATTGCATTCTGGAGAGATATAGTTGAGAGTACCAAAATCCCATCCATTAAGAAATTTGTGCAACTGAATCTTACACCAGAGTTCTTTTTTTTTTTTAAAGATTTATTTATTTATGCATACAAGAGCTAGGTTATAGGTCAGAGGTATGGGGGGTGAAAGAGTCATCAAAGACAGAGTGGGGAACAGAACAGGCAGATTTAAATACCTAAGAATGAGTGGATCAACAGTCCTCTCTCCCTCCAAATGTTTTAGGGAGGCTTTAGCTAAACAATATATTTTTATTTGTGCTAGTGTGAGAAAAAGTGAAAACAAGTATTATAGTGTCATTGAACATCATTCCTTTTTTCAAAAACTTTTTCTAAAAAAAAATAGAAGCTAGGGCCTCCCCTGGTGGTACAGCAGTTGAGCGCTGGGTTGCGAGGCTGCCTGCAGCGTCTGTAGCACCAGTTCGACCCCCGGCCATTAGCGAGGGTCCCACCAAAAAAAAAAAAAAAAAAATAGAAGCTGACAAGTAAATACCAATATAGCAAAACCTTTGATTTCTGCAGAAGGATATGTAGAAAGGCCTCTTCTTTGAGGGGCGGTAACAAGGAGAAATATTAACATATATTTGCTTTAGTTTTGTCAGATGTAAATAAGCGCCAAAGGTATTACTGCTAGGGATATCCTAAGTATATATTAATTGACTATCTAAAGAAAAGATCCTTAATATCCTTTAGGAACTCACCAAAAAGACTAAACAAATAGTAAAAATGTTTCTGTGCATTTAACTTCCTTTGTACTTGTTCTCCTTAAGAGATCCTCGTTAATTCCAAAGATCATTCAGCCACAGAGGAAGACAAACTTGGAATGGGTTTTTTTTAAGGTATGACATTTTATCTACATATGAAACATTGTTAAGTGTGAAAAATAATTCCCCATGGAGTCAGAAATTCCCTTCCAAGTCCAAGATGTAAAAGCCTCTGGTTAAAGCATGAATAGCTAAAAATGAAATATATGAAAAGTAGCATGGAAGTAAAAGAAGTTCCTGAAAACATTTTAAGATTACAAAAAGTGATACAAATCCCCATAGAACCTGCTATGCATAATTTTATCTCTTTCAAATTACAAATACTTAGGGATGCTTGGAGATTCTGAGTCCCCCAAATTCTTAATAATCAACCTAGAAAACCGCCATCATTATCTCTTCTTAGAAATAAATGCCACTGCATCTGCTTCTCTTCTGTTAAGATAGAGATATCCATTGAAGGTAATTAAAATTATCCCTTGAATGATTGAATATAATCTATTTTTAATTCATCAAACATCAATTACATGTGCAATTTTAATTCTGGACTTCAGCCCTAGCAAAAGCTTACAAAGCTTGTGAGGCTATGTGATGGAGTGGGGATTTAACAAAACAAAACAAAATAAAACAAAAAGAAAAACATGAATTAATAGAATGCCTGACTGTATGAAAACTTTTGTGGGTTTAGCACAGCAGAGTATAAATTCTGAAAAGTATTTCTGAATCTATGGTCTCTGAACTAGCAAAAACACCTCCACCTGAAAACTTGTTAGAAATGTTGTCTCATGTCCAGGCCAGACTTACCCATTCGGAAGCGCTGGAGACATAGCTCCATACTCTTTGCTTTGAGAAGCTTTCCACAGGTATTCTATAATCCAAAGGGATTCTGTGAAGCTTGTGAACCACTCCTCCGAAACATCTGATGACCTGCTCACCCATAATCCTGCTCACCTTGTACAAGAGCTGGGGGTCCTTTGTGTTCTTTGGACTGTCATGTTACAATTTTACATATTTGCAGTTTGGGTCAGCTGTTTTTTGCTAAATAGGGAGAGGACGTTATGGGAATGATACAAGTTGGTGAAAAATCAAACACCTTTTTGACATATATGGTATTAATATTTATTGTACATTTCTGTGAAAGACTGAAGAAATGTGGGCATGAACCAAGAAAGATAGTTATTGTGGACAATAGTAATCTTTCCTTTATTATAACCTGTACTATATTTGGGCACCAAGTGCCCATACTGTATTAAGCAAAATAAAAATTCCACAATCAACTGAAATTTTAGAATGCTTGTTGGGATATTCTTGGTTCTTGGCACAAGGAGTCAAATGATTTCTTTAAATCAGCTCTTTCCAAAGAAGAAAGAGTATTTTCAGACTGCATTTATCTCATTACAATTTAGCTCTACAATATAATTGTAATCTTTTGAAATATTGGAACTCTAGACACTTGCCAGGCTAATTTGACCCTCAGACTAGTTTAGTCTCCAGATAGGCAAAACAATAATATACCTATAGTGCGACAGTGTGGGGGTGTATTTACTGTGTTTCATGTTAATGAAAGACTTTAACTATAGCCAAATCAAGAAAGTGTGTGTCAGCTAAGAAGCAATGATTCCTGGCGTTCTGTGAAGTATTGGTGGCTTTTTTTTTTCTACTCTGCAAAAATACATAATTTCAAAAATTGTCTGAAGATATATCTTTAAAAAATTGCATGCAATCCAGTCCTTGCTAGAGACTATTATATTATGAAGGTGGTTTAATTTCAAGATGAGTTTCATATTTACTAACAAATAGAAATAAAAAAGAATTAGGTTTTGCTGAATTTATTAAAATGAATGTAAATACTACAAAGGTAGACTAGCCAAGGTGAACCACGGTTGTCATGAGAATGTGTTAAGTATCATTAAAATGTAAGGAAGCTTGGGCCTCCCCAGTGGCGCAGCAGGTTGAGTACAGTGCTGTGAAGCTGTCCGCAGCCTCTGCAGCACGGGTTCGATTACTGGCTGGCCAGGGAGAAACCCACATGGTGCAGCAGACCTTTCCCCTACCTCTCCTGCTGCTCCCCTCAGCAGTGTAGTTCAGTCAGTCTGCCTGTTCTGCTCCCCTCTCCGTCTCTGGTGAATCCTCTCACCTTCCCATGCTTCTGGACTATACCCCAGTTCTTGTATAAAAATAAATAAATCTTTAAAAAAATATATAAGGAAGCTATAGATAACAATTAAAATGAAAAATACAAAAAGCCAGTTAAGGGGCTCCCTGGTGGACTAGGGGTTAAATTTCAGCAGCATCACCCCTACAGTCAGGGATCTGACCCACATAATGGTGCAGCAGACCTCTCCTGCCTCTCCCACTGCACCTCTTAGCAGTGAATTTCTGTAGATTCTCCTGTTCTGCTCCCTACTCTGTTGCCAGTGAATTTTCTTACCCACCCCCCACACCCCTGCACCTCTGGCCTACACTCCAGTTCTTCTATGCAAAAATAAATTTTAAAAAAGTCAGTTCAAGTTCCTCTGCCATAGTTTCCAGGTTAAGTAAATACAAACTAAAGGTATCAGTTAAATTTATATATCAGATAAAAAAATGCTTTGATATAAAAGTGCTCTAAATAGTCACATGAAATAAGTATCATATAGGAGATATTTCCACTAAAACAGTATGTGTTGTTTACCGAAAATTCAAATTTAATTGGGCATCCTGTATTTTCTCTGACAATCTGAGACCCATAAAATGACTTCCTTGAGACCATGGTAAATGTAAACAAACTGTATGTGAATTCATACTTCCCCATTCAGTTCTGACATCTCTATGGAGAAGAGTGAACTCTTGGAAAGCTACCATGATTGAATCAGGAAAAGTGATTTTAGTGTCAGGACATTTGCTGACCTAGTCCAACACCACCAAATATCCATGTTGCAAGGTTGCTGAACCCGATTTGTTCTTGACACAATGATTCCTCTTTTTCTCTTTCCTTTACAAGACAGGGAGAAAAATTCAGAAATATAAATACAAGATGTGGAGTTCAAGAAATAACTGCCCCAGCAGAAACCTCTTCTTAAGCCCACACAAAGGCTCCACATCAGACATTCTGAGCACATGGCACCTTCCACAAAGTAGAGGTAGCTTTGCTGAGATCTGAGGTTTTTATAGGGCAAGAAGCGTGTGCCCCAGGCAACTGTCTGAGTGTCCTCTGGCTAAATCCAATGGTAAAGAAAAATGATAAGGGCCAAGTTAGAGTTGGGAAGTAGCTTCATCATCCCTTTACTGCCTCAAGAGCTAAATCTCTAAACCACAGCTTGATTTTGCTGCATGATACTGGGCAGACTATAATGGGATTTTTCTTCAGCTCAACAGGTAACAGTGTGACCTAAGTTATCACTCCCTGGGCCTTATGCAAAATTAACACTTCGAAGCAAAACTTTGATGTGCTGCTTAATCTGCCCTTGACTTGAACATTGCCCCCCTCACTGTACCCCATCATGCTCATTTGGTTAAATGTAAGCTTTATTTTTTTTTCCCCCTGGCATTTTCCATCATTCTTTCTCAAAGTTGGATGATGAACAGCTTGGAAAGCAGTTCCTGAATGCACAACTGTCAGCTGAAACACTGAGAAAGGTTATTCAGAGCATTTAGGAAAAATACTACTTAATAATTGTACCCAGAGCCTAGGAATCTCTCCCACTGGGTGGCAGTGAAGAGTGGATGCATACTGCAGGTGGCTTTAATTGTGGAAGGTCAAATTATTGATTAGGTTACCCCTATTTACTGTATACAAATAAGAAAAACATAAAAAATTATTTCATAACAATCACCCATAATTCTGCTCACCTGGTAAAAACTGTATTAAAATTTGTATCCATTTCCTTTTTTTTTTTTTTTTTTTTGATTCATAGAAATTTGGTTTATTATCCTCTTGGTTATAATAATGAGAGAGAGAAAATCCAAGCACATGCAAAAGCTAGTCCTCTGATCTCTATTGCTCCTCTTATAAGGACTTTAATCCCATTATGGAGACCCAAACATCATGATCCCATCTAAACACAATTACCTCAAAAAGTTTACTCCCCAATACACATGGGAGGGCACATGTCAACTTGGGAGGGAGACAAACTTTCAGTCCTTGGGAGATTTACAATGGAAACTAGGGAAAGAGCTCTGCAGGGAGAAGGAAGAGCATGTACTAAGGCCCTGAGGTGGGAGTGTGCCAGAAACAGCAGGGAGGTCACATGGCTGGGTCCTATAGGCCACGTGAGGGAAAGTTCAAAGTCCAGAGGTGACAGAGAGATAGATGCATAGGACTTTGTAGGCAAGCAAAAGGCCTTTGTTTTAACTCTTAGGATGCTGGAAATTTTGCTCAAGAGCATGACAAGGTCTAATGATGTTTAAAACAGCAGTTCTCAATAGGGAATGGCTTTGGCCCAGGAGACACTTGGAAGAGTCTAGAGATATTGTTGGTTGTCACAAGTGGTAAAAGTTCTACAGGTATCTCGGGGTAGAGACAAAAGGTGCTGCTACATAGCTTATAATACACAGGGCAGCCACTCATAAGAGAATCATCCAGGCTTAAATACCAGTAGTGCTGAGGTTAAAAAACCCTGTTTTAAAATAACCACCCTGGATTTCTGTGTTGAGACTCATGGTCCTTGTAAGTAAGGAAACCAGTTAGGAGGCTAGCTCCAGGGTGCTGGTGAGAGATGAGCAGAGGTAGGGTAAATAAATCACAGATTCAGAAGCCACACCATTTTAAAGGCAGAACAATGGGATTGCTGTGGGATTAGTTGCGGGTTGTTTAAAAAAGAAGATTCCCAAAAGACTTCAAAAAGATCAATAAAGCAATTTATGTAATTTATATGCAAAAAAGGCACAATGTCTGATGAAAGGAAGCTCTCAGCACAAGAAGTCCAGAGACTTGGGTTCTCTGTCTAATTCTGTCCCTCACTAGCCCTGAGTTTGGGCTACGGCACTGGGAATTGATTTACTCATCAATAAAAGAGATTGGATTGGACAACTTCTAGGTTTCTTCAGATCTAATATTATAAGTCTATGCACTTACCTCAATTAAATGTGTTACTTACAAAAAAATTACCCTTAAATTTAGGAGGAAATGTGTAATATGAAGACGTTTGCTATAATCACTCTGTGATCACTTCATCATAGGCTTAAAAGAATCTACAAGGAAATGCAGTTGTGGAAGGTGCCAGGAGACTAACAATCCACCTCATTATCCATAAAATAGAGAGAATCTAATCTCTTCTCTTGAAGATAAAAGACTGCAGAGGTCGCTCTGCCAACCAAGCACAGGCTACTTTATTATGATTCTTGAGAAATGAAGCATTCATCTTGTGGAACTGCTATTACAAATATGAAGGATTAATTCCACAAAGGTCTGACAGGTCCAGGGGAAAGCCTTAAAATTCAGCAAACATCATGGTTGACACTGTAGTATAAAGTTTAATGTGGAGAATCATATTGATAAAAACATTTGTGTTATATAATAAGTCCAATTTTCTCCAAATAGGGGCCAAATGGTTGTTTTCATTAAAATGCTGCCATTCATTTTGTCATTATAGTTACTATATCTTGTCTCAGCAGAAAGATGGTATTTTCCTGCTTAGTCTGTCCATGACATTGAGAAAGAAAACCCAGATGATAAGAGAAATAGCATTTGGAACTGAAAGCCAATGAACTTTAAATCTCTTAGGAGCTCCCACATGTGAATAACCCTCCCAAACAACCTGATTTATTAAGTAGTGATTTGGGTTCAATTGGACATGACTTTAGAGAACAAGGATGTTGTGTCTTTAGAAGATCAAAACCACAATTAAACTTCTGAACATTATATATGTGATATATTCATGATTTAAGAAACTGTTTTCCTAGTAACGGAAATAAAAAGATGAAGAAACACATGTGTGTTCCTTCCCGTTGAAGTCCTTATTGCATACATGAGTGACTACTTGCAATTTTTATAAATGTTTCAATTTAGAGATTTACCTAGAATTCTATAGCTATGACCTTGGAACACTAGAGTAGCAGAGGGGGGCTAGTGTTAAAGACACTTATACCTATACCCCACAATAGTTCAGGGTTGAACTTGGGTATACTAAAGAATGATTGATCCTAACGTTCTATATATTTTGAAATGTGTTAATCAAATGTATAAAATCAAGTTGATACATGAATGCTTGGAATGCCTCTATTGGATGAAATCTTGAAAATTCTCTAGACTGAATCTTTCACAAATTTTTGGCTGTCCAAGTGCTAGCACAGGCACCATATAATGTTGAGGGCAAAGGTTTCTTCTCTAGGATCAGATAATGCTGACTTGTTTTGAACTTTATGCTGTTACAAGTGGCTGTCAGGTCACTGGATTTCCAATATGGGTGCCTTCCAATAATATCTTAGAAGTAGTTACAAATCTTAGGCCAATTTAATAATAATAGTAATTATCATCCGGTTCCCCCTTTATAGGATGGAAGTTAACACAGCCTTGTGCAGAGATAGAAAGTCTCACTAAATAGCTGTGACAGGCCTAGCTCTTAGAAGCAATCACTTTTTATTCTACAATCTCTTGTGGCTCTTTTCCTTCTATCACATATCATATTTATGAAAATTTCTACTGAAAACTCCTGGAGAGTAGAAATGAATTGAACTTGTCTCTCACACAACAATTTGTAGTTCTTATCTTAGAGGTATTTACTAAGTATGTATTGAATAAACAAACATACAGATGAAAGCATGCATATTTTAGGAAAATTACCTAAATTGGTGAAAGAAATTCATAATACAGGCAAGAAGACACTGACCTCATATGTCTAGTGTGGCTGTGAATGACAGAAACTAGTCAATATTACTGTTACTGTCAATAAAAACTAATATTGTCTGTATATAATATTGATAATATTTCCTGGCATAAGCTGGTCAAATTTTCTGCAGTGCCAGATTGTGAATACTTACCACTTTGAAGAGCAAGGGGTAACACTGAGGATATCATCTGGATACATATATAATGATATAAAAGGTAACCATTTAAAAATACATAAACTATGACTTTAAAAAGGTACAGCCAGATCTGGCCCTCTTTCTTGGGGATGAATCTAAGATCCCTGTTCTAAGGAGATAGCACCTCTGATTCACAATGAGAGGAACTGAAGACTGGAGCTTCTACCTTGGACTAAAATTATTCTCCTCAAACTCCTTTCCTTTGGTAGTGTATTTACGATTTACAAGGGCTTTACATACAGGTTGCGTACAGGTTTTTAATTTTTGTCATTCATTCACACATAATGTTAAACAGATGTAACACCTCAGCTACCTTCTCTCTCCCAACAACCTCTACACCAGGGCCATAGGCCATTTTTCTGTCCTCACCATTCTTGTCCCCCTTCTGGCTTTCTCTGGACACTTCGTGCCCTGTCTTATGCTCCCATTGCCAGCTGTATCTCTTCCAGAGGCTCAGCAGACAGAGCAGTGGGGGGAGTTGGGTGGAAAATGTATTCTTCTAATTGCTGACAATATATAAAACACAAGCTATTATCATATCATCATTTACTAAAAAGCCCCAGAGAAAGGGAAAACAGGCTTATTAGCTTTTTTCTTCTTACATGAAGAAATACTCAGGGTGAAGGGAAAAGCTATTTCTTTTGTCTTCTTATTGCAATGCAGTCTAGACCACTCTATTGTAGTACAGTAATTTTTATTTGCTTTAAAAATGCTACAAAGTTTCAATTATGCAAGATGAGTAAATCCTAGAGCTGCATCGCAGGCTGTAGTGAATAGCTAACTATATTGTATTGTACACTTAAAATTTTGCTAAGAGGGCCTCCCCGGTGGCGCAGTGGTTGAGCGCTGGGTTGCGAAGCTGCCTGCAGCCTCTGCAGCGCCGGTTCGATCCCCCGGCTGCTCCCCGGCCACCGGGCGAGGGTCCCACATGGCGCGCAGACCTCTCCTGCCGCCCGCTGCTCCCCTCAGCAGTGTACTTTGGTCCTTCTGCCTGCTCTGCTCCCCGCTCTGGCTCTGGTGAATTCTCTCACCCTCCCACACGTCTGACTGTACCCAGTGCATGTATAAACAAAACACAAAAACAAACGAACAAATAAATAAATAAATAAATAAAACATGCCTCTATAAAAAGAAAAAAATAAAATAAAAATCCAAAAAAAAAAAAAAATTTTGCTAAGAGGGTATGGGTGGGTTTTTAAACATGAACAATATATTTTTTTTTTTTCACAAGAGAGTGGAAAGAGACTTTTGGAGGTGATGGATAGATTTATTGATTGTGATAGATCTATTGATTGAATTATACGTATCTCCCAATTCATTAAATTGTATGTATTAAATATGTGCTGCTTTTAGTACATCAATCATACCTCAATGAAGTTGCTTTAAAAATAATAAAAGGCACGTGGATAATTTGAAATCTTGCAGAGTTAAGTTTTCTGAGGTTGTCCAACCACCTTTGCCATTGCCAGATAAGCTTCTATCCAGTTGGTTTCTATGTATTTGTCTTATTTGATTTTTAAGAAATTCCTTTTACATTCTCTCTAAGAAAAAATGATCAATAAGAAAAGTAAAGAAATGATCTATGCTGGGCATCCCTGGTGGCACAAGGGGTTGAGATGCAACCTAGAAGGCAATTCGCAGCCACTGCAGCACGAGTTCGATCCCTGGCCAGGGAGCTACCAACATGGCACAGCAGACCTCTCCTGACTTGCCCGCTGCTCCACTCAGCAGTGTATTTTGGTCAATCTGCCTGCTCTGTTTCCCTCTCTGTCTCTGGCGAATCCTCTCACCCCCCACATCTCTGGACTGTGCACCAGTTCTTGTATGCATAAATAATCTAAAAAAAAAAAAAAGAAATGATCTATTTAAGAATAGTAAAAGTCTAAAATTAATCTAAATAATGAATTACAGCTTCCCTTGAACGATGGAAACTGTAATTCCACTGAGGGGTTTTCAAATGTTTCAAATGTTTTCATAAACCACTCAGAGGTAAATCTGAACACAACTGTCAGTTGGAAAGTAAAACTGAGAGCAGAAAATGACCTGAGTTTGCTGTGTAATACATAGGTCCCACGTCAACTGTTTGTTCCCTCAAAATTCATCAACTGGAGGCACTTTCTCAGCCCCACCATAAATGTGTTTGCTTCCTCTTTTGCACCCCCCCCCCCATGGCTTGTCCCCTAATGCCTTTAGCTATTTTAACCTTATATTACCTCAAGAGCAGAAAAACCAGGGTCTTATCAGATGTCACCAGAGCATAAAAAGGGGGTTACCTATTGTTTCATAACATTGTGATTTGCAAGACATGTATAAGGACTGTAATTTTAAGACATATTTAGTATAAATTTTCAATCATATTAACCCATTGCTATGTATCAATATAACCAAATAATTGAAATCTTTTCTATCTTCTTTCAAAAATATTTTCTTTCTAATTTTAAAACAGCATGCAATATATGTCCTTGCTAATGCATAGCCAGAAGAAGGAAAGACATAGACACGAAAAGAACTGATAATGATTAAAATTACTTCCATGTAGTCAAATCCATTCTCTTGTGTACAGGGTGGTCTGGGGGTGGAGGTTTCACCACTTTAAATCAGGATCATGGGGGGTCTTCCCGGTGGCGCAGAGTGTTGAGTACAGCGCTGTGAAGTTGTCCTCAGCCTCTGCAGCACCAGTTCGATTCCCAACCAGCCAGGGAGAATCCCACATGGCAAAGCAGACCTCTCCTGTTTCACCCGCTGCTTCAGTCCTTCTGCCTGTTCTGCTCCCCGCTCTGTCTCTGGTGAATCCTCTCACCCTCCTACGACATCTGGCCTATACCCCAGCTCTTGTATAAATAAAAATAAATCTTTAAAAAAATAAAATAAATCAGGATCATGGTTACATTAAGATTTGTTGAAGGTTGTGATGTATCTTACAAACAATGTTCCCTCTTTTTCTTTTATATCTCTATTAACTCATTTAAAGTTTATGTCAGATCAGCATTGATCCTGTTGCTCAAAGATTATTCATTTTATTTTCTAAGTAAGGAAAAAGCCTCAGAGAGGTTAACTTTCTTGACCAAGATCAAAGAGCTTGGGAAAGGATTTCATAATAAAGTTTAGATTTGTTTTAATCCTAGTCTAGAATTGATTCTATAGCACCTTTCTGCTTCTTATCCATTTCTTTTATTTTTTTTTCACACAGCATAAAAAGAACATTCAAGTGGGACCAAATCAACTCGGACATGGAAGAGACATAAACTCACAATATCAACTGAAATATTTGAGTCAGACCCCCCCTTAGAAACTTTGATTACAGAAAATCCATCAAAAGGTTTGAGCACAAAAACCTTTGGGGTTTTGTGTATATATGTAATAGGGGAAGAGGGACAAAGTCAATATTCATTGAGACCCAAAATAACTTGTTATAAAATGGCTCATCAGAGCCTCCCTGGTGCGCAAGGGGTTAGACACAACCTATGGCATTATCTGCAGCCACTGCAGCATGAATCCCTGGCCAAGGAGGTGACCCACATGGCGCAGCAGACCTCTCCTGTCTCACCCGCTGCTCCCCTCAGCAGTGTATTTCAGTCAGTCTGCCTGTTCTGTTCCCTACTCTGTCTCTGGTGAATCCTCTCACCCCCCACACCTCTGGCCTGTACCCCAGTTCTTGTATGCATAAATAAATAAATATTTAAAAAATAAAATAAAATGGCTCATCAGATTGTGGACTTCCCACCCATCCACCCTTGCAAGCAGTGTCTAGGGCTAACACATCAAACACTGTCGGGCCAGGGTCTGGGGACAGCCAGGTCCCACTGGAATGCAGTGCCCTTACACTTCAGCAACAAAAAGAATACTGTGTGTGTCTGCACGTGGGGTGGGGGGAGTGGGGAAGCAGGATTTGAGGGTGCTGGGGAAGCAATACCAAATTAGAAGACTTTTGTCCACTTTATTTTCTCCTCAGAGTTGTCCCTAAATCACACATACACAAAAGCCTGGATTTTTCCCACATAATGGAATCTATGAAGAACCAAGGCATTTGATTATCAGAATTTTTAAGTTTCATACACCCCAAATTTTGACGTAGCCCAGAAAATTTTTCTTGATCTACCACATATATATTAGCACCTGATTTGCTATTTTCCAAGTGAAGAACTAAGACAAGTGGGCAAGACAAACAGTTCTGTGTTAATAGTTGAGGATACAAACTACAAGCCCCCACTCCCCCTATCCCCCCACTACAAATGAATTTGAGGTCATTGGAGCTGGGAGGGCACCTAATCTGACCTGGAAAGAACCCCACAATGCATTATCATGTCATTCTATTACTAAATGACACACCTCCAGGCAGCCAAGACAGGAAAACCCAGACCATGTCAGGGATGGGGTGGGGGAAGGTGGCGACCCAATTCCAGGAATGCCCCTAAAATTTCCCAGAAAACAACTGAATATCCTGCTCTACTATGCAAAACCCCCATAAATGTGCTCAACATAAATGAACAAGCCCCCATCTGTGGGCTGCCTGCTTCCTGTCTGCTTGACTTAATAAACTGTCTTTGCTTTATCCTTAGACTCATGTCTGATTTCTATTTTTGCAAAGTCTAAGAACCTTCATTCCTGATAAGTGGGTCCCAGACTCTTAGTGTCAGAACTACGCCAGGAATTGTGTTTCAGTCCCTTCCCTGTCTGTGTTTTGTGCTGATGAACACTAACAAGTGACAATTTTTAAATTGTTAAATGGTACTAGTTTCAGGGAAGGAGAATATCTTGCTGTGTTTAACACATTCAACCAACCAAAGGTGAATAAAGGAAAGAAGCTGAGCATTTCAGGTTTCCTAGTAATTACTTTTAACTAGTTCTGAAGCTTGGTCTACTAGCTACAGGCCTCAAAAGTCTCTCATGCATGGGTAAATCGGCCCCAAAGAAGCTGAAAACCAGACTCCATCTGTAGATTAAAGGCTTCCAGGAAAGCCTACCTGGGAAGCTCCAAGATAATAAAGTCAGTAACACAGTGAGTGAAGGTTTTAAAAAAGCCTTTACACAGGATGGCTTTTGAACATCGGTGCATCATTCATTTTTACCACCAATGTAAAATAAAGTAAAATGTAATAAAAAATGAATATGATATGAGAACAAGCTAATTATCACACTGTGCATTTATTTTGCTCTTGGCTCATTTCAAGCTAAATCACTAGAGTGAAGACTAGGAAAATCGCATTTTTTAATATATAGATCAAATAGTTTTGAGACATAAAGTGGGCTCGATTTATAATTATGCTAGGACAACATGGATAAACTAGAATTGTTTTAGGCAACTTGGGATGTATGATATCCAACCTATTGCTATTTTAAAGATAATACAGATGTTCATGCTTGCACTGTTTTTTGAAATCTTTATTTTTATCTGATAGTGAGAAATCTTGTCAGGCAATAGAATTATTCAGAATTAATTATATGTAGCTATAGTATACATATTTCTATTTCTGAAATGTATATGTTACTGTGATGCATCTGGATTTTTAATTTTGAATTAAATTTTAACTTCTCATCTAAGTGTTGGTTACTTACCAATAGAAACATCTTTGCATGGGGATAAAAGGCGAGTAAAAGGTCAGATGTTTATTGGAGTAACCCTTGGCAGAAACTAGAAAGGGGTGACCACAGGCTCATCATACTAACATGTAGCTGGAAATAAATTAAAACCAAATGACTAAAAACGTGATGGGTCTGTGTGAAAGGGACTGTTGAGCCCAGAAGTATCACACCTCCCAGTCAGTCTGCAAAGTGACTGTGAAAATATGACACATGTGAATTATGGTAGAAAATACTTTGGCCACTTAGACACTATTAACTGCACTGACTTTGACCATAAAGAATACTGGCAGAAAGAGGCATGAGAGTTGGGATCCTACGTAGAGTCCTGCTCCATCACATACAGTGACTCACAATTGCATGCCCTTTTGCTTAGTAGGGGTGTTTCAACGCATTGACACAGATAAAATATGTTCAGAAAACTTTTCCCGTGAATGTTGACATTAGCAACTAACAATTTTGAATGGCCACAGCTAAAAATGGGGGGTTTACAAAAAATGGATGTGGTGTTTTTAGTTGCATTAATTATTCATTCACACACAATACTTTTTCTTTTAATTTACTGTTCAAATGGATCTGCAATGACCACATCAGTACAGTATTCAATAACTACTAAATCCTATAAGCATTTTTAATCATATTTTTGAATTTTTTTCTTTTAAATGAGGAAAGAACAGGGAAAAAAAGCTTAAAATCCATTGCATGATATAAAATTTTCAACTATTTAATCAAATTATTGTTATGCTGATTTTAGGGAAGAGAAACCTGAGGTTGGAGTTTATGACAAATTATAATTTGCCCAAAGGATGAGTCTGAATTTGAATGAGCAACTATGACTCCAAACTCCATTTATGAGTATTATATTTGTTTCTCTGTCAGGAGTCTGCCTATTTTTTTTCTGTGATGGGGAAGATAGTAAATTTTTTAGTGTTATGGAACAACTGCTTAACTCTACGATTATAGCAGAAAAGCATAAGTATGAACAGAAATGAATGTGGCCACAGCTTCCCACTCCAGACCCTGCTCCAAAGTGGTCACTGCAAATGGAAGCAAACAGACCAGTAGTTGAGAATATATTGTAAAGTTGCTTTTACTAACTCTAGTGAATAAACCCTGTATAGGAAACTGTGCATGTTTATTTTGGCATTCTCCTTTCAAAGTTCTTATGGTCTAGTGCCTTCTTACTGTCACTAGGTTTCTCTTTTCATCCAGTCCTGGCTAAGTCTACAATCTAAACCCGTATTTCTTTGGTTTCTCATTTTAAAAAATCTATCTAAAATATCACCACCTAGTAAAGAGAAGGATTTAATCAATTTTACTCACATTACTGTATGATTAGCTAGAAAATGCTAAGAGTTATTGTAGTTTAATAGAGGTCTATGCTTAAATCCAGCAACCATTCATTGGCTGTCTAGGCTAGGAATGGGAATGTTTCAAAGAAAACAACATATATCTAAAGTCATACAAAGACTTAAGCTCTAGTAAATCCTCTGCTATGAAGCTACCTCAAGAAAATAATTCAAGGGAACAAAAATACTGTATATATATAAAGTAAAAAAATCATTACAATCCAGCTACATAGAAAACTTTTAACTATATAATATTGGGAAAATAGGAAAGTAGATTTAGGAATATGAAACTTTTGACCTATTAGAAAATAATTTAAAAATTACTTTAAAGAGGGCCTCCCCTGGTGGTGCAGCTGTTGAGTGCTGGGTTGCAAGGAAGCACTGGTTCGATCCCCGGCCACAGGCGGGGGTCCCACATGGCGCGCAGACCTCTCCTGCCTCAGCAGTGTGCTTCATCCATCTGCCTGTTCTGCTCCCTGCTCTGGCTCTGGTGAATTTTCTCACCCTCCCGTGCTTCTGACTGTACCCAGTGCTTGTATGGATAAAAAAATAAATCTTTAAAAAAATTACTTTAAAGAACAGGAAGCAAATGTAATAATACAAATAAATAATAAATAATAATGATGGTAGATATTCAATGATAGCTTGGCAGTAAAATTACTTTCCTATTATACTTCAAATAAAGCCATGAAGTCAACCATTGATGGCATATGAAAGACCATTATATACCACTAATGTTTCCTATATAAATATATATTTGAATCTATACTATAAATATATAAATATGTATGCATAAAAGCTTTTATATATGTAAATCCTTGTTTATTTTAAAAAGAAACCATCTGTGGGTTCCTTCTCCTAAACCCTTTACTTTAGTCATGTGGCCTGCTGAAACTACAGCCTGGACAAGGCCTGTATCACAAGACTAAATATGCTTATTGTAACTATTAACTTTCTCCACCTCTGAAAGACAGAGGCATTCAACAGCTCTTCATTTTTGTGCATATTTTTCTTTCATTTTGCAATCTACTCCTTCATTCCTCAGAGGACAGTTAACATTGGAATAAATTAATTTGTACTTTGGAGTGAACTCTTTAATCCTTTTTGTTCTCTTACCTCCCAATCAAACACACACTCTCCCATTTGCATGTATTAACATAATGAAACATTAATTACACAGTGTCTAGGATAGGACAAGCAAAGCGCCTCAATCAATCTCAATAACTTGCATTAGGAAGGTGAAAACTGTGGCCTAGCCTTATCAAGACCACATAATAGACACAAACACAGGCTTGGAGCTGTTGTGGGTGTGATTTATAACCAACATCTGAAAACAAAAAGCAGAAAATTACAAGGAGACTAATCAATAACAATTATCTTAATGATAGATGGACAAATTTTATTCTTTTGTTGGGTCTACAGGGTTGTTCGCAACAGAGGATAAAGATTAAGCAAACTGCTCTACAAAACCAATGAGGTCTGAAATGCCTAATTCCTGGGGTGCAAATGGTTATTGCATTATCTGATTTCCCTCAAGAAACCATGAGACTTCTGAACCAGAAAAGGTAACTCCCAAAGCCTCCCACATAGCCATGGTCCCACCCTTCTAGAATTCAGATGATCATCCTTGCCTTTCCCCTCAAACATGTGTTCATCTGCTTAAGAAGCTCTGAATTCCCACTGTCAGCCTGCAGGGACATGTGCTTACAGCTGGCATCTTCTCTGATTTTTGCTGAGCTGTCCAGCTGATAATTATGCAAATATTAATACATGAGGGGGCCAGGTTTAGAAAGCTGTGCTTATAAACTTCTTCAATATTTCATATGTATATCTCAAGAGTTTTTTGCAAATATCAATCATGATGACTGACGTATATACTTGAACCTAAAGAAACTTGGCTCTTGGGTATCTTCTTAGGGCCATGGATTTCTTCTTAGAACTTAAGATCAATGAGAAAATGGAAAAGAAAATAACAAAGGATGCGATAATAGGGTAGACCTCTAGATCATGATTTCTAAAATTTGGCACGACTGACATTTTGGGCTGGAAAACTGACCAATTTCTTCACTTGGGATGGTGACCTGTAAATTGTAGGAAGCTTAGCAGCATCTCTGTTCTCTACTTTCTAGGTGACAGTACCCTTTCCCTCCCGCTCCAGTCCTGACAATCAAAAATGTCTTCAGGCTTTACCAATGTTCCCCAGTGAGAGGGCGAAATCATCCCCACTTGAGAATCACTACCCCATACCCTTGCCAGTAAGAATCAAAATTAATGTTCACTTAAAAAAATGTATAATTGAAGCAAACTGCCAAAATTGTTTTTGTAATGTAAAAAATGTTATTATTCTGTGAAATAGTGGATTTTACTCAATTCTTAAGTCACACTCAAGGCATTTATAAAACACTAAAAGTCAGGAAATGCTGATAACCCTATCCTGATTGTTTGATCTGGGATAATTCCTCCTCTTCTTTTCTCTACATGTCACTTTCTTTCTCTGCAAAGTGAAGAGCTCAGACAAAGTTGTCCCCAAGTTCCCTCCTGGTATAACATGATGCCTTTAAGAGAGTTGATTCATCTGATCAGCTCTTGGACCAGAACCATCCACGCACCTCCCAAACACACACCAGTCAATCACCTGGCCTTTCTTTGCTCCCTGAGATCAGTAAATATTTCTCACCACCTTTAGCACAATTGGAAATTGAATCTCACCACAAGGGAAAAGTACATGCTGAAAAATCTGAATATGTAATTCAACAAAGTTGGGGGTTGTTCCTTTTTTTTTTTTTCTGTGAATTTAAAGAAAGAGACATCAAGGGAGTGATAATTAGTTGGGGTGTCCTGAAAGATTTGGACATAATCACAAAATAAGCAAAGAAACACACAACAATACAACCACCTTTAAAGTCAGTCCTATATAGTATCTATTGTGCTAATGCTTTCTCTTTCCCCTAATAATAGCTTTATTCATGGTAGAAACTACAGTCAGGGAAAAAAAAAAAAAAAACAACTAAATAAATGCAATTGTTAAAAATCCAATTTCCCTGAACTTGACCCTATAGAGAATCAGGCCTCAGAAGCACATCCATTCTGATTTGTGGTTCTCAGAGCCCATTAATATTTGTAATCACTTCTCCAAATACACACTATTCACATAGATCCCTGGAGATTCTAAAGACCAATCTGCCCTTTTGACAGCTGTCGAATCCTTGTTTGCATGAAAGATGCAACAAGTCAATGAAATCATCCTCCAGGACTCTCAGCCCTGTCAGCTATTGGCTATTGAGACTCATCCATCCGTAGGCCTTCATTTGGGCCCTTTCATAACTGATATGTTAGCTTGTGCATTCCTGCAATTGCTCATGTGAGCACAAAATAAAATGACATGACAGAGACACAACATTATAATTCTCTATTTCCAGAGACTCAAACGACCTGTCTGCCAATACACCACAGTTTGTTCCCATTTACAAAGCATTTATCTCAACAAAGAATTGAGGAAATCATCTTTCATATAGGTTGTACCTGCCTCTTTTCATTGCCTCTCAAGATTTTAGAAGATGTATCAAAATACAATGATCCTTACATTTTCATGTATAACAATTTTGGGAGAAGGAAGGGAAACTCCATTGCCTTAGGAAATGAGCAGTAACGCTACACAGAGAAATCTCTAGTCTGCACACTCGGCTAAATACCCTTTGAGAGTCACTGTACGTCAGTTACCTCTGATAAGATCAAGAACCTTATTTCAAAGGATACAGGCAATGAGCAATTTATAACCGTGACAACAATTGAACATTTTTATGTGGCTATGTTCTCTTCACAATAATTCTCTATTATATTTATTAATAAGAAGGCAGAGAGAGGCAGGACTCGCTATCAAGTTTACACAGGAGAGGCACTTAAAACACCAGGAACCATGTCCTTGTCAACACACAGCTGTATTGTTTCATAGCTACATACCCACACTCTGCAAATGAGGCCCTTCCAGCTTGAACCAAGCACTGACCAGGAATTGAGGGGGGGTGGATGTTTACCATAAGGTGAATAAATTGCATCACTATAATGAAATGTGAGAGTTGGGAAAATAAACAGCTAATTCAATGCAAATGCAAAACCACTCTTTCTCTATAAAATGAAAACCACAATAAAACTGATGGACCATGGGTTATGAATACATTGTTCTGGGTTTTCAAAACCCAGAGATATTTAAAAACCATAATCCAAACATAACCAAGCCATCAAGCATTCAATAACAAATGTGTATGTATCAGCCTGGCCATTGCAACCAGCACCACCAGCAAAACTCTTCCTTCATGCTCTCCTGACCAGCGCCTTTGGTTACACTTCATGAAAAGTCACAGCTTCTAGACCTCATTTTCTTTCAATTCAGTGGACTTGGCAATTTCCACATAAAGAAATTAAAATGTGAAAATAAATAAATAAAAGTATCTGTGGGTCATAAACTTGCAAGCTCAGCAGTTTTAATGTTTCAAATAAATGTTTAATGTCCAACAGCAGGATTAGGTGATATTACAAATGTGGATCATGTTCTTCTCTGAGATGAACAAAGCAAATAGGGGGAAGAAAAGCAATCAAAGTTGCAGGATACTGAAACTCTGTTATTCATTACACTGTCAGCTTCACGTCCGAACTGGTTGTCACGTTTCTAAGTCCTTATCCCAATGCAAGGAAACTTTCTCATTTATCAGCCCAGAGCAGTCATGGACAAATAAGAGACATTCCTGCTGACCATATTAAAAAATGTTGGCCAGTCACAGTTGTTTTCAAAAAGAACAGTGCTGTTTTGATGATCTAGTGACAATAAATGTCTAGATGACATCACCTGCCTACAAGGGAGAGGGAATTTTTTTTTTTTAAATTTTTATAACCAATCATTTTGGAGGTCCATTTCTTACTGTTTTTTCACACTGAGACCTTATCTAAGAGCCAGCATCCATCAAAAAACGTAAACCTATTTTTTTACTTTGAGTTATACAGGAGAGAATTGCACTTGGAGAATGTGCTTTTGATCAAGGATCACATTTGGAGTAGATTCCAGTTCCAGTGCAAAAATTATAATATAAAAATTATTCATGACTTAAAATATTTCCAAAATAACTAGAGGAAAATAGAGATACACAGGGAGGAAAGATCATGTGGCTCGCAGCTTTGCTAAGAACCAACCCTGGGTGACTTTCTGAGCCCTCCTTGCTTGTTGGCTGTTCTGCTCCCTACTCTGTGTCTGGTAAATCCTCTCCCACCCACCACCTCTGGCCTACACTCCAGCTCTTGTATGCATAAATGAATAATTCTTTAAAAAATATAATTAAAATGAAAAAATTATAAGAATCAGATAAAGAGGGATCAGTGTGAAAGAGGAGAAAAGTTGAGGTGGAGTAGCAATGGAATTGTGATTGTACTGCAAGTCTTACAGAAACTAGATCTCTTCAAAACCTGTTCTTGCAGAACTTTGATAACAATGAAAATAATATGCATTTACCACATTTTAAAAAAGCTATTTGAGGAAACTCTATGGACCAGAGACCATCATACCCGGAGAAGTATCAGGGGTTAAGACCGCAAATGAGGAAGGTCATTGTGGAAACTTCCTTAGTGAAGCCCTTCCTCTCTGGCTTTAAGGCAATGACCAGTTTTATGTTTCCAGATAACCCAGCTTCTCTCTCTCCAGGTAAAAACCTGACAGCTAAAATTAGGCTTTGCTAACTAGGACTTGTCTTCATCAAATCCAGTGATAAAGTCAAATCTGATCTTTTACACTCAAAGCAAAGAGAACTATAATCCCCTACTGTCCTATTAAGCACAAAGTTTGCCTATAATAACATTATTTTTTGGAATTTTGTGAGCTTGATGGGAAAACAGAAGGAACAGTCCAACATTAAATTATTCACTTGAACGACTTTCCAAATTGAAATCACAGAGATCGCAAGTACAGAGTTGTAACTACACGGGAACCCATTTGAAATAATTTCAGATCTGAACATCGCCATACGGTCCTGTTGATTTTCGTGGTAGCGGCCTACTCATGTGGATAATACTATGCAGATGGGGCGGTGGTGCTGAGGCTCTCTGCCAGGGCCACCTCTGCCCAGCCCACCTCAGGTGTGCAATATCCTTTGACATGATCTGTAAGCATTGTGCATCTTTTTGTGAAGGTGGGGAGAGCTCAGGGTAGAGGGGATTACGTGTACACAACATTCGTTAGCTGCCCTTCAGGCAGGGCTTCTGCTGTGAGAACACTGTGGTTCATGTATCATGTGGTTGTCTGCCAGGGACATAAACTCATTTGGTAGAGTTGGGTACTAGCCTTCCCTCAGCCAATGACACCACATATTAAGGAATCCTATGGGAGGGACTTCGTATGTTTTTCGGAGCTCAAAAAGAATTGTACCTACATGATTTCCAGTAACAAATTACATGGTCGTAAAACTTATTTTCATGGTTAGGAGGCAGCTCTCTTTATATCTCATCTCATCTTAATCTTTCTTTTCACCTAATTCAGGTCCTCCACAGATGGAAAGCTAAGTCTGTTGGCATAAATTGCCTCCAATTGAGACTTAAAAGTTACACAGCATTCTCATAGGACATGGGATGCCTGGCTGGTGCAGAGGCACCATAGGCAATATTTCTATTTCTAAATAGGCAATATTTCTAGTCTGAGAGACCCACTTTTCCAGGAGATTCTGTGTGACAGTTATTTTAGATCCTGAGTTATCACAGGGCATGTCCATCTGCATAAATCAAATTATGGAGCTATTTTCCAAATTGGAATATACTTTTATAAACTGAATAGCAAATGAACAGAGATACAAGGGAAAAAAGCCTTCATTAATTTTAGATAAGATCCATTTTAAAATTATTTCCATTTGGTCTTTTTTTAAAGTCTGTTCTATAGACATGATGAAAGTGTAGAAATATGCAGGAAGTCAGGCTTGTCTTTTGGCTTGGCAAATAATCCACTGGGAATCTCCCTCATCAGTCACAGCAGCAGAAATACATGGAGAATATCTCCTGCAGAACAAGGTCTCTGCTGTAGGTGCCTGCTTCATCTTACAGTTATCAGCCTGGTGGTACTACTTTTCTCTCCCCATTTCTTCTTCATACATAAAACTGTGAGATCACTTTAAAATGAAAGCCAGAGCTTGCTCTGCTTACAACTTTCTGGAGTTTGCTCCTGCAGGGGTTCCCAGCTCCTGAATAACTCCCAGGAGTCTCTGACCTGGCCTCGGGCCTCCTGTTCTTCCTCCTCTGCCTTGATGATCATGCCCCAAACACAGTGGCCTCCCTTCTGCTCTTTGAACTCACCTACCTGGAATGGATCTTCCCAAAATTATACCTGGCTAATTCTTACTCAGTTGTTTTTTTTTTTTTTTTTTAATTAATAAATTTTATTTTTATATTCCCCATACAATTGCAATCCCCCCATTCTGACCCCAATCCCTCCCCTCCCGCCCCCACCCCCCAAAAAGTGTCTCTGGTTCATAGTTTTTGTTGATTTTGATTTTCACTTTCTTATAGATAGTTGTTGATGTTAGCTTAAGATTGGTTCCTCTGAGAAGAGTTTGCCAACCCACTAATGACAAGCAGGGCCTCCCTGGAATATGATTTTCTCTCAAGGTATGCTGCATCACTTCCTAAATAATTTGCAATATTAGATTTGCTTTTGTGTTTTGTAAATTAATACTGGTCAATAAACACCATGAAGAGGGCCTGTCTCTTTATGGCTACCACTCTCCACTCAGCACCCAGCAGAGTGCCTGCTACATCTCAGGGGCTCAGTGATAATTTGCTGCAAAATTGGATGAATGTATAATGTCTCTGAAATCCTATGCTTCTCAAGAATGGACACAAGTCTCCATTTTCTTAAGCCTCATTTTGCATACACTCCAAACATAGAAGGTTTCTGAGACTAATTTTTTTTTTTTTTTCTGGAAGGTGTTTAGAGTGGGTCGAGTAGTATCCTTGCCAGAAACTTCCTGGAACCTCAGACCTATTTGGAAATAAGTTTTTTTGCAAATGTAACTAAGGACTTCAAGATGAAATTGTACAAGGTTTTACATGGGCCTTAAATCCACTAACCGTTGCCCTTATAAGAAGAGAGAGGACACAGCACGAGACACTGACATGCAGCAAAAAAGCCACGTAAGGCCAGAGGTAGAGACTGAAGTGATGCAGGCACAGCCAGGGAGTGACAAGGATTGTCACCCCCCCATCAGAAGCTGGAAAAGGCAAGGACATTTTCTCCCACACAGGTTTCACAGGAAGAAAGGGGCTGTTGGCATGTAGCCTTTGACGTCTGACCTGCAGAGCTGTAAAGGAATAAATTCCTCTTGTTTAAGCCATCCAGTTTGTGGTAATTTGTTATGGCAGTCTTAGAAAAAACAACACAGGATTCTACCAGCACTGACATTATTCTATAAGCTCTATGCCTCCCTTTCACAAAATTATTCAAGAAGAAACTGACATCAAGATAAGGACCCACATTTGGTGAAGTTGGTTCACAAATGTATAGAGGAAGGGTAGAAATAGAATCTTGGAATTCAAGGATCTTTATAGGTTATTGGGCTCAAATTCCTCATAATGCAAGCACACTCTGCAATGCATCCCTTCCTGATGATTCCTTGGCCTTTGCCAGATGACAGGAAACTCACTGCTATGACACCACATAGAGGCAGAGCATTCCGTAGACAGTCTATGTGCCATGTCAACTGGATGACTCTTGGGCCAACCCTCCATGAGAGCTGGGGCTGCAATATGCCTTCAGGGTTTCAGAAAGCAAAACTGCTTCTAAGAATGGCAACATTGTGCTTTAAATGCTGACAAAGTCCTGCCCAATGTTCCTTAAATCTAATTCAATTTTTGCAAGAAAGAAATAACAGAAATATTATTCAATGACATAATTTTATTCAATTATCTCTGCGGTAACAGGAGAATAATTTTCAAACTTGTGACCAGCACCCCAAATTTAATCAAATCAACTAAGCTGTATAAGATGTACTGAGCACTTATTATTATTATTATTATTATTATTATTATTATAATTTTTGGTGAACATTTTATTGAAGCAAAATACAGATCTCGAAAGGGATGCCAGTCATAGCCTATAACTTAATGAATCTTCACAAAGTGAACCACTTGGGTGAACCAACATACAGGGGAGAGACAGAAACTCACCACCATTTGTTGGCCCTCCTCACCTCTTTCCCAGTCACTGACACCCCCAATGGCAGCCAAGCTCATGACTTTTAACCCATTAGATTAACTTGTGTTATTGAACTTTTTGTCTTTTTTTGAGTTAAATATGTATAACAAAATTTAATGTTTTGACCAGTTTTAAAGGTAAAATTAAGTGGCATTAGAAGTTCTGCTTATTTTAAATATTTTTAGATTTATTTATTTATGCATATAAGAGCTGGGGTACATCTCTGAGATGCGGGGGTAGGGGGATGAGAGGATCCATCAGAGACAGGGCAGGGAACAGAACAGGCAGACTGAAGGAATACACTGCTGAGGGGAACAGCGGGCAAGACAGGAGAGGTCTGCTGCACCATGTGGGTTTCTCCCTGGCCAGCTAGGGATCGAACTCGTGCTGCAGAGGCTGTGGATTGCTTCATAGTATGATGCTTAGCCCCTTGTGCCACCAGGGAGGCCCTTATTTTTTAATTTGATATGAGTTAAACAGAAAGTATTTTGTGCAACTTGTTACATTTGTCACCCGTTTAAATCCTGTCATATTTCTGAAGATAGTACATAAATGTCATTTGAGGTATTTTTCCCATTGTAAAACAGTATCGATGAAACTCCAAAATGAGAGAATTTATAGGAAAAAAGGTCCCTGAAGTCATCTATTAGGTTGGTGTCCAATACACACAAATGTAGTTTTGAGCCTCTCAGATTACTCCCTCGGCAACCACCTGCAGTCTGTGGTGAAGTTTTACTGCTTGTGGTTTTGGGGCCTTTCGTCTTTAGACCTATGGACATTGAGAGAAGAATCATGGCTCATCCTGGGCTGGAGTGATATCTCTAAGTGGATGGACTTTTCCTTCCAGAATAAATAAGATATGAATATTGTCTTCATTTAAACTAGAAAGAAGTAACAGGTGACCTGAGCTTCAAATTTTTGTTCCCTAAATAATGCATTTCCCCCTGCACCAAAGATGGTGGCATAGTCTGCTCATCCTGTGTATAAATCTAGACAACTCCTGGCCAATCTGCAGAAGCCCCACTGACTATTTCCTAGGGCCATATTCAGTCACTTCTTACCAGGGAGAGGTTCACCTTTATTATTTGCTACTTGTTAGAAATTTTTTGTCAAAGATGAACAGGCAGACTACAATTCTAGGGGTGGAGCAGGTGAGGTGGTGGGGAGAAATATAATTCTCCAGTTCTTAGTCCCTTTTTATCACATTTTTGATTCCCATATATGAGACCAATCTTTGACCTGTTTTTGATATCCTTTGAGCCTTCTTTAAAGAATGATCAGAAAGCTTCAAAGTTAAGAACTGTTTCAAGATAGAAAAATCATTACCAATGACTGACAAAGAAGAAAGCTCAAAGAACTGAAGGAAAGTAAAATATCGGCACATGTAAAGCAGGAAATATGGGCTTACGGCAGTCTTTATAAGGATATGGAATCATATGGAAGATGGTGATATTTTTCTATGGCAGTCCTACAAAATCCTATCTTCATCCCTCTTCCAGGTGAAGTCCTTTCCTGACATCCATGTCTCCAGTATGGACAAAGGTGCTCTTAATTGGAGATCACAATTATTTATCTCCACCATCTGTCACATAAAGGAAATAGCCAAGTGTGAGATTCTGACCCTCGATCATAAACCACATGTGACATTACAGAGGTTTCAATAAGCAGCTGCAACCTTCCTACCCTATTAGGTCTTCAAGAGCTTTCTCATTGTCTAACAATGAGGCCAAAAGTGGCCCCTTCCCCTCACTGTCCATCACAGCTTGACAGGTGAGGGAAGACAACCTCCTCGGAATGGTGGTATCCAAGGAACCCTGGGGCTCACAAGGTGCCACTGATTGCCAACATGACAGATTGTTTGTTTCATATGCAAAGGAGGAGGGAAGAAAGGGGTCCCTTGGGATCTCAAGGCTTTGCTGCAGGCAGGCACAGCCTGAGGGCACGGATCAGGCATGCCAGGGCCTAGCAAGGGCCCCTGTGGAGGAAGAATCAGCACATGAGAACAGTGTGCAGCTGTGACCCCCAGTCCAGCATCTTCTCCCCAGGCCTGAGCAGGGATCACAGAATCATGGAGTAGTGAGGCACCTTGAGTTGTCTGTGCCACCCCTTCTTTGTAAGATAAGGAAACAGTAACTCAGGATAGCTTACATGCTGCAGGTCATCTGGCTGGCTGGCTAGTGCCAGGTTGGAAGGAACCCTAGATCACAGGCTTCCTAACCCAGAGCTCCTTCTGCATTTAGGGCTCCAAATCCAGAAAAAGCAGCTCTCTCCAGAAGAAAGCAGCACAGACTAACAGCACGGGGATGGACAGGAAATCTATGCACAGGAATGCACCAACCCAAGGCTATTCAACTTTAAAGGGACTATTTGAATAGGGGGTGGTGAACTGCAGGACTCTCGTTGGCCCTCCAGGTAAGTGTTCATATAAGATCATTCCATGATGGAATTTCCTACAATGGTGATGATTTGTAATACCCATTCACGTGTTCATATACCCTAACAAAATGAAAATCAGAGAACTTTATGTTAAAAAAAAAATTCTTAAGAATGAGAACTGGGCCTCCCCTGATGGCGCAGGCCACTGAGCGGCACGCTGTGAAGCTGTCCCCAGCCTCTGCAGCACGAGTTCGATCCTGGCCATCCGGCAAGGGTCCCACACGGCGCTGCAGACCTCTCCTGTCTCGCCTCTGCTCCCCTCAGCAGTGTATTTTATCAGTCTGCCTGTTCTGTTCCCCGCTCTGGCTCTGGTAAATCCTCTCACTCTCCTGCACATCTGGCCTGTACCCTGATTTTTGTATAAGTAGATAAATAAATCTTTAAAAAAAAAAAAAGAATGAGAACTGAAGCTGAAGGGAGGAGTTAAAGGGTATGCTCTCTCACAAACCTTCACCCCCATAATGTGGATAGAGGATAATCAAATAATCGACTCACATAGCTTTGACTTAGAAAGAATCTTTCATTAACATGTAACCAATGAATCCTTTTAGTGAAATAACCAGACACCAGTAAATAGTCAGTACTGTAGTATTAGCATTAAAAATGAGTGTGCTGTAAATAACCAGAATTCAAATGGATGAGAGGCTCATCCAAATTATCAGGCCCTCTCAGCTCCTCACTCACCCTCCAGACAGCATCATTCCTTTGTCCAATATAGCATATCTCTTCCATTCCAGTGCACGATGCTCACTCATTGCTAATACTTTTAAGAAATCACAGCATTATTTAAAATATGTTATAGCAGCAATTAAAAATTATTGCTACCCTAAATTATCTGCTTTCATTCCTGCTTTGTTCCTTTCTTGCTTTGTCTTTTTAGCTGGACTTTATGTAGTGATAAACATGATGTTCACTGATATTTTTAACCAAAAACGTGAAGCAATTAAAGTCTGTCCCAAAGGTGTATTTCCTATGAAATATTGCAGTGGTTCCCAAAGGATTTAAATGCAACCTTGCTGTGCACCCTGAAGTCAGACAGATGGGATTATTATCTTTGCCTCTTACTAGCATTGCCCTCAGTATTGACATCTGATAAATGGACTGGGGAAAAAAATCACAGCATTTGTAAGTGCCCTGCAAGGAAAATATGACATGTATACTTAGGGGGCCTCCCTGGTGGCCTACGGGTTAAGTCTCAGCACCTTCACCCTATGGCCTGAGTTTGATCCCCAGCCAGGGTGCTAATCCACATATGGCGCAGCAGACCTCTCCTGTCTCACCCGCAGCTCCCCTCAGCAGTGCATTTCAGTCAATCTGCCTATTCTGCTTCCCACTTTGTCTCTGGTGAATTCTCTCACCACCCGATCTCTTGGCTATACCCCAGTTCTTCTACACGCACACATATACAAATAAAGTACTCATGACTGTGCCAGGAACATAGCAGGAGTTAAAAAATAGCACTTAAATAGATTAAAAGTTCCCAGATGATAATGTATATTCTTAAAACAGAATCCAAGCAATCTAATCCTCTGAAAACCTGCTCATTTGCTGGTGTTTTTATCTTCCAGAATCTGCATGAACTTGTAATATTAGTCTGCCTTGGCATAGAGTGTGTTTTGATTATGCACATCTGGCCAGCAAGAACCAAGTGCCTTCTTGCATTGCACTCCGCACAGTGCCACATGCAATTGCAGGCTTAACACTTCCATTCTGATGATAATGATGATGACAGTAACAGCACCATTGATAATGGGGAAGAGATGACAAATAGCCTGAAATTCAAAACTTGTCCAAAGAGGGGCCATCTCTCCTAGCTCTGGGCTGAACACAATAAAAATGATCATCTCAATCATAGTTACAATTAAACACTTCCCTGCAGGAGGCTGAAACCAAAAGACCCATCAAGTACATAAGGGCAGCCCCAGGGAGTATTTCACACATCCTCATGCTGCAGATTGTGTTTCAAAGAATTAAGAGACCTTTGTGCATCCAAGATCCTGAGAGGTACCCAGGTGGCCATAGTGGAGTCTTAAAGCTTTGTCCTTTTTGCTTGTATCTCTCCTTTCAACTCTGTTCTCTCATCCTTGTAAAGAGTTCAATTTGGAACAAGTCACTTGTTTCTATGGTTTTCCAGAGCTTCTTGAACTATGTGACTGTTTGCTATGAGCTCTCCAGCCTTGTTCTCTTTCAAGCCTGCGTTGTGACCTACGGGAGTGGAGGTTCCCTCCTTTGTAATGGCAGGAGAATATGACAGATTAAAGGCCAGAAGAAGAGGACTGACTGGGAGAAGCTAAAGGAGCTGGGGGTCCCATCTTTGATTTCTCTCCCTTTACCTGCTCTCGATGTAGATGTCAGGGGTGGAACAGGAAGGTGTATCTGGATAAAGTGCAGCGATATCTGAGGTTAGTTAAATCAAAGTAGCAACCCTTCCATAAAAGAAACATTTGCTTATTGTAGAAATTTTGGAAAATATAGTAAAGGGTGAAGAGGAAATCTAAAATCACAATCTCACTAGGAAAACTAAAATTTACACTTTTGTGTGTTGCTTGAATCATATTTAAGTATCGGTGCGCTCGCTCTCTCTCACCCATAAAGTTTACACTAAACCTTCTGCTTTCTTATCTTACATTATTTTCTCCTTAACATTAACTCAAGTGTTTTCTCATGCATAATAAAATTCTTTGAGGATATTTTAATAGCTATATAATATTCTGTCCTGTGATTATACCTTACTTAAATCAGTCATTTCCACAGAGATGGCAATGTAAACCATTTCCAATTTTTCACTGCTGTTAAAAATGCAGCTGCTGGGCCTCCCTGGTGGCGCAGCGGTTGAGCGCTGGGTTGCGAAGCTGCCCGCGGCCTCTGGGGCGCCGGTTCGATCCCGGCTGCTCCCCAGCCACCGGAGGAGGGTCCCACATGGCGCGCAGACCTCTCCTGCCGCCCGCTGCTCCCCTCAGCAGTGTACTTCGGTCCTTCTGCCTGCTCTGCTCCCCGCTCTGGCTCTGGTGAATTCTCTCACCCTCCCGCGCCTCTGACTGTACCCAGTGCTTGTATAAACAAAACAAACAAACAAACAAATAAATAAATAAAAACATGCCTCTATTTAAAAAAAAAAAAAAAAATGCAGCTGCACTCCACATCTTGTTATATAAATTTTTGTCTACATCTCTAATTATTCCCCTAAAATAGATTCCAATAAGAAGTACTGATTGGGGGAGGGGGGCTTAGAAAACATTTTTAAGGCTTTTGATAAAATTGCCAAATTGATTTCCAGAAACTCAGCCAGGGGCAATCTTATCAACAGTGTCTGAGAATGCCTATTCAAACATAATCTCAGAAGCACAAATGCATTATTCCTCTTTAATTTTTCTATTTCAACAGTTAAAAAAAATCTATCTCACTGCTATTAAAGATCATTTTAATTTGCTTATTCACTGAATTAAAAAAGCTTACTTCTATATATTATCCATCTGTATGTTTTTTTTTCCCTGTAGAACAGTCAAATTCACATAATTTACCCATTTTTCTAATGTATTTGGAATCTAATTTTTAATTCATTTTGTAACAATCTTGCTAGAATAGGGTTTTTCCAGCTATTGTTTATATTCATCATTGGAACTTATTTGACTAATTGGTAAGCGATTTCAAAATAAAGTTACCATGATATAAGTTCTGTAAAAATACCTGTTGTTGGGGGATTCAAAGATGGAACACCTTCCTCACTATTAGAATTAAATCCACAGAGATAATGGCTTTCAATGAAAGCTCACACCATAACTTTCCCTCCAGTCTGTGCTGGAGAACTCACTGGGGAAGGGTGTGGGCCTCAGGCATCTCTGCATCTCCAAATTTAGAGTCATATCCTGTGATATGCCTTTATTCTCTGCTTTTCCCTCTTCTTGGCACCACTCGGTTTTCTTTCTCCAGTGTAATTTCTATTACTATAATTTTTTTAACCACATAGTGATTTGGGAATTAGACAATTGGTCTTCCTGGACAATGAATAGCATAATCCATTAGAGTATGACCTTGGATTTGATCAGATCTCAAATACTGATTATGCAATTTACCAGAATTTAGTAGTCCCAGAATATGTGACCTCAGACTAATTATTTAAATTCTCTGAGGATGAGTTTTCTCATCTGTAAAATGGAGATAATTAAAGGTATCTTGCAATTCAAGTACCTCCTCCATGTTTAACAACAATCTTGCTGGGATTGGGGGAAAGTATGGCTAGACAAAGAAAGAATTGAGCAGATTGCCAGAAAAATATTGGATACAAAAATGGATCATATTTATGTGTGCTTGCTTAGTACTTAAACTCCTAAGTGATAATAACTATTATTACATAATCTTACTTATTCCTAATAATAAGTCATGGTGGACAAGGGGATCCTTTTTGGTAGTATGCTCTCAGAAAGCGCTCTCACATCGTTGTCCTTGGCTCTGAGCCAAGATTCTTGTTCCTCTACCTCAAATGAGAGTTCAATTACTTAATAGGTTTGCTGCAATTTTGTGACATCATAGCATTTTACTGAAAACACCAAACCAATTTATTTCTCCTGTACTTTTTCTTCTTGGTGTTTTAATTTCATTTTCAGAAAATTGTTGATGGAGTCTCATATGAGCCAAAGAACAAATTCTAGACCTTCTATAACTGAGCAATCTATACACTCAGAGGCAGTGGCCATACTCATGGTGGGCGACTCACTGCTGAGACTCAGGACATCCTGAATTGTTCTTTGTAACAAATGCTCTGTTTTGAGGTAAAGATTTGACTGGAACTTGGTGACAGGAGATGAGAAATGAACAGGATTCAGAAAGCCTTTCAGAAATTTAACATGTCAAAAGAAACAATGTTCACAAATAGCTACCAAGAAATAAGAGAAACTAATTATACTTGCAAAATATTTCACAAAATTCTAAAATATTACCATCATACCCTCAGATTTCATAATAAATATAACTCTCTAACCTTGGTCTATGAAACTCTTCTTTGAGGCAAAACAAGAGGAAAATCATGAACCCAGAGTTATTTTTCTAAGGACTTTTGGGACTGATTCAGAAGCCTCTGTATTCGCTGGATTATTTGACCCAGACCTTTGTTCCTAAACTTCCAAGTTGCTATAATTATTTTAAAATAGGTGAAATTATTTCCACTTTGGAGTTTTACTATTACTGTTTAGATGTTAATCTCACTTTTACTTGTAGAATATAGTATTTATTTTTTTATTAATGAAGTGTCATTGCTTTACATCTTTGTTAATATTTTGATAATACACGATTTCTCCCTTTAGGTGTGGTCATTGTAGCTTCCCCAGAGTACTCAAAGTTCTCATAGTTCTCCACTAAAGTCCACTGTGCTCTCTCTGCCAGCACTGCTTCCCTACCCCCCTATTATTATTCCCCTCTCCCTCCCTTTGAAAGCCTCAGATCTATAGTCAGTTTTTAAGGATTGGTTTAATAGTTTTTCTTTGCTTACTCTTTGTTTGGTTTCTCTATATTCCAAATATATTTGGCACTATTAGGTATTTATCTTTCCCCTTCTGACTTACTTCACTGAGCATAACCCTTACCAGAGCCATCCATTTTCCCACAAATGGCATGGGTTTATCTTTTTAATCACTAAGTAAGTACTGTACTGTGCATATACACCACTTCTTGATCCATTTATCTGTTTGGGAGAATTTTTTTCCATATCTTGACTATTGTAAATAGTGCTGCAATCTTGGGAGCCTGCTGCTGTAAAGGGAGCTGGAGTTTTTGGAGAATACCTGTTTACTCTACCAGGACTTTAGAAGTTCTGCAAACAGAACTTCTTCCCAGAATTGACTCCTGTTCTCTGAGGACCTACCGGCTTCTGCGCATGTTCCCTACTAACCAGGAAAACTTGTTTCCAGCAGTAACTTATTAATCTATATAAGCAAAAACACACTTGCATGCTATTTTCTTGTTCCTTTGTTCATATCCTCAATAAAAGCTTGGGCTGGGAGAGTGAAAGGCAGAGCTGCTCTCGATGGCTCTTCCCAGTCCCCTTCCCAATTGTAAATACATTTAGACTCTGAGTCTTCGTTACTGGCCGGAAACTTCATCGGCTGTGCTGTCTGCAGCACTGCAATAAACACAGGAGTGCAGGTTTCCTCTCCAATTAGTGTTTTTGCATTCTTTGGGTAGATTCCTAATAATGGAATAGCTGGGTCACATGGAAGATTCCTTTTCAGTCTTTTCTGGAACCTCCACACAGCTTTCCATGAAGGCTGGAACAGCCCACATTCCCATCAACAGAGCAAGAGGATTCCTTTTCCTCCACACCCTCACCAGCACTTGCTGTTTCTGTTTTTTTTTCTTTTTTTTTTTTAACATAGGCCTTTCTCACTGATGTAAGGTGGTATCTCATTGTGGTTTTGAGTTGTATTTCTCAGAAAGTGATCATGAACATGTTCTCATATGTCTGTAGGGAGAAATGCCTATTTAGCATCCCTGCCTGCCCATTTTCTGGGTTGTTTATTTTCTTTTTGGTGAGTTGGAGCTCTTCATAGATCTTTGGCATCTGTTCCTTGTCAGATCTATGTTGTACAAATATTTTTTCCAATTCTATGTGCTGTCTCTTCATTTTCATTATTGTCTTTCACTGTATAGAAGCTTCTTGGTTGATGTAGTCCCAGTTGATTATATTTCTCTTTGTTTTCCTGGCTGCTGGGGATGAATCCACAAAGATATTTTTGAAGTTCATGTCATAGAGTGTTTTCTTCTATGTATTTTATTGTGTCAGGTCCTATATCCATGTTTATTATCCAATTTGATTTGATTTCTATGTGTAACGTGAGATGGTGGTCAGTTTCATCTTTATGCATGTGACTGTCCAGTTTTCCCAGCACAACTCAGTGAAGAGGTCTTCCTTATTCCAGTGTGTATTCTTTTCTCCTTTGTCATAGATTAGTAGTCCATATTTATGTGGTGTTATTTCTGGGCTTTCAATTCAATTCCAAAGGTCTGTATATCTGTTTTTATTCCAGTACCATGCTATTTTAATTATTAAGTCTTTATAGTATAGTTTGAAGTCTGGAAGTGTAATTCCACCATTTTTTTTCCCTCTTGCTTTTTGGCTTCTTGGGGTACTTTGTGTTTCCATATGAATTTCAGTAATATTTATTCCATTTCTTTGAAAACTGTCATTGATATTTTTATTGAGATTGTGTTGAATCTGTAAATTGCTTAGGGTAGGATGGCCATTTTGAAAATGTTGATTCTTCCAATCAATGAGCAGGGGATGTCTTTCCATTTCTTTATGTCTTCTTCTATTTCTTTTAATGATATCCTATACTTTTCTTTGATTAGGAAAAATCACCTTCTTTGTTAGGTTTATTCCTAGGTATTTATTCTTTGGGGAGGTGGGATTTAATATCATTTTATAATCTCTCCATGTTTCTGAGTGCCAAAGGTTCATAAAGTGCTTTTTCTGTGACAGGCTCTAGGCTTAAGAGGACACTAAGCTAAGTAATCTGTCCACCAATATACAGCTTAAATGAAAAAAGTCAGACCAACATCTGTGTTTTTAAATTCCATGCCCTTTCACCTGGATATATTTCAGAGAACCCAGGTGCTCCCTCCAGGCTCCATTTTTCTTCTTCAGACCAATTATCCCATTAAGAGAGAAGCATTTGACAGAAGTCCCACCCTTTTCTCTGTAACAAACACTGACATGGACAACAATCAGAGTGCTGTGTCTCATGAAGGGGGGGGAAAGTATACTAGCAAGCTGCAGCATTTATTTCTACTCATTTTAGCTTCCTTTCATACACAAAATCCCAAAGACCATATTCAAGGAACATTCTAAAATCCTAACACCCTTCTTACCCTTCAGTCTCCTTCCTTCATTTCCTAGAATTCTGTTTTGGGGTTGCTGCCATATTTCATTCTGTAAGCCAGGAACTTTCAGAAATCAAAATTCTTACTAGGATATTCATCTTCCAGCAATTGCTGATAATTGTCCTCCTTATTCCCAAGAGAGGGGCAGATATAAATTATACTTAGAAAGTATGAGACAAGCCTTTCTATATAGTATATGAAAACAGTCATGTTACTTTATAGTCACACTTTGCACAGCATAATTCTTCAAGGGAATTCTAAGAGATGATGCCAGAGACACAGCTGTGGACACAATGCCCAGGATAATTTCACCACCTGGGAACCAAGTGCCCCAAAGCTTCACATTAAGATGCATGAGGGGCATCAGAGACATGATTAGTCATAAATTAGGGCTGGAATATAAATGGTCAGGCTGTAACATATCCTCCACCTCAAAGAAAAGACATGAGGGAGGCTAAGTGAAAAAGATTGAAAACAAATCCTTAAAGTCTTTCACACAAATACATACAAGGTTGAAAGGCATGAGTAAAACCAAGAAGCCATGTACAGGAGGGCATTGTGAATCCACAGAAAAAAAAGAGCATTTAAGTATGTGACAAAAGAAAGATGGAGGCCAGCCTGTTTAATATCCTGGCAATCCTGACTTGATGGCTGAAAGCTGGAGTATTGTTTGTATATCAAGAGGGCACAACATTTATTCCATTTGCCTTCTCGGCTTTAGCACCATCGTGCTTCCGATGGACTCCTATTTGGAGTAGAAATGTTTAATCATCATCTTCATTTAATAAAATTTACACTTACAGGATATGAAGAGAATATCCTATAAATGTTAATTACAATTAGAAAGTTTCTAGAAAAAAACCATTTTTTTAAATGTAGGAAAATTGCTGTGATTACTTTAGAAAGCTTCAAATGGTTATTTATTAAGTCAGAATCCAAATTTGTAAATAAACAAGTCACCAGCTGCCACCACTTTTTTTTTTTAAGCAAACAGGCTATCCATGTTGTAAGAGCAGAGAGAAGTTAATAAACTGTGTCACATAGCAATAAAATATTTCCTTTCAATGTTGGATGACAAATAATTATTGCATTTGAATTTCATCACGTACAAAGACTGGGAGTTTTATGTGTAAACTGACAGACTCAAGTGATAAAAAAAATTACAAAATCTTTCTCATTCACATGAGCTATTTTAGACTGACTTTTATAAAACCATGGAATGTTAGCAATATAAGGGATACTTAAATGATAAGAAACTGAACTAATGACATACAACTACTTAGTCTTAGACCCAAAATAAGAATATTGATCAACAATTTCCCATACAGATCCTTGACTTTGGTTTACACTGGAGTGAGAAATGGGGAAGGATAGCAGACCTTGGATCCAAACACAGATACGTGACCCCATGTAGTAACTTTCTACTTCAGTCTACAATGTAGCACAAGAAACAGAGCTAATTTGGTTGGTTTGTTCTTTCATCTGTTTTTTCCCACTTGATTTTCTTTTCCTTTAAGCTTTAGGCACCATCATGTCATCGGAAGACATTTCCAAGCAGAAGTCTTAGCAATAATCTTAAGTTAACATATGGACCTGAGATGATAAAAAGACATTAGAGGAAGCAGTGTGAAACCGAGATGATGAAATCCATAAAATCCAACCCACACTTCTAGATCCATTTCCTCAAGAAAGTCCAAGAAAGATGGAGATCACGAATTTGTAATATCTAAAATCCAGATAAATAGTGAAAAGTCTCCTGAAGTCAGGTTATAGAGTCAAAAAAGCAAATGATTTACTAAAGAATCACAATTTTCAGTATGAATATCCAATAATAGATCAAAAGAGCAAACTTCAGTTTTGAGAAAATAGAAGGACTTCAGTGTTTATAACTGATAAGAAGATAAGTAAACAGAATAATGACAAAACAAAATAACATGCTTAAGAATTATAAGAGCATAGTAATCACCATGTCATGACAATAAGTATAAATAGGATAGGCCCAGAAATGTTGGAATACATAAGAACAGTGCTCAAAGATACAAAGAAGAGAGTCATGGACTCACAAGGATCAAGGTACATGATGTCAAGGCTAGTTTTCAGATGGTCTATGATGAAGGTGAGTGTCAGGATGATAAGGATGATTATGGGCTATATCACAAATCCACAGTGGATTTGAGGGAGAAATGAGGAGGTTGCAGCAACTACAAGCAGGACTGTATGATGTAGCAGGAACATAAGAGAAAGACCAGTGATGCACTGAGCTGGAAAAGTAAGAATCAGTAAGAGAAAATAAAGTCCCAAAATACTAAGGATTATATAATAAACCTATGCCTCATGGTATATGGGAAACAGGAGCATGATTTCATCATAAGGAAATTGAAAAGTCTGAAAAGGGATTAGTCTCAGAAACATTTATGATAAGGATCTGGGTCTCTTCTCTCCCTACATAAGAGAAAACATAGAAACTAGTTTGATGGGGAAGGGTAGGACGTGTTCTTATCGAACATCACTATAACATACTTTACTATAGCATCTATGTTTTGATTATATTGCCTATTGGGTAGGGAGGAAAGAAAACTCCATATCTAATGTATGCTATTGAGCTGGCAGAGGAAGAAATTTCAGGCGATGGCCCTTTACTAAAATTAATGAGAACAAGAACATAACCATTTTCCAAGTTATTATCGCCACATTCTTTCAGGACATGTATTATATCAAATACCAAGAGTACTGGACAGCCTTCAACATCAATAAGAAGCATTAGAGCTTGCTAATAAATATAAAATAAATTTTTCTAACTGTATCAGCAAAGTCATGGTGAAACACTCGGAAAGACTTTTTAATACAATATAATGTGCCTGGTTATACCGAAAAATGGATTTCCAACATCTATTGCATTAGATAAGACCTTATCAGAAATTACCATGTGTTGCTTCACTAGAAATCTCCCAAGCAATATTAGCCATTGATCATAAGTTGCCTTAGATACAACTCACTTTAGTCAATGGAATTTACTATGACAATGTTTTTTTATACAGAGCTTGGTACAGGTTTAATTATTAACTCCCATTGGAGCAATATGTAATTCTGTTCTTGTAACAACAGTCTATCAATATCATGTGCTACTCCAAGTAAAAATACCCATGCTTAAGGTACACAGGTGTGATCACAACAATTACTCTCTGCCCTGGCAATTCCTAAAGTGCTTCCATTTTCAAAAGACTTGAGGCCTTGTAAGCTGACTCTGGCAACTGGAGCAAAGAGAACTTGTGTATGTTTTAAGATACCAACTGTATTTCTGGATAATTGCATATAAGATGCTCAACAATTATCCACTGAGGATAAGTGGCAAGTGGTAAAGAAAGAATAAAGTTTATAGTCTTTCTCAGCATAAACCTAAACCTGTGAAACTATATTAGATAGCCCATATCTATGAGACAAAGTTTGTACATGATAGAAAAAATGCAGGAGATAGCTATGAGCAGGGGACTTGTAGAGGGAAATTTAAGGTAGAAAGAAATGTAAAATGATGGGAAATTTGAGTTGGAGATCAAGAAGCGAAGGATTTGCTGTGTGCATATATGTGTGTGTGTGTGCATGTGTATGTATTTGTGTTCACTATATTTGATGATGTGTGTTTTTTTTTTTACATGAACAGATGACTTTTGGATTGAAATTATAGACTCATAACTCAAAAGAAGACTGGAAAATATATTGCTTTATCTTAAACAAATGAGGAAACAGTCTTAGAGATTTATCTGAAGTAATATGGATACATTAATAGAATTAACACAGCGCTGAATATACCAAAAAGCACTGAACTGTATATGTTAAATGGATGAACTGTATGGCATGTGAATTATATCTCAATAAAGTTGTTACATAATAAAAGGACAGAGTGTAGAAACTATCTGTTGACTTCCAACTGAGGTGAGGGAAGGGGAGTTTGGGAACAGGGTTGGGGGAGGGAGGCAGATGTAATCATCTAATCACCTTAAATAGAATCAGGACACAAAGTTGCAAAAATTTAAAATATGAACTTCTTGACTGCATCAAATCCCAGGAAGCCTCTTTCTTATCCTTTCACCAAGAACCAGTATCATTTCTATGAATACTGAGTCTGATCACGTGATTTAGGGAATTCACCAACACAAAGGCTATATTTCATTTGTCATTTTCCCTGAACCACTGACATTCTGATTAGCAGATTCATGAATGATCAAAAAAAAAAAAAAAAACCCCAGAAAATGAGTAACAATTATTTTACAGTTCTTCCTCCCAAAGTCGTGTGGATAATTATAGTGATATCACTTGACTTGTCACCACTGCTGCCATCACCGTCAAACCTTGGGTGGGGAGATACAGTCATCTCAGCTGTCTCAGAGAAAATCACTGAACAAACATGGTACTATCCATGGCCACACAGCATTTCCAAACTTGACCCCCCAGCATAAGGCCACTTCTGGCCTGCAATGCTGGTTGACCAGCAGGACCTCAGGGCAAGGTCCAGTTGCTTGCACACTAAGAGATCGGAGGCTCAAGGCCACGTAGAGACTGTAAGGTTAGCTGATAAATCTCATATCCTCTACTCCTAAACCAGGATCAAAATGGACATTTACTGATTCTAATATATGAGGGAGATTTTACTCAAACAATGTTGTAATTCTGTGACCTTATTTTCTCTTTAAAGTTGATGGATGAATAGGAATACAAATTCTTTTAGTTATATACTTACTACGCAAGCACATGTAACATTCCGCATGTTGGTACCATTCTAAGGACAGTTATGGCACCACTTCTGTGCCCTGGAAAGGTCCATTTTTAAGGCTCTCATCGCTATGCAGGAGACATTCTATATTTTCAAGGACCATGAGGAGGGCAGGGAGCAAGAGTTGCCAAAGCAGTTGGAAAAAAGTACAAGCTCTGTACACCATCATCTGATAATAAAGATATGCAGAGTGAGTTGGGACCCTCATTAAATCAGAAAAAAGAAATCTTGCCAAGTCATCCTCCCTGAAAGGAATTAGATATTATTTTTTGCAATAGGTCAAGCTCCAATGCGGATACATTCTTTAATGAGGCAAAAATAAATTAACATTCTTTCCAAAGTGAAAGGATGAAAAAGAATATTAGCACAACAATTTCTAAAAAGCTCAACACTACTGAATCAAGTTGAAAATGCTGGTTCTTTTTGAACACTGAGAGTGTTTCAGAGAGGTCAAAAATCAGCAGTTGTGACTAGGCTGAAAACTGCATCATTTGGTTGGTTTTATAGAGTAAGGAAATATACTCATTTCCTAGAAAAGGTGTTTTTAAAATGTCTGTTTGGTTTTGGGGTTTGGAGGAAGCTTTGTTAAAACTGAACCTTAAGAAAATGCTTAAAAGGAAACAGATTCTTTCTTGTTGTGTGTTTTAAGAACAAATGCGCATAGTAGGACAACAATTAATCATTTGTGACTTGTTACTGAAATGACTCGTCCCCAGTTTCTAATTGATATGATTCTTCCTAAAGCTTTCACCTGTATTAAAGGAATCATTTATTGGTAATAGAAGCTGCAGAACAGAAGACATTCAATTCAACCTTGGCTCTCTTAATCTTGATGATTGGTACATAGACCTGGATTAGATTCAATTTCACAGAATGGAACAAGGTAAGGTGACCTTCTTGTAAGAGTGTGAATTCAAATTAAACACAAATCCAAGAACAGATGATACCCTTTAATGATAATGAATAAAAATATAGGAAAATATAAGAAGGTGCCTGTTACATCCAAAATAGATTCTCAATCATACTTCCAAAAATGTCTTCCAGAAGGCTTAAACAGCTGTTCTTCAATGGAATCTCTTGGATCAACAATTATATTTCATATTCAATGTTATGTTTAGTAGTATGGCATTTACAATTTCTCTAACAATGCACTTATATCTAAATACTCTTAAACCCTATATTCAAAATTCTTATTCTGAACAACTGAATGAGTATTTTGATGTGTGTGAAGGTGCTTTTGGATGAAAGGCTTAAATAAAAAACTAAAAAAAATGTAATTTCTTGACAAGTGTTCACACTAAAGTATTTCACATATGTTTTAAAGTAATTGTCAGAATTTAATGAATATAGCCTTTAAAATGTAAAACATCTTTAAAAAACATGTTTCCTCCCTAATAAAGGAACCAAAGAATGGGATCATGCAGGACATTGAAGCTTTTCTGTCCCACTAGTCATTTAAAAAGGCAATATCACAGAGAATTCCTTAAAAATAAAGCTTACTCCTCTTCCATCTAGTCTCCTGTTCAACCAAAAAACTGGACTGTTAGGTGATAGCTGAAGCTTAATAGGGTATCTGGAGGACAGTGATAGAGATAAATGGAATTTATAATAGCTAACCCCAAATTCTGAGACCAGTGATGAAACAGAAAGCCTTGATCAGTCTTCCTTCTGTACTCAGAAAAAAATAACATCAGCATCTATGATTAGAATGTCCACACAATTAGATTCAGCAATCCACATGACCTGACATAGGACAACTTGTCTGATGTGGCCTTGGGGACTGAATCTATATCTTCTCTTGTGAGGGAAGGAGACACAGATAAACAATAAGAGCTAAAGAGAGGCAAGTGTATGTATTCTAAGAAGGTGAAGTAGGAAGGATGAAATGCAGTGGAATTAGCTAAAGTTCTATGAGTGATAGAGCATTTTGACCTGGTCTTCCAATGAAAGCAGCATGTGAGAAGATAAGATTAAACAAAATGATAACTTTAACTTATGAGAGTTTGGGAAGAATGTCCAGATTAGGGTAAAGCAGATGATACAGAAGCAGCAGCGCCCCAAAAGTCAGCTCATGGGTCCATGTATCAGAAACACTGGGTCCGCTGTTTGAAAATTTAGATTCTTTAGCTTCCAAATTCTTTAGTGTGGGGTGAAGCCTGTAATCAGCTGCACAGTCAGGCTTGAGATCTACCCCACTGGGGTAGGTCACATAATAGGAAAGGTCACTTTTTTAAAAAGGAAGTTTGGACCAGCATAATAAGAATATTGGAAACCTGAGAAATTTGGGCTTTATCTTCTAGATAAAACAGAGGTTTTTGGATTACACTAACATGGCATTTTGACCTTAGTAAAAACATTGAGTAAAATCAGTATATATTTTTAGAAAAATATAAAGTACTTTTTTTCAAGATATCTATCAAGAACCAATTTGCCGATGTTGGCAATTTTTATCAAAGGCCAATTTGTGAAGTTAGGGATGTAAATATGAGTAAAATGACACAAAGACACACACACAACAAACGAGGTAATTTATTATGTTGTCAATGATGGCTACATGAATATTCCAATAATAATCATCCATTTCTATGTGATGACGACGTGGTTATGCCAGAGAACTGGAGTGCTACCTCTCTTGGGATTGTAGGGATCTTGGGCAAATTAAATCTCTCTGTGCCTCAGTTTCCTCCTATGTGAGGGCACACTAATCATGCTTGGAGAGTATCAAACAATGTGGCAAGTATCACAAGAAAGAGTAGGAAAAAGATCCTCAAAATATTTAAAACAGGAGACATACATTTAGTTAAGTGTCTTCAGTGAACACTTTGACTCCTGAGTTCCAGGAAAATTATCCCATTTTCTATTCCATTTCAAAATATGTTTTTTTAAAATGCATAAATTGGGACTAGTGTTTCCCTGGAAACTTACTCTGCCAGAGCTCCAGGCCCCAGGGGCCCCCTGCAGCTGATCCCTCTCTTCTTCCCCTGGCCACAAAGAGAAGGGCAGATGCATAGAGGGAAGAACTGAGCAGCTTATCATTGAAAATCTAATTTACAATAAAATAAGAACATGTGCCAATGGAAAGCCTCGGCTAGAGAAGGATATTTCTCGAAAATCTATTTAACACAAATCCGCACAAGTTAAAAATATTCTCATGTTATCAATCTTCCACTAAGGCTCTCATCAAATGCTGGCTATCCCCTCGACTAGGTCCCCCTGGGGGACAAACTGTCAGTGACTTGCATGTTGCTGATTTATGAATATAACCATAAATCCAGTGCAGCGAGCCACTACCTTAAAACTGTCTCTGAAATCTTTTAAGTTCATATTAAGAAAATTAAACCTATTTTCTTGTTATAATTCAGCATTTTTTCAAAGACACAAACTACTGGGACTCTTGTCTTTGACCCTCTCTGCCGTTTAATATGAACAGACTACTGTCATTTAAAATTTGATGAATATTGGGAAGCTAGAAAAGTCCAGACATCATTCACCTAAATAAAGAATTACATTACAAACTGAAGCCTTCGAACTTTATTTGCTCAATTTATTCTCATAAAGCAATGTGAAGTAGTTATTTTTAACCCTCATTTTATAACAGAAGAAATTGAGGACCATGGAGGTTAAGTAATTTGCTTAAGATGTCATAGTTAATTTTTGGCAGTGTCAGAACTATGCTAGATAATGCCTGGAAGAAGAGGAAGCAAGAAAGAGATCTGCAAAAGTCATTCCTTTCAACCTGCTTTATCCAAGTTTATAGCTGATGTTTTCTCTCACACAGAAAAAAAAATCTGATTTTCCAAGCTACCCAACCCAGGGAGATAAGCCTTGATGTCCCCAGTAGGTGTCACTGTGGGGCATGAAAGAGTCTCATTTATCTGCCCCCGGAATCATGTTTATGCCTCAGACTTCTATGACTTGTACATACAGAGAGAAAGCAGTCATTGGAATTTTAGATATTTTCTAATTCCTTTGATTTCAAAGAAAATGAGGCAGAGAAATGTGACTTGCCCAAGGTCACATGCCTAGAGGCAGTCAGGATTAGAATAGGATTCCCCCAAGACCACTGCTGAGTAGCATCCTTCATTCAGCTCTGCCCTTTCTGACTTTCCTTCTAAATGTGTGGTCACCTGCTGTCTAGGATCCTTTTATCTGCTGCAAAGGCTTCTGCAACTCTCTATCTTCTTAAGAATGCAAAGAAAACATGTAGAAAGAAGTTTTTTTTTTTTTTTTAATAGGAAGAAAAATAAAATAGTCTGCAACTTATCTCAATGCAGCCCCTAAACACGTCTTTAGTAAACCACATTGCTAGAACATTAAGACATCGCATAGCAAGAAGGTACTGGGCCATCTGGTCTCATTTTTTTCCCCACTACTAACTAACTTCTAGATTTAGGTAGGTTTCACCAGGCTTTACAGTGATGCCCTTTTTACATCTCAGGACCCAGCGGGGATGTCACATTCTAGTTCAGTCATTATGTCTCCTTAGTCTCCACTTGTCTGTGACAGTTTCCAGTCTCCTCACGATCTTGAGAGCTTCGAGGAGTGCTGGTCAGGTATTTTGTAAAAATTCACCCAGTTGGGGTTTGTCGGCAGCTGATGTTTTTCTCATGATTACTCTGGGGATATGGATTTGGGGAAGAATACCATGGAGGTCAAGTGTTCTTTTCATCACACCACACTGGAGGTACATACTATTAAAAATTCGTCATCACTGATGTTAATTTTGACAACTTGGCCAAGGAAATCGCTGCCAGGTTTTCTAATGTGAGTGAAGTCACAAACTTTTCCTTTGCCATACTTCATCGTATGAGGTCACTATGCCCTGTCACACTTACCTTATGTGGAACAGTTCTTTAAGAAAGTGTATACCTTCTCCATTTATTAACACATCCTACTGTTTATCAGTATGTCCTTCTGCATGATTATTCTCTATATGTATTGTATACACAAATTGGCTTGCAAACCAATACCACACTATTTAGTGGCTCAAATTGTTCTAATTCTGACAGCTGGGAGCTCTTTCATATTTGTAATGTCTCACTGACATCTTTTTATCTTTCAATCACTTCCTTTCATGCTATATGTTCCCTGCCCCAGTCTTAAAATCAGTTATTTCTTCAAAGGGTTCTGGGCCCTTTTATTAGACAATAGTATTAAGAAACTGAGATCAAGGTACTGGATATACTTGTTGCTACAGGTATGTTACTGCTTCTAGTTCCAATGAACAGAACGAGGACATGCATGTATGTATAATGGTCCATGTAAACACATACAGGTACATACACACACAATTATTTCTGAATCTATCTTTATATTAAGCTAATCAAAAGTCCACACTGATGTCTCTGATTTTCATTCAGTACTACTGGTTCTTTCAAGCCTTGACTATTAATGAGTTGCTTATCTATAACTTCCTGTACAGTAAGAAAACTGACTCTCATGCCTACAATCTAATCCATTCACTTGTCAATACCCTTCTATTATGAGCTAAATTGTGGCTTCCCCTATCCATATGTTGAAGTCCTAACTCCCAGTGCTCCAGAGTGTGACTGGATTTAGAGACAGGGGTCTCTAAAGAGGTAGATTAAGTTAAAGTGAGGTAACTAAGGGTGAACCCTATTCCAGACTGACTGGTGTCCTTATAAGAAGAAGAAATCAGTGCACAGACACACACAAACAAAGACATTTGAAGACAGGAGAATTAGCCAAGGAGAGAGGCGGCAACAGAAACCAACTCTGCAATTAACTTCACCTGAGTAGAACCTACAATACTGTCATTTAAATCACCAGTCTGTTTTATGACAGCCCTAGAAAAATGTATCCAAGACCCAGTACAGGGCCTCCCCGGTGGCGCAGCAGTTGAGCGCTGGGTTGCGAAGCTGCCCGCAGCCTCTGCAGTGCCAGTTCCATCCCCAGCTGCTCCGCAGCCACTGGAGGAGGGTCCCACATGGCGCGCAGACCTCTCCTGCCGCCCGCTGCTCCCCTCAGCAGTGTCCTTAGGTCCTTCCGCCTGCTCTGCTCCCCGCTCTGGCTTGGTGAATTCTCTCACCCTCCTGTGCTTCTGACTGTACCCAGTGCTTGTATGTATAAATAAATCTTTTTTTTTTTTTTTTTTTTTTTTTTTTAAAGAAAGACCTAGTATAGAAAGGGGAGTTAACAAGAAAGGGACAGGACACTTGGACAAGGTCACAAACTAACAAGAGAGCCAAAGTCATTTTGTTTCTAGACCAGAAAAGCTCTTTATAAAAGGGGACATTTCCATTAAATGATTACTTTTTTTCTGCAACCATGCTTATTATTTTTGGACTCTGATTTTATAATTTTATTACTTTATACTTGCTAATATATGACTTCTTCACTTAAAAACACATATAAAATTATAAGTAGGGTAAAAGAAAATAGTATCTAACATACAAGCTATAAGTCAGTTCAGAAAGCAGCTATTTAACAACAAAGTTGTTTCTCCTTAGTGGGGAGGCCAGAGAGCTTCCATTTAAATTTAATCTGCAGCAACTTAGAGTCAATATGTGGCAAAGATACTTTTGTTTACATTTGACATAAATTGAAAAATAAATAGCATTATCCTGTCAAAGAATACCATTACTGTTTTTTGTTTGCATGACTTCAAGGAGGTGCCAGATTCCTCCTTCCTAGCTTCCCCTTGGCACTGGTACTGCTTCCAGAACTATCATCTATCCTCACAAATCCCCATCACTTACAGACAATTCTTGATAGAGTGGTGATTGCAGGGATTTTCTGTGGGTTTAGGAACAGAAGAAAGATTTGGTACCTGGGATCAAATATCAATAAAATTCAAGTTATTGAGAAGAGACTGTCCCAACCCCTCCTAATCTTCTTCCTAAAGTAATGATGAGGTCAGATACAGGCAAAGCTATCTTAATGAGGTAGAAGTTTCAAGTCAAATTAACACTTGAGGGCAGAAAAAAATCCATCCTGGTGAGGGTAGGAGTGAGGTTGGTCAAGACTAAAAGCCTAGAAAAAGAGGGTTGAATGAGTTAAATTGTGTTCCCTAAAATGATAGATATGTTCACATCCTGCTAGCTACCTGTGAATGTAATAGTATCTGCAGATGGGTCTCTGGGAGTGTAATCAAGTTAAGTAAGATGAGGTCATACGGGATTTGGATGGGTCTTTCATGCAATCACTCTTCTCCTTATACCAAGAGGAGAGAATACAGACAGAGGGGAGAAGCCTCTGTGGTTGAAGAGACAAAGATCAAGGAAACCAAGAACAGAGCATTGGGCACAATGAAAACAGTGTCACACCAAGAAAGGATTCTTCACTAGAGACTTCAGAGGGTCAGTGACCCTACCTCAGACTGATCTAACTACCAGAACTGTGAGAGGATATATTTTTCTTTTTTTTTTAAACCACTGAGTTATTAGTATATTGGAAGGTCAGTCCTGGGACACTAATAAAGAGAATTACAGAAGTAAATTTCTACTGGGGGGATGAACTAATCTTGGCCAGGAGACTGATGTTCCTCACAAGTGATCACCACAGAGGAAGAGGTGCCATCACCCCAAGTGAAGGACCCTGGCTCTGAAATTCATTTAGTCAACTCTCTTCCTCCTGAGTCCATGGGTATCATCAACTTTATTTTTTATTTTAACCGACTTCTTGTGAATGGCTGCCTGTAGGGAATGGATATGCTAGTTATGCCAACAGAATATTCCAAGGTGCATAGTAGTTACCTCTCTCCCAGTACATTAATAATGTCACCAGTACACTTTGCTTAAGTAAATACTCCTTTGAGAGATAAGCCTGATTGTGTGCTAGTTAAGTCAGATTTGAGAGCTTACAAATCTAAGCATTTAATTCTGACATGAGTAAACTCCCCTCTCCAGAAGTTTCTTGGGAGATGACTTCCTGCCTTCCTGACTAGCACATCATTCACACCAAACATCTCTCTCTTAAAAAAAGTTTTGCAGAAGTGATGTAACTTCCCTCCGGCTCCTTCTAGCACTGAGGTTATTGCTGAAGTTATTTATTGTATACATTGACTTATATGCCATGCTTGTTTACAGACAGCCAAAGCTTCATCTCTGCCACTTAACCACCCTGTGCTTCTGTGGGCACAGTACTGAGTCCCTCTGAGCTGTAGCATCTCTACTGATGCAATGGATACAGGGGTGTTCTGTCCATCACACTTGTTTCTTGTGGGGATAAGTAAATCACTGTATATGGAAATGCTATCAATATCAAAAGAGAAATACACTTTAGTATGGTGTTATAATTACTATTAAGCTGATATTTTCTATTGCTGGATTTCCTCAATTTTGTCACTATCACAAAGTCAGTTTATGCAAGATCTTCACATGCGCAAAGCATGTTCATCCTTCAAAACCCAATTCAAATGTCTCTTCTGACACAAAGTCTTCCCTGCTCTTTCAATCCTCTTTACTGCCTCATTTGGTAGGAATTTTTACATGGTGGTGATATTTTCTGCATACAACTGTTAAGTTTTAAAGAGCAGGAACCAAGTGTTATCTCTGTATCCCCAGGGCACTCGATGACTTTCACAGGGTGTCCTCAGATATGTGGACAGGCTTAAAGCAACAAACACAGCTTTATGAAAAACAAGAAAATGAATATAATTTAGTCCAGTATTTCTGGTTCAGGGTCTCTCATGAGGCTGCAGGCTACTGGCAGGCTGGGGATATAGTCATCTTAAGACGTGGCTGGGGCAGACGCTCTGTTTTCAAGCTCACTGGTATGACTATTCCTTCTCATATGGGGACCTCTCCACGGGTAGCTCAGAACATGGCAGCTGTAGTTCGCCAGAAGAGTGATTCACACACACACACACACACACACACACGAGATCAAGACCAACCTGCTTTTTATGAATCATCTCCAAGTTACAGGGTATCATTTTATATAATGCTATCCGTTAGAAGCAAGTTATAATAAAGTCCAGCTGGCACTAACCAGGAAGGGCTGCCATGGACATGAATACCAGGAGGCAAGGGTCTTCGGGAGCCATCCTGGAAACTGGCCACGATAAGACTAACTAATGAATGAATATGTCATGTTCTTCTTTGAATAATTTTCTACCCTAGGCTTCTTTTTCTAGTCAACATAGACTTGACTTCACTTTTGCTGAAGTGTGTTTAGCAGTACAAACACAAAGTAATCATTAAAATTTATTTGTTATAAATAAGTCTGAAGCTACATAAAAGTGACTTTTGTTTATTCAATCACTGTTCATGCTGCCCTCACTTCCACTATTGCCTGTATATATTGACTGAATGAACTTTTGCCCAGAAGTAGCAGTAACTTTTTGGCAAAGCAATACCAATAATATCAGAAGTATATACTAACTAAAATTAGGTAGCTATTTGTTTTCATATTTTCTAATTTATATTTTCCATGTCCTCCTACATCAAATTGAGACTTCTCTGCTTTCCTTTTATAGTGGAGAGCCATGCTGCATTATTATTTTCTTCTAAAGATTTATTAATTTATGCATATAAGAACTGGGGTACAGGCCAGAAGTGTGGGGGGTGAGATGATTCACCAGAGACAGAGTGGGGAACAGAACAGGCAGAGCCATTGTAATACACTGCTGAGGAGAGCAGCAGGCGAGTCAGGAGAGGTCTGCTGGCGCCATGTCACCTCCTTGGTCAGGGATCGAACTTGTGCTGCAGTGGCTGCAGATAGATTCACAGTGCTGCGTCTTAACCCCTTGCACCACCAGGGAGCCCCACATGGTATTATTAAGTCCTGATGACATGCTAGGCACAGTGCTTCAGATATCAGGCGAAGAAGAGACATAAGAGTCCGATCCTTACTCTGTTTACAGGAGTACAAATAATGCAGACTTCAAGCAGTATCTGGAATCTGCTACATCGATTTATTAAACCCCTTTCACTTTTTCCCAACATTAATCTTTGTATTCATCATTGCCTATGAATTCCTTCATGTTTCTCAATTTAGCCAAAGTTTCTCCACATTTCTGGAAGGTTACCCAAAATGGAATGCCTACCCATGAAATTTTCCATGGATCTTTTTGGTTTTAATAACCTTCTGCTTTCTTAAATTTCTACAGCAAATTAGAAATTAATTACAAACTATCTTGCTTCTTTTCCAAATTGCCTCATGTGATTTAGTCATATCGCCCCAACAGATGGCAATTTCTTTGAGGTTCAGGCTCCTCCCCAGTGCTTAGAAGGTACTCAATGAAAGCTTGCCAATTGATGGCTAATAAAGATAAAGTGTTTGCTTCAATGTCCTTGGCCAAAACTTGGTGCATTTGAATCTGGACTAATAAGACTAGTTTGTGAATTAATATTCTAGGTGCCTAAGGCTGAGCTTAATTCAAATTGAAATTTACATAAATTATTTTAATCAAAATAAATGCACAGTGCTTAATCTTTTCTGTACTTAGGATTTATTGGAGAGATTAATAAGTTACTGTTGCTTAGTATGGAAGTTTAGCAAATGGAATGTTGAATATTTCATATTTTTTCATAACTTATAAAAAGAACTACTATGATTTGCAGCATTCTTTTCAGGGACTACCTGAAATACCCTGAGGTTTTGTAAAGAATTGTGGCTTTAGAATCTCATCAACCTGGGTAAGTCAAATTCTAGCATAATTGTCTGGCAAACTGCAATAATTCTAAGATCCCATTTTCTCATCCATAAAATTAGAATATTACTATTTGTTTTTCAGATTTACTGGGAAGATTGAATGACATGGCTAAGTTACCTAGTGGAGGGTCTAGTTGGCACTAACTCAGCCTACACCACTTCTGCTCTTGTGGGGAAATGCTCCTTTATTATATGGTGTCATTCATATGGGCTATATAGAGAAACCAAATAGATGAACTAAATGAAGCAAACAAAAACCCTTTGGCCTATAAGACCACCTTTTACATGGTGAAGGATAGATTGTCTTCTGACAGTGAACTTAATGCAGTATTAGATACATGTTGAGTCTCAATGATAAGCACTTGAAAATTACATATTGTTATAGTACAGTATATGTCAATTAATAAAAAAAGTTTTAACAAAACATCACAACTATATTGACCCAAGGAGAAAACTCAATGTTAGTCATCTCATACAGCAAACCATCAAATCACTGACCATTTTCAATAACTTCTTTGTTAAACAAGGTCCCACGACAGGCCACATCTGACAGTGCCCTCAAGAAAATGGTAGGCAAGTCCTTCCTGTTGGTACAGGGGTTAAGAAAGCCCTATCACTCTATCACCACCCACTGAAGCATGAGTTTTATCCCTGGCCAGCCAGGGAGCTGACCCACATGGTGTAGCAGACCTTGCTTGTTTGGCCTGCTGCTCCCTTCAGTAGTGTATTTCAGTACATCTGCCTGTTCTGCTCCCCACTCTGACTCTGGCGAATGCTCTCACCCCCCCCACACACACACCTCTGACCTACACCCCAGTTCTTTTAAGCATAAAGCCAATCTTAAAAAAAATAATGGTGGGCAGCTTAGACCCATAGGTGCCTTAGATTTCAGTGAGTCATAAAATAGACGTGAGTTGGATGCTTACAAATCAGAAAAGCTGAAGAAAAAAACATGGTCGAAGACAACTGAAGAAACATGAAAGCAGAAATGTTGCTCTCTGGATTTTTCCTTCACCATATTTCTTTGAGTATAATAACCCATTGTTTATCTGGATTGGCAGGTTTCACTTGAACAATCCCATATTTCAAAAGCAGACCTCTGTGTCCCATCCACAATGCCTGTACACTCGATTTTAAAAACCAGTTAGACTCTAATTATCAGTGCCCATTATCTTGAAATCCTTTAAGTAGCAATATCTGGTTTTGAATTTTAGAACTATTTTTTCAATTTGATTTTCATTCTGCTTGCTAATAATCCATTGTATTGAGGAATGATCTCAGGATACATCTCTTAGCATGTATGTAATATGCTAATGAATTTATTTGCACAAATATTCACATACTTTAAAAAAGTATCCTAGTGTCCTGAGAAGCTCAAGCTGTCTTCATATTGCTAAAATAGGTAAAATTAAATTGATGTGCTTTTTAGAGTCAATTTTTTAGAACAGACTTGTGTAATAGACTCATTTAATGAGTAAAAGCTGCTGGGCTGTATGTCAAGAAATATGGGTCCCAATCTAGATTAATTACAGTCTATGTGTACGAAGAGCAAAGAAAGATGATGGTCAAGCTGATGAGCGAAACAACCACAGGAAAGAAACTTGGAGATTATCCATGTTCTGGGAGTCACAGGAATGGCACTGAGTCAGATTCCACAGATTAGTTCCAACTCTCATGTTTTTAGTTGGAAAGTACAGAGACAGACTTGCACTATCCAAACACTATTTTGTTTCTTTGGTAAAAATGAGAATTGTGTAGCGGTCCTAAAATAGGAAAATCTTTTTAAAGCTCATACTTGACATGTTATGAGTAGCTATACAGAACTACTACTGTATATAGTAGTTATATTGGAACAGAAGTATAAAAGATTCTGGCAAGATATGAAAAGTCCCTATTATACTTCAGACCAAATAGATATGATGGGATATAATCAGCTGACTGAAAAACCTAACAAGGAGGCGTCAACCTGACCAATGGAAGTGAGGAAATAAAGAGATGAGTACCGAACACACCTTGTTTTGAAGGAAGTGAAAGAAAATGTCAAAAGAAGGCTCAGGATTAAAATTCCTAAGATTTGGCAAGAAACTAAGATGAGTGATATTGGCAGTGCTAAGAACAAAGACACACTTGGTGGAGGTCACAGTGGATTGACCTGCACCCTTTGGGGTACAGGATGCATGAAGGATATACTTTCTCCAGTGCTAATGCTTAGATAGGCACCTAGTTAGCCCTTCAGGTTTGAATTTGTCTGCCTCCTTATCAAGAGCTTTCTAATATAAGTGAATTTGTGCTTTTTAGTAGAAATCCATGTGCATCTCTAACCTTTTCCCAAAAGGGGGAGAAGGGAAGGGGTTTTGTGTGGGTGAGTATGGGGACCTTTTCCAATTTACCTTTGAGTTCTTCCACCCTACTGGAACATGTTTTCAAAATACTACCTGAGCAATGAATATTTAATAAATGAAGAACAGGGGAAGGAAGGAAGAGAAATGGAGAGCAGAGAAAGTAAACACGATTATTCCAGTAGTTTCCTGGCTTCTCTTTAAGACTAAGCTAACAATTTTCCTGGAGGGGAAGTTGCACTTAATTCTTTTATTTTTCCAAAGTACCCACCTTCATATACATGGCATTAATGTTTCCCCAAGGAGCCCAGAATTTCATTTTTTCATCCATTTTTTCAGCAGATTTTTATCGGGATCATTTTGTGTGCCAAGCACATCTCTATATACTCTAGTCATAAGGAATAAGCATGAAAAATCAGGTCTCAGATCTTTATGGAGCTTACATTCTAGGGGAAAAGACAACAAGTAACTAAGCAGAAAAATATCACAGTTCTGCAGAAAATTAGAAGTTGACAGCATCAGGGAAGGTTACTCTCGTAGGATCTGGGCAATAGGCATTCCAAATACAGGGAACAGTGCAAAGGTCCTACAACAAGGGCAAGTTTGTAGTGTTCAAGTTAGACATCTGATAAGGAGAACAGAACAACTTGGGTTAGGAGAGTAATACAGGATAGAGCATACTGAGCTTTGAAAGACAGGTTAAGGCATTTGGATTTTATTCCAAGCATACAGCAAGTAAAGCTATCGTGTAAATTATGTTTTTAAAGATGTGAATAGATTATAAGGGAGAGATTAATTCAAAGGCAACAGACAAAAAAGATTATTTCAATCATCCAGGGGACAGGTGACAGTGGCATGGGGCAGGCAGAGATAGAGATTGAGATTTGAGCAGCAGTTTCTGTTTTGGATGCTCTAGGACTTGTCAAAGGCTGGGATGAGGAGGAGAAAAAGAATGGGAACAAGAGAGTTCTAATTGGTTCTTAGTGTTTGGTTTCTTTGTTTTGAATCACTAGTTGACAAGGGTAAGTGTTTACAGATGCAAGAATCGGGAAGATTAGATTTGAGAGAGAACATCAAGTGTACTCTATTTTGGTGAAGTTAAATCTGATATATCTTTAAAACCAGTGCTGCTAATTAGCTAGTTGATGTCAATATGTTCAAAGATTTGTTCTAGAAGTAGAGGGAAGATCTATTTAGAGTAGGGAAGTGGAAAAAGTTCATTTCAAGATACTCAAGGTGACTGTCATCTCACCCACTGCAATCCATACCACACTTGTATAGACACGGTCATTTAAAATATCATCAAGGGCCTCCCCGGTGGTGCAGCGGTTGAACTCTGGGTTGCGAAGCTGCCCGCAGCCTCTGCAGTGCCAGTTCGATCCCTGGCTGCTCCCCGGCCACCGGAGGAGGGTCCCACATGGCGCGCAGACCTCTCCTGCCGCCCGCTGCTCCCCTCAGCAGTGTACTTCGGTCCTCTGCCTGCTCTGCTCTCCGCTCTGGCTCTCGTGAATTCTCTCACCCTCCTGTGCTTCTGACTGTACCCAGTGCTTGTATAAATAAATAAATACATCTTAAAAAAATATATATTATTTTAAAAATAAATAAATAAAATATCACTGATCAATTAATTGTATAGTTTGGGTACCAATTGCAAATGCTTACTGGAAGCCAAAAATCCTCAAAAAAAGGTAAAAAAAATAAGCATGTTTACATTCTACATTTAAAATAAAATAAAAAAAATTAAGTGTGGGATAATCATAAGTTAGTACATTACACCCACTTGTAAATTTCATTATTTAATTCTAAGAAGATACGGACATGTTAAATTTTCTGTGTCAGAAAATACAGAGAGTATTAAGTCTTAACTGAACTAAGCTAACTAAGTGTTGCAATAAAATCTGTCTTCAGAACATAAGCAAAATTGCATCTACATAGTATAAAAACAAAGAATTCAAAGCTGATATCTAACTATTATTAGTTCAAGGAACAGGTTAATACTGAATGGCAACTGGTAGTAACATCAGCTATAACTGTTAGGAAAATATATTTAAAATTTTTAAAGTAAATATTCATTTTGCACAAAACATAGCAATAAATAGACTTCGATAAGATTTGTGTCAGTAGCTTAAGTAGATTAGCCACGTGCACACTTGAAGACCTTTTCCCAAGTTCTTGTTCTTATATCTTACATGTTTCCCTGAATATTTCAAGTGCTTTGGAAACTACATAAACAGCAAGCCCTGTTTAGTCTGCCTCATGCCTTCACCTCTAGTTTCAACGGGCATCAGCCAGATGGGTGAGTTTGCCCAATCACTACAAAGGACAGTTGGAATACCCATCTTGACTGATGTTATGCAAAATGTCAGAGACTTCTGAATCTGATCTTGGCATGACATGATGGAAACATTCCAAAGCCGAAGATTGTAGAGAGTTGTACAATCACCACACAAAGGGACTGATGTGTTGCATATTTAATTCAAGCAATGATTACATATAATTGTATCATTACCATCATTACCTAGAGTGAGATTAATGGAAGCAACTATTCAGAAAAACAAGAAAGAAATTAGCTTTGAAGTAGCATAATGAAAGATTTTAATTGTGGGAAGAATTCAGTCACATTTTAAAATTACTGGTTGTGATTCCATCAAACTTACTAACCCCAAATCTTATTCACTGTTTCAATGCATGTGCTTTATTTCATTTGGCCACACAATGATTAACAAAGGTCAGATATCTACAGAATATAACCTCCCTGCAAGGCAAATAAACCAAACTGTCCAAAACATTTATTTTAATAGATGGGCAGAGGGACTTGGAAGAATACCTATTGACAAAGCAAATAAATGAAGTGTTTATTTTTGTGTGTGTATTTTTTAGTGCCATTAAAATCAATACATCAGTGGTATAATCTCTGTTGGAAGTAATGCCACATGGTACAAATAAGGATGACATATGTTTCATATCAAGTTGAAAATTAGAGATTCTTATTATCTGAGATAATAGTTCTTTACTCAAGTGCATTCATATGATTTACATACAAGAATTCCAATGTTTTTTTTTTTTTTTTCCCCACCAGGGACTGTAATTTTCTAACTATAAAATTTCTTAAGACAAATTGTTTCTAGTTCCACAGAGCAGAGAGAAGTTCTGCACCAGGAGTTTTGCAAAGGGATGGCTCTGCAGCTCTAAACTAGAGGGACTTGACATCTGGAGTTTCACTTCTTGTCATTGAGGCTTTGTTGAGACTCTCAAAAGGGTGCCTTTGATGTGTCATGGACAAGCTCAGCAACCTGAGACTTAGGAATGAATCCAAACAGTTCCATATCTAACCCTAGATTAAGTCACAGGCCTACAGTTTAGATCAATTATTGAAATACAGACATTTTGCTGAGTTTCATATCAATCAAAATTAAGTCCTATGTATATACTATCTAAATGCAAAATAATTTAGAGTGGATTTCTTTATATTACCTCTGTTTACTCTAGAAACTCAGAAAAATAAAAAAATAACTCTATATCCTCTAGTCTACAAAAACAATATAGCGTTTCAACATATCCACTGCAGAATAGCAACTGCTTACTCTCTATATGATGCAGTACTTTACATATTTTGCAACTCTCTTGTATATCTGTTCTTTTTTTTTTTTAAATATTACATTATGTACTCTTTTTTTTTTTTTTTTAATTTATACAAGCACTGGGTACAGTCAGAAGCACGGGAGGGTGAGAGAATTCACCAGAGCCAGAGCAGGGAGCCGAGCAGGCAGAGGGACCGAAGTACACTGCTGAGGGGAGCAGCGGGCAGCAGGAGAGGTCTGCGCGCCATGTGGGACCCTCCTCCGGTGGCCAGGGAGCAGCCCGGGATTGAACCGGCGCTGCAGAGGCTGCAGGCAGCTTCGCAACCCGGCGCTCTACCGCTGCACCACCGGGGAGGCCCTGTATATCTGTTCTTTATGAAAGCTTAAGAAGCAGAAAACCCAAGAATGACTACCTCCTTTTACAGAGAAAGTATACAACAGGAAAATAGCTCAAAGTGAAACAGATAAAAAGTTGAAATCATTTCTTCTTACTCTCAATTCAGAACTCTTCAAAAACAACATGTTTACTTACAGTGAGGAATTAAGAGCCAGCTGCTGTGATGAAACTGATCTACATCCAGCCAAACCCTCCCTCTACATCTACATGGTCTGAACCACCATCTTCCTTCTGGAAGCTATAATAGTTCCCTTACTGGTTCCCCTCATCTATTCTCCTGTCTCATCAACTCTGTATCCTATAGCCAGGTTGATTCCATTGGAATGGGGTGACTCTGTCTCTTCATTGCCTAAGACCCTTCTATGACAATATTTCCTCCTACAAAGAAAAACTAAAACCCTTGGTAGGGTCTAACTTATATACATCTCTATTAAAATGCCACCTTATCCTCCCAAACACAAGCTAGTAACTCACATTCCTGATCACTCTCCATGCCCTTCACTTTGCTTTAGTTTTCTTCAAAATCCATTCCATCTGACATATTCTATAATTATGAGTGTGGCTGTTAATTATCTTCTCAGGGATTCATCATTTTTGTTCATTTCTCTATCCCCAGAATAGCACCTCATAACAGATGCTTGGTATTCCTTAAAAAAATAACACACACACACACACAAATTCTGTCTTAGTCCATTTGGGCTGCTATAACAAAATGCCACAGACTGAGTAGCTCATGAACAATGGAAACTCATTTCTCACAGTTTTGAAGTCTGGGAAGTCTGAGCGCTAAACCAGTTAAGTTCCAGTGAGAGTCTAGTTCTGGATTTCAGCGGTAGAAGGAGGCTAGTGAGCTCTGTGGGGTCTCTTTTATCAGGGAACTAATCTTACTCATGAGGGTTCCACCCTCATCACCTGAGTATCTCCCAAAGACCACACTTCCTAATGAGTATCAGGATTTCAACATATGAGTTTGGGGGCACAGACATTCAAACCATAGCAATTCCCTGCAACACCTTACATGACCTAGCGCCTGCATACCTTTCCTGCTTCAAGTCTCATAATGTTTCCTCCTGCTTTTTGTGTTCCAGGCCTACTACACTTCTTCCTGTTCCTCGAATATGCCTCCCATCCTGTTTTCTTGTCCCTAGGCCTGGAATGAATTTCCATCCAAATCCTTCTAGAATCAATGCTTGTGTCTTACATTTGATTACATGTTTCAATGCAGCAGGAGTTTTTGTTGTTGTTGATCACAGTTTTTATCACCAGGAGTGGTCTACAGAGTGGCTGTCACTTTGATATGCTGCTCTTACTTGTTCATATCTAAATAGGTAATGTGTTTGCCTATTGGATTAAATTCCATTTCATGTTTCACATTGGTACATATTTAAAAGTGCTTTGGTAAGTAAATTAGGTAAAGTTAGGCAGTCCATAAACTGCCGCAAGGGAACCCCATTAGCAAATTGCCTTCTCTGTTTGCACAGTGAGTAATGACAAGTTGGGTGTGGCATTCATGAAGTTAAATGCTTTTAGTATAAATTAAGTTACTAAGTTCTCAAAGCTTCTAGCATAAACCATATTGAAAAATGTATTGATCACCTAGGTTTAAGTGAGATAAAACTAGGCTAAAAATATTTAAAGTATCACAATTACAGCATTTTTTTGGAGGGGAAGAACCCTATTTAGAAATGGTGATAGTTAAATTTTCAAGTTAGAAGCTACAAAAAATGGACACTTTACTTTCTAGTGTAAATGAAACATAAAATTCCCTCACATTGTTTGTTACTTGCCTTACTGAGCAAGCAAAATAAAGAACTTGATTCTAATTCAACCCAGTGTTATGTTTACTGTGAACAAGCCTAAGAAAATCCCCAAACTGAGTCAGAATTAGCAACAGCTCCTCAATATTTCATACATGCTGTCAACGAGGAGCAATCTGCAAGAATCCCTGTTTCAAAGAGGCAAGAAGGCATATCTTCCCCCAATGAATAAATAACAATTTTCCACTTTTGAAACACTTTGCCTAGTGCTAACCCTGCTGAGATTATGGGATTTCACTAGTATCACTCAAATCAATGGATATTCTTAAAATATTTTTTGTGTTTGCTACTGACACTCCCTTCCCCCATCCGCAGGAATATTAATCAATTAGCTCATTAATGAATAAATTAATTCATTAAGTTTAGATTCTGATATGATATATATAAATCCATTCTCAGTTTTCAAAGAGTCAAAGTTGATGGAAGAGGAGTGGGAATATATGGAAAGAAAATGTCTCTGGGGTCCACTTGACCTGGAGTTGACATTCAGTTCTGCCACTCACTTAGAAACGTGGAAACTAACATTAAACTACTCTGGATTCCAGTATCCTTCTCTGTAAAGTGGGGTTGCTAGGATATGTAAATCATATTACTGTGGTAGATATTAAATGTAATAGTATAGGTTGAGGGGATAATGTAAAGTTTGACATAATGTAAGCCCTTAGTAAATATTGATCCCCAATTCCTTTGCCATAGTGATTTGTGAAGACTCTGGAGGGATTTCAGGAGCTGTAGTTGGGTCAATGTAAGAACTAATCAGTAATTTATGTCTGTATTTTAACTACCTACAAAATCAATGAATAGTGTACTCTTTCATGTTATATATACTTAGCAGAAGGCTAAATTTATAGAAAATACTTGATGGATTTATGATAAAATAGATATGGTAGATTTAGGAAGGGCAGTGTACTAAAAAGATATTTTATATTGATATCCCATTATATTTGATATCCCACTTAGGGATATCAAAGATGTGGAATATGAATTCAGCAAGTTGTACCATGAAAGCAGGGAAAGCAGTACCTTCATGACCTGATTTACAAGCTCATTCACCCATTCACTCAACACTGATTAAGTTCTCTCTATGTGCAAAACACTAAGTTGCCCATGGAAGTAAGGTGAGTGAAATTTTGATTCCCCTTCCTTGATGGGATTAAGAGTCTAATATTGGTGAATGTCAGTAATTTCTATTAAAGTATTAGCCAGTAATGTTCAATTATTAACCAGTACTGTTCAATATAGAACTGAAAACTTAGATTAAGACCTCTGAAGGAAAAGAGGAGGAAAGACTTGAGAGATCATATGATGAAGGAATTTCATTTGGAAAATGCAGTTCAGGAAGGCTTCCCCATGGAAGAGTGGCTTATGCTGGTGGATGGGTGAAAGTTATGTCCTGAGACAGTCAGGGACCATCTCTTGCCTTCTCTCTCCAGAAAACCCCTCATCCTTCCATGCACCACCCCTTGGAGCTTCTTGATTCCCCAGACCTAGTTGGTTGTTGTTTCCTACACCCACCCCCACTACTCTCTCCAGGGTCTGCTCTGAGGTTTCCCACCAAGTCTGTGTATCTCCCTCCTGCACTATGAGGCCAGGATCCTGGCTCATTTCTGTAACATCAGAGCTCATTACCCAAACACATAGAGGACACCTAGGAAATGTTTCAAGAATGGAAGGACATTTCCCTGACACTATCATGATGCTTAATACTTCAAAGCAACATGTTTATTTTAATTAAGAGTCAAAAATTTTTGAAGAACTTTTTTTTCTTTTTTACATTAGTGGAATTTTGAGCAATTCTGTCTGATTATTTGACTTCACATTTTTGCCAAGGTATTGTTTATCCAGGCAATCATGATTACTTAAAAAGTCTATATTAGAATGCAGGATATCAAAAACTACTATCTCAGTTCAAGTAACTAGTAAGATAAACTTTAATAACCTACAAGTAGTCAAAGAGACCAGGATATTAGACAACAAAAAAGTTTTGATTCAGAGAAGTGAGCCTACCATACAATCTTGTAGAAATAGCCAAGAAAGACTTATAGATTCTTACAGCAATGATTAAACTGAAACTGCCAGGAAGTTCCATAAGGCTAAGTGGTACTTTGTCATGCAATAATAATTCTGTTTGGTTCAGCAAAAATGCAAGGAAATACAGGGAACTCTCTCTTGCAGGCTTCTGCATTACTGTTAGATCAGAGACACATTCTGTGGGCCCTGCCTCCCCCATAGTATTCCGTTACCTAGCAACCAACATGTCTAGGCATTACAACATGGGAGCTATATGATTATACACCTTCCCTCTCTTTTAACAACAGATAGCAGGAAATGCAGTGGGGGAAAACAGTGACAAATCATAAACAACAGGGAAAGAGAACTTCTAAAAGTTTGCTGGAGATAAACACACTATCTAAGATTAAGGCTGATTTGTATGTGAGCTCACCATCCTCCTCAGCACTTGAAAGAGGTTATACTTATGCATTCCCCAGTCTATTATAATATCTAAAACTCAAAACAAAATCATAATAAAGGCAAAATTAGGATAATTATAACTACAAATTCCTTCCTATCACCATTTAATAAATGTTTCCTTATACTTAATTTCCTTTCACTTTATTTCCATAAATAACATTCATTTAAGAGAAATGGTTATGCCTCTGGGAACAATATCTCAAAGCTTTCTTCCTGTGCACTGTCAAACTTTTCAACTGACCTTATACCCCTGGGTTAATACTGCTTTTTCAATTAAAATTTGAGAAGGAATAGAGGATGCAATAAAGCAGGTAACAGCAGAGGCTAAAGTACAGAAGTAAGGTGGTTGCTGTCGGAAATGGAGAAGAATAAGCGACTCCAGCACCAGCTGGCAGATTTAACAATAGAATCATTGATGAAAGAATGGGCCGAAAGGATGGGGGAATAAAAGAGGAGAGGAATAAAGTGTGAGAGCCACAGGGTGGAAACAGAAAGAAGGGATAATGAAGGCAGTGAGCAGAATTGGTTTCCTAGTGAAAAGGTTAATTAAATCTTTCATGGCATGGAATGCTTAAAGAACTACTTTTCTGACTATGTGCGTAGATATTCATGTGTGTTCTTTGTAAACACACAGAGACGATAATGATTCTCTCCTTACATCCTTTCACACTAATGTCTCAGCTCATTTTTTAAAAGACAATATTTTTTTAAGCTTCTTACATATTGAGCAGGAGGAAATTTAACACTGCTGACCTGCTGATAAATCTTAGGAGTCAGAGTTCATTCTCTTTTCACTGCTCTGCTTTATTTTCTCCAAAATTTAAAACTAACAATGCAAAAGCAAACCTTGCATCGCGATTAAAATGAATGGCAAAATGAATGAACTCTTATGAACAATAGGGACAACACCCACAGGGCTTTGGAGTTTCACAACTACTCCAAAGACCACAGGCTGATTTCTAAGCTGAAGAAATGTTTATAGATCATCCCAGGAGGATTCCGACCAATAAGCCAGCAGTAGCGCTATTTGTTTTCTGCATTTTGTGTGTTTCTTCACGTTAATCTTGCTGTGCTGTCACAGATTCCAGCAGCCTGGGGCAGGTTGGGGGCTCAGGCAAGGGGGGTGGAGTTTTTGATGTCAGTCTAAAGGGCAAACACTGATCAGGGTAATCAAAAACACACAGTCTATTCAAGGCGTGACATGGCGTCTCCATCATGGTTACGCTTTTATGCCTACCGTGCAGTTTATACATGCTCACACGGGAGGGTGACACACACAGGAAATACCTTCCTTTTGTTTGTTCTGTGTTTAGTCTCAGTCTTGACTTTAAAAAGCATTTGATTTATTTGTTTTGAGAATCCCAGGGTTTTCTAGCTACTGGAATAATTACAGTTGATCAGGCTACACATTGTAGGCAAAAAAAAGTATTAATATACTTGCTCAACAAGAAGCTTGCCTTTCCAGACCCTCCTGTGCGTAAATAGAATCCCCTCATGTGGAAAATGGAAAACAACAGAGTGTGGCACTTTCTTCATGAGAGCATTGTTTTCTTTTCCATTTGGTCAGAAAACAAATGTGTGTGTGTGTGCGCATGTGTGTGCCAGTGTGAGTGAAGGGAGTTCTGTCACAGACATCATAGACATTTCGCTGTCCTCAAACCTTAGAAGAAATTGCCAATGGTTTCATCTTCAAAGAGTGGCATTTTCCTTCTTTTCCAGTGAGAGATGAGTTCAGCTTGTCAAAATTGGACAGAATGAGTATTTTTATAAATTGAACCAAAATAGTAATACTGATAACAACAATAATAGGAACATACACAACTGGGGGTGGCAGGATAATGTAACAAAGCATCTACAATTGTATTAGTTATGGGAGCTAGTAGTTATTATCACTGTATGGTCTATGAAGACTCTGCCAAGTACTTAGAGTCTAGCACATACTCAAGAAGTCATTTTAATATTTAATTCATATTTAATGTAGGCACACTTACTCTCCCATAATTACAGGGCAAGTTAGTTTTCCTAGCATTAATGAATTAGCTCTAGAGAATGCCACCTGGATGAAAGGATGGGCAATATTTGTGATTAATAATTCATTCAAAGACAGAAACTTAAAATCCTGATGTTTCAAGACAAAAATTAAAGTCCATGCCATCAATTAAATGCTTTATGTCATTTCTATCACAGAATGTTGGCTAAATATATTTGCTGAATTTGCATTTTTGGTTATACTAAAAAACTTTCAGAGGATGTGTTTGTTTGCATTTCATTAGTAAGTATTCAGGGAAAAAAATAAAGATAGCGAAAATGCTTTCCATACCCTTAAGGCATCTATAATCTAGTTAAAAAGGTAAAATGTATATCACAAAAAATGACTTCGATTCAAGGCAGAAGACAGTCAACTTCTAAGAAAAGAGTGAGCTAGTAAAATAGATCTGTGCTGGCCTTGTGAAGTAAAATCCACCAGCTCAAAAAAAAAAAAAAAAAAAAGAAAGAAAAAAAAGAAACTCATGGAAAAGAAAGAAAAACAGGCACCAACCTGCCATTGCATTGGATTTAAGACAGGGCCAAGGTCAAGTACAACTTGACTTTGTCTCTGGCACCCACCACAAAAACCAAGACTTGTCATGGAAAGATGTTACCTCCATTCACTCATCTATAAAATGGACTAAAAGATTCCTATAAGCTACCTCCTAGGAGCTAGGTCTGTCTTGTAAAATTTTTTCAGATACAAGTCTGACAGGGTATCTTGCATATGCGTAGTATATATATAAGAGTAGTATGTATATAAGTATGTATATTCAAAATATTTTGATTAGTATAGGATACAGCGTAATATATTATGGAATAAGGCATTTATTTGTCTGATTTACTATTACTATCCATTATAGTAATTCTGAAAATTCTGATAGACATTATTTATCAAGCTTTCGCTATCCTATGAGGTTATATATCTCATGTTTCAAAAACAATCTTATATCCCCAACTTCTAAGGTTGAGGTAGTCTTAATGTCTCACTCAAAAAAAAAAATATGGAAGAGAAAACTAGTAATTTAATAGTGAAGGAACTTGGCAAATAATACTTTATCCAAGTGATGAAGGTTAATATCACCAATGACAAGTCATGGACTCATATCCCTCCCCATATTAGGTGACAGAAAGGACACTTCATCTCTGTGATATTCTTCCTCAGAAAATACATTGGTCTACACATGAGGTAAACATTAGTCCCAAATTATGGGGTATTCTAAAAATTTCCTGAAAAGTCCTTTTCAGAATAAGACTAAGAAACAAATGTTAGCCAGAGAAGTCCAAGGAGGTGTAATTTCAGATTGAAAAACAAACAAACAAAAAACAGAAAAAGGACATAAAAAACAGGTGAGGTCCAAAGAAAATCTGAAGTTAAGTTTAAAAACAAGAGGGATGTTTATCATATAACAAATGTCAACATCTCTTTTCAACCCAAGGAAGAAAGTGAAAAATGAAAGACAGGGCCTCCCCGGTGGCGCAGCGGGGTTGAGTGCAGTACTGTGAAGCTGTCTGCAGCCTCTGCAGTGCCAGTTTGATTTCTGGCTGGGCAGGGAGATACCCACATCGCCCAGCAGACCTCTCCTGACTCACCTGCTGCTCCCCTCAGCAGTGTATTTCAGTCCATCTGCCTGTTCTGCTTCCCGCTCTGTCTCTGGTGAATCCTCTCACCCTACAGTGCCTCTGGCCTGTACCCTGGTTCTTGTATGAAATTAAAAAAAAAAAAAAGAAAAATGAAAGAGATCACCCACCTAGCAGAGAGAGGTTCCTATATATTTAGACCAGAGTACAATAAATTAACTGGAATTATTAATGAATCTAAGGTCTTTTTCAAACCTGGGGAAAAAAATGGTAAAAAGGAAAGGAAGTAACGGAGAACTGGAGAAAGGAAAAGGGAGCAAGGAAGGAAAGAAAGGAGGAAAGGAGGAGAAACAGGAAAGGAATAAAGTAACGCTATGCTTCTATCACCTTGTTTCATCTCTCTCTATATACCCATTTCCTACAAAACCTGGAGTACGTAGAAAACAACCACTTACTATCCAAGTGGAAAGATTCAGTGAGTTGAATTCTAGTTGAGAGTATACTTATTGGCATCTTACAATGACTAGCATGTAACTTAAAGGGTACACACATGATTTTTTTTTAATTCTATTTTTTTTAAGTTCATTTATTTATTCATTCATACAAGCACTGGGTACAGTCAGAAGCACGGGAGGGTGAGAGAATTCACCAGAGCCAGAACGGGGAACAGAACAGGCAGACTGATGAAGTACACTGCTGAGGGGAGCAGCATGCGGCAGGAGAGGTCCGCGCGCCATGTGGGACCCTCACCGGTGGCCAGGGATCGAACCGGCGCTACAGAGGCTGCGGGCAGCTTTGCAACCCAGCGCTCAACCGCTGCGCCACCAGGGGAGGCCCATACACACACATGATTTTTAATAGAACTTTTCCGATAAATATTCATGTTTAAATCAAATATGCTTAGGTCACTTGCAACAAATCACAGCTCTTCTAATATCAATATTCTGCACTAATCCTTTGTTATCCTGAAGCATAAACATAGTTGAAGTACCACTGTTTTCTTAGTTTGCATAGACAGTAAATCAGGGTAGTGAAAACTATACATATTAGTTTATCTAAACTGATTTGTTATGACAAGATGGTCTGGGACAGAGATGGGGAGAATGGAAATGCCTACACGGTGCGACAGGCACAAAGCCACAAAAGTGCATCTGGCTCTTTAAATATTCATGAAAATAACACTCTAAGGACTGTGCTCTGTGGGGTGTTTACTCTCTTTTCAAGAGTTTAGTTCTGCACATGTGAGAGTAAAAAGGTTGGCATATGATGCTGAATAAAGCTATTGTGATGGGAGGAGAATATGATGGAAAACGACATCATCTGTGCCTTTTTGATTTTTTTTTTTTAAGGCATATTGGAGCGAGATCAAGAAGTACCACTTGGCAAATAAGATAAAACAGAACTAACAACATGAGGAGTAGAGACAGACAAACAGGAAGAAGGTGCTAATTCTAAACATGTCACTTCCAGAATTTCCCCCACTCTCAGTTACATGACAAGGGCTGTTCCCTCCCACTGAACCACTGTCTATTGCTAGGAGGGGTACTCCATTTGCAAAATCAATCGTCCTGGGCTAGAAAGAACTCAAGTTTTATGTTCAAACATCTATTTTGCTAAAACCCCCACTTTCAATTTGAGGATGATTATCTTAAGCCTCCCAGTAGAGGTCACTAAGCTAATGATAAATATAAGGTCTCTTATAAAATGCAATTGCTGTTTCTATTGACACCATCAGGGCAGGGGAAAATTATGGCAAAATTTCTGCTGAAAAAGTTTTAGATGAAAACACAAAATATTTCTCAGCAATAACAGCATTTCACATAAGAGTGAAAACATGATAGTTGCGCTATCCTGTAACATTTACAGAGAGAAAAATTGTCCACAGTGTTAGCTTCTAGATTATATCGATATATATAATTTTGGTGTACTTGCCAGATATTACAAATACATATAGGAGAGTGACCTAACAATGGACAATTAATGATTATCCAGCTATTTTATTCAAACTTTATACTTAAATAGCTTGAACTAGTAGAGGCAGCAGTGTTTCCTTCGCGTTCATCTAAGTCAGTCTTCATGTCCAGAGGAGATATCAGTTGCCTGGCTCTGGGGCTCCAGCCTCAATTCTACACTCTCTGGCTCTGCAAGAGTTTGGGACTTTGAATGTGCTACATTGATATTTGACTAGTCAGACTGAAGGGCTAAGTAAAATATGTTAGTTGAAAATATAGTGATGTATATTATTTGAAATCAACCCTAAGCCAGTTTCCAAAATTTAAAGGATGATAAAGGACAAAAGAGGTTCTGTGTCATCTTATCAATCAAGATATCCAAGGGTTGGTTGGTTGGTTTGTTTACCAAGAGTAACATAGTAGAGCCTGTGTGAGCAAGTCCCCACTTCCACCCACCACTGATAACCTCACTCTCAAACACCTCAAGCACAATGTTCTCAGAGCTTCAGGTCTGGCTCTTTACCCAGACATGTGGTAGTTAGTTCTCTTACCTCTTGAATTGTCACCCCAGTTATTATTTCCTCATAGACACTCCCCCATCACGAGACCTAAAGAGCCCTCCATCACTGGGGCCTCACTGGTGGTGCAAGGGGTTAAGACGCAGCCTATGGGGTAGTCCACAGCCACTGCAGCACAAGTTCAATCCCCGGCCAGGGAGCTACCCATATGGCACAGCAGACCTCTCCTGACTTGCCCACTGCTCCCCTCAGCATTTCTGCTCCCCGCTCTGCCTCTAGTGAATCCTATTACCCCCTACAACTCTGGCCTGTACCCCAGTTCTTGCATGCAAATAGATCTTAAAAGAGCCCTCCATCTCTATTACCTTTATCTACTTTGTCAGCCTCAGAACACTTTTGCCACCCACATTATCTTCTAGGTTCATTTGCTATTCATTGTCTGTCTTCACTAGAATAATGTGTCCATGGAGGCAGAACTTTTGTCTCTTCTGTTTTCTGCTGAAGGATTAGCATCAAGAACCATGAACAATCCAATATAGGTGCCATATATTCCTCAATTTGGAGGACAGTGAGAGAGATTAGACATGGGTATAACCACAGATCTTCATATCTGGTTGAAGAGACAAGAGTTGACCAGATGGATTTGTTGTCATTGTACATCTTATTAGAGCCCAATGGAAGAAAGATGAACTGTTCTTCACTTACAGAAACATAGGTCTTCTCTGGAGACAAATTGACAAGGCATTGAAAATATTAATCAACTTCTATTATTTCAGAAGTTTACAACAAAAAAGCTATACTCTGTACCACTCTGAAGACAGACTTTGAGGCTGAGTAGCTCATTGTTTTAAGTTCATAAGAAATTTCTTAGAGTCTATTGTCCTTATTACATTTTGATATTTATTCTTTCATCTCTCGGTTCTTAGCATAGACTAGCACATCAGACACTTTCAAGTGAGAGACCATTTGTGAACTAACAGCACTTAATTAAATTTTTCATTTGCCTCTTTTTCTCTTTTCCAGTTATCACAAAAAGTGGATGTGAAAAATGCCCCTATTTGCCTCTGTCCATGAATCACAGCACAAAAAATCTTTTCATTTTTAAGAATTCCCTCAAACTTGAAATTAAAAATCTGAGCCATAAATTGAGAGTGCAAACAAGGGGGGAGAGACCTATTCCCTGGAATTTTTAAACATGTGAGATTATTTGAAACCATCAAGAATTTTACCTGTTTTTTTTTTTTATCTCTAGTCCAATAATAAACATTTAATTAATGCAAAGATTCCTGGTTGACTTTCCAGAAAGTTGGCAATCTTACACTCCCCCTCCTGCTTTGATAGACTCGTTCAATTATTTTTCTACCTACTCTAAAAAGAAAAAATAGTGGGAAAAACTAAGGGGTTAAAAAGACACCCCTTAATGAATGTGTTTAATAGCTGACATGTCTTCTTTCTTTTTGTTCGATTAAACTGGCACATACTCAGCATGGTATTGTTCAGTTTGAAGTGGTTTTCCATTGTTCTCCTACCAGCCTCTATCAAGGCCTACTGACAGATGACCTATCAAATGCTTCTTCCTTTGTCTTCCAACCTCCTTACCACCCCTAATTTCTTTTCTTTTCTTTTCTTTTTTTTTTTTTTTTTTTTTGAAAAGGCACAATCTGCTCACCCTCTGGCTCTTCCTCCTCCAGGGGTAGCAGTTGGTAAGCCTGGGACCTCCGGAAGCCAGGGGCTGTTATACAGAACACGCTTGGATCCCAATTATCTGAGAAGTAGTGCATAAATTAGTAGATAGTGTTTCTAAAGCTGTCAGGGATAAATTGTTCTTATTTCCTGAAACTGTCATAGAAAGAAGGGTGATTCTAGGATGAGCACTGACACTGCTGTTGCTCCTTCAAGACAAAGAGGCCCTAAAGTCTCCTGCTCTGACTGAGCTAGGAATAGGCTTACATTGCACCAAACTGATAACAGAACTTTAGGAAGGTAAACAGAGCTCAGGGTGTGGGCAGAAAGCAAGTTTCAGTGCAGACAGAGACGATGACACCTATGCATCATGGCAGCTGCTTCGTGAATCACCTGGGGTATTTATACTGAGGCTTCTTAAGAGACTGGGGCAGCTTCTATCAATAGCCTGGGAAGTCTGGGAAGCTACCATGTGACTGTGAGCCCTTTCTTGGCTCCTCCAAATTTTAACACACAGATTGCACCTTCCTGCAGAGCTGACATCATGTATATAGAGTTCACTCATTTTCTTATTAAATGATGCACCATACAACATAAAACTATATATATATGCACGTACATACAATTAACTGACACATCCTTTTAATTTTTTTTCCAACAAAATCATTGGGAGTTATCTTATAAAAACTTTCTTTTATATCTTAGCTTTTTAAATTTTATGTACAGGTTATCTTTAAAATGAATTCTAGAATAGAGCTTCTCTAAAGATGGTGGAGGTGACATGTAATAGTTTATGGCTGGCAAGTTATTTTGTTTTTCCAAATTTTGTGATATTTTATTAAAATACCAATAAGTTGTACTGAGCAAAGGTACTGTTTATAGTGGATGGCATCTGCATAGATAAACATAAGATTAATTTTTAAATTGTAGAAAACATTTGATGGTGCAAAAACACAAGCCATAAAGAAGTTTCTGATCTGCAGCATTTCTATACAAATGACTTTGTCAGCTTTGCTGTACTCCAACTGGATGTAAATATGAAAGCAAACCCCTAAAAAGAGCAAATTTCAGTACTGGTGTTTATCAAAACTGAAGAAAAGTCATTGCCTTTAAAATCATATCTGATAACTACCCGTCACATACCACAAAAGCAAAATGTATTGTTAGTCTCTATGACTGTTTCCAACTCTCCTTATACGGAATTTTCACCATATTTCCAACTAAATTAGAGAACTGTATATAAGTATATAAACATATCAAACTAATGGAGAATTAATTTGAAAAAGTGAATGTCTGAGGTACAAGGAATATGACTTAATCTCGACTCCTTTGATAATCGAAGCATCCCAAATAAATTGCCAGTTTCATAGCAGGAAAAGGAATGGCTCTCTCCCAGTATAAACAAGAAATGCTTGTTCAACTGCTGTTGATTTACATGAGAAATTCGGCTTTCCACTTACTTATTTTTGGTTGATTAAACTCAAAGTTTGCAGTAAGCTGTAATTACCAAAATATCACCTAGGCAAAGCTACTTCAACCTTATATTGGGTATTGCTGCATCACAGCAAATATGTAGCTATTGTTTCTCAATAGATGGTATAAATCAGCCTCCGATTATCTGAGCAGTTACAATTCACTAACTTCTGGATGACATCCAAACTCTTCAAGCACATCTGCTCCACACACCAGCAAAATGTACAGCAACTAGTGCAGCACAATTCAACATAACAATTTAAATATTTTATATAATTAATGATATGTAATTAAACTTAATGTAATTACATTTGGGTTCTCTGAGGTAACTATTTTACAATTAGTGTTTCATCAACAAATAGCTTTTCCAAGGCAGAGCACAGCTTTTCCTATAGTAGCAATCCATACCCAGAAGTGTCCCTGTTACAGTAAATGAATCACGGAACAAAACCAAACATTCTTACTCATCAATCCTCAGCTTCTGATTGTCAGAAATAAGAGACCTTTGTATGCCAAACCACACATTAACTTAAATGTTAATAGCTTTGCTCTCCTCTCACTTGCAAGCTGGGAAGGAGACCCACAGGTGCCACCACTAGATGGCCCTTCTTGTAACATATAAAGCAAGTCAGTTATCAGGAGGCCCAGAAGGATCCCATATTTCTGAATCATATATAGTGTTGCAAACCAGCATTAGCCTAATTCAAGGGTGGAGGGAGAGAGAGCTCTTAACATCCTACCACCCTGCCAATAGGACCAGTAAAACCATATACTGACCTGACTGACCTCTAGGGTCAGGCTCTGATGAGGAGGTGAAGGGGCAGCATCTGAGAGGCTATTCTGCCCGAGGGGTTGGGGTGTTGAAGGGAGGAGAGCATTTTCATAGCATTCATATGGGATCCCTATCTGCAGAGTTGCCCCATGACTCTGGCTCAATTAAACTAATGGCCACTTCATGTAGGCGCTGGAATTGTAAGGAGATAATGTTGCTGGGATTTTTTACTTTGAAATGTCTGGACCACTGAACTGATTTATGGGGTGGGGAGATGATTTTAAATTATATCCTCTCCCTAGGTTTTCTCTAGTTCAAAAGAATTGTGGTAAATAGGCTCCTTATCTTACCTGGAGGACTTTAGTCTACAGCTGTCTAATTCTCCAGACTTAAGGCTTTGAGGCTAAGACTCTGGAAAGAATCCAGATTTCTCTTCCACCCACTCCTTTCTCGAAAAATAATTTCATCTTCTCTGGCTTGTCCAGGCCCAAGATGAACTTTCCTTTATTTCTTTCCTTTAAGAATTTTTATTATCAGCAAAGCATTACATGTCCACAGTAAATGTCAAATTAAACTCCAAGCCATAATGATAAAACAACCAAGTCCTGGCACAGTTATACTCAGGTATAAAAATTACAGCTTTCAGGAGGGCACACATTCCTCTCTTACTGATTCTTTTCTTCTAAAAAAAAATTCTCATTTCTTGATTTTTCCATTTTAAGTATTGTTTAATGGCGTTCTACTATAAACACTGAGAATGTTAAGTGTGGTTGTTTTAAGCACTGCCTCTCCCTATCTAAAAAATCTATTTCATTTTACTTTCAATATTAACAGAACGCAATTTAAAAATAATATTCATTAATACATGAATAGGACTATGTTCATTGTATAGTATATAGAGTGCAATGCTTATATATCCTTTTTAGACAAATTTTAATTTTAGCTAAGGTTAATGTATTTTTATTTGCCTGATTTCTTGGTAATTATCAGGAATTACAGAACTAAACATTTTTCCAATGAAGGTGAATGCATCAGCATTCATTCGGGGGTATTGCCACTGTCCTCCATCCTGGTAGCCTATCACCTAGCTGATATCCTGAAGCTCCCATTCTAGCATTATCCTGAATTCCCTTCGCCTCTTTCCTGCAGAAGGTCCTGGGTCCTGAGGCTTCCTCTTTATTTTTTCTTCCCTTTTTGGTAGACACACATTCTCAAGAAGCTTCCTGAGAAAGAGTGCATAGGATGTAACATTTTCCAGAGCTATATATTAGAAGAGAACTTACATGGATTTGAAATTTGGCTTCATAAAATTCTACTGTGAAAGCCTTTTTCTGAATACACATACACTGTATGCATTTCTTCCATGACTTTATTGCTTTTTTTTTTTTTGAAGATTTTTATTTATTTATGTATACAAGCACTGGGTACAGTCAGAAGTGTGGGAGGGTGAGAGAATTCACCAGAGCCAGAGCAGGGAGCAGAACAGGCAGACTGACAAAGGACACTGCTGAGGGGAGCAGCGGGCGCCGCAGGAGAGGTCTGCGTGCCATGTGGGATCCTCGCTAGCGGCCAGGGATCGAACCAGGGCTGCAGAGGCTGCGGGCAGCTTCACAGCCCAGCACTCAACCACTGCACCACCGGGGAGGCCCACCCTGACTTTTTTGTATCAGTGTTGCCAGTGAGAAGTTGCCTTTGCTGATTTTGTATTCTTTGCATGTGAACTTGATTTTTTCGTTCTTACTAGATATGTTTATCCCTGATGTATGCTTCCCAAAAGTTCTGAAATATCATCATTATGTCCCTTGGGGTGAATCTTTCTCATTTATTGTGCTAAGCACTTAATGTGACTTTTCAACCTCGAATTGTGTGTCCTTGGAATATTTCTGTCATTTCCTCCCCCCTCTGCTGACGGGATTTCTCTATTAGAAGCTGCTATTATTATTCAGAGGTTCTCAAAGTTGATTCCAATGTCTGCATCATTGGGGAACTAGCTGAAGATATGTTCTCTAAGTCCTATCAGAGACTGTGGGGTGGGCCCAGTAACCGGTGTTTTAGCAAGTCCTCCACATGATTCTGATTCTGATACTAAATCACTATTCAAGATTGAGCCTATATTGTTTTTTCTCCTATGAGCCACTGTTTTTGTCTTTTTATCTACTCAGGAGAGACTTCATCAATGTTCCCCTCGAATGTGTGCTTTACACTCCTATCAGGGACACTCATATTCTGTTTCATAGCTATCAATTCTTACACTATGGATGCTTATAAATTTTATAATCTCTCCAGAATATTAATGCAAATTGTGGGCTGCTTGTTTTAAGATTTATTCTGCTTTCTGTATGACTTCTGTTTCCTTTGGATTACTTTCCTTTTGCTGGTTTTGCTTTCTCTACTTTCAGAAGATTTACAAGTATGTGGTGATCTTCTGATGTCCATATATATCTATTTAATAGTAAAGGCAACAAATTTGAAAATCTGTGTATTAGCGGCACATGTCAAAGACAGTCGACAGTCTTGTCTCGAGCTGTTGGGTGGAGAGCTTGGCAAGGCCAGCCCCTATAGTTCTTTTCCATTCTGCAGATGATTTCTCAGGCTGGGGTTCTCCATTCTCCCGTGGGGGTGCTGGGGGCATTCTGCCTGACAGCATGAGAAGAACTTAGAGGATGGAGAGGGTTATGGGAGCTTGGAATGCAGTTTGCTGTGCTTTCTCTCATAGCCCTATTTTCGCTAAGTCTCTCATCTGCACCCTCATCTGTGTGAGGGATTACTAAAATCTGATCCTTTCTGATTTAATCTCTCTAGAAAGTGGGCATGTTTCTTTCCCTGGAGTTGGAGGTAGTAATTGCTCAACCCAGCAAGATGGGGGTAGGACACACTGAAGATCAAATGTTCCATATATGACACCCCACATTCTGTTTTCTGTCTTTTTCTGACCCCTCCCCCATTGAAGCCATCTGCTTCCTCAACTCCTGAGCCTTCCTGTGGTACTGTCGCCCTCTCTGGATTCTTCAGCATTATGTTATATTTCCAGACAGCCAGAAGCCCTTGCCATACTGGGAAATATCAGTGGAGGGTAAACCTGAAAATGTTAGGATTATTGTCGGGGTTAGCCATGTTTTCCAGAAGTGCTGGTTTGGGGGCATGGTAGGGATGAGCACCAGAATCCAGCTAGAGACACATTCATTTTGGGGGGTGTGGGGAGACCAAAGCAACTTGATTCTCATGTGTGCCAAGTGAAAATAATATTTGCCTTTGGTCAGATGAGAGCACTTTTCTCCCTTAGCTGGAGTGAATGCCAAGCTACACAAACACAAATCTGAATTTGATGATTCAAGAATGACCTATAGTCAATCCTGATATGTCTCTCCTTTAATGTGTGATTGCAGCTCCAGCTATGCCACCTTGATCACAGTCTCAGATTCATTTCATTCTTTTAGTTGAACACAAGGTGAGCCGAAACCAAAGCAATGTAGCTGCGTGGGTAAGTCAAGTTAACGGGGGTCCAGTTGCCTCCCAAGAGGAGGCAATTAGCTGGTATTTCTGCTTTACTTAACTGTCTTGGTGGTTTGGACATGAACTGATTATCACTCCATCCTTTCACAAATTGTCCCTTTTACAACATTTAATTGCAGAAAAAAACAAACAAAAAAAAGGAATGGAGGAGAATCATGTGAAAACAATAACAACAAAAAAACAGATTTATGGAAATTCCTTTTGTTACCAGGCAAATACATATTAACTCAACAACACTGGGAAGAGATGGGGCAAAATAATTGGTGAGACCCTCTTTTGCTTTGCTTTTAAGCACAAACCTCCTGGTATGTTCACCAATCAAATAAAGGTATGGTGTGATATAGTAGAAAGAACACTAAAGCAGACACTTGTGAATCAGGCTGTAGTCATTCTGTCATTGACTGGCTAGTCAAGACTTAGAAAAAATTCTGGATCATTTTCAAGCTCTAATACAACCCGAAGTGATTAGACTCAGACCAATCATTTAATTGGTAGATTTTGGTAGTGTGATTATAAAGTGGGGATGCCAAAAAACAAAATACCTGGTTGAGCTTTCCCTATGATTTTATAATCTGTACATTGATAGTCCTCCATATGCATTTCTTAATACTTGTACTGTTTGGGATAAAGGTGTATTGTTGCAAGTTTTTGATGTATTCCTTCCTTTCCCCACTCTTATTTTTTAACTATAATTTAACTTCTACAAATTTATTTTAAAACAAGAAGTGTATTGGGTTCAGTGGTTTAAAAGCATTTGTAGGGCTTTAGTGAAAGCATAAGTGAAACATAATTGGGAAGCTAAATTATTTAATGCATTCCAGCTCAGGGTGTCTGCACAGGTTTAGCAGTTGCACTGTTTTGGCCTGGTTCATTTTGCTCCTGACTATATGAGTTCTTATCAGGATGACTTTTTAGATTAAAAATTTAAATAGCTTAAGTCAGTGAAGCATTGCATAAACACAAATAAAAAGCGGTACATTAGAGACAACAAGTGAGCTTTGTCACCACCAGGTTTAGAGGTTCTTCCTGGATTTCCCTGAATGAAGTGCCCTGTGGATCTGTTCCAGGGAAGATAATCAGTAGCTTCCTCCAGCAAGAATGTTTTCTAGCTTACTTGGTCTCATTTTTTTTTTCTTTATGTAGGGCCCCAGAGGATAGCATGAGGTATTCTGGACTATCATTCACTCTATAGGGAGAGGTTTATTTTTTAACCTTGAATACTAATTCATTAATTTGCAGTTACATCATGGACAAATCAGTATCTGGCTGTGGTCTAAACACTTTGAGTTTCATTTGTTCCTGTTTTACCTTCTTATCCTGGTTGGGGAAAAAAAAAAAAAAAGGAGATTAATCTGTTCTGGAAAATGGTAAAATGCCAGGCATTTATCAAGAGTGAATGAATGCCATGGGCTGAAACCCATCATTTCAGAGAACTTTCTTTTACTTTTAGATCTATATCATGGGGTACTTCTTTCAACTTGTAAGCAGATCCCCACCTAAGTTTGAAGGGAGTTTAAAGAATGATATTGAATATCAAATGCTTGTTTAAGCATTTGATTCCTCTGCATGAGAGGAATCAAAGGTTTCTGGTAAAAACAATTTGTAAGATAGTCATTTTCAAAACTAGAGACTTTATTTGGAAGTTCAAACACCAAGAGCATAACTCTCTGAAGCAACAATTAATCTTGTCCAGAATGGGGTACTGAGGTAACTTTCTTTACCACTTCCATCCCTCATTACTACAGTAAAACATTTGTATAAACAAAACCAAATTAAACAAAAAATTTGCTACCATCATTTCCCATTGAAAGAAGTCCACTTATTTGAGGAAGTACAGAATTAAAGTGATGGAAGAGGACCTTTTAACCTCATCATGCTTCACAAATTAATTAGGAATTAGTGTTTTGTAATCATGACAGTATAGAACTAAATGGTAGGAGAGGTTCACTTTGAAGTTCTGGGTCGCCGACACAAATTGAAAGTATTTAGCCTTCAGGTATGATCCCTTATGTTTTGATTCAGCCATGGTGAATGGGGTCCACCGGTGTCCAAGGTTATTTAGATAAAAGGTTTTATGTAAAGATGGAAGGCATTTGTACAAGAGTTTCATTATTTGATCATCTATTCAAAAACATAGGTCAATGACTTTTCATGAACTGGAGTCCTTTTGAGAATTAATCACAACTTGAATGAAAACTCTGAGAATGAACCTTGTCACCTTTTCTACCTAGAAGAGAAGAAATGCAGCTGTGTGGGGAAAAAATAATTGGTCTTCAACTGAATTAACACTCCCACCTCATCCATTAATTTGTTTTGTGACAGTAAAAAAATGCTCTGTGTAATGGCTAATGCAAACTCAAAGTAGTCACGCCCTGAAAATAGGAAATGCACAGTCAGTGGACACTCCTCCTTACAATACAAGCACAAGAGAGGAGTATGTCTGTCTTTCTATTGGCTGGGACCACAGCCAGAACCACTTCCAGTCAAAGAGAATCAAAAGTGTAGAATTATGGGATGATAGCACTGCAAGGGTGATGACGAATCAGAGAGGCTAAATGTTGTGCGCAGGATTATAGCTAATACCATCTAGTACGTATAACTCAATTATTTTTGAGCCTGGAGAAATGTTTGGCTGAAGGAAAGAGAATAAGAAGATATAGCCCTCACCAGTGAGGTGGTCATTCTCCCACACAGAAACACATGCAGACAGAGAATTGTACTGCCTTCTTTCCAGCCAAGACAGGATTAGGACCTCCAGCTCTTGGTTTACCAGTGGCATTTACATCTATCCAGCTGTCTTTAACACACTGAAACTTGGCCCTAAGTGGATCGGATCTGTTTGAAGCAAGACAGGCAGATTGCTGTGAAAGAAAACTTAACATCACTTCAGGCACATTTCAGGTATCCATGAGAAAAACCAGAACCCTGCTGGTTACAACAAAATCCTAACTATTAATATAATACAGTGATCACCTGCGTGGAGGAAACCTTGACCCTCACCGAGGGGGCCTTCAGAAAATTCTTTCTAGTTCAGAATCCCAGGAAATGCTTCCAGCTAACTCTGAAATTTAGCCACTGCCATGTGGTGCAGCACAGTGGCATAATTTCCACCAGCAATCCTCCACTAAAAGCAGCCAGGCTGGGCAGGGACACAGCCAATTGGAGCATTTGTGCAGACTGGGAAACTGCATTTGGCACTTGCTTCACACACACTGTGGGGGACATCAGATAGAGTGTGGAGCAGAGAATCAAGCGCGGGGCTCCGAGAACAGCTTGGCGTTTTAACTCAGCATGAGGATCTCATGCACAATACCAGGCCGCTTACTTTACTCCCCTACGTTGCAGTTTCTCCCTCAGTACAGGGAAAAAACAAACTCTGATGTGACCACCTTCTAAAAATATGACAGGCACAGAACAAAGAGTTTCTAGACATCTCCCCAGAAGAGTCACAAGACAGTGCACTGACTGGGAGATGTGTAGGGGGCATCCCTGACTCATTGTGTGTGTGTTTATGTGTGTACATTCAGATTTGTTTTACTAGCAATGAGGATGAATTTGTGTTTAGAACGTCACTCTGTGACAATCTTCTTGGGAAAATGTTGGAATAAATGGCACTGCCTTTAACCAAGAACAGCAATATAAGAAAAAGGAAATAAGGTAGATCACATGTATATCAAGGTCAAGGTTTAATCTATATCACACACTCATCACAAAACATTCCACAGAGTATGTGCCTCAGTGCAGGGTTACAGAAAGTCTCGGTAGGGCCCAAGCTACCTGGCAGCACCAGCAACCACCCCTGCTTCCCATGATAGGGCAAAAAGGGGGTCCATTTTTCTGATGAGGGATAGGAGAAGACAGGACAGAGGCAGTGCTCCCTGCAGGGACAAAGCATGGAGCAAGGTTTGGGAGGGAAGATGTTTGAGGAACAAGGGGATGGCAGTGAAGTAATGTCAGTATTTTCTCTGATTATTGGTCTCACAAGGGGACAAAAGCTCACAGGGGCACCATGACCAGCAATGCAAGATATCTTGGAGGAACATGACATGAGGGACCTGTTTCTGGCGGTGTATGGGGTCCTTCTTGGGGAAATGCAGAAGTCAAAGTTTTAGGATCCTTCAGGTAAACACGTGGGATGTACATGTTCCCAGAAGCACAAATGTCCCAGCTATATACAACAAAATGAGATGAAGTAAAATGGATTTTTGCCAGGATGTCAGAAGTACCCACCATATCATATTTCATCAGTTAATAGGCAAATAAAAAACACTGCTGTAGGACACTTGCATTGAGAGAAGACTTTGTTTTAGAATACCCAGAAATAGTCTCATGAGGGAGCTGGTTCTTAAGTCAGTTTAAGTTTGAAAATAATTTAAGTAAATGGGAGAGAAAAAGGAATTGCTGATAACAGAAACTAGGGTAAGTAAAGGCACAGATAGATCTGAAAGAAATGATTAAGGGCACAGACCTATCTGCAAAGGGGAGGTTGCATTTTACAGATTCTTGGAATATGAAATTGTATTGTTAACAATAATGAAGTATTTAATGCTGCAAACAAATGCATGTCCTCATTCTACCTCCCCACCCTGGGTATCTAATGCACTGCTCTATACAGAAATCCCTACTAGACACCATTTAAGATATTAATGGAGATAAGATATGTCTCTCCTACTTTGCACATGAGAAATTTCAGACACAAAGCAGATGATTCTCCCACGGGTACCAGGCTAAGCCACAACTCAAGATCAGAACTCAGGTCACTTACCAACTTGGCATTTCTGCAATTAGTCCTTGCTACCTGTGGAAATGTACCCTGTTTTAAATGTCCATATATAAAGAACGGTGTGGCTTTTGATACTGACTTAATAGTTCACTTTACCATCTCATGAAAGAAAGCTAGTAATAACTTTTGCTAACTTCAAACATTATTTTTACAATGTGCATGTATAATATAAAACAAAATGCAAAATAAACACTATATATTAGGTAATGTATAAAGTAGCACAGAATACATTGACATATATTGTATATATAGTATGTATAAATACTAATCATGTATCAATGCATTATATATTTTATCTATATACATTTCAGGGAAGGGGTTGGCAGGAAAATAAAGTTTAACACTTAAAATTATCAGTTCATGCAAAACATTTCAGGAATATAAAGCCTATTTATATTGTGGAATCAAAGGGACTGACTAAAAGTATCGCACTAAAACCTCTTGATGAAATTTGTTTTTTGTTTATTTTAATAAACTTTTTTCCCTTCAAGATAGAATTTAGGTAATTGTATTAAGCTTACATTGGACAAAAATTTCATGACTTTTATTTGTAACATGAGTGCCTATGATTTTTTTGAAAATCATTAAATTATCTGCATAAAACAGACATTTACTTTTGGCACTTAAACAAATACGGGCATTTTTCTATTTTGGAAGTTTTCAATAATAGGCAAAGTAAAACAATATCATCCATTTCATGGATCAGAAGACAGTGAGTTAAGCTGCAGAAACCATCTGTCCAATTGTCCATTGTCACAGGAAATGAAACTTAATCTTTGTTTCAAAGACTCCACTTAGATCCCACCATTTTCAATGAAGGCGAGAAATGGACAGCTCGGTTATTAATTTGTCAGAGCACCATTAAATAAGATAGGTCTCACCTCCTCTTAAAGTAGACTGACTCAATGTTCACCCATGACAAGTAGACTTAACAAGCCCCTTATATCTTATTTCAACCAAGCAGTACTTGTTTCTCATCAACAACAACTGTGCTTGAATGAACTTTAATTTACTGCTCTGGGTCTATGTTCTACTCCTCTCCCCCTAAATAAATCACATATAAATAAAGGCAGGGTGACTATTTAAAGGTGAAGGTGACTAATGGGTTAATGTGAAAAAGTGCAGATTCAACAACCCGATATGGCACATTCACCTTTAGGAAACTTCAGTTGCACAACTCAGCAGGGGCAAATTTATTTTTATATTAATGCATGGAAGATTTAAAGACCAGGTGGTTTGTATTTATAGCAACTGCAGATAAACAATAAAAACAGTTGAGTCAAGCAGGAGGAACAGACTCCCTTACTGAAAGAGGGGTTCATAAACATTAAACAACATGAAATATTTCCAAGTGTCTACAGAGTGTGAAGTTTGGGGTTTCTCCCAATTTGGGTTTCTGAACTTGACCCTGAAAGTAAGAGGAGGTATGTTAACAGCTGAATTGTATCTTCCTTGATTCATATATTCAAATTCTAACCCTAGTACTTCAGAATGGACAGTATTTGGAGAAACGGTCTTTAAATAGGTTGAACTATAGAGTTCAAGTGGAATGCTAAGATGGATCCTAATTCAGTCTTACTGGTGTCTGTATATAAGAAGATGAAATGTGGACACAGTGAGGCATCCACGATGTGTGTGCAGATAGGAAGGACCGTGTGCAGATGTTGAGAGAATGCAGTAATTTGCAAGAGCAAGGGGAGAGGTCACAGAGGAAACCAAACCTACTAGTATCTTGCTCTTGGACTTCTTGCTCCCAGAAATGTGAGACAATAAATGTCTGTTGTTGGAACAAAACACTCTGTTGTATTTCATTTTGCTAAAACAATGATGTAGGAGCAGTTGATTCTTTGTGTTAACCCCACATTGCCATTAACTTATTCCAGGTTAATAGTTTGCTATTGGCGCCAATAATTACTAAACTAAGTATTTACATCAGCCACTCCCCTCCCTATCCTATTATTGCTTATTATTGCTCTAGTGATTAGATATTTTCTTACTAACCAAACTGTAACAACTTCAGGTCACTGTACCTACCATGGGCTTTGGTAGCAAGAAGCAATATACATGTTCATATTGCTAATACATGGGGAATTTGATCCTTTAATGGTGAAACTTTGTCATAATGTCCAGAATTATAAATAAATGAACATAGATTCATGTAGCCAGAGGAATCCTATGGAAGCTAGGAAATGTGGTAGCATACATACATCTCTTTAAAAATGTAATTTAGGTGACATGGCAAGATGGCACCAGAGTG